>NC_137743.1:39688741-40888741 GCF_963264785.1 Psittacula echo | reverse complement strand
TAAAGTACAAACAATTTACGTATCTTGCCATCAGAAAGACTTATTGAGAAAAATATTAATTATAATGCAAAATCAAACCATGCATCTACTTCACACACACAAATATACACACTGCTTAGTCACAGGCACCCTCAACCACTCATCACTTTAAGCTACCTGTCTCTCAAATAAAAATTGTCAAGTGCAACGTATCTATTTCTAGAAAGGATGGTACATTTTTCTGCCTATCTTGCATATTCTGCTAGGAGTAAGATAATTTCCCTTGAAGTATTTTAAACTTTTCACAGGTTCCTGTGATCTTAGATTATACCTCTCTCATTAAAGCCAGTAATATTTATCCATCTACCAGGGAAAGCAAATTGTCACCGTTTACACAGAAAATACTTTTATATTACACTATTAGACATAAAAGCTTAAGCTGTTACCAAATACATACATTTATTAAATACACACAACCCCAACCAGCACGACATCTCTATGCCTACATTTCATTCACGAGCTCCACTTTGACAAACACACCTGGTGCAAGGATGAAGCAGTGAAACAAAAGCACGCAAGGCTTAACTCAAAACAAAAGAACAGTGAGAAGAATTTAAAGGACTAACAAACAGTACAACCTGGTAAGCTATACCTACTAAGGAAGTTCAGATGAGCTAGGACAGTCTCCTCATACCCAGAGCACCTGCCTCCTGGAAAACTCTGAATATGCTTTATGAGGACAGCCTGAAAGTACTTGTATATGAGGGATAATATTGTCAATGTGACACAATTTTTACACTTCAAAACACTGTGGAATATTCAATAGAAAAATCAAAAGTAAACAAGCCAGAAAACCCAACAGTCGATATCCTTCTTAAAATCTGAAGTGTTATGTAAAACTAAAATTAACAATATTATATTCATACATTTAGGATACAGGACAGACCCATGCGAGCTTTACAGACCAACAATTTACTTCCAAAACACCAATCAAAATGCTAAAAAGAATCATTAGAAAACTCTTAATGTATCAGGGGAAGAGGGAGCAGGGGAGAGGAGGGAAAATTAAAAAGGCAAGAAATAAAAATCACATTTCAACAACCAATCCAGGGACTGACATCTCTAAGCTTCTAGACAGCTTTCAAATACAGTCCTACCACACATGACACTAGAGATATCCAACTTCTGGCAGCAAGAGAGAACATAATCTCAGTTTTGTCACTACCATGCCATTTTCCTGTCAGCTACTACAGATGGAAAGTACTTCAGACATCTTCCAATATGTCTGTGTTTACTGTCAACAAGCTAAAGTGCAGTTTTCAATATTCACTAAACAATTCCCCTAGATATTTGTTCAGAAAAACTGAAATCACAACTTAGTTCATAAAACTGGACACCGTTAATGTACAACAGCAGGACAGGGTGATAGACAGAAGTGCCGAAATACATTTTCATAATGTAAACCTGAATTTTTGGTCGTATCTACTTGTTAAAACAAGCACAGCACACTTCACGCCTATGAACAAGTAAAAAAGATTTCCTGAATAATACTGAAGATTTTCACATTGGTTTCTAACACAACACCTGTTAAGATAGACAAACACTGAAAGAAGGAATTAGAAATGTCAGCAAGGGTAACAAAGGTAACATTGCTCATTCCTACCAACCTGTCATTGACAGATTTTCCTATTATTTGGAAAGTTACCATAGATATTGTTTCATTTTAACCACAGAACTACTAACAATATTTCAAAACCCCACATACATAAGCAATTACATTTTTTTCCCCTTGCCAAAATTTTAAGTTAATACACCACATTCTTAAGCAGCATAAAAGAAAGAAAAAATCATAAACCTCTCTGGTCGTACAGAACCTCTCACTGGGTGTTAGAGAAGGACGGGCGAGGAAAGGGCAGACCTTCACTATACTTTTGGCTTGAGCAACTTCTGTAGCTTCAGCATGTATACACTGTAAGCATATATGTGACAGTGAGTGTAGCATACAATAGATATACAGTATAGATACACTGTATAAGCTCACTCATTATACATTTCATTAAATATGTAAGTTAAATGCTTTAAACAATAAAGCTTGAGATAAACCAAATTTGTACAAAAATACACAACTACGGAAAGTAACACAAAAATATGAAAAATCACACTTTGTGCAGTCAGACTTCCATAGGAAGTCACAGACTTGGGAGAACATTATTCCCTTCCTGCTCTACATTTAGGACACAGTACTGTGCAGAATAATCAATCTTTTCTGCTGTTCTGTGTCAGGATGATCATGTACAACAATTTAATCAAACAACCCCATGTTCTGGTTTGGGGGTGATGGGGATGAAGTTTGCTTTCTGGCTTTTGTGGGTTTGTTTTTTAAACTATATCCCTTGAGGATGAGTCCATACATTTCTCAGTGCCATAACCAGGAAACAGCTCTGGCTTCTAGCACTGAGAAACACATGTGACTGTTTCTTCTAAAACCGCTGGCCTTTCCTAAAAGCAGTACACTTAGGAATCACTTCTCCCCAGAGCCACGGAACAGTCATATTTCTGAAGGGGAAACTGTGGGAAAAATGAGGAATTCTGGACCACAAGGCTGGTTATCGGTTTTCCAGGAGTTCAAAAATTATTGAGAAGTACCTCTTGGGTTTGGGAGGTTTTTTTCTCCTTCTTCAAAGGAGGGGAAAAGTTACTTAGTGCCTGCCAGCATTTTCACTTGCCTCTTGCCGCACCCACAGCCACAGAGACAGACTATGTACATATCACTCAGCACAGAAAGAGCAGTGCCACAGAAACACCTTTCCCAGGAAAGACAAACCATGGTTTAGAAGATACTTATCAACTGAGACCAATTCCACAACCAACAAGGCCTTCATCCTGCCAAAACAGGTCAGCAGCCATTCTTCTAAATGTCTAGTATTTTAAATATCTAATGTTAAAAGTTACCAGGAAGTTATGGAACAAAATAACTACAGTGAGAAATATCTGTCAATTCATCCTCAGATGGGAGTCCAGACTGTGCTAGAAAGCACGACACTTCCTGGTTGGAGCTCCTACATTCAAACCAGTGAGCATCACATCACTCAGTCAGCCTCCATTTATCGGTTTTTTTAAGTTTGCAATCAGAAAAAACACATGCCTGCTAGGCTAGTTTTCCTTCAAGCTTCAGTAATGCTTTTTTTTCTTGAACTGCACAACAAAGTTCTATAAATAAACTTAATGTGTTGTCACAATATCCAAATCAGCACTGTAAATTTTATTTGCCAACAAATTGGTGGAAAGTTTTCAGTGCAATGTATACAGTCATCCATCCATCTATTAAATCTTTATGGTATGCTATTAAAAATATTTGCTACCATTGTTATTGCAGACAGGCCAACACATACAGTAATCTGACAGATAAACACGTTACTATGGAAACCACCAAAATGAATGCCTTATTTTCTAAACTTGGCCATAACCCCAACCTTTTATTACAGCATTCAAATGTTTCATTCACTTGCTTTATACGATCATAACACAGACCTTTTTTAAAAAATTACAGATTTGAATAAGCAAACTTTTATACTGAGTTTTCTTCAAAACAGTATTTTAATAATTTTACTGATTTCATGATAAGTCCTTTCTGTAGCACTTGAGAATGTAGATAACACAGAAACAAAAATAGACACCAAAGTAATATTTAAGATTTGTCACAACTTCATGAAAATCTAAAACATACGTTGACATTACAAAGCTGCATTAAAAGCATTAGTCACGTTGCAAAGACAAGCACTTAAGATTACAGTTTCATCTCGTTACTAATACACACTCATTTAAATTAATCACACTTTCTTTACAATTACTGTTTCAATAATGGCACATGCTCCCCATTTTACTATTTGAAGAACAATATTTTACTTCCCTCAACCTCACTACATATTTTACTCTCAATCTGGACAGACAACTGCCAAAAACAACTGTCTTCAAAGACAGCTTTCCAAACAGAACACATGGAATGGAACTAACATAGCAGCCCTCCAGTTTCTGAAGGGGGCCTATAAGGATGCTGGGGAGGGACTCTTCATTAGGGACTGTAGTGATAGGACAACGGGTAACAAGTTAAAACTTAAACAGGGGAAGTTTAGATTGGATATAAGGAGGAAGTTCTTTACTATAAGGGTGGTGAGGCCCTGGAATGGGTTGTCCAGGGAAGCTGTGAATGCCCCATCCCTGGCAGTGTTCAAGGCCAGGCTGGACAAAGCCTCGGGTGGCATAGTTTAGTGTGAGGTGTCTCTGCCCATGGCAGGGGATTGGAACTAAGATGATCTTAAGGTCATTTCCAACCCTAACTCTTCTATGATTCTATAGTTGAATTTGAAATTAACGAATAGCGGGTTTTCTGCAGTAAAGTCCTTTTCCATTTCAAATTCCTTAATCATGAATGATGGAAAAACACTAAAATAAATGCACAAAACCCCCTCTGACTCCAGGACGTGTTCTTCATGACAAGATGTCTAGAAATTAAGATCCTCCCTCTCAACTGCTGCAGCAGGCACAATAAACTAAACCCCCTCCCAGCATGACGTTAGACACCCCGAGGTATGTCCAAACACGCTTAAATGTCAGAGGAAAGCAGCAGTGACATAATTCAATCCTTTGGTTGTGGATCCTACACCAAGCGAAGCAGAACTGCCAAGCTGCTCATAGGATACTTTTACAGGATCTGTGCCACTGATAACCAGAGCCTGTGAAAGGCTGCCGCTCATTTTCCTCTAAAGTATTACGTAAGTTTAAGACATAAATGTTGGGTTTTTTTCCATAGTGGCATGAAAATAGATGCCAGTAATGATGACTTGACTGGAAGCCAGCTCAGGGTTGATCAGGATAACAGTTGCAAGTTGTTAAGCAATACCCCTAACCCAGCTCAGCAACAGCTCATTTTTATAACACTCAGCTTTTATACTTGTCACTTGTACACTTACAGATGTACAGCAAGACATCAGAGGGGGATTTCTGACCGCAGTGTTCCAGTCCACGGGCTGTCCCTGCTTACAGTTCTTCTACTGTAAAGTTGTCTTTACAAATCATTTAGAATACAGTAACTATGACTGAAAAAGGCATGGGAAGTTTCACCTCTAAACACACCTTTCTATATAAGCAGAATCTTTCCTCTCCAATTAATCATGAGCGTGATGGATTAATTGACTTCAAACACTGGATTATCATGTCCAATTTAAGTTTCTATTAGTGCATTGATTCTTGTTGTGCCTTTTTTAATACCCTTGTGGAAATACTGTAATTATGTTGCTTTTTATGTTTACAGATAATCTGCATTCTCAATTACAGGTATTCAGAGACTAATAAATTCACTATTAATAAGACAAAGGTGATAGCACCACGCAGGTGCTTTACAGCAAAAAAGCAGCACTAAAGTGCATTTCCATCATAATAGCTCATGGCACCTACAGTAAGGAGGTTTTAGTAGTCTGCTGCACTAGAAGCTACAGAGGTTTAAAAACCATTTCTAATTACTCCACCAGAACACACACAGTTTCAACAGAAATAAATTAAATCATTTTGCTAAATCGCCATAACAAAAAGAAAACTTATTCTGGATTTTTTTTTTATTTTCAAATATGCATACTGACATGGCAATACCTATGATTATCTAATATAACAAGAATTATTTAGGACATTGGAAAACCCCCAAAACCAGACGAATTAGCTTCAAATGTAGCGGACTGGAATGTAAATTTTATTCAAGAACACAAATTTATTTGGAACAGTGTGTATCATTTTTCAAGTTGGTGGATATACTAACACAAAACACAACAAACTACATTCTAAGTTACCAAACCTTCAATTATAGCTGCAAATGGTTGCAGGTAGGTTTCTTGCAATTATTTATGCAAGCCAGTTTTCAGTGAATTAACAGCTCTCATCTACTAAAAAACGCTTTCCAAAACTCAAAATCTTTTCAATGAGAATGTTCAATGATTCTCATTTACTGGAACTGTTGTTATTTAAGTCCATGTGTGACCAAGCAGAATAGAGGTACTTCTCCCTCTTAAATAGCTGATCAAAAATTTAAGGATGAAGTAGACTGAACTCTGCTTTTGCTCATTTTGTTCCTTTGTGGCAGAAGCCTTCGCGAGTTTCAGTTATCTAACCAAAAAAGACATAGACTCAATTTCCAATAAAACTATATTAGTGTCCTTGATTTCATAAAAATTACAATTAAATATTCTTCAGATATTCATATAGAACATGCATAGTATAGTAAGAGACTCAGTATTTATTTTACCAGGCTTTAATGTAGAAATAATGTTATATATGCAATATAACTTGCTTCTCAAACCTAAGAGCAAGAAGCAGTGTTGCTTTCAGAATCTCTGTGCAGAAAGCTCGTTTCTTTTTAACAGGCACAGCACACAGAGTTTAGTAAGTTTATTATAAAAACAAAAGTCATTTCAAGCAGTCAAATGCAACAGAGTACTTCAAAATGAAAGTGGAGTATTGCATAGTATTGCACTGAGAAATAAAGGTGAGCTTATACTTGCAAGTTAAATTTCAGTGGCGGTGGCAGGGACATGTTTATGCCTTTTTTTAACCTTAGATTGACTTAAAAGTTGATAATGTTCAAATAAACTCTATACTTCTAATATTTTTTCTAAGTTATCCAATTACATAGCAAAAAATGCAACCAATTAAAGACATTTCACAAAATGTGATAAATTCTGAGAAAATTCCAATGCATACTTCAAAAACAATTTAAGATCACTTTTCTGCAGCTGACAGTATAGGTAAAATGGGTAGGTTTGGGGGTTTTTTTCCCCCACAATATGCCAGATTGTTGTCTAATACTTGTTTAAAGATAGACTAAATTCAATCACACAGGGAAAAAAAAGAAAGAACCCAAACAACTATGGCAACAAGCAACATCATCTTCATTTGGAAAAATAAATTAATTTTTAATATCATGTAGCTATTAATATGATTGGAAGGTAGAAGTGAAGCTTTCCAAATACATTTAAGAACTGTGACATGACAAACCCATCACTGAACAGCAGTTTCATTTCAAATTATTGCGAAGTTATCAACTCAAGTGAACTATAACCCCAAAGTGCTTTTAAAAGGATGACAACGATTTATCTTGTGAACAAAACTAAGGATCAGTAGTTTAACATGCACCTGTATTTACAAAGACAGAAACAGCATCAGACACAGTTTTTGTCTATTATCAACATGTTACAAAGCAGCTGCACTAGCTCTAATTAAACCTGTTCCAATCCTATTAGGGATTCGAATTATCTTCCTTCTTCCATACACTGAACCTGAACTCTTTAAGACTAGGATGTTAATTTAAAAGAAAACCAAACACCTGTATTTTATAAATTTCTACTCCCTGTTCTTCTCGTAAATTTCTCATGGGTCTTAATTGCACTCAGTAGTCAACATCAGTTACAGCTTCTACAGGTTACTTTCAAGTTCATTGTCAAGTATTAAACTGCAAGTACTTGCATCTTTTGGATGCACAGAAGCACACAATCTGTCCTATGAATGGCAGCTCTGGAAATTAGCAATTACAAACTTGAAAATTTGTAGCTCCAGTCAAGACTCAGCTTTCATGAACTCCCCTTTAGTACATTACATCGCTAAAAATATTTGGAGCAAGACAAGAATCTCTGCTCCATCTGCATTTCAGACTTGCTCCTGATTTTTTCATATGGTGGAGGGGAATCTAATCTTTTAAAACAACTGTTTCCACCCGAGTTAAGAGTTTAAAAGCAAGCTTACAAGTAAGTACTGTTCAAAAATGAAGATAAAAAAAACATGGAATCATAGAGAATCATTTACCTTGCAGGTCAAATGACTTCTTACAAAAAAGTTATATATTTACTTCCATCTTCTCCTCCATGTATTGTGAAGAATTTGTATTAGTTTCACTGAAGAAAACATATAAGACTCAAGCTTTGTTACAGCAAAGGTCAAACACTAGGACAACGGAAACTAATTCAGAAACCACTAAAGCACTACAGAAACAAAATTCTTCAGATCCTGGTATTTTGTCTGTTTGAATTGGAAAAACAATTAAGGAAGTACAGAGAAACATACATGAGGCTAAATACGTTAAAAAAAAAATAATAAAAATCTATGACCTTTAAAGACACCTTAGACTTGGCACTTACCCCTCAGAGCAGGAAGCAGAGATCTCTCTTTCTTGTCATCACATTTATTACATTCACTAAAGTACAAAAGTAAGAAGACATCCACAAGCACCCACATGAGAGAAGTGGCTAGAACCACCTTGCAGTAAACAAATCTCCTCATCGCTTTACTTGGTTTCTAGGTCAAATACTGAGGAAAGACAGCAGTTGCTGAGAGGTATCAAACTCCCACAGTTAAAATCCAACATGGAAGCAAGGACCAGCATCCCACTGCAAGCAAAGAAAAAAGCATCTGAATTAGCTAACATGTACACACAGTTTGAACTGGAAAAATGTATAGGAAAGTACAATGTGGAGATATTTAAAGTATCTGTTTCTTCCCAAATACACAGGCACTTTCTGTTTTCTACCATCCTTTTGTGAATACCAACCATTTTGTGCTGCTGAAGTCATGGACAGTCTTGCCTTCATTTAGAAACACGTGCAACACACATACACCTTTCACGCAACATAATAGATTTTACTAAGGATTACACAAAAGAACCAATGAAGCAGTGCTAACAGATCATTGTAGCCAATATCCATAGGTTTATTGAACATTAGACATAAATTAACTCCAAGAAGAAAACTTAAATTTTCATTTTCTTCAAATAATGTATTTATGCTATTCTAAATATGGCCTCTGAACACTAAAAAGCATATTAGTTTCTATCTTGCAGAAAAATTTTGAACACCACCTCACTGCCACCAAAGATGCCCTGTAGAAGAACGCTGCAATCACTCATCCACATATTTAGGCTCTCACATGCAACAGTAAGTTGGGTCAACAAAAGCTAAGCATGAGGGCCTCCATATTTGCTCCTAGTGCAGATGTGTAAGCTAGATGACTGTTTCTAAAAACTTAAGCTTACCATTATAAGCTGCATTCCATGTGAAGACTGGGAGTTCTGCTTTGGTCATGTACTGTCTAAGCACTGAACTGCTGTGTAACTTTCCAAGTACCTATAAAAGAAAACAAGCAGAAGAAAGTCCTCATCATCTTACTGCCTTTCCTAGAACATAAAGATGCTTCATAGAATCATCAAATCCTAGAACGGTTTGGGTTGGAAGAGACGTTAAAGATTCATCCAGTTCCAACCCCCCTGCCACGGGCATGGCACCTTCTACTAGACCGGGTTGCTCCAAGCCCCATCCAACCTGGCCTTGAACACTGCCAGTGATGGGGCAGCCACAGCTTCTCTGAGCAGCCTGTGCCAGTGCCTCACCACCTGCAAGGGGAAGAACTTCTTCCTTACACCTAGTCTAAATCTCCCTTCTGTCAGTTTAAAGCATTGGAAGAGATGGAATGATCTAAATAGTTTTCCACATTATTCCTGAAGCGCTATTTTACTATGTAATCATTAATAAAGTTTTCCATCTGTCTTAAATATTAAAACAGACAATAGCTCCTTTTCTAGCTGTAGTGATACACAGCCAGTTGATTTAAAATTTCAAGGGCTCAGGAATACGTGCTTCAGATTAGCACAACTCATTTTCATGCCAGTCAACAGGAACAGTTTAATTATAGGAAGAAAATGACAAAGAAAAAGCAAGTTAACAGAGATCTTTATTAGAAAAAAAGAGAGGGGAAAAGAGCTGAAGTGTTAACCCTCCCCATGCAGCCCCTGTCACCATGGTGGCTGTAACCAGCTTTTGTAGTGTTGAATAGAATAGTTATTTGTTCAGCACCAGCTGAGATACAAAGGCACTTCCTCCCCAAGCTCTTAATAACGCAGAATTTTTTTCCTCATCAGTTCCTATTTTAATATAAGCAAGCAAACCTCAGAAGCATAGCAGTCATTGATGGGTGACTGGAAAAAAAAAATCTTCTATTCCCAAAGCTGTGCAGTTTTTAAACAAACAGCCTGTACAGAAACCACGGCAGCCTGCTAGACAAACTAGCTAGCTGTGCAGCTTTCAAGTGCCTGTTCAAATAAAGGTGCTGCAACAGGCTGTTACAGTTAGCAGCAACGATGGCAAGCTCCTTTTTTTCCAATAGTTAACATTTAGATTCAATATTCCTCCCCTTTCTTAAAAAAAAGGGGCAAACACACTTAAATCTTTTAAAGTCCAACTAATTCAGGGTTCTTCCATGTACACACAGCACCTCGCTACAGGCGACACGCAATGCAGCCTCTGGCCTCAAGCTCTAACCATCAATCTAGTCCTGGGTTGCTTTGCTACAAAAGTGAGGATTACCAGTGGCAAAGAACCAAGCCGCCTACTCTTCATGTCCTACAAATACATTGGTTTTTTTTTCCCAAGGAAGAAATTAAATAAAGTATTTCATTACCCAGAGAAAAACTGCCAGCAGATACTGTAACTTAGCAGCTAGTTGCTGTGCAAACATACCCAAGAACGTCTGTAAGAAATCTGGCCTGTGGATAAGTATGAGGGATGACTCTTTTTTTTTTTCCTTTTTTTCTTGGAATGCAAGTTTCAAATTCACCCTATCTATATTATCTAAATCTAATTCACAAAAACTATCTATATGGGGTGGGAGGAAGCTTCCAAAGACACACAAGAGGCTCAACCCCAACACTGAGTCTGACAGGTGTCTTCTTGCAGGGGCAGCTCTCTCCTTCAAGGCCCCTGCTGGAAGCTTCATTCACATGGGATGAGGAATGAAGATCAAATGATTGAGGAGGGACCACGTGCTTTCTACATAGCCTTCTGGTGAAGGTCATCCTCCCTGACCCTTCTCTAGGCATACCCTAAGCCGTGCACCACCCGTAACCATTACGGCACCACTCAGTTGAAACAGCTCCCACACATGTCGTAGAGCTCCCAAGCCCTACGTACCCACCCACATACAATCCTCCAGTTAGCTTATAATTCAATTAAGATTTGTTTGAACAAATAAAATCAGCAAAAGGCCATGCATATTCACTTCCAAATGGATAAACAGATATCACGAAGATAGGCTAATCGAACTTTTTTCTTCAATCAAGCTCTTGAGTTGAATTTGAAAAAACAGCTTCAGACAAAACGGTTTGGGGCTTTTTTTGTTTGGAGGCTTGGTTTTTTTTTTTCCCCTGTTTTTTTTGGGGGGGCTAAGTGCTTGGGGTTTTTTGTTTGTGTGTTTTGGTTGGGGTTTTTTTATAAAAGGAAAGTTTATCAGTTGGATTTTTTTTAACCTAGCTCTGTTTCAGGACTGATGTACCTCCCCTCTCCCTTTTCTCCCCCTCTTCAAATCTCACAGTTGCCCAAAAAAAAAAAAAAAAAAAATCAATCACAATCCTATTGACTAAGCAGGATAGCATTTTTCATTAAGCACTTGAAATTAAAAAAGTTCAAAGCTAGGGCCAGGCAAACAGGAGCAAGGTTTTCGGTTTCAAATTTGAGGTAACACAAAACACATGAGAAAAAAAAAGGAAAAAAAAAAAAAAATCAGTCATGGTCCAGACCACCTCACACCAATTTTGGAACACTTCTGCCAAAAACTCCAAGTTCCTGTCAACACATTTGTGGATTATGAATGTTTTTCGGTGTCCGTAAATGCTTTATATTACAATTCCGTGAGAGATAAATAGTATGCCTTAAACCAAGAACTACATACAACAGCCACTAATTGAAAAAAGCAAAACTAAACCAGCAGTGCACCTCTGGCTGCTTTTCCAAGATTTCTTAGCAGCAAATAAGAAAATTAAGCAAGGACTTGTGCCTATAATGAGAATCATTCATTTCTTCATCTTCCAAGTACAAACACAACCTGCTCTCTCTATGCCTGGTGCATGAGCCACTCACGTATAAGTGTACGGTTTGAACTTGTACTACTCAATTCCTATCATACAAGGAAGACCTCAGCGCTACATAAGAGGACCACAAAGTTCAAGCACTCAAGCTCAGAACCTCCGAACCCACAAGGAGCCAGAACTGCGGAGTGTAAGGCAATGCCTAAAGCACATCAGCACTATGGCCTCATCGTCTCATCACCTCATCTTCCCATGGGGCGTCAGCACTCAGCCACTCTCACCACCAGTACACCCCAGCTCCAGTCTCCAGTCTGGTCTCTTCTGTCACCCAGCTGCTTCCTTCCTGCTCTGTCCTCCGCTCTGCCACCTCACCGCTGCCACAGTGGAAAGAACAGCAGTCTTCTCCTATCAGGGGTCTCCTCCTCCTCTCACTTCCCAAAACCCATTACCAATCCTTATTTCCTTATTTAAAGGCCCAGCCAGGGTCCTCAGTGCTCTTCTCCACCCATTTTCCACCTCCTAACCCTACCCCCAACCTCCTTTTCCAAGCAGTTCATTCTCTCTTTGCCTCCAAATACCTGTTTTTCTCCAAGGGCCAGGCTCTTCTGCTCAGCTCAGACTTTTCTTTTCCTGCCTGCACTCAAACAGCAGCTTCCACAGCTCTATCAAGGCTCACCACCGCCCAGAACAATACCTGCGAAGGGGATCAAGCAGGCACTGTTGGCACATGGGATGTCAACAGCCATGACAATCCGCCATGAGTGGCCAACAACCACAAGTGGAAGGAACCTCAACACAAGCATCATCTCCGGCCATGTTGGCTAATTTAAATCCCTCCTCCAGATCTCAGAGGAGACAAAGCTTTTCAAAGAACAGGGCTTTAATTTACTAATATACCAAGTAACAAGGTTTTCAGGAAGAGGAGGGAAGTAAATGCTGGGGGTTTGAGCTACCACTTCTAAGAATAAAGCTAATTTAAAACCAGCATCTAGCAACAACAAAACGAGGGAAATTCCTTCCCCAAAAACCTGCAGTTTGGCAGTGTTATAAGCAATAAAGAGAGATTTATAATAGAAAACAGGATGCAAATTTAGAAATCATCTGCATTGCCAGCATTTCCTAAAACTGCCACAGTAAAATGCTGTGGTATGAGAATGTTGCAGAGGTTACAAATCCAAGCTCTGAAAAACTGGCAGAATTAAAGATAGCTGCAAAACCTTGATTTGCCTTTCCCACATACTAAAAAATCCACCCTTCCGCAGATCTCACTTTCACTGAGTGCACACAGCAGATCAGATTTGGGAAAACAAAGCAATTGTTCGGTATTTCTTCTTGTAGTTCACCACACAGCCCCATGCCCTATTTATTTCATACAAGCCAAGCCATGCACAGAATGAACAATATTTCATTTTCTCAGGGACTCAGAGCCACGACATTCATCACTGCTGTTTCCAGTCACCTCAAAAGCTTTTAATTCACTTTCACAGTATCTCCATAATATTAAAAGAAGTAGTATTATCCCCTTTGTGGAAACAATAACAGCACAGACTGAGGCCAAGACTTTGAAGAGCACTCACTGTTTTTACTCCCCTGGTGATGTTCCACCAGTCACACCCTTCAAAGTCTGACACACTGCCCCATATTAGCACATTGATTCAACAAAAGCCCCAGTTCTTGAGCCAGTTTTTTACTACCAGTGCGAAAAAGTGACCAGGCCCTAGGTCTCACTTGCCTGGATCCCTCAAAGGCATTCGTCCCTTCCAAAACCACTCCCAAAGGATCAGCATCCACCCTGCAGGAGTCAGCTCCTGCACATCCCTGGGCCTGCTCATCACATATGAGAAAAAGAGAAAGATGAAAGCTGCCTCATGGACAGTGTGGTCTGTTAAGTGTAACTATAACCTTCATGTTAAGTTCCTCCAAAGAAAATCAGAAGACTTGCCCAATTCTATCACTTTGTGCTTTTACTGATGGAAATACAGAAGCATGGTTAAGAGTCCCAGAGCCCACCTACTTCCCAGAACTGTGATTACATCTTCTGATACTGTAATTAATATTTTTTTATATTAATTACAAATTAACATCGAAACTACTCTGACCTCAACCTGATCTCCCAAACCTGCAAGACAGCAACCTGTGCAAAGCAAATTGTGTTAGCCATCAGTACTTCCAGGAACACTGAAAGTGACTAATGATGTCTAGATGCTTGGGTAAGAAAGGATGCAAACTGCATGTTATTACTGTTTCAAAACAAAACAGTCAATTTCATATGGAATGAAACCTAAAGTAGAGCTGAACACCATTTTTCAAGACAATATTGATCTTAATGTTAGCTGTAAGAGCTTAATGAAAGGCCTGATAAAAATGCAGCTTAATCTACAATGTATTATAGGAATGCAGACAGAACATGAGGAAGAATGCTACACCTCCTTACTTTGCCAGATGTGGCCACATCTGCATGCATGTACAGCATGCTGCAGCACAGCATCAGGCAGCAGTTGCCTAGCAACTGGGGGGCTGCTCCCCTGGGTACCAGCCTCTGCCAATAGCCCCATGAGCTGCCCGGCCACTTCCCAGCTTCCCACCAGCCACCACTGCAGCCCTTGTACCTCAGGACATCAGCCTTGCTCCCCAGCCCACCAGGAGGTTTACAGCCTGCTCTCAGGGACGGAAGGAATTCAGTTTTTCTGCTCCAAGTGGCTCATGGCTCCACCAGCCTCCCCCAGAGCTGAGGCTTCGGGTGCCCACAGCTATGTGGGGCCAGCTGGCAGCAGCAGCAATGCACTAGGCAGTGTCTATGGGGACAACAAATCACCCGGGAATCCCACAAGCACCCTGAAGCCCAACTTGTAGAAGAAGGAACAGGAGGCCTGCTTCTGCCTCCTGGTGGGGCCACATTTAAACTTAAGTTTTGCTACATGCTAGAAGAACTTTAACCAACAGGACAACGATAGCAGAGGAACAGAGACACAGCAAAACGTGCCCCAGTGATACCTGCACTGCCACTAGTGTGTCTCGCTTCCTCAGAGGATGAGGGATAGAGCCATGTTTCCAAATCATATCATGGTTCTTACTGCAGTTAAACAGCACACGTCATGGGCGCAGTTCTTCACAGCTGAAAAGCAGAATCAAAAACGCCTATTCCTGACAATCTGTTATTTCTACTGGTGTTTTATAGTACATGTTTGATTAAATATCACCATACACAGCTACACATTTCCACAGAGACTATTTCCACAATGTGTCTGCACAGCACCAAACTACATACCTTCTAAACCAAAGGGAAAAAATATGCTATTGAAGGGGGGAGGCAGAAATCGTCCTTAGCTGACCTTTTGGGGTACATATCCACTACCATATGTACACAGCCTGCAGATGGCAGGTGCATTAGGAAGATACATAAGTGGATGGAGGTATGTTACTGTTATGACTCCAGTGGTAATTTCCTGCCTTTTCATTATTTAACTGAGGCATGCTGCATTTTCTAGCAAATCTCTTACTTGTCACGTAGACCCTTCTTTTAACTATGTGTATGTTTTCAACACCTCAGCCAGCACTGAAATTTATCCCATTTAACATCTCTGTATATTAGCAAGCATCTCAATTCACAGCCTTTCAAGTGTTCCTCTCACATAGTTAAAAGAATTCAGGCTAAAGGCAAAGAAAAAGAAACCTTAGGATGGCCATAAACACTGTTATGGTATAGACCACAAGAGTTATGTGAGAACACCAGATCATTTTATGAACCAGCTAATTCAGACACTAAATACTTCTGTTGACAAATCCTTGTTATTACGCAACATTTGACACTGAAGTGAGGTACATATTGATGAACACTGAGCTTGTGAGAGCAGCAGAATACTTATTTTTTTAAAAATGAATGCAACTCAGTAGTAAAAGCATCCACAGAGCCCTCAAGTAAAGTAGTGTTTCAACCTTTCAGAACTGATCTATAGTACACATCTGCTTCATCAGAGCCATTTGGATCAGACTTCTGCAAAAGATAGGTAGGTCAGCTGAGGAGTAATCAGAAAGAAGTTTGCTGGAAGAAATTCCTGAGCAGAAATAAGAGCGATCACAAATATCTTTTTCAAAATGAAGGAAGGCAGATCAGAGTTCAGCTCACCCAAAATCTAAGATTTCCAGCCTTCATCTCTAATAAATCAAAGGATGAATGTGACTGTTTCTCATGGCTTTACTGTGATTCACTGCAGGTCCTTGAGTTGAAAAAACAAAACCGAAACAAAAAAAAAAAAAACATCCTACAAACAGACAACAACAATATTTAAGTGCCAGTCCCAGAAAGATTTGGCATTATTACTTTCGTCAATCTCTGCTGCAGACTCAGGTCCAACGCAGGCAGTACTGCACCGACTGGCAATTAGCCAGCATGAACTGACAAGACTATTAAAACACAATGGCATCCATGTGTACTAGCACCATGGTATCATGGAATATGACTGAACAAGGTAAGGTTTGCTCAAGCTTTAGGTAAAATGTGCGACATTGCATTATAGATTAAATTTATCACTCTGAGAGCAATTATCATTTAAAAAAGCAAGAGGCAAGCTTGCTTTAAGAACCATTAAGGTCTGCAAGCTTATCTAAGGCATACCTTTACTTTAAAACAAATATATTTAAAATACATTTTGCCTACAAAAAACTTAGTTAGATTAAGCTAACCAAACCTCAATACATACTACACTCTCCACAAACCATGAATCATCATTTAATACCATGAGCAGTTTACTAATTCATGTACAGCTATCTGAAGACCTTATAATGCTAGAACTGTCAATCTCCCAGATCAATACAGGAAGCTCTTTCACATTTAGTACGAAAGGAAAAAAAAATAATAATAATAAAAGGGGGGGGGTTGGGGAGGGAAATCAGGTCTGTAGTTACAGCTATGCAGTGTTTTGTGTTTTAAGAATTAGTTTCTACCCCTTTCTCCTTTCCTGAAATAGGCTGCTTGACATTTAATAATAGACCTATTCTTCACTTTAAAATGCATTTCCATGACTCAGAAATTAAAGTGGAAAAGACTTATTAATTCATCTAACCAAACTTCTTTGTAATAAAAGCCTACCCCTTACTTTGCATTGCTTTGTTCAGACTAGAGACAGGCAATTACAAGCACCAGTTTCTCCCAGAACCAATACCTCAAAGCACCACATCCCCAAAATCCAGACGAGAAACAATTTTTGTGTTCAGAGCGACCTCACTGGAAGCCACTTTAGCCTGCAAGCTATGTCAAATTTTTGAAGACTTTATCTGGATTTGCAGTTTGCTCTGTCCTCTGAAGTCCATGCCTTCAGATGCCAACCTTGTACTAAACCAGGCTGTTTCTGCCAATGTGTCAGCACAAAGCACCAGATACATAAAGCCAACTAAAAGAAAACCAACCAAACAAACAAACAAAAAAAAAAAAAAACAAAACCAAACACACATACACAAAAAAAAAACCCCTGAACCCTTAAAAGAACACGGGTATAAACTCCATACCAACACAATCCCAGGTGCTATAACATATTGCAAACGAAATGCAAAGTCCTCTTCTCATTCCTTTTTCCACATTCTTCCCCAAAGTAGCAGACATAAACAAATCAGAGGACTTTAGTCACCAACCTCACAGGTTTCTTCTCACCCTGACAGTCAGACCTGGCCTCTCCCCTCATCTCCAATGACCACCTCACTAGGTGACAGGCAGGTATCCCCCTGCAAGCTGCTGCAGGGCCTCATCATAGCTAATTAGCAGACTAACCTGACTATATTTATTCTGTTTTCAGATGGTGGGTGCTCTCCCACATAACAGTGAAATTAACAAGTAGCAAGAACAAAATGCCAATGCAAGCCAGGCAGTGACACAGCAACCAGGGGAAAAGCTACAGGGCAAATACCCAAGGAAGAACAAAGCCCAGGCAGCTGTAGCCACATACCAGTGATTTCCTTACGAACCTTCAAACATGTGGCTTGCAGCACTCACCAGCACAGGTGCCACACATCCCATAGAGACACAGGACCAGCTGCCCAGCCACCCTGACTGTGCTGACACACTCATTATCAACATTGCACTGACACCAAAAAATAACTGAACTCTCAGATTGTCCATGTGATGAGTGGGATTGGTGCAAAGGTATTTGTGTGTGAAGACAATACTACAAACCCAAAACTTTAAACAGCTGGAATAAGAGAACCACTAAAGAAAGAACGACTGCCTCTGTAAGACAGTCTCCTACACAAATCCTGCTTTTAAGAGCGACTCCTTACTACTCTGCATTGCCATAAAGGGCAGTGATCCCCTGAACATACACCTGCTCACCACTGTTCAGTCCTAATGCAGCACTCATCAGTAGCCACCAACTCAAACCTGAAGATCAGGAAATAGCGACTGTAAGGCATTTCTGCTCATTTGAGCTAGGAGGGCATGCCCACCCAGCAGTACCTGCAGCTGCATCAACTGAAAAGATGTATTTCATCAACTTTGTGATGAGAATAACCTGTTGACACTTCTTCCTACATACCAAGGCCAAAGGAACTTACTTGTAACACTCAGAAATCAAAACTCCCTCACTTCTTCCAATCCAATAGAACAACAGTCTTGAACAAAGTAGTTTGTGAATACTAAAAAGGCTATTTTTGACAGTAAATCATATCATACTTAATCTAACTTAAAACTGATCACAAAAGTAGTAGAATATACACTGTCCAATCTTTTTTTTCCCCCACTCATATTGTTGTTTTTGAGGAAAGCAAGTTCATTAGAAAGCTCACAGCTTTTTCTATATTAAAGAAAAAACAAACCATATTCTCCTATGTTCATAAAAGTGATGTACTGCCAAATGGTACTCAACTCTTCTCCCATATTTTCAGAAGCAGTAGTCTCTTGAATTCACCTGGCCATGTGAATTAGAATTCTGCTAGAATTCTGTCTTACATAGGAAAAAAAAAATATTAAAAGGTTTCGTAGTTTCTTATTTCCAAGTGATTCTCCTTTTCTTCTTCAGCCTTAATTCTTCTGTTATCCAACAGTGGGGTTCAGTGGTTCTCTACTGTATTTTGCCTCAACCCAAAACAACTGCACTTAACATTAGAAGGAAAGTAACTCAACCTGATTCTGCACATGTCCAAATATAAACTGGCCATAAGCTTCTGCTATAGCTGATAAAGAACATTTTTACAACTTACTCTCCACAGGAAATACCGTTCTTGAGGATAGAGATGGTGGGAACGGATATGTCACCTCTCTTCTTCATGATGGTTCAGGAAGAATCATAGTTTGTTCTAGGGTAGGTGGGAGGCAGGTGCTAACAGATATAAACCCCAGAACCACGCAGGCTTACGTCCTCTTCCCCAGCCCTCATTTGTGCCTAAAAGGCACTATTTCCACTTGCATCTTCTTAAAGGTCATCCACAGTCAAACAGGAGACTCTGAGTCTATCTTTCCACCCTATTCTACCAGCATCAGCATCTCCTGACAGCGCATCTTTGGGAACTTGCAAACACTACTTATTTGTGCATGAGCGCAAGTGGAGAAAGATACAGCACATGCTTTGATTCTTAGAATACTGATTCAGTGGAGAAATCACTTCTAAACCTCAAAAAACTAACCCCAGGGGAATCCAGATTTATGCCATATTACACCCTCTCAGTTTAATGCCTTCCAAAACCACTTTTTACATTAGAAAAAAATATCCTAAAGCATTTGTAGTAACAGGCCTAGTTAAAGAAAAATTACCAGAAGATAAAGTATCATTTTTCAAGTCACACCAATTTTTTTAACTCTCATTAGCCTTAGCACTTTTGCATGGTTTTACTGATGAATGCAGAACATCAAGATCATCAGTAATCAGACAATGCTATCAACCAAGGGCACAACAGAGGAAAATTAAGAGAATACCTGAAAAACAATACAAGCCTTAAGACATCGCCTCTTTCCTCGAAGTCCAGTAGCCAGCAACCAGTTAAAATAATCTTTCCTTCTTGCTTCCCTCTACGTAATTCTAAGCATCTTAATCTCTCATTAATCTTTTCTATTTCCAGTCACCCAGGAGCAGCCAAACAAATATTCAGCCCATTCTCATTTTGCAACAAAAAAGAAATAACGGCAGCTTCAGCAGCTGGGTTTTGCCTTTCTTTCCTATTTCAGACTGATAAAGTTTATTTTACAGTTTTTGAGAAGAAATGTTATTTTCAGCAAGCCTGGAAGAAGTTTCTACCCAATTCTTTGTGAAAACAGTTGGCATCCTAACTTCACAATGTTCTGAAGAAAACCCCTAGCTTCAAATCAGCTGTGCCAAATGTAATTTACAGCGGCATTTGACCCTTTACATTCAAGCTAAACAAACAGAAGCGGCTAGGAAAAAGCTAACAGCGGTCCGCGCTGCTGGCTCGGAGCACCCGGCGCTGCTGAGAGCGGAGACGCTGCCTTGGGAAAAACAGGAGCAAGTCAGGCTAACGACGTCCAGAGAGCTTTGAGACCTACGGCTGACATGCACAGCCCAAAGCACTATTCCATCTCTACCTTCAATACACTCTACATACCTTAAACATACACTACCTATTGTTTTCCAGTTACATTTACAGCTTTTCTCTCAACCTCAAAAAGCACAACGTCAGTTCATTAGCGATAGGGAGAAAACCGCGTGCCAGGACTCGGATTTAATCGCAGGTTGTCATACATCGCTGTCCAGACCCGGGGCCTCAGGTCAGACTTACCCCTGTTTAAAAAGCTCTTCACCACCTTAACCCGTACCTGGAATCTGCAGGAAAGGCAGCGGGAATGGGGCAAAGACCGCTTTCTCCGCGAAGAGCCTCGCCCAGTGAACGGCTCCTACCACTGCTGCTCTCCCGTCCCCGGCTGCACCCACCGGCCCCGGTGAGAGCGGCTCGCCTGCGGATCCGGACCCACCGCCACGCACTGAAAGTTGACAACAGAGCCAGGGCTGGGGGGCGAGGGGGGGGCGCTCCTGGCAGGCTCCACACTGAGATCGGCAGCGCCGGGACCCGTCCCGCCCGGGGATCCTCCGGCCGCACGCCCCTTACCTGAGGCAGGATGCTGAGCGCCGCAGCGGCGCCCCTGGCCCCGCGCTCAGCAGCGCCGCCGCCCGCCCAGGGCAGAGCGCGGCGCCGCCGCCCTCTTCCTCCTCATGGCCGTCCAGGCGAGGTGCGGCACGGCGCGGCGGGAACCCAGGGCTCCGCTGGGCTCGGCTCCCCACCGCCGCCTCGCCGGGTCGGTGGCCGCGCGTCAGCCGCCGCCTCTCCTCCTCCGGCGCGCCGCCCAATGGCTGCGACAGCGCGGGCAGCGCCCGTCTCCCGCGATACTTGGGGCCCGGCGCGGCGAAGCGGCTCCGTGGGTGTCCCCGCAGCGGGAGCGGAGTGTCCTCGGCGTGGTGAGGCGAGTTAGGCAGGTGCAGGAGGCTCCGTGGCTCACAAATAGCGGCTACCGAGAGGGGGCGGGAGGCGGGCAGGGGCGCTGGAGCAGATGTATCTCTCCATTCTCCGGGTAAATTTCAGAGGGAGAAGCTTCTGCCGCCTCCCCCAGGGAGTCTGTACATCCTCACATGAGAGTGCTTGCTTGCACGTACGGCTGGGGTGGCTTTTCAAATCATCACGCGCAGATCTTGCAGGCCCCGTCTCTCATCTCAAAAGTGGCAGTACATTTTCAGCGTTGGCTGAAATGCTATTACTTATGTAAGGGGAAATCTCACTTAACTGGAAGGGGAAAGTTAATTTCCAGGGGAAAGTTAATGTCAACGTAATCTTTGCCTGACTACTCATGGAAATAGGATGGAGAGATTTTATAAAAGACAAAATCTCTCCATCCTATTTCCATGAGTAGTCAGGCAAAGATTACGTTGACATTAACTTTTTTCCCAGTTCTGTGTTTCTATTCAGGGGCTGATCTTGGAGCACTCCTTTCACCTCCTACTGGCTGTGTGCGACCACACCTGACTTGCAACATTTTCCTATCAGTTAAATAATATCGTTTTGACACTGAAAACTGTGTAAACTAACTGCTTTGATAAAAGGATGAGAAACCTCTTGGCACTTTGTGTTTCTTGTTCCCCTTACAAAATAATAAAAGCATTTTTCAGTATGCTCTAAAATTAACATTTACATTAATGATTTGATGGCCTTTGTTTCTCTTCTCAAAACCTATTGAAAGATTGCTCAGAATTGCTCAACAGCTCTTTGGGGAGCTGAGTCAGTTCAGTGTCTATGATACATACCCTGTAAAATGTTGAATGATTTCTAAGGTATACTCGATATAAGCACTCAGTGCTGAAGTGCCAGACTAGAAATCCCTGTTATGTGCCTCTGAGGATAAGCGTGTCAATTTCTCTGCATTGCAGCTTTCATACCTCTAACCTCGCACGGTCATTGTAAGCATTAATTGCTTCCTGTAAAGTGTGTTAGGACACAGAAATGGATGTTGCCTGTATACATGCAAAGTATTCTTTCTCTGTTCATTTTTCACACTAGTAAGAGGGTGTTTGCTTGAAGTAGGAAAACATGAATTACCATGGTAGAAGAAAGTAACAATCCACAGAGTTTGATACCCTTAAAGCAATCCTCCCCCTCAAAAACAATAAATACAAAAGAAACAGCAAAGTTCAGTGACTGTATTATTCATTCAGTCCTGACACCGTGTTGGATTCTGGGTGATGCCACCTGTTTGAAAGAGCAGTGTAAAAATACTCCAGAGAGGTTTTGTCGCATGGAAGGACATTTTTCACCACCTGACTACTCATGTGCACTGTCATAAAGCAGAAACGTTCACTTCTTACTCCAATTTTCTTTTTAGTTCGTACAATAGACAACTGCTATCTTTATTCATGAAAATAACCAACCTTCAAATGTTACTAGGATACTTACTTTCAGCAAGCTCCTGACGGTACAACTGCACAGGTCTTTAAACAAGCATACAAAAGACGTTTTCTGTGTCAAAAAGATTTTATGCTTCATTTTCCCCTAGTTGTTTAGGGATAGATTCTTCTGTAATACGAGTTATTTCCTCTGTGCGTACCAAGATTTCTGTCTTTGTCACTGTCTTTGTCCTGGAGTTAAAGATGTTGATCCAGATGATTTCAGTGTAATTGGGGCAAATAAAGCAACTCTGCTTCACTCGTGTCAGTGGTTCTGCAGTATCCTATCTAGTTTGTCTGCTGTTATTTTCTGGTTTTCTTATCCTTTAATATATCATGGCCAAATGATACACAAGGCCAAGGAAACACTTATTTCTACAAACTTACGTTACACAAAGCATTAGCGTACCTTTTAGAATAATGTAATCCTGACAATTGAAGGATGCAATACAAAGCCATAGAGATACCAGAATGAATAAAACATGCAAGGGTAGATATACAAACTGTAAATGTGTGACTTGTGTAACGCTGTGGTGTTTGCACCAAAGCATCTGTTCTGTAACTTGCTGTAGGTGGGCTGTATGCTGGTAACCATGACAAAAGGAATCCCGTTTTTCGGGAAAAAAGCCCCAACATAATACCTACATAAAACCAACATAATAATAAAGGGCACATAGAGAAGAGTGGACATACTTGGTTGAGTCAAAGGCAGTGATCTAGAGTGGGTGCTTGGAAAACAGTGTAAAAAATAGCAAAAAAATAAAATCATTCTTCTCTCAGCAATCTGTGTTTTCAGCAATTAGCAGTGTGGAACTCCCGGTGTGGAGGCTGAATTCAGACCATTGCATTTAACATCTATTTATAGACTGTTTATGAATTTCTCGTAACATCTATTTTAATCTGTTTTGACTTTTGGTTTCAACAACAGCTTGAGCCATAGAGTTCCAAGATTAATTATACATTTTGTACAAAAGTACCTCAACTTCACCACATGAGCGGTATACTGGCTGCTTGATATTCACACTGGGTGGTCTTCCACTCCTGTGTTCTGAGAAATGGTGGACAGTCATTTTTAATATACTTCTTTACGATATCTGGGAATTCACAGGCCCCAGACCTTCTTTTCCCTTAGCCTTTACAGATAGAAGGAAAATCCCTGTAGTTTCCCTATGCAAAAGCCATTCTGCGTCTCCACTTGTCCTCATCTTTCCCTCTGCTTTTTCTTTTTTGTGCTTTGTTTTTGTTTTTTTTTTACCTATTAGAACTTCCCTTTTCCCTCCCAGAGAAAATAGGAATATAGAATATCCCTTTGCTTTCCCAACATCAGTAAGTATCACAGTCAGTGATACTTACTGGTTATCAGTAGGTCGATGGTGTGACCTGCATAAGCTCATGCTTGCTAAGCTTTTACAGGCAGGAACTGAAGAGTGCTTAAATAGAACCAGCGTTGGTTTGTTTGTTTGGGTTTTTTTTTGGCAAGTACATTCAAATATTGTGTTGCATTATTTAAAATGTATATCATGTTGTGCCAAAAAATGTATTCCTAGATTTACTGGAATACCTACCATGACCTTCCCACCAATCTGTCATGCCAGAAGGTAACCTTTATTCTTCTGGCAGGAGAGGTTGGAAAAAAAAATAATGTATATGTATTTCCTAGAACAGATCCTTTGACTTGTGTACTATCATATGCAGAAAGGAAAACAAAGCTGAAGGAAGAAGCCGATTTGTTTTCATCTGAATTTTACATCAATAATTACACAAAATATAGAACTCTTTCCTATCACCTAGTAGAAATAAAATGGGCTGATAGATAACAGACTGACAGTTATTGCATGTCTAGTGCTTTTCAGTGTAATTCATTTATTCTTTTTTAAGTAATAACAGCCTATACTGTGCTCCTTATTCAATTTTATTGCTTTGGCTATATTACCTTTTCAAATGCAGAACCACAGGTAAACCAAATGTAACTATTCATCAAACCCATGAAATATCATTTATAACATTGAAGCACTCACAGCTAATGCGTCAGTTAATCCCATTCATCCTCTGATGGAGCCTTCCTGTAGGATGACACAACCTGGGTTTACCGTTTGAAAAGAAATTGGATAACCTTTGAAATAAATTTTCCTGCCCTATATGAGAAGGTTGGAATACCCTTGCATTTAAATACTTCACGCCCTCTACTCCCTTTATGTCTTTAACACAAATCTTAGAGCTTTGTTAAAGTATGACACTTAGTCCACTCATCTGATATAGCAGGTGTGTGTAAAGATAAATTGCATACATTTGGCAGTAGTTCAGTTACTCCGGACTTTAGTTTCTTCAGGACTCTTAGACAAATGTCATCAGGGCTTTGTAATTTAATTTCCTTTCTTCTTGCACATCTTAGTAACTGCCTGTTGTCTTGCCTCCCTTATTTATGAAGGGTATAAACCTCAGGCTGTGTCTTTGTAGTCCTGTCTTTCTAGAATAATTTACCTCTGCATCTTTTGTTCATTAAAGAATAGAATGTATTTACCTGGTAATGGAAGCAGAGTAAAGGCATTAGCATTAATACTGCTCCATTTAGATGCATTGGTTTTCTTCAGATTTAAAATGATGAGTGAATGCAGTAAAGCTGGAAAAGAGACATAGAACTCAGTCTAAAACTTCATGCTGAGTTTAAGCTTCTTTCTACAGCTATGGACCCAGAAAGAATCTCAAATTTCTTTAAATTCTGTTTCTGGGCCACTGAGAAGTCAGTGTTGGAATGTCCCAGGGTCTATAGTTACTCAGGGAACCAACCTGTGCTGGAGAAGGTGAAGAGTGTTTCTTCTCATGGTTTCTCTGAACGCAATAGCCTGCTGTTTGGCTAGGTGCCTGCTGGAACCGGCACTCTGATCTCTGCTCAGTACCAGGTAGTGACGGCAAAAAAAATATTGCAGAATTTTTGAGGGAGAGGATGATCAAAAGAATGCAGCTACTTTTGGATGTAAAGCACTTGCGATGTAAGAAAATATTTGGGAAAACCCTTTTTTGGTCTGAATTCAAAACACCATTATCCAGATGCATCTATGTTGGGCATTGCCAAAGAATTAATCTTGTCATCAACCTATTTCTTCATGTTTGATAAAATTTCATTTCAGAAATGAAGGATTTATAGCTTACTTTCCCCCAGTGCACATTATCATTTATATAACTGACAGCTTCAGTTGTTAAAAGCAGTACATGAGTTTTTTTCCAATAAAGGGCTCACATCTTTCTGACGTTTATTGCAAGTTTATTACTTCCATACCCTTCTCAGTGAAGCTGTTTCGTTCATTGTGGGAGTGTCTGAAGTACAGATTTTTCATTACCTGTGACTTATCATTAATTTTAGGCCAGAAGTGGTTTCATTTTGACTGGTGGTTAAAAACAGGAATGGCATAAAAACATGTGAAGGCAATTAAGCTAAGAAAACTCATTTGTAATGAAAGGGGAAAGTTAAGGTATGGATTTTTTCCCAGGTGCTATGTGTGCCTTCTCCAGGTGGAGAGAATGTGGGTTAATCACTCTTTTGACTTATTTTAGAATAAAAATCACTACCTCGAAGATTGAGTGAACTGGTTATATGATACAAGAATTTTTTAATTCTATATCACTATCATGGTTATTAAGACAACAGAGTCCTTACCTGAGTGCTTAATTGAGAAGCATCCTTTGTCCAAGGTAGATAGCAAATCAAATTCTAAAGACATTTCTGTCTTTAGCACACACATGCTAAAATTGGATCATGTATTCACCTGTTGGAGGAAGAGGTCAGTCCATACCAGTTAGTCTCAATGCCAGAGGATAGTCCTTGGCAAATTTAATGTACTAATACAGATGAAGCCTTAAGGAGACTTTCTCCAAGTCCTAAATTCATGGTAAAGATCTGCAGAAATCAGTGTATGTTCCTGCTTTGGTTGGGGGACCACAGTTGCAAGCCTAGCCCCTTAGATCAAGGAGATGAGACAGTTTAATAGTTTTTCCCCTCATGCAGGACAGGATCCGGTCCACTGTCTAGAAATGTGTCAAATTTCTATATTTGTAATACTTGCTTCTGATTCTTGGTAATGTTTTAGATGTCAGATAAAGATCTGCCATCTTGCCAAACCTCAATAATATTTTGATCATATCTGCTCTAATAATTTCTTCTAGCTTGTTTACAGTAAAACTTATATGATAAATGAAGATATCATTATAGTAAAACTCAGTTTTCTTTGTCAACACAATCTTTTCCCTTCAAACAATCTCTTTTTTTAAAATTAAAACTTGTGTTACCAGTATTATCCTACCAATTGTTTGGTGGTTTTTTCCTCAATCTGGGCTTCCAATCTCCATCTGCATGAAGGGCAAATTGCACTTCAAAATCTTATATAGAAACAATGCTTTATGAATACTGGAAGTCATATAGCTTTCTTACTAGGAATAGAAAGTGTCTTGAATTCACACCGTAAAACTGCCTTTGGGATTTCAGCACATGTTCTCTTGGAAACCTCAGAGGCATTGATCAGAGAGATTACTGTCTTTTCGGTTTCAACTCAGAGGAAAAATAATGTTTTGCAAACTCAATTAGAGTTCTTGAAAATAAAGTAAAACCGTTAAAAATGCCAATCTTGAGTAGAAATCATGAAATGATAACACGAATTTGATCTAGCTCTGTGGGAGTCATGCTTGAAACAAGTCGTAAGCCACAGGAGAAATAATTCACACTGGGTGAAGGGAGGTTGGCAAATGTAAACACATCCAAGTTCCGACTTCTACAGCTCTGTATTGTAGGAGGTGGTGTGTTCCCAGGCTGAGGAGGTGGTAAGTTAGCTCTCCGCTGCAGCCAGAGAGGCACAGAGGTCTCAACATCCTGCTTTCACATGCTGCTGCTGCATGCAGGGAGTGTCATGCTGCATGATGGATTTGCGCAGCAGAGGGGTGGCACACTGTGCTGCATCCCCGACATGCCTACAGTGGACATTAATTTCACACCACTTTCAGTGAGCAGGCCTAGGTTCACGTCCCTGCTCTGAAGGCTGTTGAAAGGGAGAAAATGAAACATTGACTGGTGGCAGACCTAGCTGTCCGCAGCATCACCCCAGGTCTGGCCCAATTAATACTTAATGATTCCTCACAAAGTGCTGTGGCTTTAATAGGGTCTTTCCTGCCTCATTAACCAACAGTTGCCCAAGTTCTCACAGGAAATGGGAGCTTTGGGTTGAAGCTCTCTTAGCAGAGAAAGAAGTTAAATCCAAGTCCTGACATCCCCTATGCACACCACAGCCACAGAGCTGAGACTATGCCAGTGACACCACCTCTCCCTGCCAAGGGCACACCACCAGACACTTAATGAAACTCACAGCAAATTCTCCACTGTATCATGTATAAGCATGTTAGTATGTGCTAACCATTGTATTCTTAATCTCGTAATTTCTAATTCTAATTTCATGAGACTAATATTCATGGAGTGTGATCTGAGAAAACTACAGCAATATTTTAATCAGAATTATTCACCTGAAGTAGCTGTTAGATATTTATGGCATTAATTCAGGCTTAACGGCTTTCTGCCTAGAGGAATCTTTCATTTTAATAACACATAGATCACATCCAAGGGTGACCTCATTCATATTTGGAAAACAGATACTCTGATACAGTGTTTTCTGGGGGTTAGTTTTGCTTCTGTCAGGAACTGCTGCCTCATTTTAAAGGAGCTGTCATGTCTTCACATATGTAATAGTGGCCAACAATCTTTTTGGCTCAAAAGTAAACCACAAATGTTTTTACTTAGAAATAAATGAACAGTCATTATCCATTGTGGTGTAAACTCAGTGTCTCACAACACATTTGCATTTAGTCCTTTTAACTGCAGAAGGGTTTGGCCTTGGTACTTACAACAATTACAGAAATATTACTTGTAAAGAAATAAAGTGTGCTATAAAAGGAGAAGTTAGATTTCCCTTTGTAAATACTCTTTCCAAATGTTTTCCTGAGGCATCACCCAAATGTCATTTATATTAGTTGCAGAATTTCCCTTCTTAAAAATGCATTCATTTGGTTTAATTTTGCAAGGCTTTGTATGAATCCATCTGAAACCACGGAGTTCATTGAAATCTTGATGGGGTGGGAGAATGCCACCCACACCTTAAGCAAGCATCTGATGTGCTGTATTCAGCCTCCACATAACATTCAAACCTGGAAGTGGCTTAATTGCCTCCTTTGGTGCTGCTGTCAAGATTCCGTTTGTGACAGAATGTACTAGGTTGCTCTCAACACTTAACTTCTTTCTACCTTAGCCAAGGTTTATAACTCCACCAAATGAAAGAGCGTAGCTTTCTCCCACATCTCTGCATACACTGAAAAGCACAATGTCTTCCTTCACAGGTTCACTCATACTGAAGCAGCACATAGCTAAAAATGAATTAAATTTCAAGTATAGAAATGTACTGTGGGTTAAAATAAATCCTGAGTCTCCATAATACAAGCATTTAAAATGCTGAGTTCTGTGACAGTGCTAATTCACGAACAGCTGCCCAATTCTAAGATTATTTCTTTCAGACTTTCTAACAGAATTATGAGTGCTCTAGTGCTGAAAGAGAAAACCTTTCTAATTAAGTTCACACAAAACTGGGTGTGTTGTTTACAGCGAATAATTGGTTTGTTTCAGAATTTTTCTTCCTGTTCATTAATTCATTAGCCAGAGAACAGTTTCAACTTATTGACATCATCTGATGCTGTTCTTTTTTATGTGAGCATAAAGCAGCATATGAATTGTTTACAGACTTTTGCTTATTAGGACAGCTTCAGAGAATTCGAAGCCACAAACTGAATAGCTGCAGTATCCCTAGATGTGTAGCTTGGATTCTACTAACTACTCCTGCTTCCCGATTGATGGAGTTAAAAAAATGCAGAAACAGCCAGCAGGATAGGCGCCAGGCTGTACTCAGCACCAGGAAAAGCTGGTGTAGTTCTAGGGACTGCATTTGGGGTAGAAGGTAAATGTACTGTCATGGAGTCAAGCCAAACTTTGTGCATTTGTTGGAGTTTGTGGCAAAATAGGGCTTTGAGGTGTTTTCCCTTACCTCTGGTATCAGCACCATCAGTATTTTCCTTCCTGCAGTCACTAGACTCCAACTACAGTTAATTAATGCTGGCCATGATTGTTTTCTTGGTTAGTTCTGGTTTGAAAGAATGCTGCTTGCATCTGAACTCAAAAAACGATTTCCTACTGCAAACTGTAACATCACTCATTCATTTTTAATGCTTTTTTGTCAATTTGTCTTTCTGGGGGGAGGCAGCATAGACATTTCTACATGCAGAAGCAAAATAACCCGATCTGATCTCATTACCCAATGCTTACCAAAATGAAAATGCTAGCAGAGGAGATTCTCTCAAATGCCTCTGAATACATAAAAGATAATTTAATATTTAATTTCCCATCATCTTTGCAAGCCTTTTGCATCACATATATCCTATTGTCAGATTCCTTCTCCTCTCCGCAGATGTTCTGTCAGTTACAAGAACATTGCATGTTATGACAGAAATTTATGAAGACTTCTTCCATCATTCCTTACTTGATTTTTGAGATTAGTGTTTCACACCATGTCCTTCTAACTGCACTCTTTTGCCAGTCCTTGAAAGCTATTGACATTTTCTCTTTTTCTCAATACTTTTTTTTTTTTTTTTTTAATTAGGGAAAATACTATTTGTAGTACCTCTGATTTTCTTATTTCATATCTCTGAAAAAGAATTATCACTTCAGAAATGTATTTATTTGAAAGAAAATTATCCCAGGTCCTCTTTGAATTTCATTGTGGTGTTTTCTTTCACTGCCCAGCTTCTGAAGATTTTGTTTTAGCTCAGACGCTGAAGCAGATAATTCATTAAAGTACACCACCTTAGTTGTACCAAACATCTATGTTTCTCTCTTTGTCTTCTTTTTTTTTTTTAGGTGTAGTTTTCCTTATGCCTGCACAGTTTGACAACAGCATCTACATTTTATTTCTGCTACCCTTTTTTTATTCTAAGGCTGCATGACTTCCACACAAACGCTTCAACTCATCTCCTAAGTGACAGGTGGCTTAGTGACCATACTGACCCGAGTAAGCTTTTAACACACTGACAGTGGTAGGATTTTTAACTGCTACACTCAGGAGGTTTGTAATGCTATTCCTTCTTTCTTGTTGCAGGTTTTAGGCATATCACAGGAACCAGGTCAAGAAATGAACAAGGCTGAATTTGTGAGGCTGTGGCATTAACCCTCCACTTCCCTAGGACTTTAAGGAAGTTTGCTGAAATTTCAGCTGTCAGGAAATAATGGAATTAAGAGTATAGATTTTCTCTTGGGTTAGAAATACAGACTAAAGTTCTAGCATTATATTCCCATTCTTACACAGGAATGACACTGAGTGTGGTACCAGTGCTCTGTATTATTTATATTGTTAAATTCACACATTCTGTAAAAGCTGCTTGATGCTTCATATTGCTCTAGAATAGCATACGTAGGCTATTGATCTTTTATCAATGAAACTGTCATCAGGAGTGCATTGTAGCTGGTGGCTCCAAACCACCTTGAGCTAGCATAGCACTGCAAAGTGTATCTATTACAACACAGCTTCAATTCTTATTTTCAGTCACCTACATAAGAGGATGGCAAACCTGCTCACCTCTGTATAAAGAAAGGAGATCACAAACAAAGCAGACTGATGTCACCCTTATTTTTAATGGAAGAGTAGGCAACGTATTATTTAATAAAGTAATTCTACACACTGAGTCTAGCAGAATCTACTTTTCTGAAGAACTCCTGTAGATCTCTTCAGCACAGTATCCTGAGCAAAATAAATCAAAGCTGGTGGGTTTCAACTGCTCAAACTGAGTCTGGAGGAAGTTATTAATGAAATAAAAGCCTAACAATTAAAGACAAACTAGTAGATATCTGGTAGAAATAGGTATCATTTACTTTAAGGTGAAGACATAAGTAGATAGATTCCATTGAGTTAATATCACCAGGGTATGATTTTGAAGAAAAAGAATAAAAAGGTGCTTCACCATAGAATCATACAACCCCTGAATGGCTTGGGTTGGAAGGGACGTTAAATATCACCTAGTTCCAAGACCCCTGCCATGGGCATGGACACCTTCCACTAGACCAGGTTTCTCAAAGCCCCATTTAACCTGGCCTTGAACACTTGAAGGACGGGGCAGCCACAGCTTCTCTGGGCGACCTGTGCCAGTGCCTCACCACCCTCACAGGGAAGAGCTTCTTCCTAACATGTAATCTAAGCCTTCCCTATGTCAGTTAAAAGCCATTCCCCATTGTTCTATCCCTACAAGCCCCTTGTGAAAAGCCCCTCTCCAGCTTTTTTTGTTGCCCCCTTTAGGCACTGGAAGCTGCCCTAAGGTCTCTCCAGAGCCTTCTCTTCTCCAGGCTGAACAAGCCCAGCTCTCTCAGTCTGTCTCCATAGAAGTGCTCCAGCCCTCGGAGTATCTTTGTGGCCTCCTTAGACTTGCTACAAGAGGTCTATGCCCTTAGGTTGGGAGCCCTAGAGCTGAGCACAAAACATAGCATAACCCCCTACAGTAATCCAAGGAAACCATTTTAATCTGATGTCTTTGGTCCTTTACCAGACAGGAGAAAGGAGACAAAGGAGAATTAAAAATGTGTCTTGAAATGCTAAAGCAGTAATCATGACTGATGCGTTCTCTTTTTCACATTTTATAGATGTTTTCATTTAAAAAGTAAACATTGTTAAATTATGCAAACATTAACTACAGTGTATGTCTACAAAATCACTCAATTTCTCTCTCATTTTATGCTTTAACCACAGCTGTACTGTTCAATGTGTTCTGGACAGAGCTGAAGAAACCAGTCATTAACACAATACCTGTGGGTTCATAAAGGTATAGCTTATCCTGCCTAATAACTTTGTAAGGCCTCTATTATACAAGAATAATTCAGTCTGCACTAGCTCTATCCTTATTTCAGTCTTCAGACTTCCAACCCAAGTAACGATATTGATAGACAGCCCATGTGAAGTCTGTTCTTTTAAAATTACTAAAAGCACTTGTTTTATGGTTGTAGTAGAGTGCTTCCCCATTGTGCATCTCTGTGCACAAGTTCTTAAAAAATTGATATCATTTTAGCTTGTGGTACAGAGCTATTTAGAGCTATTGATGCCAACTCAGGAATTTGTGTCACACTTTACAAGTACACCACCTTGCAGAAGCCTACATTGTCCTGAAATCAATAGTTTAGGCTTCTAAGTCACTTAATGTTTTTGTTAAGTAACCCCATCCTACCAGTTGGCCATCTGAATGTGTTCATAAATATTCTGGGAAAATCATGCAGGAGAAAATAAGAATTTTTCTTGCCAAGATGAAACACAAGACGACAGACAATGTTGATCAACAAACAAGATGTTGAACATGCAGCTGCTGTTTGCTGTGCTACAGAGAAAACATACTCACCATCAGCAAACCCTGGACAGCTGCACCACCAGAAGTTTCACAGATGCAGAATAGCTAAGTGGTTAAAAACCCAAGTGTTTCAAAAAGCCTATTGTAGCACATTGTACAGAGAACTCTTCTGTAGCTGTATGTATAGGTTCACAGAAGCTAATAATAGCATAATGAAGTTACTATCCTCTGGCTTGTTCCACAGCCACCGAGAAGGGTACTTAGTCCTCAGCAAGTGAAACAGGACAGCAGGGGTTCCTGCTCCAGAGCCCTCTCTGGAGGAGCCTCTCAGATGACTTACAGGGATGTCTGGCAGCTGTTCTGTGAGGATGAGGCTAACTTTAACCTTTAGAATATCCATGAGGGGGAAACATCACAGGGATCAAACAGGATAGGCATGAAAGATCTAATGCCATATTACTGTAGATGCAAAGTGAGAATAAATGAATAAATGCAATGACTTCTTGCTGAAACAGCTCTGCTAGTTCCTTTTGATCTGGCAGTTAAACATTCAGTAAGTACCCTGAATTATCCACAATAAATTCTTTCCTTTCTATGACTCTTTTCTACAATATGGTTCTGAGTTTTAATTTAAATTTTATTTTCATTCTGTTTTCTCATATGCACACCTATTGAAAAGTAAAACTTCTTTTCACTTTTCTTGAATTCGACTGAAGTCCTTAAGTCCTTTTCTTCCCCTGAACTACTCACTTGTGCAAAACAAAGACTCTAAAGGCTGTTCTCAGTCATGCGAACAGATACAAGCACCCATATGAAGCAGCTGGCAGGCACCATATTGTATGTATATGGGAATATGTAAGCTGGAATATCATTGACTGAGTTTCATTTATAAGTAATTATTTGTTCACCCAAATATCTGGAGCAATCTTCCCTCGAGATCATCACCCTCACAAAAGATTTCACTTAGTCATTTGTGAAAATTAATGTTACAGGTAAATATTACAAATATCTTATCTTCAACAGTTTTTAAGAAGGTCTCCTCTTAGTTTTAGATTTCCACCCATAAATAAGATCTTTGTCTTAATTGAAGACAGAAAGAGTGTGCCAGTCACCAACAGTATTTTAGGAAAAGACTTATTACAGATTTCATATACCAGTTCTAGCTATTTAATATATAAGTATTTTTGCAATGCTATACTAAGCTTGTAATGGATTTTCACATCTTAATGTCTATTTAATCAGGAGACAAAAAAGCAACTGATTTATTTGTTAAAGAAGCTATGATATCATTACTGAGTCTAATGTAATGTTTTAGTAGTACAGCAATAAACTTTCCAGCTTTGTTTCTGAAATTTTTCTGAGTGTTTACTGTTTATACAATAGACCTCAGTAAAAATGGTATTATTAAAAAAAAAAACAAAAAACCAAACCTAAAACCCGCAAAAAATAGACACACCACAAAAACCAAAGCTCAAACTGTCCGTTTTACTCAAAGAAAAGGAAAAATCATTAAGAAACACAAGGCAGGAGTATGAAATATTTTTTTCTTTATGCTTAGAGAATGGCTCGCAGAGCTTAGAGATTATCATGCCATAGCACAAGAGATGTGGCAACTGATAGTTTTTAGTTTCAAATCTGTGTAAGTAATGAACTTCAGTAGTTAAAACATAGGATGTAACAGATGAATAAGAGAATGCAAAGATCAGTCAAAGGTATAAAAACTTCAGTTGTCTCAGGAACAGGCAAGTTGCAATCAAGGTAAGGGATAGGCTTAGCTGCAAGAGTATAAAAAATAATTTTGCGGAATAAAGTATCTCAAAAAGCTTAAGTATTTATCTGTACAGTTTTTTATTATAGCAGAAACCTGAGAAATTTCTTTAAGTTTCACAGAGATAGACTATTGCAATCAGAGAAATGGCAAAAGTGAAAAAAGCAGAGGTCAGATCAAACCAGCCAAATTGAAGTGCTATGTAACTTCATGGCCAAGTAATATTTTTCTAAGAGACCTGCAAGAACCCATGGAACAACAAATAAAAGTCTGGTAAAATAGCCTGGAAAAATAAATTTAATGTTGCAAAACAGCTAAGCTTTATACTTGAAAGTCACTGACTAAATCATCTTGTTTATATCAAATACTTCTATTTAAAACATTTATAGAATATCTATAGTCTTTAGGTGTTTAAGTAAGCAAAGCAATTTAGAATCATAGAATATCTCAAGTTGCAAGGGACAATCAGGAGAATGGCAGCCCAAATGTGGTTGATAAATACCTCTTGTTTGAAAAGTATGACCTGAACGCTAAAGTAGTATTCTCAGATGAAAGACCTGGATGCTATTGTGCACCGGTCTCTGAAATAGTCCATATTAATACTCAGCATTGCTGTGACACACAATATTAAATCTTTAAAAATGCAACAGATGTAGCAGAATGATCAGGTGTAGACAGTACAAGAAGAAAGAAAAATGGAATGTGCAGACACAATGAACTGTTTAGCCTAAAGCTTGTATCACATCTAAGAAGGCATGTTTTAAATGTATATATAACAGACAGGCAGGTATCGTCTCTTGGTACCTGTGCTGTTCTCATCTCTTAAACAAAGACCAACAACTTTTTTAAAGAAAGAACAGCATGCGAAAGATGTTTTGCAAAACCTGCAGAATAATTGTGAAAAAATGATGTGTTTAACCACTTTTCACATTTTGCAGTGTTCAGGTAATACAAAACTAAGTGTTGTCCAAATCTTGAATCATGCTTCAAAAGCTGGTGCTACTAAGGAGTGATTAGTAATTAGTTTGGCTTGTCTCCAGCTATAAACAAACTCTTCAGATTTGTGCCTTTCCTCGATATAAATATCAACTCAGTAGAAATGCTAGCATACCCAAAACTCAGTTAAGATAATCATCTACTATCCAAACTAAAGAATTTGCTTCCTTCATCTTCAAACTGAGGGTAATAGTAATCTATTCTATTTAACAATTAAAACAGAGCTTACAGAAATATGATTATTAAGCATGGCAACCATATTTTATCAGAGATTGTCTTAGGTTGTAGAGAATATGAACAAGCCCTAGGAATAAAATTTACACGAAGGATACTGGATAAGCAATGAGTTTACCTACTTGGTTTACTCTTTATTTCTCAGAAATGTTGATAGCTCCCAGACTAGTCCCTACTTTCTGTGCCTTGCTGGAGAACATAAATGCTTACAAATTGCTTCCTTTATGCCTATGGCATGTTTCTTGCTTATTTGTTCAGCCTGTTATGTTTGTCTAAAATACCTGTACTCCAGCATATTCTAGCATCATGACTGCAGTGCCATGGTTATGGTTGAGAAGGCATTTAATTCTAATTCCGTTTTCAGGAGCTTAGCATCATCTAAACAAGTTACATTGTGGGCACAAATTTCTGTGCCTGTTCTAAACCCATAATGAGCTACCTGTTGTCTCCAAACTCTGCCACAACTGGGATGGCTCAGAAATGTTTATTCCCCAGATTTTAAAAGAATTTATGGAAATAACTGTCTGTCAACATACATAATTTTTAATTATTTGGACTTAAAGCATCTTTAATTTTCCATTACCATAAAATACACAAAAAGCAATACTGCACATGAGAAGCAGTTTAGATGTTGATTTCATTTAAGTATACAACATACTGCTAAAAAAAACATAAATTGATCGCTAACAGTTTATTCCACGTACTGTGGACAGTAAGCTGTTCTAAATCGCCTTGGAGTTATTCTGGTTTTCTACAATTCTGTAACAGTGTATGCTTTTTTATAGCACGCTAATATTCTTAAACATCTTCAAATACATATCTATCAATTTCAATAAATCAGAAATTTTCAGAACACCAGAAGAATCTGGGGATACTGCTCACTAATGAATGCTTTCTGAAACTAATTAGACAGAAGTCTTGCAGTTTCAGATCATCTTGGCGTGTAGCACAAACAAACATATCATACAAGGTCTGTTCCTTATCACAGCAATTCATGCAATCACCCCAATGCCACCACAGTAGTAATTGCTCCTGCAGATTTTGCAATGACAGTTGAAACACGCAGCCAGGGTACATAACCGTTAACTTATGCCTATGCAGAAGCCCATGAAGTCATATTTGTATCACTGAAATAGGATCCAGTCATATGTACAGAAAAACCAAACAACAAAAAACCTGTTTAAGGTTATCTATATCTAATACACACATGCACAAAGGGGAGCACAGGTATGTGCATACACCCATATAGGCACATAAAATGAGAAATTCATTTGGTATAAAATGGTAATGCCAAAGCCAAAATCAAGTTAAGAAGACAAAAAATATGTCCCAGAAATTTTCACTGACTTCCTGGAATTCTTCATCATTTTTCTTAAAATGTCAACTTTGAACATAGCATTAAAGCTTTAAAATGAGAGGCACGTTTACCAGTTTTCCTTGAGTCATTTTGATAGATGTTAATACCATCCCTAATACTACAAGATGTACAAATGGCACCCACTTGATAGAGATCAGAATGCTAGAAACCACTCTCCAAATTTCTCGTTGCAGTTTTTATGCAGGGATTCATAGGGACAGAGAGCAGAATGCCACAGACCTTCTGCCATCCCATGCAATGTCTCATTTTTTCCCCAGAGTTACCATGGGTACCTTCTATCTTAAAGATAGGAGACTGGGCAAAATGGTCATGTTAGCCTAAGGGTGGAGAGTAAGTGGATAGTAATATCTCCAGCTACTAAGCAATCGCAGAGAAACCACATTCAGTCAATACCTGGAATGCCTTTAGAGCAGATGGGGATACTTACTGTTATGAAAAAAAAGCTTTTAGGACTGTTGGCCAAAAAAGCATGGTATATAAAGTTAAATTAACACACACAAAAAAAAAATCCAATTTAGTTTCATGTAAAAACAAAAAAAATAAAAAAAATCACATAGTCACCAAATTGATCTTATGTTTGACACCATAGGTTATTCTGGTTCCATCTGTGACATAGTCCTGCACCAAAATGTGTTGCAAACCCAGCAGTAAATTTTGCTTAACTTGAACTATCAATGAGATATAAACAAAAGAGGAATAAAAGGTTGGTTGAATGCAGCCTGAAAGGAGAAAGAAAAGTAGGAGTAAACATTTTCATAAAGATACAAGGCAAACTGAACTATAGATAACAGTGGCAACAAGCAAAAGAAAATAGAAGGGAAAAAAAAAAGAATGACGTGCTCTCTGTAGAGAGAGAGATAACTGGCCAGTAGAGAGAAACAGCACTGGGGAAGAAGGTGGCAAAGACAAGCGAAGGCAAAAAGCCCCATCTGATCTTCCCAAAATGTGCCTTATCAGCCAGAGACAGAAAGCCTGTCTTTAGTAAAGAAACTCAGACAAAGAAATCACAGTAGCAGGTAAATCCCCAAACACCTAACCTAGATAGGAAACCTGAATTGAACATGAAGGAGTCAAAACAGAAAACAACAATAAGGATGAGAAAGAATTCTGCTGATCATTTCTTCTGGCATTGCTATAGCTGAAGTTTTATCAGCCTGTATAAGCTTGGCCATGTCAAAGAGAAACAGAGCGAGACAGATTCGTATGTATAGATAGATTCCAAAGATCATAGAATCAGTGAGGATTGAAGACTCTTGAGATTGAGTACAATCTTAATAAACCATTTCATACATATCTTCTTGACGGAACACAGTTTCATCAAGTGGAGTGCATCAATCATGAGATACCAAGGCAGATAATCTGCATTGTGTTATGAGTAGTACAAGTCACATACTGGGAGTACCTCAAGTTTTGTGACATAACTAAAACACATGGTCAGCGGGTGACAAAGAGAAGCATGAGATGGACAAACAAACAACCTCACCACATAACAGGACATGCTGGCCTTTGACATGTCACATGGGAACAATTTGAATTTCAGACAGGAATGTTCAGTGCCACCCCTTACACTAAAAGTGTTACAAACACAATCCCGAAGTGGATGACCAAAGAGAAAAACAGCATAAGTACTTCTCACCTTCTTTCCCAAATGAAATACAGACAAAGTAGCATGGAGCATGACTAGAAAGGATGAATTAATAAGCAGGAATGAAACATCTGAACCAGGAAATATATCATCAGAGGAGACAGAGCCAAGCTGAACAAAGGGTGAAGCAATTATCAAAATGCCAGGGCCACACAGCAAGCAAAAGCTGTAAGGATTTTTAAACTTGGTGGATAGTTAAAAGGAGTGCTGCAGTTTTCTTGGAAGCCTTGTCCTTTGGGACAGCTGTCCTGGGATTAGAGAGCAGCATTCAGGAAGGAGACTTTCAAGCAAATGAGAAGTTCAAACTAATTTTCTTTGCCTGGATTCAAACTACAGCCCAGCTGGCGTACGGTATTTCAAGCAGAGGCTTGGGAACTGCAGCCACCCTACATCATCTCCCCAGGGTGGGCAACCCAAGCCAGCACATAGGGCTTTGGCACTAGCTGTGGAGAAGGAAGATGATGCAAATTAGCCACCACCATCTTTAATAAAAATGTGTGTTAAAATAAATGTGCTGTGGGTTTATAGCAAGGAGGCAGTGCTAGCTTCAGCTGCAGGAATGTGGAGCATGTAAATCTATGGTAAGTACTTGTGGGGGGAGAGGGTGCTTCTCAGCCCTTGGCAGTGTTAGGAAGCAGCTTGGCCTCAGTCTAATTGCACATCAGAAGACAAGCAAGACTTGGCCACACTACCTAGTAGCCTTTTTCCACAGGTGGACAACACAGGGATGTCTGCAAGGAAATAAGAGCACACAGCATGCAAAGCCAATAGGTAGCATGTAAAGCTTTCTCCTACTATGCATAAAAAAAAAATTCGCAAAGTAAGCCACCTTTTTTTCCACATCCCTTGCCCTCTGTATGGTCTAGCAGATGGACTTGAGTAAAATAATGCTGCTTTGCGTGGGAAATGGATACTTCTATAAAAACGAATGGTTCGGAGAAGTTATAATGCAAATAAATTTTTTGCAGTGGCTTAGAAAAATCCATTAGCTAAATATTTCTACTGCTTCTATTTTATAACCCATAAGCCATATTCTTACTAAAGAAACTATAAATTATTACATGAAGTGCAATTACAGCACGTAGTGTTTGGGCTGCTGATTTGTGATCAGTTAAACTGGGCAATTCATCCTTCTACAAGACAACCCAAACAATAATGGTAAAAACCTAACAGCTTTCAACTATCACATATTTCTCAGAGGAATGAATAACGTTTGAGATGCTCTTCTGCAAGATCAACAGGGCCACTTAAATCAGACTGAATCTCTCAGCTAGGAAAGCAGAAGTTCCCTCAAATCCCATCACATTTTACTGAAGTCAAAGGAGTTCTCTGAATATTGAGCACTAAATCCATAAAACTTCAAAGATGTACATTTCCATGAACTCACATGTATGTTAAAAATTGAAACTATTCAGATCTCACTTTGATTTATAAGAGTTATTTGGCAATGAGTGCTATAAACTTGGCTACCAATGAGGTAATCTAATAAAGCAAAGATTTGGTTAACATCACTTACCTGAACTCTTGTGGGGAGGCTCGAGGGAAGGGTTTGCAGGTTCTGAACCATGTCCACATGCATCAGTGAGAAGAGCTTTTTTAAAAAACTGTATTCAGAATGTATGTGAAGTACCTTATATTTATGAATGCTAGCGCAAAGCAAGTTTGAGATCTGTAACTTTGAGCTGCTTGTTTTATAATAAAGCTTTGTAAAAGTGCTTAGAAGAAATGCAAATTCTTGCAAGAATGAAAAACAAACAGATTATGCAGATTTTTTTTTCTCATTAAGCCAGAGCAAACCTGTTCAATATTTAGCAAAACTCTCATAGTTTTGAAGCTATTAGTTTTTCTTGGAGAAGGATACATAGGAAAATCCTTTTCAGGCAATGATGTACTATAGATTGCTTGAATAGATTCACCATGCAGCAAGTAATTTTGAGCAAATAAGCCCATTCACATCCTAGGAGGAGACCTGCATTTTTCAGGCCTGTTTTTTTTGCCGTGCATCGTTTGACCCAATTCAGCAGTACATAGGAACTGCTCCCCACCACTTCCACAGCAGTTAGAAGTTTAACTGCAAAGCTCAATGCACTGGATGTTAAAAAGCCTAACAGCCTGCCTTCCTGAAGTACAGGTGCCTCCACAAAGTGTTCCTCTGCTGTGGACACCCTCTTCCCGAAGAGCCTGAGCAGGGTGCTCACCATCCATTGCTGTAGCTCAAGGCACATGTCTCTCAACATTGTTGATACATGAAAGCTTCACTGACAATGTGCTACTTTTAGAGTCAAGCTCCCCTGGTAAAAGACCACTTATACTAAACTTGCCTTGCCAGAGATCCTTGGAAACTGTCTACTTGGAGACTGCTCAAGTGCCAGTCCAGGGGAGTTAATCCATCTGCTTTTCCCATTCTTCCCATCTCACTGAGGACCACTTCAGCTCCTCATTCTAAAGCTCCCATGGCCCTGTGTGCTGCCATGCCTCAGTATAGCATGGAAATACTGATTGTCAAGCCCCTGAGGCCATAAGTTCCAGCCATCTGTGAGGTGTCGTCCATGCTGGGTCAAGTATGTGTCTGAGCACTGAAAACCCACCCAGGCAGCCATCCATAGCAACTAATTGTGCTGCCTTGTTAACAAGAGCAAAAAGTTGGATTTATGTGAGCCAGTAAAATAACTGTTGTATTAGTATTAAGTTTCATTAATCTATATATAAAAATTAGCTATAAGAACATCAAAAGTCTTTTTACCTTGGCAGGTTAGTTTGTTGGGACTTTTCTTAATGGAACATTTTAAAAAGCGATAGGAAGAAAGTTGTATTCAGTAGCAAATTTATAAATGAAAGCATATATCACATGTCATAGAAATGACTTCTCTCATTTACATAAAGCTAAATGTTTGTTTTGATAATTGGCTTTTGCACAAAAAAGGCATTAAGTCAGCAGTGGTGAATTATTTATGAGGCCTACTTTAATGTGATTTTTATCTGAGAGCTTTAAAAAAAGAAAAAAAAAAAAAAAAAGAAAAGAGAGAAACAAAACCATCAGGGATCTGTGGGGCCATTTTTCCTTCTCATTTTTATCCACTGTGCCTCCAGGCATTAGCATCCGACCACACCAGTTTGGGACACAGCTGTCATCGGTGGTGCTGGGAATGGGCTTCCCCCCAGTGGGAGAATGAATTTCATGCTGTCCTTGAAAACCCGATGCAGAGCCTTGCATAGAACCATGGCCCTCTGGTTCTCTGGGAGAAAAATGAAGGCTTTTAAGATGATGGGAAACTCCTTGGTCATAGCTATAGCGCAGCAACCGGCTAGAAGACACTTGGCTGATGCCGATGCTCAGCCTCCTTTCTGGCACCTTCACTGCTGCTGCTTCATGGCATCCAATATTTAAAACTGGCTATTACTCTGCTTGTTCTCTGAGCCATAACCAAGTTAAAATTACTGTTGCCAAGCATAAACACATTTGTAAAGCTGTGCACAAGTCTTCTGCACCCAGATACTGTATGCAAAACCAAAAAAAAGGTGAAAGGCAAAGAGATGCAGTGTAGTTAGCACCTGAGAACTGAGATAGAGTTCTCCAGTTCTGTCTCTTCTAAAGGAAGAATCTGGTGTTTATGCCAGTGGGGAGAAGGAGCAGCAGAAGGGGTGTGGCGAAGAGCAGGAGGAAGGGAAGCAGAGCGACTGAAGTTTGTGAATTAAATATTTTTTCATTGTGTTGGTTTATACCAGGCCAGGCAGGTGTTTGGCAGGCAGTAATACCATTTCTGGTGAAAGGCTGCCAATGGCAGCACACTAAGGTTGCAGGATTTGGGCCTCAAGTACAGTCTGAGCTATTCCCTCCGCTCTTGAAAGCACACTGCCGCAGGGATACACGGTGCCTTTCCAACTCTTCATCAGGCCTGCAAATCTTGGGAAAACTCAGAACTACCCCAGTATTTATCAGAAGGTAATGAACCATGGTTCTGTAGGCTCCGGTTGCTCATTGCTGCGTGCCTGGCTCTGCTCTCCAATTAATTTTATTTTTCCAACATTTGTATTGACATTGGTGTATTTTTGTGATTTTAGTTGTTTGGCTTTGCAGTACTATTTTTTCATTGCTTTTACCCTTGGTTCTGCGCATGTAGCCAGCATTGCATGATCGTGTTGATAAAATACCGAAAAAGCCAAGGAATTACCTGTGCATTCAGGACACCCTTTGTTCCAAACAAAACTTATATAATTCTTTAGAAGTACAGATGCGCAAATTATTGTACTTATTATGCAAGTTCTGTATAGACAGAACTCCTCTCAGCTGTAGGTACAAATAACCATAAGAATTTTGAAGAATATAAAACAAAGATCAATGTTTTGCTGGAATTGGAGCCCACCAGGAAACAGGAAAAAAAACCAACAAAACACACCCTGTCACTGAAGTGTGCCAAATAACCTTCCCTTTCAACTTTTCGCAAGAAAATGCAATCTAACCTTAGGAGCTGCCATGCAATTAGCAACTGCTCATAGCTACAAAATGCTTAATGAAAAATGACAATTGGATTAATATATAGCAATGTTAAACAACGAAGTTTTTCATATGCAAGCCAAAACGGCTTGAGCTGCTGCAAGCTTGCCATATTGGTTTGAAAAATGATAGCAAGTGGCAGAACCTATTTTAAAGTCAACCTTTGAAATGACTTTTAATAAAAATACATTTTTAATGTTAATTAAGAAGATGAAATAGCTCAGACTATTCATTCTCTGGCTCCAAAGGCTTGTTCAGAGAGCCACAGTTACTCACATAATTAAAATTTAGGTTATATTCTGTCATGTGTGTCCTTCCTCGCATATGAATTTAAAAATCTAAAATACCCGTTCACTGTCTGAGTGTCCATATCAAATAAATCCCTTGTCCTTCATTTATTTTCAGGTAAGCAGGTGAACCATGTCATAGACTGAGATTTGGACCAAGAAGGGAGGCAGCAGCCAAGGCAGAAAACCTCAGTGTCCCTGAGGAATCCTAAGCCCATGCCATGCACTGCTAAAGCTGCCCATGGGCAGCAGATCCATGCCCAGCTACACAGAACACCCATTGTGTTTGCTTTCCATATACAATATAACCCTTTAAATGAGATTACAGACAAGCATACCAAGGGACATATCTATCTTCAGGATATTTTAATTCCACTTTCAGAAATACTTCATTTGTTCATATCAACATCAGGCTTCCCCCCATTTTATCAAACATGCTGCACTCCTGTTGCACTTATAGTGGAACATGAAGAGCACTGTGGGAGAGGTAAATAACTCCTCTGCACAGCAGGTTTTCAGGGCCTCTGACATTGAACACCTTGTTTTCTGTAGCTCACAAGCTAAAAATTTGAGGAAAGGCTTCAGGAAATGCAGCATCTGAAAGCAGCTAATCCAGCCGCATCTGGGCTGGGAAAATTTAATCACTTGTAAACTTTATTGCAGAGATGTTATTTTGCTCATTTATTGCATACTAATGATACTGGCCTTGAATCTTTATCAAGTTGTGTATGTCCTGCATCAATATTTTTCCCCTGAAAACAAGCAATCGGAAGTACTCACTTAGACTCCCATCTTAACTCTGCATTAGGTATATTCACCCTTGAACTAGAGCTGGAAATATTCAAAAGCAGAGATCCCTGAGCAAGCAGGTACAGTGAGGAAGGGGAGTAAAAAAAGAGAAGAAATCAACTCTGATCTTGACTGCAGCTTACCTGTGCAGGACTGGATAACTATCACTGATAGGAAACAGGGACTAACACCAGACTGACCAAATTCTGCATAGGTGCCAGGCTTTAAGTGGCAATTACTTAGTCTTAGAACTAGAATCCAAATCAGTGGAGAGCTGGCTCTTACAGGAGAGCTGAGTGAGATTCTTACAGCTTATAGCCTGGTAAGCAGATGTGCAAAATGAGCATAAACTCTAGCTGTAAAATTTTATATCTCTCTATGGAAATCAGTACACATATGGTTGAATGTTATTAATAGACAGTTTTTCCAAACTGTAAGTTTTATCCCTGGGTTTTACATTTTCAGAACTATGCTCTGATTCCGAAGCCCTTCTTTAAGTCCTTCTCAGTGAGGCTCGTTGTGAAGGGCTCGTACAGCTTCATGTTTATATCCTCAGAGCATAAACACAGTGTTTCTTCTCTCAATGAAATTACCTATTTATGATTTATCATACACAGATGAAAACAGTAATTCAGTGCAACAGTAGTGACACATCAAAAACCCCAGAACTGAACGAAGCAATGCTCTGTCAGACCAAACAATTCTTTACAAGAAAACCTTAGAAGAGCCCCGTGCTGCTGGAAGTAGCATCAAAGATGATAATGGGAAGGTATATGCTGTGAGCTGGGTATTAAATGATATTTCTTCTACACTGTAAATACTAGAAGCAACACATGAGAGGGGAAAGATGACCAGGGAAGGGACATGCTACCAAAAAGATGATGGTCTCTTTGTCCCACCTCAGCGGGGGGGGGTGGCTGTGCCACCCACTCCGCCCTGAGCAGTGTCCCCAAAACCTGCTCTGCAGCAGAGGCCAGAGCAGGATGAGCAATTTTTTTTGTGCATGATTCAGGTATTTTGGTGCTTAAAGCAACATCTCAGCAGCCAAACTCCTCCCTAACTCCCTGCTTAAGCTCCAGGTGAAAAACAGCAAGATCCTCAGCATTCAGGAATCACAAAGCATGCTCCTCCTGGATGGCCAAGCAGCTCCACCAGCACCATGAATAGGCCCAAGGGATACTTAGCCTGGAAATACAACCACCTACTGATACACAAAGCCGATACACAAATTAATGCATCAATTTATAAATACTGAAATGCAATCTTCAAGTATTATTCCCAGTAAGGTCCTCTTGCCCTTGTGCCTGTTTTGTTGAGAAGTTAAGAAGTCGTGAAAAGTGCATTTATTTTGCTGTGTTTTAACAGAAAGTGTCACATGGTAATTTGGAGGGAGGTCTCTTGCATAGTCTTAGAACAGAGTGTGTATATTGAAGTTTAAAGGCAAACCTATTTTTATCCCCGAGGCCACTGCTACATTACAGGTTAACAAAACAGTTACACACTGTGCTAGATTTGTATTTATTTTTTAAGCCTCCTAAAAGCTGTCTGCGGGTGCTTCCCCCTTGGCAGCTGAGTCCTTGCCACAACTGCTGCAAGGACACATGCTGTGCAGGAGCAGCTTTTCTCGAGGAGGGCTCCAAGCTTGATCCCAGCTGAGCATAAGCCCTCCTGGCTTACCCTTAATGCCTCTCATGACCTGCTTTAATGGATAAACCTTGCTGGGTGATGTCTTGCCCTGCTTTTTCCACCTGCTGCCAGCCCAGCCCTTCGCAGCAGCAACCCCATGGCTCCACCTTTGCTTTCCTGGACAGCCCAGGAACCCCCTGCAGCACTCCTCCCCTCCTCCCATTTACCCCCCAAGCAGAGTCTGATTCTGGTTAGAGTGGTTTGGGTTTTGGTTGCGTTTTGGGGAAATAATCACCTCTTGTTGCACGCAGAAGAACGCTCTCATTGGGCCTTTAAGCAAGTAGCTGCTGTGCAGCACGGATGACAAACACAGGCACTGGTTAAAATTTAAATGTACTGTTTAAACATTAAGGCTTCCTTGATTTAATTTTTAAAGTTCCACCAGCACATAAGTGCCTGCAAAGCCTATGCTGAGGTCCTAGATTTTTTGTGTTCCTATTTAATGTTTATCTCACTGTGTCTGAAGTTTTGCTTATTTGAGCATCTTCCTAATTTTGTACCATTCCTGGGCCGTGAGTTTTTTAATTTATGTGATCTGGTTACTCTCAAGCTTAAATTATTCCTAGGTATATTTGAAATTTACAAAAGCAATGAAAAAAATTAATGTTGTGGAAACCACCTCCTTTAGAGACTATTTCTTAGTAAGATGCTTTAGTCTTTATGCACATCTCGCACAGTGTGATCCCTGTGTGGAACAGATGCTGCTGATCTTGGTAAGCAGGGAACATTAGATACTTCAGGTTTTGAGAAAAGCCATCTCCACAGCCCTGATGCAAAAGTTCTTTCTGTGCATGCTTTGGGATCTGGCCACAAAACAGCAGTGCCAGTTCCTGATGCAGGGGTCAAGGTTGCCACACCACCACCAGAAAGCAGCAAGATCCCTTACCCTAAAGCACTGAGTTACATTTTTAACCCCAAGCACTAATCCGGATTTTTATAGGGAATACAGAGCATCAGGGAAAGTGCACAGGATGCGTACTCCTCTGGAAGCCATCCGCTGCAGGCGAGGGGCAATGCATCCAGACACACTGCTTAAGTTTTACAGACTGATCCACAGAGCGTACAGCAACATGCTGCACAGTTAACACTGCAGAGCCTGAAAGATGTTCCCGGCATGGATTAAGGACTGCTGCTCTCTGTGGCTGTTCCTGTGTCACCTCCTCAGTTCCCCAAGCAACCCTTTGCTCCTCCGTCATGCTGGGAGAGTCAGAATCGTGGAATACCAGGGAGGGACTCAAGGATCATCTAGTTCAACCTTTCTTGGCAAAACATGACCTAGACCAGATGGCCCAGCAGCCCGTCCAGCCAAATCTTAGGAGTGCCCAATGCTGGGGAGTCCACCACTTCCCTGCAGAGACTATTCCAATGGCTGATTGGTCTCAGTGTGTGTGGGGGGGAAATGAATAAAAAAATATCTACCCCAGCATCTCTAATGCTGTCTCAGGTCCTCATCCAAAAGCTCTTTTACCCTAATGCTCCAGGGACCACACACTGCTGACCCTGAAAATACACAACTACAAATTAATATTGCCTAACTGTTGTGACATCAGCTTCTGCCCTGGTGAGTGCTTCTTTATATTAAAAATCCCTTTTCTTTTTTCCCCCACCCATATTTATTTTGAAGGGAAACACAACAGGTAGTGGATCTTTAGGGGTTAAATCTTTCAGCCTTGAGACCTGCTGTTCATCTGACTCCAGGTTCTCATTATGCCAGTCGCCAAAGTAACCCATCTTCAGCATAGAAGATTCATTTGTTTTTCAAATTACACTCTGTTTTGCGTGTGGCATTTTGAGGGCAAAGAGGATGGCCAGCTCCTGGGGAAGGTTTCTCCCCTTTTCCTTTCTTTTTCCTTTGCCCCCTCCTTTTTTTCTTTTTGTTCCTTTTCTCTCCCCCAAAGGTAGTTTTTATCACAGCTGATGCACGCCATCAGTTACCTACCCTGCAAATAGAGCTCAGTGCATGTGAGCCCATCTCAGCCGCCTCTGCACAGCCCCCTCAGCTCCCCAGACCCCACAGCGGCTTCAGTGGTGCTGGCCACTGAGCTCTTGTGATCATTCCCAAAGCTGCACGTACTCAGAGCAGAGCAAATGGGTCAGAAGCTATGAGCCGAATAGCTACATCGCATGACCTACAATAATTAGCACCACGGAATTTAATACTGAGGAGTAACCTGGCTAATTAGCACAGGCACAGCCCTATGGTGGCACAGCCCTACTCCACCATGGACCTGAAATAATATCTTTATATGAGGGCAAGTTGTTCCTTGCGCTCAGTGCTACAATCTTCTTGTTCATCAGAGATTCTCACACAGTCACATCAGACTGCCAGCTTATTTTTTATTTTTCAAAAATCAATTTTTGCAAGACTCAAAATTTCTAGAAACCTTGAAGAGCTTCCAGTGCAAACCAAGAACTGGCATTAGACCAGCAATCAAAGTCCACACAAACCCCCATGAGACCACAGAGGACAGATTCCCCTGCCTTAGCTCCATGCCCCGGTTATCTACATCTGTGTGATTCCCACAAAAGCCCACGTAACTCAGTTTTATTGGAATAACAGCCATACAATGTATTCGGATTCACACCAGGCATATATCCAACTGACATCAAGTGCCAACCAGAGGTATACTCTTACAGTAACATCTAGTTCAGAGAAAATAAAAAAATAAATATTTTGGTATAATCAAACCCAAAATATGTATGTTCCAGTCTCTCCTATGCATGTCTAGTGAGGGAAAAGCAGCTGCAACTGGAGATTGCTCTTATCAGTCAAACAGCACAGCTTGTGTGTCACTGACCACATCTGTGGTCACTGCTAAGTGTAAATAAAAATATTTTAAAATAGCAGTGAATGAGATTAAGAAAGTTCCATTAATTATTACTACAAGGTGAGCTGGCTGCAGCATTTGCTCAGTTTACAGTGAACAAACAGGTTGAACTACACACCAGGTCTCAGCATCCCCATGCCAATGGGGCTCCACCAGAGTGAGGTCTCCAGCAAAATCAGATTTCAGGATTTGATGAGAATTACTTATAAGCATGCACCAGGGATCCAAGTTCTCCCGTGCTGCCCAGGTTCAAAGGCTGGCAGGGCAAAAACAGAAATTAAAAACCACAGTTCCCTCTCATTGTACTATGTCCTGCAGCTCAGGAAGGAAACTTGTGTTTACAACAACAGACCCACTGTCAAACCCATGTAAACAAAGGGGTTTTGCAAGACCCATTTTGGAAGCTGTAGATCAGCCGCTGATTGACTTTGTGCCTTTTTTTTTTTTCTTTTTTTTGTTTGGTTGTTTTGTTTCCAAATAGAGACAAGGAATAACTCACCACCATTCCCAGCATATGAATACTGTCAAATGTGATACTCAAATTTAATCCTTTTATTGTATTAGTATTTCCTATTTTTTAAATGAATATTTTTAGTGTAAAATACCCGATTGTAAAGTATCTGATTTCTCAGTTACAACAAGCAGACTTTTTGAACTAAATAGTATTTTAGAGGGCATTATTTTCTCTGCTTGGATCTGTTTCATAGCATCATAGAATAGTCAGGGTTGGAAAGGACCTTAAGATCATCTAGTTACAATCCCCTTGCCATGGGCAGGGACACCTCACACTAAACCGTGTCACCCAAGGCTTCGTCCAACCTGGCCTTGAACAATGCCAGAGATGGAGCATTCACAACCTCCCTGGGCAATCCATTCCAGTGCCTCATCACCCTTACAGTAAAGAATTTCTTCCTTAGATCCAATCTAAACTTCCCCTGTTTAAGTTTGAACCCGTTACCCCTTGTCCTGTCACTACAGTCCCTGATGAACAGTCCCTCCCCAGCATCCTTGTAGCCCCCCTTCAGATACTGGAAGGCTGCTATGAGATCTCCACACAGCCTTCTCTTCTCCAGGCTGAACAGCCCCAACTTTCTCAGCCTGTCTTCATACGGGAGGTGCTCCAGTCCCCTGATCATCCTCGTGGCCCTCCTCTGGACTTGTTCCAACAGTTCCATGTCCTTCTGATGTTGAGGACACCAGAACTGCACACAATACTCCAAGTGAGGTCTCACAAGAGCAGAGTAGAGGGGCAGGATCACCTCCTTTGACCTGCTGGTCACACTCCTTTTGATGCAGCCCAGGATACAGTTGGCTTTCTGGGCTGCAAGCACACACTGAAGCCGGCTCATGCTCATTTTCTCATTGACCAACACCCCCAAGTCCTTCTCTGCAGGGCTGCTCTGAATCTCTTCTCTGCCCAATCTGTAGCTGTGCCTGGGATTGCTCCGACCCAGGTGTAGGACCTTGCACTTGGCATGGTTAAACTTCATAAGGTTGGCATCAGCCCACCTCACAAGCGTGTTGAGGTCCCTCTGGATGGCATCCCTTCCCTCCAGCGTATCAACCGAACCACACAGCTTGGTGTCATTGGCAAACTTGCTGAGAGCGCACTCGATCCCACTGTCCATGTCACCGACAAAGCTGTTGAACAAGACCGGTCCCAACACCGATCCCTGAGGGACACCACTCATTACTGGTCTCCAGCCGGACACTGAGCCATTGACCACAACTCTTTGCATGCGGCCAGCCTGCCAGTTCTTTATCCACCGAGTGGTCCACCCATCAAATTGATGTCTCTCCAATTTAGAGACAAGGATGTTGTGTGGGACAGTGTCGAACACTTTGCACAAGTCCAGGTAGATGATGTCAACTGCTCTACCCCGTCCGTCAGTTCTGTAGCCCCATCATAGAAGGCCACCAAATTGGTCAGGCAGGATTTCCCCTTAGTGAAGCCATGCTGGCTGTCACCAGCCACCTCCTTGTTTTTCATGTGCCTTAGCATGCCTTCCAGGAGAATCTGTTTCAACCAAGTAAAAGTCTTTTCCAGAATATATTTTCTGCTACTGCATATCCCTTCATGTGATTTTGCAAGTGTAAAATTGTAAATTTAAAGCACAGTTCTTATTACTCTCAGGAACACAACTGATAAAATACTCCAAAACACTGCAATATCCACAGGGCCGTGGTTGCTGGTTCCTGACTTCAGGTCTGGATTTCCCAGCAGAGCCAGCAGAAATCACAAGAGATGCTCCAGAGGAGGATGCAGAGCAGAGACTGAGGCTCAATTCAGCCATTATATCTGTTTTTATCCTTTTTTTTTTCTGGTTTTCTTTTAACAGTAGCAAGTACTGGGACTCTTTCAATGGAGATTGGGCTTTCCAGTGCGCAGCACGAATTGTTTAACTAATTATTCATTGACTCTCTAATCAATCCTGATTGAATTAGCTGATAGCTGCAGCTTGAAGGGAGGAAGATAAGTAGAGACACAATACAGATTGTTAGAAGCTTTGTGAAGAACAAGGACTGCAGCTCAATTCAGCAGTGAGCTTTGAAACAGAGTAAGATACCAAAGAGACAGGCCCAAGAGAAGATACTTTGGTATTCTCTACAAGGACATACCAAAAGAGACACCCTCATCAAGGAGAAGTGGTAATTATTATTTGAAGAAAAGGTATGTAACATAGCCAAAAAAGTTAAAATGTTTCTGTGAAAAAAATAAGTGGGAATAATTGCCCCATTTTCTGGTTACCCCAAGGTCTAGCACTGCTTTAACAGATCATACTGGAATGTGGTTTGCATCCTCATCTGCAATTGCAATACAAAAGCTCACTTTTTCAGGACTCATTTCTGCCTAGAGCAAGCAGCACTTCTGTACCAATCTGTCACACATAATTTAGTGCAATTAAGCATGATTGACAATTTCTTTTCAGGAAAGACTGTAAAAAGGCAGGGTGGGAGAACAGATAACTTTTCTCACCCCGCAAAACTGGCTTCCCCAGGGCAGAGCAGCTTGTTAGCAGAGCCAGGCAAGATCATGAAACAGAAGTTAGCTGCCAAAAGACATCCCAACCCCTTGTCACACACACACACACACACACACACATATTTTCATAATCAGAAATGCAAGTGTTCCCACATATATGGCAGGCCAAACACAGAAATCCAGAGTTTTACATACATTTTAAAGGAGATTCACCTCCAACTCCAGCCCCATGCTCAGACCCTCAAATCAGCAGGTGATGGCAAGATTGATCCCTGTTCAACCTAGTATGTGATTTCAGATCACTGAAAGATTTTCACATTGACCTGCCAAAATGGGATCGGCACAGCCAGTAAGCTCAGCAAAGTTGACAAATGGAACCAAATTCTGGTTGACTATGGTCTGGGTACATCTGGAACAACTTGCAGGGGTCTTTGTCTTCTAATACTTAAATTACAGTTATCCTTCATTTTCATTTGCCATGTTATTGTGCCACCATTCCAATGCTTTCCAATACAGCTATTTTATTACCAACAGGACAGTAGCTTCAAAATTAGTAATCTGTTAGGAGAGAAGAGCTATAGCAAAAGTCTGTTTCCCATGATCATCCTCTCTAATCCATCTCAGAAATCCCATGATATTCTGAATGCATTTTGAACCTCAGTGCAAGTCAATGACAGTATTAGGATGACATCAGAATAATTCTTGCTTGAATAAATTTGCATTTGCATTCAGTCCTCTTGCATTTCCTTTCCTCTCAGCTACCACGATGCGAGCCACCAGGAACTAACAGACACTCAAAGAGCCCAGATTCACCTGCCTGAGGAGAACACAGTGCTGAGCATTGCTGCTCCCCAGGCCAGGTCTTGCAGATGCCACCCCAGGAAACCTTCCCTCTGCACAACAGGAAAGAGGTTTATCTCCTGAGACTAAGGTCTTCAGGGCTGAGCAGGTCAGTGCAAGGATAAAAGGCGTATCAAACTGGGATTTTCTCAGCTTTATTTTTGTATACAAACAACTTCCTTTGCACACAGAGTCTAATATCTTAAGTCAGAACATAAGAGTTTACCTATAGTCTTTATAAGACCTTAGTGTCTTTTACCAAAACAGAGCAAAAATTACCTTCTCCCTTGTTCATGTGTTATTAGGAAATTTAGGTTCCATTTCCACTTAAGCTATTTTAACATTCAAATAAAATCTCCAGAATAGCTAGTAATATTAACATATACTTCTAGAGCCACAAAACTACCCAGAAAAAAAGCATCCACTCTGAGTTGTCAGACCTCTTCAGCATGCTAAAAAACCTGCTGTGTGCAGCCACAGCAGATGGGAATTCAAGAACTACTTGTGTAAGACAGACAATCATGGACTGATTATAACAGCCCTGTAAGTACTGAGCAATGTCTCCAAGGAGGACAGAATTTACATCAAAGCCAGTGCAAAAGAAACTGTCTGCCATTGTATTTGTGTGCACTGCTGCTGGAAAACACAGTTCCCATGGAACTTGAAGTCTAATGTACCAGGCACTGGAGACACCATTTGCTTCCGTTCAGCAATATTTTTAGAAGAGAACAGTGCTTTGCTTGACAAGTATTAACCATTACAGACTATCTCATGGCACTGCTTGTAGAACTTTTCTTACTCACTTATAAAAAATTAAACACACCACCACAAAAACAATGCAGTTTGGATTCCGTGCCTTCCTGCTCGGTATTTATTGTGCTCCAGGATCATTACACAGATTGAGCACACCATGGCAGGACACTTCTGGGAGGCAGAGACAGCAACAAGGGGTGAACTCTGAGCAGAAGAGGCACCATGCAGGGGCAGCAGACTCAGTGCTGGCACCAGGAGCCCTCCTTTCTGCAATGTGCAAACAGGCTCTCGTGTTTTTCCCACCAGCGCCCAGGAGGTGCCTGTGGGCCAGAGCTGGTGAAGAGGGTCTGGATGGAGTTCCAGACGCAGACCCGGTGGCTGAACATCCCTGTGCTTCAATTCCCACCTCATCCTCTCAAACCTACCAGTATTTCCCAGCTTTGCAGGACCACAAGGCTGCCATGGTCCAAACTACTTCCAAAAATGAGCACAGCACGAAGGAGATAGATACACACATACTGAGCTTATTTACCCTTTGCACCTACCCATCTTATAGTAAAACACAAAGCACTCCCATTAGTTTTTTTTACCTGACTACAAACAGCAACAGAGTCCTTTTAACAAATACATAACAGGAGAAGAGCAGCTAAAAACCACAAACCACTCCCATCTTCTTTCACGCTTTCAGAATGGCTTGATGCAAAAGTAGTAAGATCACAAAATCCTTAACTGATTTTATTTTAGGGCTAGCACAGTGTCAGCAGGATTAAATCCTCCCGGCCACAGCTTGTGAAGGTGTGAAAAAATGAGTTATTCACTCCTGGTCTCAATGTAACTTCTGTTCCTGCTCCAGACATGCTCATGCTTTCAGCAAGTGCGGCTGAATGCAAATTGGTATGCTCATAGTAAAGTGCACAGGGAAATTGTGCATGAGAACTACTGTTATTTTAGTGCACACTTTGTGCCCAATTTCTTTCCCAGCATGTAGAAAGGTAGTTGTCAGAGGTAGCACACAACTGTTACCAGATATTTTTTTCCCCCTTTGTTTATAAGGAAAAAAGAAAAAAAGCACTGCTCCTTTTTCCAGACTGAGCTTCAGAGCCTGGGATGTGCTCATTCAATAGAAGGGTCAAAGAAAATGCTTTCCCTTATGGACCAGCTGCATGAATAGACTCTATACAAAAAAGTTGCTGTACAGAAAGTTTCTAAGTCTGGCAGATTTTATATATCTAACGTTACAGAAAGTTTTCTTCAACACAGAAGACTGCTTGGGGTTCTGTGCAAAGCTTGCAGTAAAATAATTGAGTATAGAGGGAAAACATCATTAAAATCTCCTTAGGGTTCAGGCAGAGAAAAACAGAAATAGCAAGGTATCCTGTAAAAAGAAATAGAAAATAGTGGAAGATAAAAGGTGGTAAACACAGAGCCCATCATTAGAAGATGCATCATGGGCAAATATCTGAAGAGGCAAAATCATTTTGAGAAACCAATTATATTCCCAGCTGTCTGGGGGGCGGGGAGGGGAGGGGAAGAAAACAAACAAACAAACAAAACCAGAAAAAAACCTATACTTTTGTGACCTCTTTTGGCAATGGTACCACCCACAAAACGCCATCCTGAGAAGAGTGCATAAAGCCTTGTGTCTTTGTCAAGAATATTGGTGATAAAGACTTCTAGAACATGGAAAACACGCACAAGCACAGTCATTGTTGTGCCCTGCAAAAGCAACAGGGACAACTGAGGACAATGACTATGTTAGATGCTAAAGGTGTTACACAACAGCATGGCAAAAGCAACTGCATTCTAAATTTTAAACTCTAAAGCATCTCTGCAATGCCTGAGTGTGCTTTTATGGGGCTTGTATGAACACCACCCACCCCCGTTCTATGTGCACTGGCAAACCAGCTTCCTGAAGCCAGCAGCGACAGAGACATTGCGCATGTTTCTTAATTTGTTCTAATAACCATTTCACTCCACAAGCACTTTTTCTTCTTTAACTAAAGGAAAAAAAATGCATCAGAATACAACAGTGGCAGTAAAAAAAAACCTCTCAGCAAAATCCCCCTGCCGCCAGTTTATACTGTTCAGTCCAAATGTTTGTTTCATTTCCTAAAGATTTCTCCAGTACCTTTCATACACAATTATGAAAGCCTTTTTTCTTCTGACAAACAGATCACTTCATCAGCATCATGACAGTTTAAGTCAATAGTACCCATGTGACTGACAGTTAGTTACTAAATCCTCTAAAATACTTAAAGTTCGGGCATCAAATGCTATGTGATTAAGTAAATATAAGAAATTGATTGCTCTTTTGTCTTACTGTATTGATTATAGAGTGGTTTTATGGCTTTTCTGTACTATGGCACTGCATCTTTAGAGAAATGGCACAAAAGGTTTGCTAAGTAGTTCTGCCATTAAAATACTTCAAAAAACAGTTCATGCTGCCACCACAGACTACTGAAAGAAAAGTTGCAATAAATAAATTGAGATAACTTACAAGAGATAACTGTAAGTGCACCAGCACAGGATCTCCATAGCTGGGCAATTGCATGAAGGTGGCAGCATGTGGTGGAAGCAACAGAAATGCCAACTGGGAGAGGATGCTGATCACCCCAATAAAGCATCAGGGCTGGGGACCACTCAGGGCTGAGCACAAGCACTCTAACCTGTCCCATTTACAGTCGGCACAGGAAGGGCTTGTGCTGGGTAAGAGTTCAGCAAGCAGCTACACCCAACACATCAACTGATATCCTCTTTGAATCTCCCCTTACTGATGATACTCTTTGATCTCCCCTTACATGATGATGGTGCACAACATGCACCGCAATTTCCTTCATAAGGCTTTGTCAGATTAAGGTTTCATATACACAGTTTAAAAGACTGTAAATATTAGGAAAGCTGAGCTGCGGGCTGGTATGCATAGCAGCAGGTGTTCTGAAAAGTGAGGACATCAGAGGCAAGTTATGTTCCACTTATGCCTTTTGGCTGGTTACGACAAGAATAATAAATACTTTGTGGGGACAAAACCAACAGCAAAATAATCCCCAAGAGACACACAGGCAAAGTAAGAGATGTAAAGAGCTTCACTATGGTATAGTCAGAAGCAGCTCTGGTCCCCATCTGAGTGCAATTCCTTTTTATAGCTATTTCTTATCTTATATTGACAAATTTATTGTGAGAGCATGGAAAAGAAGAAGAAAAAAAAAACAACACATTGCTATGGGTTTATGTCTTGCACATACACACAAATCAAAAATCCCCAAAGAAATACTTTCCTATTGCATAGATTTATTTTTTTTTTTTTTTTAGGTTCTTCATTGGGAAGTGTGGTTCAAGGACACTCAAAGGCAGAAGTCTTATTTACAAGCAAGCCCAGAGTTACACAGCTCATTCCCAAACTCTACTCAGGTTCAGAGCAGCTCAGAAGTGACATTTGGATCCAGTTTGCAGTTGAGTGGGGACCATCTGTGCTTCATCAGCACTTGGGGGTTCACACACACTGAACGTCATGAACCTTATTCCCCAAATTTCTTCCGTTAGACATAAACTGTTGTCCAAGCCTGAAACTAAGATTGGATGCAGTCACACCTAGGCTTCTTCAGGAGTTTAGAAAGCAAGGGGGTCCATTTTGAACCTCGTGACTCAGTGAGAGTGTCTCCCTTGCCCCTTTGCATCTTCAATTTCTACGCAAATCATTTTAGCTTGATTCTACCCCCATTTTCCTTTTATACATTCCATTAGACACAAACCATTGTCCAAATCTGAGACTTAAACTAGACCTAAGCTGCACCTAGGCTCCTTCAGGTATTTAGAAAGCAAGAGGGTCTATTCTAAACCTTGTGACTCAACAGGAGGGTCTCCCTTTACCTTTTGTGCCTTCAGTCTCTGCATCAATCATTTTTAGCTTGATTTTACCTTAATTTTCCTTTGTACGCTTCATCCATGTAGTAAGTAATAGAGCGAGCCTTGCCATCCAATTCTGCCAAGTCATGCTTTTATAAATTTATATTAAAGCTACACTTGCTGATAAGCTACTCTTACTTGGCCTTGGATGGTCATTCTTTGAGGGACTCTAAACCACTCATTTCATGACGAAGGTTTTAGAGGAAGGGGAAAGACAGCTCAGGCACCTTAACTACATCCACACTAAGGAAGAAGCCACTGACTTATCAACTGTCACAGAGCCACAGTGCCTGCAAGTCAACCTGACAGACATCTGCCATGTAAGACCAGCTTGCAGATGCAATCCCATTGCAGTTTATGTTGCTAAGGCAAAGACCTTTAGAGCACACTGGTGTTAACACCACACATCACTAGGTCTTTTATCTCAACCAAGTTCCCCATTTTCATGCTGTGTCAGCCCACCCATGCCAGAGGAAGGCTGGTCCTGCTCAATCAGTAGATTGCTGTCTCATGAGCAAGAGCTGTGGGGCTGAGCACTCAAAGGGGATGTAAAACAGCTCAGAAAGGGAAACAGACGCGCAAGCCTCCAGCAATGGTCACCCTGCCCTTTTGCACACAGGAAAGGCATTGGAGTCTACACAGTGTAACCAAGTTCCAGCTCTTCTAGGAACTGCAGTCATGACTGCCAGTGATGTATTGCTGGGTTTGGCCCACGAATTCTCTCTGTTTCTTACTTTTCCTGGCATGCTGCTGGGAAGCTGGTCTGTTTCTCTTGTGCAGCACTCAAAGTGGTGGTATGAACTCCACTGGACTTCTTCAGGCTGTGTTGAGCCCAAGGCAAGGCACCCACATTAACCAGATGCCACATAAGTTTATCATATTCTTGAAAGAACCAGAAGAAATGTGCTGTACCAGACCTGGGCAGGGGAGCCAGCAGCCAGCACGTAAAATTGTTTACTTTTTCCTCAATTTCCCTTTAGCAGCTACTTGTTATTTCTTGTCTTCAAATATGAGCTTTTGGGAAAAGATTGCTTCCATTCTCTCTCTGCAGGCTCTAGCCCTTTGGGATCTGCTCACTGGGACTCTTAGGCACAGCAGTAATAGGAGCAATACATTACACTAATATCAGGCTTATTTGTTCAAAGTGTTAAATCATCATAAGACAGCACAAGAGATACATGCTGTGCCCTGCAATGTGGAAAGGAGTGAAAGACTCAGCCTGGGTTAGGCTGTTGGAGCACCCCCGCTCTCCTAGCTGTGCCCAAGAGTTCAGTGGGAAAAAACAGTGCCCCACAGCTGCCTCATTCCAGACACCAGCAGGAACATACTCAACATGAGCACACCAGGTCTGCCACATTTGTCCCCACGTTTGGAGCAGTGATCAATATGGTTCAAGGCAGACCCACATAGGCAGGAACACCTGCAGTACAGATGTAGAATTGTGGTCCCTGTGGCAAGTGACCTGGGAGGTCCTGGTGGACACAAGCTCAGTAAGGGTGAACAGTGCATTGTTACGGCAAAGAAAGCCAACAGGGTGCTGGGTTACATCAACAAGGGCATCACCAGCAGACAAAGATGTCTTCATCCCACTCTATTCAGCTCTTGTCAGGCCACACCTGGATACCATGTTCAGTTTTGGTCCCCACTATACAAAAAAGATGTGAACAGTCTGGAGAGGGTCCAAAAAAGGGCCACGAAGGTGGTACAAGAACTGCGAAGTGGAGCGAGGAAAGGCCGAGAGAAATGGGTTTGTTCAGCCTGGAGAAAAGGCGGCTCAGGGGAGACCTTATCACCATGTTCCAGTATTTAAAAGTGCCTACAAAGAAGATGGAAACTCCCTTTTCACAAGGAATCACGTGAAAAAGACAAGGTGTCACGGACACAAGTTACTCTTAGGGAGATTCCAGTTGAACACAAAAGGAACATTTTTCACAATGAGAACAACCAGCCATTGGAACAATCTCCCCAGGGAAGTGGTGGACTCCCCAACCTTAGACACTTAAGATCTGGTCAGACAGGGTGCTGGGCCACCTAGGCCATGCTTTGCCTAGAAAGGTTGGCCCAGAGGATCCTTGAGATCACTTCCAACCTGGTATTCTATGATTCTGTGAGATGATGCGATCTGGTCTGAGCTATGTATCTTATCTTTGCAAAGGATGGAGAAGAGGGACCACAGAACTCATAGTAGCTTTCAGATGCAGCTAAGCATCAGCTTCCAGTTCAGACGCTCCATGGCAAAACCACCCCACCCATGCTGCCTTCCCCATGAACAGAAGATCCCTTTATTTTCGCCCCACTTCTGTATAACATATGGAGCCAGACCCTGCATGGCAACACGCAGCAGCTCCCACTCTGATTCTCACCAAAGCCATTGCACGGAAATGTGAAAAGCACTTTAGGAGGGGAAGATGAAGGCAGCAGTCATGCTTTCCACCTCCACTCCAGTCACACAACTTGTTAAAATGAATCTTTCATTCCCTAGTGTTCACCAGGGCTATGGGACATGCCCTGGGCCCAGGGCAGAAGTGCCCAGTGAAGTCAGCTCTGTATAGAAAGCCCCAGCTCACCGTGCAGTGCAGCTGCTCCAGTGGCTCCAGCTCATCCGGCAGCAATCTCCAGTATCCCTACTGCCTGGAGGGAGGAGAGATGCACCATCACTGGCATTTGGTGACAGATGGAGGGGAGGGTAAGCCAGGAGATGAAAAAAAAACCCCAAAAACCAAAAACAAAAGGCATTTTTACTCCTGGAGCAAACAGCACAAAACCTAACTTTGTGCATGACCAGGACTGCATCATGTTACTAAAGTGAGAGCAATAAATGACAACTGGCTCCAGAGAAATTGATTTTTTTCCTTTTTTTTTTTTTTTTTTTTTTTACATTTGGACACAGAGAAATGGTTTCACTGCCCTGTAAGCCTAATGGAATGACATAAAGTGCTTTCCAAGGCTGCTTAAAAATTCCTTTTTCTTTTTTTAAATCAAGGAGTAACAACTCATTAAGTTGTATTAAAGCACTTAGAAGCTGTGATTTTTGCTCCTTGGATAATCAAACAGTTTCTGTCCATTGTGCTGCTTTCCTTGGTAATGGTTTAATTTCTGCCTTCCTCTAACAGAGGGATGACAGCTGGCTCCGTACATCCTTCCAGCTGATGCAGGAAGCTACTGCAGCTTCCTGGCCCCTGTTTCGGGACTCCATGCTGCAAGGATGCTTTCTCTTTAAAAGAAGTTACATTTCTAGTCCTTCAAACAATATTCATGTTAAGCAATCAATAGAGTTGAAAAACAATAGCCATTGACTTTTTCCTTCTACACACTATGCAAATCCCTACTTCCATCGCAGAGCTGAGGTCAGCTCTGCAGCCAAGCAAGGGAGAAGCCAGCACAAGAGGAGCAGGAGAAGGATGACAATGACTGTCTCTTCCAACAGCAGCAGCATGGGGTTCACGACACTCCTTTTAGCAAGCTCAGGCTTATTGTAACAACTTGTTGGCTCCTTTTGTTTTTTGGTTGGTTGGTTTGGTTGTTGTGGGGTTTTTTTGTTTATTTTGTGGGGTTTTTGCTGCATGACAGCTTCATGGAACAGGTTCTACTTTCAGCAGCTAAGCCCCATCCCCATCCAATATAGGGGCAAGGGCACATCCCTGGGGTAGCTGTAAAGGCTGCCTCTGAGCTTGCAGGGATGCATCTATTTCTCCACATCAGCTCCCAGTAGACTATGTGGAAATACTTTTTCTTCCTGAACCCAAATTTCTTCCACAGTTTACTAACTGGAGGAAGAAGCAACTATACTGTTAAAGTATTAACTTCTTCTTATCCTTTCCCCCCCATTTCAAGACACTGCTCAGCTTTTAAGTGAATAGTTTCTCTAAACGTTAAAATATTGATACACTTTTTCAATATAACTGAAACTTAGTCCAGTAACAATAGTTATTTTAACTGAAAACACAACCACAGACTCTATACACAGAACTACTGTTAACTGTTACAACTCTTTCCCAAGAGAAGCAGTGGCTGCCCCATCCCTGGCAGTGTTCAAAGCCAGGGTGGATGGGGCTTTGAGCAACCTGGTCTAGAAGGTGTCCCTGCCCACGAAAGTAGGGTTAAAACTGGATGAGCTTTAAGGTCTCTTCCAACCAAAGCCATTCTAGGATTCTATGAACTGCATGACAAACACATTAAAAAATTGTTACTAGAAAGGTGATATTTCACTTATCTCACTGCCTCCTTTGAGGCAGTGGATATAAACACCACTTACAAGATTAAGTCAGTCTTCACGAGGCAGTAAAAAAAGATATTGGTGGCTATGCTGGAGCTATTTACAGACCAAAGAAATAAGTGCAAAGCCAGCCTGCTACCTCCCCCAGCTCAGAGGTGAAAGAAGCCAATGCTGAGCTTCTCATCAGGGCATTGCTTGATAGGTCCAAGGTAGGCACCTGGGAGGCAGAATGCCAGAACACATCAGTCCCAGCACAACCCACCAAAAGCCTTTTGATACACTCTGCTGAGAGCCCTGGTGCTCAGAAACATCTCTTTGAAGTGTTATTTACTTTAAAGCATTATTTATACCACCAGCCTCTGCTAGAACACTGACTTCAAGAAAATCAGCATTTGGCACACCCAGGCAACAATATGTATTTTGACCACGTAATTTTCTATCCCAAAATGTACATGAATTCTGTAAGAGATTCACCTTCATTGTTCCCTCAGCCACAATCTATTTCTCTTGTTTCCAAAAAGCAGCCATCCCTTTCCACAGCTCATTCTGTACATCTTTCAATGAAGCTCCTTCACAGCACACCCACAGAGACAGGGCATGCAGTATACAGTGTGGATATTTGAACATTAGTAATCCAATAACATGAATTTACCCAAATACCTTTTCTTGTCAAATGTTCTAAATGTTGCACTAAAACAGTGCCAGCCATCCACTTAACAATCCTACATAGGCTTTGTTCATTAGTTTTCACCCCTGTGGAAAAGTTACACAGTTTATTTCTTCGTATCTCCTCCCACATCACATCCCAGACCTCAGCAAGATTAGTTTGGGTCTCATGGCACCACCCAATATAATTAACACACTTAATTGCTTACAGCCCTTGATTTCAAGTGTTTCCTTGGAAACAGCTCCTTAACCAACAGAGACATCCTCCAGAGGAAATACAGGATTTCAACCTGAATGTATAAAAGCCAGTGGCCCTACAATTCTAGGTAACACATCACTTGAAAGTTACATCCATCTTTACACAGGCCATGAAGTTAATTCCTGGAAATTAACATCTACAAGGAACACTGCAAAAGCCACCCTTGATATTTCAAAATATTTAATTAGAATATGCCTCTAAATTTGTCAGGCAGGATGGTTGTTTTTAAGCTTTCTGGTCATTCAGAAGTGTCCAGCATTACTTCTCTTGACAAGCAGTCTTAAGACAGGATTAACAAAACAAATAAGGAGGATTCAGAATAAGGTGTTGTTCATGCTTAGCAGGACCTGCTGCTGGTGAACCCACCCAATGGCTTTAGGCAGAAATTTTCCAGGTAGAAAACATATGGGTTTTTATGTGAGCTTCAGTGAAACATTCTGTCACTGCTAGACAGGAATTAATTGTAGAAGATGGGAATTGGAGCTGGAGGAAGGTTTTCAGTTGGCATCTTTAAGGATGGATTTTGAACTGATCTCAAGTAGCAGAAGCAGACTGACAACATTTGAGGGAAATCAGGGGACAATTAAGAGATATGTATTATACAGGAAGCAATACCACTGAGTTCTACTGTATTCCTGAAATGAGAACACATCCTCTGTACTCTTAGCTTATAAGGTCATGCCATGAGAGTTTGTTAGAAAGGTTTCTGTTAAAAGTTCCAAAGTCAAACAGCTTGACGAGGCAGTGAGGAAGAATATTATTTCATGATGATTGTAAACAATTAGACAAGTTCTCTCAAGAAGGATGCTGAACCTCCCCATCACCATGTTAATTCAATCCCTTTATCTGTTATACAATCTTCTATGCCGCTGAACACGAATCAAGTCTGGTTCTCGTTTAGAGCAGATGCTGTGAGCAGGAGATAGGACTCCAACCTTCTGAAGTCCCTTCCCACCAGTCTTCCACAAGTGTGACGTGGAAGTACAGCCAGGTCAAGAATTAGCTTCTATTTTAAATAAATGCACTCAGCCTTCACCTGTAGTTAAATGTATATTTATGGTCAGCCTGTAACAACATTAAATAAGTGACAGACCATTTGGCCAGAGAAAGAGCAGAGCTGGAGGAGCACCACACTGCAATTGCCCTGACAATTGCCCACAGTGCCACAGGGACTCCCCACACATTCTCTCTGCAAGGGATTGAAAGGGCTGCCCAGGGTATTGTCCACAGCATTTCCTAGTATCAATTTAAATCATAGATCTCTTTCAAAAATACGAGCAATTAATTACAGTTAATGCCTTCTTGCTCATTAAAGCAAGCCCTTGGCATACACATGGAGGGATGAAACTAAGTGACACAGATGTGCCAGGATCACCGGTAGCCAGTGGATGGGGACAGGCTGCTGAGGGAGAGCAGAGCCTGCACTTTTCCCCATCAGGTGTGCAAGAAGATGAAGAAAACAAAGAGCCTTGGGTCTATTTTCAGTTTCCAGTAAGTCCATCAGTCAGTGTCTGATGTACACACAGCCAGGTGCGGCAGCAAAACAAACAGAAAAACCTGGGAGCAAAACCACAGCCTGCTGGATTGCAAATGCTTGTTGCAGCAGCACAGGGCACAATACAGACAAGACATGCTCAGAATATCAGGGCTCCAGTCTGACTGGCAGCTGGTATAGCAAGCACAGATTATCTTCAGAAGAAAAATTACCTATCTCTGTCCACGCCACAGCTGGAACAGACATGGGAGGTGCCCCTGGGCTGCTCCCAGGCCCAGGTCCATGGGAGGGCTGAACCCAATGGTTCTGAAGATCCCCCAAACCACACACATTGCTGTAGATACAATACACTCCCTTGATAGTGTGTGTTGCCTCTCTAAAGCCCAAGTGAGCGGCAGTGACAGTGCGGAAATGAATTCAGTTTGTCTCTGTGTGCAGCTAGAGACATCACAGCAAATGTTGAGCAAGAGGGAAGGTCTGCAGGGGAGTGGTAGGAGACAGAGCAATAGTGGTTCCTGGTGGGGATGGGAGTTGTACTTCTATTCCCCCTCTGTAGGGGAGAGGGAATGAACATTTCTTCTGATTTACTATTCTGAGGAAAAAAAACAAAACAAACAAAACCCAAAAAAAACAAAACAAAAAACCCATAAAACATTTCCTAAGGGTAAATATTAATTTCAGGTCAAATAAGGAGCCTGTAAATATCTGTGCAGCCAAGCTAAGATACCAGCACGGAGTGCATGCACAAGTCTTTTCTTACCAACTAATACCCATCTTCTCACTAAAACACAAACACCTGCTGGGCTGTTCTGAGCTGCGGAAGTATACGCAAGATGTTGGTTCTGAAATGGTTTACCTGAACTTTGAAAGTGTATCAATAACAAATTAATGCTGTGTGCCTTTGCACTCTGCAGTGATGAGTGTTTGGTAAATGGGTTTTCTTCCATTTGAGTTAAAATCAGGGCAGACAAGCCTGAGGTTATAGGGAGGTGATGTGCCTTCAGCATCAGCCCTGGCACCAAGCCAGGCTCTTTTACCAGGCTGAGTGTGCAGTAGTACAGAGGCACAGAGGCTAGCCTCAATTTTAAGCAGTCTGCAGAAGAAAAGAGGCAGCACATTGAAAGCCAGCACAGATGCAGCTGCTAGCACCAGTAAGGCACTACAGTATCCACAGACCAAGATCACTGCCATCCCCACGGGGAAGGGTAACAATCTGAAGGTGAGAGCTCTCCAGGAAAGCAGCCAGTTATGGTGCAATCAAAATCAGAGCAGCAGCAGGGAGGGAAGCAGCACCTCCCTATTCCACACTACTGAAAAACCTATTGAAAGCAGGGATATATCATAACCCATCTGCACCAGCCACCACGATGTTGATGCAGCAAGCCCTGTGATGTCCTATAGACATCCGCATGAGTTAGAAATGGCAATTTCCTCATAAGCAGGCATATCTTTCACTAAGTTTTTCAAGTTCGCTTGTGGAGTAGCTCTGATCTATAGGGCTGGGACCCAGACATGCATAGAAAATTCCCCAGCCCCCGAATCTCTCCTGGGCACAGCCTGTGGCAAGCTGTACTGTGCTGGTCTGCCTGCCCCATGCACTGCTGCTGAACCAGGGCACGTACCATCATGGTCCAGCTTCAACATGTTGCCTAAATTCCTTTTGAAAAAAACATGTATATATAAGGTATCGCTGCAAGCTGTAGGATTGAATTGTGCATTTCAAAAATAAAGGCAATCAAAAATATATGGCAGTTGCTGATTCCCTAGAGCTGTCTCAATTGGTGAGCAATTCACGGGGAAATACTTGGATCAGACAAATAAAGCTGTGGAACAATGAAAGCTTTGCAGAGCGTCTTCTCTGGTGAGCAGGAGTGTCTAAGGAACTCAAAACTAAATTGGGGTTATGAAAAATAATCTTTACATCAATTGTCCTCTCATATCACAAAGACATGTCACTGAGCAGAGCTTCAGTCTCACCAAGAGCAGGCATGGAGTCCAGCTGAGCTACAGAGCTATACACTCACCACGAGATAAAGTTATCCCCTCATGAATAAAGAAAGAAAATTATATGTTTAGAATTATCTTAAAATTACAGGTGTGCTTCTTTAACCCCTTCTCCTAGTTTAAAAGCAACTAAAACATTACATTAATCCTGTAATATTTTAAAGTTAAAATGTTATGATTTTTTAGTTAATGCTTTAATATTTTAGTAATTTCATATGGATCTAAAGTTCATAGATCACAAAACATATAAACCCACTTTTTCTTGCTGAGAAGCACAAAAAACTTCCTTTTATCTAGAGTGTTGACTTGGTGTTTATATGACAGCAGTTTAAATGACGCTAAAGCCAAGTACTTCTCACCTCAGGACCTCAAGTACATATAAATACTATTTGCACATTATAACACTTCTCCAAAAGCTCAAGATGTACATGTGTGTGGCGAACAGATTGGGAAAGAAAAGCAAAGTCACAGATCCAGGTTTGCATCAGTGATTCAGTGAAGTTAAAGAGGTTCCTGCAAGCCCCAATTTCCATGCTTCAGTTACTATAGAGTGCTTTTTCCCTGCTACCTAGAAATGGCATTTAAACCCAGAGGGTGCAAGACGGGACCACCGGTGCTGGCAAAACTCCCTTCTCCCCTGCAGATGCAGATTTACACTCATCATTGAAAACACACCCCAGAGCATATTGCAGAGAGGCAGCTCCTACAGGCAGCAGCTGAGCCCTCAGCAGCCATGCTTAGCTTCCCGGGGGGGTGGGCAGCTTTGTGGCCCAGGGGCATCAGCATTCACCACCTCATTTGCCCAGGGGCCACCAGCATGGAGCTAAGCAACAGCAACCATGGGGCCTCCAGCAGGATTTACACTTTTCACTGCTGCTTCACCTTTTGCCATAACCATCTCTCAGCAGTTACTCTTCTGCTACATCTTTTCCGCCATCCAACACTCTGCTGCCAGCTCCAGCACTTCCCAGTGGTCCTGCCTGCTCCAGCAAACGCCTCTGCACCTGCAGAGCTGCCATTGAGAAACTAGGAGACTTTGCTGTACCTGGGCAGTTTCTCAGGCATGGCACAGGGCTCCCAAACAGGCAGCTCCAAATCCAGTTCCCTCCAGGACCAGGCACTGGAAAGCTGGCCTGAGGCAAGAGAAAATACTGGAAAGTACAAAGACCCTCTCTCCACCTCACTACCCTCACTCAAAAAATAAATCAGTTAAACACATACACACATACATATAAATAAAACATACCTTCATTTCACCTTATTCTTCCAGGAGCATGATCTCCTCTCCAGCATCCCCTAGGACAAGCAGCAAACTCAGCTCTACCTCAGCACTCTAATGTATGTATAAGCCAGCAACAGCAATCCCAAGTCCCTTCCTTGCTTCCCCTTTCCAGTGGTCCCTTCCAGCCCAGGGCAGGGGGATGTAATTGAGGGGGCACCTTCACCTGCTGACCTGGAGGTGGGAAGGACTGATCCCTGGCACCTGGCTCCATTTACTTCAATCACACCTCCCAAAGGAAGAGGTTGCTAAATCCTATTAAAATAAAAAAAAAAAAAAAAAAAAAAAAAAAATCACCACATTTAAAAAGTTAATAACTGTCATTTATAAGAAATGTTACCAGATGCTACACTGTCAAGGTAGACCACAGTTTTGCTATCTTATGCCATGATCTAAGGCATTTGGGGACACTTCCAAGTATTGAGTAAAATACTAAGTGAATATCATCTAATTCTGTCAGACTGTACAGTCTGATATTTTGTACCAAACTGATAATACAAGCTTTTAAAAAAATTTATTACCATCAGCAGATATCTTCCCTTAAATAGAATTAACTTCTTCTCCAAATTTTGCTTCACTCTTGGTCTACTACAAACATCTAAGAAAAGGTAGCAACATCTCCTTTAAAACATTGGCCTGATTTGCATGGTATTCATTACATTCTGGGGGACATCACCCATCCCAGCCTGCAAGCTGGGAATATCACATTCAGGGACCAGTAGTCATTTGCAGGGATCCCTCTTGTGTTTGTGTACTGCATGCTTGAGGTTTGCATGGAAATTAAACATGGAGGAGTGCGAACTATTACAGGAAAATAATGAATCCTTGTCACACAAAGATATAACTGAAACCTGGTGTTGAAATGAACTTAAATCATGTTACTATAAATTTTTGGTAAAAAAAGCCACACTGAGAGAAGTAGCATTTTAAGGAAAAAACCCTCTGAAGTTATCTGACACCAGGGTCATTGCAAAGTGCCATCTGTTAACAGCTGTGAAGTAGATCTGATTATAATTACTGATACCCCCAGTAAAATATGCTGCTGCAACACGAGGTATTACCTCTGGGCAAATATAGCATCTGTGTCTGAGGGGTCCAGCTGTCACAAGGCTGCTGTGATAAATGACTTGCCCTGCGTGGCTGAATGCCCCTCAATGGGGACAGAGCCCTGCGCCAGGAGGGTGCTGTGGAGTGGCGTCCACATGGGTACCTGCTACCAGTGCTGCTTCCTAGGCCACGCAGGGTGTGCAAAGGTAATTCCTGCTGGCAATGTTGCCAGCCAAGACTCCTTGAAAAATATTTCTGCATTTTCAATCAAGGCTTTTGGCCAGAAACCTGAGTCTCACTCTGCTGTTTCCATCCCGATTAAAAGAAAAAAAACAACAAAAAAATTGACATGCACCGCTTTAGGTGCAGCCTTGTGTCATTAAAAGCACAAAGTCCTGTTTCCTGGAACACAGTAGCAACAGCGAGTAGTCATCCAGCTCCGTATTTTCAGCACTTTGCTGAAAAAGCCCTGTCTCGAGCGGCACTGGCCATTTTCTCTGGCCATTTTCCCCAAACCCGTGCAATCTAGATCCAGTCCTTAGCACAAGAGCTGACCAGTACCTGACAAGTTTGGACAGGCCATAGTGATACCAACACCTAGCGTTCATATAGTTAAAAATTATTAACTCTTTTGACCCAAAGAAATACAATTTTCTCCACTGTCATTTTTACATTAGCATTCCTGGATTTCAGCTTATTCAACCAAAGGTTTTCCAGTTTGAGGAAATTGGTTTGATTTAAAGTAATTTTATAGTGCTTATTTAAAGCTCCCTTTCAGAAACAGTTTATTTAAAATGTAGTTGAAGTCTTCATGTTTAAATGCTAATAACATTTTAATTAAAGTATCATTTGTAACTTTTTCCTTACAGTTCTTGCACCCGAAGGAGCAGCACCGCTGTGCACATTGAGGAGTCTTCAAAGGCCATGTTTTAAGAAATAAATGTCTTAAATGCCTTTGCTGACCAACAGTCAGTACCTCAGATGAGAAAGTCACTGCTGAAGTGCACTTCATCATAAAGCAACTTTTAAAGAGCAGATAAGTGCTGGGTAGAATTTCTCTAAGACCTGTTGAAGCCCCATGGATCCATCAGTGGACAGTGAATCTCTGACCCCTTGTGCTCAGCTGCCCAGGAAAATGTCAGCTCCACAACCCTGACCTGTCTACTGAGGACCTGAAAATACATGATTGCACTCAGCATCTTGAGTTATAGCCTTCCTTGCGATCATCCTGAACCTTTGAAGAGAGAAGAAGTATCTCATGGGCTTCTGCCTCAAGGCTGAACTGCCTCCATTCAAGGCCACCTTTAGCCAAGCCGCAGCACTGGAGCATGCTGCCTTGTAAAGGACATGTTTCCATCAGTAGAGCTCCAACCTCCTTTTTTTTTTTTTTTTTTTTTTTAACTTGGATTTGGTTAGATTTTTATTCAGGTGCTTAATGCATTATTTTTTTTTCCTAATGCGATCTGCTATGACAATAAGTCTATCTGGGACTTGAGAGAGAAAGAGCTGTGCCTGCGCAAGGTGAGGCCACCTCAGCCAGATACCCCACCCATTCCACCACCATTTCTTGGTGGGTGTGCTTGCAAGGGCAGGAGGAGACTCCGGGGGGCTTCCGGCAACTCCACCTCCTCACAGAGCTGCTATCAGGGCTGCCTTTTCCACTACACAAGCTTCAGCTCCATCAGCACGTTACAACACATCTTGTCAGACGTTTTATACAAACCCAACAATGCAGCAGGCTCCTGCTGCATGTGATGGCTCCTGAAACTGTTTTTTTTGTGCAGAGGCACAGCAAGCTGGTGGCATACTCAAGAACGCATGAATACACATGTCCCACGTGGTTCACGCAGAAGAGTACTTTTCTAATATGAAGATGTATTTCTTTGTGTCATGTCCACATCCAATTTTTACAGCTGTCTCCCTCTTTCTCATTAATTACCTCCATCCCAGTGGGCAGCCAAATTACATGCCAAGATAGTTCTGAGAGAGCCTGTTGGCTCTACTGAGTGAAAAGTAAGTTAATATATTAATTTACATAATTGCAATCTTTTGGGAACAAATTATCCTTTGCAGTGTATCCATCCAGGTACTGTGACAGCCCCATCAAGCAGCACTTGCAGACATAAAAGAGCTAATAATCCTACAGCGAAACAACAGCGAGCTTCTTGAAGAGGACAACCACTGCTTCTCCATGGCTGGGATGTCTTCATCAGCTGTTCAGTCCAGCAGCAGGGAAGAAGGAGCTGACAAACATGAGCCTCAGGGCTTGGCAGAGTGGCAGGAAGGCAGATGCCACCAGCATCCCTGCTTCCTGATCATGGATTTGGCCATTTCAACGAGTGCTCCTAGGGAGCATGAATCCCTCAGGCATGCACAAACCACCTCGGCAGCCCATTGCAGCTGCACTTGCATGTTTACACAATCTGGATTTTAGACTGTAAAATAGATCAGCCATCCTTTATCCCAGAGGCTACCAGGTACGCATGGGAATGGTTCAAAGTTGCACCAGGGCAGGTTTGGACTGGCCATGAAGAAGTATTTCTTTGTGAGAGGGTGGCCAAACCCTGGAACAGGCTTCTTGGAAAGGTGGTTGATGCCCCAAGGCTGTCAGTGTTGAAGGGGCATTTGAACAATGCCCTTAACAACACGCCTTAACTTTTGGTCAGCCCTCAAGTGGTCATGCAGTTGGACTAGATGACCATTGTAGGTCCCTTCCAACTGAAAAAAAACCCCTCTGTTCTCTATTCCCTTCTATTCTACATCAGTCTGGCATCAGTGTACCACCATTTTCTTTCAGCAGTTGCACCCCTGTTTATGTCATCCTCACCATGAACTGAATCAGACCCTGCAAATTTATGGAGTTGTTTTCCACACGTTCATTATTGGTTAACTGCACTTTTTCTAACAAAATGGAGGAGAGAAAAGTTGTGAATATTTATACTCCAGAGGATCCTGTTGTGAGATATTAGCTCTGTTGACGGCATGGGTTCTCAGCTGGAGACCAGGATGAAAGAGGTTCTGTTACAAGCCTTGCTTAAAATTAAAAAAACCTCATAAAAATCACCTGTCTGTTCTCTTCATTAAGCTCGTCTGATGAAGGCCTCAGGGGAGCTGATCAGCATGAATATTTTTCCACATCTAAGTAGAATAAATATACTTAAAATCAGTCACCAAATGAGAGTGTATTTATAGCTAATTACCAATGGAATACACCCGGAATGGAACAGAGTGAGTTTCACACATCCGTTGACTGGCATGTTTTATAAATACACAATTTCTCACTGCCTCAGATAAAGTAGTTTAAAAGACTGAATCTTGTTTTCATTGCCTTGATTAAAATAGAACAAATTAAGATGATAAGCAAAGTGAAAATGTAGAAAATAAGAAAAAAAACCCAAACCTGCATTTTTCTAAAGTTTCCCTGGGAGGACCCCTGGGCATTTATTAGGCACTGTAATTCTTGGGATGAAGGATGGGACCTTCCCTCCCCATGCTGATGCTCTCTGTGGGAGAAGAGGCAAGTTCCTCTTATGTACTGAATTACACCCTTCTTATCACAATCGTACACACATTAAATATTATTTTTAGTCTATTTTTAAAACATATTTTTTAAATAGTGGTAATTGGAGCTCTGAGACCCAGTGAAGCACAGGCCAGCCAGTAAGGGAGCAAGGGCTCACTGCTGAAGGGGCTGCTTTAGCAGGTAGGGCAGCCCTCCCGCACCTCTTGCACTGTGCATCTTTCCAGGAGTCACATTAACTAGGCTAAGTTTCCTCTTTCTCTATCCTGAAGCTTTACATTAATAAATGAAGCATATACTGCCTCCAGCACTCATAGGCGGGTGGTTTAGTTAAGGCAAGTCCCAGCAGCACAGAGTTACACCAAGATAAACACAACCTGAAAATATGGACAGAGGCCAACCCCCAGGGTGGGTTTTGAGTGCAAGGGAAGCCACAGTGACATTTAACCCAGCTAACCCAGAATCTCAGCTGTGACAGCGTATCCTAAGCCTATCATGACCTGGCAACGCAGGCTGCACTCTTTGGTGTCCCTCAGCAGTCCCCAACTGGGGATGCAAAAGCTCCACCCTGGCCAAGCCAGAGCATTCTTCTGCTGAGGAACAGACACGTCCCTTCTCCAGCAAGAGCCCCATACGGGGGACCCCATGCCCCCCTCACTTCTCTCACTGACTCTCCAAAGCATCATCACAACAAATTAAGTATTTTTCCCCTCCTGGAAACTCCCTGAAGAAGAGCTGTGCTGTGATCCTCCTCAGGAGGGTCCCCCTGCCACTCATCCTTCAAGGCTGGCAGTGATGCTTGCTGCCAGGCATAGAAAAAATTCCTCTTTCTGGGAGTAAGAGATAAGGAATAATGTGAATGCCCACAACTGTGGAAAGGAAAGTCTTGGGCAGCCCTTTGGGGTTGCGATTGGTGGTTCCTCAGTGTTATCCACAAAGTGCAGGATGTACACCTGCATCACCTAGGGATGGGAAGGCACCCTGTGCTGTGCTGGCATCTCAAGCATCAGTATGTAGGAGCTACTCACCAGCACATATCTCGGCAGAGGTTGGTGCCGGCCGTGTCGTAAGCTCAGGGAAACTTTCATGAGTGTTGAGTGATTATAAAATGCAGTGTTGGTGTGGGCTCAGCGCAGTCAGCAGGAGACTCACTACCAGCTGAGTTGCACAACTGCTCAGTCCTTATACAGCACTTTGAACCCTGGCATGGGCTGTCCCCAGTGCGAACATCTCAGAAGCCAGAGAATAAAATGTCACAGTCATGCAATATTCATCACAACCAAAACCCCAAGTAAGGATATATACGAAGTGCATGAAACAAGAACAGGAGAAAACAAAACATCCATCATGTCCCTGGAACTCATTTGTTAGTCTCAAGGCAGAAATCTCAGCTCACTCCACCAGCTGTTGCCCTGTGGGGCATCAGCAAACCCCCACTGTAACCGCCTGGCTAAGCACCTCAAGACAGTTGCTGGTGCTAAGGGAGAAGGCAAGAAGTAAACACCCATGCATAGCTGGGGACACCTCTCCTCGCAGCCCACTTGGCTACAAGGATTTCTGAAACCCTTCAGCTGAGCTCAAAGCAGAGTTTAACAGTGACTCTCTGCTGAACACAGTGCTCTTCTCAGACATCATGGTGTTGAAGAGGCCACCTGAATTTGCCCTGTTCAGGTTGTTTTGTTGGTTTTTTTCCTGTAGTAGCTTTGAGTCTAGTAATACACCCTGTTTGATTAGTGCCAGAAATCTGAAACCAAAAGGTGTGCGGAGCTTTGCAGTAACTAAGCAAGTCTTATACAGGCACTCCAAAGATTTTAGAAAACAGGCTTCTGCCCTTGGGAAGGAGAAGCAGGAGGAGACATGGCTTTCTGGAGCTATTGCATCTGTGTCCGTGCCCAGGGCCACGCTCGTGGCTGTATCCATTGTTGTGCCCATGACCATGTCTATGCCCATGCCTGTCTTGGTGGCTGTGTCTCTGTCTGTGTCCATGTCTGTGTCAGAGCCCTTGTTCATATCTGTGTCCGTGTCCACGTCCATGCCTGTACCCGTGTCGAAATCCATATGCGTGTTTGTGTTCCATTCCAACTCCCCACCCGTGTCCATGTTCACGTCTTATCCCATGTCCCTGCTTGTGTCATGTCCGTGCCTGTGCCCGTGCTTGCATCCTTGCCCTTGCCCGTGCTCGTGTCCATGCCCATGTCCCCATCCGTGCCCGTGATCCCGTGTCCCTGTCCCCGTTCCCGTCCTCGTCCCCGTCGCGGTGCCAATGCCCGCGCTGCCTCCCACCGCACACACTAGGTGTCACTGCGCGACCTGCAGTGGGGCCTCGAGTCCCGCCGCCCGGCTACGCGCACCGCAGTCCCGCATCGATCTGCTCCGAGCCAGAACAGGGCAGATTCTGCTCGGACCAGGGCAGTGGCACAGAGCCGTGAAGCTGACCTTCCGCTGGGGGCACGCCCAGCTCACGGGGGTCCGGGGGGCACCTCCACCCCGGCAGCGACCCGTCCTGAGCAGGATTTTCAGGGCATCCCCTCTCCCAGACACTGCTGTCTCCCGGGGACTCTAGTCTATCCATCCTGACTCGTTCCATCCCTCCCCATCCCATCCAGACCCCAATCCCATCCCCCTCCACACCCCCATCCCAACCCCGACCCCATCCCAATCCTGACTCCAACCCAAATCGCCCACTAGGATGGGGGCTGTCTCACAGTTGAGTTCAGGGTGCCCCCAGTCCACACCCAGCCCTGGTGTTCCCCAAACCCACTGTGAACCAAGGTGTAACGGCCCATGGGTGAGCAGCGAGGCTCTGCATGGCCAGGGTGCTCTGGCTCCCCAGTGTGAGGGGCTCAGGGCAGTGTTGCTCTCCTCGGCCCCAGGCAATACCAGCCTCATGGAACTGGAAGGAAGGGGCCAGAAACATTCCTCGGGGACTGGTTTCTTCCAGACTGCCACATACACCCCACAAATCCCACTCAAGGCACTGGAGTCCACCGCCTCCTCCAGCCCCAAGCACGATGAGCCAGAACCGCGTCATTTCTTACACGTTATCTTTGCTCACATCAGTACAGAGCATGGCCAAAAAGCAATTTTCTCTCCCTCCATTTCCTGTGTTTGCTCCACATCAAAACATTGTAAATGAGAACATTCTTTCTCATCTGGTAGTTCCACAAAATACTCTTTAAATCACTTACTATTTCTTAGCGTCTTCCTGCCCTCAGTTATCTACCAACCAAGAGAAAGGAAGAAGCATGACCCCTTCCCTGAGCCCTTACATGCAAGTACTCTGTGCCCACCTGGCACTGCACTGGCTGAAATCTCTATTCCCAAAGCTTTTAGCAACTTTTTTCACTGGGCAAGATGAAATACACTTTATCATTCAAGGCTAATCCAACTCGTTTTCAACTCATAAGGATAAAACCAACAAAAACAATGGCAGGGACTTTAAGAGGTTAAATTTCACATTTTGCCTTCATCCTGCTGTGAAATTGCAGTGGCAAGGTCTGAAACACATACAGTTCTGTTTGCTCAGACTAAGACTCACTCTTTATATTGTTTCCTTATCACTGAAAACTAATAAAGATGAAATCTCAGTGTCAAAAGTCACCACATATGTGAACAGAGATCGTGTTCTCCACAGTATCTCGCTTTTGTACATATTGGCACAACCACTACCATGGTGCTGAGACTCACTCATTAGATAACATTTCCAAAGCACTTTAAGTTTAGGATTTGCAAATGATTAATCCACAGAAAACTTGTGAGTGGTCCGCAGAGGACGAGTGGGCAAGTGGATCCAGCTCTCCTTACTCTCAACCACTGACTCTCATAGCTGAAAGTATATGCAGGACTTCCCTGACACACCTTAGGCATGGGATCCATTTTCCTAACATAACTTAGGGATGGAATCCATTTCCCCACATGCTGTTGAGAGATGCCAAGAACTGGTGAATGGAGAGGAGCAGGAGGGGCAGACCCCAACCCAGCTGCTCCCGCTGGCTGCTTTGCACAAGGGGAGAAGGCAGAGAAACTGCAAAAAGGAGCCATGCAGAGTTTGAATATCTCCTCCAGCATTTCACTCTGGCTAAAATAACTGCCAGCACTCCTGTTGCTAATTAGAATTAATACTATATTCTTCCTCCAACAGTAGAAACAAAATGTTCCCGCCATGTCCCATCTGATAAGGCCGTAAGGCTCCTCCAGCACCACTTCGTAGGTGGGCTGCTCTCAGCAGAAGACTGCCAGCCTTCAGGGAGGCAGAGGGCTCTCCAGGGAAGGGACCCCACACCCCTGCATGGGAACCGCCATCACCAGAGCCCTGTGCCAAAGGAACAGGGTGCATCAGGACCAGGACGTAATGAACAGATTACATCTGGGCTTTGGATGATTGTGTCAGTTAACAAAGTATCTATCACACTAAGATATATTAGCTGCAAAGGGTTCAGAAAACATCCATGCCTGGGCTCGACCTCCCTGCTAGTTCATTCCCATGAGGATCAGTCCTGGATGGTGTAAAGTGCAGCATGGCCATCGCATCCCACGCTGCCATGGCCAGTGTTTGCTCGCAGCCCCTGGCACACAGATTCCTCTGGCTTAGTGATCACTAAATCTCAATTCAAGCAAAGAGAGGGCAGGGTTAACAACAGTGGCTGCTGCCTGCTGCTCACAGCTTCAAGCTGTGCCTACATCCACATCCTCTGTTCGGAAATATCCCAAGTCATCGCTTGGCTGGAGGCACCAGAGCGACCATCCTGCCATCACCACCCCAGCAGATGCACACCCAACCCACGGCCCTCATTTGCCATAAACCTCCGAACTGCAGATGGGCAAAGCGGCTGCACCAGCAGCAGCAGCAAGGCTGGGCCCTCACCTGAATGAAGCTCCTGCCATCCCCAGGCACCTGGGTGCCTCTGGGGAAGCAGCTTTGGTACCCAGGGTGCTTGGGCGCATCCCCAGGGTTGGGCAGTGGGGTGCAGAGGCACACAGCCCGCGTGCTCCCCAACACGGAGTGCAGCCCCAGAGCCACCCCAGGTTGCCACTGCTCCAGTTGTCAGCTCTCCTGAGCACGGTGGCCTGCAGCAGCACACGGAGAAGCACCGCTCTGAAAAACAATGGCTGAACCTTCAATTAAAACAGACCAGGGGGCTGGGGAGGGTGAGGCTCGACCAGCTGAGCTCACAGGTCCCGACAGGGTTGGGCTGGCTCTTGCTGCAGCCCAGGGACAGGCGCTGCACCCCGCAATGCAGAAACTGCCTCCCCAAAATATGTTCCTCCCCCCCCCAAAAAAAAAAAAAAAAAAAAAATCAATCCAGAAAACCCATGTCCCCAAACTTACTCCCTTAAAAACCCACTTGGAAAATCCTGCTCTCCCCACATCTGACCTCTGAAAGTCTGTTCCCCCAAAACCAGTCCCCAGATCCCACTCCCCAGAGAGCCACTCCTCAAGGCTTGCTCCCCTGGAAAACATCCACTCCCGAAACCCAGTTCCAAAAGCACCTGCTCAGATCCCACTGGTAAAAAACCTGCTCCCCCACCGAAGCTCCCGAGACTCACCCCTCGCTCCTCCGCCGCCCCCCCTCGCAACCGCCCCTCCCGCCCACCCGCTCCCAAATCCCCGCTCCCAAACTCCCGCTCCCCCTTCGTTCCCTAAAGCCGCTCCCCTCCCTCCTCCCCTCCTTGGCTGCTCTCCCCGCCCGGGCGCGGCGGGGCGGGGCGGAGCGGGGCGGCAGGGGGCGGCGGGCGGAGCGGGGAGCGCGGAGCCTCCGCCGGCGCGGGGCAGCGGGGAGCGGCACGGCTCGGCTCGGTACGGCCCGGCCCGGCCCGCCTGCATGCGGCGGCGGCGGCGACGGAGCGGCCGGGCGGGATGAACGGCTCGGAGGCGGGCGGCAGCACGGCGGCGGCGGGGCTGCTGGCGGGCGCCGGGAGTGCGGCACTGGAGCTGGAGCGGGCGCTACGCTGCTGTACCGCCGCCTCCGTGGTGACCGACGGCGGCGGGGCGGCGGCAGCGGACGAGCGGAGCCTGTACATCATGCGAGTGGTGCAGATCGCCGTCATGTGCGTCCTCGCCCTCACCGTCGTGTTCGGCATCTTCTTCCTCGGCTGCAACCTCCTCATCAAGTCCGAGGGAATGATCAACTTTTTGGTCAAGGATCGGCGCCCGTCCAAAGAGGTGGAGGCGGTGGTGGTGGGGCCGTACTGACAGCCGCGCCGCGCCTCGCCCCGCTCCGCGCCCGCCCATCCCGACGGCGCGGACCCGGGGGAGGACGGCCCGGGTCCCCGCTCCCAGCTGACTGCACAGCGGCCATCCTCCGTTCAGACGTGACTGTTTGGTCTGTTGGTTTTGTTTGATTTTATTCCTCCTTAAACACAACAGCAAACGAGCCCCTAGAATCCGAAGCCGGTGAGACGTGCGGGGCCGTCCGGCGTGCGCGGTCCCTGGGGCCGCGCGCCCCGGCCTTCGGGGCTCCGAAGTAAAACCGTGCTCTGATGGCAACAGGTCTGGGTTTTCTTCTTCCGTTCGCGTTAACCGATGCCTCTCATCTTCGAATCCCGAGCGCCGTGGTGGGGGGAGCTGGGAGGCGCCCGGGGCGAATCCGCGGAGCTCGGGGGGGAGCCGTTGCCCCGTGTCCCAGCCTCGCGGGTTTTTGCCATGCAGCTGTGGTAGAAGTTTCGTGTGTGACTGCTCTTCCAGCGGCCGGGGTTGCCCGAGGCCGGGGGATACGGTTCCCGAGCCCAGCGGGATGTGCGCGGGATGTGCGCGGGACGCGGCGGCACCCGACTCTCCCTGCCGTGCCGGCTGTGGCCGGGACAATAAGCCAGGAGACCGCGGCGTATCCCGCTGTCCGGGTCTGGCCGTAGAAAACCACATACCAACTGCGAGCCCAGCCGCAAGCCTCACCAACAGGTGACTTATCAGGGTCACATTTAAGGGAGGGAGAAATTTATGCCTGCACAAGATCTTTTTTTTTTTTTTTTCCTCTTCATCCATTTCCTCTGCAGGGATCACAGAGCATCTGTCGATGAGAGGTTAGTCAGCTCCCCGAGGGCTTGCGCTGGTTGCTAGCGATAAATCAATGTATCCACATTTGCTGGAGGAGGAGTGGAACTGGTGTAAGCGCTTGCCTGGGAGCACAGAAGTAGGGCTGGAGCAAAAAGGCTCAGGCAGCCTGCCTGGGAGAAAATACCTCTCTGACATCCGAAGTCAGAGAAGACTGTTAATTGTCGGTATTTTAAATGCTGATGGGCATCGGGCAGTTTTCCAGAGAAGCCATGCAGTCTTGAGGCAGCTTGGTTTTCCCTCAGTTTATCCCAAGCTGCGTGAAGATGGCCAAGCTACCAAATCATTATAGACAACTTTAGGAGATGTTCTCAGAAGTTTCCATTTTGATAGACAAGGTGAAACTCCGCATTTACAAAAGGCACCTGAGCTAGAAGGGACTGAAATAAAGCTGGAGTGAGGCCACCACCTAACTGCGGATAAACTTTTGGTAGAAAATGAGATAAACCAGAGTATCTCAGCATAGTCTGATTCCCTCATACAAGCAGAAATCACAGCCGTGTCCTTGCTCATTTAGGGCTACATTTAAGGGAAAGACAAAAAACAGATCTTCCTGTTCTCTGGGATACAAATATGCTGTGGACTTTGTCATTACATCAAAATAAATGTTACAAAGCCATCTATCAGCTCAAACATGGTTGGGAAATTTAACCAAAGCTCTCATTTTTTTACCACTTAAAGCATTAGAAACATTGAATAAAGGGGAATTTTAAGATAATACAATAAGAGAGAAAATTCTTAATATAGGTGTTGCAGCCACTGCAAAGCATTTCTGCCTTTTTAATTTGCATCCCTTCGTGGTATTGCAGATAACACAATCATTCCCGTAATCTGACTTGCAAGGAGCGCACTGCATGTTTGAGCCATTTTGAAAGCTAGATTCATTAAGCATTCTTTATTAATTTTAGTGAGCCCTTGAAGTATAATATATTTTGATTAACCTTTGCAAAAGCCACAGCTTTTTCCAACATCGTAAATCTGAGGTGTGGCAAACTCCTGGTTCTGTAATAAAACTGCCAAATTTTCAGCCTAAGAGAGGTTGCAGCCTGGTGCCCCTCGCCTCGGGATCCTGCAGAAGGTGAGAGCCTACCCAAGTGCTTGTGACTCTTTAATCCCTGCAAAGGTACCTTGTTTTAGGCAGCGAACAGTTGGGAAAAGAGCTCTGGCACTCACTTCACTCCCACGTTGTATAGGGTGGGTCGAGGAGCTGTGTTTGGGCAGGTGTGTCCTACCCGGCCCTTGAGCGCTATGGACACCTTGCTTTACAAAGCAGTCTCCCTGCCCAGAGCATACCTTTGTACCTTCTAGACATGCGTATAAAGCCACAACCTTCGTGTTCAAGGGAAGGAAACCTCACATTGAGAATGCCTTCTTCAGATCACTGCACATGTCATTTCAAGGACATTTTTGGAAAAACACCTGCTAAGCTGCAAGCAGAGCATCTGGGAGAGCCTGTGCTGTCAACAAGTAAAGCCTCATCAGCTCCTAAAACACAGTTGCTGCAGAGCTGAGGCGTCAGTAAATGTTGGGAAACCAACATGTTGGATACCCAAAGTGGGGCTCCACCATCTTTTAGTTGGCTTGAAGATGCTCCAAGGGCTGGAGCACCTCTTCTATGGAGAGAGGCTGAGAGAGCTGAGCTTGTTCAGCCTGGAGAAGAGAAGGCTCTGGGGAGACCTTAAAGCAGCTTCCAGTGTCTAAAGGAGCCAACAAGAAGGACTTTTGACAAGGGCAAGTAGTGATGGGGGGGAAGGAGAGAGGTCTTAAAGTGACAGAGGAGAGATATAGATTAGATATTAGGAAGAAGTTCTTCCCTGTGAAAACAGAAGGTGTCCCTGCCCATGGCAGGGAGGCTGGAAACAGGTGCTCTTTAAGGTCTCTTCCAACCCAAACCATTATAGGATTCTATGATTTCTCCATGATGTTTCCATCCATGAAGTTCCCAGAGGAGCAGAAGACTATGAAAGTGATCTACCTGGGAGACCTGACCAGCTCTCAGTCGTTGCAGTCAGATGTGAGCTCTTTTAGGGGAAACTTCCAACTTCTGAGGAAACCCTGCCCCTTGTGATGCTCAATGACTGCTGGAGAGTGGTAGGATGTTGCAGCAGGACATTTTCTAGCAGGATTCACAATGGAACCTCTCACTGCAGCCTCTCAATGGCTCTTTTGGAGAGAATGATGCCCAAAAAGTCTATATAGCCCCAAACAGAGCAAGACCCTAACAAAATACTATTTGTAATTCTTCCTGAGTACGAAAATAAAAAAGCTCAAATCTCACTTTTCTTAAGTCAAAGCTGAAGCAATCTCACCTTAGGCTGTCTGCATACCTAATTGCTGTCTACAAAGTAATAACACAGTTATCTTGCCTTGAGTTAAAAGAAGGCAGCAGAGCTTCAGGCTACCATGCTGCAGGCAGACCTCAGCCCTTGTGCTCAGCCTCAGCTTCCAGATCTTCTGGACATAAATATCCACCAAAGCTCATTCCCAGCATGAATCCGCAGCCTGTCAAATGGCACCTGATTTGTCTGCTGCCTCTCAGACAGTCTTGTCTTTTCTCCCCATTAGCCAGGAACATGGGCTTGGTAACGTGAGAAAAAAGATCTTCAGCACAAAATGTGAGCTAATCCTCCAGGACGAGAATCAAGAGGCATCTTAGTCACTTCCCAAACACCCACCAAATGGGTTTGTTTAATATTTTAGATGTGATACACTTATTAAAAACACTCCAGCAATTGCAGCTGCTTTTAGATAAGACTGTGGATATACTCATGCTAAATTTGTCTAGATGGCTGTACAATTTTAATTGTATGCTTTCTACATATTTTTGGTAATAATAATCAAACACTGTCTGAAGTATGAAGAAAAGGTTCATTTTAGCAGTTCAGACGTATACAGGTGCAGGGCTTTATTCCAATTTCATATTCGGGCAAAATTCACACTGATTTTTAAAGCAGTTTAGCTTTAAGAAAGAAGATAAAATCCCACTGTTCATTTGCTTAAAAAACAAAACTTCATCATGAGCGACAGGCAAACACATTACAGTTTCATTATTTGCCTTAATATTTATCACTTAAAGCAGCCATTAAGTGATCCTGAATCATGCAGCACACGCAGCATCAGACACTCACCCAGCACAGGAGCTGGGAACCCTCAATGAAAGTGTTCTTCTTGAAAAATCTCCATGCTCATATTCGGCTAGGCACCCCATTTTCAGGGGCAGCCCATACCGCACTTGAGCCCATATTAACTGTCATTAAGAAATGAGTCATTAAAAGTGCTCCTCCTTTCTCGACAGCTATGTTTGTGTGTATGAATGGATTATGCTGCTGCCATTGATTTCAGCAAACCATGACTGGGGCTGTACAACTGGTATAGCCGAAGCAGCCCTGAGGGACAGCAAGTCTTTCAATTCTTTTATATTATAAAACAACAGTGTCCTTTCCATAATTAAAGTGTAAACTTGTCCAAAAACCTAATTCTCTGTTAGCTCACCATTCGCAAGTGTTAGCTGCTCCCCACTGCGCATGCCTGTGTGCCTGGTGACCAGCAGGTAGCTGTTCTCCCTGACAGTGCAGCAAGTTGTGCTATTTCCCATCTCTGCTGTGCCATTACTGGCACAGTGATACCAGCTTCTCTATTGAAAGAGAGAGAAAAAGGGAGAGAGAGAGGCCAGAAAGCGGTGGGAAGAGTACAAAATAGAGGGGGGGAAAGCACCATGAATGGGCACTGAAAGGCACCAAATTGAAACTTAATACAAATTGAAACTTTCTTTTTTATTTAAAAACTGTGTGGATAACCTGTGTGAAAGTCTGCCGAAGCCTGTGAAATTGTCAGGTTTCAGGAAAGGAGGAAGTTTCTAGAGAAGACAAGGGCATCAGCTCTCACTCAGGTAGGGAAAACACACGGTGCTTCAGGAAGAAGGTAAACACCTCAAGGGCTATTTTACAAACACAGGAGTTGGATGGCTGTTGCAGAAAATATATTTAAAGTCTTTAAGAACACGTCTTTGCATTCGGGCTTTGTTTTACTCTTGTCCCAAACCATCATGTATGCTCAAATGCAAAATTTTAACAGCACCATTTCTCCCTTCTTTCCTTTGCTGAATTTAAATCCAAACCAAGCGATATTGGTCACCATACAATTTATCCTTTCTACTATATTTGTAGAGAGCTGCTTTCTTTTACGTTTTTAATACCAAAAATTACTTTTTTTTTTTTTTTATCACTGCAGACCAGAGACATTCACTGAAGACACCAAAGGAAGCATGAGCTCTTCATGATTAAGCGTATCCATCAGTTTGGCCACTGGTGGCCTGGGACCTGTTCCACAGTTATGGACATATTTTTAGCACATGGAAAAGCAGTGTCATGAGCACATGATATGAAAAATACACAAAGCAATATATCACTTTTGTTTGCTTTATTCTATCATAATCAGGTTAGGGCTCCCTCTCCTCCCCCTGCAATTTGCTTCTATTTTGGAAGTGTCTCCAGGGAGGCAAGCTGTAGGAATATAATGGCCCATCAAACCCACGGCAGCTGTGTGCAGCAGCTACAACAAACCTGTCCACCATATCAAAGGAGATGGAGCAGTAGAGCACTGGGATGAAGGAGATGGAGCAGCACCAGGATGAAAGGGAAGGAGTGGAGATGAAGGAAAAGGTGCTGGCAGGACCTTGAGAGGGCAGGGTAGTTGTTGCCCACCACTGCTGCCGATTGCCCTGGGTCCATCCTTGGTGATGGTATGCAGCACTGTGCTCTCCCTTTGTTACTGCCATCTCAGTACAAATTCTTTTTTCTTTCATTTTTACTGTTTTAATTTCCTGTCTATCACAGCATAAACATACCCTGAAGTCTTGGACAAAGAAATGAAATGAGTGCCAAATGTGTGATAAACATCTACAAGATAACCTGATGGGGCAGAAAATATTTTGGAGATGAGCTCTATCCAGAAAAGTTGGGCTGTGCTGGAAGAGGCCAGAACAGAATAGGGCAACTTTGCTGCTTTGTAGAAGAGTCTTGAAAATGAGAGATGTTAGGCTGCAGATTCATCTCTATAGGGAAGATATGAAAGTTATGTTATTTACAAATTGTACTCTAAACTTAAGAATATATTCCCTACAGGATATTGCTGCATTCACAAGAAGCTGGACCTGATTCTCTCTACCACCTCTCCATCACTATCTGAAGAATTTCCCTGGTTAAGCTAACTACCTATCACTGAAGTTATACGAATGAAAAGTTCCAATCATGTTGTAAATATTAATTATATGTAAGAACTACCAAAAATTACTAAGCAAAAAAACCCAAGCTGAATTACACTCAGCAATTGCAGGAAATGGAGGGGGAAAAAACAAAACAAAACAAAACAAAACAAAACAGTTTTCTTTAATTCACCCAGCTGCAGAAGGCTGCTGGCTGTTTGACTGCAAGGAAGACATTTCAAATCCTGCTACCCAGCAGGGCATTTGTGTGTGTGTAATGGAACTGCCACTCAAAGCTTTCAAAATATGTATTCAATGATTCACAAATCTGTGACGGAGTGAGTCCAGAAGAGGCCACAAAGATGCTTCAAGGACTGTAGCACCTCTGCTGTGGAGACAGGCTCAGAGAGCTGGGCTTGGTTCTGCCTGGAGAAGAGCAGACTCCAAGGAGACCTTAGAGCAACTTCCAGTGCCTAAAGGGGCCAACAAAAAAGCTGGAGAGGGGCTTCTGACAAGGGCAGGTAGGGACGGGAAAAGGGGGAAGAGCTTCAAAATTACAGCGGGTAGATTTAGATTAGATATTAGGAAGAAGTTCGTCCGTGTGAGGGTGATGAGGCACTGGCACAGGTTGCCCAGAGAAGCTGTGGCTGCCCCATCCCTGGCAGCATTCAAGGCCAGGCTGGATGGGACTTAGAGCAACCTGGTCTAGTGGAAGATGTCCCTGCCCATGGCAGGGGGGGTGGAACTAGATGATCTTTAAGGTCCCTTCCAACCCAAACCATTCTACGATTCTATGATTCAAACTTTCATTAGAATCTCTACATGGTTAATGAAAGCTACATCACCCCTTCCCTTTGCCAAATATAAACTTAGAGCTGCCGAAGACCATGCACTCAAGATGGAGATCACTGAGATTACTTGGAGCTCTCCTCCCAGATGAGCCTTCATTGCCATCATACACAAACCACCCCTCTGTCTTACATTGTTACAAGGGGCAGAAAGATTGGACTGGTGCTTATTCATTTGCAGAGAAATGCCCTATTTCTAATGGACCTAGCTCCCCATTCTGTTGTACTGATGTTAAGCCCCCCAGCAAATACTCCCAAGTTCCAGGTTCCTGGTTTTCACTGGGTGCTAACAGACTTGGCATTCCTATGAAGTTTTAGAAGAGGGCTACAGAAGATGGGGCTACAGAACTGATGGACAGGGAAAGCAGTTGACTTCATCTACCTGGACTTGTGCAAAGCATTTGACACTGTCCCACACGACATCCTTGTCTCTAAATTGGAGAGACATCAATTTGACAGATGGACCACTTGGTGGATAAAGAACTGGCTGGATGGCCACACGCAAAGAGTTGTGGTCAATGGCTCAATGTCCAGTTGGAGACCAGTAATGAGTGGTGTCCCTCAGGAATCGGTGTTGGGACCGGTCTTGTTCAACATCTTTGTCGGTGACATGGACAGTGGGATCGAGTGCGCCCTCAGCAAGTTTGCCGATGACACCAAGCTGTGTGGTTCGGTTGATACGCCGGAGGGAAGGAATGCCATCCAGAGGGACCTCGACACGCTTGTGAGGTGGGCTGATGCCAACCTGATGAAGTTTAACCATAAGTGCAAGGTTCTACACCTGGGTTGGAGCAATCCCAGGCACAGCTACAGGTTGGGCAGAGAAGAGATTCAGAGCAGCCCTGCGGAGAAGGACTTGGGGGTGTTGGTCAATGAGAAGATGAACATGAGCCGGCTTGAGTGTGTGCTTGCAGCCCAGAAAGCCAACTGTATCCTGGGCTGCATCAAGAAGAGTGTGACCAGCAGGTCGAAGGAGGTGATCCTGCCCCTCTGCTCTCGTGAGACCTCACTTGGAGTATTGTGTGCAGTTCTGGTGTCCTCAACATCAAAAGGACATGGAACTGTTGGAACAAATTCAAAGAAGGGCCACGAGGATGATCAGGAGACTGGAGCACCTCCTGTATGAAGAGAGTCTGAGAAAGTTGGGGCTGTTGAGCCTGGAGAAGAGAAGGCTGCGTGGAGACCTCATAGCAGCCTTCCAGTATCTGAAGGGGGCCTACAAGGATGCTGGGGATGGACTCTTCCTTAGGGACTGTAGTGGCAGGACAAGGGGTAATGGGTTAAAACGTACACAGGGGAAGTTTAGATTGGATATAAGGAAGAAATCCTTTACTGTGAGAGTGGTGAAACGTATTATCTTAAGTAGTTCTACGCTTTGCACACTTCATGTATTTGCTATCACTTTTTCTCCTTTTCAAATGGTGCACCATGACCATTGTTATACAGAAAAAACAGCTTGAACTTGAGCAAAGCATATCCACAAGATATTCTTTAAGTGAGAAATAAATTACTTTAAAAAAAAAATATAACACTATTGCAAAATGGAGCACAGCAGGTGTTAACTAATGATACCTAACATTTGTTGTCCCTTGGTCGTAAACCAAAAATATATACATTAATTAAAAGCAGGCTTTAGAGAAAATATTATTAACATGTGCTATAATAAAAGCTAAAGTCTTCCAGGAAGATCCATCGTACTGCAGTAGGAGGCTGTTCAGTTAATTTGATTAAATGCACAAGACTTCGTGAGACGTGGAACAGCAGGTCATTGCTATTGAAGAGGGATAAGAAGCATGGGACCTTGCAAGGAACTTGGGAGACTTAATGTGTCTGGGATTTCGGTAAGACTTCAGCCTCTGACTAAATACCACAGTTTAAATAAGACACTGTTTATCCACCCTCAATGAACAGATTGCAACTCCACGCTCAGTCCAGTGACTTTCCTAGATCAAAGAAAGGTGGATGAAGGAAGATAACCGCAATTTCATATATTGTACCTAAGCTCTCTCAATGCTGGTGAGTGCTGCCTGTGGCATGAATTGTACCTGTGGGAGTCCAATTGTACCCATGGAAAGTGTGAAGTTAAACTGTAAAAACACTTTTAATAAAAGATTGCTGCCAAGTATTTGGCATTCTGTCATTTGTAAACTAAGATCTGGGAGCACTTAATGCACTATACTATTTTTAATTTCCATTAAAGGCCCATAGCGTGTAGCAGTGTTGATATCCCAATTACTACTGTGGCTCAGTACCACATACTGTATATCCTGGGCTTATAACTTGGTTCTAGCCTTGCTGTCCAGTGAGGCAAGGAGACAATAGCTTGTTTTGTTTCTCAGCAGCATTGCAAAGAGACATTCCTCTAATTGATTGAAAAGTGAGGTTTTATCAAGACACCAGCCTCTTGGAAAATGTAAGCTGCAATTGATTTAACCTAGTTCTAAAAAAAGTCCTAAAATAATTTGTCCTGCTCCTAACCAGTCTAAGAAGGATCAATAGCCCCTGCTTTAGCAAGGGAGTTGGGATGCTAGAGGCAATCAGCTGGTAGTGGACTGTGCCAAATTCCCAGCCAGGAGTATGCTGCTTCATTTATTCTTGAAATTTTTATGTCAGAATGCCAAATGAATTCTGACATACACAACATGCCCAGAATGTGTAACACCATGAAACAGTTACAAGCCATTCTCATTGCCATGCTGTCCCTCAGAGCCAGAGCATGCTTGTCCTCATCTTCACTGCTTGGACCATTCCGTGGACCACCAGGAAGGAGGTTTCACCACAGCATGCATGTAAGTGCTCTAGCCATGCTACTCAAGTCTTGGAACTTGGTCTTGCAAGGACTGAGGGAATGAAGACCTTAGGCCACTGTAGGAGAGGATCAGGTTCAAGATCATTCAAGGAACCTGAATGTTCACAGATCCCTGGGACCTGATGAAATCCATCCCCAGTTCCTGAAGGAGCTGGTGAATGAGGTTGCTAAGCCACTCCATCGTATTAAAAAAATCATGGCAGTCAGGTGAAGCTCCTGAAGACTGGAAAAGAGAAGACCTGCAGAGCTACAAACTAGCCTGTAGTTCCTCTGTGCCTGTCAGGATCATGGAACAAATTCTCCTGGAAACCATTCTAGGGCACATGAAAAAGAACAAGGTAGCTGGTGACAGCCAACATGGCTTCACAAAGGGCAAATCCGGCCTGACCAGTTTGGTGGCCTTCTATGATGGGGCTACAGAACTGATGGACAGGGAAAGCAGTTGATTTCATCTACCTGGACTTGTGCAAAGCGTTTGACACTCTTCCGCATGACATCCTTGTCTCTAAATTGGAGAGACATCAATTTGATGGGTGGACCACTCGGTGGATAAAGAACTAGCTTTTGGCTGCACACAAAGAGTTGTGGTCAATGGTTCGATGTCTGGCTGGAGACCAGTGATGAGTGGTGTCCCTCAGGGGTCAGTGTTGGGACTGGTCTTGTTCAACATCTTTTTCGGTGACATGGACAGTGGGATTGAGTGTGCCCTCAGCAAGTTTGCCAACAACACTAAGCTGTGCGGTTAAGTTGATACACTGGACTGAGACTTACAAACCCTAAGCCCTGGACTTTCTTTCAAGTAACCAGAAGGCATGCTTTTAGTAATGTAATTATGTTCATAGCACTTATCTGAATCTTTGCCAACTAATTAGTGTCTTTTTTTTTTTTTTTTTAATTTAGGATGTTAGAAATGGACACAATGTTCCAGTCACAGGATTGCTAAAGCAACACAACCTCTCTGCCCCATAAATCTATATGCTTGTGTTTTAAATAAAAGCATATGGATGCTCATAATCCTTTTGCCTCCAGTGCCACACTTCACACTTATCTTCAGCTAATTCAATTGCAGTGACATAGAAGCCCCTTCAAAATCCTGGTTCCTAGGGCAGAGTCCAAGAGGCTATAAATTAGACCTACTTTCTTCATCCTTATATGCATTTTTCATATTAAACAATATCAAAATGCACATCGCATGAAGAGTAAAGTCATGTAGATCATCAGCAGTTGCACTGGCCTTTTGTAATCCATGATTTAGAAGTTTTGCCATGGATGGATGGATGGATGATTGACTGATGTGCATGTGATTAGCAGGCATGCTCCTCCCAGACTCTCAAAGCATTACCACAGTGTTAGACATAAAATTTTATTTCATACATCTGGGGCTCTCCAAGCAGGCTAGAGATCATTCAAGCAACATCAACAGCCCTTAGCTGCTTCTCTACATATTTTTGGAACAAATTTGTTGTTTAACATTTCTGCCTTCACTCTCCATGCTTAACAGCTGTGTTGCTCCTATCTAGTAATATAGTAACAATGACATAGAAAGTATTTTTTCTTTCTTTTCCTAAAATATTTCTTTAAAAAGGCCTTGCTGTGCTCATTTCTGCTTGCCATTTCTCTCCCTTTTACTCCTTTGTTTTATCAGAGTGCCTGTTTTCCAATTTTTGCAGTGAGCATATGGTGGGTTTTTTATTTATAATGGGCTTGTATGTAGCCATTCTCACTCACCTCACTACTTTAAAGATCATTCTTCTACACTGGGGTATGTGAAAATGGCCCCAGTAGCAATCCTGCAGTCCGTGCTGAGAAGGAAAACCAAAACTACCCACCCTTCAGCTTCAGAGCAGTGTTCACCCTGTCCTTTCTCTCATCTCCAGCTACTGCCAGTCTCCATCTGCCTTCTGGGGAAAGTGAAAACATCTCGTCAATTGTGCACCTCCAGGCATCCCCTTGCTGCATTAAACCTGTCTGGTTACATCCCTGGTTCGTGAGCTTTGAATGCAGCCCTTCAGCTATTCCAAATCACCATGGCATTTTGAGTTCTGTACACAAAATGTTTCCTGTGAGAATATTTGAGGGCTGAAATTAATCCACACCTGATATGCCCTTGGTTCTCCAGTTGCAATTTAATATTGTGGCTGCAAAATCGGGATGACATAGTACTGTATTTCCTATCTTGGAAATGTGCAGTGTTTAGAAAGATCTCCGTGGTATGATTATTTATTTCAGAAAGAAATTATTTTGTTCTTTCCAAATCTAAAAGAAAAAACAAATTGCCAACTAGAAAGCAAGAATATAATTTTTTTCTTATGAAAAAACTTAAAAGGCAACACAAAATTTGGACCATAATTACACACTTGTGTTATACTTATCTTCTAAATCATATTTTGTTCTTTTCTGATACATTTCTAGAGAAATGATTGATAAGACAGAGACTTTAACACAGCACAGCAATGACTTAATGAGGCCGTAAACCAGACATACTGCATTGCAATAACCACTTGATAGGAGTATAGCACAAAGTGCCTATGGCCATATGCTGGAGACAGAGTTAAGAGTCATCACTTACTCAGCCACCTGAGTACAGCTGTCCTCATTTACATGGTGAAAGCCTCATCTCTATGGCATGACGATTTTGTTTGGAATAGAAATCCAAACTGGGAAAATGGAAAAATATTGAAGCCAGTAGTAAAACAGCTCACAAAAGTGGGATATTTGTCATTGAAAGAAAGATGATAGAATGGCCTAAAGGTGATGGATAGTCACACTTACATACCAGGCACTCTTCCAAGGCACAACAATCCTGGAAAAATTCCTCACTGAGAGAAGGACATCTCTGACATAGCCCCGGGTCCTTGCAATGTGTCATCTTATAGCAGAGCAAGAGGAGATGTGAAAGGATCTGAATGAGTCTCTGCTAGCGCTCTGAGAGCTGAAAGTGGAAGTTCTTAAATGGAGAAAAAAAGGTGGTGGATGTGCAAACTCGAAGGACTGGGGAACTTTGCCTTTTATAGCTGATGGTGCCTCTGGCCTCTCTAAGAGGCTTCTTCTTTTAGCCCCTAATTTCTTTTGCATCCACAAAAAGGTATCACCCAGGAGAGGTCCTGCTAAATGGAAGCTGGCAATCAGAACGGTGGGCATCAGAGGGAGGACACCACCTCTCATCACTGAGCTGGGGGCTCTGGACCACTGCAGCATCCCCTGCTTCTTCCTATAAATGCACAAAAGGTGCCCATTTCCCCCCAAGTTGTGCTTTCTGACCCCCTGCCCTGGAAAGCCAGTCTTAGAGCTTTGGGGTGCAATAACAACCTATCACTGATCCCATTAAATAAATGTGGGCTGTTGTATCCTGTGGATTCAATATGTTCAAGTCTTAGATGAAACCAACTGTCTTAATAGCAAGAGTAAATACCCGAATTATGGTAGATGTGGTGAAGTCTGGATGTATCCTGTCTATAATAATGGTTTATTTCCTGCATCATGTTCCTGGAGGAGCAGGCAGTGGTGCTGGCAGAGGCTGTGCATGTACCCCATTGATCCCCAGGTTTGCACAGCATCATGCCTGCTGCCCGACAGAAACCTAACTCCCTGCTCAAGTCTTCCTACTCACTTTCCTCCAGGATTTTGTACAGTTATTATGAGAACCATCATTTTTAACAGGAGCAACTTAATCCACATTTTGTGGGTTTCAGTCACCCAGAAAACGACTTGCCAATGCTCGTGGCAGTGCTGCCAAGTGCAAAGGCCCTGTGAGGCTACTGAAAATTACTGCCATCCCTGCTCTCCCTTTGGTGTTTTTAGTGATAATTAAGATCTCATTAATTAAAGTGCCTGAAGTATCTGAAAACTTTTGCACTGTCTTTGCTGGTAACACGATATAGAGCACCCTTATCTAGCAGTGCATAAAGAGGTGGGGGGTATTTTTGGCTCTCCTTTATTAGCTTTGTATTGCTTATCCTAACCAAGCTTCTGAGATTACCAGAGAAGCACTTTTAACTTCCTGCTGCCCATGCAGGATAGATCCATACCAACTAATATACTGAAATTTAAATCAGCTGAAATGACCTGACCTGCTCAATTGAAAAATATTTTTGTTGGTACATCTGCTATTGCACAGGTATAAATAATAAAAACCAAAGCAGGTACGTACACGTTTAAAAAACAAAAAGCTACACTGCCACAGGGCAGAGCCCAGAGCCACTGGGGTGGCGCTCTGATGCAACCCAGGTTCATACACAAAGGAATAATGGGAAACCTATCATGTGCGCTCTCATTTGGAAACCATCCTTTTCCAACAGCAGCAAAAACAAATTGAGCAGAAACAAAGATAAAAGCAGTTTAAGCATCACAGTTGATCCAGCATCCCTCAAATGCTGCCCACTTCCTCCCAGTCAGCAGTTTCTTATGCGCCTAGGGCAAGGACTGGTGGGAGTCATAAAATCATTTAGGTTGGAAAAGACCCTTAAGATCTTCTAGTTCCCTGTGAAATTCCTCCCCTGGCAGCCCACTGTGCACTGGGCTTCTTCATGCACCTCACAGTATGAGCAGGAAATCCTCTGACGACCAAGCAGGGTCAGTTTGTGGTGATGAGGGTGAAATTCCTGGAAAGTGCAAATGGTGGGATATAACCAAGGGATGGCAGTAAGGGAAGAGAAGTAAGTGCAATATCCTTTTGGCTCCCAGTTGAAGTTCTGAGCAACTTCAAGGGCTTCCCAAGAAGTGGTGAATGACCTCAGCTCCTGGTGCTTGGCAAGGTTGAGGGTTTATGGAAGGAAGAAGTAACAAGGTGTTATCTCCCTCAGTGTCCAAAACCCCTTTCCCTGGGGCTGGATCAAAAAGAATGCAAAACACCTTAAATCAGCTCCTGACCAGCCATTTTATGTACATGACAAAAGGAATGTGCTGGATGATACTACAACAAGGTGTAATATATTACTGTTTAGAGATGGATACTACACTACAAAAATAGTTTAATTACTGTTCATGTTTCCAGAATGAGTTTTGCCATTGTCTGTCCAAATCCAAAGGCAGATTAATAACAATTTTCTTCAAGTCTTTGTGCTTCCACCACCAAGTGATAAATCTTTGCCTTTCATTTTCATCTGGTATTTCCTTCTAATTCAGTAATCCACAATAGGTGGCAGAACCAGGGCGCTCCTGCTTGGAGCCAGGCGCCAGTCCTTTCTGAAGGGGTGGTTACTGGTACAGGAGGACAAGATGCAATTCACAACATTAAAGATATAACTAAATTAATTTGAGTTTTGTAGCTGTGTGAGATAATAAGAAAAAACTCACATTCATTCAGAGAACAAGAGTTGGCTTAAATATTTAGAAGAGGCAGGTAATCAGTTTATGCAACATTTCCACAGGTAAAGCTGCTGCAGCTAATTCATAACATTACAGATGAACCTGTCACCAGAGCTGACACTGCAAATTAAATTCTGTGTTCCCTCCACAGCCATACTAATATCAGCTATATGAAATCTGTATTTAAAATAGGCTATTGCATGTAGGGCTGAGATAGATGGCTCAGGATGTTAGTAATAACTTCCCACCTACAGATTCTCTTCTCCAGTCCGGCCAGTGCTGTAGTCATCGCACTCAGCCCAAGGTGGCCCGTGGGCCGGGGTTGCAAGTGGCCAGGGTTTGCCTCCAGCCCTGGAAGCCAGCAGCATCTTTGCTTGCAGGGTGTCCCTGCACTCAGCTGGCTGGTCTTGCTGGAGAAGGACGTGGCTGACAAAGGGTCCTTCCACACCGCCACCAGCAACTGCATGGAATAAGGTGAAAATAAGTAATCTAACGACAAAAGCCTACAATGTGTCCAAATCTTTGATGCTAAAGGTATAAACTTTCTAAACAAGGAAAGAACTCTATGAGAAAATAAATTTGGGAAGGGGATTATAGTAAAAAACAATGGGGTTTTACCTCAAATGGTGTTCCTGAGCTGCAGAACTTGTTACAAAAAAGCGTTTCCATCCATGTGCATCTTCACATCACACAAAAAAGCATCTTCATAACCTGGGTGGACAAAAAGAAGGATACGGTCTTTGAATTTTGATTAAACATTGCTGTGTTTCTGTAATGCTCTGGCTTTTGCTAGCTGTAAATTGAAAAACTCCGTTTCAATAGGTGCAGAAAAACATCCTCATTTAGCAGATGCCTAAGCCATGGAGGTAACCACACAGCAGTTCTGCATACATCCCATTGCCTGTGATGTCTTCCTTTTCTAACCAGAAATAGTTAAGAATTCTGAGGAATTCTGCTGAATGAAAAGTGGCCTATTTTAAGTTAAACATTAGTCGTCAGTAAATGAGATTTCAGTTATTTGGGCTCAGAAACTGGACTTTGCTAGTATTCCTGCAATGTTTCTTCCTTTCACTTGACCCAAAGAACAATTTTGGGGCTAATAAGACGATGTATGGGAGTCTTCCGTCAAAAATTGCTACATTATTATATTTTCTATGTTTCAGGTATCTAATAAGGGCTAAATAATATTCACTATATTTCAATAGCAATTTGGTATGAATATTTATCCTAGATAAGTAATAAAATACCACATGCATGGTGAGAAAGAAAAATGGGGCCTGCTGGTACTCAGATGGCTGCGATGATGAGCAATTTTAGTATCACACAACAGCTGTAAGTAACAATTCCAGGGAGCTGGTTACAGCCAGCAGCAAAACAGGCTCGCTCAGTTACGGTCCAGAGGAAGAGCTAATGCTCCTATAAACTATTTGTCACCTGTAATAATGTGTGATTTGGAAGGGATTAGGTTTTACTGCCTGACCCATGATCAGCAGTCCCTGGACTGTATGTCTTCAGTTGCTTAAAAAAGAAAAAGCAGGAAGTATCCCCTAACTGCTGGCAGCTAGTTAGAAAAAAACAACAAAGTGCACTGTTAGATACATCACTTTGCCACGTCCTTTAGATTTTACATCAGGAGATGAGATAACTGACCAAAGTAGCCAGAGGCTGAGTTGAAGAATAAAATGTAAAAGCCAGAAGAAGAAAACGTAAAGCACCAGTTGCACCAAGTGCTGTTGCTGGAAGCACTGTCCGCGTACCACCCTGTCCCCTCTCCAGGATCCGTTAGCTTGTGGAAGGCAGTCTCACATTCCTTGAGTCCCACACAATAACTAACATCTCCTTTCCCCACCATCTCCCCAGCACTTGGCCATACCTGAAGACATGGGTGCCGAAAATCCAGCGGCATCTGCAACCAAAATGTCCTGGTGAAGCAAGACCAAGAAGCTGCAGCTGGTTTGAAACTCCTGTATATATGGAAGGGGAATATTTATAGGAGCCCTTCCAAAGCTGCCAACTGGGTATGTAAATTGTGACAATTACTGTTATTAATAATAGCAAATGGACTCGGAGTCTTCATGCTGCAGGCGAGCATGCACAAGGTGTTATTTGTGGACACTTCTTTTAGCTGTTTTAAAAACAGGATAGATAATATGGAAACAGCAGTTTTCAGCAGAAAAGACAAATGTAGTTGTAGCAGCTTCTTGTGGCCATGAAGTCTCAGCCTGGGTCAAGCAGTGTAGCTTAAAAGCTACAGCAAGGTGGAAGCAGGTACCTACTCAGTGGTCATTTTTCTTCATTCGCACCTTGACTCTTTCTGCTTGTAGAACTACTGGATTAAGCATATTAGGAGTCAATTGACCATCAACGTAATTTCTTTCCCTAAATTATTCTTGTACTTTATTCATCATGATGCGCTTCATGCCTTGACTCACAATTTCTTTTTGCAAAGGTAAGGCAACTCAGAGATCTGTCACAAAATAGGCAAGTTCACTGGCTACTTTATTGCCTTCCTAGGGTATTGTACCCTGGTTATTTGACAGCAGGGAGGAATCTTCTTTTGTAACTGTCTGAGATTTTCATAAGGCTCGTGAAAATATAGGTTCCTACAGTTCTTTCATTCTTAGAACCAATGCTGAATTTACATGAAAGGGAAAAAAACTTATTTTGCTTAATTAGAAATCATTAATTTGAGGTAACAGATGGAAACTGTTTATTTGTGAGAGAGAGATATTTAGTTTGGTCTGTAAGGGATACATTACATCTGGGTAGCATGGACAGTTTTCTGCTTCTTGCTGCCACAGACTTTGGTGCACATATTAAATACCGTTTGCATTTGAGCAAACACTAGAGCAGGAGCTTCAGGCACATAAATACCCGAGTGCTGGGAAACTTGTTGTTAACCTCCCTGATGCTTTTGAAAATACCATCACACCATCTCAGGCAATGCTTTCGTTCTTCATGAATGTGGCAGTTATTAATGTGGCTCCTACTACTACAAGCAAAACCTAGAGAGCAAAAAAGATATATTCTGTCCGTATCTGTGACATATCATTATTTAGTTGGTCTTTAGCAGCTTTGGAAGGAAAAAATAAATTGCCTATTTTGGACAGCTACACAACCTTCTTCAGCTGCAAAGGGACTCACTGTTTCTTACAGTCATATCAGTAGGACAGTTGTCATCCTACTGAAGCAACAGGGCTCCTTCAGTGCTGTTGCAGTTGAGGTTCTGCCCCTTTATGCTTGGAGAGGATGGAATTGCCACACATACCATATACCCATAGCAAAACTTAAGAGCTTAAATGCTTATCCAAGCAGGTTGCATCACATTGATTTTCAATTGCTTATGAGAAGGTCAAGATCTAGAAGCGAGCATGTTGCATCTTATGACAGCAAACCTTCACATAAGCACATCTTCATAAAGTGATATAATCATCTCTGGATCCCAGCACTGCTTCCTAACAGAACTGCGAAGATGTCCTGTGCCAAGCTTTCCAAGCACCACAACAATAATAGCCCATAACAGAAAACATTCTACTATTTCAGCAAACTCCTTGCTTTTGAGCAAAAATAACAATATTTCCATTTTGCAAATAACTTACTCACTAAATAAACACTATAAAACTGGGGTAATGACAAATACAAGTCAGTATTTGCTTCTGTCCAGTGATGATCCCTGGGAATGTGTTTTCTGCTTGCTGTCATCACACATTTTATCCTCACACCAGGAAAAGTGAACTCCTGTTTGGTGAGGGCATCTTTCAGACTCTTTTTCAATAAATTTCACATTCAATTTTTTTTTTTCATTTTGGAATAAGAGAGGTGCCATCCTCAGGAAACAGAGCCTGAATGCCAACAGGAGCCAGTGCCAGGGAAGCACCTGCCACGTATTTGTTCTCCGGTTTCTGAACATGCAAATTAAATTTCTGTGGTTACCATATGAATTGAGTTAAAACAGAAAAGAAAAGAAGGAGGTTTGGGGTAGGCTGGAGGCTTTAGTCATCTCTCATTTTAAACTGAAAAATAACCTACTATCGTGTGGTCTTCAGAAAAGGATTAGAAAACGTCCAGGATATAGAAGAGAAAAATAAAAGATGAAAGACCTTAAAACAGAATAAAAATGAACAATAACAAAAATCTTCTATGTCCAGTTCTCTAAGGAAAAGAGGTAGCAAATCTGCGCTGAGGCTTTTTGCTGAATATAATGTAATTTCTCAGGCATGCTGTTATCTGATAAGTGTGGATGAAGTGTTCATTTTAGAAACATTTAGTATAGTCAGAAAGCTGTGTATAAGAAAGGCTCATACAAACTGATTAGCAGTGAAAGAAGAATGGAGATGCGATCTTGGCTGCTAGCACAGCTTTCTGAAAACTTCCCTGTGATAATTATACTGAATTATATTCTCAAATACAAAGCCTCACAGATAGCTTATTGTAAGTGGAATTAAAAATCACAAATCAGAAGCTGATTCAAACCACAATTCATTAGCACACATACAGACACAGGGATGAAAAAAGAGTTATTTTTGAAAAGCATTGAAATCAAAGTTAAAGCTGCCAGTATGCTCCCGTAGCGCAGGCTCAGCTTCATCTGGGAAGGGACTAGCTGGTCCCTAAATGAGCGCAGGGGATGAAGCTTCTTCTTAGATTAGGGCTTAATTTTTCAATCTTTTGAAAGACATCTGAAATCCCCAAGAGATTTCGGTGTTAGAGAAACAAAACCTGGTTATTCAGGGCAGAGCACCAAGGGTTAACTTCAAGCTCAAGTCTAACTACAGGTCATCCAGTCTACTCACCACATTTGTTCACCAGTTACAAATTCCCATCCTGCAAACCATACAGAAATGATTGAGTCTAATTTAGACTTACTCTTAAAAACTTTCTCATGCTGGATAAGACCAGGATTTCCTCCTAGTGCGAAAGCAAACCCCATTGCATGCAGCTTTCTCTTCCCCTCTAAAGGAGAGATTTCAGGCCCTGACTTGAGCTGTGGCACTGCTCGACCTCAGCAAGAGGACAACTGAGTTGGAGGTTCAGATGAAGACAGGACAAAAGATCTGAGCAAGGGAAGGTGTACCACAAACAACTTTGGAATAGATGCTGCAATGAATGGTATATCAGACATTGTATTCTTTGCCTCCTCTTTCCTAATCTGTTTTCTCTTTCCTGCACTGCAGCAATGCAGCAGCATGACAGAGGAGCAAGTCTTCCTGATCCAGTTCTTCAGGGTCCCGAACGTTGTCTGCCAGTCATAATCTCACGCAGGACAAGGACCTCCTCATCCACCCGCTCTCCATTGCAAGCCCCACATGTGAAAGGTTTGCCAAATCAAGGACACGAACCCTGATTTGACCCAAGGACACAGGCTGCTGAGATCAGCAAAAATGCACCCTTAAGCTTCAATTAGCTTTGGACTGAAGCCTGCCTCCTACTTCTCGCTTGACAGAGGAGAAAAGTGTAACCACGCCCAAATGCGAAAACGTAGGGGGGAGTTCTCCATGCCCTACCAGAAAGCAAGGTAATTAAAAGAACAGCATATGACAGTCTGGGAAGTTTTTATACCCAGATTTGTAAGTGTAGCTGAGAAAGGTGATGCCCATGTGGAAAGCAAAAACCATGGGCCAGATATTTTTAGTGGCAGGTTGCTCTTGCCAGGTCAATAGCCTACCTCTGCCCTACCTGCTGCTAAAGTGCCTCTGTGAAATGCTTTGAATCACATTCAGGCTGGTCTTCATCCAAAATGGCGCCCATCATGGCCAGAAAACTCACTTCAGTGGTAAAAGCCATCAGCCAAATTCTTGGTCCCCATTTCTTTGCTTTAAAAAGTGATTGCATCATTATTTCTAAGACTTTAGGTCTGGAAAGTTTCAGCAAAAAATATATTTTGGAATATTAAGGATGGACAGAATAAGAGAGATCCACTAAAACACTCAGGCAGCCTGAAGTTTACCTGGGCAATTAGAAAGTTGTTGTTTATGCTTTTGTATCAGGACTCATCTCAACTCACTGCTCAGAAAATTGCTTTCCCAGAAATAACACTTACTTTTCAAAACAGTCCAATTAGTATTTGCCAGAATATGTTTGATTTGGTAAAATGTTTCAAGAACTAGAAATTCCACAGAGTGACCTACTTTAAATAAAGATTAAAATAAGTAATTTAGTTAAAAGGTTAGTTTAGAATAGATCTGAGAGGAGTGGAAAACACTCTGAATACAGACAATTATTCATGGCTTTCCATCAAGTTCATATTTTTAAATTTAACTGCATTCATTTTTAGAAATGAAAACCAGTGACTACAATGAAGTTCAGAAGAATGGCAGAAGCTCTTGGATAAACTGATAGAAAATTATGAAGACATTGACTAGCAATACATTAAGACTGGAAGCATTTCTGTGCTGTAATCAGACAGTTGTCCAACAGCCACATAAAAGGGAAAAATTAAATCCCGACCGTAGACACCAGCAGAGTGGTTTCCTTGGCAATTGTAACTATGCAAAAGACTTCAGTTTCCTTACATCTACCTAACGTAAGCAAAATTTTAAGCCTATTTACTGATCTATAAAGATTAGTTTAACTGAAATCAAACCATCTTTTTAATTTGAAATCGCAGGGCCCTGTCCAGTGGAACAACACAAGCATACATATACCTGTGGGCATGTCAGCAACTCAAAGGTCTTGGTGGATTATTCCATTGCTTACAGCTCTGCATGTATTGTCATGCTTCCATTGATACGGACAACAGAAAGCCAAAACAGTCAAGGGCAGAACTGTGATGAATTGCACAGATCCAAACTGAGAGAAACTAGTGAAGTTTCTGTTTGAAAGCTGAACTTCCTCAGCACTGGCCAACAACTTAGATGAACATTTCCAGAGAAACTGAAACATACAACGCTCATCTTGGACACACGATCCATTTTGCTCAGTTGTTGCTGTAAGGAAAGGTGGGTTGGTTTGCTTGCTGTTTTGTTTGAGGGGTTTTTTTTTAAACTAAAATCACAGCCTGGTGCCTGGTGTCACAGGTTCTAATCTATTGCTTCAGTTGCTCATAATCAGAATTACTCATGCCAAAGAAGAACAGATTGATCATTTTATCTGAAGGCAATGGAAACCTGTTCTGGCTCCAGCACTGAAGGAGTCCATATTCCCAGAGAAAAGAATCAGCAGATCATTGCCCAAGTGCAAATGTGCATTGGCATGTACAAATACTCAATCGGGGTTTATTAAACATAATTATCTCTTATGAGTTGTGTGGCCTGTGCTTTGTCCTTTAAAGAACACCAGCTACTACCCAGAAATAGGTCTTGTGAATTGCTTTCACATGCCTTTGTTATGAATCAGTGGGAAAAAATAGATGAGGTATATAGATTAATTTATAAAATTGAAGAAGGACCTCACATTTTATTCATGCATCAAAGGAGAGAGAAGGCTTCACGATGGACGAGGCAGTGTGGATGAACACTGTGCTTAAGGGCCTTTGCAGGACTCACTGGCAGCACTGGAGTTTCCGCTGCCAGGGCCCTGGTGTCCTCCATCTTTTGGGTTAGAATAGGTCCTATGCAGCCGTCTCAAACCCGGCCCTCCCTTTCTCTACATTTGACATGTGGAAGGGAGAAACCCCAAACACCGCTGCAAGGAAAGAGCCCTTCCTTTGATCCCCCTACCTCAGGGAGGAGGGAGTGTGGAGGAGCAGCATAGTTCATCAACATAGAATCACAAAAAATGTTTGTGTTGTTCTGATAATATAAGAAAGATGGATGAGGTTTGGCTTGTTTCAAACTGCTATCAGTTTAAAAGTAAAACCAGAGTCTATTATTATTATTATCTCTGGTTTTCTGAAGGGTGTATATTAGATTTGAGCCATCCTATGTGATGATTTGAAATGAGCTCTCTAGCTAACTTTATTTAAAAGAAAAACCCATATAGTCTAGCTTTGATTGACAACTATGTCACTGGATATAATTAATAACCTTTCACTGCACACTCTGAAAATGACAGATGCAGGATTTATCCAGCTCGCATGCCCTGCACACACTGTTCCCCAGACGACATGGGGAGCTGGTGCTGCTCCCCATACTCCTAGGGCAAGTGCAGCGAGCACTGCTGTCAGATAACCCATGTGAGAGGAGACCTAACTGCTGTCACCATTTGCTGTCCCCTATCCTGACTGCAGACATTCCCAAGGGATCAGATGCATTTGCTGTGTCTGGAACTCCTGCACATGTATCAGGGATGACAGCAATGTCCATGCAGTGGCCATCAGCTCCTTGGAGATTTTGTGTGATGAGGACTTCTCTATCAGATCAGATGTTAGTCCTAGCAGAAGTGTAGATGTGTGTGTATATATATATATATATATATATATGTATATACTTATTAGGCAGATACCATCTTAGCACATGAACACTGAAAAAAATCACACAAGTCCACTTATATAGTCACCCAATGATCCCAGTCAGGGACAGGTAGGGTGCCAGTAGCCAAGTTCACCAAGTACTGTGTGAGTTAGCCTATATTAACATGTTATTTTTCCTTATTTTTTTCTTTGATCTGTGCCCTTCTCCAATATTTTTGCCTGTATCATTCGCATTGGATGTTGCTAGTAACTGATGTTTTCTCTACCAGTAGCAGTAACTTGGCACACTCCCTGGAATTTACTGCAACAGTGGGGAGCATGCCCGAATTCCAGAACGCTCCCTGAAAGCTTGTCAGAATCCATAAAAGGATATAAATAGAATATTTGTATATAAATTAACACAGAACCATAACAAACTTCTTACTGTTAAGTCATCCCATTGGACTTCTCAGCAGTCTGAGAGTGGGGCTTTAACCCAAACTCTGTCCTTCATATTCAGAACTTAATTTCTTTTTCCTCATTTGATCTTGTTACTTTTATTTTCTTTTTGGCTTATGAGTCTATGGCTCTGGCAGACAGTTTCTAGCCTAACAGTGCTGCCCAGGCTCCCCTCAGCAACGTCTGCTGTTTCAGGGCAAGAAAATGAGAAATGGGATGCTGGGCTTCCATGAATGATTTATAGAAGGAGTTTGGCGCAGCAAGCAGCACACCATGCAGTGCTACTCCACAATTGTATCCTTGTTGCACCATGAAAGGTACAACAGCAGCATGGAACAGGGTAGAAGGCGGGTTTATGGCTGCCAGATTGAATTAAGGAATAAAATAATTCGTGCCAGCAGCAAACAGGCTTATTAGTAGCAGCACACCGAGCAAACTCCTCTTAACTTCTGGGCGATTAGGATGCTTTGCTAAGACTTTGAGCAGCCTCCAATATCTTATTTAATGTGCAGGGAAAAGGAAATGGAAATGCCAGAATAGGCTAGGTTTATGGGAAGATAGCAGTGCTCATCTTGTAAGCAACCTGAAGTGGTGCCCTAGGGCAACCAGCTCATGGTTTTCAATCCAAAGAGAAAAGCTACTAAAATGAATTTACAAAGATTTAAGTGCCTGGAAGCTGGTTTTGTGGGAAAAACTATCTTTTTAAGCATCAAGAAGCAGACTCGGGCAAGCTGCTGTACCTTTCCAGCACAGAATATACCACATGCTGCTCATATTTATCCTACAGAAAGATTATCACCAAGTACACAAGTAAGATATTAGCTACAAGTCTGATTTCCAATCCTTATCATGACCATCAGTTACAAAATAATATCGAGTAACTTATTCCATATCTTTGGCAGGGTCACTGCAGTTTGTGGACAGGCTGGATGAAGCATAGAGCCCAGTTGGCTCCTCCTGGAAATAACTGTCGTTGATTAGTTCCCTAATTCCTGCAATTATTATCCTTAATGAAATTTTGCTCTCTAATAGCTGCATAGCTATTGATTTTTAATTGTTTTGTTTGTGCCTTGAATTGATTAATATCAATTCTGAAAGGCATGCACAGCAGGAGGAGTCATTTGTCATTTGCAAATTAGCATGAAAACAAAATGAACACGGTAAGCAGCTGTGCGAGGAGCTGCTGGGAGCATCCCAGACAGCCTTAGGCCATTAAAGGCTTTGCCTGAAGGGGAGAAGATGAGAGACGAAGGGCAAGTAAAAACCTTGCATCTTTCTTGCTTGTCACTGCATAGCTTATACCTCCTGCTAGTGCACTAGGCACTGCCATCAATCAAGCAGAACAAAAGCTGGGGAGGAGGCAAGTAGCACTCTAATGCCCTAGATCAGCCAGTCTCTTGAGATATTATTTTCTCTATTTTTAATTATATTTTAGAGAAGACATTTAGCATACTTTTTTCTAAAAGTTATACATAGAGACAGCTAGATAAGTTAGGATTTTTAAATCACTTTTTCAATTTTGCTGTGATTTGTGTTTGTTTCAGACCTAAGCAGCTGAGGGATGGCTCTGAAATGCTGAGGAAGTCTGCACAGCTATGAGGTCCCTGCACTTGTGACACTGCACAAAAAGTCTTTTTCAACATTAGCCCAGGGAACCAAAAGAAGTGGACTTATTGTCTCTGAGCGTGCAAGTATAGAACTAGACCATTGAGCATCTGAGCTACATCTAATGTGAAAAGAAAAAATAAAAATTAACTCTTCCTCATTACATACATCCTAGATGTTTCTCTATATTAAGCAGTATCCTGAGAGGCAGCAAGAAGTGGCCTACCTATTTCATAAACAAACCCCCAAGCTTTAAGAAAGTTCATGCATTGGTAAATTTTCTTCAGATGAAATAACTATCAGGTTAAATAAAGGACCTATGCTAAACAGCATAACTAGAAAACAAAAAGGGATTAACATCCAATAGCAACAAGAAGCAAAGGAGGACCAGGAGCAAGACACAGCCCTTCTCCTGGGTAGTCCCCAGGATCCTCACCTGGGGAGAAGTGGGGACAGTTCAGGGCATCAAGACAGGGCTGCCACTGATACCACAGTCCTGCTACTGCTGCAGCCCTCTCCCTGCAGTGCCATGCTTCAGTCTGAAGACTCTCATCGGAAAGGAAATCCTCCTAACTCAAATCGGTACCATTTTCCTGAAACTGGCAAATGGGATGCCTAAAAAGTACCGCTTCATCTCTGGCATCCTACCCCAGAATGATCCAGCTGTGTTACTTGTACCACTATGTACATAATAAGGGGAGCCTGCTTACTTGCAAACAAACCCCAGCTTTCTAACTTCAGGTGTTTTATCACCCAAACTCCCAAGAGGATGAAGGAGGTTTCTTTCCTACTGCTGAGTAGCAGCCTTCTGCATCAACTTTCAAGGTTTCCTTGAGCATCCTGCAACAAGGATGCAGGGATGCACCTCAGCGCATTGCTCCCAGCCACCCACCACCAGCCTCTGGGTTCCTTGGTGGGTGTCTGTGAAAGGTGAGCACTAGCTATCCTGTGCCACTGAGCCCTAGCCTCCTACTCCCATCATCACCAGCATGCACAGCAGGGGCTGCAATTCTCTCTGGATTAACATTTTATCAGGGTGCATCCCTCCTTCCTCCCCATCAGCAGCTCAGGGAGTCACAGTCTGCAGCACTGGCATTTCAACAGCATTTACCCTTTTATTATTTTTTATGTTAACACGCACGGAAATCCTGCGTCTTAAGGAAGAATACCGCTATTCAGAGTATTTATCTTTAGGAAGCCTCTCATTCAGAGAAGAGATGCTGCTTTCTCAATTCACATGAGAAATTCAGATTTCCTAGCAGAAAGTTGTGCAAACCAAAGTGCAGCAGAAGTCTCTGCTTGGCTTTTTGATGTGTGCAGAAAATAACATTGCATTCAGGACGTACTTGTGAGGTGGTTCACTCCCAGCTGGTGCATTGCCATACACACGCACAAAAAAAAAAAGAAATGCATTGTAAATGAGAGGGTAGATGCCACAGCCCTTTAATCTTTATAATTTCAAAGCTGCCTATGCTTTTTCAACTTTAACAAATCTACATTATTACTCACTTTCCAGTTGGCCAAAACAATGTGTGTGGTGAGCAGCAGGAGCTAGTTTAGTCTGTTTTCTAAGCAGGATTCTTCTGGCATTTTGTGTTGGAGACTGAGTCCTCTATAACCTGCTTGGAGGAACATATGGTCTAGTCATAAGAGACCAAGTTCCACGGCTCTGTTGAAAATATTTCTGAACCTCCTATAAAGTGGAGATTAAATTTATGAAAACTTCTACAGTAATAGCCGGCAGGTTACTGCACATAAAGAAAAACCTTCTTAGTCTCTGGAATTCAGGAATTAATTTGATTTTCTTTCTCATGCTTATAAGATTAAATAGAACACATTTTTTTTTGTTCCTCATAGATATGGATTACTGTGTGTTTCATTTTGATATTTTACATGAGAAAGTATTACTGTAGAGAAGTTTGGGTCAGATATGAACTCCATGCTGTCTCTAGATGAAATGTATCACTCACTGCATAAAAGAGAATTCAGACATACAGTAACAGGAGTGGCTTATCCACCTTTTCCATTTCAGAAATTGTCAGCACTGGCTCTTTGTGCTGGGCTGGGGTGAAGATGCACTCGGAAGACACAAGGACTATTACGATGAACACAACAGGCAGCCACCAACTTGCCCTCGCTGCCTGTACCTGCCCACAATGCCAAATTTGCTCATACCTGTCCTACCCAAGCGAAAAACCCAACCCATTCTTCCCTGTTAACTGTCACTGTGGTTTGAGCAATGCTGGGAGCTTGCATAGCACAGCCAGAGCCTACAGTCCAGCTACCACAGACAGTCCTGCCAGCCATGAGCTGGCTTGTGCCTAAGTGAGGTCTCCACTGCTGTAATGGAAAACTTCCTTGGGGCCAAGCAAGATACTGCTTTTTGTACTTTTCTGGGACTGTATGACACTGTTCTGCATTAATTGGCTTCTCAGAACTCAGGTACTTCACTGTGTAATTACGAGCAAGCATTTTGACAGAAATTATGCCAAGATCAAGGCTCAGCAATACAATAAAGAAGAACTGGCTGGGTTTTTTTTTTTTTTACACCCAGAATGTCTCTATTTGCTCACTCTCATGGCAAGGGCCACTTCCCACGACAGCTGAGCCATGCAGGGAGGCATGGCTGCACCGGAGCTGCGATGCCACAGGATAGGGTCAGCCAACTCCAAAGTGACACCCTGGCCAGAAGGAGAGGCTGAACGTGCAGCCCAATAGCCCTGCCAAGGCTGGACATCCTACGAGGCACAAGCTCCCATTCAGTTCACAAAGGAGCTTTCACATCCTTTGAGAAGACTCTCTTCTTGCATCACTGCCATCACTCACCTGTTCACTGTAAGTGGTGATGCTGCTGGCAGTGGTAGCAAACGTAGCACTGAGAAGCTTAACCTTGCCAGGAGGAAAACCACCTTTGTGAACAGAGTCATGGCATCTCAGGTTAGAAGGGACCTCAAGGATGTTCTGATCCAAACTTTCTAATCAAGCATAACCTAGACCAGATGTCCCAGCACCCTGTGCCACCAAATCTGAAGTGTCCAGTATTGGGGAATCCACCACTTCCCTGGGGAGACTATTCCAATGGCTAATTTTTCTCATTTTGAAAACTCACATATCTCCAGCTGTATCTCTGAACATCTGACTTCATAGATGTATGTCCCCGTCCCATCCCCCACCACTACAATGAAACTCTGACAGAAGGAGGTCAGGCACCTGGCAGCCGCAGCTTCATTTTCTTCCCCAGGTGCAACATTCACTGTAACACCGCAATACCTAGAAGTCTAGGGAATGAAAGTTCACATGGGCAGCATCCCGCAAAGCCAGGACACCCTGAAAGCCAACAGCCCGAGTATCTAACTCTGCATCTAAGGTTGGATACGATATTTTCATCATCTTACAGTCCCCAAAACCAACATTAACCAAAAGAGTAAGGATGGGAGATTCATATGTTGGAAAAAAAACAGAACCAAAAACAAACAGAAGAACTATAAAAAGGGATGGGAGAAATGCTGATGCTGCCCTGTGAAAGCATGTTAAATGCTCTTAGATAACTTAAGCAAACTGCAGGAACCATGCTGCATCCAGCAAGCAGCTGCCTGAGCTGTGCAGGTGATGCCCCTTGTCGCTTTTCAGAACTGCCTTTCCTGCTCTTGGGATGATAAGGCCAGCATACACCCACCCCATGATCTGTACTTTTGAAATAGCAGTGAGATTTTTCAAAAGCACTATCTACCCATGAAAAATAAGCTTAACATGAGCTGGAAAAGGAAGCTAACCAGCAGAGAAAAGAAGGGAAATGCTTAGCTACAGTGAGTATAAAAGAAAGCAGGTTTTATTTAATCTTCACAATGAATGGAGACGGCTGACTCTTTGTCTTATTATAATGTGAAAAGATTGCTATGGTTGTCAAGATAGTTTAAATTTATTAGTCTCTCTAGAAAGCATTTTGGAGTGGATTTCTGATATTACAGTGCTTCATTTTTCAAAACTGATGTTTTACTGAGCTTCTTCCAAAAAAAATCCCAAAACCAGACCAAGTATTTTCTTCCTATTAGCTACCTGTTCTGTCTGTGAGGATATTAGGCTCTTGCTCCTTTATGAACACATTGTTAATGGCTCTAAACATAGTGGATAGTACCAGTTAGGGTAGCAGGCAGATCTCTTACTCACTTTTCTCTCATTTGAAGACTTAGGACAGATTTTAGAGCAACTCATGGTAACAGAGCCCACAAGCAAAGCTTCTCTTTAGATTTATAAACAAATTAAGAAAAACACCCCCATTTACTTGCAAGCCTTTGTTATAAATGACTGCAAGATTCAGAATTGAACTATAAAAATTATGTATATTAAAAACAAAGAGCACTACAGTGATCAGTTACCTAAAAAATGAGGTACAGCTTTTTATTTTAGCGTTCTTTTTTTTTTTTTTTTTCCAGGTGTAAGGAGAAAGAGAAGAGGGAGTGAGTAGCATTGTTCTGAGTCCTGCTATGTCGCAAGGCAGTATTTCCATTGGGAAAATGACCAATCGAAATGAAACAAATTATACTGAGAAAAATGCACTTCCCAGGCAGACTTTCTGGGCATTTACACCATTAGAGGGGTGAGTTCTCCGAAGGCATTAATTATTAGAAAGTACCACCTGACGAGTCAGAAACTTCCCTTTGCGAGAGCCTTTGTGTCTTTCTATGGTGGAGGAAGAGGCAGCTCTTGACACCGACACTTACAGTTAGTGCCCAACAGTAACATTATAACAATCCTTTTTTTTTCCTTTAAAAAAGACCCAGGAGCCCAACAGTGATTTCAGAGCAGACAGTGAAGCTACTGAGCATTACAAGACAAAGAAGGTGAATCATTTTCTCCCACAAGATAGGGTTAATGCTGGGGAAGTGACCCCAGCCTGTGCTCTGCTCCAGGTAGCCCATGGCTACAAACCTGGTGCCTGAAGTTGCCACTTTTTAGTGGCACACCTGCAGGTGAAAAAGTGAGTGCCAAAGACCTCACATCCACCTTCCTGGCACGTTCTTTGAGCCATCTACCCAGCAGAGCTGAAGCACCAGAAATCAGTCAAAAGGAGGTATTTCCAAGAGCATCTCTTGTTACTTTCAAACGTAATTATAGAACCCTAGAATGGTTTTGGTTGGTAGGGACCTTAAAGCTCATCCAGTTCCAACCCCCCTGCCATGGGCAGGGACACCTTCCACTAGACCAGGTTGCTCAAAGCCCTGTCCAACCTGGCCTTGAACACTGCCAGAGACAGGGCAGCTACAGCTTCTCTGGGCAACCTGTGCCAGTGCCTCACCACCCTCACAGGGAAGAACTTCCTAATATCTAACCTAAATCTCCCCTCTGTCTGTTTAAAGCCATTCCCCCTTGTTCTGTCACTGCCTGCCCTTGTCAGAAGCCCCTCTCCAGCTTTTTTGTTGGCCTCTTTAAGGTACCAGAAGCCTGCTCTAAGGTCTCCCTGGAGTCTTCTCCAGATTGAGTAAGCCCAGCTCTCTCAGCCTGTCTCCACAGGAGAGGTGCTCCAGCCCTTTGAGCATCTCTGTGGCCTCCTCTGGACTCACTCCAACAGGTCCATGTCCTTCTCATGTTGGGGACCCCAGAGCTGGACACAGCACTGCAGGTGGGGTCTAACAAGAGAGGAGCAGAGGGGGAGAATCCCCTCCTTTAACCTGCTGGTCACGCTGATGGTGATGCAGCTAAGGATACAGTTGGCTTTCTGAGCTGCAAGTGCACACTGCCAGCTCATGATGAGCTTAAAGAAAGCATTTGAGTACCTGAGACTCATCCCACTGCAGTTTAGAGCTATAGGTGCTTAAAGAGCATTTCTATACAACATCAAGAGACAAAACAGCATGTGCACAGCCTTGCTAGCCTAGGTCAGAGTGCAAGCATGGTTGGCCAAGTCTGCCTTCTGCAAAGTCTGTAAATCCCTAAACTTCTTGGCTCAGCTCCTCTGAGGCACTTAAGAGCCCAGCTCCGGCGACTGCAACAGATCCATTTAAAAGCAGACATTTACCCTCTTCAGAAGATGTTATTCTGTGCGAGGTGTTCACAAGCTAATGCAGCCGCTCCAGTGGTTCTCCAGGAGGCAAGAGCTGCTCTGCCCCCAAGCTCCCCAGGGGTTTTCACCTAATGGAAGTCTGGGCTCAGGCCAAGCTCCACTTTTCTAGTAATTCTTCTGCAGAAACCAGAAATAAAAAGTGACAGCAACGGAAGAAGAACAGATGTTGATGAGAGGACCAGAGCAGCTATTCAGAACAGTTCACCTCTACATTCAAATCCAAGCCTTTCATGCCACAGTTAGCTAGGATCCCATGAATTACTCATCTTGAACCTTTCTACTACAATGAAAATTATGTTTCAAACGACCCCATGCTGTGACCTACTCCTTTTGACACAAATCATTCAAAAAACAGCCCATGTCAAGACATTGGCAGGACAAATGCAGTCACCACAGTTATGCTCGCTCTGGCTTTGTGCTCCTGCCAGCCCAAACACCAGCAACCTTGCATATCATCAAGGGAAGGAAAAGTCCAAAAATTAACATGGGATCTCTAAACCTTCAGTAAAACTAGATTTTACCCAAAATGCATATTTTTCAGCCATGGGTTGTAAATACAGCATTGTCCATATTAATCATCATGCAAACATACCTGCAAGATTTGATTTTAATATTTGCATTCAAAATGGGAAAAACCTTGCTTCAGATGACATATTTTGCTAGCTGGGCATTAATTTCAGAAGCCCTGCTTCAGCACTTTATTAAGCTATCTGCTTATATCATCATCAAAGCAAAGTGAGAAATGGAAAAAGATTGCTTCAAACCATTTACCTCTAACTGACGCCAGCTGCTCTTGTCTCAAACACAAGTTTTAATGAATGTCAGCCCCACTGGGGAGCCCAAGGATTTCATCACTCCCAAACACACAAGTCCCCTCAACAAGACTATATATTACTTATTTTTTAGGTCCTAAACTCTAGCTTGCACATGCCTCACTGTAGAGAACTAATTCATTCTGGCAGAAAGTGGGTTAAAAGGCCAAAATAGTACTCTTACTTTCATGTCTATACACAGTATACTTTTTTTGTTGTTCTTAGATGCTCAAAAAGATGGCTAATTGCACAGCAAAATGGTATTCAGCATGAATAGGGAGTTTAATATTTGACTCAATTGCAAAAATTTGGTGAAATGTAAATGGAAGTGGCACATGGCAAGCTGGGTGCTGATCCTTCGGCAAACCAAACTGAGGGCACGGCCGAGGTAACGCATTTGTCTGGTTTTTATAGAATAATAACCTAACAGTATTTAATCCCATGCTAATCCCAGATGAATTATTTCACCAGAAGCACCTTTCAAAAAAACCCCCAACAACTTTCAGATGCCAAAATTTAGATTTCCAATGAAATCTCAGCAGTGCATTTTTGCTAGAGAACACCCTGGAAGCTGATTCAGTGGTATGAAACTCAGTCTTGTGGCAGGAGGAATGCTGGTGCTGCTAAACCAAACCCAGAACCCGTTTTGTCATGGCTCCTGCCACTCAGAGAGGACATGTTTGTGTTGAAAGTCAGCACAGTTACATTGGAGTGAACCTGTGCCAACCTGGCTGGGTTTCCTCAACATTTTTTTGACAGTAAGCAATGAAACTCAAGCCACCTTGAATTTAAATGTTTATACTTTGATATGAAATGTAACAGCTTTCCTATAATGTTTTATTGTTTTATGTTCCCCCTGTATGTTTAAAGGCAGAAGTCTAAATACCTGTCACCAGGAATGGCAACTTGCTATATATTATAACCACTAATGGTTTTTGTCCTTTCCACAGCATAGTCAAGTTTAAAGTGTGCTGTGCTCCCTGGGCTCTGCAGTTAAATGCAATTTATAAGTTTGCAGGTGACATCACGATTTCCCAGTGTTTCAGAAAAACAACCCTGAGGTGTTGCTGAACCATCCAGCTTTTTAAAAACCTAGTCGTGAACAGGTAGACTAACCTGTTCATGGCAGCAGGGAAAACCACATCCCAGAGAGACCCTGCTACCACCCTGCCCTCCATCATGGCACTGAATGGACCAGACACTGAGCCTAGCCTATGGTAAGGCTTGGGTTTAGGCAGATACCACCTTTCAGACACATTTTCTGCATGCTACTTGGAGCTAGCAGGGGTAGGATGAAGAAAAAGATGGTGCTGCCTGTACCTCATGCCAGGATACACCTCCCTCCTGACCATGCCCCTTGTGAAATAGTGAATTATTGAGTCAGTGTGGGATTTCTGGCACATCACTATGGATCCTGCATCAGGCCCCCTCACCAGCAAGCCGTGCCTGCCGCAGCAACCCTATTGATCTGGCCGTGGTGAGATAACTGCTGCCCCTCAGCTGCCTTTCCCTGCCCCTCCATTAAAAGTTATGCATCAAAACCAAGACATCTTCCACCTCCAATGGCAACTTCCAGGTTTCCCCTGCCAGCTACAAAAACTGCACTAGGATTACACAAAGAAAAACATGATGCAGCAGCACAAGCCGCTTCCAAGGACGGGATGCAGCGATTTCCTGGGACAGGGGCTCCTCATCACAGGGAACCAGAAGCGGAGAGGGCAAAACAGCAAAAATATACTTGTCCTGATCCTTGTGAGCATCCAATCCCATCCTGTATCCCAGACAGAGTACTGGGGAGTTATAAACATCCTTTCTCTCTGACCTAGCATAATAAATGAGATGTTTCAAGGCTGCAGGATTGATTAGAGAATGGTCACGGTGAGCCTGCAGACTGCAACCAGACAGGAGGAGACAGAGGTTTGGTGCCTCCGGGTGATAATGCGGATCAATGATGCTCCGGTTTCTGGAGTATATCCTGGGTCCTGGCTGTCAGCTGCAGCTGATTTATGGTAAATAAGCGTCATCTGTAAGAGCTCATATTGAAAACGAAATGAAACACAGGATGAAGTAGTGAGAGGAGGAGGGTTTCTGAAACAAAGTGGGCAAAGATAGCATCAAAGGAGTTTCTGGAATACGTGACATTTGTTTTACATGTATATTCTTTTAGCAGTTAATTCAGCTGCAGAACAGTATTTACTGACCTCATTCATCTCCTGCATGTTATCATGTTTCTGTATAAGCAATATTTTCAAGTTTTTGTCTTGTTTCCCTTTGCAGGGCAGGTTAGGGGCCTGCCTTTGCTGCCTGATGATGCACAGAGCCCCAGCAAGCAGGCAGAGGTAACCTGACCCTCCTGCTTCCTTTGGCCAGCTCTCACTTGGAGATTTGCCTTCTCATTCTCTTTGGCTTATTTGGATGCCTCCCCAGCTCCCCCCCAAACCTCCTCCCGCACCAGCTGTTCCAGCACAGTGGGTGTCCCTTGGGATTTTCTGCCCAGTGGCTCCTGAAAATGCTGCCCCACAAGGATGGGGGGCACCAGCTTTCTCTTCAAGCTGCACTCCTCCCGTACACATTGGCAAAATAAAATTTAACATTAGTATTAGCAACTCATAAGCTTGCAAAAGCTGAGATGGCCAAGCGTTTGTCTTCTCCCTGCCCTGGCCAGGTTTTCCCTCTCCAATTCAAGCTCATATTGCCCTGCATCATGTCTTTGCCCAGAAGGAGTAAAACATCTCTGGATGTTCATAGAGTCACTCCTGCAGATTAGGTTGTTATCGCCAGACAGCAGGGAAGCATGCCTGAACTAATGTCCAACCAACCTGTTTCAAAACAGTTATATGCATGCAGGAGAACCAGCATGCAGCTCTTAATATTACCATCAAACTTAAGGGTTTATATTTCATGCACTATAACACTCAGTTCGAAATAAAATCATTTGGTAGATGGACTGAACATAAAGCCAGTACAGTATAAAATATTTCAATATTTGCTCCATTTCACAAAGTAGCTATTTCTATTATTAATTGTTAAGCAATTGAAACACCATTTATCTGGGACAAAAATATGTAAGAAATACACTTCTCCTTGAGTAATGCCCATGGAAAAAAATAAATAGTGTTATGGAAGGCAGAAGTAGCAGATGTCACTCAAGCTCCCCTGTTCCCATCTCTAATTAAGTTTGGAACCAACCAGATTTTCTTAACATAATTTTTTTTTTAGTAATTTTTCCTCTGGTTTAAAACCCCCACATCCCTGTTACACCAGCACTGACTGCTCAGCACTGTTCAATTGTCAGGACTATCTATTTGCGTGTTTTATCTATTTTGTTAAATGTTTTTGTACAGTTTTGCTACACACTGCAGAATGAACCACCAGAAACAAGGAGCCGGTAGCAGCAGTGCAGCATCCCCACCCTCAGGCAGGAGCCTCACCCAAGGGAAGCCTCTGTGAGCCATCTTCAGGCATGGGGGAAGAGCTCGAGCAACCCTCTTGTTGGGGCCATATGCTTGGATCACTTGTGCTGAGAGAGAGGGTTTAGCTGTCTTTTTTTGTCCTAGGAAAGCTGGGGGGAAGCAGACTTGTTTGCATGAACACTGTGATTGTACTTTTGGGAAGGGTCACATCTACCTGGTGGTTTCTACTGTCTTGACTTACTCCAGCAGGATTCCACCTAACTCCTGTAAGGAGTGAGTGGAAAACTAGCTGGGAGGTGCCAAATGCTCGGTGGTGTGAATGCCATAATCAGGGAAACAGGGTGAAAAGGATGAAGTCATTCTGTAGGAAGAGGAAAAATATGCATATAAAATCTCATTATATACCTCCTGGGATAGACAAAGGGAGCTCAGCACCACAAACCAAGCAGAAAAACTCTCCAGAAGCCCAGTCTGCTGCATGCAAAGGCATGTTTCAGGTTTTGTGAATACTCATGTTATGTTATCCCGCAGTTCAGATAGCACCTCCAGACACTGCTAAGCGGAGCAACAAAGCTCACTGCAGCACAGAGCTGGCTTGGACAGCCACATACATTGTTAGCTTCTCATATTATTTTTTCACACCCCCTTCACTCCTCAGCCACATTGATTGCAGTTATACATGTGCATGGCTTTGCAATTAGTGACAGGCAAACAATCACAGGTTGAAATGAAAAGTTAACACTATTCTGACATCCATCCAAAGGAAGCAACAGGGGTCAGCAAGTTTTTGACATGCTTTCTTGCAGCATTTGAGAAGCCGTGTGCTGCAGAAGCTATGACAACGCAGACAAGATCCACAGGAGAGAAAACCATCTCCAGAGGCTATGCTTCCAAAGATCACAAATACAGCTGCTGGAAGCAATCTGGTTTAACTGCTAAATTAAACATGGTTACTGCCTCAGGGACATCTCCATAAGAGCAAGGTAAAACTGTCATGTTTCTCAAAACCAAGTGTATATGCAGATTTGAAACAATACTGCAGAAATTAAATATTTCTCCCTCCCAAAAAAAAGAATGCTCAAAAAACCAATCACCAATCATCTAAGCTGGGCTCCTCCTTTTTTTTTGTAGCTGAGAGCACTTTGTATTCGGAGCCAAACCTGACATGACCAGTACCAAGACATCACCCAAACCCCATCACCTCACCACCTGCCCAGCCCACAGCCACACTGGGAACAGCTCCCACACTTTTCTGGCTGAAAAACAGGGGCAGCAGGAGCCCCACATCCCCTCTACATCTCTGCTGGTGCTTGTTTTGTTGCTGTGAAGTTTACCTCAGGGACGATGGATATTTGGTGGTTCCCCCCCACTGGTATTGAAGCCCATGCATGTGCTGACACACTACCAGGTCCTTATGGCAAAGGGGCTGCGAGGGAGGGAAAGTACCAAACATGAAGATGTGTCATTCATTAAAACATAGACCCTGCTCCCCCAGCATTCTGCAGGCTGAAGAAGAGCCACAGAAACCGCTTTTCTGCCAAGTGCTGGATGATTGCTGCTGAAGGACCTTAAGTGCAATTTCATTGCTCTGCTTCCCAGGGGGAGCAGAGAAATTAAGTCACTACAAAATTATGCATGTTCCTAAGGTGAAACTGAATTAAAATGAGATCTCCAAATTGAATAAAAACCCAAGTAAGGCAGAAAAAATGAGCAAACCTTTCCAGAAGCTTTCTGAAGTCATTGTCAAGATGGTCAAAAGAAGCAATAATGAACAAAGGAACTGCAGTTTATGGATTATGCCTGAAAAAGTTATTGACATGCAAAAATGTAATAAGAAAACAAATGACAAGAGGAAAAGGATGGTTGACAAGAAGCAATGACAAAATTAGCTAGAAGTGTAGCACTCAAAGAATAAAGTGGTTCTTCTGGGAAAAGTAATTTATAAACAGCAGAGAGGAAAATGGTGAAACCCCTCCATCATTCTCCACTTCTCTCAGCAAAGCATTTGCAAACAAGTGCAGAGAACGCATGTTGTTGCCATGTCTAGCTACCCAGAACAGAGAGTAGTACGTTCCAAGTTGGTGTTATAGAGAATAAACTTCTTGTTAGCCGGGAACAGCAACAACAGGCTGCTATGGGCACAGCTACAGCCCAACCCTGCTCCTGTGTCCAACGCTGGCCAGCAGCTGCTTGCATGCACCCACTGTGGAAAGGTGTAAAATGCAACTGGTTTTGGAGATGCTGGCATAGAGAGAAGACTTACAGTTGGGAAAAAAAATGGGATAAACATTGCACATAATCAAGAAATTAAAGTGCCATAAAACGCTTTCCCTTGAGAACAGTAAAACTAACTACCAGCAAAACTCTTCATTGGGCTGAGATCATTATTACCCCAGCTTACTTTTTGCAGCTGAAAATGTCCAGATGTAACAAAAGCAACACATATATCTTGCTTTAAAACTATAACCTTTTCATAGTCATTACTGCCTACAAAAAATCTGTGGGAGGCATGACAGCAGAGTACAAAATGGCTACTAAAACCTTCATATTTATGTAAACAGGTAGATCAGTGGATTTAGCTAGAGGATTTGCAAGTAGTTCTATTAATAAGCCCATAATACAGAGTTATTTGGTTATGGATAGTATCATTAAATGTTATTACACAGGTCTGTAATACCAATTTAATGGTATTATTCAATTCATGAAACACAGCCCTATTAGCCAATAAATAGAGCCGGGACCCACAGGAGAGAGGCACAATGCTTAGAAAAGCAGCTGGCACCATGGTCAGGAGGACCCCACACAGGAATAGGCACACAGGAGTAAGATCCCAGACAACAGCACTCCTTAACTGCACCCCAATACCTGTTAGTACTGCTGCTGCATCCCATCCGTCAACAGGAGATGGTGGACGGGAGATGATGGAGAGGGTGTTTTCAGTCGTGCTTGCTATCAAGTGCAGCCCTGCTCAGTACAGGACTCCAGCTACCACAGAACACCAAAATGTCATTTTAAAGTGTCTGTCTTATTTAAATCCCATTTTTCAAGTTCCCCCATACTTGATAAGTGAACATTTCAGCTTTGTCTTCCAGCTGGTGTTAGGGCTGGCCAGCACAAGTCGCACAGCACTATATTCTAACACATGGAAGTACCAGATTCATTCAGGTCAGTGGCTTATATTAATTAGGTGGCTTTCTAATGAGAGGGTATTACTGAAAGATACATTTCTCCTATTTCAAGACAGAACACTTTTCAACAGATATTAAGATTTCCTACCTAGTATTTTGAGTTGTATTTCCTTTTAAAATATTGTTTGCTTGGAAAAGTCTTGGGAAAATCTTGCAAATCCCACTTCTGCTAATGTGTAATTAGACAGGCTGATTTGAGGAGAAATGTTGCCCAGATTGAGTGCCACATAACATAATAGATCGTATGGCAATTTACTGTAGCATAGTATAATTGCTTGTGACAAAGTGCTTCCATGTGTCAGCACATAATGCTGCATCCCAGGACAATTGATTTTAGATAGGGAGAGAACCTGAGTTTATGTAACAGTAGGATACAGTAGTGCTTCCTACACTATTCAAATATCCCAGATTTTCCTCTGGTCTTTTACATTTACATACCAGTTTTAGCTTAAAAGAAACACAGAACTTGTTTTATTGTGCAAGCATTTTATATCACCATACAGTCACTACAGCAGAGCCTCATGCAAGAAATATGACACTATTTTGTGCCCAGTGAAATAAGCTGATTTTTCTCTCTTGCCTGCCTTGGAGTTGTGCAGAAAAATCCATTAGGTTTCAATATTGCTGCAGGGCAATTACTTTTTCCAGGGTGCTCTTTGGTGATGCCCTGTCACTGTGGAGTATCCTTGCTTCACTTGGCCATTTTGCACAGCTGCTGATGCGTATTTAAAAAAGCCAAGTGACCAAACACCGACCTGCCCCCCAGTCTGTGCACCAAACCTCCCCAGACCACTGAGGCTACAGACAAAAATGCCTCCATAGATCCACAGCTTCTGAGCTCCATCAGGACTTGAATGATTAGCCGTTTCCTGAGCTGCCCACCCCAGAATTTGGATGTGCCAAGCAAATTACTCTAAACATTATTGATAAGCCCTTGATTATTTGTGTTAAGTAGTCAGGTTACTTTGATATTATCATTCTCATGTGAAGTCTCATTTCATGTTCCTCAACCCAGTCGCTTCACCTATTTACACTATGGTCTCTGCTGTGCACTGCACTCCCTTCCCAACCACATTTCAACACCCAAGACATGACAGTGATAAACATCAGCAAGAGGAAAGACAACTGAGGAAGCGAAAATCACCTTCATTTGGGTGGGAAACAGTCCTTCTTGAGCAAGGACCTACATCTTGGCCACTGTCAGCTTTCAGGGCTGCAGCACCATCTGCTTAGTGGGGGCATTTGGGTGCTTCCTGTACCCCCAAATGAGGCAGCCACAGGAAAGCAAAACAATCCTGGACGGAGGCACAGCTCCTGAATCAATCGCTGAAGCATTTTAAAGACACACACAAGAGCAATATTTTGACTAGCGGATCAGAGGCCACCCAAGGATACCTGAGAGTTTTTTAAAACAAATCCCCTGGCTGTTACTGCTAAAGATACTTCCTTTAGTGGCATTTGAGATGTACAGTATTCATTAAAAAAGGCCATCAGCCTTGCAGGAAAAGCGTAACAGTCATCCACAACCTGGCTTGTTTATCTTTTCAATTATTTACCCTGTGTTACCAGCGGGGTTCAGTCATCTGATGTTCCCAGACTGCTTTTTCCATGACAAACTCATGCTTGACAGATTAACAATTTGAAAGTCCAACTCTTCAACAAAAAGCAACAAAATCAACAGCAAACAGCATACTGAAAAAGACCATAACTAAATAAAGAGACTGCAAATTCAGTAATTTTCACATTCCAGAGAAAAAGCAGTCAGTTTCCAAGAAAGATGTCATTGTCACTGCCAGACATTTGCTTTAAGAGATGGATAATACCACTGGCAACCTCTCATTGCCCCAGGTCTTTGCTTGTTCCCCACCAACAATAAGAAAAAAAAACCAACAACAAACTAACCACAGACAGCTTACAATCTGCACTTTAATAATAAAGTTTGCTGTTCCCTCTTACTGCAGGATCTGCCTTTGCCAACTCTCTCTGCTTTTAGTTAAATGCCAGGGCCCCACGTTGCGCAAGAACAGCAGGAACCAGCAACAGGGATCTTGGTACAAGTTTAAATTCATATTGATTTATTTTCACCTATATTCCAGGACTGTAACAGCAACAGGCACAGACAGTGCAGATGAAGGCTTCAGCCTGCCCACACGGAACAAGGTGCAGCATCCTGGGTTAAAGGAACATACACAGAACAACCGTCTTTCTTTGCTAATGCAACAGGTTTTGCCATCAGCAGAGATATAAACCACAAGCAACCAAACTTCTCCAAGACACTCACAACTTAGGCACACAAGACAGATGGTTTGCTAACAAGGTTGCTAACTACTTCAAAATCTCTGTTCATAATCTTGCTTTTAATATGCAATATCTGCATAAAATGTTAAAAAGACTCTCACAGCTATGTATGTTGTGATGCAGATTTAGTGACGCTAATTTGATAAAAATAAGCAAAATTTTTTCATCATTTCTATTTTTTATTTTGCTTTGCAAATTTTAAGTATTAGAATATGTTTAAATATTGCTTAGATCAAGATACATGGATAATCTGGAAAACTGTTTTCCCTCATATTGGGGGTGAAGTTCAAAATGCATTTGGCCTAGTGTTTGCCTGTAGAAAAGACCGATTCTTTGCTAGCTTTGAAAAATCTGACCTTTCTTCCCAATCACAAAATTAGAAGCATGAGTACTTATCACATAAATGGATCTTAAAAGATATCCACAGAATAGAAACCTCAAAATGATGAATACTAACACTGACTTCTGCCTCAATTCAACGATAGCATAAAGAAAGCAACATGGGAAATTAAAAGATGTTTTATGTAAATTATCTAAATACACCCAAAAAGGACTTATTCTGCCAGCAAAAATACAGGCATTATCCCAGCAAGGAACAGTGAGACCTCTGGCAGCTGCTGAATATTGAAATTAATTTTCCACAGGCAACAAAATACTCAGATAACAGTCTTCTGCTGAGCATGGGAGCATCATATTAGCCTCATTAGAGCTTCAAAATTAATTTGAAATCCTGTAGTTATGACAGGTTTACCGCTCACCCATGGAATTTGGAACAAAACAGGCAAAGAGAGCACAACACAACAGCAAACAGGCTAAGTATACACTGAGCATACATGGGCAGCAATGGCTGGGGAGCAGATTGCATCTTAACCTGCCCCGTCCTTTGTGGAGACAGCTCAATTCTCCATACAGACTAATTTCTGGTGATGGAAAACACTGTTACTGTGGAGCCCTGTTTTTCTTTGCTTCTTACAGAAAAAGTTTGTCACCTGTTGCCTCTGCTAAAACAAAATGGGAGTGTGCACCCAGAGCTGGGGAGAAGCTGGACCCAAGGGGAAAGCAATGAGCCTGAGCAGGACCAGGCTTGGGAGAGGAGCAACAGCCAGAGGCTGAGAAGAGCGAATAGAAAAGCAAGCACATGTTTCTGATTGCAGCTCTTGGTTGGACACCTGCAACACCTGAGCACCTGCTAAGAGTGGATCTAGAGATTGCTGGAATAGATCAAAGTGATCACCAACCTTTTTACAAAATTATCTTACATTAAGCAAGAAAAAAAAATTAATAATTTCTACATATCTGGTTTGCCCCAGTAGAGCTGTACGCTTTGCTTGGCTGTCCAGAGCAGTGCGCATACCACCAGTGACCTCACCACTAAGCAAAGTGAACACGCTGGTGCCCCTGCTTTGTCTAAAAGAAAGAGAGCAAAGGGTATTGGCATAATACAATAGAAATCCAACAATGTGAAACATGGTTTCACAGAGTTTCCAATAATGTCATTTATTTAATGGCATTTTATGAAATAAAGAATGAAGAAGCAGCACTGCAGTACTTGGTCTCATACTCATAGATTTATGAGCCAGGATCAAATTTTCGGAGAAAATTCACAGGAACAGTCCCCATTTGAACACATTCAAGGAGAAAACAAACCAGACTTACTGCTTTAGTTGCATGTCCAGAACCCCAAAATGTTGTTTAAGAAAGGTCTGGAGAAGCCATAAGGTGAAATTATTTTTATGTTTCTTAGAATAGTTCTTTCCCATAAAAATTTGGATATCCAAAGCTAGATGCAACAGGCTCATTCCTTTGTCATTTGAAGCTAGTAACAAATGCCCGGTTTATCACTATTTTGTGATAAACAAGGCAACACATTGAGCCCAAATTCCTCAGTTTTGCTTTGCTTGAGGAGTACTATAAAAACATCACTTTTGTTTGGAAAAAATATAGTGCCAATATCCCAAGTCGTCTATCACCCTCACCCCTTTTCAGCATTTGCTTTTCTTCATATGTTCAAATTCCTGCTGCAAAGATGTGAAGATACTGCAGCTCTGCCTACCTTTAACTGATACAACTATCATTTACTTTCTTTAACACCCTAGTGAAGTCACACTCTCCTTTGGCAAACTTGATCTAAATGCTGATTAATTTAACAATAGAAATGAAGAAAACTGCAGCTGCTTCTAGAGCTTGTTCAACGTAAGACCAGAGAGATGAGGCTGTGACAAGTCACCATTAGACTAATCTATGGAGAATGTCAACAAAGATAATTAAAAAAAATGTCCTGCTTGGAGTGTTCACTGTGGGGAAAAAAAGATATTCAACTGTTATGCAGAAAACCTCTGGTGTGAAAACAATTATTTATCATGCTTATCCTCTAGCAAACTAGAATCAGACATGGTTGACAGAATGGGGAAGTGTTCTGCCCACTGCCATCCTCAACCTCCCTCCTGCCCCCGCAGGTGAAAATACAGGAAGGCTGCCAAGTTCATTCCTGGGATTATACCCAGCACAAAGACAAATCTGGTGGGAAAGACCCCATCGTCTCTTTTATGCAGAAGTCACCACAAGGCAGCTATGCTTATTACTCAAGAAGACAAATGACTCTTCTCAGTGATGGAGCTGGAGCTTCCATTGCAAATAAAGGGACTAGAGGACTCTAGAATGAAACTCAGTTTTACAGACAGCTGTGTGAATATAGCTGAACCTCCATAAAATAGACCACACAGACATAAAAAAATAATTTAAGACTTCTGAAAGCAGAATATTAACACACCAATACCAACTACTGCCCCACCGATGACAATGCTACCCATGGCGCTAACGTTAGCAGGGTATTTCACACCGAATATGTGCTTTCCCCTTAGTTAAATGTTGTTATCTGTGGAGATATCATGGGTCCATCAAGTGCTAATCTCCAAATATAGATGCTTGGAAGAATACTGAAAGTAGAGTAAAAAAAGAACATGTTTACATGACATTAGAAAGATCCCCAGTTTCTTAAAAATAAAATGTATTTTTAGAAAGTCTTTACATTTGCATAGTGCAATAATAGTCATTAGTGAAAAAAAGAAAAAAACAAAAAAAAACCAAAAAAAAACAACCAAAAAACCAACATACTTCTAAAGTGGTTGTGTTCAGCTTCAACAGATCTCTGAATAGTATGAGGCTTTAACCTTGACTCCAGTTGTTTCTGCAAAATTTGCTAAAGAATTATTTGTGTACTCTCAGTAAGTTTCTGAGCTGTTAGATAGGGGGACTTGGGGTTGTTTGAGTTTTTTTGAATGATTGTTTGGGTTTTTTAATCCAGTTTTAGTTTTTTGTTTGTGAGTGTTGCGTGTAATAATAAAACCGAAAAAAATCCATCACTAGGCTCAGAAGGCAAAAAAAAGTCTAACATCCCTTTCTGCAATTGTTGTAATTGACTAAAAGTAATATCCCTTCTTGTCTTTTATTCAGCAGCAGCTATTGTTTGTGGGGTTGAAGACAACGAATTAAAGTTTTAGTGCTATATGCAGGTAAGCTCATTTCTTCTCAAAATGATTTAATTCATTTTAAGGTCTGGAGGAATCACTACAATAATGTTACAAGGCTTCTTGCTAGCTGACACCACAGTAACTCATCCAGCATCTGCCCCAGCAAGACCACGATTTTGTTAGAGCTCAAGTTTATTAGAGAGGGTTATCTAGTCCTCGTTTAGGGACTTGGAAGGTTTACATAATTTACCACATGGTGGTGGCTAATTATACTGACTCCTAAATGTTGACACTGCTTTTACTGATGAATTTTCTATTTCCCTTTATTTCCAAACAGAATTGCTTCCTGAACACCCAAAGCCTTTTATGCCAGTATTTTCTCATTTTACCTGACTCTGTCTTTCAGGAAAATATTCCTATTTAAAGTAAAATAAAGTTAAATGAATATTCCTTTAATAGAAATAATTCGGGCAGCTAAACAGCAGTTTAGCAGCTTCTAAAATGAACAAGCAGGAGAAAAAATTGTGCTATTTTAAGAACTGCTCTGTGTGCTTCAGTTAAAGCATAATTTAGTCTTATTATAAGACCAAGTTCTTATCATACTTCACGAAGATTTTGAGAAACAGTTGGATGACCCTACCAATTTCCATTCTAGCCTAACTGCCAAGCCAACTGTGTTTATTTCAAAGACTTAATTTAAATAGTCATAACAATTAGTTGAATAGGAGTGAATCAGACATCCAACTCAGCACTGACACACTAAGTCACAGCTAAACCAAGAGCAGGTCCCCATGCCACACTGTACACTAACTTCTGACAACAGCTGCTGAAGGCAGCCAGAAAAAACTCATTACCAGTGTGGTCTGTGCCTCAGTTTCCACTTGTACAATAGCAGAAGGAACAACATCAACCACCTCTGCAAAATGAGAATAGTGAAAACACTGAGAGATTAGAAGTAAAAATATTATTTAAATTAGTTAAGCACAAAAATATTCGTGGTAGTGTTGTACTTAATTTACATCTCAGTTTAGGTACAAGAGGAAGCCAAGTGCGGTAAAAACTGGTTTTATCCTGGCACAGATTAACTTTTTTACCTGTTTTATTTGATCTGAATACATTTTGTTTGGAAAATAAACATTTGAGTTTAGATTTAAAGTGTTCATACTCTCTATCCTAAAGAACCAATTGCCAATGTATATCTGGCCAAAGTTTACAATATGGCAAGCCTTCTGAAACCCTGTATCTTTTATTCTTTAAATCAATACATCATTTGTTGAAATAAATGGAATAGATTTAGTTCTATTTTTGATTAATTTATATTTAATCCCATGACTAAACCAAAATTGTCTCAGCAATGGAAGCCAAATTTCCATGGGGAAATTTAATGCATTTGTAACACAAGTTAATACTCGCTCAACTTGTCCCCAAAAGCACATAGTTGCTTCTCTTCAAAGCGCGTTAGTTTTGGCAAACATATTTTTGTAAAAAGATGATTACTGCACAAAGGGTGACCTTCACCTCTATAAGAACAACTACCAGTAGGTTTGAATGTCGTAGAGCTCCCAAAACCATGCAAAGTGCAGCTGAACAGCCTCTGCAATTGCAGCAAGACCTGTTCCCACGCCTCACAACAAGCTCAGCCCACCTGGTGTAACGCATCCACTTTGCAAGCACACCTTGCACAGCCTTTTCTTCATACCTGCTATGGCAACGTTGCACCCACTGTGCAAAAAATGTGGTTTTATTTCTTTCTGTGGATTTGTGACCCAGGAAAAAATCAAGGACCATGGGGCCAGAAAGACCAGCATCTCTGCACACCTTGAAGACAAATACTGCTCACCCTCACAAATATCACTTCATTTTGGGGAAGAAGTTTGCCAAAACCCCGTCTTCCCCCTCTACTTGCAGTTCCTGGCAGCCCACAGGCTCTTTTGGGACAAGCCTTTAATTTAATTTCCATAGTCAGTGCCAAGCTGAAATGATGCAATAAGACATAAGAGCCCCAAAACTGCGCCCAATTTCACAAGGCCTCAGGCAGCAGAGCCCTGGGAAAGTCAAATGTCGATCCCATCTCTTCTCTCCATCCTTCTTTGTTATAACCCAGTAACAGGACTTCACACAGGTAAAGCAATGAAACATGGAAAGCAATGACACATGGAAAGCAATTTATGCAGCTCTTCTGCCGGTCTATTATTCATTGCCTTATTGGATAGAGGGTTATACAACTCTGTAGCCTCAGGTAGCTTGCAATACAATAATAAAATACAATAAACTCTGTAAAGTACTTTTCCCGTCTCACATCCCAAGGCACCATACAAATAAGATTTAAGAGATAAGGTCCATCCTGGCTTTATGAGGAGAAAGCACAGTAAACCGAGATTAAAATAAGAACCATGACACCAGCCATATTTTAGTCTACCTCTATATGGAGCAAAGATCGGGTTGTGTTCTAAAATATGTTTCAAGTATTTTTTTTTCTTTCTGCTCTTTTTTCTTTAAATATATAATCCTGGGAAAAAATTAGGAATTCAGGCTAACCAGCATGAAATTGTATCTACGCACAGGCAGCTTAAGTATCTGACCACATAAGAAACTGCTCAAAACTGGCAACATTCCCAGGTGTAAAAATAAGTTCTTCAAAAATTGTCAGTCAAGTCTGAGGGCAGAGAGGGGCTGATAGGACGATAGCTAAGATGCTAACTAGAAAAAACAGCTTTATTGAATTGATCTCCATTAAAGAGAAAATGACACCTCAAGGGCAGCAGATGTGCAGCACTGTCTGCAGCATGGCTTTTTTCAGAATTAGCCTTACCCAGTTTTGAAACATACAGCTCCAAATGTCCTTGAGCAGGCTTTCAGTGTTTTGATGCCACCATGCAGATTAGCAGGGAAGGTTGGACAAACTGAATTATTAGGGCTTAAAAGTCCGTACATGGGTTACAATGGGTTTCTTTTGCAGGGGTCTAGAGCAAAGGAATAAAAAAAATCCCTCAGCCTCCAGTGGATAGGAACTTTGTAAGTATTTTTTTGAAACAGCTATCCGAGTGAGGTGGGAAGGAGTTATAAGTGTGGCCTGGGACATGGTGGATAAGGAAAGCCAAGCGCCAAAGGCAGAGTCCCAGGGACATGGAACAGCTCCAGCATGAGCATGCAGGATATGCTGCAAACAGTAGCACAAATAGCCAAGCCTTAATTAAGAGCAATACCAATGGAAGTCTCAGTTTTACAGATCCATCCCACAGCAGACACTTAGGGCTCTGAGCAAAACCCCTACATGGAGTAAGAGACCAAGCTGGACCACAAGACACCTCCCTAACTTTAGAACTGCCGCAGCGTACATATGAGGAGCATGGCACAGGGGTGAATGCCAGCAGGTGCACAGCAATCACACCATGAGGGTCAAAACACAAATAACAGCACAAGAGGTTTAGGGCATTAAGAGATCTAACCTTAGCACAGCTAGCTCCAGCACACAGAGTAGCATGTGTAGCAGGGCTTCTTTCCCCTAGAAGTAGCCAGCTTTCATTTTTAATGAAAACTATTATCCTTGAGAAATACACATATTTTTTAAATGGGTCTAAATTTGGACTATTTATCCAAATTAGAGAATGAAGCACTGAGACAATATTATCCTATTTAAAATTAATCTTAAAAGTCATTAATTTACAAGACACAGTACAAAACAACGGGGGTGGGTTCATGCTATCAAAAATGCTGCACTACAGTTTTCAATGTAGGTTGTTTATTTTCAAGTTGAACTTAGTGCATGTTCAATTTTAATAAAACATAATGCAAAAACAAAAAAATCACATGTGAAAATGCTGCTCACCCGATGCCTCCAACACAAGGTGTTTCTGTTTTCACCACAGTGCAGACGTATTTTATATTTATTACTATCTCTTCCACGGAGCAGGTTGGATGCTCTGTGTACCCAATTTATATAATTAAGGGTGAAAGTATTTGCAGGATCTTTCTTTCAGAGGAAGAAAGAATTGCCTCTCAGCATGGAAATGCACAGCACATCTCCCAGACAGGTACAACTCAAAGCTTTTGCCATTTATCTCCCTCCCTTCATGCTGCTCACCACAACTCCACACACACATGCTTTTTTTTAAAAAACAAACATCTATGCCTTTACTGACACGGCCACACTGTAAACTAGGTTGCTAAAGTGACCCAGATCAAGGATAACAATAGAAATAAAGAAGTGAGAGATCAGTTCTAGCCACGGGACAAGATGCTTCTCCTCACTGTGCACCATCATGCTCCACGGTTACAAAGCTGTTGTAAACTGTGGAACACGAAGGGACCGAACTGAGGGCAAGGAGACAAGACTGATCTGCTGAAAATATCCTCATCTACATTTACCACCACAGAAAATAAGGATCGTCATGTTTGTTCACATAATTTCACATTTAGGGGCAGACTCAAAAGCAAATTTAATAAATCAGAGCTCTAATTCAGGATTAATGACTTTGAGCATTGTGCTAATAAAGCATGCAGATTTGTGAAAGCTGCCCAGAGAGATTTAAGTCAGAAATGGACACTGGCCTTCAGCCCACCATGCCCTGACCACTCAACACATCTCCTGAATGGACCTTTTAACCAAATGAGCCCAGCCTTAAGTCTTTTTTAGGTGTTTTTGTAAGTATGGATGTGCCAGCACCAGGGCAGAGCACACCTCATCACTCCTTGTCTCCCATCTCAGAACACCAAGTTTCTGAACCCCCACTTCTAGCAAAACAAAAACCCACAGCCAAGGACTGTGCTTTTTGCAAGGGGCTGTATTTGAAAGTAATACTTTTCCCCACAAACTCTGGCACAGGAGACTGAAATAGGAATAACAAAAGCAGCAGAGTAGTAGGCTTTCATTGCACCCATAGGATTTGATTTATATTGCAGGGTTATTATGTACGTTTCTCAGAAATATGTGCAAATACAACTTAGTATTGCACTGCAAAACTAACTGAGCAAAAAAAAAAAAACCAAGCACATTATCAGAGCTGCAACGCATGTTGGTATTACACCACTGAGAGCAACTTAAAGATTGATACTTATTTCTGTCAGTATATAAATTACATCTTGGGAGCAAAAAAGCAGAATTGGAGACATTGTAATAAACTGCATTTTGTTCTGACTATTTTATTACCTTTAAAGGTGAATAAAACCAGAAAACCATGTTTTATTTTCTGCATTATAATCTGACTTTTTCCAAAAAAAAAAAAAAAAAAAAAAAAAAAAAAAAAAAAAAAAAAAAAATCAGATGAGTTGGTACACCTAAGAACTATTCCCCTCCTACAGTGATTTTCCTTTTAATAACATTCACAAACATTACTCATGTCTGGCTGCAGGAACATAGTATGCTAATGTTCCTGCTACCCAGTTTAAATGGCAAGGTTATCTTTGATCTGTGCTGTTCAAATTTAGCAAATCAACAATAAATACCAGATCAAGTACTGTACTGTTACCACAGGCACCCTCTTGCACCTCTGCTGAACATCACATTTCAGGATTTTTAGAAATTATGGGAAGTTAAACATGAACCAATATATTTAAACCCTAATAAAAGTCTGGTTTGACTCTTCTGAGTCACTTTCAAAGCAAGAAGTCTCCAATCCAAGCCACTTGCAGGGATATTTACTTCCAGTCAAAACTCTCTCAGCCCTTCAAAAATGACTTGGCACCATCTCAGCTAACTTTTTAACAATAGTTATCAGACAGTAAGAACACGATGAAGTGTATTTGCCCAACGAGGTGCTAACAGACAGCCAAGGCACATCAGAAGAAACATTTATGGTGGGTTGTAATTGGAACAATTTGGTCTCAGCCCCGGCAGCTTTGTATTAAAAGAAGTTAAGAACCTCCAGGGATTAGGATCAAAACTCCACTTCATGCATGCAGCTAGTGAACGACTTTAAGGCAAGGTCATAACAAGCAGACAGTGAGCACTGAACAGGACAGCCACCTTTTTCAGTGCCATCAACCATTTCCAATGAATAAGAAGTCACAAATATTAACTCCTCTTCCATGAAAATATATTGAACATCAGCTTCAGAGAAGACAAATCACACAGACCAGCACTCACATGCAGCAAGAGGCATGAAGTAAATTTTCCTCTACATGTGTCAGTGAATGTATCAGTGCTACCTGATACGGGTTTGTAACAGGTGTTTGTAAGGGATCAGAAAGCAGCTTGAATGAGCACTCTGCATGGGGTTTTTGAGTCTGGAAGAGGGAGGAGGAGGCAGGAGAACCATCTGCCACCAACCACCTGGCTGACCTTGGACCAATTCCAGCTGTGAGACCTCCCAATTTGTTATAAACCAGCATCTAATGACAAAATTATCCATCCATTAAGCTTCCCTCACTAGTTTTCTCATTGCAAATACTTTCTTTATTCCACTTTTATAACACTTCTGGAGTCTGTCTTACACAATGCCAATCATCTGTCTAAAGAACTTCTGCCACAGTTCTGCTTCTCATGCTGGCAAACCAAAGCCTTGCTAACAGGCAGAGCTGCCAAAGTCACAGCCATAGTGTGACAGCTTTCAAACTACCATTGTTGCAGCTGACTACAGGCAATTTACCTCAGCATAAATCAGAACAAAACTGCACAACTTACAACTATCTGCGTGAGAATCATCATATTCCAGTTTTATGTCTAAAGCAGTCAGTTATCCATTCAAAGTCTCCCAGGAGCTCCAGTTCCCCTACTCAAGAGCCATCTTAGAGCCCACAAAACTGACATATTTTGGTTTATTAAGCAAACCAATTTGCATTTTTCTACCATGAGGTCCAGAGGGGTTTAGCCTAGGAATGGTGAAAACTTAGTTCAAAAACTTTGTTATGAGCCACTTGTGTTTGAATTAAATATTTTTGATTTCGATTGAATTAAATAATTTTGATAACGTTTTCAGTCAGAAGAAACAGATGTGTCAAATTTGATATATTTAGGGAGAGATCAAAACACAGAAAAAAACAAATCATGACAGCTCAAAATCTGCCTTTCTTAGAAGTTGAGAGTTAAGGCTACAGGTTATTTCAAGGGCCACATTTTAAAGTAAAAGTCTCAAATTTGCATCTATAGTTGAATTTTTGGTCACAAAATGGTGAAATAAATACAATAAACCCAAAATGAAAGGCATATGAAGATTAAGACATATTGAGGTAACATACTTTGACGTAAAAAATTCCTGACAGTATAAATATTGGTATATTCACCAAATCAGCCTTGCTTCATGAGGACTTCACCACATGATTTTACTCCTAGCATGGCTCAGAGGGTTGGCGTTGGGCTATATCCACAGACAGCACTAACTGTGTCCCGAAACAAGTGATTTTATTAAGTTGTTAATTAGCCTGAGAAGCTTGATACGCTGTTGCTACACACCTAAAATAGGCAGCGAGGTATCTTGGGGGATACTCAGTGTCCGGCTGGAGACCACTAACGAGCAGTGTCCCTCAGGGATCAGTGTTGGGACCGGCCTTGTTCAACATCTTTGTCGGTGACATGGACAGTGGGATTGAGCGCGCCCTCAGCAAGTTTGCCGATGACACCAAGCTGTGCGGTTCGGTTGATACGCTGGAGGGAAGGGATGCCATCCAGAGGGACCTCGACACGCTTGTGAGGTGGGCTGATGCCAACCTTATGAAGTTTAACCATGACAAGTGCAAGGTCCTACACCTGGGTCAGAGCAATCCCAGGCACAGCTACAGGTTGGGCAGAGAAGAGATTCAGAGCAGCCCTGTGGAGAAGGACTTGGGGCTGTTGGTCGATGAAAAAATGAACATGAGCCGGTTTCAGTGTGCGCTCGCAGCCCAGAAAGCCAACCGTATCCTGGGCTGCATCAAAAGAAGCGTGACCAGCACATTGAAGGAGGTGATCCTGCCCCTCTGCTCTTGTGAGACCTCACTTGGAGTATTGTGTGCAGTTCTGGTGTCCGCAACATCAAAAGGACATGGAACTGTTGGAACAAGTCCAGAGGAGGGCCACGAGGGTGATCAGGGGACTGGAGCACCTCCCGTATGGAGACAGGCTGAGAAAGTTGGGGCTGTTGAGCCTGGAGAAGAGAAGGCTGCGTGGAGACCTCATAGCAGCCTTCCAGTATCTGAAGGGGGCCTACAAGGATGCTGGGGAGGGACTCTTCATCAGGGATCGTAGTGACAGGACAAGGGGTAATGATTCAAACTTAAACAGGGGAAGTTTAGATTGGATATGAAGAGGAAGTTCTTTACTGTGAGGGTGGTGAGGCACTGGAATGGGTTGCCCAGGGAGGCTGTGAATGCTCCATCTCTGGCGGTGTTCAAGGCCAGGTTGGATGAGGCCTTGGGTGACATGGTTTAGTGTGAGGTGTCCCTGCCCATGGCAGGGGGGTTGGAACTAGATGATCTTAAGGTCCTTTCCAACCCTGACTATTCTATGATTCTATACCAGGCAGTGAGGGGCAAGGCAAGCAACTGCTGGAAGCAGCCAGGAAGAGCTGGGTGTGCTCACCCTGTTTAGCAACACCCAGCCCTTCTCCAGCATGTTAGTGTCAAAGAGCTCACAAAGGCAATCAGCTCATAAATGCAATCAGCACAAGCCATCTAACACAGCCCACACTTAGGAGCCTGGTTAACACTCTAAAGACAGAAAGGCTCATTGCATTTACTCTTATTGTCCTAAACTAATTTCTCCATATCCACATTTACTTCAGGTACAGACACAGCAGTTGAGGTTTTTGTGCTCAGTTCAGCTGTTGCAGGATAAAAAGCTGCCATGCTTGTAGGTGCATTGCCTGGTAATCAGCATCATCTGAAGGGGAAAAACCCCGGGTCTCCTGAACAAGGGCAGATGAGGAGGGAAAGCCTCGGTTTGTCAGCATCTGCTGCCACTGCAGTCCCACAGAGCTGGCAGTGACAGAAAGCAGTAACGGAATATTTAAAGCCTGATTTACATTACAAACTGCCAACCCCCTAGAAGCAGGGATGCAAGCCTATCAAAGAATGCTTTGTTTGGACCAACACTATACATTACTGCATCCTCTGACATTTTTCATCTATTCTCTGCCAGGTCGTTGTTTACCAGCACTTATTATAGTTGCTGGCTATGGCAAAGGATCACATTGAGCAGAGGCAAGGATTCTGCAAGCAGTCTAGAAAGGAATACTTTAGAATATGAGGTTTAAACTACATAAAAATGAAAGTGTTCAACTGATACAACTCCATAGCACAATTCCAGCTCTTAAAATCTTCCCCATACAGCCACTCATACCAGCTGTCCTCAGACTCACAGAGGGAGCACGTGAGAAATGGCCTGTTACACTGACTACATATATACATAGGTACACATAGCACACACACACTTTGTTAGGTGAAATGGGCTGGCAGCTGGGGTTAATATCAACATCTTGGACACACTCAAGCTAATCCTTTTGAACAAGGAGAGATACTGTTAAGGGGTTTAACTACTACTTCTAAGGCAGTTGTTCAGCCACATACAGCCATCACTTCAGGTAGTGACACCTTGCAACAAGGCACAGAAAAGGGAAAGTGCCATAGCAATCATGGGGTGGCAGGAGGAGGCCAGCTTCTAGTAATCAATCACAAACCAACAGACCTGCCACATGTTTGTAGACAACACAGCAAGAGGCAATCCATTTACCTGTAGCTTCATGGTTCTGACGTTTAGAGACTAACACTAAAAGTAGAATTCAGAAGGCAGTTTTATTACATCATAAAATAATGTGACAGGCCTCTTTTTGGTACATAACTTTTAGCTGGGTAAATCAAATTTCAAAAACCTGGATCACTGCTGTCAGGAGTATTTTCTGCACAAGATCATGGTCTGTCAGCCCTGTCACATATAAAACTATTAACTGTCTTCCTTTCATTTTAAGCTTGCAAACTATCTATTTTGCATTCTACCTTTCATCCTTAACCTTTGGAAGATGCACCCTGCATCATCTGACACACTGCAGAGGTGTGAAGCAGATGTGCATTCCCAAACACTGGTGGTTAAAACCCAACAGAGAGCACAGCAACTCACCCTGCCAGCAACGCCACAGCCATTGAAGAGATATAGGGGGTGAGGGCCTCACAGCACTGCCAAAATCTCCCTTCACAACCACCTCAGGCCCTATGGAAGGCTCAAGCAGCCCCCAGCAGTCACTGCCTTCATCCAAACCCAAATATTTAGTGTTTCCGTGAGATAAAGACTGCCTTTGTGCTCATATCCAAGGGCTCCTATTTATAAAAGGCAGGAATTTACTCTGCAGCTTGGATGTTACAATTTTTCATGGGAAAAGCTACTTTCAGTCTGTACAGGTAGCCTTTTCTCAGCAACACTGCCCATATTAAAACACAGAATTAAAGCAACCGTTTGGCGAAACAAGTGAACTATTGATCACATGCAGTAACAGCCACTGTCCGCCTGGTAATGATGAGGGGACTGTATTTGTATTACCCAAAATGAAGGAAGAGAAAATAGATATATTCCTCTAAAATGGGCTCCTTTTCCCTCAAGAGACATTTTTAAAGTACATCATTCTTAATATTCATTTTGTCCCCAGGTTAAAGGATTGTTCCTCACTTCATGTGATAGGGTTAAAGGAATAAACAGCCCCTTAAGCCCTGCATGGGTACTCTAAATCAGGCACTCCAGCCCTTCTCCCACGCACTGCAGCCTTCCAGCTCCAGCCCACGTGACCCATCACTAATCAGGCACAGTCATAACTTCCTTGGGACAGAGGCTTAAATCACCTATTTTGCAGTAAATCAAAGTTACACAAGGTGTAAGAGCACATGGACTTCTTTTCCTACTGATGTGAAATAATTTACAAACACATTAAACTCATTTCTTAGTCAAAAATCATTACAGCACTTGAGCACCCATCTGTAAGGTGGTCCAAACACAATCTCTAACTGCAAGGAGGCCCTGAGAGGGCACTTCAGTTTTCAAAGCTACTTCTTAAAGCAAGTGACTTAATTAACACCTATTAAGTATCCAACATAAAGTTGACAAACAGGAGTTGTTCTCTCTCCACACAAGCCTGCAATGCACTCTCCAAGTACACCTGTGCACATCCCTTGGTTGCTCAGCAGGCAGCACAGTGACAACATCTGCAGGGGAAGCAAAGCCCACAGAAAAGGCATGGAGGAAATAAGTCCCTCCCTGTAGCTCACTGGGACACTTTGCACAAAGCTTTACTTTTATGTTGAGCAATACATTATTGTTTGAATAGCCATTTATCTCTGAAATCAAGGATGCTGCTCAAAGTAAAAACATTGCCCAGTACAAGGAAGCATAGCGAAATCTTGTCCGAGCTCAGCAAATAGGGCTGTGTGAACTAGGACACCATCCACCAACACTGTGCGGTATCACACATCACCCGTTAACAGGGTGTCAGGGTCATAGTGACTACCTGGATATACAAGAGGCAAAAGCCGCAAAACATTTCCAGCTTCATTTCAGTCTTAGTGTTTCTATTGGAAGGAGCCCTTGTTGCTCCTTCCACGGAGAGGAAAGCTGTCAGAGGGGGAGACAGCTCAGACCCAAGAGGCATTGCTGAGGGGAAGAGCAGTCTAGGGAGCAGAGATTAAACAGCAGAGGCTGTTTAATGGTGCAGTTTTCAGATGGTGCAGATGCCAAGGGGTGATCCAAAGTCGAGTTAATTTTCAGAAGATATAAGATGGAGGAGAAAGGAGGTGATAGCTATTGACTCATTTTCACAGTTTAATTAAAATGAGAATACAATTCTTCAGAGCTCAAGTCATCTGGTACATTTAATTAATCTCTTTGGTCCTACCTCGCAAATGAGCAATCATTACAGCAATTCCAGATTTCAGTCTGAAGAGTTGCCAGCTAGGTTATTCCTGCATTGTATCTCAATGAACAGAAGGGTTACATTTATAAAATGGGAGCCCTTGCAAAAAATCTGACCTACAGAACATAAAGATGACTGAAGTTATTTAAAAAATTGAATGCTTTTTATCTGACAGGGACACATCTTCATTGCCAAGATTATGGAGGAAAAAGGGCTTCCAATAATTTAATAATGGCACTTTTTACAATCTATTTTTGCAGTACCAGAAGTATTTCAAATACTTAAAAAAAATTACCCTCTATCATTTTACTGAAATCCAATTTTACAAAGCAAAAAAAAAAAATCTGGGCAAGATGCTAGGTGCTATATGAAAGAAGCTGCAATAATAGAAAATTGCTAATTACATTGTGTCAGTGCCTGAAGTCTCAGATCCAAAAGGTCTAGCTCCACTGTGCTAGGTGCTGTACAAATACACCAAAACAAGCTCATGAAGAAGCTATAATTAAAAATAAAAAAAACTTGGGGTGAACCTCACTGGTTTTTAGTTAGAAGTACAAAGCAACTGCAAAATTAACTTTGGTATCACAAGATTCTGCCTGTATAACAGCTTGGGGGGTTTTACAGGCTTTCTGGAAATTGTAAATTGGAGGGGAAAGGCGAATGATTTGGGAATATGCACAGCCTAGCTCTTCCAAGCAGAAGAAAGTACAGGAGCGCACGTACAAAGCGTATGCTGGAAAAAGAGATGCTCTGGGAATTACCACCATCAGCAGGGGCAGGCACAGCAGTAACAAGGTAAGGGGGGAGAGAGGCAGGCCCAGCAGGACCCCAGTAGTAAAAAAGGAGTGTGAATCCACACAGTGCAAGCGTTTAGACAGCTACTGTTGGTCATTTGCAGAGACAGCAGGAAGATGTGCTGAAGCTCGGCTTGGGAAGGAATCATGTTTGCCAATGACACAGACTAAACCATTTTGCAGCTGGGTGATGTACCCAGTTTTTGCCGTTGCTAAGACAAGCCTGGAGCCCAGTAATTTGGCATAGAGCAGTGTGCATAACCAGTACCCTGGAAAAAACTCCATTAATTACCAAAAACTTTCAGCTCCAACAGCAAACACCAGTTTGCATACTAAGTTGCCATGGGATTTTCTGGAAGCCACTGCTGTGAAATTTCCCACTTACTGCAAATGTAGTGCTAAGGAAAAGGATCATCAATCCTGACTTGGTTTTGCAACATAAGTCATTTTTCATCTCACACAATGGGACAGGAGTACTACGTAAAAGCGTGATGTGAAGAACCTGAAAAATAGTGTTTCATCTTCATGGTCAGCAAAGAGCCGTGGAGCTTTCTTGTCCCTTAGCTGGAAGCAGCCCCCTTTTCTTCCCTGGAGTGCTGCATGGTCTTCCGACACAAGCACATGAGAGCTGGATGGGGTGGGCATAAAAATACACTCGGCATGCTCAGATGAGGCTGCAGTTTCAGAGAGCACTTTAAATCATATAATCATAGAATAGTTAGGGTTGGAAAGGACCTTAAGATCATCCAGTTCCAACCCCCCTGCCATGGGTAGGGACACCCCACACTAAACCATGTCACCAAAGGCCTCATCCAACCTGGCCTTGAACACCGCCAAGGATGGAGCATTCACAACCTCCCTGGGCAACCCATTCCAGTGCCTCGCCACCCTCACAGTAAAGAATTTCTTCCTTATATCCAATCTAAACTTCCCCTGTTTAAGTTTGAACCCATTACCCTTTGTCCTGTCACTACAGTCCCTGATGAAATCCTTCCTGGGTTCAGCATAGCACACCAGTGGTCTTTCAAACCGGCTCAGTCATTGAATCTCATCAACAACTACCAAAGGCCCCACAGGACCCTGGCCAGCCCTCTGCAGCTCAGGCACCCCGCTCATAGCAGGACCCACATCCCACCAAGTCACTTCGGAGATCCTGGCCTCACACACCCCATCCTGCAATTGCGACCTAAGAAAGGAAGCGCAGGAGTGTGCTGGTCTCATTTTCATCTAATGATCTTGGCCAGGTTAGGTAATTTTGTTTCTGGCTTGAGACAGTGCTTCTCCATGCAGAGGATGCCTTGAGGAAAATTTCACTATCATCAGAGATTATTATTAAAAAAAAAATAAAATCCTACTTAACCTGTATTATTCCTGCCTATCAAAATTTATCTCTAAGGAAGAATGAAGGAAATAATGCAAGAGTCCATGCCTTGAAGTTGTTTCCTACAAGGACACCTGGACATAGGAAAGCTTGTTGTTTTGGAAAGACACTCTCAAGAGAATATTTCAAGTTAATATTAACAGAACAGAAAACCCTACTTGAAAGCCTAGTTCTGCTCCCTCCTTTTCAAGGATAAGCCAATCAGCACTACTTTTTTTTCATCCCTGTTTCTTGAGATTCTTGGGTAATTTGAAACATTAGCTAATTTCAGATAAATTCATAGAATCACAGAATGGATTGGGTTGGAAAGGACCTTAAAGATTATCTACTCCTAACCCCTCTGCCATGGGCAGGGACATCTTCCACTAGACCAGGTTTCTCAAAGCCCCGTCCAACCTGACCTTGAACAGTGGCAGGGATGCAGCAGCCACAGCTTCTCTGGGCAACCTGTGCCAGGGCCTCACCACCCTGACAGGGAAGAACTTCTTCCTAATACCTAATCTAAAATCTCCCCTCTGTCAGTTTAAATCCATTCCCCCTTGTCTTATCACTACTTGCTCTTATAAAAACTCCTGATACCTTGCAAGAGTCTTCCCTTTCCTTACTCCCTCCCTTTTGTCCTCAGACACCTGGGAATAGAAATCACAGGATTAGGACCAGAAAATTAGTGTTATATTGTTCTGAGAGTTTCTAGTCATTAATGCCCAACTAGCCATCAGGAAGGATTTGAGTAAGCCTGCCCCAGATGTTGTCCTTCCCCCCGCTCTGCTCCTGCCTAAGCATAGGCAAACCTGAGGACAGTGACATTCATATTACACCAAGAAATCATTGACTGTCCTGGGTTCAGCAGTAGCAGTCATTTTTCTCCTTAGTAGCTGGTGCAGTGCTGTGGTTTTGACTTTCAGCCTGGGAACAGCGCTGATAACACCGATGTTTTTAGTTGCTGGTCAGAATGTTTACTCTGGCCAAGGACTTTCTGAGTCTCATGCTCTGCCAGGGAGGAGGGGAAGCCGGGAGGAAGCAGAGACAGGACATTTGGCCCAAACTAACCAAAGAGGTATTCCATACCACAGCACATCATGCCCACTATATAAACTGGGGGCAGTTACCCGGAAGGGCTAGATCACTGCTCAGGCGGGCGGGTGGTGAGCAGTTGTATTCTCTTCCCTTGTTATTTCCTTTATCATTATTATTATTGTTGGTAGCAGCAGTGGTTTGTGTTATACCTGAGTTACTAAACTGTTCTTATCTCAACTCGTGGGAGTTACATTCTTTTGATTCTCCTCCCCATCCCTCCAAGAGGGGGGAGGGGGAGGAAGGGTGGGGGGGACTAAAGAGCGAACAGCTGCCTGGTTTCTGAGTGACAGCCTGGGCTTAAACCACAATGTTGTCACATCCAAAGCCTGTTTCCAAGGGGGCAGAAGCAGAACAATACTCTCTGGATTAAGGTAGGATTTTGCCAGTATCCAGCCAAAGTGAAAATGTCAATGATTTAAGGATGTGAAAATTAATAGATGGAGCCTGAAGTGAACTTCTGAGTTGCTGAGATGGGTTTCTCTGTTCATCCCAACTTAAAGGCTCAGAGAGGTCTGGCTGAGGCATCACACAGGATACATCAAACGAAAACAGAAAGAACAAAACAACCTCAAATCAAGGGACTAACATCTCAACTTGCTATATAAGCAAACCTTGTGTATAAAAGACGAGCTACACAAAACCAGCTCTATGCTCTACATCTTCATCTAGAGCTGATTTATTCATTATTCCAAAGGGGAGGAGAGGAGGCGAAGACTTCATGGTGACAGCACTAGGCACTGCTTTTCTTTTTGGCTTCATTTTTCTCCACACATTCTGCAAAAACATCTGCTGAATCCACAGCTGTCGTGTTGCCATCCACAGAAATGCTAATATCAAGTAATTTGTGAGTGCTGATGATGCTATAATTTATTGTAATTCAGTGTTAGAGGAGGGAGAGAAAAGGCAAAACAATGAAATCACATAAGAAAAACAGCAAGCAGAGGTATTAAATATATTGAATATTTTAAACACACCTGCCTGCTGGTCTTCACTGAACCCTTCTGCTCCTCTGTGTCCATGACAGAGCTGCAGAGGAGTTCAGGGATTAACACAGATAAACCAGCAGGTCAAGAAGATGAGCATCTGCTGTGCAGGGAGGACACAATCTGACCGCATCCAGCAGAAACTATTGATTGATGTTTATGCATAATCAGTGATACTGGCTAATGACTTCAGAGTCCATTGTCCATTGCAAGGGGGAATTTCATTAATGGTTACTACATTACAACTCCAAACAGTGCTGCCCTTGGATGAAGTACAAAGGCCGTAGCTCCCCATTTGATAGCCTTCATAACAAAGAAAATCTTTTCCTGGCCAGTAACCCACATTTTGGGCCCTGCAGGGACCCTTCTGCAGGTTTCTGTTGCAATGGATGAGAAGTCACCTTGTGCCCCAGTATGAGGCTTTTTTTGGTACCCAACAGACAGGGACATGTAAGAAGAGTCCGAGATGTGGGACTGCCCCTCAGTTAGCACTTAGAGGGACATGAACAAAATGTGTTATTTTATAACAGATCTGTATAACATCACCACTGAAAGACATTCAGTGAACAAACGTAAAGAGTTGTCCACACTTTTGAAATGTACCTGGCAAAAAAAGAACTAGATTTAAGAAAAAGAAATCATTCCCCCCGCCCCGTCTCTTCTCCCACCCTGCAGATTAATGAACAGAGCACTGCAGGGCCAGCTCCAGGGCATGCTCATGGTTCCTGGCTTGTATTCCCCACCCACCTCCCCTCTTGCAAGCATGGCTTGGGAGAAACAGTAAGAAACATGACGTGTAGATGACTTGAAATCAATATAATTTACCTGTAGAGGAGGGGAAAGACAAGGGAAATCAGCTGTCACAAAAAGCTTGCAGAGAAGTGCCAAACAAAATCAGTGGTTTGGCATGCTATAGATGAACTAAACATACAACTGCTGGCCTGAAAACAACAGATTTCTGAATATAAATGTTTACCTTATGTTGAAGGATGCAAATGGTGACCATCAATGGAGTGTCACACCCAAAGATTTCACAGATGCCACTAAAGAAAATAAGCCTGAGCAATACTTGTTACAGCACCCAAATAAAGGAGTACAAGCACCCACATTACACTTACAGGCAGGGAGGGCTCATGGCTTGGGCTGGCAAGTTATTTGGTCATGCTGTAGGGCCCATGAGCCACCAAAGCAACAGGCACCCAGGGCAGCCACACTTGCCATTCACAGCGTGAAAAGTCAACTTGCCACAGCAACACATGTAGGGATGTGTGAGACAATATTACTTCTCTTCAGTGATTTCAATACCAGTATTTTTCCTCCTCTATTATGTGTTCTTCTACCTGCCTTGCTTCCGAGTTTCAAGGACAGCAATGGCTATTGTAACACCACAGAAACTATTACTTTATGACCATACATTCCAGAATACTATTTTGATAACTTAAAGTTCATCAATCAAATGGACATTTTAGTTATAGAAGTGAACATATGTAAACCTACCAATACATCCTGCTATTTTAGAGCATCTAGAAATTATTATTTCCACATATTCTCATTTCAGAGACTACACTGCAACTTATGCCTTGAAAATATATTTATTCAGAGCTCTCTTTGAACAAAATTCTTATTTGACAATGAGCTGTCCATCAAAAAATGCTTTCAGCTGCAACAATATCATGAGTCACGCAGCAACCCAGAGATCCTGACCTGTATGTGTTTGTTTCTCAGTCTAGTCAGCTAGCAACCAGCTCATTCGATGGTCTGCAACAATTTCTAACAGGAAGGCAAATATTTTTCTAGATTGCTTGGAAGAAATGTTTTTAATTAAGACATTACATAAAAATATTTCCTTGCTCCTTCCCATCATTGCTTAGTTTTGGTTTTTTACAAATTAGTTGAGATCTAGGCAATGTCAAAATAAACAACTAAACTGATCATGAAGCAACACATTCTTGGGTAATTTCTTCCGCAAAGGGAAGGAAAAATCCCTTTTACACTGGAGTCAAACACAGTGATCATAAGCTTTCTTAACCGAGACTGAGGAAAGACTGGGTAGGATCAAATAAAGACCCGCTAGACTTTCATTTGCCATAACATCATTTGACAACCCTTAAGAAATACTGACCAAGTATGAACTGAAAGACAAAGGGTATAAAATGTTAAAGTGACTTATCCGAGTTTAAGAATAAAAATAAGGCTGAAGTCAAAAAGTCTTAGCTGGATGGAGAAGGGTGACTCACCATTTAATTAGAGGTAGGTATAGCTGAGTTATTGATATGATAATCTGACATTTAAGTATGCAACTCTGACGGCTGGAGCTTGTCCCCACATTTATTATAGAAAGAAAAGAAAGTGAAAGAAGAAAATACATATCACAGCCCAAAACATTCAGTCAGTCAGAATATCAAATGCCAAACTTTTAAGCCTTAAGTAAAAGGCAGCTATTATCTTCCTCTTTATTGATCTGGAAGTTTTCAGTATAAATTTAGTTCCCAGAGGTTTGATTATGATGATTGGACACAATCCCTTTGAAGCGGGTGACAATCTCTGTGTGGTTGTAGAAAACATGAGAGCACACCTATGTAATGTAAAAGTCACCATCTTGAAAGTTTCACTTTTCTGCATACAAATTGTCTTATCCTTCATTTCTATCAAGTCTGAAAAGAAAGTGACTTTTTAACTTTACAGACAGGACATTTCATTTGGTGAGCAACAAACAATTTGTGTGTATGTGTGAGATTGTCAATTAAGTTGAAGACATTATTAAGGAATTCACAAAATTGACAAGTCATTGCCTCTGCAAGGCTAACACGAATAGAGCTCTCAGGTCTTCGATGAGCAGCACCAGTGGGATATCACTGAAAGTGCTTATTTCTAATCAGTTCCGTACGACTCATTTGCAGAGGAAATTTTTCCACTTTGGTAACCATACAAAATGTCACATCTTTCAAGAGAGCCTTATCAGAATAAAAGCAACAAATAAAATGCCAAATTCTGACACCGTGAAAGTTCACTGAAATGAAAGCTGTATTTCATCACTACCTCTGAAACTGACTCTATACCCAGACCTTTAATTATAATCAGCTACAAACAAAAAAAAAAGAGACCACAGTCAACAAATAAGCTGTCATGGGAATACGCAGATGTGGTCCCAGAGTTCAATATCCATACCCAGGGCTGGAGTACAGGTGTCCATAGCTGAAGATTCTTTTTTTATTTTTTTTTTTTAATGTTCTGCCAGCCCAACAGGTTTAAATTGTTTAGGTATAAGAGAGGCACTTGGGAAAAGGTCATACTGACAACAGATTGGTTTCCCCAGTAAGGGCACAGAGAAGTAAGGACAAGAAGACCATGATCAACTAAACCAGCCAAAGGTCAATAAAGTAGTTACAGAAGTTAAGGAGTCCTGGTCCTGCCACAGGTTAGGCCGAGGAGCCCTTACCTGCCCAGCCTGGAGAATCACACCCAGCCTTCTGCCTCTGTTACTTTACTGTTCTAATTCAATTAGACCAGCAGAATTGTTTATTCTGAAGTCTGCAGGCATTAAAAAAAAAAAAAAAAAAACAAAAACAACAAAAACAAACACAAAACCCCCAAACAAATAAAACCCATCGAACAAGCAAAACAAAAACAACAACACAAAACCAACAGAACGCAACCCACACTAATAAAATAGCTTAATGCTGTGAATATCTTAGTAGCCAAAACAAAAAAAAAATAAAAGCCTTTCTACAAACTACTGAAGAATCTAAAATGCTGCCTAACAAGATTAATCAAACACTAAGGAAAATGAGAATTATGTAGTTTGCTGAATTGTGTCCTCTAACCTTTGACAAGACCATTCTGCTTTTATTCCTCAGTACAAAAATAAGCCTGCAACACAACAGCAGAACATTTCCTTGAAATGAGCAATTGCCATCATGTCATTAGGGTCATTCAACAAAGCTATTTATCTCCTGAAACATATAATGAGGCAACTTTGCATTTTGGCTGAAACAGAGAACTACCTGGTGATACACAGATCAAAAAACCTGCCCCTGCAACAACCAGCAGACACTTCACACCCCTCTTCAGCAAAGCCATGGCAACAGAATCCATCACGGTTTACAGAGACTGAGAGGACCATTTGCAAAAGGAAAAGCCTGAAGAAATTTTTACTTTGTTGGCATCTGTTGTCCCTAATCCAAGGAAGTCTTAATGCTAAAGGCTGAAGCCCCACTGTCTGTAGTTTCTCATAAATTGAGAGGATTAGTGGACTTGTTGTTTACATAAGTAAAGAAAAAAGTGACAATTACATATAAAATGTCACTGAGGACCTACCTTTGTTGATCTTTGTTCTATCCAACAAGGCAACAACCCAATTAAATATCTTCATTTCCTCCACAGTGGAGGTGATCCCATGTTTCCCAACAAATTGAGTGTAGAAGAATCATAGAATAGTCAGGGTTGGAAAGGACCTTAAGATCATCTAGTTCCAATCACCCTGCCATGGGCAGGGACACCTCACACTAAACCATGCCACCCAAGGCTTCGTCCAACCTGGCCTTGAACACTGCCAGGGATGGACCATTCACAACTTCCCTGGGCAACCCATTCCAGTGCCTCACCACCCTTACAATAAAGGACTTCCTCCTTATATCCAATCTAAACTTCTGCCGTTTAAGTTTTAACCCATTACCCCTTGTCCTGTCACTATAGCCCCTAATGAACAGTCCCTCACCAGCATTCTTATAAGCCCCCTTCAGACACTGGAAGGCTGCTATGAGATCTCCACGCAACCTTCTCTTCTCCAGGCTGAACAGCCCCAACTTTCTCAGCCTGTCTTCATACAGGAGGTGCTCCAGTCCCCTGATCATCCTTGTGGCCCTCCTGTGGACTTGTTCCAACAGTTCCATGTCCTTTTTATGTTGAGGACACCAGAACTGCACACAATACTCCAAGTGAGGTCTCACAAGAGCAGAGCAGAGGGGCAGGATCGCCTCCTTTGACCTGCTGGTCAAGCTCCTTTTGACATCATTGCTATTTTTTAAATTATAATTGATACTTTTATATGATTTTGGTATGATTGACATAATTATCATTTGATATAAGAATAAATTGCCTCTTTTATAATAAAAAGATAGGCTGACAAAAACCTGTCCCATACAGTTGCATGTCTTGCTAAACCCCTCTGTCTATTGTTTCTGATATATCAACTTTTATTAACTCTGTTAGTATTTGTTCATTTAAAAAAATGAGACATGGATCACAGAGAGCAATAACGTGTGCATAAGTCCACTTTTCCCCATGCACACAAAGCAGATTTGTGCAATTTTAACATTATGCCTATTGATAAGTACAGCTGCACACCCCTGAGTGCTAGCATCACATACAGGACACACCCTTGGATCACCCAAGCTGCTACGCTTTTCTTTAGAAACAGCACAGTAAGTGGTTTAACATGCATATGAAAACATAAGATTGGAAAACAAACCCAGCAGCAAAATATCCACTCTCTATAATACCCAGAAGCCTTAAAAAAAATATAATGACATTGAAGCCATCACTCTGTCACAGATGGGAGCCCAGCAGGGTCAGACTTGCAGAACCAACATCCAGCTGCACCACAGCAAACACTTCCTTGGCATCCACTTGCAGCACAGCTTTAGCCCCAAGTTATTGAAGTATTCACACTAACATCTTGTTTTTATCAAAATCCTACCTTCAGCAACACACTGAGGATAGCAAGGCCTTTTACCATTTCAGCATGGATAAGCAGTCTTTTTTCTTGGTGATCACAGAAAACCAACATTCCTCTTATGCTTTGTTAAGTAACTGAACATTTTCCAATTTTATTACAATTATATTTTGCTCAAATTAAAGCTAGATAAAGCCTCACATGCCTTTTGAGCAGCTTGTCAGAGACTGGTGCTCCTTTTAGATCTCTGCCTTGTTTGCTGTACATAAAGCTTGTTTCTCAGGCTGTTTTCTCTCATTTAAAGCCTCACCTCAGTTACATATGTGTCCCCTCCCAGGCCTCAGCCAGATCTTTATGACAGTTAGGTTAATCAATAGCACCAGGTTTAATACATTCTTAATTATGACTAAAGCCTTAAGAGGTCTACACATCTTGGATAGGAATCATGTCATTGTATTTAACTGTTATTTACAGCCTCTTCCCTCTGGCAGGCACCCAACCACACATCATGCACAGCTCTGCCCACATCCCATGGAAATTAGGCATCACCACATCGTAACTGCAAACGTTACACCAACACATACACATTTTATTCTTACTCAGCTATAAGGAAGTATCCTTGCTCTTAAATCCCCGTAATGCTACTATCGTCATGAGACATTGGAGAGAGTAAACCCAGACTGTGCCCTGCAGTATTTATAGCCCTTGCTCCTTTCAGAGAGAACAAATACCTAATTCGGCTACAACATATAGACATTTAATGAAAAACAACACTCCTTACTGTCTTAATTCTGAAAGTTAGGATTTATCTTACTATTTGGTTTAGTCTGTGATATGTCTGGCTCTGTTAGTTTTATCAGGCTGTATGAGGCTAAGAGAGCTGAGTAAGTACAATTACCCACAGCACATGCTGATGATAAACTGTATCCTGTGTGCCTTATTCAGGCAAATTCTTTTGAATTTCAGATCAAGTTTTGACCAAATAAGGTGTTTGAATCCAAAAGACAGCTAACCTATAAACCTTATGATGCCATCTTCTCATCCCAGGGATTTTCCAGTAATTAAAAGATGACACACAAAGTTAGTCTGCTGCTGATTTATAAGGACTACTGTGCACTTCACCAGTGGAAGAGGAGCTTCTTGTGAATAGATGGAACACTAAAATATCTGCCCTGGCAGCAGTATTTATCAGTGGAGCCCACAGGTGCTGTAACCCTCTTCTCAGCAGGACCCCTCCCTCACAGGCAGGGCTACACTTTCTTAACTGCAGTCTCACCAAGCAATTAACACACAAACAATTTTAAGGAAAAGAGTATCACCTTCCTAAATCAAACCAGAAAAAAAAACACCAAAACCCTAAAACCAAAGAAACCATAAATCAGAGATTGCTACAGGTGTACTTAGCGTTGCAAGAAAGGACAGCTCAAGCTGAAGGTCTCTTTTTTGGCACGTTGAACTTAAGAGTCACGTCCAGCTCAAGCACACCTATTAGACTTGTGTGCACACATCTCTATTTGTAGCCTACAGATTCAATTAGCAAAGTAGCTGACATACATGCCTTAATTACACTTTCCATCAGATGCTGCGACTCTCCCTCTCTTTTCTGGTAGCAGAGTCGAGCTGCGCCCACTCCCTGTGATGTTCATTAGATAAAAGCCCATGTGTCAAACACTGGTACAGTTAGTTTTTAAACAGCTGGGCCCATGGCTAGTGCCCTGCTAATCACCCACGTGTCTGGAAGCTTCCATCAGCCAAGGAGTTCCAGGCTGCGAGTTTCCCTGTGACCTGACCACACATAGCCAGTCCAACCCCAACAGCACAGATTTACTGACCCTACCTACTACTTAACATTGCTCATTCCCAAGATAAGCTCCTGTAAGAAAAATCCCATTAACTCCCCCCTCTCCCCCTGTAACCCTCAGTATAAATTCAAAACAGCCTGGAGGAGTGAGAGGCAAAGCATCTTTTAATTACCTGGGAGCAGTCCCTAAAGCAATTTGCCCAAAACTCTCCCACAACAGCAAGTCAGAGCAGCTGAAGCCTGTCAGGAGCTGTTTAATAAGCCTGGATTGGAATAAGAACAGCAAAGTACATCATATCCTTCCATTTCTAAGCCATATTTTGAAAGGGAAGCAAGAGAGCCAGTTTCTGGAGGATAAACACAGAAGAACTTAAGATCAGAGTAATCACTGTTTGATTTTGATCCATTAGAATACTTATATATGTATATATACTTATTTATGCACATAAACACAGTGAGCCCACAAAAACACCCCTCTTTCATACCTGTATTAGCTGCACCAGCCGCCTCTAGGCAGCATGATGGGCCCCAGAGCCCCAAGCAAAAAGCCACCTTCACACAATCATTTATTCAGCTCATCATTTGACACCTCAAGGTGACAATTCAGTTTCTTATTATATCACTGTGCAATTCCTCCAAAGGTAGTGCAGCTACATGACTGAGGGATGAGTTCGTCCCACATAACAGATGCTGAGGTGTCACATTGCACCCAATGTACATGGGGCTTCTCCAATGTACCATTTTGTGCTTGCTAAGCCCAGATGTTGCTTTCCCTCCAACCTGAAGTCTTCCCAGCCACAGGCACACCTCTGCTTCCCAGAAACAGCTCCAAAGCCACTCAAGGAAACTTGATCCTTTGCTCTGCAGTGAAACAACTGGAAACCATTGCTGTTCATGAGGAAACAGAACCAACTAATTGCGTGTCACCACACTAAGATGCTGATTTATAGTGAATGCAAACACAAAGGTGTCCTGGGTTCAGCAGTAGCAGTTAGTTTTTCTCCTTCTTAGTAGCTGTTGCACTGTGTTTTTGACTTTTGGCCTAGGAACAAAGCTGATAACAGCGATGTTTAGACTGACCAAGGACTTTGTGAGTCTCATGCTCTGCCAGGGAGGAGGAGGGGCAGGGAGGGAGCGGGGACAGGACACCTGACCCAAACTAGCCAAAGAGGTGTTCCATACCACAGCACGTCATGCCCAGGATGTAACTGGGAGCTACCCGGAAGGGCACGTCCTCTTTCTGTCGGGCTCTCTTTTTCCGGCGGGCAGTATCGTATTCTCTTCCCTTGTTATTTCCTTTATCATTATTACTATTAGTGGTAGCAGTAGTGATTTGTGTTATACCTTAGTTATTAAACTGTTCTTATCTCAACCCGTGGAAGTTACATTCTTTTGATTCTCCTCCCCGTCCCTGCAGGAGCGGACGGAAGAAAGGTGGGGGGGGAAGTGGACTTCGTGGCTCTGATTTATGGCCTGGGCTTAAACCACGACACAAAGGAATCCCTGTTAAAGCAGGTGAGTTGCCAGAGGTGGAGGAGATGGGTAGGACAGGTTGGATTCCCAAATCCCCATCAGGTCTCCCTGCCCAACAGGCTTTGGCTCCCCCTTTAAGTGTCACTTGTTCTGCTGACTTTCGGATATCATGCTCAGTTATATATGCTAATGATCTTAGTTTTCAGAGTGCCAGAAACTAACCTGACTAAAATCAAATCATAATAATCAAAAGAAACCAAAGAAGGAGAGATCTGGAAAGCAATGAAATATTTGAATCGGAGCAGGCCTCAAGGAAAGAAAGGAATTAAAGTTATGCATCAAGAAGAAAAGCACTGCATAAAAACAAGAGACCTATTAAAGCAGAAAAAGAAAGTCAAATTGAAAGGGTTTATAGGCAATGCACAACAGATTACAACACATTTCTTTCGTCTGTTTTAAGAAGTGCTCAAATTCTGGTGAATTTTAATAAGCACCCTTATAACTTTCATTAGGGTGTGACAGAAAAGTTATGCACAGCCCCACACGCAGGTGTACCAGCAGGGAAGACACACTATTCACCATGCAGGCATCACCCCAAAAATAATTAAAAAATAAAAAAAAATTAATTATAATACACAGCCCACTCCCACCTGAAATCATCTTTGCCAACATCAGTCCACTATTTCCTGAAACAAAGGAGTTAAAGGAAGAGCAACCACACAGCAGCTCCAGTAATTTACTCTAAGAAGTTGACCAGGACTGACAAGCAATCATGAAATAAGGCTTATGTTCTGGTCACACATTGAGTTCCAACACTGCCAGATACATCTCTCAGTTAAAATTGATGAAAATACATGCACTGTTGTCTTGCAGAAGAGTTTACTGACAGAGTGTTGGTTAAAAACATTGACTAAGCAGATACTGTTCTCTTTAAAAAACAAACAAAAAAAAACCCACCACAAAAACACCCACACAATTTACCCATAATTTTATTGAATATTCAAATAAAAACATACATGAGTTTGATGTGTTTAATGGTTTCAGCAGAGAAGAGTTTGAAATTGAGCCCACAGTAATGCTCCTAAAAAAATTATGTGAATATAGAATTGAAACATAATCCACTGAATTAGTTTTTAATGTTCTCCAAGCATTTTGTCCTTCAAATATCAGTTTTGGCCATTAAATGAAGTTACAGTGCTCACATGGAGTGTTTGGCTGTGGCACGCTCTTGTTTGACCAGGGTCCATGGAGCCCTTCAGGTGGGAAGTAGGCACCAGGGAGCTTCTTGCCCATTACCCAGGAACAGGCTGAACAGTATAAGGGAAGGATTCAGAGACTTTGTGTTAAGGAAGAGGTAAGTTTTAGAAAAATAAAATAAGCAAGCATCAAAAATTTCTGCTCTTAATACCATGCTTAAATTGGCATTCCTATGGCAAACGTTGATGTATTTGATAACTTCTACATTTTAGATAGCCTCATTTGAATGTAATTTTCACAGCAAAGCATCATGGTGCTCCAAAGTGGAGTACCATGCAAAAACATCCATATGATATTTATTTAAACTGGCAGTGCTTTGCTGTTGTCTCTCATGTTCTGGTAAGTTCTTCTGTTACTGAAGTCCTAATTCATTTAGCATTGATGTTAAGAAGTGATCCCTCCCAACAGCACAGCCTCAGGTCTAATAATTCCCAGCAGGAAAAGTTAATTGAACAGCTTTCGGGCCAAGACAGCATTTGATTTACCTTTTTTAAAAACCTATCATCATCGGCAGGTGTTTTGGACACTTTCTGGGAACAAGTAAAAGGAAAAGCGATTCCATTTCAGAAAGACACATTATCTCTGATGAAGAACAATTTGTAAAATGGCAAGCTTTCTGCTAGAGCAGAAAGTAAGGATAAGTGTGATAATAAAAGCCTGGTAATCTGCAGGCTGTTCAAGTAAACCAAATGTTATTGGCCAAAGGAAGTAGGCTCAATAAACTAAAGAAAGAGTGGAAAAAAAAAGTGAATCTGCTTCCAGATGAGACAAAATGCAAACTCACTACACTGAAAAGCACACAGATCTTATTAATCTCTAAAATTTTTTATTCCTGCTATATCCTTTATTTAACACCGATTCAGAGCTGATGGTGTTAGTTCCACTTGCTAGCAGATAGGCACCCATATAAACAGTGCTCATGCAGTGAAGTAGAAGCAAAATAATACATTCAGAGATGATGAACTGAGAGGTTTTGAGGAGCAATTAGCTCAGTTCAGGGATGCACTACCTAATACACTTGTGTATGTTAGCATATTATGATTTCCTTTCTACATGTTTTTGGAAGATCACATGATGTTATTACTCATAATGTAGAGCAAATAACCCTGATCATTAAGCTGAGAAAGTTCATTTGCAGCAAAATGAGAAACATTATATATTAAGTAGTTGAAACTGTTTCATTAAGAATATTAAAAAGATGCAAACTGGAAAGATAAAATACTTTTCTGTCTTACAGAGGAATTATCTGAGGATCAGTGATTTACTTTTCCCCACACACCCCTCTTGCCCAATCTTGGTTTACAGACTTGGATAGCTTAGATCCTAACATCCCTCAGAAAATTGCATTATTTCTGGTGGCAACAGTGGATAGCCAAGATAGATAGCCTTTGCAATGAGAATTTTAGCTACATAGTAAATAACAAAGTGAAAAAGGTGCTTTGGGGATCCAGCACAACATACACCATATAGATAGGCTCTTCCTCTCCTTTCAAAGAGCCATCACAGATGAATGTAAGATCACCCAACCAATCCCCACAGCTCTACATGTCAAATGAGGCACATCCTCAGGGCAGATGAGCTCCATTCTTGCAGGACCAATGCTTCAAAACTAACCCTTATCAAGCTCAGATCCCCATGGCATCATGATGCTTCAGCCAGGACCCAGCACAAATGCACCCACCCACCTCCATACTGAGCTTTTCTGGGTACCAGATGGCTTATCTTAAGTATTTAGAATATTCAGCTCTCTGCCTTCAGACTCAAAAAGAAAAATGCATGACTTATTCTTGGTATTTATTTTTCATCAGTAAGGATCTTCTGTTTTGTCATAAAATAAATTCCACATTAGACTCAGACATTTCAAAGCTTTGCATCTTCTGGGGAATGTATGAGACTAGATGCTTTTCCTGGGGAAAACAAAAACTGCTTAAGAATTGAATTAACTTGTGAAACTTACTGTCATTAGAGATGATCAAATATAAAACTGACAAGACTCAAACAAATGCATACTGTCATATGACTAAGAAAAGTCTTCTCAAAGTGCTTGAAGCATGTAATGCATCGCCCTGTAATCATCATAATGCACACATATATGGTGCCAAAGCAGATTTACAAAAATAAGATTCTTCCTGGTATTTTCCAGAGAAATTTCTGTCACCCCACACAACCCAAGCCCATAATGCCCAGGTGCTCCATGGCCAGGTTCACTTCCACCCAAGTCTTGCTGCTTTCAACAGGGACTTCAGAACATAGACATTCCTGCAACATGTTTTTATGTCAACTGACCAAATTCTAATAAAACCCCATTTCAGCCAGAATTGTTATGACTGCCTCTGATCTGATATCTAAACAGGATGTCCTTGTCCATGCTTACTTTTTCCATTGATTCAGATTTGATTTTATTGCTCACAATAAGTGCCAAATGGATTCCTGAGACAATGCGAGAGTGCTTCCTAGTCCTGGAACAGAAACATGCAGAGGGAATCAAAGAATGCAGCTTTCCAAGCTTTTAAAAGAGAAAGCTGCATTTGGTACGCAGTTTGTTTCCATGGTCCATTTATCCTTGGGCCTCTCCAAGTACAAAAGTCCCAGCAGACACAGTGAAGGATAGTTCAACTAAGACTAATTCACAGCTTTTGGCATTACACAAAACTTGGGTTATTACAAGAGAGCACAGGAGTAAAAAGCAGAAGTTTCTCTCGTTGGGTGACATCTTCCTTACAGATGTTAATACCCAGGACTTCAGGGGAATCCTAAAGAAGTCACAAAAAGTTATGCAAATTTGAAACATCAGAGGGTTTTGCCTAAAGCTGTTGATCCACAAATTCTGAGTCAAAGCCAACCAACATCAGGTAGAGCCTGTGTGTTAGGATTAGTTAACACAACGATCAATTCACTCCAACATTTATATTCTGTCCTAGAAGTTTCTGTAACCTTATCTTCCTCACCCACACCCAGATGGTCATTAGAGATTTCCCAATGTTCCTCAAATGAAAACCAAGGTACCCTGGGAGGAGACATCCAAAGGCTGCACTGCTGCTGAGCAGAGAGCAGGAACATTGGATAAAGGAGACTAACCAGTAAAGATACGATTGATTACAAGATTTACTTGGTTGTAAAGATACAGGGCACCCACAGCTTCCCTTCTACACCATTTTGCTGCCAACGGGTGCAGGCATTCCCAAAGGCAGAGTATGAATTAGACTCCCTGCGCAGACACATCCATCTACAGTTTGCCAGCTTTACTGCTTTCCCTCTCCTGTGTTGAGCAGAGAGTTTAGAAGAGAAAACAAAGCTTCTAGGAATAATCTTATAATTTAGGCTTCTCTAGAAACCTGGTATCACTTACATCTGCTCACTAAAATATAAAAACAAAAGATGCCTCTTACCCACATAGGCCGAGTAGGCAGATAAGCATTCTGTCCCCTCAGTTATGGAAAATTGACATTGCTAAGGCTCAAAGCATCCATCTCAAATTGCTCTGAATCATTTTTCCTTCTGGGAAAGAAGGAATTAAAAGGCAGCAACAGAAGTAACTATGCAATTATTTTCTGTTTCTTTTTCATCATTTCACCCTTGACACCTGCTATACAATATTTTATGCTCCATTTCTTCCAGTTAGGCTATTTTAGGTGGAAAAAAAGCAACTTATTTTGTTCAGGTATGAGAGGTATTTGTGTTTCATTCTACAGTGATGGACACCTATTATATCTGAAGAATAACACTAGTCTAGCATGAAGGACATCAGCCCTATAGGCAGAAGAAGCTTTAAGGAAGCTATAACCATTCTCACCCCCTGTTTCACTCCAAGAGCAAGGATCACCTTTATGATTTCAGGTAAACATTATGAAGACTGAGACTATGTGAACCAACATAGAGGAGTGTGCATTGATCTGTAGCTATTCCAAAACAACGTCTTTCGAAGATGTTACCAGACCATGATGTTCCTCTGCCCCAGGACCAACTGCAGCTGAGAATTCATTTTCCCTTTTTGGTGGAAACAAGACTGGCAGTTACAAGACTTTCTCCTGTTATTACATGGAGCAAAGCTTCAGGGCTGCACTGACTTTCCATCATGTCCAGCCCCAGTGATGAATCTGATGCCTGAAGCCCAATTTTCTTCTGTTTTGGACTCCTACCAAAACAAACCTCAGAAATCTTGTCACTTCCTTTATAACCTCAGAAGAATTATTACAGCAGCTGCTAACTATTCTGGGACACAGATACAGTTCCTCAAAACTACACATTCATCTTTCAAAGAGAAACCTAATGACTTTCTTAATCTAATCAAGTCTCAGATCCAGAAAGCTTTTTATTTAACAACAGATCTGTAAAATGATAACCTCCCCTCATCACACTTCATGTTTCTGAAAATAGAGGCTGTAGAAGCACCCTACCTCTAGGATGGCACTATTAGACAAGTCCACTCCTGTTCATAAGGCTAATGCAGATGCCCCCCACAACAGTCCACACCGCAAATGGGATGCAGAAGAAGGGAGTCCCAGCCTTGGCATGATGTTTTACAGAGAAGCAGATGAACTCACTTGGAGTACTGTGTGCAGTTCTGGTGGCCTCAACATCAAAAGGACATGGAACTGTTGGAACAAGTCCAGAGGAGGGCCACGAGGATGATCAGGGGACTGGAGTACCTCCCGTATGAAGATAGGCTGAGAAAGTTGGGGCTGTTGAGCCTGGAGAAGAGAAGGCTGCATGGGACCTCATAGCAGCCTTCCAGTATCTGAAGGGGGCCTACAGGGATGCTGGGGAAGGACTCTTCATTAGGGACTGTAGTGATAGGACAAGGGGTAACGGGTTCAAACTTAAACAGAGGAAGTTTAGATTGGATATAAGGCGGAAGTTCTTTACTGTAAGGGTGGTGAGGCACTGGAATGGGTTGTCCAGGGAGGTTGTGAATGCTCCATCCCTGGCGGTGTTCAAGGTCAGATTGGACAAAGCCTTGGGTGACATGGTTTAGTGTGGGGTGTCCCTGCCCATGGCAGGGGGGTTGGAACTAGATGATCTTAAGGTCCTTTCCAACCCTAACTATTCTATGATTCTATAACTGTCATCTGCTTTGCACTCATTTAGTTAAATCCCTGAAAGGGGATAGATTTTCTCTTCACATACTTTTCATTGTCTCCAGAGAAATATGTACAAATGTTTACAACAATGTGGTCCCTGACAACAGTATTCCAAGTAACAAAAGACCATTTTATTGGCTAATTTCTGATGCTGTGATGTTCACTCAATATTCTCCAATCCCTAACTCTTCCAGGATGCAGTAGTTAACATAGCAACAAAAGAGTTAAGTGAACAAGATAAGCGATCTCTAATGCTTTTTTATTGACACTCCTGATGCTCAAATTAATCACCACTCCCTTCTGCTTGCACCAAGAAAGGCTGTACAGGGAGCACCATTGACTATTTTTGTTATTACTGCCTAGATAACCATCTTCACACAGTAGTTAATACTAACTACTCCCCTGGGTTTTTCTGGGAAGGTGCTGGGTAACCCTGCAGAACATCAGTCTTACCTTTCTGGTACTCCAACAGGCTCCAAGACCTAGTCTCCCTGTTAACCAAAGGGAGAAGTGTTCACACCAACCCTGGCACTCAGAAGGTTGAAAGCAAAAGTCCACTGATTTGCAGAGGACCTGGAAGCAGGGGATCTTCAAAAACCTTCATTTTTGGAGATCAAACTCAAAACAAAAAGACTTTGGGAAAAGGCAGTTATCCCTCAAAAATTCCCTGTAAATTCACTTAGGCTATAGGTAAGGGTATGAGTTACAGTGAGCATACAAACTGAGTCTAACTAAAAATTTTACATTCATACCCTAAAGCAATTGAGCTCACAGCAGGCGAGAGCTAATGCTTGTTCAAAGTAGTAAAGGCATAGCCTTCATCTCAAAGTGATAAAGAAATGAGAACTTGAGATACCTCAAATAGGATGAAATATATATATAATACCGGATTTGACATACCCTATTCTTACTGAAAAGAAACTCTTCTCAGGAACTGATATTTTCTGTGATGTACTTAATTTCACCTTCTGTTTGGAATCGAGCAACAACCTCTAATATTTTGGACTAAATGAAATGTTATTGTGCAAAACCTCTGTGACCAATTTTTCTCTAAACTTTTGCTCGTAAGGGTGGATCTTTTATTTTGCACAACTCCATTTTTGCTTTCTTCTGTGACCTAAACTTAGCTAAACAAAACCTTTTACACATTCCTTTTGCTTTTCTTCAGACTGTTACAAACATTTAAAGGTCGCTTATAGCTGTGTTTTAGAAATAACACCACTCTCCAGCTTTCCATCCCCTTTGTCATGTGCTTGATGTTTCTCAGATGGATTTTGTCTTTTATGCCCTCTGCTCATTTTCTTTGCTGTGCTCCCTCCTTTGGTGAAGCAACCTGTGTGTTAAAGCCAAAGCACTTCCCCAGAAGTCATTGTGGTGATCTTTGCAGGCACTGAAGGAGCAACTTTAGAGTGTCCGTTTTGCTGAGCCACAAGCCAGCAGAGTACCAAAAAGACTACAAAACTCTCTCTGAAGGTTACTGAAATACCTTGGGTAGCACACCAGTGAAGCTACAAATAAGCAATAAACCCCAAAAAGGGCCAGCAGGAAACAGCAGTGCAAACAGTTACTGAGCTTGCAGTGGAGTCTTACAAAACCATACCACAGCTCACCAGCCCCACTAGTGCCTCTGCCATGCCCTTATCTTCCAGCGGGCTCCATGCCAGCCTTTAGTCTCAGCACACACGCAGACATGTGGCAGGCAATCCATCTTCTGGCATCCTCTCAGCTTCCCTAGCGAGCTACCCATTTCTGATTTTTGCCACAAGCGGGACACTTGAGATCTCTATGAGTTGACAGGAATATTCCTGATGTCTGGGGTATAATTTATAAGCAGCCCTGTTCTAAAGATAAACCCAGTCTTTGAGCAAGAATGACTTTTGACACTTTTTTTTTTTTTTTTTAAGGTACTAGAAGGTTCTATTTTCATTCTTACATGGAAGGAAATAATGATTTTTAAAGTCTAGGTGGCCACTGTGAAACCACACCGTTGCCCTTCAATTAAAGGCACATTTTACCCTTGCCTGTGGGCACAAACCACTTACAGACCCTTTAACACACACACACACCTAACAGCTCCTGCCACCTCTCTGACTATTCATTCTTTCCCTTCTATTTATTGTTTCTGAAATATGGTTGCTTTATGTTACAGGCATAGCAAGGATAAATACTGAGAGTTCATTTTTGTGGGAGACAATGGAAAATAACAGGAAATTGGCTTCTATGCAGCAGGAACTAAGCTGCAGAAATGCAGAAAAACACTTAATTCAATAAATAAAACTGAAAATTTCCATCGCTGCTTTGATTCCCAACTGACCAAAGTGCTTAGTCTCACTCTCCCCCAGTTTTCCCTAGATCAAAATGGGAATAGCCATCTATCCGATCAGGGTTAGCACAACCTATGACAGTATTTAACTTAGTGGCCCAAATGATACCTATACCAACTTTTCCTTGGATAAAATGTGAGAAAGTAAATAGAAGTTAGTGATATGAATGGAGCAGAACACAACAGCAATTAACCATTCATCCCCTCAGTGACCTACCCAGAAGAAACACTTCATTTTTTTCTTGCCTAGTTAAGAGCACTATAAAGATCAGCTGTGCTGTTTGGCACTGCCATGTAACTTTTTCATCCTTTCAGTCAGTGCCATTATCCTAGTCACTACCACCACCATGGGACTTCTGGGTTAATCATCTTGGAAAGCATCCCAAGATGCATGACATGCTGTCTGCAAGAGTCCTGCATGACCCGAGGAGAGCAGAAGGCAGACAGACCCCCACCACCACTGGCCATCAATCTAAGTCTTATGACACGAGCAGGACATCAAGCACAGTTTTGTGTCCATCAGCTACAGACCTGAAATCACAAATTTATTCAGGGGGCTGTGGAAGACAGTTCAAGAGCTCTCTGCCTTTTAAGATTCTTTCAGGTTTTAAACAATTTCCACTGAGACCAGCACAGCATCTTCTCTTAGGCTTATTTTTAAACAGCTCTGACAGTACATGCTAACTTGACACTTGTGTTTCTCAACAGAGAGAAGCAACACAAATTGATGTGAACACAATTTTTTAAATTGGAAGCTAATACAGATTCCACATCTCCAGCAATTCTGTTACCCAGTGATGAGCAGTTAGCTCACCACAGCCAACCTACTACTGCTGCTCTGCAGCATCCCTAACAAGAAGTAAAAGGGAAAATAAGTCTGGTCTCACCTTGTAAACTCAAAGTATAGATATTTAAAACAACCAAGTGACTTTTGGAGTGGTTTGCCACAGCAGGCTGTAGTCAAGAACAACAGCTGGATATTTAAAAGATGCAAGCTAATTTTACAGACAATAATGAAGCATATATTCATGCATGCTAAATTGCAATTAAATAGAATAAAAATCACATCTCATTTCCATGTGATAACTTACCATCGTAAGGATGAAGAATGAAATTTTACTCCTAATTCACTGGTTAAGTAGTCATTGCTGGAAACAAGTATCCGCATACAACTGACAGATCATAGAAGGACATTAAAGATAACCTAGTCTTAGCCCCACCACTGCAGGCAGCGACACCTTCCATTAGACCAAGTTGCTCAAAGCCCTGTCCAACCTGACCTTGAACATTTCAAGGGATGGAGCATCCACAGCTTCTCTGGACAGCCTGTGTCAGTGCCTCACCAGCCTCACAGGGAAGGGCTTCTTCCTAATATGATTACAGCTATACACACCTCAACTCCTTCAGCTCTCTCAAATTTCAGGCTGACAGTAAGGTACTGACACACTTGCCAAATCCCTGTGCCTCAGCAATATTGGTATTTGAATAACTTGGATAGCAGAAGCAGGGGCTTATGAAGCAACAACAATTAGTACCAAAAGGTAGTAGCAGCAAGTAAGAGAGCTAACCTTTTAGAGGTGTGAGTGAAAAAAGCCATGAAGTCAATTAAACGATTCCCAACAAATTCAATGGGATTCACAGCAGTCCCAGTCTGAAAAAAGTTATCCAAATGCCATTAAAACAGTGATAATCTGCCCATGCTGTGTCCCCCAGGCAACAAATGAAAAATAAAACAGTAATTCACAGAAAGCTGTTTTCCTCTGTGCATTTCAGCTTCAAAGGTATTCAAGGCCAGGTTGGACAGAGCATTGGATAACATGGTCTAGTGTGAGGTATACCTGCCTCACACCCCCACCCTGTGATATCACAGGTGGGTAAAATAGAAATTAATTGTGCCTCAAGCACTGAACTTGCTTGGAAGTATCCAAGAGCAGTGGAAATATTTGTATGACTGATCTTAAGTTATTTAATCCAAAGGCTGGCAATGTGTGGAAGTTCAGGGAATCTAATGGCATTAAGATCAGTCTTTCCTCATCATAAAAAAAGGAGGCATTTAAGTGCTGAGACTTTTTTTTAAAGCACTGCTCAGGTGAAGCCCAAGTCCTTCTCTCTGCATAGAAATCATTAAAATAATTTGTCCCTGCCCATGGCAGGGGGTTGGAACTAGATGATCTTTAAGGTCCCTTCCAACCCAAACAATTCTAGGATTCTATGAGAATAGAATCATGCAAGTATTACAGTTAGAGTCAGGAAGAACAACTTATACACTGAAAAAGAGCAAAGCCAGATACCACAATTGCGGAGCAGACTCCACAGGCTGTTAGCAACCTGCAGATGACTTACACAGCATGTCAGACTAGCATCTCTACTTTGCCAGAATTCAAGGCAGCCACAAGGGAATCTCAGCAACCTTTTGCTCTGCACAGAGAGGAACAGCAATGCAGCACCGTCGTGTTTGCATCCTCAGATCTCCCAGTGGACAGCCTTGTGTGCTACAGTCAATCAGGTTTCGTCACCATTATGAAGCGCCAAAGGGAAACACACTTTTGTAAGCACCTATTGACAAGAAAGTTGGTTGTAATGAGCAAACAGCAAAATAATACATCTCATTTGCATGCACCTGACACCCAAGAATGGCGCTGTAGAGTTGTAGCTTGAGTGAAGAATGTAATAGGCTAGGATTTCTAATAAATGTCCACACATTTGGTTAAAGAAAAGCAGAATTATAGAAAATAGTTTATCTTAACTAGAAGCAAAAGTTGTTGATCAAAACAAATGCTCTCACCATCAGCCAAAGCACCTGCCACATCTACATTTCTCTAGTGTTCTGGGATCGGAAGCTTAGATCTCAATCTCTTCCAAGTATGAAGGATACATGGAAATTTTGACAAGCCTTATGGAATAGAAGAAATCACTTTTGCCACACAGAAATGCATTTACCATGTAGAGTTAAATTGGTACCTAAAAAAACATGATAACCTTATTACATGGACAAACTATTATTTAAATAACATTTCTGTAAACATAAATTGGTAGCCTACTCAGATAAAGTTCTTGTGAAAAAATAGAAACCTTATATTTTTCCTATTATTTTTTTTTCTACTTCATAGTAAACTCTTGCGTGAGTACACCTCATTTTAGAGAAATGTGTGCTGAATTAGCCTCCAGTTTAATCTTCTGGAGCATCAAATCTTGTTTTACAGACCTAGTACTCTACAGAGGCGTGACAGTTTAAGAAGGTTAGCAACAGAAAGACAAAGTGATAATGCATTGGCAGTTAAATAGTAGAAATAAAGAGAAACTCTGTATCAAGAGATACATCTAAGCAGATTTTCTCTGAAGAGTTTGGTGTGTATTTGTCCTGGGTTCAGCAGCAGCAGTCAGTTTTTCTCCTTCTTAGTAGCTGGTGCAGTGCTGTGTTTTGACTTTCGGCCTGGGGATAATACTGATAAAGCCGATGTTTTCAGTTACTGGTCAGAATGTTTACCCTGACCAAGGACTTTGTGAGTCTCATGCTCTGCCAGGGAGGAGGAGAAGCCGGGAGGAAGCAGGGACAGAACACCTGACCCAAACTAGACCAAAGAGGTATTCCATACCACAGCACGTCATGCCGGGGGATGTAACTGGGAGCTACCCGGAAGGGCACGTCCTCTTTTCAGTCGGGCTCTTTTCCGGCGGGCGGTATCATATTCTCTTCCCTTGTTATTTCTCTTATCATTATTATTATTGGTGGCAGCAGTAGTGGTTTGTGTTATACCTTAGTTACTGGACTGTTTTTATTTCAACCCGTGGGAGTTACATTCTTTTGATTCTCCTCCCCATCCCTCTGGGGGGGTGTGGGGGGGGAGTAGACTGCGTGGTTCTAATTTACAGCCTGGGCTTAAACCAAGACAGTATTTCAAAAAAAATCTTGCCTCATTATAAGCTACATTTAATTGGTAGGCAATCTTTAAATTACTGCAAATGAGTAGAAAAAAAATCATACATGAAAACCAAGGAGCACATTGTAAATGCCATGTGTGTCTTTGCTCCGAAGACTATTAATATTCATGTGTGACCTCTTCAAATAGACCAAATCCTCCTGCACGGAAATCACAGAATCATTATGGAATAATACCACTCACAATAGCTGAAGGCTGCTGTTAGATGCGGGAATTGTAGAGTGCATGAAGGTTTTTATCCCTTTTGTGCACCTGAGCATCTCAGCCACAAAGCTGTCAGGCACCATTTAGATTCAACTAAGAAAGTGCCCCAAAACCAATCCTTTCCCCTGCAGATAACCAATGCTTCAGTCTGTCAATCTGAGCTATCAAAGCCCTGAATCTCCACTTGGACAATCGAGCCAGGCCGGTCAAAACGAAGCCTTCAATGACAGGATTAGCACTTGACTCACTCTATTCAACAGTTTGTCCTTTACAATGGGGCTTACAGTGTCCACTTTAAATTCTGATGTTGTTTGTGTCACCATGTTACTTCCCTTTTCTTGACTGGAGGCTATGACCGTCTCCATAATAGAGCAAGAAACCAGAGCTTTGCTTTGGAGAGAACACTTTGGGAGCAGATATGCAGAAAGTATGATGGCACACAGACACACATTTATGTCTTTTCTGCACGCATCTCATTCATAACCATCTTCTATCCTATTATGCCGTAGGCAAGAACCTTTGCAATTGCTCTAACTTGAAACATTTTTAATTACCTTCCCATAAGCTACACTACCAGGCAAAAATCAGACAATGGTTATGGGCATGCAGTCACTCCTCTCAAACTGAGCTTGCACAAGAGAAAGCAAAAACTTTTTAACCAGACCATACTAGGAGAAGGACACACCAAGTGGTATTTGCATATACGACAGTGTGACCCAGCCTACTAATAGTCATCTCCACTTGTAGCTCTGTTAAGTGCCTAAAAGCCTTAGTTTTTCGTTTTAGCCTAGAAGAACTAATGAAGCATATCTCTTAGAGGTCATTTACCCTCACTGATACATAGAGACACTTCTTGTTAAGGCATTTAGGAAAAAAATTTGCAGCAACATTGGGTCTAAGACCACTTGTCATCCACACACCCCTGCACCTAGCCCAGGAAGTTGGTACCAGGCTACAAATAGCATTTCTTAACCTAAGTTTGTGGTTGCATGCTGAAAATAACACCTGGTAGTTTCAGCTATTGGGTAGACAGTATTGTTAATTCCCTAGCTCACAGTGCAAGAACACAGTAGGCAGTTATTTTTCACAAGTCCAAAAATACCATATTAGCCATGGTTAGCCAAGATACACATTGGTAACAGAATAGTGTAAAAATAACCAAACAGGAACTCCCTCCTGCCATACATGCACTCTCATCACTGTCAGTTCATAATTTTGCCTCCAGTGGAGGGTATACTTTTAAATACTACATTTCCAGTAATCCTTAAATTGTTCACAAATTCAGCTGCTATTGGCCTGTCAAACAAGCAAATAAAAGTTTTCCCTAGGGAGCAGAAGGTCTTGTTCCAGCATTTGAAAACAGCTATAGATGAAGCAAAGTACAGAGAGCTCGCTGCACACCAGGTTCAGACTCCATGCCTCTGCTATGCAAGGTTAAATGCCAAGCTCCCATCTCCAGAGATAGGCTACCAATCAAAGTGAGGACCATACTGTGGAGCAATCAATTCCTTGCCTTCAAGGGGATTCAGATACTCCCACTTCTTCTGAAGACAGCTATTAACGTGACTTGTTCTTCTAAGTATTTCCTAATTACATTTCCTGAAATATTGCACTTATTTCACAAAACCTCCTTTAAATCTATTTCTTCAATATTTTGGCATTATAATTCATTCCACAAGAGGCACAGTAATATAAACCAGCAGAATACATATAAATCATCTCAAAACCTCCTCAGCACTCAAGAGATCAGCTTCAATATTAACAATCTAATAATAAAAGGAGTTAACAGACTACTGAAAATGATCTGGTTATGAACAGCATATGAGCTTTACACAGAGCATCCATGAAGCCTATCAAGGAGGACACAGGTTTTTCTACCTTTATTAACACCAAAAATCTTCATACAAACAAATGAAGCCACAGAGTACTTCATAATTTAAAACAGTGAATTAAAGCTTAATGACACACTGTAGCAGAAACAATTTCCGACCTCTGCCTTTGTTACCAGAAAGGAAGATATTGCATTACAGAAGGAAATCATTACAAGCTGTACAGCAGACAGTTTATCTCCAATGAGCTTCCCCATAAATTTGTCAGTGACAGGAACATTTGCAGGTTTTGCTCTGTGAAAGCAAGAGGCCCCATTGCCCACAAGGAATGGTGCAAAAACAAGCAACCACCAAAAAAAATCCAACAAAAACCCCAACCAAACAAAAAAAAAAAAAAAACCCAAAAACAAAAGCCAAAAAAAAACCCCAAACAAACAACAACAAAAAAAAAACAACACCACACCCAATTTGATTTTGTGGCAAATGTATTTTGATTTTGCTACTTTCAGCAGTTTTCAAGTCACCAATCCCATTCTTATGAGAGGCTTAGTGCTGTACAACAAAAACATAGTAATGTCAAGGCTAAAAGTAACCTCCAGAGCCAAAAAAGGTCACCAGATTCATACCAAACTACTCAAAACAGTAACAACCTACCTCAAACTGTAATTCTCATTCTTACTGAGCAATCCAAACTACTATCATACCTTGATAGGCAGAATTAAACTCAGAAACAAAGGAGCCACAGGGCAACATTATTCAGGGAAACAGTGCCTAACAATGGAATGAATTGGACACATCCCAGAAGCTTGAGTACTTACACACATTTTCTCCAACTCTTGATGCCTCCTTTCCACCCTGATTTCTAACTTTTTACCTCTTACCCAGTGCATGTCCTAACCTGATAATTTTCTATCCTAGACACCTTCATTCTCTAAGCCCCCACAAATACAGAAGCAAAACAAACCTTTAAGAGTGCTGATTTAAAAACATCTGCTCCAAAAACCACATCCAACCAAACCTCCCAAAAGCCATACCCACCTACCTTAATTTATATGCAGAGGAGCTACTAACAGATGTAGATAATGACCATTCCAACCTACTCCCTGCAAAACTGAATCTGGGGGAATGATATTAAAACCACTTTAGCAATTACCAAAGCCTGATAGGTAACATCTGTGTTTCTGCAAAAGATACCTTTCACCACTTCAACCAGGCTTCCGCACTTCGTATATCGAAAACACACAGTCCTGCTTCTCTATGTTCCCAGCTCGAGCACTCAGAAGGACATGATCATCATCATCATCTTCTGTCATGGTGAAAAAACCCAACATCCAAGATGCCTGTAACTTCAGAATTGACAAATCCACATAGTATTTGTGCAGGTGATTAATCATTAGCAAACAACTTGTTAATTAAGGTTGCTGATTAAAAGATGTAAACATCAAAGCTGCACCTGCTTTCTAAATTGATCTCTGTTAGAGTGTAAATATTTTATCTATGCAAGATGGGAAAACAGAATGTCACCAGTGTTTAATCTGTGCCATTCATTACAGATTCATATTAACCTTTAAAAAAACAGTGACTATACCCCAGCATTCAAGATGAACCACTGTTAAGAATAAGACCCAAGTCAATTAAAAATTGAAGGATTGTGCTTTACTAAAGGACAGCTGATGAGGATGATAATGATTATACCATTGCAACAATCCTAAAACTACAGTTAGAGTAGGACTTTCCTCTGGTGTTATATTGTCATGTAGATATAATTTTAAATTAAAAGGTAAAGCTTTAAATCTAAATAATAACATTTGGGTTTAGCACACAGGGAACAAGTTTGGTTCAACTTTGATCATTTTAGACCACCCCAAACAGAAATCCCTTTACTCTGGTGAGTTTAACAAATCTTTAAAACTTTACAATGGTAGGATGTAACATTACATAGAAAATAACTACCTAAAGAAAGGGTATCATATTAAAATAAGTATAATGCACAGAAACAGCACTGGTGTATTTTCATCCTTTTGTTCATATCCATGTCAAACTGATTTCCGAAATAACTGATGGATACCAAGGAGGCAGAGAGAGGCAAATAATATTTGCCATAAAGAAAAATGAAGAACCAATAAGGCAGACTATTCTGAGTTTGTCAGTATTTCTAGTCATGAAGTTGAGATTGAACCACAGGAACTAGGACATTTTTCAAAATCAAACAGAATCTATAATTGTGCTATTGTAATTATTGTAATAATCTATATAATTGTGCTATTACTGAGGTGTGGAGGAAGTTGGTAAAAAATATTTCATGCACAATTTCTAGATTTCACATGGCAAAGCAAAACAAAGTTAAGGACCAGCGTGAGTGTACAGGATTTGGGGATTTGACATTGTTCTGATGCAACACTTCAGTACACATAAAAATGAAGAGATGCAGGAATCATAGAATGAGAGAATAGTATGTAATTATTATGTCAGAGGCTAAAAGATACTTAGAAACACAGACTAAAATGAGTACTATTGTCTAGTACATTATCTTCAAAGCTCAAAATGACAATAATTTTACTGCATAATTGCATTTTTATTGTTTTATTGCACTCATTAAGACGAGCAGCCTTTCTCTCTTTATTCCTTTCTGACTACTTGTCTCCATTGCTCCTGGCTGCTGGCCTAAATCCCTCATCCAAACTTATCTGCAGAACTGGCAATGGTCTGGAAATAGCTGGTTGGTCCCTTGGTGCATCCCTTCCCACCACCCAGATGTTAACACTTTTCAGAGATGGCTCAGCAGGCTCCGACAGAGGCCTTGGCACTGGTTTCCCACAGAGCCCTTTGCTGTAACTGGCATGAGGAGGTCATTCCTGTACCAAAAGGAAGGGAAACAGATTGTGCAATGAGGGTAGGAGGCTGTAACCATGGGACTATCGTAAGTGCAAGACTTTCACCACTTGAAAGATTATTTTTGCTTGACACCACAAACTTCAAGACATGTGCATGCAAATGGGTGTTAAATCTCTGTATGTCCCTAAATCCAGTGGGTCAGCTCAGTTTGTTACTTTCCTCTTAATTTATTTTCTTTGAGGGCATATTCCCTTTGGTAGTAGCCATGCACGGCTAACTCTAGCACATGTAGTATCAGACATTGTAAATGGCACGGTATTCATGCACCTAATTTGGAGTAAATATCTGCTGGGATTAAAGTATTCTTGCCTGTACAAAGGCAAAATGTAAACATAACCTTTGAAAACAGATATATCAAAGACAAAGCTGACTTGCTGTACCAGACTGGTAAGAAAGAAAAGCAACCAAGGGAAAAAAAAGCCAGCTCTCACCCTCAAGTCTTTGGATAACATCACAGACTAAAGCCCCCAACGCTGCATTCAGTGAAGTGGGATTTCAGTCAAAGTCAGTGAGATTTTGCTTAGTTTCGGCAAAATTATCTGATCCTTTCTGAAAGGCCATGTACCAAACAAGCAGGAATCACTGCAGGCAATAATAACTGAAGTTGCAACACACTGGCAGCTGATCAGAAGAATGGCTGTAACTTAGTTAAGCATCATTTTAAATGAGACCCAGACCAAATCTGGATGCACTAATGAATAAAAAAATTACTGACACTAAGTGCATGGCTGCACTTGTTCCACTAGTCTTGAGGGTAAGGTTGCCAGAGGGGATGAAGAATCACAGTTTGTCTTTGAGGGCCTAAGAGGGCTCTTTATATTTTTATATCTTTATATATTTTTATATAAATATATAAATAATATAATTTATTATAAATTATTATAATTTATATAATAATATAATTTTATATTAATAAATATTATATTAATAAAATATAATAAAATAATATTAAAATATAATAAAATATAATAAAATATAATAAAATATAATTAAAAATATATATAAAAATAATAATAAATAAATTAATAAAAAATAAAAAATAAAAATAAAATAAATAATAAATAATAAATAAAATAAATAATAATAAATAATAAAATAAAATAAAAAATAAATAAAAATAAAAAAATAAAAAATATAATAAAAAATATAAAAAATAAATATAATAAAATATAATAAAATAATATTAAAATATAATAAAATAATATTAAATTTATATTAATAAATATAATATTATAATTTATATAAATTATATAAAAATTATAAATTATTATATTATAAATAATATAATATAAATATCTTTATATTTTTATATCTTTATATTTTTTATATCTTTAAGACCCTCTAAGAGGGCCCGTTATATGAGAGGCAATGCAGTTATTTAAGTGCAGGTCACACTGACTTTGATTGCATTGTTTACTGGGGAGTTATGTACATGCATAAAGAACTCATAAATTTAGACCCACAGGCTGCCCACTTTTAAAGGTGAAGCATGACCTGGTTTTAGAAAGTTCTCCACATGCACAGTGGAGAATATTTCCTATAAAAGATGGTGTCTTTAAACTCTTGATGATCTCCAAGTTCTTGTGTGTTGGCAGGATTTGAAGAATGAATGGCAGAATAAACAGACTGGTCACCTAACACTTCCCATCTCAGGGTCCCAAATTGCTTTGCAGGATAACTGAGTAGTGTTAACTGCCCAGCTGCACAGATGGGAAAGCAGGAAGGAGGTCAAGCAGCCACACTAAGAAACTGCAGTGAGTCAGTGAGGCAGCTGAGAGGATCTGCTGACTCCCAGCCAGGGTACTGTGCCCTAATATACTTGGTCTTGCAATATAATATTTAAAAAGAGTCACTCCAACGTGCTTGAGAGTAGGGAAGTTGATATTAGGGACATCAGCCAGGGAAGCAGCAATACATTATTCAAACAGTTTCTTCATCATTCAGATCTCTGCCAGATGCCAAGACCGCTCTCCAGATTTTATTCTTTCAATTTAGTACAGGAGCTGCAAGAAAGAAAAAAAAAATGCCTGGAATCAATAATCCAAAGCTATGCTTTCTGCTATCACAATGAGAAGTCAGAATATTCAGAATACCAAACTTGTAAGTCATTTCAGGACCTTTTGTTAAGTTTTGTCTTAGATTTCAGGTTCTCTGTGCCTCTAAATGGTGTGCAGCTTTCCCAAGAGCTCAATAATTCATTAAGAACTGGTACAGACTTTCAAGACTAGTAATTCATATTTGATAGCCCAAAGCCCTCAGAGGCAGTCTTCAAGAAACACGGGCAGGTGGAACTACAAGGCAGTGTTAAATCCCAATGTTTTTAATAACTAATTGAATGCAATAGCTTTTTCTGTGCTGATGTCAATATATTCAAAGCTTTCCAATTAAATGTAAAAGAAGTCAAAATGAAACCCAAAACAAATAGGTCACTAAAAGCCATCAATGAAAAAGACTACAGATGGAAAACAAGCAGTCATAAGCTGATCAAAACCACAGAGTTACTTTCTGAGATCATGGATATTATTACATAACTTTGTCAAAATGTGTTCAGTAGATCATTTTACTCACTTCATTTGTATGAATTGCTGAAACCAAACCAAGCATTCCCCTTCTTCCCACACATCTCAAGCACAGACCTGTGGCTGATGTCCCTATTGCAGCAGGCTTCAGGCATGGCTTCCTAGTTAGGCAGTTTGGCTGTTGTGAACTGCTCCATCACCAGGAACTGGGCACAGGATGGGGACACACACACTGCATGCCATGCCCAGTTTGGTTGCTGTGCCAGCACCAGGTCAGGATGCCTTGGGGTTAGTTTGCCATCAGCTCCACTTCCCATAGCATTTCTTGTGGTTTACAACAGCTGCAGGAGAACATGATCCAGGCAGGGAGTCAGATTTAGCAGGCTGTTTAATTCAACATCCACTGATTGCAAAGACTTTCAAATTTTCCCATCTGAAGGGAGAACTTTATCCAAACTGTCTTATTAATGTAGCTATATTATATATTAAACATTATGATATTTACATATACCGTGCATATATTGCTCTCTCATATAAACGTATATTCATGTAACTATATTAAATTCTTCATTACAAATCTGCAAGATTAAAAAACTACAAGCACATGCCTAAAATTAACTGAAGCATTTGTTTTCACCATTAAGTCAGCTGGCAATGTAAGCAAGAACCAGGCTGTATAAAGGCACATGGGAACACATTAGTCCCACAAATAATAAAACATAATGATAATGGTGCTCTGAATAGAAATGATTGTGAAAGCAGGGCAAGCACTTAGATAATTTCATGCCAGACAAATAGCCCGCCCACAATAAGATATTTTCACAGCCAAACACTAATTGAATCAGTCAGCCAACAGAGAGTGGCCTAAAATATTTGTTCTGCCAATTTTTCAAGTTTCTAATTTTCAATACGGCTCTTCAAATCCAAACATTTCATTGAGCAGGATCCTGCACTTCTGCAGGCAATGAGAGATGGCAGGAGAAGAAAAGCTGGGAGACTGACAGCAGATTAGGAAGCAGCGAGCCAACACCACCCAAAAATGTGTCATGGCCAGCTCCGCTTTCAGCAGGAATTAGACTTCCCTTGTTGGGTTTTTTTTTTTCATTTCTTTGTTTCTTTTTGTCCCAGAACTGCAGGCATGGCACACCCTGGCTTCTGGGAGCAGGCTGAAGGCATGCATTAAATGCTATGAGAACAGATAAAAGAAAATGCTATTATCAAACAGTTTGCATTTCAAGGCAGGTTAGTCTTGGCAGAAGGAGGCATTTCTTTTTGTGTTTAAAAGGCTTGGATTTCTCCTATTTCTGAGTGAGATGTGGTTATGCGTAAAGCTCATTCCTCTCCTGACTGGAGATAAGCTTACCCTCACAAATCTAGACAATGAGCAAAAGAGCAATGATGATTTTTTTTTTTTTCACTTGGTTTCTCTCTCACTAACAGGTTTTGCTGCCGCTGACACACAGAAATCCCAGCAGTGTGCTTACAGCATGTGTGCACAGAGCATTCCTTGGACTGAAGGATGGAAGGAAGAAACTGCATGGAAGGAAATCTCAGTGTAGCCATTCCAGCCCCATTTCTTATAATTCCCATGACCTGAACTAGCTCTGCTCCAAGCAGAACTGCCCATAACCTCCCCATGTCCAGAACCAGGTTCCTCCTGTCTGTTCAGTGGTTTTCAGTGCTAACGCAATTTAAAGGCATTTTTGTTACGTCCACAGGATTTTTTGCCCTGTTTTCACTGGGGTTTGTGAAAAGGCAAGATAGCATTCTTGCAAAGGTGGATGCTGGCACTGCTTGCGAAAGCGGTCACCTGTGGCAGGCAGATTTTTCAGCACCAAGGAAGGAAAAAACAGCTAATGAGATCTGATGAAGCTCAAGTCCCCATGCATGGCTCTCAGCGGGCTCAGGGAGTGTGTCAGCTGCTCAGAGGAGCAGGAGCAGCCTGAGCCTGTCCTTCAGATCCCTGACTTACGAGTACAGCACCGCAGTGTGTGCTCAGCCATGAACACTTCACTGGCAGTTAATCTCCCAGTGCTAATCAAGGAGTGAATATTGTCCAAGATGTTATTTCACAGCATCCCAGAATTCCAAGGGTTGGAAGGGACCTCAAAAGATCTTCTAGTCCAACCCCCCTGCAAGAGCAGGGCAACCTAGAGTACATCACACAGACTCTTGTCCAGCCGGGCCTTGAATATCTCCAACGTAGGAGACTCCACAACCCCCCTGGGCAACCTGTTCCAGTGCTCTGTCACTCTCACAGTAAAGAAGTTCTTCCTGATGTTCACATGGAACCTCTTATGCTCCAGTTTACACCCATTACCCCTTGTCCTATCACTGGACATCACTGAGAAAAGCCTAGCTCCATCATCCTGACACTCACCCTTTACATAGTTGTAAACATTGATAAGGTCACCCCTCAGTCTCCTCCAAGCTAAAGAGACCCAGCTCCCTCAGCCTTTCCTCATAAGGGAGATGTTCCACTCCCCTAATCACCTTTGTGGCTCTGCGCTGGACTCTTTCAAGCAATTCCCTGTCCTTCTTGAACTGAGGGGCCCAGAACTGGACACAATATTCCAGATGTGGCCTCACCAAGGCAGAGTAGAGGGGGAGGAGAACCTCTCTTGACCTACTGACCACACCCTTTCTAATGCACCCTAGGATGCCATTGGCCTTCTTGGGCACAAGGGCACAGTGCTGGCTCACGGTCATCCTCCCATCCACCAGGACCCCCTTTCCCCTTCACTACTTTCCAGCAGGTCAACCCCCAACCTGTATTGGTACATGGGGTTGTTCCTTCCCAGATGCAGGACTCTACACTTGCCCTTGTTGAATTTCATCAAGTTTCTCCCCGCTCAACTCTCCAGTCTGTCCAGGTCTCGCTGAATGGCACATAGCCTTCTGGTGTGTCAGCCACTCCTCCCAGTTTAGTGTCATCAGCCTCCAAAGTCAGGATGCAAAGAGCCCCAAGCCCCCTCTTCTGCCAGAAACAGCCTCCAGATCTTGATCCTCATCTCATCTAAGGAGAGGCAACTGCCAGAACAGCATTTATTCCTCTCTCATATGTGGTGGCATCAACATTTGACAGGAGCTGAAATCTTTGCCCGGGCAAAGCAAGTCCTTGGCCACTGCAGAAGCTGCACATCTGGTGGCAATTCGTTCTGCTACCCTAGGACACACACACAGGAAATGTGGGATAAGGGGAGCACATAATCAAACCTGCCACAGAGAGGGGCAAAAACCAAGGAGACGAAAAGTGAAGAGTGGGACACCAGCAAAGACCTTTATTTGGGAAACATCCTCCTGAGGACTAACAGAGAGCAACCAGCGTCACCATCTGTTCTCCAGAAATGCTGTTTGGTACCAGGGTGGCCAAAGGGAAGTGGGACTGTAGCCCACTCCATGCCCAGGGCCTGACCTCACAGTGGGCACTGATGGCTTTGACTCTCATGTCTTTTAGGCTGGCAATGGACAAATGGCCATTACGACCACTATCATGTGAAGAAAAATTCGATACAGGCAGTATGTGTTGATATAATCGAATCACACCTTGGGAACTGCAAGGGACCCAGTGTGAAAGGCCATTAGTTTTCTGAATGTTGAGCACTATCAGTGAATATATGAGCCTAAATGGTCAAACTAGTATGGGTATGTACAATAGAAGAACTTGAAGGTGCCCAACAACATGTTTCTCAGAAACTTGCTTATGGAATCTACCATCAGCCAGGTTTCTTGGAACATGCTCTTCAGTTTAGCTGTGTAAACTCCAGTCAAATTGCACTTTCTGGATCTCATTCCAGAAGATTCCAATCAGTGAAGAATTTAAACTCAGTGTGCAAGAGCCAGAGACAAAAGGATCACATCACTGGTGGTTTTCTTGCTTTCCTGCCATTGTATGTAAAAGCAGCATTAAAGCTCTCCCATAAATGGGCTCTCCAGATAGAACATTTAATTTCCTCCTAAAGATTCCTTCTGATAAAAGTGCTAGAGATGGATCAGCTGGAGGAGAGTGGCTGTGCACTCAGCCCTGATGTCCTAGCTATCACACAGGGACGTGGTGAGCCCAGGTTCTTTGTTTTTGTTCTCACACACCTGCGTATCTAGACAGCATTTAAGTCCCAGCTAACAAAGTTGGGACCTGATGCTATTTTAGTTAATATCCTCGCTCATAAGGCTGACAGTGTGGCTAACGTGAACCTGGAATATGGCTTTAAGGGTATATTTGTACCAGACCGTGGGTGATAACCGAAGCTGAATAAGGAGCAAGAGCAGAGAAAGACATCACTCGTGGCACACCAGATGCTCTCCTGATGGACTTGCTGTGTCTTTTGACCACTTTGACATGAAAACTAGCAAAGTGACAAAAACCCCATCCCCAACATCACAATTGTCCTTGAAGATGTGGATTGCTGATACTCATTTAAATTAGGACACAATTCAGGTTATCACTAACAAATTATGCACCGTAATGAATGCTATGAACCACAATAGCACTCTTCAGACAACTCAGCTGCTCCAGATGAGAACTGTTTAACACGGGCTATGGACAATCTGTTTTCTTCTTTAGATAATCTTCAAATAAAGCCCAGATTTGACTGAGAGTATTTTCATTTTGCGGCATAGGCTCCTAATTTGTACATAAACCACTCTCTGAGAGATATTCATCAGTAAATGGATTATCTCTACATTTATCCCTATAACCATTTGCAGTTCTGACTGAATTGTCAACAGGTTTGAGAACAGTGTGAGCAAAAATTCTCCAGTCCATCCATTGTAATATGGGAAATGACAGGATGCTATTCATCCACCTTCTCTTGAATATTGGAGGAAGACAAAAAAGACAAATATGGAAGAGGAGAGGGAAAAACAAATCCCTTTTTTTAAGAAAGATGGTGGTTCTTCTGCCAGGACCCAGCGTCCAAATCCTTTCTCACCAGCGTACACTGAGCTACTCTAACAAGGAAGGGTGGCAGAACCAGAGAAACACGGACCCAAGTCCCCATTGTGTTGCCTGAGCACCCACTAAAACTCTGCAGCCCACATTTTTAAGCCCTATTCTGGAGGGATGTAAACAGTTGTTCACCATAGCAAAGTGCCTCAAACATCAGGCTGTGGAGGAATCTGTGGTACCTTCTGCCAGCCACTTCTCATGCAGTTGCACTCCATATAAATACTACTCAGGGTTTTGAGCCCAGCTCTCCCAGCATCTGGCACTTCCAGACTGCAAATTGGTCTTTACAAGTCAAATCAGACAAGATAATCACAACAAAATAAAAAAGACATCCTGCCACCAAATTCCCCAGCACGTGGGAATTCCTGCATTTCTGTCTACCAAAAATCAAGATTTGGAAATCTCACCTCTGATTCTCCTAACTCCTGCCATGACGGATCTTTCTATTGCTGTCACTTGTTTTTACAGGTGGTCTTTGGTCTGCGCCAACAGACATACTCCAGATTCCCAGTCCAGCTACAAAGCTCTGCAGACATACTCGTCAAGCATCAGGAGCCTAAGAGGCAGTGGAAAGCAACTACAAAGTCTTGAAATGCAACCAACTTTTTGCCTTATGTAACTGCAACAACAGTTTCATTTTGTTAGAAAACAAGTCTATGAGGAACTTTAAAATACATTTTCATTTAAAAATTACTCATTTACACCATAAATTCCATTTACGTGTTTCATTCTGAGATGACTGAAACTCAGCAAGTAATTGTCACTGAGGTATCTAGGTCTGAAAAAACATCAGCAGCATTTGCCCCAGAAAAGTCCTTACTTTTCATATCAAAAAGTCTGCTGTAGTCTGCTGCTGAAGGCTATTTTAAAAGAGTCACTTCCCTAGATCTTAATCAATGTTTAAGAGACCACATTAATATCAGCCCAGGTAATTAAATTGGACATCACAAGAAGTGAAGGAGATGCTCACAGTGATGGGAGAATGATTCCCATTTCAAAGTAACTCACTTGAACAGTTAAAGAAGTTTTTTTGTGATATGGAAACATGAAATTCAGCAATACTTGGATAAAACCGAAGCACTGCTTTTACTAATGATTAGCTGCTTCTTTTAAAGCAACTGCATTTTAGGTGGACAGCACATTAAACTTTGCCATGAGTGTTTTCACCTCCCTCATTTTCTACTTGTGGTTTGCTTCTGTTACCTTCAAGTATATTTTATGGTTTATTATAAAATTGGATATACTGACAGTGTTTTACTTGTGGCTTTTTAATTTCTTTTGTTTAGATTATATGGAAGAAAATCCATGAAGAGTAACAGTAAATTTTATAAGAAGAATTAAATTTTAGGGCCTTTATAAATGAGATAGATAGAAATAAAAGACACAGATATAGGCTTCTTTTGCTAAGGACTGTAGCCAAGCCTGAGTACGAAGTTCCTCAATAATAAATCTCCATTGTTTCCTCCTGGTATTTACAGCAACAGAAATGTGGAATAAGTGAGAAAATCTGCTTATTTTTGTGTTACCTTATGTTATTGTCCCTGTGAAGCAAAGGATTAAACAACTTTTGATGGTGATCTCTCCTATGAGTAGTTTTTCCCAGGATCAAGTGATTTGGCTTGTTCTGATTTGGCTTGTTCTAATCATTTGATACGGTTACAGTCAATTACAGAGGCATTAAGATATGCATCATCCACTTGTAAAGTGAGATTTATTTTGGATCCTTTATGTTCTCCATGGCCCAAAAGCTTGCTGTTCATGCTAAACAAGTTCCAGGGCTATTAATGGGAACCTTTGGAGAGCTTGTTTTAAAATGCAAGTATTGTGCATGAGCAGCGGCCATGCAATTAAAAATAAATAACTACTTAGCAGGCTATGTAAAAAATTCTTAGAGGTGCTCAGTAGAGTGTCATGGACAACACCCTCATGCCATGTAAATCAGCAGCAAAATTCCCAGACATTTCAACAGCTTGAATAATTTCTTCTCTTTTCAGGAATTTCTTAAGTATTTTTTTTCCCATGCAATTCATAAATCTCCAGTAGGTTTGGCTGGAGCTGCTGTTAGCACAGACGTTGTACACCAGGAGACATCAGTTCTGACCACAGAGTCATTTTCATAGAATCATAGAATAGTTAGGGTTGGAAAGGACCTTAAGATCATCTAGTTCCAACCCCCCTGCCATGGGCAGGGACACCTCACACTAAACCATGTCACCCAAGGCTCTGCCCAACCCGGCCTTGAATGCCGCCGGGGATGGACCATTCACAACTTCCCTGGGCAACCCATTCCAGTGCCTCACCACCCTAACAATAAAGAATTTCTTCCTTATATCCAATCTAAACATCCCCTGTTTAAGTTTGAACCCATTACCCCTTGTCCTGTCACTACAGCCCCTAATGAACAGTCCCTCACCAGCATTCTTATAAGCCCCCTTCAGATACTGGAAGGCTGCTATGAGGTCTCTACACAGCCTTCTCTTCTCCAGGCTGAACAGTCCCAACTTTCTCAGCCTCTCTCTCTTCATACAGGAGGTGCTCCAGTCCCCTGATCATCCTCGTGGCCCTCCTCTGGACTTGTTCCAACAGTTCCATGTCCTTCTGATGTTGAGGACACCAGAACTGCACACAATACTCCAAGTGAGGTCTCACAAGAGCAGAGCAGAGGGGCAGGATCACCTCCTTTGACCTGCTGCTCACGCTTCTTTTGATGCAGCCCAGGATGTGGTTGGCTTTCTGGGCTGCGAGCGCACACTGAAGCTGGCTCATGTTCATCTTCTCATTGATCAACACCCCCAAGTCCTTCTCCGCAGGGCTGCTCTGAATCTCTTCTCTACAGATTTTCACAGAGTGCATTCAGACTCCCTTGCTAGATGTAGCTATAACAGCTCACAGTATAACACTACTCCTGGTATATTTTGTAGACATACACCAAGTATGATGCCCGTGTTATCAGCCTGGCCTAAACTATGATGCTATGGCTTAAAATGGGTGCAAGCATGATGTCTCATCACTAGGGGAAACAAGGACTCATACAAGCATTGCTGCATCTTTCAGCATGTCCCCTGCCACAGATTTTGCTTCTCACCCCTGCCCTCCCTCAGTCTGCTTGGATTACTTTTGCTTTCTCTATTTATCCCTTGCCCTTCTCTGCTCTGTGTGATCAGTACGACATTTTTTCCTGAGTTTTGAGTGATGTGCATATTCTGGGGCTGGTATCTGAATGGAATATACCTTCAGCAAACAAGCACACCCAGCCCTGCCTGCCATCTGTCCCCAGCTCTAGACGTGTGACAGAAATTATAATTGTTATTCTCTGCAACGAGTATTTGGTATTTCACAATGATATTCTACACTCCTTGTGATAAAATTGTGTAAGCCAAAACCAGAACCTGTATTCTCTGATTTAAAAGCCCCAGCATACAGGTACCATCCCTGCAGCTTAGCAAAACAAGAATACTGCTAGCACAAAAAGCCACTGAGCAATTTATTATAGAAAGCCTTGTCAAACACAGTTTGGGGCACTTTGGATGCCTCATTTTCATCCAAAGTTAACCCTGCAGCTAATTGAGGGATCATAACTAGACTTTCTGATTGTTCTCTGTAGGACTTAACAACACTGTGAATATCCACTTGCATCATTTTGATGACACTGAGCCTTTTAATCAGGCACCACAGTTTGCAAGGGCTGCAGTGTTAGTTATCCGTTATAAATAGTTCACTGCCAAAAAATATCAGATAGTTTCTGCAATATTTATGGTAAGAAGATTTAATGAAATGAACATCCTGGCATTAGCAGAGTAGCTATTTCAAAAAGGGTGATCTTCAGAAAGGTTCAAGGTGCTGTAAACTGAGCGATATGCCACTTAAAAATATACAATCGTGATGTTCCATGTGCTGCAATGTCTGTGATGCTAATGAAAGCAAAGATCTCTTGATTTTTCTGCCCTACTGTCAGTTCTTAATTCTGGAGTTGCCCCGTGGGAGTCCGTACCAGGGGGAGGGCTGAACCAGAGAAGAAGTTGCCAGTGTGGCAGTTGCCAGAGCACTAATGCACAGGGGAGGGTATACGCGCATGGCTTTCATAGCAAACTTTACTGCCAAACTACTTGGATCTTTTGCAGGGTTTTTATCTGGATTCAGAGGTACAGCAATTGAGACAATGACATCTGTCCAGCTCAGTGAGTAAGATACAGTCTTCTTTGAACTGATTGAGAGAAATTACCATTAATATTGATATCTGCTGCTGACTTCACTTCATATTTTTCACATGCAGCTTATACTTTTGGGAAACAGGCTTGTGCTTTATCACTCTAGTAGACAAAATGAGTTTGGGTACACATCTTAGGAAATTCTACTTGGAAAATAACATTGACCAGATGCCAAAACATGTAAAAGATGAGTATCTGAATAAAAAATGCCAATATGCAAGATAAACTATTCCTAACTATAAATAATGAATGTTAATCCAGCAAAAATGGAAGACATAAGTGGGAAGCATTATTAAAAAGATGGCTATTAGTCTTTATTTATCTCCTTTAGCATGATAAACTCTTATTGTCTCCTTAGTCTACCTAATTGCAACTGGAAAATTGTTGCCATGGATGCCACCAAAGTATGCAGAGTGATAGTTTCTATTTTTTTAATGTTTCAATGGTTCTTTGTACAACACAAGTGGAAGCGCTGCCAGAATTCAGATCAAAACACGCAGTTAGCTGAGTGATGAGACTCAGCCACTTTGCAAGTGGACAAAAGCAGAACACAATTTGTTTATATCACTTGCAAACCCTTTTGTAAGACTTCAGCTGCTCAATTAGCACACAATGCTCTAGGGAAGGGACAGGGAGCTTTGATGAGCTCACCACCGGGACAAGCGGCGTTGTCCATGTGGGGTGACCTGCCTGCACCCTATGGCAGTGGCTGCCACAATGGGATAGCGTCTCGTTTCACCATGCTCTGGCACCAGCCCACAAATCTGGGCTAAGGAGCAGCAGGCAAGTATTGTAGGCAGCAGCCAAAATGTGTATTTAGCAAAATCACCACAGGTTCAGCTCTTGAACTAAAACTCAGCACTGGACAGCAGTCATTGTCTAGACTTGTGTCAGTCCTCAATTTCCCCAGTGATGTACCAAATGAAACTCTTGCTTCGCCATCCACCTAAAGTCTGCAAATGCCATTGACCTGTAGTAAGCAACTGTCCAACAACAAAAAAGAGGAACTTTTTACAAGGGCAGGTAGTGAGAGGACAAGAGGGAATGGCTTTGAACTCACAGAAGGCAGATTTAGGTTAGATATTAGGAAGAAGTTCTTCCTTGTAAGGGTCTGACACAGGTTGCCCAGAGAAGCTGTGGCTGCCCCATCCCTGGCAGTGTTCAAGGTCAGGTTGGATGGGGCTTTGAGCAACTTGGTCTAATGGAAGGAGTCCCAGGTCATGGCAGGGGGGTTGGAACTGGATGGTCTTTAAGGTCTCTTCCAACACAAACCATTCAAGAATTCTATACAACCAGTCAACAAGCTTTTCAAAAGTAACATTATTACAAGCAGCTTAGTTTATCAGAGAAGGAGAGAGAAAGAACGGGAGAGAAAAGAGAGGGTTTGTATTTTGCTTCACCACCTGCTTCTCATGCCTTTCCCACAAACTGTTTACCTTTTCACAGAAGAACATGCTGCACAGACCTCCCCAAACTGATATTTTGAAAGATTCCTAAGAAATCAGATTATGGCCACAATAATCAGACACACCACTCCCTCCCATTCCTCTTTTACAGATTTGCAAAGAATTAAAAACAGGTGTCCTGGCATATCAAGGGATGTTTCCCTGTAAAATTATGTTCTTCATCTCAGTTACAAAATCTATTCCTGTTACTCCATTCATGACCAAAGAGGGAGAAAATAAAACGCCATTTCCAAAGAAAATCAGTAGTCACGGTGGTGACACACACTTGGTTTTTTCTCCCACCCAGGCTTTTCTGAGCCTGTCAGCCCCACCAGGCGTGAGCAGGACTGGGGATGGCAGTTTGGGCTACTAGGGACCTGTTGGGGTTTCTGCATGTGAGCCAGCAGCCGCAACAGCCACAGCACTTACAAACTATTTCACAAGCCTGTTGTGACCATTAATTACACCCTATTTGCAAAGAGCTTGGAAGATACTATTATGTGAGGAGCAGCCTTTAGGAAATCATGTAATACCTATATATAACTTCCACACAAAGTACTATTTAATGTTGTTCTACAAGCGTCAGTTCTAAAATCTATTAAATGCCAGTGGCATAAACAAATAGCTTTCTCACATTCAAAAATGCTAATATATTTAGATAAAAGCTCAGAACAATAGAATTTTCTATTTATTTATGTTAAAAGTGTAACAAACTCAGCAAGTCACATTTTAACTACTGAGCTAGATCATTTTTAAATCATTTCAGATTAATAATCCTCCAAGTTGAATCAGGCTTTTCAGCAATCTGGTGTAGTGGAAGGTGTCTCTGCCCATGGCAGGGAGTTTGGAACTAGATGGTCTTTAAGGTCCCTTCCAACCCAAACCATTCTGTGATTCTATGAATAGTAGAATTCTGTCTTAGCTGACATTAAAAAGATGAGAAGAAAGTATTTTAGCAGTGCTTTTTTAACCTCTTTTTACTTACTATTTCAGTCTCTGTCTTTGATAAAATAAGCAAAAAAATACAAAATTAGTGCCACTGCAGGCTGTGGTTGAAGGTGCATGGTTTCTTTACACAGCTTTCCCCACTACTGCCCCAAAGGTAAGTAAAATAGTAGGAAAATGCATGTTGCAACACAGAGACTGTCTCTAGGTCCTGATGTGACCAAAGTCTGCATTGACAAAAGGGCATTCAATAATACACATATACATTATTTTAGTCTAGCAGTCTATAGTTAATACAATAAAATTTGGCAATAGAATTATACGTTGGAGTCTGGCAACAACAAAGACTAAAGCTCTCTGGGAAAAGAATTATATTTAAGCTGAGTCTTTCCTAGCCTGTGTTAGCTCTCTTGCCCCAAGGAGTATCAGCAGTGGCAGATTGACCACTTTCAGAGTATCAAACGGGTGGCATACTGCTCAGAGCAGCAACAGTGCAGAAAACATAATCCGTATCATAAAACCAAGACCTAGTACTAATTTCTTTAGTGTGAGGCTGAACTGGGCAGTTACACTCCTTGCAGTGATGCTAATCCTGCTGTTTGAGTGTCTAATGCCAAAGGCAGTTCCAGTAACACCAGCTGGCATTCTCATGCCTTTTGGCTTCCTACCATACATCCATCCATCCCCAAGCACAGCATAGAAAGGACTGCCAGATTCATGACTAACAGCTGGTCACAGCACCAGTCAGGAGGCCTATACTACTGTCAAAAACCTGTGACAGCAGTAGCGTTTATTTTCTAACAAGAGCAGAAAGAGAGCAACAGAGTTTGACAAGTGGTTCTCACTGCCAGATACCTATATCACCCGGTCAGGAGGAAAGTAAGACTTCATTTGGCTGACCAGCACTGCTGCCTTCTCCCATTGAGAACTATGTTCATAGAATCCTAGACTGGTTTGGGTTGGAAGGGAACATAAAGGTCATACAGTTCCAAATCCCCTGCAACAGGCAGGGACACCTTCCACTAGACCAGGTTGCTCAAAGCCCCGTCCAACCTGACCTTAAACACTGCCAGGGATGGTGCAGTCACAGCTTCTCTGGGCAACCTGTTCAGTGCTCTTGCTTTGTTCCCAAGATTTTGCACTAGATGCACTGGGTATTTTTGTAATGCATCTTTATTGCTAAAATAAAAAAAGTAAATCGGCAAGCATCTCAAAATAGACATGCATAATATTTCACTGCTGACAAAGCAGGACAACAAAGACCTGTTTTGAATGGCTGAAAGAACAAGAAATTCTCATCTAGCTTGCAGTAAATTTGCAAAGAGCTATTTGATGAATAAATTAGCTAAAACAGCATCACTTGCTTTACCTGCAGCTTTTGAGGACAACTTGCTTGTTCTCATGTGGTGTAGTCAATTATAAAAATGCAAATCAAAAAAGTAATAGGCTCTGTTTCCAAAAGAAAAAGAAAAATTGAGTAACATTTAAAAGTCCTACAAGACCAAAACAAATAGTAACTGTAATGGTAATGATCTATTTAAAGAAATATTTTACTAGAAAGGCATTTGCTTCCCTTCCATTCTCAGTTCTTTGCACAGGCTACATCAGCAGCGTGCCAAGTTAGAAATTCATAGGTGAGCCCATTTCACAACAGTTAAGCTCATGGTTCCCACAGTCTGTATAAATTGCTGTACCAATTCAGTATCTCTATGAAAATGCAGATATCTGCAGCAGTAATGGCTACAGGGACTAATATTTTGGAAATCCCTGCTTCGCCACTGGCTAGTGATGAAGACCACTAATGAACCCAGCATTTCCTGGGCTCCGGGAAGAGTTAAGCATATCTGGAATGCTGCATTAGGAGCTGAGGCTGCCCAGGACCAGTGTCCCCACCAGGTGCACACACATCACCAAGGGTGGGATGGGATTCCCATGGATACTCCATGTTTCTTAATGGTGGGGTTGATTGAGATGCCTTGTTTTAAACACCTTGCCAACTTTAGCTCCTCTTTCTCATCAGCTTTATTCTTTTAAATTAGTGAAACAAGCTAAAGTAAAAATCTCTCACCTCCATTATGAAACACATAAACCAACGCCTCAGGAACAAATGTGCTATGAAATGTTGATCTTTTCCTCACATAAAGCCAACACAGTCCTCGGGCTGAACCATTCTCCCTCAAAATCATAGCAGCTTAGTCTGAGATGTATACTTATAATTCTTATATTTTTGTAACATATATTAATATTTTCACCAGTAAAGAACTGGTCATCAGGCATAACGTTTGATCCTGTTTTATGTACTCATTCTACCAGTGGCTGGAAACTTAGATACAAAAATGCTGCAGCATCAACCTCTTTTCCAGTTGCTATTCTTTTATTCCTTCTAAAAAACTTCTTTCCTATGTCCATTATAATTCGAGGCAGAAAGCAGAGACTCCATATGCAACACCTTTGAACATCATTCAGTTATGGTAACCATTTTAGCTTTACTGCCTTTTCTCCATCCTCTGTGTTTTACTTCACATGATTTTATCTGGCCTCCAGTAGCCCTTTCCCCTACCATAGCACAGGCCAAGTGCCAGAAGGGGAGGAACGATGGGATCAAAAGCTCAGTCTGGATTTCCAAAGCCACTCTTGCATCTACAGTATGTGTGAGCATCTGAATAATTCATTGCTTAGGATATTATAGCACCGGTTTTGTAGGTCACGGTTTTCAGCAACAGACGTTTAGCATACAGCAACTGCTTTAAATTGCTACACAGAGCGAAATTTAATCCAAATCTGTGAATTATTTGGAAATGCTAAAAATAAACTTAAAAAAACCCTAGTGAATGTTATGCGTGCTCTAGGAAGCGCAGACAATGATTTCACACACTGTATAATAAAGAAATAATGAATCATCTGCAAATGCTAAAGATGTTTTGGACACATTCAGGGGAATGACTAGGGCTGAAAGATTATGTTTCAAACCACAAACAAGTGAAAAAGAAGCCAAAAGGTATAATGCCACCCAAGCACAATTGCATTAACTCTCAACACTCAGTGACATGGAATTGGACTGTATTGACCATCATTGCTATGAGCTCCCTTAAAGCTGAGTGGTGAGAGAAATCCTAAAGCTATAGCAAAAATCTGATTCTGCTCAGAAGGAAGGGTTCAAGAGTGTACACCAAGGGCAGGCAGCCTCTGTCAAATGCAGCCACTGACCATACAGCAACCTTCAAGTCACTCTGTAAAAAGATCCAAACTCTCTACTTGTGTGCTTCAAGAAAACTTGATTGAAAATGATCATGCAGAGTACTACCCTAGCGAGCAGAGATATACCATGTGTCACCTGCTTGCTAGCCTCACATGCAAACAGAGAGGATTCGTCTCCATCCTCCATGGGAGTGTTGCTCCCTTCCTCTCCACAGCAGAGCAGCTCTTTCCCCACCAACTGGGCAGGACTCTGCACCAGCAAACAGTCCTTCCAAGTTTCAAAATGCATTTTATTTAATTGAAATAGTTCCTGAAATATCTTAACCAGGCCCTGTGGAACCCTATTAACTCCAGATGATAGGTTTTTTTCCCTAATTCTTCAAAACAGTGATAGTTAAAAGAGATTTGGAAAGGGAGCAGCAGTTTGCTTTCCCACCCAACAGCTGGAGGAGGAACAGGACAGACCTTGTTTGACTGCTTTATATAACAAGTATAAAAACTTGGCATAAGATTTCATAGATGTTGTGTGCATTACTAAAAATGTATTTTTATTCATTTTTAGTTTGAATTGTCAGTCATAAAATACCTGCTGTGGTTATGGCTGCTTTTCATTCACGTATTTGAAGAAACCTGCTTTGACAAGCACATTTTCATGGTTACACTGCAAAGCACAAAACGTAGCTTGGATGACAAGCTGGATGGCCAAGCTGGCAGGCAGGATAAATGATTACAACACCTTTCTCAGTGGGATCTAGTGCAAGGGAAGGGTACTACCAGCCTAATTCAAAGAAAGCTCACCTTTTCAGTGAGCTTGTACTCAATACAACAGTGATCCATTCCCAGGCACTTTAATAAAAGCAAAAAATCCAGCACACTCTTTTGATAGCATGGAAATTTACCCTCCCAGGCAGCTGCGTTTTAAATAAAGCTCCTTTTCCAGATCAACCACCTCATTACACAGTGATACTCTTGAAGTCCACTTCATCCATGTACTTTTCTTTTTCTTTCTTTCTTGAACTGTAATAAAGTAGCATGTAAAGAAGGACAAACATGTAAAGGATTGTTCTATGATAGGGCACTTTTGGCTAAAGCTGTTTCTGCCAACCAGATTTTTGCAGCTGCTCATCTTTTGAAGGAAATGTTCTTCGTTGGACAGTGACAACAGGAATGCAAAAAGCACACTGAGAGGCGCAAAAGGAAGAATCAAACCTATTTCATGTGACACTAGAAGGACGTGGATGGCTCGAGAGGAGGAAAGTGTAACTTAGAGAGATCTCGCTTCCTTCTGAGGTTTTCACAAGACAAGAAAAAGGCCTGACTCTCAAAGAGTGAGTGTTTCTGTGTGAAATACATTGGAGAGCAGGATCTGGAGATGTGTCCAGGCTCCCAAAACCGGCAGGATCTCAAAAAGAGCTGTCTGCACCATGTCCAGACAGTTGTGAGCAAAGGCCCCGTCTGTGTTCACATCACCATATTAGGCAAGCACCACACTTTTCTGAACAGGCTGGGGGTCTCAAATACAGGTTCTGAGTGTTACAGGCTTTACCAGAGCTCACGCTCGGTCTCCCCCTTACATGTGCAATAGGCAGGACATACCAACAGCAACAGATACGGTCCCTTTCCTGCTGCTTCCATTGGGAATTCCAAAGGGCTTTGCAGGTCATGCCTCCCACATCCAAAAAGTCTCAGAAGGGAACTTAAGGATCTTCTTACTGGAGTTTTTTAATACCAAACTGGGTAAACACTGAACTCTTAGATGCTGACAAGCAGATCGGAGAAGCAACAATGAGTTATCTTGCCTTTACTCCAGGCTGTGGGCAAATTAAGGGGTATGTTTTAATTGTACCTGGATTTCAGCTGCTGTACTCAGCTATGAAGTCACTGGCAAGCTGGCATCTGGCAATCATCCGTGCCAGCTAGTCCATCAGTAGCTGCACCAGACACAGCACACAGGAGGAAGCACTAAAACAAACAAAGTCTTCCAGACCCACCCACCCCTATACATAACATATCACAGACATATTTATCCTATTTTATATAGACATTTTAATCAAGTATAATACAACTGAAGAAGACCACTTTACGTGCACCAGCTGAAGAGAATTACATTAGACTTTCCAGAACCAAAGACAACCACTACCTCAATTAGAATAGTGCTGCATTCATAGACCATAATTCTGCCTTAAGCAGAGAACGTAAGAATTATGGGCTTGAACAATTGAGACAAATGGGGTTTGAACTGAGGAAAGGTTCACATGGTTAAAGAACACAGGTAAATTGTTCCACCTGCCACCAGTGTTTGAAAAAGTATGCACAAACAGGCCAATAATACGCTGCAACAACACAGGTAATAAAATATAGGTTAAATGTAGTAGATTAAAATGTAGTATTTTAATCTACAGTATTTTCTGTGCAGTGCAAAGTGAAAAAAGGAAGACACTGCATTTGATGACAGCTATACGTATAGGCGTACATAATGAAAATTCGATTGCAAATACATGTGCTTTCATACAGAAGCAGGTTTTAAAGTATAGTCAGCTACTGTGGCATTTATCAAATCAAATATCAAGACTATAAGTCCTTAAAGATATGGACTTTAAAAGCATATACATTTATTAAAAGTGAATATCTCGTCACAATTTTAGTTATGACATAAAACCACTTCACATTTTTCTAAACCAGACTTTTTTCCTGATAAATTATATTAAGCAAATTAAGTGAGACAAACCAAACTCTATCATCTGTCGCTGAACCCTATGTGACTGCAGGCCTGGTCTTCTTTAAACACAGAAGAAATACTGCAGGAAAAGAAAGCAGCTTTATATATTTTGTAAAGACAAATTCCCACATAATAGTTCCTTCTGCAGTTCTTCTGTGTGTACATCTGCACCACTAATATAGATCAGAAGGAAGTGTATAAGAACACAGCAGTATTTTAATCTTTTGTTTTCTGTCAAAGTTTTTTTATATTCCTAGTGCAATTACTTTTGTATAATCAGTAATGGCAGGTAAACACCAAGTAGTTTACACACAAGATCGAGATAGCTTATAAGAAACCCAGGAAACAGTAACATCTAAAATCAGATATAAAAGAAATCATATTTTCTCTGAATCAAATAAAAATGCTTAAATAACTTATTCCCCACGCTGTTAGAAAATAAGAGTGCTGTACAAAGAGAGCCTAAGTACTCCACTATATGAACTAGAAACTGCTGATTTTTATTAGGTATAAGTTAAACGGCAAGAGCAGTGGTGGAAAAAAATAAAAGGTTACTGGACTTTGTTACATTTTTAACTGCCCCTTAGTTCTGTCTCCTTTTACCTTTGCCCCTAAGGCACAGACAAAAATGCTACAAAAAATATTAAATCAGAAAATATCCCATGGATTTGAAACATCATCTGTTTTTCCAGAAGACAGCCATACCTTATATGTAAGCACATGTCCCCTTTCCTTTTTCCTTACAAGTAACACCCACCAAGTGTAAGGCTTTCCTGTAGATCTGAAACACACAGGGAATGGTAAACTATTCTATTTTAAAACCTGAGCCACCACCAGTCTCTACAGTGTTAAGACATCAAACTCCACCAGTAGACTCTAGGTGCATCTTCAAGGAAGCATTACCAAACACCATTGATCACCATATCAGCCACAGCGGGTACCATAAAAACACAAGAGCAGCCACCACGCTATTTGGAGCTGCCACTGTACAAACAATACAGAAAGAATGTCCTGTTGGTCCCTGCAGAAAGAAATCAGAATGCTGATTAATACAGCAAAATTCCTTAAATTAACTCTCAGCTTTACCTGTGGCAGACTCCGCCTCCTTCTCAAGAGGACTAAAGTAAAAGGTAAAGCCATGAGTAAGCAGACATATCACTCTGTATAGTGTTATAGGTCCCAGTAGGATGAGGAAGGGGATTCTCCCCATCTACTCCACCCTCATGAGACCTCACCTGGAGTACTGTGTCCAGCTCTGGGGCCCCCAACCATTCTGTGATACTATCACTCCTATAAGAATGCATGATGTGAGATGCTCTTCTGAGATACGTATCTATGCATAACAGAGGGCAGACTCTAATGTTTTCCATGGGCATTCATACTGTTTCTCTTATGAATTTTTTGAAATTTGAAATTTTGAAAAAAAGAGCTAAGATCAGCCAACAGTTTTCTCTTTGAGCTGGGGAAAAACACTGGCTCTTCCACTGATTCCTTTTCTTTCCCACGCCTTTTTTCTGTCCTTCCAGTTTTGACAAAGGTGCCCAGCGGGCTCCAAGGGTCCCTTCTGGCTGGTGATGGGAAACAAAACACAGAAGAAACAGACAGCATATGCCCTCATCTCACAAGCTCCACTTTATCAGAAATGAAACTAAAATAACCATTATTTAAAGGCTTTGTAGGATTAGGAGTTCAGAAATCAATTTGGTTGCTCCAGCTTACAGGGGACTTGTTGGCTGCAGCCACCAAAGTGTGATTGCTGCCCATGTGCAGCCAAACAGAGGAGCACAAAGGATCAAATAGGCAAAGACACTTTGGAAGTAAACACCTTGGAATATTGTTTTAAAGCATTCCATAGCAGCAGCAGAAAACCCAGAAAACATTTTTATCCAAACAGAAAAACGTTCTCAGATTTCTACAACATGTTCTAAATTCAAACTCCTTGTTAATGGATGCTTATGCTTCCACTGGAGCTACTGTGTAGCATAGCAAAGAAATTTAAAATAAAATTCGAGAAAAAAAAAAACACAAAAAGAAGAGAACCTCGCATGCAAACCTGATCAGTACATTGACAAGAGCAAACATTAATTAAGCTCTTCTTCCACTGTCTTCCAGACAGCTGTAGGATCCATACTGAGAGAGACAATTTGCAATCATTTCAGCTTTACAATTTAGAGACTATATTGCCAAAAGCCATTAGCAGCAATCTTTATATAACATGGTCAGGATCCAATCTTCCATGAGATCACAAGCTGAAACTTCAGAAGAATTTTAGATGTTTATTTATAACATATTATCTTCAAGGTCCTGCAGTGTACTTGCACTCTCCACTCCTTCCCAGTCTCTGGTAGAAACAATAGTTTTGATACACAATCAGCGCTGCTCGCACTCGTCAGAGCCTGATGGGGATGTATGATGATGACAATAATTCATAAGTAATCTTTGCAGAAGACACATTTAAGCTGCAAACTCTTCGCTATGGGATTCAGAGAGAAGTTCTGGTCAGGAAAAATTTTTAGCTTTTGAAAGAAAAAAAAAAGTGCACATTGTGCAAAAGGAGGAGTCCTAAAACCAGAACACAATTAGGAAGAACGACACGCGTGTCCCTGTGTCTGCAAGCACCTGAGCCCACACATCACTATCAGGTTAGTGCTACAACTGCTGTCAGCTTTGTTCTGATCTAAACCAGCTATTTTAATGCTATAAAGTATGAGAAAAGACACCATTCCCACATTAGCGGTCCATAGTGATGAAATAGCTATACATCAACATCCTGCTGTTGCAGTAAGTGTCAGTTATCACAGTACTAGCTCCCTGTGCAGCATTTGCATGGAAGAAGGCAGCTAACTGCCTGCTGCAGGACCTCTGCCCTGGGAGATGCTGGAACTCCATGGGACAAGATCCCCAGTATGGGAAGCTGATCCTCAAGGGCAAACCCACAGCTGGCTCTGCTCCAGTGCTGGCTTGGACCAGGCAGCCTACAGGGACTCCTCCTTTTCTCAAAGACAGATTCAAAGGTGCTCATGAACACAACCAATCATGATTGCTTTCTGAAAATATGCAAGAACTCTCTCCAATTAAGATTATTTCAGAAGTGAGGGGGAAACAATGAAAATGGACAGCAGAACTTAGGCCCAGCTCAATACAGTAGACACTGCCAGAATTAAAATACAACATATTTTATTTGCATTTTGTATACAAACTAAAACTAAGATGGATTATATCCAACATCTTTAATCATACTTAAAAATATGCAAAAATTCTTCAAGAACTCTCTCATAATCATGGCCAACTCCATATGCATAAGAAACTGATGAATTACATTTTTTAATGATGACAGTAGGCTTTGATCTGTCAGGTTTTCCCATCTCCAGAATCAGCCAGTCATCAGGAAATCCACCTCCTCTAATTAATCTTCAAATGCTTCTTCAAAACCAGATATTGGACAAGGTGGTGGCCCTGTGGACTTCTGCTCCCCATGAAAATGCACGGTCAGCAGAAAGCATTGGCTGTGGGACACACTGTTCTGCTCTCTACACTGCTGTGCTGTGAGCACACCTGGTGAGAAGCAGTGTACCAGCAGAAAAATGCGAAAATTTGACTAAAACTTTTAATTGTCGGCATTATTAAAAAAGTCTCCTTACCAGACTTTCCTATTGTGCATAAGGAAGAACAGTAAAGCTGCTGAACGGTACCAAAAGCAAGCAGGTGTACAGATAACATTTGGTACTGTTAAACTGATCTCATTTTCCATTAAACATCATGCAGGTTGCCAGTACATTTGAACAGGATGGAAAAATAAGCAAAAACACTTTACAGCAAGGCAGGCTGAAATTTTCTCTTCATAAAAAGGCCTCCAGAGCAAGAGGTAGGGGTAGCAAACATTTAAGTCAAAGTCAAATGAAACACTGAAAGAGTTCAGTCATAGTAAAAGCCATTTTAAGCTGAATGGAAACATGTCAGGATGACCAGCCAGGAAGTGTTGGATTTTTTCAAATGGATTACTGAAAGAGACATTTTCAATTTCCCCATTATTTCATCCTGTGAGCATTTGTCAGTGTAATTAAAAAGCTTTTTTAAGTGACTACAGAGAACATCATTTTGGACATGTGCTCCTAACGCCTCTGTGACAGGGCACTTCCAGGTGTGTGACAATCAGAAAAAGAACTACTTGCCCTGTTGTCGTGGTTTAAACTCAGTCAGCCACACAGCCTCTCTCTCACTCCCCCCCCTTCCTTCCCTCTGGTCCCAGAGGGATGGGAAGGAGAACTGAAAGAATGTGCCTCCCACGGGTTGAGATAATAACAGTCCAGTAACTAAGGTATAACACAAAACCACTGCTACTACCACCAGTAATAATAATAAGGGAAATAACAAAGGAAGAGAATACAACTGCTCACCACCCACCGACCGATACCCAGCCCGACAGAGCAGTGATCTAACCCTTCGGGGTAACTGCCCCCAGTTTATATAGTGGGCATGACGTGCTGTGGTATGGAATACCTCTTTGGTTAGTTTGGGTCAGGTGTCCTGTCCCTGCTTCCTCCTGGCTTCTCCTCCTCCCTGGCAGAGCATGAGACTCAAAGTCCTTGGTCAGAGTAAACATTACTGAGCAGCAACTAAAAACATTGGTGTTACCAGCGCTGTTCCCAGGCTGAAAGTCAAAACCACAGCACTGCACCAGGTACTAAGAAAGATTAAAATGACTGCTACTGCTGAACCCGGGACACCTATGTGCACCTATACTCTGCCCACATTCAGCTTATTGCCCACATTCAGCATCAAGTTAACATTTATTTTAGTTCTTTTGGTCCTCTCATACTATTATTTGCAGGGTTAAGAGACAGATTATAAAACACCCATTCAATAGGATGGCTTCTTTTAAAAGGTTAATCATGTGTAGTCTTTGTAACTTTTGTTACCAAAGGTACTCCTGGACCTTTCTTTACAATGAGCTCAGAACAGGATGTGCTGCAAAGTAACAACGTAAGATTTAGCTAAAGCAATCCAAGCAGACCCTCTCTGCTAAGTGTTACCTCATTTTTGAAACACTCCAATTTTACATCCTTAAGGAATTAATCTCAACCTCCATAAAAAGCTCTACAACAACCAATGACTTTCACATTGACTGTCACAGTAAAGCATCATCCTAAGAAGCGAATAAAACTAACAATAAGATTAAGCTCAGTTTTATGCAACAGTATTACAGATAGTAAAGCTTACTTTCTGTGACACATTAGACCAAAATTTAACTATTGATTTGCTTATACCGATAATACTCATACCATGTTTAGGCATGTAAGTACACATCAAGGCCACCAGAAACAAGTAAATACATTTTCATCAGAAACCTGATGAACAACATTCTTCTGTGTGGCCAAGCTCCATTTACCCTGATTTTCAAGCTTAAATTCACAGAAAACAATTAACTGCAGAGACAACTTCCTGGATCACAACAAATTGACTCCTTTCTCAATGAATTAAGAAGTTTCCCTAAGACATAAACTCCAGAAGTGAAATAAAGTATGTAAGACTTACAGTTGGGGGTGGAAGGAAAAAAAATAGCATTCAGGAAGATTATCAAAGATTTCGTTTGCCTTCCCGAAGGACAAGCCACAGTGGGGTAATAGAGCAAGCTGCACTTCCACAACTAGTTCCAAATATAACCTTTTAGGGGTTTTGTTCTGACTTTTCCATCACACTTGACATTAAGTTGAAAGGCTGTCCTTGTTTTTCTCTCAACTAAAAACCCCTCCTGCTGACAGGTGCCCTGAAGTGAAAAAAACCATCTTCAGAAAGAGGAAGAATACCCAGGCATTATAAGATTTCTCTTCCTACTGCTAACATTGTGAATTAAATGTAGCTCTATTGCCCTTTAAGCTTTAGCCTTATGCTTTTATCTTTACCTTCATTAGTCTCTTTAGAACACATTTCAGACAGGCTTCAAAGCTTTCCCATGTAGAGAATAAACATTTCCAATAGCCTGAACTGCTATTTTATTCTGATTTTTCTCACACACTTCTTCACTCCCACCATCCCCCCTTTCATTTCCCATACTTAAAGGTTTTGAAGATTCGTAACTGTTGGTTGAGAGGGCTGGATGCTATTAAGCAGATGTCATTACTGTCTTTGTTTTTTAACATTTCGCTCGAGAGATTTTTTTTCCCCCTCAACTTTAATCCTCTCTTATGACTTCAGGATTTGTTTTTCAACCAATAGTCCAGAGCACATTTTTATTTCTAGCATTTACTGGTAATGAAATACGGATTATTTGTCTTAAATCCATGAATTCATCAGCTATACAGCAGTAGGATCAAGCAACAAGCATTACTGATCCATGTTTCAGTGAATGGTTTTATGAAACAAAACAAGCATATGAAAACAATGAAGTGGGATACGCAATTATTTAACATAAAACCCCTTATTAACTTTATCAAAATCAATAATTAGTCACTCACAGCAAATTTTAACTAAGACCCTGTTGAAAAGCAAATCAAGTGGAAAAAGTCTAACATTTACCATACAAGACCTGCAAACACACAAATTATCCAGCTCAGAGTGAGATTTCCCTTGGGCATAACACGCAATCACAGAGCCATAAGCTACCCAAGGTGAATATTAATTTCTTTCTAATTGTCACATACTTTTGCTTTGCATTTTGCCTTAACTTTCTACAACTGTCTCACATCCTTCCTTCAGCACCCGCTTTAGGATGCTGCTTCTCACAGCACCTGACACTTAAACCCTAATCTTCCTGAGATGACCGAGAAGTAAGGGTTCAAATGATTTCCCCACAACCTGAGTTTCTCAAGCTCCCAAATTCCCAAAAAGGATCTCAGGAAACAGACACCTCCACGATCAAGATGCTCAGAGGAAGTTTCAGGCCCCCCCAGAGGTGACACCTCATTTCCAGAAGTATTCCTGTTCTGTTTCTTCTGCTATCTATGATTCTAAGCATGCCCTAGAAATAATGCTGTATTCATTCTTAGCTTTAGACTTATTTCAGGAAAAAAAAAAAAGTCAAACATGCTCCTGTACTCTTCCTAATATTGGACTGATCTGAATCCAGCCTGTTCCTGGTCTGACGTTTTCCATTATGACAGTGCAAGTAGAAGCAGAACACCATCACAATAATATGGCACAGTAATGTAGCACCCAGCATAAAACACAATCCCACTGTTTATAAAGCCAAGCATATAATTGGAAAATTTAAATTAATTTTTCATAGACTAGAATTAAGTAAAATTATTCAGATGAAGAAATAAGCTGCAAAGAATATGTTTGGAGCACGGGAAAAAGCTCCCCACAACTCTTTTCAAAAGAGACCAGGGATATGTGCTGAATATATCTAACTGGAATATCTTGGACATCCCTGGGATTCCTTGCAAGGAGAAAAAACTAGCCAAACTCACCCTGACTACAACATCAAAATTGCATTTTTAAAAAACAAAACCAATTCAATTCTTAAATAACTGATAAAACTCTAATGAGAAAAAAAAAAAAAATAATCCTTCAGTATAACTTAAAGCACATCTGTTGTGAAATAATCAGACACACCAGCAAACCAGAAACACAGCTAGCTTCACACACAACAGGATTTCAGCCGTTTTGCCTTTTTTTTTTTTTAATGCCCATAGGGATTTCTTTAACTCAATGTGTTAGAAACCAACAGTTCTAATCTATCCAGAAACTAACACCATAGTTGCTAAGGCAACACTGCATTTTAGACCTGCTTGATGTTGCTTAATATGCCAACATTTGAAAATATTTTACCAGAGCACATGAAGCAGGACAGAATTCTAAATGGCACTCCAAAATAAATAATAATTTAAAAGAAAATAGTCTTACAAAGTTTTTTTTCTTCCATAACAAGCTGTTCCTCTTTTATTAACTGAATCTCAAGACAGACAAGCAGGAAGCTTCACTAATATTTCCCTTTAGATTTCCAGTTTTAAAGCTTATTCTGTGTACAAGCCCTCTCCCTGCTGGCCAGACAACAGAGCACCTGCCTTTGAAACCACCATGTTTCCAGAAAGTAAGTATCTCCACAGAAAATGACAGGCATCTAGAAGACACTGGAGAGTAATTTTTAGTTTATACATAGCAAGCGTAAGCACATTTCTAAGAGCAAAAATAAAAGACCATGGTGTATTTAAATATACTCTAACTAGTAGTGTCGTCATGACATTGTAAAGGAAACTTAAGCATTCCTCCTCCCTCTAGCTGCCTATGAATTCTGTATTTCAAAATACAGATGTACTGGCAGGGGACTTTCAGATAGGACCAGAAAGGAAGGAAGGGTGAAAGACAGGTGCTCTATTCAAGCATATGCAAATCAATGCAAAAAGCTAAAAACTTCAGGGAGGGTGGGAATCACTTCACTTAAGACTTCTTTTAGGCAGCAATGTTTAAAAAAATAATAATAAAAAAAAAATAATGACTGGGCTGGAACTAGATGATCTTTAAGATGATCTTCCAATCCAAACCATTCTGTGATTTTATGACTGTAAATAGCAACCTTACTCCTCAGGACAACAAAAGCAGCTTTAACCCTCTCTTGAAGCTATGCTCACCATGCAAAACCCAAAGCAGACAAACTCACCTCCTCTGAACACCAATGTAAAACCTATCTCATCAGTCCTTGGACAACTGAGGCTTTGAAATCAGTTCAGGCTGGGAGGTTTCTGTAGCAAACCGGGGGGCTTGCTTCACATGCATTTGAGTCTGCACCCAAACAGCAGGGAAGGTGAAGAGCCAGAGAATGAAGGAGCACATCAGCTGCTGGGACAGTCACAGCCAGAGGATGCAAAAGCATGCAAAAGGGGTGAAAGAGTCACATGAAAGGAGCAGGGTGGCTTTCAGGTGTCCTCATTTGGGAAGATGCAGCCAAGAAATGAGGAACTGCACCTACAGCTAATAGTGACCAGCACCTGAATCAATTGTCAGCCATAAGGCTAAGAAGAGTGACTCAGAGAGGGCTGGCAGAACCAGAAGAAGATGAAGCATGCACCTTTGGATTTAGAACAGGACCCCTTCTTTTCATCTACAAGCTGAGCAGATCTCCTTTGGACAGGAAGACACTTCAGGTTAAACTTGATGCTTTAGAAGCTCTGCTAATTCTAGGCAACAAGATTTCAAACTTTAATTTCACCATGGCAGAAAAATCTGATAAACGACTTCTAATGTTTATGTATATAGAGATGGTTAATTTGAATTCTGCCAGAGGTGCAAGGATGATGATTTAAAGTTTTAACTCTGATTTCAAGATATGTATAAATTTCATAAAATAGTGATTGAGGAGCTATTTCACACAGATCAGTATCTTCACCCTGAAGTGGCAGAAGGGGCTTGGTGTGATGCTGGAAACAGGAAAAGCACTGTCTGTTCAATTTTAATACTGTTACAACATTTGGCTTAACTTCCCCGTTTGTAACAAATCTTAAAAGCTGAAGAAGCAATGTCTACAAATTGGATAAAATTGGCTTTCTTCTATAGCACTGAAGGGTAACACCTAGTTCAACAGCAAACATTAACACCCACATCAGAGATACCACATGAATTCCTCACCAGAATACCATTAATTCATATACTGAACAATGTAAAATCATAAAATCACAGAATGGTTTGTGTTGGAAGGGACTTTAAAGATCATCCAGTTCCAATCCCCTGCCACAGGCAGGGACACTTTCCACTAGATCAGGTTGCTCCAACCCCCATCCAACCTGGCCTTGAACACTGCCAGGGATGGGGCAGCCACAGCTTCTCTGGGCAGCCAGTGCCAGCACCTCACCCCTCAGAGTGAAGAACTTCTTCCTAACATTTCATGTAAATCTCCACTCTGTCAGTTTAAAACTATTCCCCCTTGCTTTATTACTACCTAGTCTTGTCAAAAGCTCCTCTCCAGCTTTCTTGTTGGCCCCTTTAGACACTGGAAGCTGCGCTAAGGTTTCCCAGGAGCCTTCTCTTCTCCAGGCTGAAAAAGCCCAGCTGTCTCAGCCTGTCTCCATAGGACAAGTGCTCCAGCCCTCAGAGCATCTCAATGGCCTCCTCTGGACTTGCTCCAACAGGTTCATGTCCTTCTTATGTTGGGGGGACAGAGTAGAGGGGGAGAATCACCTCCCCTGACTGGTTGGTCACGCTGCTGGTGATGCAGCCCAGTACACGGTTGGCTTTCTTGGCTGCAAGTGCACACTGCCAGCTCATGTTGAGCTTTTCATCAACCAACACCCTCAGGTCCTTCTCCTCAAGGCTGCTCTCAATCCAGTCTCTGCCCAGCCTGATTCAGTGCAACATGTAACACATTCCTTCAATGCATACACACACATGCACAGAATTGAGTGAAAATTTTACAAACTGGCTTCATTTTTAATCTCTTATCCACAACTTGAGAACTACAGTGGGTATTCACAAAGAATTTTTCCTTGATCCCACAATCCAAGAAAGATTAAAATGGCACTCACAGTGCCTCCTACTTGGTTCTGGCTGGGTCATCTAGCCCTTATGAGCTGCAGAGCTGTGCTAACAAGCCGGCTCAGCTCCCCATTTGTGGTGGCTCAAAGCTGCTGTCTCAGTACCTTAGCTAAAGAAGCTCACGTCTGACTGCAGAAAAGGAGTTTAAATGCCTGTACCCCCAAAGCGCAATATGAATAGTGTTTAATCATAATGGTGGAAATTATTATACCAGCACAAAAATAAAAACCACATCCCTGAGTATCTACTCTCTTCAACGGAGAAGCCAGTGTAACATGAGATACGCAGTGTGAGGCTAGTAACTGTGAAACATTAAAGTTTGGCAATTAGAGGAAGTACATTCCAGATACAACAGTAACACCAAGCAGAGATTACTCCCAGGATCTCTAGAATTGTGTTCTTGTGAATTTCAGGACAGCATTCAACAGTTCTGCAGCACCATGCCACTGTTAACTCACTGCACTCAACATCCTTGGCCCTTTCCTACATCACTGCTGCACAGCTGTTTCCACAGCTGGACCTTAGCAACCAACCTGCATCACAGCTAAATCTGCTGTTTCAATTAAATGTCACAAAACAGAATTATAAACTATTTGGAATTTTTCTACCTTTATCAACCCTCCAGCCCTTCTCCTTCTCTATTCAAATACCTATCCCACTGACTAAATTCAGACAGTACTTTTAGCATTAAGGTAATATGAAATTATTTCTTACACATGCAGTTTTGCCAGTACATTCCTACCAGATTCCTGTTTTCTTTAAAACCAGAGCATTTTGTCCAAGTTTAATGAGCACATCATATTTTAAACAATACACATTGCAGCAATAATCATTTAAAAGGCTTCCAGTTATTCTGGCAGCCCACACAGACAACTCTACATCATGTCAAATCAACAGGGCTTGTTTCTTATGGGACCCCTTGTCAGTGGTTTGCTACTCAAGCTGTCTGGTGAATGGAGTGTATTCGTGTCATCAGCAAAGGAAGAAATCTACTCACTTGCCTTCTGCAGAGACTGAGAACAGAACAGCTGCTACACAGCTGGCTCTGTCCAAACAAACTGCTCAACTTCCTGCCATGTTTTTAAACAAGAGATTAGGTAAATTCTTCAGGCAAAACTCTCATCTTCATTGTCTATTGGACACTGTCCATCTCTTACAGGCATCCATCCCTGTTGTCAGCTTCGAGCAAAAACTGTTAGTTTTGGTTTTGTTTTTTTTTTGCAGTGAGTTCCTGTAACTACCACGAAACTTTTCAGAACAAACAGCTGCTGCCTTTGCCAAAGGCACAGCACACGTTCAACCCTCTCCGGAACAAAGAGAAATCGTCCAGGAATCCATTCACAAACACAAATCTGTAAAACTTAAACTTTGTTTCCTCTCTTGCTTGCTCCCCTCTTAAAAAAAATAAATAAAAATAATAAACCAAAATCCATGTCTGAAATTGTTTTGCCAGAGCATTAGAGCCAAGCATCATTTTTACTGAAAGCAACAGCGCATTAACACAGCTGAGCTTTCCCTGCGGAAAGCAGGGAAGAGTCTCCTCTCTTTCAGCTGCTGCCACCTCAAGGGCCACATGGCAAAGTCAAGCCGGCCACAACACCCATGGGCCCCGCCAGGGTGCAGACCTACCCCACTGTTAGCACCTACCTCTTCACAGTTGTTCCAACCACATCTTTAAGACAAACCTGGTTATAAAGGAGCAGGATTTCCATGGCTTTTCTGACACAGACAGGAGCCTTTTATTCATTGTTTTATCACAGGGACAAATCAGGTGAACAGCACTGATAACTTACCCAGTGAGATACAGGATTTTGCATACAGTGGCAATTCCTTCGCAGGATGAACACCAGAGGAGATCTTTCGCCAAGCAGTGTGCTGCCTGCGACTGCATTTAAGCCATGCAACACAGCTGCACCTACACCCTTTTTATACAGAAGCTGGCTAGAAAAGCATACATTGGTCATTGTGCAAAATACAGTTTCCAAAATAATCAATCTTCAAATTTACATTTGCCAAAATGGCAGTGATTGAGATACATAATTTTGCATTTGAAAACATACTGAAGCCTAAGAATCAAATCTTAAGTCATGCAGACAGACACAATGAACTGTTAGGAAAGGATGCCAATTTTATAGACTGATGGAAGATAAAGCCATTTTTTGTATGACAGAAATCAATAACCTGTCCATAAGCTGCCCTGCTTTATGACATGGCAACACACCTGTCCAGAACTCTGACATATTAAAAACACACGTTAAAGAAAACCGCTGCTATAAATCAGTAACTCAATTCTTCTGCATTATTACTCCTGCTTTTTAATTTTCTCTTTCGGTCCTGCCAAAAGTTAACATGCACCTGAGCAAACCTGACATGTTTCTTCACAAAAGGATAACTAAGAGGCAATCAAAAAGATGCTGCAAGTTAGAAGCAAGGTATGTAGTTCAATTACTTGCCTAATGCTTTTGTCTCCTTGAAGACACAACGTGAAGGTTTGTTCCATGTGATTAACTTTTTCATAATTCAGCTACAAAACCAGCTGAAAGCATCAAGATAATGCTTATCTACAGCCATCTGACAGAGAAGCACATTCTGTTCTCATTGGACAACTAGTTGAGAATACCTTATTCAGATAAGAACTCTTAATTAGAGCCTCTCACACAAGCCCAGTGACATCAGACATGTATTCTTTCTGCCTGGATATATTATTATAGCATATATAATAGTATAATACAGCACATATTGTAGTATTTACAGAGTTCTAAATCTGTGCACTTTACACAAAAGATATTAACCTTCAATATATATTTTGCTCTTTATTAAGGGACAATAAATGGATTTGACAAGCACATTTGGTATAGAGTGAAACCAGTGGCAGAACTAGAAATTATTTCTATCATCAAATTCCAAGTTACACTCCACGCATATCACTATGATCCCATTGTACGGTCACACAGACCACAACTTCGGATTTCTGTAGGATCACAACTTACACAGATCCTACTAGTCATCACATGAAAGTTATGATTGCTATTAAACAGACTTGTGAAGCTACAGAAGTACAAAACACTTCCCCCATTTAGAAGACGGTACACCTATTCCCAGGATCAAAAAAAAACAAGCCAAAACAACCTTCCACACTATTGCATCTTACGGTCTACACAGGCTTTAAAAACTTAAAAAAATATGTACCTTGTGGTCACCTCTAAGTTACAGATACTGAGGCATAAAACATAGAGTTAATGTTACATCAAAGAAACATATAATTTTTACTACAACAAATTAACTTCTTTCTCCACACCAGAAATTTTTCAGTAGGTGTACGCATTCTTATCAAAAGCTAGCTAAATACCACATGCAAAAAAAAACCACCTCCAAACCCAGATCAACATTGCTTTTACTGTTTTATTGAAAAATGAAATTACATTTTATACTTAATTTCATTCAAGTTACAATGAATTTTAACACTGGGTCAATTTTCAGCTCGCCTTTCCTATCCTCTCCCCTCCCCCTCCCATTTCCAGCATTGAACATCATCACAAACTACAAAGGGGGCATAAGGACCAGGACAGTTTCCGCTGCAGGACTGAAGTAGTGAAACACCTTTAGATTTGAAGCAAGGCACAGGTTATGAGGACAGAGAAAACACAAAAACACAGCATGAAACTGATGTTTAAGAGAGCTTGCTGGTTAAAGTCAAGCTCTATCAAAGCCAGGTTATCTAAATAAATAGCATGAAATAGGGTTTTTTCGTCATTAAGATTACTTTGAATCCATGTGAATGCCCATCATATTATCTGTAAGATCATTTTCAAAAGTTTCTGATTTACAGTATAGGGAGTTACTGAAAATGCTGCACAGAACCCATGAAACACCGACACTTGCAACATCACACCTTGCCCGGGTGAGCCTTACTTAATTCTCATGTGAGGTGGCTGAATAGGACCCCTAAAAAAGACAAAACCTTTCAGGTTTTTTCTACAAGTCGTCTTGGAAAAGGTCAAAGGCTTTAGTACTCAAAAGCCCTAACTTAATGCTCGACAAGATTTTTAAGGGCCGCCTACCTTAACAGCGGCTACCTCGACTTAGCCTAAACGAACTAGCTCTAAGCTAGTAGCTTAAGACACTTTTCTCTTCTGAACTGGAAGAAGACCTGCAGAGCTGCCAGCACAGGGCTCTACCAGGGCGACAAATCCCCGCCGCACCGTGCGGTGCCTCGCTACCCGTTTCTGGGGCCGCGCAACTCCTCCGGGGATCTACAACTATCCCCCAGTCCAGAGCGTCGCCGCGGGCTCACCTCAGCCTTCCGGCCGAGCAGCCCCAGGCTATTGCTCCCAACTGCGGCCTTCCCCTCAGGCGGCGCCTACGACCACGGCTCGGGGGGACCAGACGAACCCTGCAGCCGTGCGCCTCCACCAACCCCCTCGGCATATACCAACCCGGATCTGCTTAGGGGGGGACGACTGGGGAGGAGGACAATGAAGCCGAACCTCCAGGAAGGCGTGTACCATCTGCCGCAGGGTGGAGGGGAGCGCTCTTGCCACCTCCCGGCGTACTTGAACGAGCGGCAAAAAACGTGGTGGGCATCTTCCCCCCCTTTCCTTTAGGCTCCCCTGGTGCCGCCCGGCTCCTAGTTCCCGCCCCCGGACCACGTGAGCTCTTTCCCAGCGTCCCCTCCGCTCGGCCCCCGCCGCAGCCACTTCCCCCCGCGCGAGCTCTGCGGCCCGTTGGGCCTGAGCCCCTTTGCCCGTCGGCAGCGGCCCGCTCTCTCCGGGAGGCGTCTCTGCTCGCTGCCGCCGCGCTCACGGCCCAGCGAGCCACCTTTTCTTTGCGGCTCCCCCGCCCCGGCGCGGGGCCTCTCTCTACCCCCCGGGTCTTTGCCGCCACCAGCGGTTCCGGTCGCTGACGCTAAGAGAGGCGGAGAAGAGCTTCTCACGGCTGGGCCGGCAGCCAGGATGTCAGGTGGGGACTCAGCGGCGGCGGCGGCGACCGCCTCCCCGCAGCCGCTCCCGTTTTCCTTGCCGAAGCCCCCTCCCCTCATGCAGCTGACGCCGGGGGACGCCGTCCGCCCTGTAGCTTCCGCTGCGGACCAATCGCCGAAGAGCGCCCGACTGGCGGGCCGCCCGGATTGGCCGGCTGGGAAGCCAGTCAGCCTGCTTGCCCCGCTGCTCCCGCCCCGCGGGGAGCCCGAGCCGCTCATGCCCTTTGGCCCTTCGTCGCGGCAGCCACTCAGAGGACGGCTTCTTGGCAGGTGCAGTGGGGGCAGCCTGCTGAGCCCCTCGATGCGGCCCGGTGGCGTCGACCGCAGTTCCCTCATGGTGAGTGCGGGACGGTAAAGGGAGTCGGGGGGGCGCCGCCGCCCTTTGTGGTATAAACGGGGTAGAGCTGCGAGGACACCCGGCCCGGGCGGGCTTCCGCCTCCGGAGGCGGCGCGTTGCTGTGGAGCTCTGCGAATGGGTGTGCGGCTGTGAGGTGTGGAGGCTTAGCCCTTCCCCCTTAAGAGCCCCCGCCACAGCGACCGATGGGGAACGGCGCTTGGTTGGCGGGTTTTTCAGAAAGTAAAAAGAAAACGTGGTTACTCTTAGTGGAGGGACTGAGTAGATTCTAAGGTTGTTTTCCTTTACCTTGAGTTACTTGGGCAGCGCCTGAGACTCAGTAAAGGGGCGAGCTGCCTTTGCGTGTCTTGTGAGACTCAAGGATGTGGTGGGGAGGTCAAGTGCTAGGTTCAGAAGTTTCAAACCTTTTAAGTTGTGATTTCTTTATGTGAACCAGCTTTAGAAAGTCTTCTGGTACTTCAAAAAAAGTAGAAAAATTCCTTTTAAACGTACAAAAAATAAATATTCCCTTTTTTATCTGCTAAGGACCATTCTAAAGTAGTATTTTGCTTAAAAATAATTCTCAAGTTATTAAATTTGTGTGCTTCTCTGACATACTTCTTTATGTGTGTGTAAGTGCTATGTTCTTTGAAGTAAAATGGTTTGCAGGGTTTATTTTAAGGTAAAATCTGTCTAGAGTAGAAAGCTCTTAATGTTTAATGTGTTATGGTAGAGAAAAGTAGGAAAAAAAGTCCATATCCATTTTCATACTAGCAGTGACTGTGCTAAGTATTAGAACAGCATCAGGATTCATGTTTTTAGGAGAATATGGACACGGGTGGTAGTCAGTGTAGAAACTCATTCAGAGTTGGATATCAGTAATAGAAGATGGTTTGTTTATCTGATTGACTTTTGTGCCACAGGATTGCTTTAGTTAATTGTCCTTGTTTGTAAGAGTGTTCCTGAATTTAGTCTGTTTTTCTGTGACAAACCATAAGATGAAATATTATGAGGGTTGGTTAGTTTTGTTGTGGCTTTGGTTTGGTTTTTGGGTTTTTTTTGGGGGGGTGGTTTAGGTTTTTTTGTTTTTGTTTTGTTTTTTCACTTGGATGATGGTTTTGAAATTTTCAAATGGATTTGTTAATTAGGATTAATTCTGGCTTTAGAGGATCTAGGAGAGTGAAGAGGGTCTTGCTTGCTGATTTGTGATACCAGTCTAAAATTGCCTAAATAATTTTCAGTTCAGTGTTGAGCACTGCTTTGTTACTAATGCTTCTGTGGGGGTGCAGGTGGTTGGCTTCATGCTGATTTTTCTTGATTGTTGCTGTCTTTCAGATGGGACACCCAGGCATGCCACATTATCCTCCCATGGGGATGCACCCCATGGGTCAGAGACCACCAAATATGCCGCCAGTTCCACATGGAATGATGCCTCAGATGATGCCTCCCATGGGAGGACCACCAATGGGGCAGGTAGGGCAGCTTTACAGAACATTTTTGTTCTTACTTTCCTTCCATAATGATGTCAGGTAATCATTGAGGGAGGTGAGTCTCATGCAGTAGCTTACAAATGGTAAAGTTAATGATTTGGGGTTCCTATCCATGCAGAAAGTCTTCTCATTTGTAGCCTCTTATGTAGCTTTAATTGTAAATAGCTGTTAATACAAATCCATAATTTGTTTTTTATTAAACCTTTTTGGTAGTTTTCTTTAGATTTTGAAGAAGTAAGATCTTACTAATGCATACTAGAAGCAAAAAGTAGTAGTTTTTTCCAGAGGTGGTAACAGTAGAGAACTTCATGTTTCTTTAATTCTTGTTTTAATTCTTCTTTAATTCATGTAATTAAGTTTTGAATTTCTGCAGAATTCCTTCTTGAATCCTAGGGAGTGGTTTATAATTCTTTATACACAGTTGTTGCTAGAGCCATGTGATTGAAAAATGGTCTTGGCCGTTTAGATTGACAGGTGGCAGCCTGGGTTGGCCGGTAGAGTAGCCATAATCATATCTGTGGTTTTTGCAGCTTTAGAGCTTTTATTTTCAGAGATCATTTAAAATGTGGTTTCTAGTTAAATTCTGAACTTCTAAAAGAAACAATTATCTTTCTGGATATAATAATCGTTCTAGTAATGCTACTTGTGAATGATGATTTACATAAGCAGAAATGGAGTGTCATCAACTAGATCAGAAGGATGGAGTAGACCAGAGCAGACAGAAGATGGCAAGAAGGATAAACCCTTTGAGAAAAGCCCACTAGGTCATGCTGACAACTCAGTGTCTTTCTTTGCAGTACCATGGATAGAGCATATGTCACTTTAAACTGGCGTATAAAGGCTTGGTAGGAGTCTATTCAGCATGGTTTTTCAGCCTGTTAGAACTGCCGGTGTAAAAATAACACAATTGTAAAATATGAGAATTGTTAATAGCACAAGCTTTTGTGTTTACTAGGAACTTAAGTAGCAATTCTATTTTATTCCTCTACTTAACAGCTCTTTTGTGTCTTCTGTTCTACTGTTCTCATTCTCATGCATCGAATATGTCAATATTTAATATTTTAGTGTGCAATATAGAGAACTTGGGACTTTTTGGCAGATGTAGAACAAAATAAATGGTATGATAGGGAGTCAGAGGCTTAGTTACCCTACAGCTTCAGGGATGAGGCAGAATGGTGACATTCTCACACCGGACTTGTCGTGCTGGAATTATCAGCCCATGTTGGTTTGTTTCCTTGATCAATAAGTTTTTTCTTCCAGCAGATACCAAAGGTTTATCTGTGAGCCTTTGCTGGACAGGATGTTTTGTAGCTTGCTTTTCTCCCTTCTCAAGTGAATCCCTATAAGACAGGTACTTTTCACAGATAATAGCAACAGCCTTCTGTCAGCATCATTCAGAGGAAGGTCTTTTGGAAAAGAATTCACTCTCATCCCCATTGTTTTTTCCTTTGCTGACTGGCTTAGTGTTACGCAGAAGCTGAGCAGTGCTCGGGGTTTCTTCAGGACCTGAGTCAGGGCTTTTAAGGAGTTTCACAGTCTCAGAGCCCCCTTAGTCACAAGTAGAGGTGGGGCAAGAGTGCTTTCTTCTCCTGCTTCTACAGGATGGCGAGAAATAGGAGGGGCCGCCTTCCAGTCTTTCCTTCCTCCCTTGCCCTCCCAAGAAAACCTTGTGGATTTGAGGGTGGAGCAGTAGCCCTACCACATATCCCTCTCTCCGCATGAGATGCAAGATGAGAGTGGTAACCTGATGCTCCCTGAAGATACAGGGGGATGGGGTCACTTGGCCAGCCTGCCAAGGACAATAAAGGTAAAGGGGCATAACGGAAAGGTTGAAGGGGGTTGGCTAACCTCTTTGGGATGAGTGGCCAAAAGTTTATGTTCATAATGACCTAAATTATATATTTGTTCATTTCACTATTTTTTAATGTTAGTTCTTAAAAGCCAGGATCAGCAAAATGTAACAGGAAACGGGCAAGGTATTAAACACTTTAAGTAGTGTTTTTAACATCTTTTCAGTGCATTGCTTCAGTGATGCATAACTTGTGCATAACTGTCCCTTTGAGACTATAAGCATATTTGAGCAAAAGCTGCCTTATCTTAGCAGCAGTTCTGTGCTTTTTCGGTCTCATCTGACCCCACAAACTCAGATACAAGTCCAGACTCAGACGTTTCACTTTTGTAGCATGGTATGTCCCTATTTACCAAGTTCTCACTATACATGCTTTGTTTAATATTGTACGTCTATATTAAGTTTTTTCCAGTCCTTTTTAAAAAAGTTCAGAACTGGTTTAAAGGTTTGATGTTTAAATTGAATAGCTCTCTTTACCTTGAAGCTGTTTGCAGAACTTCATTCTTCTAGTGTCTCTGTAAAATGTTTCTTCCTATTTCCAGAGGTAAGAAGAAAGGGAGACATGTTGGAAGTTGTCAAAAAATGTGAGCAGAAGTGATCTTGGGCTTTAAGTTTAACTTTCCTTTGTTCACTTTGTTCCATGTGGTCTTGGAATTTTGCAGAAATCTTTCCCAAGCTTTATTTTTCCTGCTTTAACTCAGGATTTCGGTAATAGCTTATTAACAGATCATGCATGGTGTCTTTTATGGTTTAAATGGTCGTCTTATTAATAAATTTCATATCAGACTTCGGAATACTGTAGATGTGTTATTCCTAATGTCACTTTTGTGGAGTGCAGTGAAGGGAATCAGAATTCTACAAACCTGTCTTTCTTTGCAAGGGGTTTTTGGATTAAAAACTAGTACCAGATAATAAATAAAACCAAAAATAAATAAAAATGAAAGAATCTTCATATTCGTTTTAAATACCATAAAATATATCTAAAATGTTATGTAATTATAGATGCCTGGAATGATGCAGTCAGTAATGCCTGGAATGATGATGTCTCACATGTCTCAAGCTGCTATGCAGCCTACAGTTCCGGTGAGTGTAACTTCACTTTCCTGGTTTTTGAAATGTCTTTGTGTCAGTTGCTGTCATTACTTAAGTCTGGGGATGCCTTTGTTTGCTTGAACTGGATTATGAAAAAGGTGTTGCTAATTGCAATAAAGTTGTATCCAGTTCCTGAATTACTGAAAAAAAAAAAAAAAAAGATTTCTGTGAGAAGAACTAGTGATACTTGGTATCTTGTGGATTTTCAACAGTCTTTAAACTCTTCTCTGTATCTCTTTGTTTTTCCCTTCTGTATGGATTCTGCTGGCCGCTTCCCTTGTCCCTCACCTGCTTATAGCTTGGCAGGAAGCCAGTGTGGACTCTGACTGTTTGAGTGACAGCTAATTGTAATACCACTCTGTATCTGATTTTTCATAAATGTTTCTGAAATTCAGCATATTTGAGACCTTGAGTAACGTTTGCTGGAATCCTCAGAGGTATAAAGAAGTTATTTGGGTGGAAATAGAGAAGGTGGAGTTAACAAATTACAGATGAAGTCTCTAAAGTGGAAAAAGCTACTTTTCTATGAACATAATCTTTCAGGAGATTTAAAATAGTTATAGGAGACCCACTTGAAAACAGTTCTAGCAGCTTAAATTTAGAAATAAATTAGTTTTTTTATTTTCTTGCCATGCAGATACTATATCCCCAAGTCCCAAGTTCATCCTTGTAGAACTTTGAATTTTTCTATAGCACTAAGCACAAAACCTTTGCTACTGCATTTGTTGATTATTTTTGAAAATAAGTTGGTAATACTCCACTTTTTTTTCTTTGTTAAGGGTTTGCTGGAACAGTTCTTTAATTCATCTACTAAATAGTCTGTGTGAAGCCAGATGTATTGTGCTAAACAGTCCCATCTACCCTCTGGACTAACAAGAGAAAGATCACAAAGATACAAAGTTTCTGTGAAATAAATGGGGAAGGGACTTAGGAAAAGGATGTAATGTCATGTCAAATGTTGGCACATGCTAAATGACCAAGAATTCATACCAGAGAAGGGACATAAATTGTCTTAACAGTGGAGGACAACTTAAATTTAGTGCTTGGGCTTTATCAGACAGTAGAGAATCTTCCTCCTGGTTACAGGTTTCTCAGTGTTGGTCTCTGTTTAATGAGATGTGAGCCTATGTTGCAGCCTTAATGAAATTGAAGTCAGTAACTCCTTAGGGCATATTCTTGGGAAGTGAGGTTCCTTAGTTTTTGTGCTCACATAGCTACTTTCTAATGTACTAAGTACTTTGGAAACTACTGAGTAGATGATAGTGATTTTCCTCCACTTCTCATACAGAAGTTCTTACGAATTTCTGCTAAGTGATGCTCATAAAAAATTTTGAGATCATTTTAGACCTGAAGAGGAAAATCTTAGAAGTGCTATGGCCAATTGAGACTTAAAAGGTGAGGGAAACTAAAATCAGTCTGATCTTGAATTTTACTGTATATTTTTATGTATTTTCATAGACTCATAGAATAGTTAGGGTTGGAAAGGATCTTAAGATCATCTAGTTCCAACCCCCCTGCCATGGGCAGGGATGCCTCACACTAAACCATGTCACCCAAGGCTTTGTCCATCTTGGTCTTGAACACTGCCAAGGATGGAGCATTCACAACCTCCCTGGGCAACCCATTCCAGTGCCTCACCACCGTAACAGTAAAGAATTTCTGCCTTATATCCAATCTAAACTTCCCCTGTTTAAGTTTTAACCCGTTACCCCCTCTACTGTCACTACAGTCCCTACTGAGTAGTCCATCCCCAGCATCCCTGTAGTCCCCCTTCAGATACTGGAAGGCTGCTATGAGGTCTCCACGCAGCCTTCTCTTCTCCAGGCTGAACAGCCCCAACTTTCTCAGCCTGTCTTCATACAGGAGGTGCTCCAGTCCCCTGATCATCCTCGTGGCCCTCCTCTGGACTTGTTCCAACAGTTCCATGTCCTTTTGATGTTGAGGACACCAGAACTGCACACAATACTCCAAGTGAGGTCTCACAAGAGCAGAGTAGAGGGGCAGGATCACCTCCTTTGACCTGCTGGTCACGCTTCTTTTGATGCAGCCCAGAATACGGTTGGCTTTCTGGGCTGCGAGCACACGCTGCCTGCTCATGTTCATTTTCTCATTGACCAACACCCCCAAGTCCCTCTCCGCAGGGCTGCTCTGAATCTCTTCTCTGCCCAACCTGTAGCTGTGCCTGGGATTGCTCCGACCCAGATGTAGGACCTTGCACTTGGCATGGTTAAACTTCATAAGGTTGGCATCAGCCCACCTCACAAGCGTGTCAAGGTCCCTCTGGATGGCATCCCTTCCCTCCAGTGTATCAACTGAACCACACAGCTTGGTGTCATCAGCAAATTTGCTGAAGGCACACTCAATCCCACTGTCCATGTCACCAACAAAGATGTTGAACAAGACCAGTCCCAACACAGATCCCTGAGGGACACCGCTTGTTATTGGTCTCCAGCCGGACATTGAGCCATTGACCACAACTCTGCATGCGGCCATCCAGCCAGTTCTTCATCCACCAAGTGGTCCACCCATCAAATTGATGTCTCCAATTTAGAGATAGGGATGTCATGTGAGACAATGTCGAACACTTTGCATAAGTCCAGGTAGATGACATCAACTGCTGTACTCCTGTCCATGAGTTCTGTAGCTCCATCACAGAAGGCAACCAAGTTGGTCAGGCAGGATTTCCCCTTAGTGAAGCCATGCTGGCTGTCACCAAGCACCTTGTTGTTTTTCATGTGCCTTAGCATGCCTTCCAGGAGAATCTGCTCCAAGATTTTGCCAGGCACAGAGGTGAGACTGACTGGTCTGTAATTCCCTGGGTCATCCATTTTCCCCTTCTTGAAAATGGGGGTTATATTTCCCTTTTTCCAGTCATCGGGAACTTCACCTGGCTGCCGTGATTTTTCATATATGATGGCCAGTTGCTTAGCAACTTCATTCGCCAGCTCCTTCAGGACCCACAGATGGATTTCGTCAGGTCCCGTGGACTTGTGTACGTTTAGGTTTTTAAGATGGTCTCGGACCAGATCCTCTCCTACAGTGGGCCTAGGGTCTTCATTCTCACAGTCCCTGCGGCTGCCTTCCAAGACTTGGGTGGTGTGGTCAGAGCCTTTGCCAGTGAAGACTGAGGCAAAGAAGTCATTAAGAACCTCAGCCTTCTCCAAATCCTGGGTAGCCAGTTCTCCCGATAGCTTCTGGAGGGGCCCTATGTTGTCCCTCGTCTGTCTTATTTGCTACGTACCTATAGAATCCCTTCCTGTTATCCTTCACATACCTAGCCAAGTTCAATTCTAACTGGGCTTTAGCCTTTCTAACCTGGTCCCTAGCTTCCCGAACAACATCCCTGTATTCTTCCTGGGCTGTCTGTCCTTGCTTCCACCTTTTATAAGCCTCTTTTTTCCTTTGAATTTTCCTGAGCAGCTCCTTATCCATCCAAAGAGGTCTCCTGGCCCTCCTGCTGCACTTCCTTCTAGTTGGGATGCAACACTCCTGAGCTTGCAGTAGGTGATCCTTGAATATCAACCAACAGTCTTGGGCCCTCCTGCCCTGTAGGGCTATATCCCATGGAACCTTACTAAGCAGGCTCATGAAGAGGCCAAAGTCTGCTCTCTTGAAGTCCAGGGCAGTGAGCTTGCTGCACACAGTATCACAGTATGTTACAGATTGGAAGGGACCTCAAAAGATCATCTAGTCCAATCCCCGTGCTGGAGCAGGAACACCTAGATAAGGTTACACAGGAATGTGTCCAGGCGGGTTTTGAATGTCTCCAGAGAAGGAGACTCCACAACCCCCCTGGGCAGCCTGTTCCAGTGTTCCATCACCCTCACTGAGAAGAAGTTTCTTCTCAAGTTTAAGTGGAACCTCTTGTGTTCCAGTTTGTACCCATTACCCCTTGTCCTATCATTGTTTGCCATTGAGAAGAGCCTGGCTCCATCCTCATGACACTCCCCCTTTATATATTTATATACACTAATAAGGTCACCCCTCAGTCTGCTCTTTTCCAAACTATAGAGACCCAGCTCCCTCAGCCTTTCCTCATAAGGGAGATGCTCCACTCCCTTAATCATCTTAGTCGCCCTGCGCTGGACCTCTCCAGCAGGTCCCTGTCCTTCTTGAACTGAGGGGCCCAGAACTGGACACAGTATTCCAGATGCGGTCTCACCAGGGCAGAGTAGAGGGGAAGGAGGACCTCTCTCGACCTACTGACAACCCCCCTTCTAATACACCCCAGGATGCCATTGGCCTTCCTGGCCACAAGGGCACAGTGTTGGCTCATGGTCATCCTGCCGTCCACTAGGACCCCCAGGTCCCTCTCCCCTACACTACTCTCTAACAGGTCGTTCCCCAACCTATATTGGAACCTGGGGTTGTTCCTGCCCAGATGCCCATGTCCTGATGATCTCGAATTCGACCATCTCGTGATCGCCGCATCCAAGGCTGCCGTGGAGTGTCAGATTTTCAACCAGCCCTTCCCTGTTGGTGAGCACGAGGTCAAGCATGGCACCTCTCCTTGTTGGCTCCTCTCTTACTTGCAGAAGGAAGTTGTCTTCCACACAATCGAGGAACCTCCTGGATTGCTTGTGCCAGTCCGTACCATCGCTCCAACAGATATCAGGGTGGTTGAAGTCCCCCATGAGAACAAGGGCCTGCAAGCGTGAGGCTTTTCCTATCTGTCTATAGAGCACTTCATCCGCAGATTCCTCTTGATCAGGCGATCTGTAACAGATCCCCCCAGTAATGTCTCCCATCGCTGTTCTTGCCCTTTTGGCAAGAAGGCAGATAATTTGGCTTTCTAATACTGGATTAGGAATAAATTTTGAACCGAATCTGTGGATATATAGTATTTGGAGGCAAAGTAGCACGGTGGAGGGCTCCAGCTTTTAATTTTGCCCTTAAACCTTTTTGTAGTGATGCCAGGACCTCACACATTCATGCATGTGTAGAAGGCATTTGTCTGTCATGGCAGCATTCTTATACCTCTGTCACATGTGTACCACAGCCTGGAAAGTGCTTTAGGAAGAAAAGAAGGATTTTACCAATTCCTAATGTAAAATCTGTAGATGTGTAAAAATTATTGATCAGCTTTACAGCCCTGATTATTTGCTTGATAAACTTCATGAGATTATTGACTTGTTATAAATTTGGCTGCCTGATGGAAAATATGTTCTCAAGTGAAAAATGTAATCTGCAGCTCACTGAGGCCAGGTGGATGATTTGTGAGGGATCTTTGGTCTTGGCTGTTTCATCCAAGAACAGTGGTCTTTCAAACCACTCCTGTGCAGGTTCACTACCTGTTGTGATCTACAAAGTGTTTACTTCCAGAAAGCTGATTAGAATTGGTGTAATTCCTAACAATGCTTATTTCATTTAGTGCTCTTGTGCTACACAGATTAGAATGGAATTTGGAGAAGTAAACATAGGCACAAGTAAAGAAATGTGTTGGAAGCATTAGTTACTGGAGACACAAAATTAACTATGGCCTTGCTTAGCTGACATTACGCTCACAGGCGTATGTGCACACAGAGTTGCTGAAATATTTAATATACAAAATACATTTTAAAGGTGTAAAATTTTTTGACAATTCATCTGGTTTAGTCCTATTGGATAATATCACATATAATTGATCCAAGATGGTTTCTATTTTTAACAAATTCTGCTTTTTTTTACTCCTCAAGGAGTTTTCAATTAATAATTTATAGAAGAGAGCTGAAAGACTAAACCCTAGCAAGAGATAAACCTGTAAGCTATATTGTTGCTTACAGAAGAAAAAATTGGGAAAACTTTTAGGTTTCTGTTAATCTTTTTCCTTAGGTTGAAAGAATTTCAAGAAGGGCATCTGTAAGAGCTTTGGTTATTTGCAGGAAGCTTTATGAATGTAACACCAATACATTCAAAGGCTTAAGCCACATGATTATAACAGAAGCCTACTAAGCTACTTAAGCTGAAATTCAGAATCTTTTTTCCTCCTAACCTACTCATTTAGAGTCATAGAATAGTTAGGGTTGGAAAGAACCTTAAGATCATCTAGTTCCAACCCCTCTGCCATGGGCAGGGACACCTCACACTAAACCATGTCACCCAAGGCTCTGTCCAGCCTGGCCTTGAACGCTGCCAGGGATGGAGCATTCACAGCTTCCTTGGGCAATCCATTCCAGTGCCTCACCACCCTTACAGTAAAGAACTTTCTCCTTATATCCAGTCTAAACTTCTCCTGTTTAAGTATGAACCCGTTACCCCTTGTCCTGTCACTACAGTCCCTGATGAACAGTCCCTCCCCAGCATCCCTGTAGGCCACCTTCAGATACTGGAAGGCTGCTATGAGGTCCCATGCAGCCTTCTCTTCTCCAGGCTGAACAGCCCCAACTTTCTCAGCCTGTCTTCATATGAGAGGTGCTCCAGTTCCCTGATCATCCTCGTGGCCCTCCTCTGGACTTGTTCCAACAGTTCCATGTCCTTTTTATGTTGAGGCCACCACAACTGTACACAGTACTCCCAAGTGAAGTTTGGGAGATGAAGATGGGTACTGCACACATGGCAGGGGACCCCCTGCTGTTGTTTATTGTATTTATTGCCTTTCTGAAAAGTAGCTTGATGTTCCTAATCGCCTGTTTAAGAAACAGTGATAATTAAGTGGGTGACAAGAAGCTAGGAATCCAGATAGAAGGCTATAGAGCATTTTGTTGCTAAAAGCGCTCAGTTGGGTATGTGCTTTATTTATTTATTGATGATTTAACTACAGTTGCACTCAATACTTAAATGTTGATTTTTATTTTTTCTACAGCCAGGAGTGAACAGTATGGATGCACAAGTAGGTAAGTAGAAACAATTTGTTACCATTTCAAAATACGTTACCAAAATTAGGTGAAGTATTTAAAAAAACCCCAGAAAAATCCCAACCAGATGAAAAACCAAAACTCTTTTCTGTAAACTGTCATTTAGTGTTTCAGTAGCTGACATCTTCATTAATTCCCAGATTTTCTTCTTTCAAACATTGATTAATTTGAGACTTTATATAGAAAAATAAAGCAACCAAACCCTTTTAATTTTCTTTGTTTGTTTGTTTGTTTTGTTTAGGTGTAGCACCTCCTGGAACTCAGGTATGTGAAAACAAGGATTCTACAAGATTGTAATGACAGTATGGTGGTATGACTTCAGAGGTTTAAAAGAAAACCTTATATCTTGGTTTTCTTCTCATATAGAGCTTCTCTGCTTGTTTGACTGTCACTCTGTAAGTAATGTTAATAGTTAAAGTAGATGTGTTTTCTGTGCATTGAAATCTGTTTGTTTCTAGTTCTTCCAGTATGCAGGTCAGCAATATGAGATGTTTCTTGTAATGTTTGTAGGTCTTTTTGCTCTGCCTAAGCAGCAAGTTACTCTAATACTGACTGTTTTCAGATTCAAATCTTTGCAGGTGTTGGGCTACAGAGTTACTCAGGGTGGGTCTGGGGTGTTACATGCACTGAAGAAGACTGAAGGTTATTCCTCGTACTGTGTTCTTACGTTTTTTGTTTGGTTTTTTTTTTTTTTTTTTTTTTTTTTCCTTCCATACCAGTGGCCAGTTCATAAACAGACTTTTATTCTACTTAAATTTGGGTAACTTTTCACCTCTTAGAAATTTATGAGTGTTTTGCTTTGGCAGTTCTGATGTGTATAGCAGAATTTGGTAGCCAATGATTAAGTCTGCCTTGCTGTTCCTTAACTCACCTGCACTTAGTAGGAGAAACAGGTCAAAGTTCTGTTCAAAACTTTGTTCAGTCCCATGAGGCCTACTGGAACCTCTGTTAGCGTTGCCAGCTTACTGAGAATTTTATTACCAAACACGTTAGCAATAAAATGAGTAGTCTATCTAGTTGTCTGTAATAATTCTGAAAGCCTTGTGTTTTGTGAAGAGTATAAATTACCTCAAAAGAACGGTTATTACTACCTCATCAGTTTTAAGCTAAATTGCCAACAAGCAGTAACTCTCTTCCTTCCACCCTCGAAGTCTTGATATTATTTGAAATTTGCCTCTTTTAGTGTCTGTGTCCGTGTTTGTGGAACATGCTATGTTTGTTAACATCTATCAGTAGCTTAAATAGGAAAAAAAGTATTGGCTAGGTTGCACAGAAGGTGATTCAACGTAGAATGAACTTGTAAGCAGGATGGTAACATGCAGGCCAGACTTCCTTTGGTGATTTTTCAGTAGTTTTTCACCTTTCCACCAGATGGATGGGAAATAACTGATGCAACAGAACTGGTGCTATATATCTTAATAGTGAGATTTTTGGATAATGAAGCAAGGTAGCTTTGTATTGAGGTAGGCACATCATCTGGAAGTAATCTCGAATTCGTCTTTCTTTGAATGACGACAAATAAGTTTCAGTCACTATCAAAATTCTATTTAAAATTTTGTAAATATTTAATTACTTCTGTAGAAGATATCCCAGACATTTACCTTTGAGATTTTAAGATAAGGAAGAAAATAGTTTAAATAAAAAAGAGGCAGAAATGTGAGAAAATAAATCGTGTGACCTCGAAGATGCCCTGCTGTAAGTTTTTGGTTGTTCCTTTGAAATGTGGGGATCTTGTATCTAGCTTAATTATTAAATATTGGTGAATATTAATTGTCATTTCTATGAGATTTGTGTGCTGTGTAATTGAACAAGGCAGTTGAACCTATAGGGAAGTTGTTTCTCCTCAGCTGTATCCAGTAACTAAGATGGAGTACATGGCTAAAGCTTCATTCTGCCAGTCCTTATTTCAGTGAGTTTATATAAGCTTCGCTGAAAAGCAGTAGGAGGGTGCTCCCAAGTTCAGGCCAAACTCTTGAAGTCAGAATTTTCTTCAGACAAATTTTTCTTAGTTTTGAGAACAGGGTGTGCTTCTGGGACTTTCACTTGCGGTTATGAGGACCTGACTGCATTCACTTTTGCTTTCTTTTCTGATGGTAATTAGCTGCCTTGGATTGTTGAATGAGTGGGGAGAGACTCTTTGTCACAGTTTCTTGAAAACAATACTGGATTAAATGTGTTCAGATTTTTGTATTGCTGTCTTTGCTTTGCTGGTAAATTACTTAGTATGTTTAATATACACATGCAAATGAAAAACAAATATTAACAAGAATGTCTTTTCAGAGCTCTGTTTTGTTTCGCCCTCAGACAACACATCCTGTAGTTTGTGCAGCCCAGCAAACCACCACAACCAACAGTTCTGTTAGTGAAGAGCACTCTAAACAGGTTTATCTGCTTTCCACTTGTATTTAACCTTTTAGTGGCTTTTGATAACATTTTGGTCAGCAATTGTTGTTCATCATTAATGGTGTCTTTCATTTTTTCCTAGAAATCTTCTACGTGGACAGAACACAAATCACCTGATGGAAGAACATATTATTATAATACTGAAACTAAGCAGTCTACATGGGAGAAGCCAGATGATCTCAAAACACCTGCTGAGGTAAACTAAATTCAGATGAAGATTGCTGTACTATGAGTTTGTGTGAACGCCAGAATTTGGTAGCATAGGTATCATGCATGAGGATAGCTGTGCCAATAGATCTTTTTCTAATGGGAGCAAACTCTTCATGTAAGAAATGCTGCAAAAATGTTTATATTGTGATTCTTACGTTGGTAGTACTTGAGGCTGCAAAATGGACAAAACTCTCAACCATTTTCCTCACTCTTTTGATAAATTTTCCTTACAAAAAATATGCCATTCTTCAGTTTTTAGGTAATTAATGTGTGTGTTTACCACTGGCAGTGATTTTCTTTGGAACATACATGCATTGTATTCATTGCTCCTTATTTCTTGGTGTAGTGTTTGTGTCTCACTTCTAGCTATCATTTTAATTTTAGAACACCTTTGCAAGTTTGATTTTATGTATTTGTTTTTTCTCCATTAGCAATTGTTGTCTAAGTGTCCCTGGAAAGAGTATAAATCTGATTCTGGAAAGCCCTACTATTATAATTCCCAAACAAAGGAATCACGTTGGGCAAAACCCAAGGAGCTTGAGGATCTCGAAGGTAACACTAGCAAAAATGAGTAGGGAGGGTGGCAGTGTGCTGCAGGCTATGCATATCAAAGCATATCAGTCAATAAATCTGCTGAAATAAAATGTATATAATAGAGTTAATGCAGCCTTGGACTTTAATGGAGCAGTCTTGTCTCCTGTGTCCTTGTCACCATCTGTTTTTCCATTATACCCCTAGTTCTTCCTTATGTGGCAGCAGCATCAGCTCCCCCTCGTGTCCCTAAGCAGGAACTGGGTTATGATGTAACCTGTTGTGGCTTGTTCAGGGTTTCATGTATGCTCTGTCTCTGTTAGTAGTAGGTAATGATTCAAGTCTTCATTTTAGGGCTGTTGTGGAATTTGGTTCATACATAGCCACCAGTCCTTTGGGAACTTGCAGGAACTTAGTAGGGTTTATGACATGGTTCAGGTTGATCAGGGAAGACAAGAGGCAGAGGAGCAGCTATACTAATCCTCAGTCACCTGGGATACCAGGGTAAAAGGCTGCTGGACTTCCGTGATACAGTATAGCTTATAATAGAGTAAGAATTGCATTTTGTTTTGGTATCTTGAAAGCATTTTGGGAACAGTAATGTATTTTATACTTTAAGCAGTAGAGATACTGCTGCCCGAGTGCAGAACCTGGTGGTGAAGGTATGCCATGTAGATGCTCATGTACCCAAGAGTCAGGCCACTGTGGATAAAGCTGCTATGATTGAAGTGGCTCAGATGGACTTAGGTTGGCAACATAAGGATGAATTATTTTTGGCTGGGTGGGCCCATGACACATCAGGCCATCAGTACTGGCTGTCTGCTGAAAGGCAAAATTGTGTGTAAGGCTTTGCTTAGGTATCAGTTCACTTTTAATTTTTTACAATAATTATTTGAGAAACTGTGGTGTGGTGCAGATATTAGTAATTTTTTATTGCCCTTCTGTATCATAAAGGCAGTGTCCCCTTTTGTACAAATGTCATACGATATTCTGGTCCTGGTTTTCCCTTTTAGAATGGTTTTGTTTGGTATTGTAAGGTGATGAAAAATCTACAGTGTTAGCCAGGGTAAGAAATTAGTATTTTAAAAAAGTACTACAAAGAATAAGCACCAGTGACTGTGAGAATGAAAAAGGAGGGATCTGTTTCAGTGAGCCTGACTTTGTGCTTTAAACTAGGCTTTTAAAGTTGAAATAATTATTCCAAACCAAGAAGTTGTTCATTGTGTATCCTCATCTTTCTTCAATGGGATTTGTGTGAATTTATTTCAGTCTTTAAAGGGTGCAAATACTGAAATAGTAACAAAACTATTTAAAGCTATGCTTTTATTAAATAATGTTAACAGTAATTTTTTTATCATGCATATTTAAACTGTTTTAGAAGCTATATTTTGATTGTTTTCTCCCCACCCTTTTTCCTCTAGCAATGATAAAAGCTGAAGAAAACAGGTATGTTTTTAATGGTATGCTAATGTTTTTTACATTAAGCTGCCTTTTTTGTAAAAATGGACTCGCGTCCTTGAACCTTCTAACATTTTCCTTGCAACTTTTCATTCCAAATAGTGGCTTAATATGTAAATTCTCAAATAATGTATTCTAGGTTTCTTTTTAACTGAACTGACTGATCTACATTTATGCAGTTTCAGTAAAGCATTTACTTTCTCTGAGTCAAGATTGTTTTGTGTTCTTCTGAGAAGTCTTTGTCACTAGACCTAAACCTCTCTTCTTGTCCTTAATTAAACTTACTTAAACTATGTGCTTCTCGAAGCCGTTAAGTTGTCCCATGCTCGTATGTGACTGTTCCTGTTTTTTGATACCCGTAGCACAAAGACTGAAGAATCAACCCCAGCAATATCTACTCCAGCTGCTGCAGCAGAAGTGACAGCCACCACAGCCACAACTGCTGCTGAAACTGCTGCAGCTGCTGCTACAACCACTGCTGCTTCTGCAGCAACAGCAGCCCCTGAAGCAGAAACTGCTGCAGCTTCCTCTGGGGTAGAAAATGAGAGTACTGGCACAGCCACAGCGGAGGAACAGGGACAAGCAACTTCTACACCTGCTGTGCAGGAACAGAGTGCAGAAAGTGCAGCTAACACAGATGACTCTACCAAGCAAGAGGCCTCGGCAGAGTAAGTGAAATAACAAAGCATGTGGCTTTGCTGCAGTTTCATACTTTTTTCTAGAATCTGGTTAATCTTCAGTTGTAGGTGGCCAGACTTCTTTGCCAGTAAGCATTTCTGCAGCAAAATGTGAGCGTGAATCAGTGGTGGCAGAGAAGAATAATCAGTAAGACAGAGAGGAAGAAGTATTAAAATGCTCTTAGAAAAATGAATGCCCTCCCCTTGCCAACCATCTCCCAAAATTCTTAAACCCTGCAGAGAACATGAACATTTGCTAAATTTTTGATAGCTCTAATAGTTTCCCAGGGTAACATAATATGCTTAAATGTTTCCTCTTCCTGTGCATCTGGCTGTTGGTAGAAGAAAATGCAATACTAAATAGATCTTTATCTGTTCCAGCAGAAAAGAGATCCTCTGTTATTTAATAATGGAGAATTAATTATGTGAGGAGTTAAGCTTATGATTTTTATCATTCAGGCAAAAAGAAATGTGCTTTGGGGGGTTATAACCAGCAGGAGATAATTAAGGGCAAAAGGCATATTTTTAGGGACTCCCCTTTATACTTTTATGTAATACATGTGTAAATATTCCTGCTAAATTTAAGTATTAGTTTTGTGAATCCTTTCTAGATAACTTGAGCAGGTAGCTAATTGCATAAGCGCATAACTCTTCTGAAACAGAGTTTGTTTTGGTTTGTTTTTTTTCAGTTGTGTATGGTATCTGTAAGGAAAAATCTTGTCCAAATTGTGCTCTTAGATGTAGTGTTATTGTTTTCCTTTGTGTTGCTATATAAAAAACGTACTCTATCTGATTCTGATGGTTTGTGACTCTTCAGTGTATCTAACTAAAATAATAATACCTAAATATTAAAATTATTGATTTCTGTATATAGTGCTGCTTTAAAGAAGGAGGACGATGATGCCCAACCAGTTAAAAAAACCTACACATGGAATACAAAGGAAGAAGCAAAGCAAGCATTTAAAGAATTGTTGAAAGAAAAGGTATTTTGGTCAACTATTCTTAATGCATTACTGAACTGCAAAAACTGCGTTTGTCAGAGTGGTTTTTTTGGTGAAGAATTCTTCACTGTTACAGAAGAGGACTTTTGTACTAGACAAGAAATGAGAGAAAGAATACTACAGTGAAAAAATACACAGTTTAAACTTTTTTCCAGCTCTTTGGGTGAGTGGGGAAGTGCTGAATTTTCATCAGGGCTCTCAGTTCAACTGTTTATTATTTTCTTCCTTTTACATGATCCCCACAGTCATGCAAACTTGTAATCTGGTCTTTGACAAAAATTCAAGCTGGAACAGGGAGTGATTTGATGGACAGCTTCACTAGATGCTTCAGTGACAGACAGTGTAGAGGTCCATATAGAAGAAAGATGAAGTGTTAGATTTAGTTTCCATGGCTAGTCTGATTTAAAGACATTTATTTTTTTCCTATGAAGTAGTAGTTCAAAAACCTGTATTTAAAGTGTTGCAGAAATTATGATTCTCAATATTTTTGCCTGACAGTGAGGTAAGTTTCTAGTAAAAGTGTCAACTGATCGCTCGAGACCTCAATTTCTTGCCTTTGTTCTGAAGATGGAGATGAAGTGAGAGTAAAAAGAAACTGGCTTGGGTTTTCCCTCAGGGTGTATGGGGTCTGTTTGTGTTCTGTACGGTGAGTCAACATGGTTTTATAGTAGACAAAATTCCAGAAGAATTTATTGTAGAAACAGCAATAATCCCAAAAGTGCCATGTTTCATCTTCCATGTTCACTGTTAATAAAATCTAAAACCAAAATTTGCCAGAGTATTGTTTTAACCTCAAAAGTATAGTGCTTTTTTTTTCACTAAGGGATTTTTTTTAAGGAATTGATCATTGTTGGATGTTCATTTCAAATCTAATTAGTTAAGGATTTTGTCTTCACAGCGGGTACCATCCAATGCTTCCTGGGAGCAAGCTATGAAAATGATCATTAATGATCCTAGATACAGGTACTGCTTGATTCTTTCCTCTTTAGATTTCTCACAAATACTATTTTAGGTAGTTTGACTTCACTGACATAACTCCTGATTGTTTCAGTAGGTATTTGTGCATTTGTGAATGTGTACCATTGGCAGGGAATTTTGTTCCTTTCCTGTGTAAAGAAATGCCAAGTCCTAGGCTTAATTTTTCAAATGGAAAAGATGTGGCAGTTGTTGGTTGTGATTTATGTGTATTATTTTCTTTGGAATAAAAGCATATGTTTACAAGGATGGAGTTGAAGAGTTTCTAGGTTACTTTTGGAAATGAGTGACTGCTATAAGAATTGGCAGAAAAGTGGTTGATATCAATGATAATAGTATTGTAATGTGAAATGTAACCTGAAAGTATGATAGTAGCTTATGGTTTATTAACTGCATTTATTAGTAAGTACTTGTTTTATTGGTTTTTTTTTTTTAATGATTTTCAGTAATCGTAAGGGGGAGACAGAGTGATGACTGGCTATTTAGATTCTGTTTGGTTTTGTCTCAAAAATCTGGATTATTAGAATCTGTTATTTCTTGGTTCTTTGGTTTTGCTTTTATAATTAAATTACATTTTGTATCATTGACATTGTTTTCCTTTTCACATGAAGTGCTTTGGCAAAACTAAGCGAAAAAAAGCAAGCATTTAATGCGTACAAAGTACAAACAGAAAAGGAAGAGAAAGAAGAAGCAAGATCAAAATACAAAGAAGCTAAAGAATCCTTCCAGCGTTTTCTTGAAAACCATGAAAAGATGACATCCACAACAAGATACAAGTAAGACCAGTATTAAATGAAGTTCTAGCCTTTCTTAGCTTACCAAGTTAATAATCAAATCTTGCTGGCTTGCTCTTAGTGAATGCTAACCTTAGTATGTGTTCAGCCTGGAAAAGGCTGTAACTGAAATTCTTATACAAGCACAAAAAGTCTCATTTTCATAAAATGTGTTTTAAGACCCAGGCCAAAAAACAGTTCATGAGTGGTGTGCTGATGATAGTGAGTTGGGCTTCTAGTAAGTAGAAATGAAAGATACATAAGCGAGGAGTTTTATATTACACCTGCCATTAAGAATGAAGTAGTTCTGATAACTTCTTCATGGAAGTTCATGACCAAATGGATATATATATATCTAATAAGCTTGCTGCTGAAAATTTTGTAGCTCTGATCTCATAGGATGTTTGCTAGGACAGTGACCTGAATATGTGCTCCCCCTCAGAAAAAGTACTGGTGCAATGCACTGCAGGGGAACTTCCACTGCTGTGGAAAGAGAGTTGTATATAGTGGCATCGGCTTTAATTTTTAGCTGTTACCTTTGTTAGTAAGAGATAAAAAGGTGTCACAGAAAAAGTTTCCCAAGAGAGAAAATTGGAGAGATGTCATACAAAAGTATTACTGCTTAGAACAGAGTTGATTAACATTATTGTAAGCCAGTGGGACAGTTTAAGTTGGTGTTTACCAGTAAATGATGGTATGCTTTTTCTTCGTTTTGCACAGAAAAGCTGAGCAAATGTTTGGGGAGATGGAAGTCTGGAACGCGATATCTGAGCGTGACCGTCTTGAAATTTATGAAGATGTCTTGTTTTTTCTGTCTAAGAAAGAGAAGGTAAATTTCAAAATTGTTATCTGTAAAATAATTTATACCTCTTAGTAAAGAAATCTTGCTAGCAGTGCAGTTCTGAATGTTGTTCAGAGACAGTCAAAATGCTCACAGCGGGGGAGGAATCTAGGAAAGGCTTGGAGAGCCAAATGAGAATGTTTCTGTGTTGGTATGAACCATGTGGTGCTCACAGGTTCCAGGGTCTGTTTACCCTCTCTCGAAAGGGTGTGAGAGAGAAAAGAACTTTAGCTAGATGTGTTGGGGGCAACGGCACAAGTAAAAAAGCACTGGTAGAGCTCTTGGAAACTATGACTTATTTTGTAGGTGTGAATTTAGAGACAGTAGTTCCTTATTTCTTATTACACAGTACAAAAGGGGTGTTCAGTAGAATTAGCAGGCAGAAGGTGATGAATCCTTACCGTAGCAAGCTGTTGGAAGTTCTGTTCTTGCACAGTACACAACTGAAGATGAGCTCCATTTCATGAGCTTTTCACATCTTTCAGAAACAGTCAGAGGTAATAGTACTGAAATAGTTTATCTCTGGATGCAAGCAATCATAGTACATAAAAAATGCATGTAGATCCAATTAGCATATGTTGCTTTACATGTAATTGAAAGGTTATTATTTTTTTGTTTTCATGGAGAACAGACTTGAGGGGTCATGTATTTTTGCCTACACAACCTCAAATTTAACAACAAAAAAATCATGTTTTCTCCTCAGGAGCAAGCCAAACAGTTACGAAAGAGGAATTGGGAAGCTTTGAAGAATATACTAGATAACATGGCTAATGTCACTTACTGTACCACTTGGTCAGAAGCACAGCAGTATCTGATGGACAATCCTACATTTGCAGAAGATGAGGAACTTCAGAGTATGTAGAAAGTCTTACATATTTCTTTTGAGAGGGGGAATGAGTTTGTCTTTAGCAGTGAGGGCTCCTGACTGGGTATGGCTTGCTCTTGCCCAGTTCATAACTGCTCTGACAGCTGTGGAACAGCCTCTGTAAAGGACCCAGTCTTGTTTTATTCCTAGGAAACAGAGTTTGTCTTTAGCAGTGAGGGCTCCTGACTGGGTATGGCTTGTTCTTGCCCAGTTCATAACTGCTCTGACAGCTGTGGAACAGCCTCTGTAAAGGACCCAGTCTTGTTTTATTCCTAGGAAACAGATGTCAGCTTCAGAAATCCTTACTGGTTAATCTTAATGTCTAAACAAAGGATACCTTTCTTCAGGAGGAAATTGAATTGCCCTAGTAGTTGTTAGCCTTTGAAATTTGACGTATTATTTGGCAATGTAATCTGTGTTGCAGATACTTGACTGAGTGAGGTTTCTGAGAAAAGTAATTGGTTTTACTCTTCTAGAGTAAGAAGGCAGTTTTTCCATTATGAGCACATTTTCTCAAAAATGAGTCAATCCTGTATTTTAAGAGCAGCATAGCCATTTACAGAGCTGCTAAAGCATTTGACAAAGATGCTCTGTGTTCTGTGTTTAAGATGCCTGTGGTAATGCGGAGAGATACACAAGTGCTCATCCCTGATACTTTTCTTATAAAGTACTTTCTGTGCTCTTTATTGGCAATGCAAATTTATCCATGTTGGGAGAGGCTGCGTTTTGCTGCTGTACAGATATTCATGTATTTCAGTGCTCAGTTGAAGCTTCTACTCACAGCAACAATCAGCAACCGTTATGGTAAAAAACTCTTTACAGTTAGAGGGAAGAAATGCCTAATTTTTATTCTTATCACTCTTGTTATCTTTGCTAGACATGGATAAGGAGGATGCACTGATCTGTTTTGAGGAACACATCAGGGCATTGGAAAAAGAGGAGGAAGAAGAAAAACAGAAGAGTTTGCTTAGAGAAAGAAGGCGGCAGCGTAAAAATAGAGAATCTTTTCAGGTTGGTGGACTTTGTTGTGTCCTAGAGGTGTCATGTGGTTAGATATTCTGTACGGGTTTTTAATTTCTTAGGGTGGGCTGACAGGTGCATATATGTGTTTTATCAACAGTGTAGCATTTTGTCTGCTGCGTAATACAGCTGCTTGCCCGAAAACTACAAGTTTAGGGGAAAGGAAAATAGGTTAGAATGGAAAACAAATGCAATTGGAACATTGTAAATGATGGAGGAAAGCAGGAAGAAATGATGGTGTATAAAATGATTTTTTAATTGCATTTTTAACAAAACCGGAATTCTAGTTATTAATAGTATCTATTCCAGCTGCTAGCCAAGTAAAAGGATGATGAGTGACTACAAATTTCCATTTCATTTTTATTTTGTAGCTATTTTTAGATGAACTGCACGAGCATGGACAATTACATTCAATGTCATCTTGGATGGAGTTGTACCCAACAATAAGCTCAGACATCAGATTCACTAATATGCTTGGTCAGCCTGGTAAGAGTACTGTCTCTTGCAGCCCTGTAGAAAGTAAGGTAAAGGTCTTGGATTTGGGGCAGTCTAGAGCAGGGTTATTTGTATATTTTTCTACATGTCTAAAAAAATGCAGCTCTTGTATTAGAGCTAGCTTTTGACTTATCTAGTTTTTTCATCAGGATCCACAGCACTTGATCTTTTCAAGTTTTATGTTGAAGACTTGAAAGCCCGTTACCATGATGAAAAGAAGATAATAAAAGATATCCTAAAGGTGAGAGGGGAAAATGCTCCTTTATGTGATTTCTTCTTTTAATGCCCAGTTCATCATTCAGATGAACTCTCTGCTGTTCATTTGGGAAGTGATTTCACATTGCATTAATGTCACCTGCATTAGCGCTGAAGTGAGAGCTCCTGACTTGCCTGATGCCAAAGAAGTGCTTTTCTTACAGGATAAAGGATTTGTGGTTGAAGTGAATACTTCCTTTGAAGATTTTGTTACGGTCATCAGCTCAACTAAAAGAGCTACTACTTTAGATGCAGGGAATATCAAGCTGGCTTTCAACAGTGTAAGTATTAATATATAGGATTGTTCAAAAACTTGCAATACAAAATCTCTTGTTAAAACAAGAATTGGCACTTACTTTCACTTACGACTACTTTTCGTAATACTTGAGAGATGCTGTGCTTTGCAGTTGCTTATCCTCATGAGTTCCCAAAATAAGGATTGCAGAGGTATATCTTTATTCAAAACATAGCATTACTTAATTGTTACTACAGAATTTCTCAAGTTGAAATGCTTATCTCATTTTTACTTTCCTCATGAGTATTTCTGTGTGTGTTTCTGTAGTTCTTGCTTGCATGATGTGTTAACTCTGAGATTCTGTTTGAGAAACAGAAGTTGCATGCTTAAAAAATAAATAATTGATTAATTTTCCTGTGAGCCCAAGTGACTAATAGAACATTCTAAAGGGGATCTGTCACTGGGCTTTCCAAAACTTGCATGGAACTGAATTATTCGTCTTTCATTTTGGTATCTTTCAAGCAATCTTATGACTTTTGTTTGATACAGCTGCTAGAAAAGGCAGAAGCCCGTGAAAGAGAGAGGGAAAAGGAAGAAGCTCGCAAAATGAAGCGGAAAGAGTCAGCCTTCAAGAGTATGTTGAAGCAAGCTACTCCTCCAATTGAATTGGACGCTGTCTGGGAAGATGTATGTATCATCACTCAGTTATGCAAGTCTTTCCAAATAGATTTAACAGGCTGCTGCATCCTAATGCTTTTACAAGTAAACCTGGGTTCTCTAAGCTCGTGGTGCAACTTAGACTCTTGTAAAAATTGTCTTGCTATTTATTCAGTAAAAATCGAGGTTTGATGGGAATAACTTTATTGACTGATACTTTCATTCGGATACAATTTATAACAACCCCCCCCCCCAAAAAAAAAAAAATTCAAACCCAAACAAAAAACCCCAAGCAAACAAGCACCCTGAACAACAGCAACCAACCCAAAAATTAAACCCAAACAAACCCTTAAAAAAAAAGAAAAACAAAAAAATCACACAATGCCCCAAACTTAATTTAAATGGAGATAAAGCACTCTGCTTGCTTAGAAATCTGTAATCTTGTTCTGATCAAGATAACCTTTAAAAACCTTTCCTCTCAAAGTATACATTGTATAAAAAATACATGCTGTAACAAGCCTGTGGCTTAAATGGCACATGCAGGAAGAACAGTCTAATTCTGGCTACAGTCTCATAAAGACTGGTTGTGAAGCTGGCCTACAAACCCCAACGTTTAGCCTTGTAACAGTACAGTGGCTTTTTCAACTGGTGAACTTGTGTCTCTATTATTTTTATTTCTGACTGGCTGTATTTCATATTAATATTTCATTGCTGCTTTTCTTACAGATCAGAGATAGATTTGTGAAGGAACCAGCGTTTGAAGACATCACTCTGGAGTCTGAAAGAAAAAGAATATTTAAAGATTTCATTCATGTACTAGAGGTAATTATTACTTTATTTTATCATGATCAGAGGGTATAGAAAAAGATTCTTGGTTGGTTGACTCTTAAATGGTGTAGGAAGGGAGAGGGATTTAACAGAATTCTACTGATTTCTGTTTCAGTGGACATGGTGTATTACCTAAAAGTAACAGATATTAAAACTTCATTGTGAAAGGAAGGAACTGAAGAAATGTGTTGAGTTACTTGATATTCTTTAATACTTTAAATCTGCTTCCCTCAAGAATTTTCAGAAGTTAACTTCAAGATTTCCTGGTTTATTTTTAGAAATATTGTTCAGTGCTGTGATTTCATACCAAACCTGATGAAATAGGAAATAGAACTTCTGCAGTATTTTACTCACTGCGTATCTGGAACTTCAAGAGCATACTAAGCACTGCAGATTTACTTTATTATTTTACTGTAGCAAATTTTTGCTGATGTCCAAAAGGGATGATGTAATTCAGTTTCATTCTTAATTTTTGGGTGGGCCACAGTAAGAGTTAAGCTGCAGAAGATTTGACAAGCCATTCTTGTTAAATAAGGTGCTGTTTTCTCCTAGATAGTGCTAGATTTGGTTTTGCAGCACATGCTGTGTGGGGTTTTTTCAATTCTTGGGGTTTGTAAGGGTTTTTTTTAAATGGCTTAATTTCAGAATTTCAAATTTGGCAAAGCAAGGCATGCAGTGTGTTGTAGGCCATCTTGAGCAGTGGTTTTAAATGGGAAACATTGAAACAGGATTCCAGGTAATAGAAGCTGTGTGCATCTGTGCCTGTACTTTTCCTTGCTCCTAGGCACTTGTTAGGACAACTTTAACATGGATTCCCATTGGTAGCTGTTTATGGGGTTTGTTGCAATAAATGTGTAATTATGTTAGGGTTTTTTAACCACTGTTTTTTAACCATAGATACCTTTGTGGATGATGAGAAACATCGTTACAGTTTCTTGCTGTGTCCGGTAGACAGACAATGATAACATTTCTCTTCTCTTGTCCTCTAGCATGAGTGTCAGCATCATCATTCAAAGAACAAGAAGCATTCTAAAAAGTCTAAAAAACATCACAGGAAGCGATCACGTTCTCGCTCGGTAAGGTGTTAGCCTAAAATCTGCTTCTGTAACTATCTGTCATGCTGTGTTCTTACTGATCGCATTGGGTTCATGTCTCAAGGGCTCAGAGACTGAGGATGATGACAGCCATTCAAAGAAGAAAAGGCAGCGTTCAGAATCCAGATCAGTTTCTGAGCGCTCTTCCAGTGCAGAATCTGGTACGAGATTATCTTGTTCATTTTTAAATTAATGTTACTTTTATTGAGTCCTTATAATTTTGCTGATTGTGATTTTGCTTGCTTCTGTGTCTGCAGAGAGAAGTTACAAGAAGTCAAAAAAACACAAGAAGAAGAGCAAGAAGAGAAGACATAAGTCTGTAAGTACAGTTGACTTGAGTTGGCTAATGGACAACCTGACACCTTATGGTTTCGGTCATCCTTTTTGGATATCTAGTCAACTCTGGTGAGACCCCCATTTGCAGTACTTCATCCAGCTCTGGGGTCCCCAACATAAGAAGAATGTGGACCTGTTGGAGCAAGTCCAGATGATTCCACAAAGATGCTCTGAGGGCTGGAGCACCTCTCCTATGGAGACAGGCTGAGAGAGCTGGGCTTGTTCAGGGAGACCTTAGAGCAGTTTTCAGTGCCTAAAGGGACTGGCAAAAAAGCTGGAGAGGGACTTTTGACAAGGGCAGGTAGTGATAGGACAACAGGGAATGGCTGTAAAATTACAGAGGGTAGATTTAAATTTGATACTAGCAATAAGTTCTTCCCTGTGAGGGTGGTGAGGCACTGGCACAGGTTGCCCAGAGAAGCTGTGGCTGCCCCATCCCTGGCAGTGTTCAAGGCCAGGTTGGACAAGGCTTTGAACATCCTGGTCTGATGGAAGGTGTCCCTGCCTGTGGCAGTGGGGTTTGGAGCTAGATGGTCTTTAAGGTCCCTTCCATCCCAAACTGTTCTGTGATTCTATGATCTGTAATCATCCAGCTGCCTTTGTAATAGGGACTGTGTGAGATCAGCCTGGAGGGGAGAGTAACATAATAGCTTTCTGTTATATATACCTTAATATTAAGCCATTTAAGATTATTAAATTGGGTGCTTACTGCAGCCGTGCAGGCAAGGTGTAAAGGATTGCACTAGTAGCCTGATATTTGCAGTTTGTCATGGCAAATCTTGGTGTTCACTTCTACTGTGGAGAGCTGTGAAGGTTCCCAGCCATCTTTACCTTTTGCCTAATGCTGGGCTTCATTCCTTTTGTCTGCTTGTGTATCAGGGTTGCATTAGAAGTTCTGGATCATCAAAAGGATGTGAAGAGCAAAAAGCTTTCACTGTATCAGTTGAGGGCAAAGAATATATTTTCGTCCTGGGTAAAGAAACCAACCTGGGTCTCTGCTCTCACATCAGATGCAGAACTCTTCAGAACTGGTCTGTTCTTTTGTTCCTTTCACTTACAGGCTGTACCTCTCAGCAGACAGTGTCCATAGCGAGGGGGGACATTAATAGTTACCTGTTGAGTAAGATACTAGTGCTGAAGGGTTCTGACACAAACAGGTTCACATAAGCTTAGCAACACTGGGATAAAACATGGAATAAAGCCACCACCGTGCCACCTAATCCGTCACAGTATGGTTAATATCCAGAAAAAGCCAAGCAGCTGTGTGACAGAAAAGTGTTTACCCAATTTCACCCTTTCTGGAGATCTTATTGAATGACAGTTGTGCCCAGGAGAAATGTAGATGTATTATATGGCATCCAGCATGCCCTGATGCTGTGTGCACTGGGAATGGTGAACATTCTTTGGTATTGAACAAACTTTTCTCCTTCTCAGATCACTTTAGTAACCTTTCTTGCATTACTTATTTCTGTGATGGTTAATAAGATGTACTTAATTAGTAACCGCTTCACACAGTTTTCCTCATATGGTCTACACTGATATGAAGTCAGCTGGTTTTGAGGTGTGGTTATTCTAGAAATAAATATTTAATATATTTAATATTTTCTCCTTATTTACACAGGATTCGCCAGAATCAGACATTGAACGAGAAAAAGACAAAAAAGAAAGAGAGAGGGAGAGCGAAAAGGATAGAGTTAGGCAAAGATCTGAATCAAAACATAAATCTCCTACTAAAAAGCGACCTGGAAAAGATTCTGTAAGCTTTCTTGTTTCCTTTTTATCTGGTGCTTTGTGCTTCCTGTGTAGGTGCGATGCTCTAGTATAGTACTTGGGCTTTACAGGCATAATGTAAGGTGCTGGAGCTTTATTTATGTCCTGCTTCCATTTTTTTATATATATATATTTTATATACATTTATACATTATACATTAATATATATATTATATATGCATTTTATATATATGTGTGTATGTATATATATATATACGTGTATATGTGTGTGTGTGCATATATATATATATATATAAAGGACCAAATGCAGCACCCGCCCTCTAGAATTTTAGTAGCTGCAGTGTTGGGCTGACACTGGGAGGAAATCTCAGTGGAACAAAGTTCTTCAGTTCTTGCACTTTTCAAGCCGGCAAGTCCTGTGGGACCGTGTTTGTGACTGCAGTCCTGCCTTTGGCTGCCATGCTGTGCTGACTTGTTTTGAAGGGGTTTAGAACAGTGTTTGAGAAGATGCGTGCAGGTGTTTGAATGAAAAAGGCAAACTGCTTGTGGTTCAACACTTTTTGGGTCTCTTGGAGGCGGAGTTTTTTGCCTCCCTCTGGTTATTTAGATTGTGGTGGTGGTGGTGGCCTCCTCCTGGGTAAAGCCCCATATATTCCACCTTCAAGAAGAGCTGTTAGGGCAAGTGTCTACTTCTTAAATTACTGTCATAAAATAAGCTGCTTGGGCCTCCAGCTGCCTTTGGAAAATGCGATGACTTGGCCTAATTGGGCATTTCCTGAGAACTTGGGTTTGATCTTGGGTGTGATAGAGCAGAGTCTAGGGGAGGACAAGGACTTAGCTTGCTGTGCCTCCTGTGCCCTCCCCACTTGTTCTGGCTGCCACTGTTGGGGCTCCCGAGCATGACACGAGCAGCCTTCTGTACCCTGTGTTTCTGTATTGCTGCTGTGGCATTGGAGTAATGGTGGGGCACAAACAGCACCACTGATGACCAGCATGGCCTGGAAGCCTCATCGTTTGCGCCACTAACTTTGCTTCTCTCTACAGGGGAACTGGGATACTTCTGGCAGTGAACTGAGTGAAGGGGAGCTGGAAAAACAGAGGAGGACTCTTTTGGAACAACTGGATGAAGATCAATGAAAGTGTTATTTATACCAAATATGTTTACATTGTGGCATAATAAAAGAAACCAATGTCTAATTCAGGATGCGGGTTCTGATATCCTGAGTTCCATTGCTAAAATGACAGTGGGTTTTAATTTAACCACATAAATACATTTGAGTACTACTATTATGGGCCTGGCATCAAATCTAGAGAAGCAAATGAAATTCCAAGTGCAAAGCTGAGTGTCCGTCCTGGAGCTGCCAGGCAGCACGGGCGCTCTGCTTACCATGCAGGGAGTGTGCTCCGCAGGGAACACTGCCGAGGAAGGTGGCGCAGTGCTCACTGGATCTTGTCTGCAGGCCCAGGAAGTTGGCTCCTTCCTAGCAAAGCATCACCTCAGTCTGGTTCTTCCTAGAAAGGTAGTTAACACTGGTTGTCTGGCCCGTGTAGGCAGGTAAAACTTCATTTGTAGAAAGAGATTCTTAATATAGTTTCTTGTGGTTTGTTTGATGGATTTGTGTTTATTTTGGGGAGGGGAAGGCAATGGGAGTAAGGAATCCAGTTCTTGATCTGTACTTCTAAAATGTACCCGCTGCCACAATCGCTCTTTTGTGAACTGCGTCACTGGCCAAGCCACGTGTAAGCTTTTGTATGGACACCTGACATCTGGCTCAGGCTTGAGTCTGATACTGTCTGAGTGAGTTTTTCCTGTAAATTTTCAAAGCCCTGGACCTGCAATTGATGGGGATGTTGACCTACCCTTCCTTGTGGTGCCAGCAGGGTTGTGCATGCCTCTCAGCTGCCTTGGGTTCCCCTAAAACCCCATTCCGAGCAGCCATGGGCATTACATCAGTGTTTATGTCCACATGAACAAGATCTAGTAATAAAAATCACTGTAAATTAATCTCAATGTGTTGCCTTAAGAACCTGCTGAGGAATGTACCACCACCTTGGGCTGCTGCCCGGCCCCTGTGCAGCATCCCTGGCCAGCTGCTTCGGGGGAGGATTCCCAGCCGTACCAGGGGAGTGGTGGCTGCAGAGACCAAGGTCAGAAGCTGTTCCCGTTGGACTATTTTTGTACATTTTTATTGATGATTAAACCTTCTCTTCCAGTGTGTACTAGTTCTCATTTGTACTTTTAAAGGCTCTGTACAGCTCTGATAGGTTATTACTGTCTTCCACGTTTTGGATTTAAGCAGTGTAGTCACTCACACCAACAAGGGGAAGACAAGTTGCAGTTCAGCTTCCTTCGCTGCATTTTTTTAACCCAGTATCAGACAGTGGTTACTAGTGCATAAATCCCAGCAAGGCCTGATTTGTACAGCATGCTTTCCTGTTGGGCCGGTTCTGTGATTCAAACTAAGAATGCTACTGGATTGAAATTACTAATTTGCAATAGAAAATTCTGGTGATGGCTGATCCCTGTGGATTGGCAACAGTATCTGATAACTGATTACTTTGGGCTTCTCAGGAGGCTCCATATAGAGCATATGCCAATATCGGCATTTCCCCTGGAGTGCAGAGCTCTAGGGGAAAAATACCCAAGTTTGGTCAAACAGGGCTTGAGTAACTCTTTGTTACTGTGTGGCATTTCCCATCCATGTCTGGGAAGTTGCCACCTGAGGCAGTGGTGGTGGCAGCTTTCCCGGGTTCCCTCACTGCAGAGCAAGTGGCTCTCCTGTGCTGGGGAGGGTGGGTAGCACTTGATCCTCCCAGGTCTGCCACCATTTCATAAATGTGTGTTTTGCAAACTGTGTAAATTCCCTTTCCTAGATAGAGATTTAAAATGGAAACACACAGCTTGTGTAGCCCCCAGAAATGCCCGGGTGCAGAACAGCCCCACAGGGGGCTAATGGAGTGACACAGCTGACAGAGCCCTGGGAAGCAGGAACCACAGCTGAGCACTGAAGCTGTCAGCTGTAAAAGTTTGCAAATGTGTTAGAACTTCTGCACAATATTTTGTTACTGCATTTGTGTAACCACCCTAAGGACAAAGTGTTTCTAAGTAAATATTACTTCTAAAACATTTGCCTTTATTTTTCCATTAAAAATAAAAAGAAACACAACTATGAATTTAAATTACTCTAATGGGGTTTTTTTGTGTCTTTAGCAAAATCCAGTTAAGAAATGCATCTTAAAACAAGACGGCTTTCAAATAATCCTGGCAAGGCCTAGTTTAGTTTTCTAAGGGAAATGAATGTGGACTTTTTTGTAGGTTGTTCTCTTCAAGTTCAGGACTTCTGTTTGTCCTGTTGGGTTTTGTTTCTTTATGGCAAACTACTTACTCCTTGTCACTCACTTTCACAAGGAGGGGTGGCACCTGCAGCCATGCTGGGCCTGCAGGGCTGTGTTCCAGTGCCTGGTGTCTCACAGTGCACGCCTTGAACAGGGATCTGGAATTCATCCCTTCTGCCTCCTGTGAGTCTGGCTGTGCTGTAGCCAAGGGTGAACTGATGGTGTGAATGACCTGCAGAATTATTTCCAGTGTTTATAACTGGTAGTGGAGCTCAGGAAGTGAACTCTGGGATCCCAGTGGGTGGGAGCACTGCTGGGGGGTGTCTTCTCTTCCTCTCCCAACTCCAACAGCCCCAAAGAATTGCACTGCAGTGTCAGCACAGTCACTTCTGCCTTGCTGCTGGCTTCCAGCAGTCACCTGGCACATGCCTCCATTTGTTAAAAAAAACCCATGAAAGTGGCTCAAAAAACACCCCTCTGGATTACTGTGTAGTAGTGTAAATAGTTTATTTGATCTTATGCCAGGAACAGACCAGGAAAGTAACATGAACTGCTTTTATAAAACACTTCTAATATTGCTAAGAAGCAGGTCTATTACTAGAAAAATATTAAAGAGAACATGCCAGCATTATATTCTAGCTGTATGATAATTTTGCTTTCAATTAAAAAATTACCTTTGAGCTTAAGCATGTGAGAGCAAGTGCTTTTAACCCTTGTCTAACAATTGATTAAATTAATGGTCAAATTTTCTTATGCAGATTAAAATACTCTTCTGTCACTGCCCGTGAAGAAGGAGGTGGGTTGGCATGTTCTCTTTAGCTTGTCAAGTACACGTTGCTGTAAATGCAAGAAGGTGGCAGTTTGTAAAGGAAACTTTCTGTAAATAGGTAAGCAGAGGTCAATGTGGTAACTTTGAGCCCCAAACTGTCCATTTAGTTAAATATAAAAACAAAAACTATAAGTTAAAATAACATTCAGATTGTATAGCACAGGCTGATGCATTTCTCTTTAAACAATATTTACAGTATTACCCAGAGGCTAAAGTGGGAATAAAAGAGAAGTGTAAAAACCATACAAAACTGCACCAATTTTGTAGCAAAATATCTGTACATTTAAAAACAGATTATCATATAACTACACATTATCCAAGAAAAAAAATGGGACCTTCACCAGTGGTTCACATAAGCACAACATAAAAGAAAACGAAATTCAGTGGTTAAATACTATACAATAAATTTTACAATTAACATATTGATGCGATGAGACCAGGCAAGGTAAGCTGTAAGCAAAACGTATCTCGGAAGTTCAGTTCAGTCCAGTTCTTTACGTGTGAGAAGATCGCGTGCCCTGCCAGCACGAGCTGGGCTTCGTCTTGCTGCTCGGGGATTCTGGTGCAGACCAGCCGTGTGGGGCACAGCATGTGGCTACAGTCACTCTCACGTCCCTTTTATCTTTAAAAAGCAATGTAGAACCTACAACCTAACAGGATTTTTAGGCTGGGCTTCCCTTCGCTGACCAATGATCTAGAATCTGAACCAGATTGTCCACGGAACTTTGCATTGGAGCAGGGTGTTAATTCGACAGGGCAGGGCAGAGGATGGTTCTCTGCACGAGGAACTGAACCACGACGGTCCTCAGAATCCTAATACTGATTATTGAGATGTTAATACCTTAGTGCTAATTACTAAATACACTGTTATTCCAAAGCTGATGCTAGCTGGAGAGCCTTTGCCACCCTCCTCACCCTGTGCATTCGCCAACGCATTTGCCCCCAGCACCTCCAAGGCCTCAGCCCCACGCTGCACACCACAACCACCACAGCTGCAAGGTGAAAATTCGTGTCCATTCACTGCACACCTGATGCTCACTGATGTACATGGTAGCACAGCCTAGCTATGGCGGCATGTGGACTCTGGGTGGTGAGAAAAGGCACGGGTCTCTTCCTGGAACTAATTCCATATTACCTATAGAAAGCCCTTAAATGTCTTCCTTGTTTTGTTGTTGGTTTTTGTTTGGGTTTTTTTCTTATAAAAAGGAAAAAGCCAGTAAGTGTGGCTGAAGCCAAAGTTAACCCCTTGGTGGACAGCACAGGAATGCATTCAAAAGCAGAGCAAGTCCAGGTATTCCCTATTTACAACTGGTCGGGATGCAGGTCAGGTCCACAGGAGACCAGTCACCAAACTTTTATATAACCAAACCAAACTAAACACCCAAACCAACACGGTATTTTACATTTTGGTTAAAAATACTGAATGATGTATTGGTGTAAAAAGATGATACCCAATCAGATAAAGTCCTATTGCTTTGATTTAATTTGAGCAGGTACTTTAGGCACTTGTTAGCTACAGTTGAGTGGAGAGCCCATTGCTGATGTTCCTATGCATTTTCTAGGTCTTTGAGCCCTTTACAAAGTGAATTTTACCATTCCCCAAGCTGTAAATGAGTGGCAGAACATAGAGCTGACACGGACAAGGTATCATGCAAGCACTCCCTTTCCTTGACACCTGCAGGCCTCCAGCTCACATGGTTATTTCAGCACCATTTGCAGAGCGCAAGTTCTGATCATCGAAGCGCCGCCTGACGCTTCTCCTCACCGCGTCGGCCCGTCGGTATGGCTGGTTTCTAAGATCTGCAGAGAGGAAAGCGGCGTTCGTGAGCATGCACGGCTCACCCCATGCACACACACACACACACACACGCAGTCTAGACAAGGAAAAGTCCTGCTGGAAGCCAATCAAAGCAGCTTGTGTAGGAACAGGAGAAAGGACTTCACCCCAACCAGAGCAGAAGTGAGCAAATACTGACGTGCCCTTTTACTACACCCCCAAGCAGCAGGTAATACTGGTGAAATGTGCCAAAATGCTGGCAAACTAACTGGAGTTATGCTGACAGGTTGGTCTGACCGTCTCCCTGCCCAGGGGCCACTACTGTTTGTTAATGTCAGTCAGAAAGGCAACATCAGCTGAAATCAGTTTGCTTGCTATACATCTTGGTCCTTTACACAGCTTCTCAAACACCAGGGTGTGCTGAAGGGGATTTCTAAGGCAGGATGATGTGTGACACACTGGAGACGTGTGACCCATTGTACAATGGTGCAAGTGTTTAGTGTCACAGAGTAGATCTACAATCCCTATGCACCCATTTATCTAAAAGAGGGTGCCCTGAGATAAAGCAGCTGCAACTGGCTTGCAGAGCTCCAGCTGCCATCCTGCCCCACTGGCACCATCCTGCCAGGCTGCAGCGGAACAGCCAACCCCCTCCCTCCTCCCAGACCCAGCCTGCTGCTGCTGCTGCTGCTGTTGGGAGGTGGGAGCTCAGAGGGAAGAATAGGTGACATGGAACATGCGATGGATTGAACAGTGGAGGAAGCTGGAGATGGACATATTGATGAAAGCCTGTTACATGTGCTGCTAGGCTATAATAAGCACATCTGGGACACCTTAAGACTAATTCAAGCTGAAAAAGAAATTTGTGTTGGACTTGGAAAAGCCCTTAAATGTTTTGGGTTTGTTTTTTTTTTTGCACTGGACTGGGCAAACCCTCCCTCCAATTTCCTGGATGACTTATGCCTTGCCTTAAATACAGCTCCCAAACTTGTCAGCTCTTGGTGTACCCAGCAAATGGTGCCTTTGTTCGAGGCTGCCCTCTCTTGTCTCCATGCTCCAAGCTGCTGGCTGTCCACCTCTCCTGCCCTGTTCAGTGGCTGTAGCAGGGCCAAGACAGGGGCAGCAGAGTATTCAGGGCTAATGCGGGTCTGAAACAATCTGGGGACAAGGCTGCCTACCTCAGGCTAAACTAGGAAGAGAAAGGACCAAAATGGAAAGAGTGTGAAGACGGTCCCCAGCCAATGGCCTGTGTATCCCCTGCACCACAGAGGGTGAAAATAAATGGCCTCGGTCTCCACTGGCCTTTAAGCTCTCACCAGTATTACGCTTAGCCACATCTACCAACAGGCTGTCTGGCAGACAGAGAGAGGAGGAAGCTAAGTAAAAAGTGATGCTTGCCAGCTCTGTGTATCCTCCACCACCGGTGTGCTAGAAGAAATCCTTACCCTCGAGTGAACATTTGGAAATTTAGTGATATTATTCTTCTTTAAGGCTAAACAGAAAAAAAAACAAAACAAAACAAAAAACAAAACAAAACACAAAATGATGGTTAAGTAAAAAATGGGATGGAAGATGAAGAGCAAGTCAACTCAGCGTTCAAAACTCCCAGGCACATTAGCCAACAGAGCAAGAGGGGGGAGGCCAAGGCTATGAGGTTAGACACAGAGAGGAAAGGACAGGAGGGCCACCCTCATCTCTCGCTAACCAAATTCCAAGCTGCTTTGAAGATTGGCTCCAGGAAGATAATACTACAATTAACTTGAAAGAGCAAGTAACTGTTGAGCTGATTACAGTTTGCAATTTTATTAGAAGCATTCATAAAAATACATATCATAGAAGTGAAACACTGTTGTCTTCTTAAGCCACAGAGTCCTTAATTCAAGACAACAGTGTTAACAGACATGCCGGGTTAAACACACCCTTCTTACACTTTACACCACACGATGTAAACTGCTCAGTTCCATGTCAAGTTTTTTATTGTCACCATTTCTGCAGTTCTGGTATGTACCAAAGTGTTTTCCCAGCTCTGTTCCTTCTCTCTCCGTCCTGGATCACATACCAAGCCCAACCCCAGCACTGCCCAAAGTCCAAGTGAATTGGAACTGGTTAGCACTCAAGTGCATGCTTCTGATTTTCTTTAGATCAAGTTGGCATGGAACTGAAAAGAGTTAATTATGGATGTGACCGAATGAGAGAGGATTTCATGCTGTTTATTTTATCCCATATCTCACATGCAGACAAACATGCAGGTGCTGGTTAAGTCTAAAACGTGATACTCCTCACAGAGGACACAGGTTATTGCAGACAACCCTTCCAAGCCAGAAAGCCAACCCCAAGAAAGTCCCACTTAGTTCATGCCACTCGTAATTTTGCTTTGGCATATAGCTGATGTATTGCATGCATTTTACATTGGCAGACTGGCAGACAGAGAAAGACCTGTAGGCCAGAAGAGATGACATAGAAAAGCCAAGGGAACTGTCACTTTTTGACTGCATTTGATCTCCTAAGTCTTGCGAACTGTAGGAAACCTGCACCACATCTACTGTGACTTCCACCACTTGCTGTTCTATGGTATTTGTCATGAGGGTGAGAGATGCCTTTGAAACGCAAGGATGGCCAAAAGCATCAAGCGCGAAGTTGATGGGATGGAATAAAAAGTTACTGAAACACAGACATGCAACAGAGGTGATATAAATACAACTTCAGGTGACGCTGGACATTACTATACACTCAACATTCACATGATCCTGGCTGAGATCCGTACAAATGGAGAAGTGTCAAAAATCTACAGCAACCTTTCTTTTTTCTAAGAGCATCAGATGTGAAAGAGGAATAGTTTAGTAATGGAATTCCTCAGTGAGAACAGGTTCGCAGAAAAACCGAGAGCCCCGCTTGGCGGTTCGAGCGGTAAAGGGCACAGTCTTCAGCACTGCATGGGAATAACAGCCAAACAGACAAACAGAGCCGTGAGAAGCAGGTCTATCGCATTAGTACAGTGTTAGTGCTCGGTTACGGATGCCCAGGGACATTTTCACATGTTCCAACCAGCTGCCTAATAGCACTGCACTTCAGCGGGCTTTCAACGAGGCAGTTGCAAACCTTTCAATAAGCATTTCTTATATTACATCATTTTCAACTTGTTAGAGAGACTATTGCTAAATGTGCTCCAGAAAAGGATGTGGTGCTAGACAGAGCTCTGCTGTGGATCAACAGAGCTTTCTTGTGCATCCTATGCACAACACTTTTGATCATTTCCATACCATTGACAGGGATTTCACAGGCAGTATTCACCTAACCTCAGTCTTACCTGACTTTTGTGCCTAACTTTTATTATTACTTTATTATTAGTCTGGCACTCCCTCCACTGGACTGCCTTTAGAATGTGGATGGTCTTGTGCCACACAATCTGTTTCTCCCACAGAGCAGAACCACTTTACCAATTAAACAAGTTTCCAGGAGTCTGCAGGAGTTGTAGAAGCAGTAACAGATTAGATATTATAGCAACTCTGCCCCTTAAATTAAGAATAGTATCCTAGGAAGCTATTAATCAAGGTTAAAAAGAGTTGTGAAAGCTTCAAGCATTTCAGCCCTGTCATCTATTTGGGCAAGAATTCCTTGGGTTTCCTTAGTCAGTGGTAAAACAGCTCTCCTGTCCTACAGAAAAAACTTTCAGGAGCAGTAGCCAAGAAAATCCTACTCAGTGAGCTTTTTTTGAGCTTCTGTGGCAACAAATGACTGCTAAGCTACTGAAATATCAAAATCACGTTCCTTCCACACCACAGGTGAAGAACATGCAGTAAAATCATTGCAGTAAAGTACTGCAATCAGAGCATCTGTACAAACTAGAGATTATCTGATTCCTGGGCAAAATGCAGTTCAGAAGGTGTCTCTTTTTATCAGCAAATACTTGTACCAAAGTACTGTGTTGGGCTACAACAGTGGGTTCTGCACCTCTCCCTCCAGCCCTGGGTTGGGATCTGTGCAGACTTTGCCTACCAGTCTGAGAAGCGGTAAAACTAGAAGCAGTTTAGGGTCATAAATCATTCAGGTTTGACTAAATGATTTGCTGTAACTGTGCAATAATGTGGTGCAATTACTGTTAGTACATTTTAATGAAAATGTAGGCTCTTAATAATGTTAAACATCTGTCATTCATTCCATTTATGGGTAGAAAAGGTTTCTGGGAAAGATCTGCATGGCATGCATATCCCCGCTGGAGCATCTGCTCAGATCAGGCACTGAGCTGGCTACTCTAAAGATCAGAGAATGAGTACAACCCACATGCTAAAAGAGAAGAACTAAGAAACCAAGCGTGTGTCTGAGGTGTGTTGCACACAGCACTGGCATCGGACACCTGAAGGCAAGTTATTGGTGTTTGTTATATACCATTACCAAAGTTTTCTATGCCTGCTTCACATCATATAAACACTCTCCTAAGCTCAAGTAATGGTTTTTCAAGAAGCACATGAAGCACTTATAATAGCGACTAGGCAAATACACATTTTTATCCTTTGTGAAAGGGCCTCTGAGATTACAGAACAAAAGGTGGTTACCTGTTATAATATCTTCAATAGCACCATCCTTCCCTTCATATACATGTCTGTTATCCTTGACTTGCCGCCGCCTGAGCTCTGCAATCAGCTCTTGCTGCTGTCTCTTTGTTTTATGTGAAGGAGACTGAAAGAAGAGAGGATTTGTAAGGCCTGACCTCCAGCTATCCTGTTTCTCTTTTCCTGAGTGTGAAACGCCAGGTGATTGCACTGGTAGCAACAGAAACTGTCAGTTTTCTGCCCAATTTTGCAAGACCAAGAAAATGTGGCAGTTAGCTCACATCCCATGAGGTGGATGGACAGAGTCACAAGTTAACCTGGCTGCCAAGCTTCTTACATTTGTAGCCCATTTCCAAGCCTTCTCAGCACTAGGAACTGGAGCTTCAAGCTCTCACCCCTGAAAAGCATTAGGAGAGTAAGGAGAACCATCCTTCCTTCTGAGGGAAAAAGCATGGCTGGAATTAAACATCCCAACAACAGCTGCTGGAAGCAGCACCAGCTGATAAAATGTCTGTTTTAGAGCCATGGGAACCTCCAGCAAATCTGAAATGTTAACTCAGGGAAAAAAAAAAAAAAGTAAGTCAGGAAAATACCTATAAAACAGTAACGTGGAGCTCAGTCCTGCCACCAAGCTCTGACAGGTTAGGACTGGGGAGGATTGTTCCTTGTCCCAGTAAGTGATGGGAGGCTCTGCACACTGAACACCCGCCGGATTTTAACAAATACAACGCCAGAGAAGAATGAAGTTTAGCTAATGGCAATGTGGACGAGATGACTTTCTTAGTCATTTATTTCATTCAGTTTTTCTTAATTTTGCAGACTTCAAAAGCAGCAGAACCATACACCATAACACTTCCAGCTTATTTCAGTTCTCTCTATGTAAGATGAAAAAGTCCATAGACCCTATTTCCAGGGAGCTATAAATTGGGCAACTAAATTTCTTACGCAGAGCTGAGGTTTCTCAACTTCCTAGGAAAAAGCATGAGACGGCTCCTGCCAATTAAGATGTATCTGTTTCTTACCTTTTGGTCCTGTTGCTCCATCAATGCTTCCTGCTCCATAAGTTTTTCCATTAAGGCCTGTTCCTGCTTTTTTCTCAATTCATTCTCTTCTTCTGCTTGCTATTTATCACAAAAAAAAAAAAAAAAACAACAAACCAAAAACCAGAGGTTATAGCTTTCAATTGCTACAGGGAACCTAAAAATTACTAATTAGTAGCACTATCACTTGCTACCATGAGGCTTTCCAAGGAAGAAAGACCAGGTACAGCAATTTAGCTGCATCTCAACACTGTCTGAAATCACTAGGCTGGGAGAGACCTTCCTAGGTTGCACAAACCATCCTCCCTCAGTCTCAAAAGACACGTATTCAGTGTTAAAGGTGTAAGCTGCAGCCACTCAGACATTCTGAGGATTCCTCCAGTATCTCAGACAGCCCTGTTGTCTTTCAGTCCTGAAAATAATCCCAGAACAACTACTTGTGCTGCCTCCGGCTGTTGTTGCCGTGCTGTCAGGGATAGCTTACACTGCATCAAAACTAGAGGGAGCCATAAGGTGGTTTGTTGGGAATCTGGAGCCGTGCAGGTACCAAATTGGGTTTGGAGGAACAGAAGAGGAGGATGCTCTGTTTACCTTGTAGGCCTTCACAAACCGGACAAACACTGGGAAAAATACAGAGGGGGGTGTCGTCTTGGGATTCTCCCCGAAATACTTCACAGCATCATCAAAAGCATCCTGCAAAAAGCACAGATTTACTGCATAGCATGTATTTCCAGATAAACTCCCCATCCATTACTGCAGTATTCAGCATAAAGCATCCAGATTTCATCTGCATATGAAACCCCTAGCTCAGACCAGCACATCTACATCTAGCACCTGAACGCAAACCAGTCTACGATTCTAACATTGCTGCACCTTCTCATCCCTGCTGTATATATAAAGCACTTCCCTTTGCAGTGACATGCTACTACTCACTGTGTCACTCGCACACTAAGAATAAATAAATACCTGGGCTATTTTGGCGTCATCCTGCAGTTTCTTTAGCTTCCCTTCATTGTTCTGAATGAACTCCTTCAGCATCGTGTTGTGGTCATGCATGGTGTACTCACGCTTTGTCAGATCCAGGCCCCTCTGCAGCTCCTTCACATCCAAGAGGACGTTTTCAAGAGACACTGGGAAATGAAACAAAAATGCTGCATCATTCCTGCTGTGCAACTGCCTGAAGCTTGAACAACTCCCCACCAAGAAGAGATCCCATAGTATGCTGTGAAGTCCCTTGCATGGCATGCATGCCACCACCGCTCATCAGGGACAGGAGGGTCACAGTACCTGCAGCAGCCTTCTCCACATAATGAAGTTCATTGTAAAATAGGGATACGTGTTGGTACTTCTCCTTGACCACATTAGAAATATAGTGCAGCAGAGTCTGCTTTCGGTCTGTTGACTTTGTTTCTAGGAGCTGAGGAGAAAAGGCAAAGAGATTGTTGGGTGGAGGCACAGGAGGCTCCAAGCAAAGGGACTTAGCCAGACCTTCTCCATCTGATAGGCATGGCTATAAAAGCTCATTTAACTGTTCAGGAGGTAGTTTTCAAGCTGTGGTCTGCAGAGCCTCTGAAGACTCGTGCCTTCTCCTAAGCAGCCCCCCAAAACAATAAGCAAAGCAAACTTACACCCCCTGGCAGGGAGTGCCTTGCCCGCTGCCACAGTCTGTCTTCACCACATGCCTCCACAAGCCACTCTTGCCATGTACATGAACCATGTTGCCACATCTGGTGCCCAAAAGGCACCTCTGGTTTACTTACCAGGTCTAAACTCTGTAGCTTAAATCCATACACAGCTCCTCGTTTACTGCTGTTCATGTAGTTTCCAAGAGCCAAGATTATCTGCCAAGATGAAACAGAACAGAGGATGAATTTTCAGGACAAATGCATGGTGCTTTAGAAACCTCTAGAAGGACAGCTGCTATGTCAGCACCCATGTACTGTTTCGGTACACATAAGGGGACACACCACTGAGTGATGGAGCCATTGAACATATCTAACATCACACCTACCTCCAGTATTTTCTTAAGCTTTTGGGATGACTTTATGGAGACAGAAGCAGCTATTATTGCATGAAGTTGCTGCAGGTAAAGACAGGAAGTGCTTTGGTTAATGCATGTCCAACCCAAGAGTAAAATTAAAATCTAAAAAACTCTGAAAAAAACCTCTTGTTTTTTATGCATCCTGTGGGCCCTAGCATGAATGTTATCCTGCCCGGACACATCAGGATTTCCAACAATTCATTTGCACTGCAGATTTACCACACTCAGATGTAGTTGGGTAAAACCATGTTTACATTTCAAATCCTCATGACTATGAAAGATGCATCAGGCTGAGTGGTACACACTTCAAAGAGCGCACGGACCAGCACTGATAATAACTTTCCCTAACAGTCCAGGCTATAAGCTGCTGTACAAACAGCCCCTGGGATACTAGAGTCACTGCTCTACGAAAATACAGCTAGAAAACCACTTCTTCATTCGTGTGTTTCTCATTCTGTCCCTGTCAGAACTTGCAACTGCCCCACAACACTTGAACAATCTCCATGTCCTAGAAAAATTAAAATCTCTATAATCCTCTCTGACCACCCCACACCCTGTAATGCTTCCCACAAGCTGACCCGCGCTGCACAGCACAGCTTTTAGGCAGAGGCTGAACCCCATGCATCACCCCAGTGTCGCCAAGGGTTGCTCCTCACTCACTGGAGTCAGCATCTGGATGCTTTCTGCAAAGTTGCCTATAAATGCCATGATGGTCATCTTCTGCATCAGCCTCTCAATCTTGCTGAACTGCATCATGAACCGGTCTTCGTCAGACAGGTTCTCAATGGGTTTCCTTTCCCGCTCGTAAAGCCGCAACACTTTCACTTCATTCTCAGTGGGCAGGAACCGCATGAGGCATTCAACAAAATCCACCGGCAACGTTTTCAGATCAAACCTGCGTGATAACAAACCAGACAAAGTGGTGTTAGGACAAAGCTCTACATAAAATGATGGAAAAGTAAAAGAAGAGAGAATGTTGCCAAAGGCAGCTCTGCTTCCTGCGCTGCCCAGCTACACATTAGCCTGAGTCAGTAAAGCAACGAGAAACTATGAAGAAGCTGTGAAGTGACTCTTGCTCTTGTTGCCCTGGCTGGGTCTGGGGGAACGGTTCAGCACATGAAGCTCTCTGCACATGAAGATGTGAACAAGGTCACTGTGCTGATGTGAATGGTGCTAATGGGCACCCTGTTTCTGTTTCCAAAGAATTTTCATCAGAGAAGATAGGCAGGGAGGAGCAAACAGCAGTTTTATTTAATTGGGCCAGAGCCCTGTAAACCCCAACTGCTGAACCTGCATCAATCTGCAGCAGATTTGGGTCAGCCTGCTCACCAGATCAAATGTAACAATTGTGCATCCAAACTTTGAAGATATTCCTTACTGGAGAAGTGGCAGATGTTTGTCACGGCCACAAGTAATAAATGCTTCTGGATGGATTCAGGATCAGCCCCACGGAGCAGGTACACCTGTGCTCCATCCCTAGGACCGGCTGGAGTCAGCTGGCAACAGTCCACATCAGCATGGGATGAGACACACCTGTATTACATTGGGGTTTGGCACTGCCTGGGGCATTACATAAACCTAATTCTATGCAAAATCTTCTTCTGCACTTGGACTGAACTCATGCTTCATAGAGCAAAACTAAAATAACTGCCTCTTCCTGATACTCTGGCTTTTGAGTGTTCACTGTAACAGAAAGTACCGTGCAAACAGAACGAGAGATGCAGTATGCAATGGCATACTCTGTATATATATATGAATTTGCTTCTTTAATAAGAGAAGTGTTAATTTGATAAGCCTCAATAGTGATACAGTGACATAAAGCCGCAGGTTTTTACTTTTAGTTCAAGGGAATCTGATTTCTGGGAATTCAGAATGGTTCCATCCTTACTCCTGGATTTTCTCCAGATGCAAAAACATTTACATCAACTGCCAGCTCAAAACCATTCCACTTACCAAAATCACAGTAAATCTTGAATATGATTTCTTTGCTGACAAGTGTTTTACTTACACGTGAATAGCTTTGCATATTTCATCTGCTGTCTTTCCAGCTTTTCTTAAAGTAATAGCGAGATTTTTCGCCCTGTTGGCATCCAGTAATGTGACTTTGTTTGACCCTTTCTGAGTTATCTTTTGCTTGCTTGAAGTAAGATCAACGGCTGGACCTTGGGCTTTTGTTTTAAATATTTCTTCAAATTCATCCACATTTAAATCCTAAAAAGGAAATAAAATGATTAATCCCTCCTGCAGTGAACACTAAAACCCATGCTGCCTAATATTGTGCCAAACTACAATAAAAACCTTGCGGTGGCTGAGACTATAGCAGAGTACTTCAATCAGGGGCTGCAGATGCATTCTGAGTTAGTGATCAGGAAATGTGACCTCTTCCCCCAACAGCCCAATACACGTTCAAAAGTTCAGGAAAACACTCATGTTAGCACTCGTGCTTTATCCAGCCACGTGGATCTTCAGGGTACAGGGAGCATGCATGCGTGCTCAGCTCTGCTCTGTGCTGCTTTAGGCTTCGTTCCCTGGCACGCAGCCACCACCCAAACCTAACTCCTACAGACTGATCAGCAATTTTAGGCTGGGAAAAAAATAAATCATTTTCATCTTGGATCATCTGTTTTAACCAAATGCACACAACAGGTATGCACCCTTTACTATCAATACTACCAGCTATCATCCCTAATTCTCAACCAAGGCACTCACACTGACCCACAGGGCACCAGGGGCCACTGGATGAGCCATCATCACTGATATTCACTTGTGTTATGGACAGAAGTGGGAGCAGAAGGCAGCAAGTAGCATTCATACCTCCAGAATCCTTTCATCATCTATTTCATTGAAGACCGTCCCATTAATCTGGTTGGGTTTTAGGGCGACCCAGTTGAACACCGGCATGCGGAATTTGGTCTTGATTGGCTTCTTGATTTTCACAGCTAAAGATACCAGAGGAGAGGAAATGACAAATTCTCCCAGGAGAAACCCCACATGCCTAGACTGCAGCTTTTGAATTGGCATTTCAGCACTGGAGGAAGAACTGGCCAGAGTTAAATTATCACACTCGAAAACCTGGAGAGAGATCTTGCTGCCTGGACAGGCAAACAGTGCCGAAAGGCTTTCATCCAGCCCTTCATCTCTTTCAGGCCCAGCCTCTGCAGAACAGGACTAAATGCCAGAGACTGTGACAACTTCACTAAACGAAATGTGTTATTAGTTTATTACTGCATGATGCTGGATTGATTTAAAAGCCTGGGCTATTTTTAAACACTACAGAAAATGGAGAGAGTGGTCCAATTTAACCCTGTCCTGCTTGTTGCAGAGCCCACCCCCATGTGAACTGATGCACAGCCATGCACAACTGATCTGTGACCTCTGACACAAAACTCAATGCACAATAGGTGCCAAGAAGGAAAAAAAGCCCCTTTCCTAAGGTTTTGGCACAGGGAGCGGCCCCTCCCACTGCCTGCTGCAATGGGGCATTACTGCTTCTCACCAGGTTTGTCTTTTCAAGCAAAAAGAGGTAGGCTGCAGCACACATGAGCTTTAACATGGTTGAAGTAACTGGTTTAATAATCTTCCTGTGCTGTGCAGAACCAGTAAACTATTTAGTAACTTACACAGATAAGCTATGAAAATGAAGACTGACTACTCATTAATCTGTGCAAGAGCACAGAAAAGCGATGTTAGAGCAAGGAAAACAACACGTTTCTATTTCTACTGCAAACAGGTCTGGAAGGCACATAAATAATTTCTGTAGCTGAGTTCTCATTTCTTTGTATCTTGATGTAAACATGAAGTTGCTAGTTGCTACAAAACCAGGCTGCTCATTAAAGTCATCAATGTTTTGCTCCTGGAGTACTGAGAAAATAAACTGTTTCTTTCCAAGCTGCAAACATGAAACAGAAACCCTGGTTCTTCCTCTCCAGTGCTGGAAAAAAAGAGCCATTTGATTGGTGGCAGAGGGGAGGCAGGGGTACCCCCACCAGGGACGCCCAGCCCCACAGCACACCTAAGCAGGTTCACCGCTACCCCCAGGTGAGGATGGATTATGTTTGGTTTTGCGCAGTCCAGTGTTTGCTCCTCACTCATGCCTACCCTGCACTTGTAGCATGAGTGATCCTGCCAAGTATTCCATGCTCTGTAGGGCTGCTAGATTTTTGTCCCTCCATTTCAGAAGATTCCAGGTTCCCAGGTTGCAAAGCACATGAGCAAGTAATTATTTTACTTTTCCATAATGATTCTGTGTGCATGTTTTCGCCAGGACAGAGACGATCAAATTCAGGGCACAGTCCCATTGTGCACTGCAGTTGGGTGAATGCTGAAAACATTTCTCTTGCTTTGTCATTCCACTTTAAAAACAAGAATCAAGTTGTGTGTACATGTCCCTTTCACGCTCGTGCTCATTTTGCAGGGACATCACAAAGAATAAATTACTGGCAAGAGTATTTGCTTGAAACAAAGAACCATAAGTGAACAACAGGGTATATATACACAATATTCAGCTGTGTATTTTGGGAATTATGTTTATTCAACTGGAAGACACAAACACACGTGATTGACTTCTGCTCATTTAAACTAAACAGAATTTTACTCTTTAATTAATGTGGTTACTTCAGAATAATCCCTAAAATGAAAAAACATCTTGCTTTTTTCATCTGTAACAACCATTATAAAAACCCCAAACAAACAACATTTCCACTTGTGCATGTATTAGAATAGATTATTAACTGCTCCTGGGGTTATTTCAGGACAGGAAAGGAAGCTAACTGCCTCATGGACCAGTTTCTCATATAGCTAATCAAAATCTCTTAAATTTTCCTTCCTCCTCCACTATAAAGCCCTGGCAAGGTGACGTTCCCAGGAATCATACCGCTGCCAGCAGCGCAGTGGGGATGCGGTCACGCTGGGGACCAGGCCCTGCAGAGGGTACTTGCCACTGGCAAAGAGCTGCTGCAGCTTCACACTTGGCCTCTCTGGGAAAAGCCCATCCCTGGTGTGACCAGTGCAGAGAGCACAGCTTGAGTATGGCTCAAAAGAAACCATGTGTCTTAATTACTTGCTGAAGTGCTTTGCTGAATCAGGGTCTTCTCGGTGCCAAATCCTGATGGTTGGCAGCATATCCAAAGCTAACATATGCTCCGGCTCTGGCTTTGGCCAGCAAACCCCTGCATCAGCCTCCCCCCACCCCTCCACTGCCTCCCCCTTGTAGGACGCAAGTCCACAGGCACACACACGGGCACAGCACAGAGGGAAAAGCAGAGAGGTAAGTAAATACTTAGCAGAAAGCAACCTACAGAAGAGCTTGATTGGCCCGTCTTACCAGGAAGCACAAAGAATAGAGAAAAAAATGTTAGCAATGGTCAGAAAAGCAGATTTGTTTTTTCACTGACTCCCCTCTGACCCAAACAAAGTTCCTGCCCTGGTTTCTGTCAACGCTCCTTTCCATGCAGCCATTGGACCAAGACAAAGCACCTTCCATCTCCTTCTTTCTCCTAACCCACTGAAGAACAAAATATCCATCCCACCTGGCTTCTGGCATCTCACTCAAGCAGTTAAGCGAGAAGCAATTGCTTCAGAGCTTGCCACTCACCACTAGTGCAGCTCACAGGAGCCATGTGCAGAAGCAAGGCTTGCTTCAGTACTCCCATCCCCAACTAATGCCACAAGGATGTGGAGCCAAAGCTTGACATCTGTGCACCTGGTGGTACAACCCCTGCTGCATGCAGCAGCTCCTGTGCCCCTGGCAGCCGAGCCCTAAGCCCCACCATGGCCACATCCAAGCACCCCCTGCCACTGTGTACTGCAAGCCAACCAACCACTGCCTGCTCTGCCAAACCCACCAGGGAGGATCAGCCTGTAACCTCAGCTGTGTGGCGCCTTCTGTGCTTTTTCTTTTTTGCAATGCAATCTGGGACCCTGGAGTTCCATGATACTTTTAGCTTTCAGAGGAAACTTTAAAGGCTGGGACACTTAATCAGTTTAAAAATTAGAAAAAAAAACCCAACCTATTAATCAGAACTCCTCAGTCTCTCTTTCTGGGCTCAATAACATGCTCTTGAGAGAAGGAGTGGTGTGATGCCAGTTAGCATTCACTTGGTGCCTGAGATGCCTGGCATATGTCAGAGTGCATAAAAACATGATCGAAGATGGTCACGTAAATTTTCTTCTTTCCTTTCAAAAAAATTATCATTTGCTTGCAAGATATTTCTTCACAAAATTCTCAGAAGAAATCAAACCCATGAAGCTTTGTGTTTCTTTCAAAACCATATTTTGTTTCCTTAAAGCCAAAAATGATCATGTTTGAAAAATATTTCTGGCAATAGCTTTAGTTTCACTGAAGAAGGCATCTCTTCCAGACCAAACCAAAACTGTCTTCTTGATATATGCTCTTTCCTTTTATAAATCCTTCCTGCTGTAATACCAGTAAGAGATAACGGGTGACTAAGTCCCACCTTGGCACCCTGTCCACTCTTGCTGATGTGCCCTGACCTTGCCTTTGCTTACTTTGCCAGAGACCCGCAGCATACCAGGAAGATGGATCGGTGTTTTACCTGCAAGCCCTGAGTTGAACACTACAGTGGGAGAGGCTGTCCCGGGCAGCGGGGGTGCTGATGGCGGGGGTGGTGGAGGCAGCGGAGCTGCAGGAGCTGTCTCCAAAGCTGGACCTGGTAGAGGAGGTGGTGGTGGTGGTGGTGGAGGTGGTGGTGGAGGTGGTGGTGGAGGCGGCATCAGCACTGACACAGGACCATTTTGCACTACGAGATCAAGGAAAAATTAGGTATATCAATGAACATAGACTGAAATAGTACAAGCATACTTAGAAAAAGTCACAACATCCACCTTACCCCCCCCCATACATCTCCTCTCCTTCACCAGACTGGCCCAAGCATTAGTGGACCCTTTCCCAAAGTACTTCAGTGCATTAACATGGGAGGAAACTACCCTAATGAAAGAAACCCATATTTTTTAATGTTGACTGAAGGGCTCGGAAATGGATCAGACAAAAACGGGAGCCACCTGGAGAGTGACAGTGCAAACACAGCCGGGGATCTCAGCATCCTCAGCTGCTGCAAGGTGCCATGACCTGCAGGCTCATTACAACTGAAGGTGGTTTTATCAGCATAAGGCTGCTGTGACTGTCCCCAGCACAACAAACTCCACCTTCAGCTCCCAACCAGCCCACATCTCAGGGACAAAATGCTTCTTACCTGTTTCAGATGCAGCTGCTAAGGTGGGTAAAGGTGGTGGAGGTGGTGGCAATGGTACTGAAGATGTAGTTCCAGCAACTGGTGCAACACATGTTCCAGACCCAGCCTCTGACCCTGCTGGCACCATCCCAGAGGCCAGAGCAACAGGGAGGATAGAGATGTCACCATCACCTTTCTTTTGGATCTTAATGGTTCCCTGCTTCTCCAGTTCATGGATCTTTTTCTCCAGTGTTGACTGTCGCTGGATGGCTTCTTCTTTTTCTTTCACCATTTTTCTCAAGGTATGAACCTGTGTATTTGCATCTTTGTAGATTTCCTGAGAATGCCACAGAAACAAGGAATTTGCACTTGTATTCATAGAACAGAATACCAATGTCAGAAACAGAAGAATAGCCTGACACTGGATGGTCACTGAGCCAGGCTGTATCTAACACTGAGCTCTGATGCAAAGCATGTCTTCAACAGTGAGGAAGAATTCATTTTGTGTTTTTCTCAAGGTAGCAGCAAGGCTGTGTACAATACGGAGTCCTGGGAGAAATCTCACCCGTGGGCACCAACACCTGGGGGTGCAGAATTTCTCATCATTGTTTTTCCATGATGTCTGATGCCAACCTTATGAAGTTTAACCATGTCAAGTGCAAGGTCCTACACCTGGGTCAGAGCAATCCCAGGCACAGCTACAGGTTGGGCAAAGAAGAGATTCAGAGCAGCCCTGCAGAGAAGGACTTGGGGGTGTTGGTTGACGAGAAAATGAGCATGAGCTGGCTTCGGTGTGCACTCGCAGCCCAGAAAGCCAACCGTATCCTGGGCTGCATCAAAAGGAGGGTGACCAGCAGGTCAAAGGAGGTGATCCTGCTCCTCTACTCTGCTCTCGTGAGACCTCACTTGGAGTATTGTGTGCAGTTCTGGTGTCCTCAACATAAAAAGGACATGGAACTGTTGGAACAAGTCCACAGGAGGGCCACGAGGATGATCAGGGGACTGGAGCACCTCCCGTATGAAGACAGGCTGAGAAAGTTGGGGCTGTTCAGCCTGGAGAAGAGAAGGCTGCGTGGAGACCTCATAGCAGCCTTCCAGTATCTGAAGGGGGCCTACAGGGATGCTGGGGATGGACTATTCATCAGGGACTGTAGTGACAGGACAAGGGGTAACGGGTTAAAACTTCAACAGGAGAAGTTTACATTGGATATAAGGAAGAAGTTCTTTACTGTGAGGGTGATGAGGCACTGGAATGGGTTGCCCAGGGAGGTTGTGAATGCTCCGTCCTTGGCGGTGCTCAAGGCTAGGCTGGATGAGGCCTTGGGTGGCATGGTTTAGTGGGAGGTGTCCCTGCCCATGGCAGGGGGATTGGAACTAAATGATCTTAAGGTCCTTTCCAACCCTAACTATTCTATGATTCTATGATTTCTTACGCTAGTCTTGAATATGTCGTGTAGGTACGCTACCTCAGTTTTGACTTCAGCAGATTATCTGCCACCTTGTTGGTTGTTCGAGCTATAAGCAGAGTTGGCCCATACAGGGAAGCAGGAACAGAGCTCCTGATCTAGAGAGGAGACTGTGCCTGCACAAACCCAGGGCAGACCCTCTGAAGAAATCCTAGAAGCAGCCACCCTTTCAGATGACATTTAGGCTGAAGTTAGTTAACATTATATCAATATTTTTGTGACTAAGTCTGTACACCAAGAAGTAATGAGTCTGGATTGTTCATGGAAAGCTGGCTGTGCTTGACAGCATGGACACAGGGCACTTGCTCCCATCCTGCAGCTGCACAGCCCAAGAAGGACTTCAGGTCTATCTCGAATGCCCCTCCACAGCCAACTGCATGTGCAAAGCTAAAAACAGCGAGTTACAAGACCAGAGCAATAGGATGTACCACATTCAGTAATGTGCTGGCACATTCAAAAAGCTTTTATGTCCATCTTCGAGTGCATGCACAAGTAACTCTACTTGAAATCTGTCCTAGGTTCAGAATTAGGAAGCTACTACAGGTCACTTGTGCCAGAATCATTACCTCCCATACACCAAGTGCTAAGAAGATTGTTCCCCTGAAGCATGGCATCCAGCCAGAGCTTTCCCATTGCACTTACCCGAATCACATCCAGTTCTTTGTTTCTTTGCATAAGCTGTTTTTCCAGTTCCACAATCTTTGCCATGGCTTCATTCTCTGTATCTTGGAGTTTTTCAGATAACTATCATTCAAAAAGAGAAACAGATTATATAAGTGGGTAACAGTAGTTTTCTAAACCAAAATGTCAGGAACAGTTAGAGCAGGGGTACATGGTAAATTATTGATCTTCCACCAAATCCTGAAGTTTTTCTTTGGAAAGAGATAGGGTTCCTGCATGTGATCAGAGGGCACTGAGTGTCCTGCTGAAGGTTCTTCTGATGAAGAATGCTATCCTTCAGCTATTACCAGCAAGTAACCTGGCTGAAATGTAGCTATGAAACTGTCCAGGTTAAGAAAGCCTATTCTATAATAAAGCACTTAAAACGCAATTATTTTCATAAACACTAAGTCTAACCTGAAACCCCAAAACCCCACAGAATACCACAATGGCACTGTTGCAAAATTAATAGATGCTGAAATGGTGGAATGTGTAAATATCACCTCTCACAAGGAGGTTAATTTGATTATTTATGAATGTAAGAGTTTCTTTTCTTTTTTACTTCCATTGTCTTCTGATTCATTTTCATTTTCTGCCAGCCCCACAACCCTGAGATCTGAAAGCCTCACAGTTCTTGTTGGCTTTTCCATCACCACCATTATCACACTTCCTCAGGCGAGGCTGCAGTGGTGAGGTGGCACCTGTTGCTGTGTTTTTGAAATAAAACTTCTATAATTCTATTACGAGCATTTCTGTCAACACATGACAGAAAATGATGTCCATGGTCCTGGGATAAGTATAGTTTATGTAACTAGATCAGAAACAAGCCCTTAAAAATTTGCCACCAGAGTAAGCCATTAAGTTTCTGAAGAGCTGGAAGCAGATCTATGAAGCAAACAGTGCCATTTCTACTGAATTATCTCTCACAGAGAGGTACCTCAAAGGGGTAAGTGCTGCACAGAAAGTTGTTTTAAGAACATTCATTCTAAGTGATGGCAATTGTATGTATTGTATGTATGAATTGTAAGAGAATGATGAACCATTTATGGTTTTTTAATGTATGGAAAAACATCTTGACTTTAAAAAAGCCAAACCATGTTTTCTGGACTACAGTAACTGACAATAAGAAGGTATGGGACAGAAAAGCTGTGAGCAAACAATGAACTGAGCAAGAACTATCTCTTTTTCAGTCCCTTCCTGCTTAAGCCCACTAATGTGTTTTAAGACACTGATAGGGGGGTTATCTGCTCTCTTTACCAGTACTGCATTACTGATGAATTTGCAATTTCTGTAAATTAGCTTCCCCAGCTTCTGAGATAACCTTGAGCAGAGGCTCCGTATACCAAGTTGACTCCACCTGGAACTGCAAACAGACTGAAGCTGAAGCCTCTGAAGCTGCAAACCTGCTGCACCAGGGCCTTGGGGGACCTCTGCTCAGCTGGGCCCCAGGCACAGGGGATCATCACCTCCCAGCTCACAGCAGCTTTTGGGGATAAACTGGCTGATGCTACTGAGGTGTGCAAGCACTGCAGCTGTGTCTACCTGAGCAGTGATACAGGCAGATACTGCGCAGCACAGGCCAAACTATCCCCTGATGTACACAGAAATGCTGTGTCAAGCCCCACATTAACAAGGCAATGCCACTCCTTTGTAAGAAGCTAGGGGTTGCATCAGATAGGAGAATAAATAAAACGACTGAGTAAGACATTTTCTTACCAGGTCAATAAATGGCTTGTGAACAAGCCTTTGTAGCAAGTGAAGCACACAGAAAACTAAACGCACAGAATATGAGGTTCAAAATACAGCTTGAAAGCACCCAGGAAGTTTACCTGCCCGACATCTCACAGATTCCTTCCTTTGCCAAATACCTGATTATTCCCCCAGTGCAGGAGCATAGTAGCCCTAAGGCTTTTTCTAAGTGAACCTGACCCCAAGGGCTGTAGCCCTGCTGTGTCTGTGCTTCCACCTCCCAAAACAGGCCATAGCAAAGCCCATGCGCAGAGTGGGCTCTGAACTACTTCAGAGGCAAAGGTGACAAAGTGTGGTACTAACATGGGAAATGTTTTCTTCCAGTTCTTCAACTCTTTCCAGGGCTGCATTCTTGGTTTCAGCATCCTCCAGTAAAGCTCCTACATCAAAAACGTTATCCAGGTAAGCTTGAATTTGCACCTGCAGTTTGTCACTCTCCGTGTGTTTCAGTTTCTGCAAATCCAAGAAGACAAGCGTGTCACTCAGCACTGGCAACCACTCGCAACAAGAGGGACACAGACAGCAAATGGGATGGGGAGAGCAGTGGAAGCTCAGGCCACTTCCATCACCCAGGACACCACTTCACAATCTAATGTTAGCTGGGGTCATAAATAATAAAGTCATTTTTTTAAGACCAAAAATCCAGACCTTTCAAATAAAGCTATGCAGCATCTTATCTTGTGTTACTACAGAGGATGTTACTGCTTTCTTCTGTGCTTGCTCATTGACTGTGGCAAGCTCTGAATGCCATGTCCCAGCTCTGGGACAGTGTGAGGCCAGGGAGGTATGCAGCCATTGGGGCTGGCCCTGCTGCTGCCCATGGTGGTCACCAGCTCAGTGGCCAGTAGGTAGAGGTGAGGCCTGTGTTTGGGTTCAAAGCAGTGACATGGCCTGGAGCAAATCCTCCGATTGCTCTCACTGACCTTGCCTTGGAGTTTGCTGTGTTCAAAGTGATTGTGCTTTATCTCCAAAGATAACACCAGAGCACCAGTTTTGAAATGCTCTGCCTGTTCCCAGTGGACTGCAGGGTTTGTGCCACCCTGGGTCCCCAAACAGACCTGTGTTCAGTCTTGCAGACAGCAGAAAACCTCTCTCCTGGTTACTGCTGAGCAGAATTCAACAGGGACAAATCAATCCCTCGTCAACACAAGTACCATGTTCATGTGCACTCCCAAGGGCAGGAACAAGGAGAGAAAGAAAAATACAAGACTGGGAAATATAAAAGCAGCTTTCTTCTGAAAGAGAGCATTTCCCTGAAGACATGAGAAAACACCTGGCTGTCAAGAGAAAACTCAAAGGAGGAATTTTTCATGCAGAGATGGAGGGGGCACTGGCAGTACCTGAGCTGGGGTCAACACGAGGCCTGTAGCCTGCAGCTGGAGGTCAGGGACGTGGCATGGGCGAGGACAACTGTGGTTCATCCTCCCTTTGTTATAAGGCAAAGCTAAAAATTTAGCTCCCAGTCTGTAATTGCAGTTAGTTGCAGCTGATTTTTCTTCTGCAGGGATGGCTCCAGGCCACAGCGCCCAGTCAGCAGCCAAGGCATGGCATTTTTAGCAGAGACTATGGGACAACCGTGCTCTGCCCTCCCAAAAGCTCTCGGGTGAGGGCTTTAAGGAAGTTTAAGGCTAGGCTGGGCAGTGGCAGAGCTGAGGGATGTGGTGTGGACCCACCATGGCTGTAGGCGGGCCTGGCTCACACGTGCCCAGCCTTGGGGAACAGATCCACGCTGCGAGGCAGTGGAGACCCAGATCATACTCACATCCAAGTACTCATCCAGGCCAAGCTTTGTAAATTCATACTGCAGGTGGACTCTGAAGTTCATGTCCTCCACTGAGTGGACAACGATGTTGATGAACTGCATGCAGGCCACCTGTAAGGAAAAATGAGGAGGCATCAGAGGGTCAGACACAACAAATGATCACATTTCCTTGCAGTTATTCCAAGGGGAATCTGTGATCTGCTGTTCTGCAGGTCTTTTCCAAGTTGGTGCTGGACTTGGGCTTACAGAGTGTTCATCTGCTGTGATAAACGGAAACATAGGTTCGAGAAATTAGTCATGTCTGCAGTCCACCTTTTCTGCGTGCTGGTGAACACAAATGCTTTCCATGCCAGCTTGCATAGCCAGACATTGTACAAGCACACAAGCTCTTTAAGAAAATAACGCCGTTTCTACAACAGCCTGTAAAAGTGAGATTAATTTTGCAACTGGAATCCCTAGTTTAGGAAATGGGACTTTCACAAAAGGCACTTTGTTTTTTGCAAAAAGCGTATTTCCAAAGCTGTGGTTTGGTAACTGAACCAGATCATAGGAGTTGGCATCCAAACACGTCCCAGACAAAGTGAAGGAAAGGAAAAGAATAAAGTGGGTTGCCAGTGGTATGAGCAGTAAGGGAAACTTCCTGCACAGTGGCAGGAATCAGGCTACAAATCTCAAAAGGTTTGCCCTTTACTTGAATGTAAGGCACAGCCAAATCTTGCTCTGAACAAGTTTCCCCAGCCCTCTTTCAGCTCACAGATCATCATGTCTATGACCCTCTGAGCTGCTTTAAGAGAGGGTTTCCCTGGTCCTTTCTGGGCTTCTCAAGGAGGTAACCCTGCCCTGCTAACAACACTGCAACTGGGGTAGTAACCAGCTTTTCAACATCTACTGAGATACTTCCCAGATTTTCAGAATGAACCTGAGAAGATAAAATAGAAGCAACCTCATTTTACATGCAGGAAAAGTCTCCAGGAGACTCCACATCTCTGGATCATTTTTTGGGAAGAACGAACTAAAGGCCACTCGCTGGATCACCAGTTTGATACAGGAAATTGGCCAGTTTCCTGTGATCTCTTGGAGGGCCCAGAGGATAAACTCATAGGCAGGCATCTGCTGTACTGGGGTCTCCGACTGCAACTCCGGCCAGGATGCCCAGAGCTGCTCCTTCCAGCCAGAGGTCCCAGCAGCTGCTGAGCTGCCATAGAAACTTTCCCAGCCAAACTGTCCAGTACCACCCAGCTTTGGAGGAACCGGGACCACAAGGACCCAACAAAGGTCAGTCAGAATCTTTCGGTTACATCTTCCCGTGTAGAACTGACTAACTTTAACCATTCTGTTTCCAAAAGGACTTCAGCCCTAGATAATGCAAAGCTGTGAGACTCATAACACAGATACCCTCAAGGAAGAGAGGAAGAAAGATGGTCTAGAGACTCATTCAGGAATCCCTGTGATATCCCATCCCCACCTCTCAGTATGTATGCATTTCTTGAATGAACAATCCGGTCCATGCAGTTGGAAACCTACCTCCAGGTTTCAAGTCTTTGCAGGACCCTTTCCAGTTCCTGTGGTGAACTCTGTTTCCTCCCAGTGCTGGTACTGGCCTTCGCCAGCTGAACCTTGCTGTCCTGTCATACCACCCAGAGCCAAATTCCCCTATTTCAAAAGTGCTTTTGTTATACTTGCTTTGGCTCTCATAACATTAGGGCCAAATTCTCATTTCCCTTTTCAGATCCTTACATACACAACTAAGGAATGTATCAAGTGAAAGAAAACTAATCTAAGAAAGTTGCTTTTAAAATGAAGTAAGTCAATGTCCACAACAGGAACCTTCTCTAGAATACTTTTGCCTTTTTGCTGCTTTTCCCTCCCTCTCGATCCATGCAATTAACCACAGCCCCCTCCAGCTCCAGTTTCCCAGACAGCTCTTGCCTTCTCCATTTAGGGCAGCATGAAAGCCAGGTCCTGAGAGAACAGGTCTTTGTTTATGTTCAGTCGCTGCAACTCCTTGAATTACTTGAACTTTAACTTAACATCCGGGAGCCTGGGCTACAGCACCCATTTTATCCTGACCTGCGTAAAGGCATGATGCCTGTCCTGGGCACAGCTGGTGTGACCCACAGGCTCCCGCAGTGCCAGGGCCTGCAGTGCTCCCTGTGTGCCCCTGAAGTGCGCCCACCGGCTAGCGCCGGCCAAGCACAGCATGTGGAGCTTGTTAGGACCAGATGGTGACAAGAACGAGATGATCTGCCAAATTGCTTGTCATGAGCGCTCTCTTCTAGCTTTAGGCTTGTCACAGAGTCAAGCCCATAGCTGGTGGAAGCAGCCCAAAGATGCAGATTTTATTAGTATTTGGGCAAGACCTAAAAAACCCGTATTTATTCTTTTTCAAGCAAATTTCGTCACTACCTTCAACCTATGGCCTGAGAGAACCAGGGTATTTTCTCAGGTGCCGTCTGAATGTTGACTATTCACAGGCTTGTACAGACACACACTCGCATGCATATTGCCTAGTATAGCCTTACAATACTCTAATTAATATTTTAAACAATAATGAGGGATTATTTTATTTTTAAAAAGGCTCACAGCAAGGTGGCTGGCTGCAGGCTGCTGCCATCCTCTTGCTTCCAGGCTGCTCCAAGCTGGGCTATTCTCCCACCCCTCAAATACGATTACCCCTCCCTGTGAGCACAGGAGAAATGACTAAGAGTGGATGTTGAGGGCTGACAAATCTTTCTGCTACATTACAGACTAAACTGTACGCACATCTGGGAATACTTAATGTATACTGTGACTACCAACATGTCCTTACTGGGACTGCAGTAACAAGGAACAAAGCCAACTGTAATGTGTCAGTTACTGACAGCGGCTTGCTAACTTGAGTAAAATTGCAAGGATCACTAACTTTTTTTTTTTTAATAGAAGAAAGAGACCATTCTATCTTGCTCACACCACCTCCTTTTTATTCTGTTGTCCCTTCAAGGGTGTGAGCCTGCCCTGGCCATCAGGGCTGCAAGCTACTGACACTGGAGTGTACAAAGCCTGTAGGAAGCACCACACTGGATGCTTTAACACCTAATTTCTGGCAGAAGGAGGTCTTTAACACAAAGCTCAGCAGTAAACCAGGATGAAGTGTCACAGATGTTTAACAGCGGCTTCCGGGTGGAAAGCCCTCCTGCTCTGCTCTCACCTCAGAAGAGGATCACATCAAATCTGAGGCACTGAGCATGAGCAGCATAAGGAAGGCTGCACTGACTATGCCAGCATTTGTTTTCTAATTAAGAATAGGACTTAAATTTCTCACACTTCTGACATGATTACTCACTTGCCTTAGACTTTAAAAAAAATGGATACAGAAGTATTTTTGATACCAGCCACATAAGCAGCTGGCTCATCCTCACTGTCACAACCTCTGCCTTTCACGTGATGCCAACATGCAAGCTGGCACTGGTGTTTGTGGGTGCCAGCCAGAGCTTCCTCTCTCACTGTTCCCTCTTGTGCTCCAGGGGAAGTGGATTTGGTGAATAATCATGCATATGCACACTGAGGAATTAAAAGTGGTGCAAACTAATGCTATATTTATCAGCAGATAAGGACAGACAGCAGCTGCAGTGAGTCTCTCCCACACTTCCTTGTCTGTGACTCTGAAGATGTTGGCACACAGACAGAATACATATCTTGATATTGCAGAAGCTGCTGCTTTGCCACAGAGAAATAGCACACACGACCAAGAGGCCACTCTCCTCTTACCTTCAGTATGGTACAAGGCATCTCTTGAAGATAACTAAATTGAACAGAAGCTAAAAATGAAACATACATTATATAGGTTGGAATATAAAAACATTTTACTGTGTTAATTTTAGGCTAAGGACAATAAGACAGATACATCTCTGACTATGACAGCAGGACCAGACATGGTAAACACTGAAACCAAAGTTTGCTGGTGATAAATAGCACTCACCATGAAGTCTATATTGTTGTCTTCATTTCGGAAGTGCTCCATCAGCTTCTCAAAGCGCTGTTTCTCTCCACACACCTACAGAAGAATCACCATGTGTTGTTAAACTACAGCTTGCAAGAGAGAGCATGAAAAACATCTAAAAAGCAAACACCATCTCCTTGTTCAAAATCCCTCTAACAGGTCAGGTACAATTACAAACCTTTGTATCTCTTTTCTCCTACAAATTTTAATTATACTCACTGATGGTATAAACATAAACAACAGAGTTGCACTAGGCTATGTCACAGGAAGACTTAGCCTCTCTCACACTTCAGAACTGGCTTTCCACTGTAATATATTTTAAGAAGATGACCAAATTACTGGGAGGAAAACCAGAAAATTTTCACCAGCTAAACAGGGAGTGAAATACATCAGCCTAACTATCAGCTGCTCAGAATTACAGAGCTGTAATACAGGGGTGTTGGCAGGAAACACAAGCAATTTGAGGGAGAAATAAGATCTAAGATAAAGCAGGATATTGTTAAATCTTACTACTTCCCAGTAGCTTCTCTGGCTCAGTCCTACTTTTCTCAGCACACAAATGACCTAGAGTAATCTACACCAAAGTCACAAGATATTAAGTAAGTCAGAAAGCAGAAGGGAGCACAGATGAGCACCAGGAGATGCACCCATTCCCCCATTCTCTCTAGTTAGCAACTGCAACTCCTCCCTCTGTGGTGCATTATTTGGGATATTTTTTCTGTCCCCACACAAATGGACTACTCTAAACACCTAAGCTGTAGGTCTAGGAGCCAGTGCAGGGAGCTGCCCCACAATCAGCTGCCCCAGCATGGTCAGATGAACATGATGGGAGAAATGCAAAATGTCTCACATGTTAACAAATTCACTGACAGCGCCCTCATACCCTGCACCATGAGTTGACTTCTCTCACCTGCTGGATTTTCCTGTCAAACTGAGGAGTGAATTCACGAAGAGCACAGGCACGCTCTTCTGAACAAAGTGGTAACTGCCTGGGTAGGCACATCTGTGCACTAACAGCGTTCAATGTTGCTCCCAGCTTCACCCTCCTTAGATGCTGGCTGCTTACAGAGGGACAGAAGTTGCTCTGAAAGAAGCCATTTTGCTCTTAAAGGTCCTGAAAAAGAGTCATCTGGAGAACTGAGACTTCCCTTCTACTGAGGAGCAAAACCCTCAGTGAGCCCAAGAGGCTCCTTCCTTCCTCAACCAGATTTCACTCAAATGTCTCAGGAGCACTGGGAGATACTGACCAGGAGCAGGGGACACAGCAGTGAGACCTCCAACCCAGGCTGTCTGGTTAGGGTTGACTAGCCTCTGAGCAGCACACCCCTCTAGACATCAGCTGCTGTTTTCCTTAACAACCAGATCATGGCCCAGTTGTTATATGATATTAGCCAGTGGATAGTAATTAAGGATAAGACAGAGCACTGGCTGCTGCTTCTTTAGAAGCTATCCTCTCTGGGGCAAGTACCAGTTCTTTGTACATATTTCTATGTTTGTGTCCTCCACAAGGAAACCAAATTCCCAACTAAGGTTTCTACATACTCCCAAAACTTTACAAAGTACGCATTATTATTACTATTCCCGTATCACCTTCCTCTTTGTACCTGTATCTATCCTATAGTTCACAAAGTTTAAGGCACCGAGCAGACCTTACTGAAGTCACAGAGAGTTTAGCAGCACCTAAACTGAGCTAATCACAAGATTTGCAAAGTACTGCAAGAAATGGCTTGCTGGGTGACCTCTTGCCACACTTCTGCTATTACAACTGAATAAAACATACTTGTGGTGTATGTGATACAACTTCTGTTGTTCCTAAGCAAAATTGCCACAACTGTGTTATTATTCAGATACTTGTGGTCAGTACCTGTCACCAGCAGGAATTCTGCCACTGGATCTCTGCGAGAGGACAGGGACACTGGTTATGATGAACTATTTGATAACATTACCATCAATATTTATGGCCATAATCCCACAAGTTGCAACTAATGGGCTCTGTATAGGCTCCGCAACCCCTACTCATATAGCTCCTGCTAGGAGGGTGCTGAAGTTGCACACAAACACTGCATGCAGACTGCCGATAGAGCAACTTTAGCAGAAACTGAGAGCAAGCGAGCCAGCCTTTGCCCCAGCCTTCCAGTGTGCTGTGCTTTTCAGGTGGATTAAGAGCTGGCACCACTGGTGAAGAGTCTTAGGCTCTGCCAAGCTACCAAATGTCCAAACTCAAATCCAAAGTGGCCAGGAGCACCCCTGGGAAAACAGGGAGAAAGGGAGACCATTATGAGCATCTTGGCATGGCTATCCTGGTTTCACAAGCCTGATGCAGTTAAAAGCATGCGGTGGGATGAGTGCCCTTAGCTCATCCAGAGCATCTCCACACCAGACACCACCAGTGCCTGTTGGCATCCCATCCGTCTCCCCTGCTCTCTGCATGCATGACCGGGAATCATATTGTCTTGAAGAAACTCAAGTTCCTTGAACATGCAGCAATGTGACCTACTTGCACCACAAATGCCCTACCAGGCACCTTCTTACCCAGGGCCCACCAAAAGTGATCCTGGCAGGGTATAGCCTACAGGCATACAGCTGCATACAGCTCTGCTGTGGCATATGTCCCTGCCAGGACACACATGCTTCCATGCAGGAGCAACACACCCTTCAGAAGGAAAAGAGACGAAACTCTGGGAAAAGACCAGCCTCTGTCAGCAAGAGCCAGAGAAAACAAGAATCTGGCTGTGTTTCAGGAACCTACTGGCACTGAAAGGATCAAAGGCAGCAGCTGCCCACTGACATAATTTTGGAGGCATACACTGGGCTTGATCCAACCCTCGCTCAAAGCAAACCCCAGCAACCATCTCCTCTTGCACCACGGCCTGCTTAGGTGCACTTATCCTTACATTATCATCCCAGGCCACTTTTTTCCTGCTATAGTAAATGGGATGGTATTTCAGTTAGCACTCTCCATACTCTCCCTTCCCCACAAAACAGTTAAAAATCAACATCACAAAAGAATAAAGTAGGCTCATCTCAACTTTGAGCTCTAAACAACAGCATCTCTCTTGTACCCATTTCAGAGAAAATGATTTAGACAAAATCATGTATTGTGGAAAGAAACATAACAATGGTGTACGCAATCACTCAACAATAAAAGCCAGAAGGACTGATTTCTGGGAAATCTAATGTAAACCATTCCACATGGATGAGGAAAGCTGACATAAACAACTACAAGCCATTTATGGCTGATTAATTAAATCAGGGAGCAACCTGAAGTGATACAGACCCAGCAGAGAACTGCTGATCCAGGAATGCAAGCAGCCCTGGCTAGCTGGAATACAGAGGCTTTCAGTGGCTACTTGCAGCTATTTCACACTATCATCAGATGAGTCAGTGCTGGGAACATGTGCATTACCAGAGACAGCGAACTGCCTTTCATGGAATGATATAATTTATCCTGGAAGATTAAAGAGAGTGAAACTATAGATGAAGCCTACAGCCTGAAAATTGGCCAAAATCCAAGATGAATGCTAAAATCAAATCCCACCACATAAAACCATATGTTGCCATTTATATTTGAATAAATTTCCAGGGTCTGTTATTTGAAAGCATGGCTGGGACTAAGAAAGGCTGATCTTTCTTTTATTAGCATTATTCGATGAAGAAGCAAGATTAAATGGGTTACCACAGCTATAAAAAAAAACTTCTGTCTCTACTTAAACTGTGAAAAAAACTTTTTAGGTTGCATTAAGCCCACGTCATTCTAGAAGAACAATGTGGCTTTATGGAAAACCACCCACGAAGGGTCCTTTCTCTGGAAAGGCTTTGGGTGCTAAGTAAACCCATCACAGATCTATTACGAAGGTAAAATACAATCTTATAAGAAGGTAAAAGGAACCATTACAAAAAAATTAGTGACAATTTTATCCATATCCACCTGGCATACAGCTCAGGTCATATAGCTCACATCCAGACCACTCAAAAGCAAAGTTCCACTACGACAATCCTCGCATTGCTCCTGCTCACATGGCCGTATTACTGTAAGATGCTCCAAAAAGGCAATGTGGACGGACAGCAAAAGACAACAAGGGTGTTTTGGAAAAACTGAAGATGTTTTCATGTGCAGTGTCAGGCAGAAAGTGAAAATGCAGGCTGACCAAAGCACGTCCATTGTCCTCCTACCTCAAACAGCTATCTAACAACACGAAGCACCACCTCATCTTGCTGGAGAATGCATCTCCTAACTAAACCTCACCACAAGCAAGTACAGCATGCTCAATACGGAGACGGCAGCAAACACCAGCAGTGTTTAAGGCTTTGGAGCTTCAGCTTGCTGGCCAACCGTACAAAACGCACACTACAAGATGCAGCTGCACGACTGCTCTCTTCTCCACATCTGGAAGACTGATGCTCCTAAGCTGGAGATGCAGTGCCCCATCCACACACAGCAACTACCTACTGCAACTGCCTCGAGGTGAGTGCCAGTCTGTCAACAAAGCAGGGGAAGAGAATGGTAGCTCTGAGCTAGCACCATACGTTCATAGAAACAAAATGCCCTGTGCCAGGAAGCAAGTAATACCTGGAGTTCCCGAATTCCATATAGAAAATTAAATCATTTTGGCTGTATTTACATTTGAGGTGAATATGGTCTGGCATGGCAAAGGCAGCTAACAGTGACCTCAAGGCAGGGAAAACAATTCCCTGATGTGCCAAACTTAAAATACCTAGACCTTAGGAAAGGCTTTGCTACACAGGACATTTTCTGTCAGTGCAGATGTTAAAATGACTATCTAACTAGCTGCCCAAAGGTTGTTCTAAGCTGCTCTCTCCTCCTTCAATAACTTCTGAGTTCTGTAACAGCAAGAAGTGCCAGTACGATTTCATAGCAAATATGCACTGTGTAGATGAATACAGCCCATACTGGATGTGGTGTTATGAACAGGCTGATGTATACGCAACCCAAAAATATTCATGGGACACTTTGTGAACCTTTTCTCCTGTCTGTGCTCCTTTGTCTGGAGGGACAATGCTGTCTTTCTCTCCCCCACAACAGCCCACTGTGATCAGCAGATCCCACCACAGGCAAGCAGCACTCCACAGGAACACTTTGTTTGGACTGACCATGCTGATATTTTTGCAGTTTGCTGAAGAACAAAAAATGAGTTTTCCCATAAGTTACTGGTTAAGTAAACAGTTATTTAATACTTACTAGGTTAAAATACCCTTTACTTCTCTACCAGCGGGGTTAAGACACTCTCAAAATACTGCAGTGCAAAAGATAACAAATGCATTTTCCAGCACTTACAAACAGTTCCTTCTAGTACTGAGTTATTATAATGGCTGGTAAGAATAATTCAGAACTGCTGTTTTCAGTGCTGCCATTCATCATTCAAATAAGATAAATCTGACTCTGAATTAAGCATTCTGAAAATCAAGGGCTGAACAATATTGTCTCACTTCGCTGGAGTGAAAACAGACGGATGTAAACAATGAGGTTCATTTGCCATGCCCCAGCCTTCACGGTGCTGCCCAGCAATTCAGATGAACCCTCTGAATTGGCTTACAGATGGCCTCCGTAAGCTCAGCATTAATAGTCACAACTGGGTGACGTGTGATGGGATCACAATTCTTCTCACCTGTCAGATATTTTAGAGCAGCAAACATGTAAGTCAATTAAACTGATGTTAGAACAAGAGGGAGCACCATCGTACCAGACCCAGCTCCTCTCTCATCCCCTGGTCTCCAACAAGTTAGGTCAGCTCTTCTCTTTCCAGCACCTAGGGAAGTTCAGATGCTGGAATAACCAGCAGATGATGAGATTCCCCAAAATTTTTTGATTACCTGAATTCCAATGTATTTTTTGGCATTTCTTTCGGTCTTGGAGCAAAAAGAGTGCTTACACTCACCTTACTGAATTCAATTATTCTGGTATATGCTTGCATAATAAGCAATTTAACTGCTTTGCTGGATGAGAGCCAAAGTAAGGGTTTGCTGCAGACAGCCAAGATTATTTCAGACTGGCTTTCTGTCTCACTACAGATCCCAGTCAACTCTTTTGCCTCCTCAGTTTGGATTCATTTTAGAACTACTATTGTGCTTATCAAAAAAAAAAAAAAAAAAAATAAAAGAGGAAGTGGAAGAGTCCTCTGGTCTTTTCCCAGAAATATTGAGTTGTAATGAAAGTAAGCTCTGCTATATTTAAAATGGAGATTAACAAAAAGCTGCCTAAGGATCTAAGATTGTCCTCTGTTAAATGTTAGTCCAGAGTGCTGTGAAGTATATTCAGAAACTATCATTTTCAAATCTTAAGTAAAGCTGAGGAAATTAACATTTGCAAAACAACCCAAAACTTCTTTGTAACTGTTTTCATTATGCGATTGCATTAGTGCTGTTGGGTTATGATTTTTTCAACATATCTGTAAACCTATGGAAGCTATTCGTTTATTGGCTGCTATGCTTACAGTAAATGAAAACCATGTAAATCATGTAAATAAAACAGCAAACTAGAAATGCCACAAAAAATTTCAATTTTGAAGCAAGGCCGTAAGTGAGTTGGAAAACACTCATAGCCTCAACAAGCCTTAATTTTGTTGAACTACAACTTTTGTGTTACTTCTATTTCTGGATGTTCTCACCCGACTTCATAACCTGTCCACATGATTTCTGTGCCTCAGGAGACACGAGCCTATGGGTATTCCTCCCATGCCTTGGAGATGGGGACAGCCAGTAATCAGCCATTCATTATCCCACTGATGAAGTCAAGCCACACACATCTGCAGTGTGCTGAAATTTCCCCCTTCAGCAGTTTGCTACATTTAAAATTTATTTTCCCCCAATTCAAAATGCCAGCCAGGTAGAAAGATGAATTTTCCCATACATTGTTTCCTGGACCAAGACCTGGCAGGGTTCAGCTGACTGGGATTACAGCTGCACTCTCGGATGCGAAGCGCCTGGGTTTTCAACCTGTGGAAGACACCATTATCTCACCACAGAAATTTTGACACAAGAATAGCAGGTTTGGTTATTCTCATACACTTGTTGTCAGCTCTGTAAAATCTTTATCTTCCAACCAATATCAATTTCAGTAAAACATTTCCTGAGCATTTTGCTCTTGGCATACAAGTTACATATTAGAAGTATCCAGCCCATGGCAGTCGTGATTAAAAGATCTTCTCAACCTGTAGAATCTCATCAACGCAAAAACATCCTTCCTTGACAAGGCAGCCATGAACAAAAGCAGTTTGACTATGGCAAGATGTCAGTAAGCAGACACCAAGGGCAGATTTGAACAATGCTCATTCTGGGTTCTGAGTGAGTTACCACCTCATGGTTATGCTGTGGTTTAAGCAGCACTGTCTCCATGCCACGTCTATGTGAAGTGAGCAGAAGTGAGTGTGAGAAACCACACACTTGCACCATGATGGCTCTCACCATTTCTGATGGCCACAGGCAGATTCACCAGGACACAATCATGCCTAAGCTCCAGTACAATGCACCTCTGCAAATTCCAAACAGCGTTTCCAGGAAACAGTAAGGGGAGAAAGCAATGAAATAATGGTAAAACAAAGGTTTATTCTTGGTGGTAAAAGACCAGCCAAATTCTCTGTATTCCCACACATGCAATCACACTATTAAAATGAATTAACTACTCTGAATAAGCATTAGGAAAATACATTTTATTTTCCAACAGTGCCCTCAGCCTGCTTCAATTTAAGTGGGGCACAAGCTCTTAGCATCTGGTCTGTGACCCTTGGAGCTCTTCTAAAGCTGTCTTGCAGCTAACTTTGCTCTCCTTTCTTCCCCTGGCATTCTGCTGAAATGCATTTGCTTGTCCCGTAACACAAATCTGAGGCAACTTGGATAAAAACGCATAGCCAGTTCTCACAAATCCATGGAAACAAGCACAAAGGACTAAGACACTGCTGAGAAAGCCCGCTGGCAAGTGGGTAAAGGCAAGGATCGTGGCCATACTGAGGAGCTCACCCAGTCAAGGCTGCAATACCCCATTCAAGCAGTGTTTGCCTTCAGTGCAAGGCGGTGGGAATAAGAGGTGGCTGCAAACAGAACCAACAGCAGGCCACAAAGTGTCAAAAAGATAAGGGAATAGCAAACATCTGCAAGTTATACGTTACCTGTGGCACAGTAACTTCAACTATTTGCAATAAATACAGCAGAATTCGGTCGAGCATCACTCTGAAAAAGGAAGTTTTCCAGGTGCAGGGTGCAGGCAGCTGGAGCACACTCAAAGCTACTTGCAGTAGCTGAAAGCAAAATCCTGTTCCTGCTAATGGGCCTGAGCAACAGCCTCCAGCACCACCCCAATGCTCTGGGACACCTCAGAAGCTATTTGAGGCCTGATGACACCCAGAACAGCTGCAGCTAACCCAAAACTTCTACTGGCTTCCTGCCTAATCAAGCTCCTCACAAGCAAGACCTGATCATCCCGCAAGTACAAACTTAGCTGAGCAGATGAGGCTTATTGTCACATAGGGGCTAAGAAGCACCTAGACTTCAAAAACGATGAGAGTTATGAAAGTAACATCTTCAAAAGAGAAACATGGGATAGTGTAAAAATCCACCTTCTCAGGGACAAATAGTGTCAGGGTTTTTGCAGTTTAATTTGAACTTTCTTTCCCATATCACACAGATCAAGACTTCCTGAAAACAGATAGAGCTGAATTCAGGTTGGAAACTGAGCGTGATTCAACCAACGTCAGCACTGGTCTGCAAGGAACAACCAAACCCAGAAGGTGTGAGTACATTTGGGGCATCTCTCTCTCATAGAGCTGGAAGCTGCTGTTCTGTTAATGCCAAATATTTTCAAAACATGGAGCAGAAAGCGGACATGTGCACTAGGAAAGAATGAGCTGAACTCTGCTTGTACTCTCCACATGCAAACTCCTTCAACATTACACAACACAATACAAAGACAGATGAGAAAATAATACTGGTATGTCCCTTAAAACTCCTGATTCATTCTATACAACAGACATAGATTTCATTGTAACTGCTTCCTGCCTTTTGGCAAAATTAATAAATAAATGTATTCAACAGCTCTGCCACTCACTGGCCTGAAACACGGGTCTCACTTTCCCTGCCACCAGTGCGACTATGTGAAGCTCCTTCCCTCCCCTGGTCTCCATTCTCTGTCAGTAACAATGGTTCTGTATTTTTTTCTCTATTGAATTCAGCTTTATTCAATTCCATCTCAAGCTCCTTGTTTGTTGTACCTTCTTGGTGGCTTCCAAATAGCTCCATGTCTCTGTTTTCAGAAATTACCTGTACAACATGATCTTAACCCTGTACTGAAAAGCGAGCACTGAGCTACATCTGTAATGTGCAGAGCCAAGTCCCCTGCAAAGAGAAACAACCCGAGCACAAAAATGAGTGATTTCAGGTGAAGGAACTGGACAAGAACAATTTTCAAGAGACAGCTTAACAAAACAAACTGTCCTCCACTTGAACACCCTGAGCCCAGCCAGAACAAGACTGGCCTGTAAAAACATTTTCAAATGAAAAGTCATTTTCAAAAAGAATTCTTGACAAGATTCATATCAACTGTGGTTTTCCACCTCAGTCAGACCCTGAGAACCAAATTCTGTTCTCATTTACATCAGAACAAAGCTCAAAGCTTGATGAAATATTTGATGTTCAACCTAATGTAAATGAGAGCAGAATTTGGACCAAAATATCCTGTTTTCCCTACTGACTTTATTACAGGGTAAGTGTAAGGCAGGAGTTCAGGTTTCTTTTGAAGTTATTTTATGGCAAGGAGATAGAGTGGCACAGATCTAGCTCAGCAAGTCTAATCTGTCCTAAATACTCACACAGTGCCTGATGAAAGACCACAGAAAAGTTATGCAGCCCTGCAACGCATAGTTACAGAAGCCACACAAACATTATTGAGCTTACAGCAATTTAAATTGGAAGTATACTGCTAGAAATCTAACCCTGAGTACTTTATATGTCAGCAACTCAGAGATTCTCAATATACCAGTTGAATAGTTATAAACATGAAAACTTGAAACCATTATTGAAAACTTGCCTAGGAGGAAACTGGAAAACAACAGCACAGAACAAGAAACAAACAGCGTAATTAGATAAAAAGAACAGCTAAATGCAGAATTGAGAAAAGTGAAATCCCCTTCTTGCACACTCGCTTCACCTGCAACATCCAACAGTTCCACTACAGCAAACAACTTGATCAAGCACAAACAGGAATGGAATAAGTAAATAATGGCAGATAAACTGAATGTTTTACACAGGAATTTTTGAATGAGATGCTGGGGATGGACTATTCATCAGGGACTGTAGTGTCAGGACAAGGGGTAACGGGTTCAAACAAACAGGGGAAGTTTAGATTGGATATAAGGAAGAAATTCTTTATTGTTAGGGTGGTGAGGCACTGGAATCAGTTGCCCAGGGAGGTTGTGAATACTCCATCTTTGGTTGTGCTCAAGGCTAGGCTGGATGAGGCCTTGGGTGGCATGGTTTAGTGGGAGGTGTCCCTGCCCATGGCAGGGGGATTGGAACTAGATGATCTTAAGGTCCTTTCCAACCCTAACTATTCTATGATTCTATGATTCTATGAATGTCAGCAGGCGAAAAGAGAGATGACAGAGCAAAAACTTGACTAAAGATGCCAGGAAGGTAGGAAAGTAAATGGGACTGTACACATCCTTCCCTGTGGTACGTGAAGGGCCTATTTAACGAGGCTTATCGACCATCCCAGCCAGCGGTGTTTTGCCCAACTTATCAGTAATCCCTCACACCGTCCTTCCTAATGAGTCGTATTTCTTCTATAGTATATTGCCAGAAGAATTTAAGACTGGAATAACAACATTGTACCTTGCATATTTACAGTACTTTCCCCATTTAAAGCACTTCTCTCGTATTACCCAGTTGTTCTTCTTAACAACCTCATCTGCATTTGTTTCCATGATTCCTTCATTTCAGAAAGGTGCAAAGACAAAGATACTGGCAGCTTGCCCAAGGCTACAGATGAATAAACTAAGGACCCAAACGACAAGTTCAAGTTCTGTGCTGCACTAAAGAACTGAAGACCTTCCCATTCTGGAAGCAGAATGTCTTATTTCCATGTTCTGACCATCCCTCCAACTGATGTATCCTAGAAGCAAAGCTTTGTCCATGGTCACAACAACAAACACTTCCAGCTTGACTTCCACTTCACTGCTGGGGAAGCCTCACCAGCAGCTGTGTCATTCCCATTTACCTCTCTCCTTCAGTAGCTCTGCACACACAACATAGCTAGGACAGATCTAGTCTTGCAAAGCTGAGGTTTCTACAACAGGCCTGAACTGGAGATTACTTCAGACCTTTTGCTCTGGCTCTGTATAATGATGAGCACCTCAGAAACACAGCTAATTGTCTACAACATGCAATTACTTACAGGGAATGTAAATCAGAGATTGTTATCTCTCAACCAGAAATAATTCCTCAAACAAAAAAAGAAAAAAAAAACCAAAAAACAACTTCGCTTGTTGATCATCTGCATTAACCCACTTAAAGGAATAGCTGCATTAAGGAAAAACATGCTACATGTTTATACATAGTCCAGTCAGGACTCATCAAGTCTTAACAATTTTTGAGCTGGAAAGTCTAGATCCATTTTTTTCTTTGATAATATATCCACACATATAACCAATATCAAAAAAAAAAACTATAACAGCAGCTTTCTAGGACTTGATTCCCCTACTAGTGCTTCTGAACCTTCATACAATGTTCTCAAATCCCACTATCTGCTATATGCAAACATGTGATACACTTGAACATATACACCTATGAATGACACCTTTTTGTCCCACTTGAGCCAACTGGAATACCTGTATTGATTTCAGCAGTCAGTGTTCCATCAGAGACACTTGATTTTGTAGTTTATTCGCAAATAAAATTCGTACTGACAGTAAAACCAGGAGGTTTGGGTTTCAAGAGCTTGTGTAAACACCTCTGAAAATGGGAGACCTTATACACCATTCCTGGTTGTTTCAGAGACAGAAGAACTGGAGTAAAACTCTCAAGAGCTCCATGAGTTTTTCACTTCAGGAACACAGCCTGACTGACCAAAATGTAAAGGGAGCAATTCACAGTCTGGATTCGTCTTGTTGGGATTACGGCTCTTACACCCAAACATGAACAAAATGATGGCATTGACATCACTGTCTACTTCTTTGCAGATCAAAGTGACTTAAGGCAAATCTACGGTATTGGAAAATCCTTACTCTAGGAAATCTAGCTGAATGAGAAAACCATAGCCAATAGTAAGAGGACTATCAACACACACACCAAATTCTAATAAAGCAGAATAAAGTACCTCCTTAAAGTTATCGAAAGCAGATAAAATGATTTCATGTCCTCCTCTGACGAGGCAAACAGCTGCTAGAAGTTCTAAGACAAGGGCCTTTGTCCTGTGAAGAAATGAAACAGTAACCATCAATGACCATCACATGCTGAACCACCTTCTTTCTACCTGCTGGAAACGGATGTGGAGACATAGGGAGACGTGATTTACATCCTGTGTATTTTTAAATCTCCAAAAACTAGTAAATCTGCAAGATGCATCATCCAGGGCATTTTGACTCTCCCAGGATCATGCAGCTTTGCCCCAGTTTAATGCTATTGAAAACATGCAAAACTTTAAATCACAAACTGCATTTGTGGAAATTCAAGCAAACCAAAGGCAGTTGCATAATTCTGGTAAAGGCAGACAATGTCAGCCTTTGACAGCTTGTTCTCCTGGAGAGTTCGCCTGCACAAACCCGAAGAGAAGGCAGTTTTACACAAGCCAGGATCACCACACATCAGCCATTAGTCTTCATGGCAACACAGCCCACTTCACTAAGCCCAGTTTTTAATGAATGTGCTTATAATTCAAATCTGTATTTCTCCTGATACAAATCTGAATTATTTTCTATAATTTGTATTATTGATAGCCATTAAAAAAAAAAAAAAAAAAAGACATGGTTCACTGCAGTAAGTATAGGATGCCTTAGCATGTCATTCCCCTCTTGAATGAGAAATCTGGGCAACTCATTGACTGCAGCATTATTAATGAGGGAAGACAACACAGGCATATTAATGAGGGAAGACAACAGAGTACTGAGAGAAAAGCATGCAGCAGACTCAGTGTAATCCTAATATAAACCATCCCCAGTATTTTCTTACAGGGTTCACGTAAGGCAAAAGCACCAACTGGACTTTATGGCCAGATGAGCTTTGAGCAGGTAGTAAAATCATGCAGACACATGAAATTAGTCTCATGCTAAAGCACTGACTCAAACCAGATGTTACAGAAAAAGAAATACCTTTTGGCTCTCAAAGTGTCAAGGTTATCTTTGGAAACCAGATAAAATGTTCATTTTCCTAGGAAATTTTAAATGTATAGTTTTCAATTCTTACTCATCCATTTTTTTTTTCCTGCCACAAGAAGAAAACCCAAGCTCTTTCAGATAGCATCAAGGAGCTCTTACTACAGATCTTATCCCCTCCAACGGCAGGCTAGGCGCCATGTGTGTGGAGAGAGGGGAGGGTGATCTCTGTGGGCAGTGCACTCAGGGGATACGCAGGTCTCCAGTGCTGCCTAGAGCACTCACCCACCAGCTGCCCACACATCTGGGGTGGAGACAGGGAGCAGACAGGTACAGCTGTGTCTGTGGCATCCATATGGGCACAACCAGAGAAGAGGGAGTCCCTACAGTCATCATTCACCTGGCCTGCCAAATCCTGCAGTACTCAGCTCACAGCATGCATGGTCTGGGAATGGGATCACCTCTGCAGCATCTCAAAGCTGCTGCTTCCCTTTTTTGCATATCCCAACCAACCCTAAGCAATCAAACCTCAGGTTTCTTCAAGAATTATGATGAGGCTAAAACAAAAAAGAAATCAGTTTGGAACAGCACTAACATTGTTTTGTCTTCAGATTATTTTAGCCAGATTTGAAAGCAATTCTTCTTTTATAAACAGAAATTTATATAACCCACTTCTTTGAAAAATGAAAACTCAGGCTCTCTTGATCACCTGATTTCCAGGCACAGGACACCAAAAATGATAAAAACAATAAACTTCCTATACCCTTCCCATCTATCCTGTGCCTAGGCTCCTAGGCTTGCTGACTTAGGGCTAAATGAAAGAAAAGGAAGGAAGTACCTACTTCCATCAGGACAAAATTTCAAGCAGTGAAAGACAAGCAGACAACCGATGCAAAGGATATATATATATACACACACACATATATAGTGCTCTTTAGTTTTGTTTCATCTTCAAGTTTTACCTTTCCTTGCAAACATCAGTATGTCAGATTTGGTTTCATTAGACATGCAAGAGGTTGTCGGCTCCAGGCTTTGCTGGAAGTGGCTGCCAGGGTCACAGGTGTGTGGGGGAAAAGAGCGCACACAGCTTCACAGCCATCATTTCCCCTGCACAATTACAACATCACTGCTGTGGCTGAACAGCAACCCAACACAGAACAGGAATGAAGCCTCCTCACAAAAAAATTCAAACCTAAGGAACTTTCAAACAAAACTCTGTGAAGATTTTCCTACTCTTCAGGCAAATCCCATGCTAAGCTGCTCATTATCAGCAGGGTCTTCTTTGCACTGCAATATTGCTGGAGTGCTTAAGCAGCAAACTTTCACCTGAGTCATAGAACCACAGAAAGGTTTGGGTTGGAAGAGACCTTACAGATCATCCAGTTCCAAACCCCCTGCCACGGGCAGGGACACCTTCCACTAAACCAGGTTGCTCAGAGCCCTGTCCAACCTGGCCTTGAACGCTTCCAGTGATGGGGCAGTGACAGCTTCTCTGGGCAGCCTGTGCCAGTGTCTCAGCCTCTCTCTGTCATTTTAAACCCATTCTTCCTTGTCCTCTCCCTACAGGCCCTTGTTACAAGCCCCTCTCCAGCTTTCTTGTTGGCCCCTTTAGGCACTGGAAGCTGCTCTAAGGTCTCCCTGGAGCCTTCTCTTCTCCAGGCTGAATAAGCCCAGGTCTCTCAGACTGTCAAACTAGACGGCAACTGCTCATTTATTTTCACAGTTACACAGATTTAAGCCAATTCAGACTGAAGTCTGATTTTTGCTATGGGTTTATGCATAAACATACACCTGCAAAACCCTTTTAGGTACTCTTTACTTGCCTACTTCTTAAACTCTCTAAACGCAAGCGCAGCCTACCTGGGATTCTTGTTGTTCAAACTTAGTGCAATTTCATTAACGGCATGTGGATGCGACATGACCATATTGAATCCATACTGAAAAGAGAAGGGGAAAACATTATTTCAGTTTTGAGACTGAAATTATTACTTTTAAAATCCAACAAATTACATATCTCTGACCAGATCTGGAGGCAGTTTATCACAACACTATAAGCCAAACAAAATGTTGTAGAGTTTACTAAGTCAGCCAGAACATTTCCATATACCACCGTGCCTCACAACTGCTCTGCCATAGTGTCAAAAGTACTTGGTTTAGCCATGTCAGCCAACTAAAAGGGGTCCCAGAGCTGCTCCTACACCACTACCAGCCCCTCTGCTTCTCCTTTCCTCCTCTCCAACTCCTTTTAATTCTGACAGCAAACTATATCATTTACTCTCTAAAGAGGATTTTGCAGTTCAGCAGGCAAAATCGCTTCTTTTCCAGGACACATGCTGCCATAGAGCAACTGTATCATGCAGTTTTTGCACAAGTACTGCTGGCTCTGCTCTTAAAAAATGAGAAAAGAATTCCTCTGGAAAATACTGTATTAGTTATTAGCACTAGACCACTGTTGGCAACCTTCCCATCAGAGGTAAGATACCCTGTAAATCCCAGGGAGCTGGTATCCTGAAGGGCAAGAGTTCACGTACACAGCAGTGTTACAAATGCCTTGTATGACTGTACAATTCATAATAAAGATGTTCACCACCTTCTTTGAAGCATACTTTTAGCTACTACTGTTTTAGCAAAAAATTCCAAGTCTCTGAAGCTACCTGGGCATGCCATATGATCACAGCATCCTTCTAAAGAGAAAAAAAAACCCTCATGAAAATAATATTAGCTTTGGTCTGTTTTATTCTTTGACTTGCAGTTACTGCAATTGCCTTGCCATAAAAATGTAATAAAAGTAAAACCTTGGATCTTCCATCAGTGTATAGCTCTTCTGAAAAATTTAAGCATTTCCTAAGTGTTAATACTAAATGCTGAGACAAACTGTAACTTCAGTTGTGTAGCTGCATATCTAACCAGTTAGCGCAAACTGCGCCCATCACTAATCTTTTCCTTCTCCCTCCCAACAACAAAACAGTTATGTGATCCAAAAGAACAAAAAGGGAAATACCTGGTAATTCATTATGGCCCGTAAACACATGATGCACACATGAACATCATCTTTTTTACTCACTAATCTGGAATTTTTTAGCGTTCTTCGGCTTGGCAAGGTGTTATACCTGCAAAAAAAACAGTTCTCATCAATCACAAGACTATTTTTAAGGTGGTAAGGATAAAGGAATATGAAAATGCAGACATCTTTAAGTTCCGCAGAGCAGACAACCATCAGACAATACACATGCAAATAAAGCACAAAAAACGTCGTGTGCTGTTTACACTGGCACTGTAGGGAGCTCAGGAAGCACAGCTCCATGACAGGCTGCTAGCCACCCAGTCCCAGGCCAGCACAGACCATGAGCTGTCAGTCCCAGCCCTTCCGCCCAGAGCTGCCCATGCCACCAGCCACAGTGTGACTTGTCTGGAGCCAGGTACCTCCATCTCTCACAGCATGCAACAGGGAAAAAATTATCTACCTGCAAGGAGAGGTATTCTGGATTTTTTCCCATGCAGTTTACTTTGCATGAGCAATGGTACAGGCTTTTAATGGAACTGAACATTTGTAGGCATCAGCAAATGTATTAATTCCTGCTGCATTTCATTTAAGAATGGTGCCTCTCTTCTATTCTGCAGCTGAGCTTCCTGAAAGCCTTCCAAATTATTTGAGGAAAATACAGCCCTTAGGAACTTTCCTCAGAACAGAGGCATTAATTATTTTAATGGCAACCCCTAACTAGTAAATCAACCTTGAATTCAATTAAATAAGTACACAGAATAAACACAAAGGGAAATCTTTAAATCTGTTGCTTCTATGGCATAGTAAATGAAAACCACATTTCAGCTCTTCTTCAAATACTGTTTATTTTCTTTAAGAAAAAATATGTTTCATGAGCTGAGCACAGGAAATTGGAGACAAGGAGACAGACTGCCATATGAAATACGTGTCTGTTCTTATGCATGTGAAACCGAATAAGCAATGACAAAATTATGATTATGGTCAAAACCTCTTTTGACAGTAATGCTCTAACTGCTGCAATTGGGTGATGGTGCTCATAGTGCCGCTGGCACAAGCCAGCCGACCAGCACAAGCCCCATCCAAGCTGCAGGGATCTCTAGGGCCACCATAGCTGTGCCAGGGACAGGGAGGATGTCTGCAAAGCTGTGCAGGCTGCCCTAAGCAGCCCCAGCCAGCAGCGTCATAGGTAATGCTGACAGCAAAGGCAAAGGGTGGTGGTTGGGCTTGGAAAAACATATTATTGATCCCGCTCCCCCAATTTACAGTGTAAAAACAGCCCAGAGAGAAGGTGCAGGCAGGATCTCAATTAGTCACATGGCTGCAGAATACAGAGTTTTCTCCCAATTTAGACCAATGCAGGTGAGAGCAGAGACCAGAAGGGCATTGGCTCGCCAGCTAACAAAACCTCTAGGCAGGCACAGTAAGGCTTTTGCATTTCCAGTTAATCACACTCAGGCTGAAAATGGAGGAAGAAAGTATAAAATTTGCTGATAGAAAGAAAAACAATGAGATGCACGTGCAGTGATGTGCAAATTTTGACATTTCTTACATAAAGAGCAACTCCACTGGAGAAGGAAAGAGAAATTCATAGACAAAGCTTGACCACTGAATTAAATACAACCTCGAGTAAAAACAAGGCTTCTTCAGACAACTGCGGCATTGCCTCACGCTCACCAATGCCACCTTTGGAGCCTGAAGAACATACAAGGGAAGGCTTCACTTCTGTTTGATTTGGGAAAACAACTGCATTGGGGAAAGCTGCTGGATTACAGCATCCTTAGCTCTCACCACAGTCCCTAACCAGGAGTTAAATGTATCAGTGCTGGAACCCAGCAATGACTCAAAGCACAACTGCAAACACAGACCAAGGCAGGACGAGAAGTGAGGTGAAGAAAAAGAGAGCTTCCAGCGGCCTTCCAGACCCAGCCTCTTCCATCTGAGAACTATCCCAACACTCCAAGAAAGTTTGAGTGTCATGGAAGAAGTCAGTGGGGAATGATCGGTAATTATGTGGCATCACACATAATTATCAGGTGACAGGATCAGAAGCAAACCTGGTAATTTTTGAGGTACTCCTCCACACAGCGCTCTGGAGACCAGGAGTTCAGCACGACCACTGCAGAGCCCAGAGCCTGGCACAAGCTCCAAAAGCACACCAATTCACAAAGGAAAAAAGTTCCATCAAGAACTATTAAACATGAGATGCAATCCTTAGATCAGGATGCTTAAATCTCCAGAATGCTGGAAGCATATCTGCAGCAGCATGAACCAGGAGAAACATCTCTGGGTACCTGCCTTGCTAGTACTAAGCAAGTGCTCTAAAGCATCTTCTGCACTAAGCATCTGCTCCTCAGCAGTATGACAGAGCGGTGTTAGATACAGCTTTGTTATCGTACTTCACTGTTTTCCTCTTTCCATATTTTAAGTGCATTTGGGCAACTACCTTGTTTATTGCTGATGGTGCTATGCAGTTACTTGTCTAACCTGTGCTACTCATCTTGTTTAAAAGAGGTGTAACTTTTAAAATCTGTGATTAACATTATTATATTAATAACAGTAATTAATAATGATAGATAACATTAATGATTAATAATAATACATGAACAATAACAGACTTGTTTTATTCTGACTCACTAGCTCATTGTCTGACACAAAGAACATACTTGCAAATTTTCTAACTTTAAACATACAAACCAAACCAAACGAGGTAGCTCATAGGAGGGTCTGGGCACACAGTGTGCTGGGCAGTGATCACAGTTCAGCAGCACCCTTGCTGTGTCTGCCTTCGTGGCTGCAAGAGCCCTCCCCGCTCTGCAGCTCCAGCACAGGACAAAAGCAGAACACACAGCGAGCTCAGAAGCACGCTGCCAAACCACCCTGCCCACAGCCAGCCAGTGACTCTCGGGCTTCAGCAATTACTTCCCTTTGCTTTCATTTTCCAGGAGTGCCAAGATGAAAGAAATCCCAAAATTCAATGCAGAATTCAGCCAAACTACTTCTTTTTTTTTTTCCTCCATATATATGAATGCATAAATCAGCTCAGGGCACTCCAGATGGATTTCAGGTTTGCAGGAAACATGATCTAGTTTTGCCTGAGAACAGAGAGTGCTTAATGCATGGGAGCTGTGTTTCGGGAACCAGACCTGAGGAGGAAAGGAGGCTGTGCCTTGGAGGACCAGGACAGGACAAGGTTGTTCCCTGCACTGCAGGGCCATCCCAGCTGGCCCCAAGCCACCATGAGCACTTTGAATGGGTGCTGCACTGTACCTCACACCTTGGCTCCGGGGCACTTTGTCCAGCTCCTCCTGGTAGGAATGTGACAGGCCAAGGAGCTCCAGCCAGGCTGTGCTGCCTGTGTCCCCATGCACAGGCTGAGTGCCCACACACAGACCCTGTGCTTGGGGACTCATTTGCTCCCCAAATCTCCCTTATCAAGACAAAAGAGGAGTACTGCAACCTTTAACTGGGAGCCCTATGCTGAACTGCAAAGCATGAAAGCACCACCAGTGTTGTCTGGAGAATGTGTAACTAGCAGATTTCCATATATTCATTTCACTAAATATGAAAAACACTGCAATAAGAAGATTTAAAAGTCATTTCTAGTCATACAGAGATCGTTCCTAAAATGATTTATCTCACTTTTAAACTACTAAAGGCTGCATACATTATTTTCCTTTAAATTGTAAATAAACAGAATTAGATCATTATCATGCCACTGATAGAAGAGAAAAAGAAACTTCCTCAGGGCCTGGTGTATCAACTCCTTCAATTTCAGCATGCCTTTAACCATCTGACAAAGTTTTGTCAACTGTAAAAAATGGGAGCAAGTCTTCTTAAACTAATAAAAGATGACCATAAAGCCAGAATTTGGCATTTCCACCTGCTTGCGGAGTGAGGAGAAACAGAATCAGGGAGCAAGGATACTCTGCAACGCAGCAGGACCCTGAAACACACTGAGTTTGAGCTCCCTGGGCACTCAGCTTGATCACTCAGTTTGGGATCCAGCCACCTGTATGGAGTCTTCTCAGGCTGGCAGATGGAGATGCTCCCCTCCACACTGCTCACTGCCTTTCTAGGCACCTTATCAAAAGCCCTGCACTGCTGACCAATGTAGGCACCAAAAGAAAGGGTTGAGGTGAAAACAATATTCACCTCTTTTGAAGAGATGGAAAAGACTGATGAGATCTGCAAACATCCTGGACAGCAGTACCTGCCTGCAGGAAAACTGCTGTTTTGAAGCCTGGATGTGTTCACTTGGAGGAGTCTTACGACCAGCCATCTAGGCAGAGCCAGAGGTAGCTGTTGTGTTCTCCTCCCAAAACTAAGACAACCTTCACCTCTGGGACTCTGCTCCAGCCTCAAGCTGCACATCATGCTCTCTCTGCAGCAGTTCTCCTGCCCTCCCCACCACCCTGCACACCCTTAGTTGGCAGTGTGCTACTCAGTGATATCACCAGTGATATTCAGAGCCCGCGCCCTTCGGCTTGCAGAGATTCCACCTATGTTAGTTTACAATTAGGCTGAGAAATGGGTATGGAATCCGCAATTGAGAGCTGCAGTGCAGAGAAAATATCTCTGGCACAGATGGGATTCTGCCCTAGATTTAGATCACTTCCCTTCAACATATGCAAATTTCTTCTCACAGACATGAATGCCAAGAATAAATAAGGATTTTTTTTTTTTTTTTTTTTTTACAGAAACTCTTCTACGACGACTCTGCACACAAACTAAGGCTCCAGATGCTTTGCCTGTATTAGCAGCAACTGCAATGACCCCTAATGTTATTTGTTTCCTTCCTAAAGGCAAGGCAGACCGGCAGTAGCTCTAACACCTCCCTTTATGCAACATTAGCCAAACCAGGGTGGATGATCTTCTTTTGCTTTTATTTCATTTCTTGTTACTAAACATTAGGCTGATCCAAGCATCTGGATGAGTCGTTGATTTCCTGTCTGCTGCAGGTCAAAGATTATGTCACCGAGAGTATATTTATCCTGATAATTAAACTCAGATGGTTCCTCTTTTATTTCCTCTGCCCCTCCTTTAAAGAACTATAAAACCTTACTTCTGAAAAAAGCAGAAACAGAAAACCTGACCATGTGCAAGCTCCTGCAGTGTGTAATGCTTTCCTCCTGCCATCCACCAGCAGTGGGTATGGGATGTCACACATAGAGAGAGAGCTGCTCCACAGCTTCATGCCTTTGCTCCTGGAGGCCGAGGGGAAGTACGCAGGATTCAGCGTCTCCGGAGCTGGGACACTGCACTCAGAACCAACAACTGTTAAAATCGAGGCTAAATCTGTGCTGAAACATTATAGTTTAAGGTTCTTTTTCTCTCCCAGCTCTAACAGAAGTACATTTCTGTTCAAGAATAACTCGTTTATCATTTTTATTCAATTTGTTAACAATTTAGTTAATGCAGTGCTTTTAAAGGCACTGCTGTGATGTCTCTGGAGACCAGGCTGGGCTTTTACCCACCAGCCTCCTACAGAAAGGTGAAAAGGACCATTCAGCCCAGCCAGCCTAAAGAAATTAATTTTGCTAAACTACTCCTGCCTCCATGTCCCACTTACTTTGTTAACATGATCAGTCAGAACTGGTGAAAACATGCAATGTGTCCCAGACTCACCCAGAACTTTGTATAACCAAGACCTAAAAACCACAACATGCAAGGGCATCTTCTGGTGCAAAACAGCTCACACTGACACTGAAGGCCCACAAATGGATAATCAAAACACCTATGCAACAAACTGGGATACTCGAAGTAAGTAAAAGCCCTTTCCACCATGGTAAGTGAGCACAAATATCAATACAAACTCCTGCCACCTCCACCAATGACAACGGGAGGACTCACATACTTAAAATGAGGACATGTGCCCAGTACAACAGTGCAGACTTCTAATGCACTGCATTAATAATGAATATAAATTATAGATGGTTACTCCCATCATTTTTACCTTATTATCTGCTAAAGACTATCATGCCCTCATTTGCCTATACCAGCTCCCTCAGAGTAGGAGCAAGGAGAGCAGAGGACAGAGGTCCAGGGTGGACCAGCAGCTCGCTCAGCACTATGTGGGCTGGGACTGCTGATTTTCATCAGGGCTTAGTGGGGTTTGGATTGCCTTTCTGTAGTTTTGTTGTTGTTTGGAAGTGGTGGGGTTTGTATTATGAATGTACTTCTGACAGCAGAAAGGGACTTTGGATAGGGAAGGTCTTGGTGCTTCCTACTAATTTTGGATTTGTCTCATCTCACAGAGCAAGTTACAAGCTGGGTCTGCTGGCCATGGGGACCCTGAACTTGCACCCTTCTGCAGGGAATGATGCCCAGCGAGGGAAAGACCATGAGCCTGTGTTCAGTGGCCCCCAGAAGCTTTAAAACCAGTGAGGAACAATCAACTCCTTCATTTGTGCAAGGGAAGAGAGAGTAGATAACTGTGCTGCCCCAAAATGCCTCCTTTCTGCCACTTCAAACAGGGCAGGAAAGCTGGGTTGGTCCCACACATGTGAAGAGAATAGATGACTTCAAGCCTGCTGGTTTTGTCTTCAGCTAATGCAATCTGGGAAAATTGTTAATCCTTAAATCTGAGAACATATCTGCTACTTAAAAAAGGTCAGAAAAGAAATGGAAACATCCAGGTTCAGTCTTCCTTCCTCCTCCCACGCTACACAGCCAATGTGTGTCTACAGATGCCAATGCACACTCAGGTGGTGCTCAGCTCTGCTGTGCCATGTTCATCCCATGTAACCTCCTGCAAGGGAACAAGCGTGTTTCTTCATTTCCATAAACACACACAGATGGTGATTCTCCCCTAGTTCAACCAGAACAGTCACCTACAAATATCCCATAACAAAACCAAGCAGGCTACAGGAAAACAGGTACACGCTGCATTGGAGTTACCCTCAGCTGCCAGGGACACTGCTGCCTGCCTAGTGCCTGTCTAAGGTCTGTGAAAATCCTGGTCTTCAGACAGAGGAACCAGAAGAATTACAAGACCAACAACTGGCTGCTTGAAAATATACTCTGCTAAATTAGCAAGTATCTGACACAAATTACAACGACAAAGCCAGCTGATCCCTGAGCAGTGAATGTGTTAATGGCAAAGTCCGAATTAAATCTTTGTAGCATACAAAGTCAGCGTCAAATCTGAGTCCAATTGTTGAATGCTTTTAAAGCCCATTTATAGGTTAAGATACGTTTGCCTAGATCACTCTCATTATGGACTCCACAGATTCTGAAGAAAAAAATAAGTTTCTCAGTTCAATCTATATAAAAAATGAAGTATTTGCCTCGGAAGAAAGGGAATTTCTAATGGGTTAGGACATTACAAAGTCTGCATTAATATTTATCTGACAGGAGAGTATGACTCTCGTATGAAAGTAATGCTCCTTCTCCCCCAAAAAAAGCAGCAATAAAATCCCCAAAGGTTCATCTCTGCTTTTATTCTTCTGCCCTCATTTTGGTGGTTGCTTCCCAAACCCCTGTCCCTCCTCTTAAAAAAAACAACCCTCAGTTTCCAAGGAAACCCAGTGAGCAGGGAATTGGCAGGGTTTAGCACTACTAAAAAAGACCTACTGGAAGCTAGTGAAAGTCACAATTAGAAATGGATAGCCTAAGCCACGCAACCGAAGAGAAAGCCTCCATGCCCACATCATTGCTGAGGGAGTTCACACCACAGCAAGCTTGCCCATAATCGCTCACTACAATGAAGCCACACCGTTTGAAAGCATGCATGGGGTATAACCTTGCCAGCACTTCCTAGTGTTGCTTTGTGCTTACCTCCTGTTTGTTTTGTATAATTCTCAGGGTTCTGAGGACTACAGCAGGTTTACTACTACTGAACCCTTGAGGACAGGCAGGAGAGCTGGTGCAATGACGCTGCCATACAGGCATCAAAAATGAAAAAACATGGTGTTAAAGCTGACAAGTTAAATACCGTCTCCCCATATCTTCTTGCTATTTTAATAAAAAGGAATCCAGGCCAAATCTGCTCTCATTTTTCTTACTGGTACGGCATTGCAGGGATGAGTCCAGCTCCTGAATTTTAAATTACCCTGTTAAGATTATCAGCTTCCTCTTTCTTCGTCCAAGAGGGAGAACCACTTCTTCTTTTCTCTCTATTTGAATGGGTTTCAACTCAAAGATAGAAGAGGAGCTTCCACACAGAAGAACCTATGGCTTGAGTCTCCGCGTGTCCAAAAATGCTAATGCCATGTAAATGTTGGACAGTTTTTACCTGCTGTCTAGGTAAAAAGATGGCTCTGCAGACAGGAGGTGGCACTTGGCTGAAACACACTGTATTAGGTTACATTTCTGTGTCTGTCTGGATATGAGTGAAGTCTCTATTTGCAATAAAAAAGAAGAAATAAAATGGACAATGCCTAAGGGCTCTATGTCTCACATATGAAAGTAGTAATATTATCTGCAATATGATAAAGGAAACTTTAATTTTTTTCAAAGTAAAACACGTTTTATTTTCTTTTAGAAAATCCCACTCTACAGAAGCAAACTACACTTTGAAGTTATAATGTGATAACTGCACGTTTTGGAGACTGAAAACTCCCCCTGATGCTCAGGTGGTTGTTCTACCAAGACGTACTATTACCAGATTATAAGGCATGGGGAGCAGTGCTGGCCACATGGGTCCCATGCCCTGCACAGCCCATGTTGTGGGTAACCTTGCACCTGGGACTTACGAGGTTTTCCAGCTCGAAGCCTCATCAGCAGAGCACAAAGTGAAGCTGCTCCAGAGGCAGTTGGTTGAAAAGCAGCTCTGGCAGCGTTTGAACTGAAGTTGCTCAGAGAGGGAAACCAATCTGATGGTATGTGAAAGGTGGATGAGAGCAGAGGAAGGAAGGATGTGAGAGAGAATTGGAGAAGAAGATTTGAAAGAGGGAGGGGAATGAAGTGTGCAAGGAAAGAGACATTGACATGGAAAAAAAAAAGGCAAGGAATCAAGGGGGATGTGAAAAAGGAAAAAAGATGGAAGGAAATGAAGAGAAAAAAATGTAAGAGACATGTAACATATACCTGACATGCATTTCTAGTGCAACTAATTACAAGCATGCCTCCCAAAGAGAGCAGAATCAGACATTCTCCTGCAAGACTCTACCATTTCTCTTAGTAATTAAAGACCAAAGAAAACCAAAATCACTAAGAACACCTTTGCAATATTAAAAAAAAAAAAAAAAAAATCAACTGCTCAATAGATTTTGCTGCATTCATAGACTGTATTTGTTTACAGAACTGTCTCCTTCTCTCTACTGCCTGATGTCTGTGAACAAGATCTTCCAGATATCACACGTGATCACTCAGGCCATAGATGGAAGACACCCAACATCAACTAAAGAGCTAACGTTACCATTGACTGACAAAACAAAACTGAACCTCTGGTCCAAGATGCAGGAAAAAGGTCCTCTCGCTGGCTCCATCTTTTTTGGACTCTTCTATGCTCACAGCACTACATAATAAAACTCCATAAAAGTCAAAAAGCATTCAGCACTTTGAGCTGCGCCCCTAGGTAACAGCACTGCTAGTTTAAAGGTGTCATTCGGTATGTTTTATAATGGTAAAGCATCAAAAGAATATAACAGAGTCGACTGTCGTTCAGTCCTTTTCCACAAACCCGGTTAAAAAATCCCCAACAGTATTTGGAAAGAGAGGCTTCATAGTAAAGCCCTGGGTGGTGTGAGAATTAACAGCAGGTTTGAAGAAAAAAAAAAATCTTGTTCATAGCAGCATGGAAGGAATGTGCTGCTAGAAGAGACCTTTTTGGATGAGACACCAGATCAGCGCACCAGACTGGCCGAGACCATGGAAATCTTGAGATACATTTTGGAGAAGAGGAATTGCTTCCTCTGTGCAAGCCACATTGTACCTGATGGAAATGTAACGTACAACCTTTGATCATTCTGCCATTGGAAAGGGAGGCAGAGTTATTCTTGTCTCTTCCTCAATTGCCATGTAATGCTGCCTTGTGCTACTAGCTTAGCATTTCTTTCCACCTCAAAACCATCACTACAATGACATGTTTCCAACATATGTCAAGCCTTTACTGTGAAAAAGGAAGATGAAAAATACTGTAATTGGAAAACCATACTAACTTTTCTCACTCTGGATCTCGCTATTTGCAGATTACCCACTGCCTGATCAAAAGCCCTACCGTAAAGTCGAGTGTCTGCCAGAACGGGAAATGCTGCTGCCAACTGGTGAGGGTAAATTACTGCCTCTGTGCAGGTCCTCAATAGATCGGCTCCAAGGTTTGGACTTGTCCATTGAGTTTTCCATGTTGTTCTCCAAACTTTCAAAGTCAAACCTGAAAGGAAATAGAAATTCCATCTCCGGGTTAGACAGAAAAGATGCACATAGTATTTTCCTTCCTGTTCAACATCTGCATATTTTAGTAGAATCAGAAACAAAGAATTGTTTAGCTTGGAAAAGACCTTCCAGATCATCAAGTCCATCTGTTAATCCACCAAGTCCACTACTAAATGATGTCCTTAAGTGCCACATCTACATGTCTTTTAAATATGGGTAGGTCCCAAAAGATATCAAAATGAAAGGAAGAAAGCAACGGCAGGCTAACTTCTGTTCAGCTGCAATTCAGTGTGAGCTTCAAATGCATAGTGCAGCAAATCTGGACCTTGACAAAGGGAGCAGCTAAACACATGAGCATCCAATTTCAGAAGGATCGAACAGCTATGTATTATTCTACTTCAATGTAAAATAAATACAACATTGACTGCTTTGCTGATGAACAGGCTCTGCCTTGAAGAGTGGGAATGCTTAAAGCTGTCTCCATTTTATTTCAATAAATCAATACATTGTGCAAGTACTAATTCATTTTCCTCCATCAATATGTGACAAGCATTCACACAGCCTTGCTGGCCCTCATGTATCTCCCACCATATGTAATGTATTATCATAATCATTACAGATTTTCTTTGATTTCTGACTCATTGCCTGTTGTACTGCTATTTCAAGCAAAAATTGCTTGTTCCCTTTACAGCTTTTGAGGTTATTACTCATGTTTACCACGTTAGAGAGAGGAAAAACCCAGCAAGCTAACTTGCATACATTTGTATAATTTTAGGAAGAAAGTCTATACAAACACTTCTTTTTTGCTATGCAGTTTTTTCCAGTGTTAGCAACATTTTAAAACATGTAATTTTCCTCCATTAACTTTACTGCAACCCCACTAAAAATCTCTTTTCTATGCAACGATATACATACATCTTGATGGCATCTTTTCTAAAAATAAAGTATCAACTCTACTCAGCTTGAGTTCCTAATTACAACAATATCTTTAACCTACTGCTTGTTTTCATACCTTCATACCAAAATGTACTGCTGCAATATCCTGAATGAAAGCCTGTGGATATACAAAACCAGAACCTCAGCTGAACATCTATTTCCAACTGTACGATATAATGACTAATGAAGGCTGATTTTTTCCCCCTGATTTCTTTTAAGAGTGTGTTTAATGATTTATTACCTAAATGACTAAATCTGACTCCGAACTAGCCAGACATCAAAACTGAAAAAGCTGTCTTGAAATTTCTTGAAATTGCTGTCCTGCAACACATCTACCGCACAGGATGCCAACTGCTTTGCTTGTCAGGAGCCTTGTGAGAAGTGGTTTGTGTGTGGATGTTAGTTTAAACATGGTAGGCAGTATTATAACACCTTGGAGTTGGGCACTAATTACAAACTGATTCCTGCCTGCTTCCACACATCTGTTGAAATTTTTTTTCACTGTACCCCTAAGATAGTCAGAGGCCAAAGCTCAGTATGGTCTTAGAAATAATCTCAAGGCTTAAACTTTTTTTTTTCTCTGCAAAATGTTATCACAGAATCATAGAATCAACTAGGTTGGGAAAGACCTTTAAGATCATCAAATCCGACTGTTACCCCAGGACTGCCTATGGTGCAACAGGTTTGCATAGGACCCCTATAAGGCAATAGCTTTGCACTATTAGCATTTTCCCTGCTCTAATGTGCGTACATAGTATTGTACCAAGCTACTAGCAGGAGAGCTATGCTGCAGAGACAGCTGCGCCTCTGCCCTGGCATATCCTTCTCTTGTTCTGTATAGATGGCAGGGTTCTTGCTCTGCCTTGCAAGACCAGAGAGTACGAGGGAAGTCTTACTTACGTGACTGCATACTGTGCAAATGACAAGTACTCCACCAGAACATCCAGGCCTTTGTTTTCTTCATTCAGGAACTCCCTGACCCATCTGTTAGAAAAATCATCAGACATCAGAGCATTTAGTGGTCTTTGTGAAGTTACTGGAATTCTTGTCAGATAAACTAGAGACAGAACCATGGCAGGAAAGGCAGCACTTCTGAGTAGGCCTTTGCTTTCTCAGTCAGGAGAATATGGCTTTTTAAAAATGCCCTTTACTATTTAGAGGACTTTAAAACAGTCCTTTAGAGGACTTTACAAATGTACCAAAACAAGGTTTTTTGCAGCACTATGATGGGAAAAATGCCACAAAATAAAAATAAAAAAAGGCATAACCCACCTCCTATGCATACTCTGCGTTGCTCAGAAACTAGGCGTTTGCTCTTTCAAGTACTGAGCTTCGGAAGTGGTGAGTGCCTTTCCCATCATAGTGGTGGTGCTGGAAGAGGCCCTGGGTGCTCTGAGGAGTTCAGCTGCTGCCCAGCTTCACTCCAAACCCAGGCTCATCTCCAGCACACACTGCTGTGCAAACCACGAGGCAGTGACTACAGCCACCTTCCAATGCATGAGTTGCAGGGACCTGGCTTATTCTTTATCACATCCTTATCTCAAGCAGTCTTTGAAAGCATATAGACAGCACACCAGCAAAAGAGTAATCTGACATCCTGGATGTACATTTAGCAGTAACTTTGCCTCTTTTTTTTTTTTAAAGTTATTAATCTGTTACTGCAAATTTTGGCTACTAAGAGTTATGCAAAATAATCTGCAATTTGGAAAAGTCTCTTACCTTCCAAAGCTTTCAAAATCTCAAAAACGCCACGTAAAGTTTGAACCAGTTCTGAACCAGCTTCTGGTCCCAAGACCCAGAGTTAATACCAGTGAAAATGCAGATGGGAATGACATGTTTGATAAAGAACTAAGTCTCTGGTGATTCCTTTAGTTTTGCTAGTTGAGAGGAAGCTATTTGTGGAAGTAAAACCCTGGTAACATTACAGTCAGGCTTCATGAACTGCATCATGTAAAAGCTATAAAACAGCATGGGGGTGTTTTATTATTCTAGACACATAATGCCCACTCTTGCTATGACTGACTTAGGAAGAGCAGAAGTTAACTGCAATCATTTTGCAGCCTTCACAGAGATGTGGATGAACCTTATCATGAAAGAATTAGAGTTGAATTATTCTCCTGAGATGCCCAGTTATCCCTTAACTGAGCCGTTCAGGCTTTAATAATCAATCAAGTGGTATCACTGCTTCACATGCAAAGAGGTATTTCCTCAAAGACATCCATCAATAGATGTAAAAAAAAAATTAAAAATTCTTAAACCAGATGTCATCAAAAATTCTTACCCGATGTGATTTGTTCTTAAAGAAATTTCCAGTTCTCGAAGTACCTGAGTAGACTCTTGGACTCGTCTTCTGAATTTCTGTAATTGAGCAAGCAGGCAAAAAAAAAACCCCATTTAGATTCATGTGATGTTATTAAAAATATCAACACCTCAAGAAGCACAGATTGAATAAATAAAATATTAAGGTAGAGTGAGAACCCCTTTAAATCCTGAAGAATGCAAAAGCAACAGTCTGGCAGTCAACAAAAACATGCACCAAAAAAAATGCACATTTTTGAGTTTCTAGGATTAAGACAATTAAAAGCCTGCAGATAAATAGACACGTCTTTATAATACAAGCTTATTATTATATATTATATATTATATATTATATATTATATATTTTATATTTTATATTTTATATTTTATATTTTATATTTTATATATATACAGATACTAAACCAGTATATAGGTATTGGATTACTATTGAACTTTCCATTGAGAACTACAGCGTTTGGGCTTCATTCTCAGTCTGGCGCTTTAATCTTGCTCTCGTGACTTTACACCCACACCAAAAAACCTGCCATCCTTTCTGTAAAATTACCAGATCTGTGGGTGTGAGCCAATAATGAAATACACATGTGCTGCCATCTGCATGCTTTAATAATCTATGCACACTAAATTGCATTTGAGAAAACAGATGCTAGGGAAAGGCCATAAAATGGCAGAAGTAAGACACTGCAGCAGAAAGGAGACAAGGTTTTGTGTCATCTCCGTATGGGAGGAGAAAGGGCAACTGGGACACAGTGAGAGACCCACTTCACTCCAGAGCTCAAAGCAGGCAGTGGTCACAGCAGAAGATCTCTAAATGCACACTGACTCATCTTGAGTCAGGTCAAGCAGCTCATCTTCATTGTCTGCAATACCAACTTGCAGTAGGGCTGCAGTAGGGCTTTTGGTATGCAGGCAGAGTGAGCCAGCAATGCATTCTCCTCTCCCAGTCAGAGAAAAGACTGTCCCCTTCTCTCTTTCCTTCTGTTTCTTGTCCATGGAAAAGTACTAAAACATCTGGATAAATTATCCTGGAGCAGTTATTCTGGTAAATTCTCATTTGTGAACAAGGTAAATGACGGCAGAAGTGGATGGGCAATCGTATCTTGGAATTGCAGTACTTAACAACCAACCTGGTCATCCTTTATCACACACACAGACTTGATGTGTTTGGAAAGACTTTATAAAAGCTTAGGATTCAAGCAATGCTGCTGCAAGTAGGACTGCTCTGAATACAAGGGAAAAAAGGATTTGTTCTCAGTGCAACACAATAAAATGAAGGGGACTACTTGTCAGTTAATAATTCTCTTGAGTTCATTTGCTGAGGTGAATATGATGAAAGGATAGGATTTACCTTGCCTTGCTGACCTATGTGAAAATTATCAGCTGCCTTTTTCACCAGTCTTTTATCACATGCTAGTTAGCACCACTGGCTTTCTTGAGGCAAGACTAAATCCCACCTCAGAAAGCCACTGGCAGACTGAAAAAGAAGTCTCACTGTAAAGTCCTAGTAGACAGAAGGTGCTATTAATTTTCACTTTGAAACAGGTCGTTGAGAGCAGAAGTACAGTTTCTCTGGACCTCAGTTAATTAGCTCAGAGTACAAAAACACAGTACCTTCTCTCCCAAGAGAGTTTACACGATGTAATTGCAAGCAATATAAAACCTTAGCTCTCTAGAAGTAAAGGTAAAATACTGATGTAGCAAGACACAGGCAGGAGGCTGGGGTGAGAGGGCACAGCAGAAATGGGCAACACGTTTCCACACGCCCCATGTGGGGCCATCACCCCCCCAGGGAGGCCAGGCTGCTCTTTGCAACCGTGGCAGAGAGCAATGAACAGGCTCCATGCTTTACAGGACTCCAATAGCCACCAAACTGCAGTTCCTTTAAAGATGTGCAATTTCAACACTTTCATTTTCCTGTTTCAAAATTCAGCTCAGATGAAAAGCTACTGTTTTCCCAGGAAGAGCCACTATGACCCCAGTTACAAGCCAAAAGGTACATTTTTCAGCAGCGTTTGGAGCCACCTTCACTTGGCCACACTGGGGATCATCGGCCAAAACACTGACACCACTTCAATTACAGCAATAATCCTGGTAAGATGAGCTCTCCCCACAATATCACGCATCTGTCCAGAAGCCCATTTGTAAATCTTTCCGCCTCGCAGTGCAGGCTGAGGAAAGGCTGCTGGTGATACAGAATAACAAAACAAAAGAGAGGAACTCAATGGAGTTATTTTTAGGCTCCTTCAGTTTTGTCATTTGTCATGGGACTCTTACAGTGGTATTAGGATAAGAAAGGCTTCAATGTGTGCCCATGGAGTAACCACAGAGCAAAGCCAAACACTAAATGAATTTCAAAAACCCTTCAGGAGAAAACACACAAAGACCCCTGTTCACCATTATTTTATTTTTTTTTTTTAACTATACTTGGCTACAGGCAAATTTAAGGGTTTCCTACCAAATAGTTTCCTACTCCTTGTCAGAGCCTGCAACAAGAGAAGCACTGTCAGAAGACATTACTGCAGCCCTGAAGACAGGAGCTAGTGACGGCACACTGGAGCACAGGGTGCCCAGTGTTTGCCCCTCGCCTGTTGCACGGATGGAGGTGCACCTCCACCACAGCTGGAGCTGGTCCCAGCCTGGAAGCCCTGTGTCAAGATACGTATTTTACCACAGGGCATCAACCTCAGCTCATTGTACAGCCACACAAAGCAGCGATTGAGGAGGACAAGGCACAGCCAGTCAATGGCAGGATCCATTATGCTCGCGCTGCCTTTTTTTGGTTTTGTTTTTTAAAGGCTATTACAACTATCAACACAGGATATGAGCTGATATCCAAAGTGGTTAAATACCAAAGGTTCAGCAATGGTCCTCTAAATGGGATGTAGGTTTACTGTCATCCTAGAATCCAGGAGGCTATTACTAAGCCCATCAAAGCAGTGCAGAAATATCAGAACCAGCCACAGGTAGAGAAACCACATTCAGGGATGCGCAACATTCACATGAAATCATTGTATGACTATGATTATAAAAGGCCAAGTGAAGTTCCTGAGTCTTTCATGAGTGATTATCCAACTATTTTGGAAAAATAATACATAGAAGGATGGATGAGACTCTGCCATGTAAATACACCCCAGGTTATACCTTTACTTTCCAACCCTGAAACTGCAGATGAGATTGCAAGTGCGAGAGGAGCTGTGTCAGCTGTACTTAACTGCTGTCATGCAAATGTCCAAAGAAAAGGACCCAAAACTTCAACATCCCCTTCACATGGGTGAGAAAAGTGCCATCTGACAGAGGTTTCATCCACTAGCACTGCCCATATGAAAAGTCAGACTTGCAGTACAGCACAGTGATAATTTGTCAGACCATTTATTGAAGCTAAAGTTATTAAAACAAGTTGTTTCATGTGTCAGATGGTCCTTTTCCTTGCAACATCTGTTCTCCTTGCTGAGCTGTGAAAACCGCAGTGCATTTCCCACTTCTCTTTGCTTCTCTCTGAAGTTTGTTGTATCTCTCAGACTCTTCTGAGACTTTTACTGGGCTTTTTACACAAAGGCAGGAAGGAACCCAGACCCCAGGACCATCCTCGCCAAGGAACGAGGGACAGAATGAGGGATGGGCAAGAGGAAACAGGACACTCCTCACCTTCCTGGTTACAGCTGGATCCAGATAGCCCTTCAACTTCTGGATGTATGTGTGTGGAGGATTCTTCACCTGAAATCTTTCCTGCAGGGGATACAAGAATAAACATCAGCCATTTTAAAACTTCTTCCGTATTTACTTACTACATAAAATGCACGCACACACATATATATTTAAAAATATAGTTTTGCAATATTGTTTTATAAGTCCATACCTTGTAGAATCATAGAAGCAACCTGGTTGGAAAAGACCCTTAACATCATCAAGACCAAACGTTACTCCAGGACTGTCAAGCCCACCACTAAACCATGTCACTAAGGGCAAACTGATCTCCCCTCATGGCTGCCCCTCATGATCTCCAGTCACAGCAACCCCTCATTTGCTCCCTCACAGTGCCCCACACTATATAGCTGCCACCTATACCCCTCATGGCCATCCCTCATCTCCCCATAGTATCTCCCCTCGTGGCCACCCCTCATGGCCCATGGCTGCCCCTGCTCTTCTCTCATGGCCATCCCTGCTCTCCCCTCACTATCATGGCCCACGGCTGCTCCCTGATCTTCCCTCATGGCCATCCCCACTCTCCCCTCACCATCACCCCTCACCCCTCATGGCCACCTCCCCTGTCCGCTCATGATCTCCTCTTGCCCCTCATGGCCGCCCCTCCTCCCTCTCCCAACAACCTACGTCCCCTGATGCGCTCTGGAGCTAGCGGGAATATTTGTAAGTATACAGTTTATGTATTTGTATGCATACAAATAAAATACATTTACCTGTATCTTGATATTCTGAAATTTGATATATAAAATATACCTTACATATTCAATTACAATTCTGAATGTTAGTAACACATACAAACACACACACCTGAAATAACAGGGTTTCTGCTAGCCAGGAGTACCAAGAGGAAAGACAAAGGTTAGAAGAGCAGACGTGTACCCATGTTTGACTGAAAGCCATGGCCACAAAAGCCAGACACCTTTTTTATCACTTGGAACAAGTCTAAAACCACACTGCATAGTCTAGTCTCATTTTATGGTTCAGATTCCAGAAAAATGATTGCAAGAGCAATATGTTAGTAATAAACAAGTAATATTTTAACTCCAGGATATTAATTTGGATTGCCTTTGTAAGGCAATTTCTATGTGAATACACCCAATCCCAGCAGCATCCTGCTTCCTATGGCAACACAATGCTTGAGCACTATCGTGCTCCTTGTGCCTTGGGATCAGCTCCCTGCACCACTTCTGCCAGTACCACCAGCATGGGGGGCATGTCGATCCTAGAGCTTGTCCCTTCCACCCACACTTCCCAGGATTTCTTTCCACATCCATGTCACATGAAGGCCAAGCCGAGGGTCTCCAGTGTGGTGGGAAGCAAGCTGGCAAATGCTACTGAGGCCACCAGTCCACTTACAAGTGAAATTATGGACGAGATGGCTATCCCTGTCCCACTGGGAAAGCCCAGGAAACACCATGTGCCTCTGCTAAGGTTGGAATCTGATCAACCTCAGGACACAGAGTAAGGTAAGCTGCCTGCAACGGTGGGCTTTACCCAAGTAAAACATCTAATCATGCACGCCCACATTCCTGCTTTCTGTCATATGCCAGCAGCATCCCTGACACCCTTTCCCCCTCTCGCTCACCTGCTGCTATTCCAGTGCAGAAAAATTCCTACCTGCCTTTGAGACTCATTTCTCACTGAAAGTTTCCAAATGCCTAGCAGTACAGAGGGACGCTTGATCTGCAACCCAGCATCAGCCACATTCAGAAGTGAATTAAAGATTTTGATGACAAATACAAGGTCTGCAAATTTTGTATTCTGGGAGCTGCTTGATTTTTGCTTGTTCTACCAGTTGCACAGCCAGCCTGAAATTTATCCTACAAAAGCTGCTGTGAAACATGAATTGTTCTGCAAGGAGTATGCTGTATCCAAACCTGTTAAGAGCATTACCGAAAGTTGTGATACTATTTGTACCTTGAAGAATTTTAAACTATTCTGCCTTTTCCCCTGAGAAAAGATCTCATAACAATTTCCTCCTGAAATTTTGCATTTTACAACCGATATCTGAAACCTCCCCTTATTAGGCCAGGATGCAATTTTGACTACATTATCTGAAAGTTATTTCATAATGAACAGGACACTGCTGCCCAGTTACCAGAAGGTACTGTCACAACACAAAAAGTCATTCCTGTTATTATCTTGCTGCTTGTTGTAATAAAAGTAATTCATCGTGGTGAGCAGGAAAAAATGAACTAAAAAGTCTGCCAGTCTGTGGTCCCTTGGCCCCAGGCAAGAGTGCTGTAAGACAGAATGCAGACATTTCTTTCCTCTTTTACAACCAGATTTTTTTTCCATGCACCTTCACATATATGGGCCAAACACAGTTCTGGTATTGGCATTTCCTTTTTATCTAAAAAAAAGTTCAGAAAATGCGAAGTTCCCCATTGCCAGTCCTTTTCACACTCTTGTAGTTCAATTTGCTGCTAACTGGAACTGCTACTGCTGTGTTAAGGAGGACAGAGACACAAGACAGATGCATGGAGTTACAGACAGGTTTTGGAATGATGTGCCAGGGCTCTATCACACAGCTCCACTGGCACAAGGAGAAATCATCTGCCACATCCCAAGAGGTGCACAATAGTCCGCTCAAGCATCCAACTCTCCCATCCAATAAATGGGAGCAGGCACACCCACAGATGTTGACAGGGGCTTTAAAGGAAACGAAGAAATTAAAACCAAAACACAGAAGCACATAAAATAAATCAGTCAAAATATGAAGATGTCAATATTCAAAGTACCCCAACTGCTTGCTTAAGTTTTGCATTTTTTACAGGACACTGTTACAGAAACTGTTAGACCAGTTTCTCTGTCACACTTACAGCCCCCTCAGGATACTGTGGCTTTCCAGTGGGCATAAATGTAAGTTATTTAGAAGCAATTTCCACCCATTAACCCATTTTAAAACTTCTTCACACTGGCAGACTGACAAAAAAGCACTTTGCAGTAAATGAGAATCTGGCCCACTGCAGACTAGTAAAGAGTCACAGAGGTATCTGGACCTTGGAGACCATCGTTTCTCATTTTGTCACTCAATAGTTTAGTATCAGCTCCAGACACATTACAGCATTTGAATAACCAAAGAAAACCCCACAAAAGTAGAAGCGTTTTCATTGTGCCACTTGACAACTATGTCAAAATATTATTCTCTGCATTTGCATGTGGTGGAGCACAATCTGGAAGTTCGCTCTTGAGGAAAAGTAGGCGATGTGAGCAGCAAGCAGCAGGCACAGCAGGAGCCTGCTCCTGACTGCAGTCTCAGACTACCAAGATTCCACATCAGCTCTCCTATTTATTCCTCCCCTTTTTGGGGATTTTCTCATGCTGATGTGTAGCTCTGCTGTATTTAGTCTCATCCCCCAGGGAAGCTATTTTGCTCTTATGGGTTTATTTCTCTTACTAACTAATCAGCCATCATCTGCTAAAGCAACAGGAGCTTTTCCTAACTGCCAGTTTTAATATCAGGAGACTTCAAAATGAAATGCTTAAAGAGACTTAACAAGCACATTTAGTAGACTGTGATGCAGATACTATACTGTTTTGTTTGTTTTCTTAAAACCTAGCTGTAATTATGTATTTATGTAATAATCTCTTCAGTGATTTAGGTTAGATATAGGGATAGATATAAGGAAGAAGTTCTTTACTGCAAGGGTGGTGAGGCACTGGAACAGGCTGCCCAAGCAAGTTGTGAATGCTCCATCCTTGGCAGTGTTCAAGGCCAGGTTGGACAGGGCTTTGAGCAACCTGGTTTAGTGGAAGGTGTCCCTGCCCATGGCAGGCAGGTTGGAACTGGATGATCTTAAGGTCCTTTCCAACCTCAACCATTTTAGGATTCTGTGGTTCTGTGACTTCATTAAAAAAGATGCTGATCATTACTGGATAGTGGAATTATTTGGGCTGAAGGATTTTAAAGGCATTATCCATGAACACCAGATACCAGAAATGCTTTTCTCTAACTAGTGACCAACATTCACTTGTGGTAGACATCTACTAGTCCTGGAAACATTTACAGCCCTAAAAGTGTTTTTTCTGCTTTGGAAAGCCATGAGGGATTAGCCTTTAAAACTGCCCTTCCCTGGCTATTATTACGGTCTCAATTTATCCAGCTTTGACTGTTTTATATTAGAGTCTGGTATGTCGCAAGCTGCAAGAACCAGGGCTCAGTGCTGTGCAGTGATGGCAGCCCGAAGATCCCTGACACCTCTGGGACACTCTGAATGTCTGCTTGCAGCCATTGTCCTCTCAAAAACCTGATGCTCTGCCAGAGCTCACACAGGGTGGGAAGGCACAGGACTCATCAGACCAGCATGACTGCAGTCTGGTATTTCGCTTGCTGTGAATGCTGTAAGTGACTGTGCAGGTTGGCCAGCGTGGGGTCCTCTCAAGGTCCTCTGATGCTTCTTTAGAGCATTTACTTCCCCATAGTTCCTCCTGTAGAGACAAAGATGCTTCTTGGCTAACACTGAGGCACTGCTGTTCACACATAACTCACTTGCCTTAGATACTGTAAATAAGGAGTTAAAAATCATTGCTTTTTCCTCTCTCCTCCTCCTCTCCACTTCTGGCAATTCCCAATCACTTACTGACCAAATCTGCTTTCAAAATTTATATGGCATGGGGTTTAACACTGTTTGAACGGCGAGGCTGGGGATTTTTACCACACACAGAGTTTAAAAGCCACATTTGAGTCTCCAAAGTTCACTGAGCAAAAAGCGTAAGCCGCTGGGTGGCATCATGACTGGGACATGGTGGCTTTCTCTCCCAGTCACCCCAGGACTGGGCCATTCAGACACAACAAAGTTAATAAATCCCGATGAAACCTATTTTATCTCCAATACGTGACTCATATAAGCACCAATGCTATCTACAGCCCTGAAAGGAGAAAGGCACAGACCAGCAGTAACTCAACCCTGCCTTTGTCAGCCACCTAGAAAGCAAACTAACTGACTTCCCAAGGATAAAATGCTCTCTCTTACTTGAAAAATTGCTGAGGAGCAGTGCCAGAACAACAGCTAAGCATAGAGAAGTGCATGAAAGGAGCCAAGCGGCACTGGACCACAGAGCAGTGAGATGACCTGGTCCTCAAGACCTTCCTTTTTATGAGTATTCAGGGAAAAAGCTTGGATGGGGGAGCACAGTACCACCCCTGTGCTTCTTTTACCAGCAATCACCAGAATTAGCACTTTATTTCCTGATGGATACAAAAAAAAAACGGGGGGGGGGGGGGGGGGGAAGGGGCTGGAAGGGACTTTACTTCAGCATCAAAGAGGAACTGCTGGATTTCTACATTTCCTTTTTCATGAGCTCCTACAAAGAACTCAACACATCTCTTGTTCACCCAAATCTGGAAAATGTATTAATCCCATAACCAGGAAATTGTGGCTTTTCCGAAGATCTTTTGCTTAAAAAAACATTCAGGACATTTTCTGCATTAGTGACACATGTTGTTGTTGCTGTTGTTATTATTATTATTATTATTACTACCCTCACTAACTTGTTTCATTCTTAGGATTCATACATGTTAGGTAAGCACACAGCACATCGGACTTGGTATCCCAGCTTGACAGAAATCCCAACAGGCAGGCAGTAACTGCTAGGAGTGCATGAAGCACATGGATGGTGAACACTGGTGAAAGGAGGTAGACAAGCAGGGCTGAAGACCAGTGTCTTCTCACATCAGGTCATATATGTGGTGCAGACTTCCACCACCCGGTCCCCACCCCACACAGACCTGGAGTGTGGCTCAGTCCTGGCTCCAGCAATCCAGCCAGCTCACCAGCAGGACAGTCTGTAACTTTATATATGACTTATTGCATTATGTATGACATGTCTTATTACAGAATGAGATGATAACAGCTGTTTATCCCTGCACTAAGTAGACCAAATGGCCATGCTTCAGGTGAAATTACCCCCAACATAGGCAGTCCCTGGAAGCAAAGCTGAGGGGCAGCAGAGGACCCTCACCCAAGAAGCTGCTAGAGAAACCCACCACCATTCTGGTAAGCCCTGGAAGCCAGCAGCCGCCTTCATTCACAGTTTCACTAGGAAAGGGAGAGAGTTCTACAAATACCTCAGTGATGATATTCTGGATGTAAACTACATGACTTTCATCTTTGGTCTCTTAATTCATTATTCTGCACACACACCTCCAGTGTCTCCAAAGGTGAGGACATGGTGATGCCCCTGCCATAATTTGCCATTAAAGAGCAATGAAGAACTTTGTTAAGATGTCCCCAGCCTCCTCCCTCAACATCTGTGCCCCTCTGTATGTCTCATGGCAAGCAACTGGATAGAGGCCTAGACTACACTAAAAGGGTGGCTTGCCATGCCAGAAAATGGTATCCTCTTGCCTGACTGGATCCTTCCCAACACTCACCCCCCAGATTACCCTCAGCCTTCTCCAAGATGGGCAACAGGTTACTGGCTTTGCTCTTCTTCTCCTCATAAGCTAAGCAGGAGACAAACGGAGCAAGTTTTCAGGACACCAGCAGCAACATTTAAATGACTTGCAAGGTTTATAGACAAAGGAGTAGAAAATACCACCCAGGATGAGTCCTCCACAACCAGCCCAGCAACCCTTACAATGATTCACTACAACATGAACAATCCTACTTATGGTAGATTATTATTATTATTGTCATTATTATTACCATCACCATCAGGCTGGTAGCTCCCCACTTTTGTAAGTCTCACTTCTGCAAAAGCGAAAGTTCCTTTTGGGGGTGGAACTCTCTCCCCTAATAGTTTCAAAATATTTCACAGATCAGGGTCTGCTTTACAGAGTGTTTCGAAAATATCATTTAAGAGCAACCTCTGGACACGTTTTCCTTTCAGATATAAGTTGAAAACCGGCACAGAAGGGTAAGAGTTAATTTCCTCAAGCTGTTACATTAATTCACATCCTCAGTTCTTCATTAAGCAAAACAGGGTAAAATGGTGCAAACAGGTGATACCAATAGAAAAATCTGCATCTACACTAAAAACACTTTGTACAAAATCTATTCCTGGAAGAACTTTTGGCTATGCACCTTTATTATGTGGACAGATATAAATATTTCACACCCCATATGCTGTATTATCGTGGTTTACAGACACCTGCTTCACAATGCTCTAATTTACAGCGCCTGCGAGCACCCACGAGGAATGCCAGAGTGGTTATGGAGCTGTGACAGATCACAGATACACAGCCTCTAACTGCCCAAGCACCTCCCCTCGGATGGCCAGACCCTAGAAGCATGGCACACGGTCACCTCCCACCCCTTCGGGATCCTCACAGTGTTGAGTTTCGCACTGCTGGTTACAACAGTCCTGTGCTGCTTCGCTGCCTACCCTCTCCAAGCAATGGGAAGCAGACTCATCCCAGCCCGGGAGTGGACTCAGTGTTGTGCAAGGAGCTATTAAGATATGTGATTACTCCCGATTGCATATTTCCTTCCCTTCATTTCCATTTGCTCATCCCTCCTATATTCCTCCAGAGTTCAGGAGTGAATCAGCAGCAGCCGCATGCTGCAAAGGGTGGGTCAGCTCTGAGGTGGGAGTTTGCACATTGAGGCTGTCATCTAACTGCTTCTGCCTGCCCCACTGCCAACTCCAGCACAAAGCTCACACTTACCTGTACGTGCTCCGAGTGTGCATGCTCTAAGCAAACATTCATGAAACAAATCACAGTAGATGAAGCAATTTGTTCAGTGTCTCACTAAACTGAAACTTTAAATAGGTCAACGCTTTACACAGAAAACTCACAGAAAAAAAAAAGCTAGGAATTCTTCATTCAGCTTTACTCTGAGGGAGCTGGATTTTTTCAGAGGCTCCACCACAGGAACAGTTAAATAGGAAATGTCCCAAAAACCTATTTATTATAATGTTCTTGGCCTCACAGCATGACTGTACCTTCTGCCAAACTCTCATCCTGGTAACACTGTGCTTACATTTCAAGGAAACATCCTACTTTCATAGTCTTGGATCAATTATTTTCATTAGTGATTACTTTTGAAGTTTATGGCAGAACCTTATATTTGCTGCTTATTTTTAAATGCAGATCCTACCTTCAGTATGCTTCACTTTCTCTAAATAATAACATTTCTGTTCATTTGCCATGGCAGAGCCAACCTGTTAATTGTTCTATACTGCTGCCAAGTGTGCATGCCACAGCAGAGCTCATACACAGAAGATCCCTCAGCATCTGCGGCTGCTTAATCCCAGGTTGTTGTTCAGCCTCTAAGGCGAAGAGGAGTGCACCACCATTCACCTCTCCGTGAAGGCAACAGCCACCACCACCTGCAACAGTGGCTTACGACGTGCAAAGCCAAATACTCACTGGATAGAGAGACCATTCATTCATGTTACACAGGTCAAGACAGTCCAAACTCAAAGCCCTCTCTGAGAGGTGACTAAAGGTCAGTCTTTTTGAGTCTGTGCCAGGCAAAATACTCAGCATTCACCACTCAAGAGGAAACAGGCACAGGGGTGATGGTAACATCAGAGGGGAAAAAGATATTGCTCTGTGGCAAAAAAATTGAATTCTGCAAGACTTCTATGAGTTGTTACCAACAATGGAGCATAACGCCAAAGAAATGAGTGCTTGAAACTATTCAATTGTCCTCTGCAAGGTCCCTTTTCTAAGCCCAGGGACGCCACTGAAGAAACCTAGTTGGTGCTCTCGATGAGATGTGACAAAAGCCCTCCAGACCTCCCTTACCTGGTCACAGATCAGCTCCCATTTCTTCTCGTTGTCATACTGCCGCAGAAGCCGGGCTTTGTCAGGCGGCAAGTTCATCGCATTCTGCGGAGAAAGAGAAAGCAAACGTGAGGGACCACAGAGGGCTCAGGCTCCAGCGGAGTCAGACATGAGCAAACCAAGGCAATGTGGCTGCGGTTGCTTTAATTGTTTTATGTGAATTCCTGTTGACAGGGTTATTCAGAAACATTCCCTCTAAATGTCGTCTTTGGCCCCAAAAGCGCCAGTGAATCACAACGCACCGACGGACAAAGCTTGGTGCTGGGACACAGGAGGAAGGGAGTGACTGGAGCTCACGACCAGCCACCTCCATCCAGAGGAAAGGACAGGGCTTTCTCCCGCTGTCATGGCACAGGAGCCACCTTCCAGCCCAGATGGGTCCCTGTGGCACATCACATCCCCTCTTCCCTTTGCCAGCCCTGGCCTGAGCTCTTTCATAAGGGAAATACAAACTCCAGCTGCAGGCTGGGGACTGCAGAAGGCCAGTTCTCTCCGAACAAGATCTTGAAATGCCATTTCATTTTATTTCAACAGTGGGACGCTATTCAGGTTTTTAAAATGTCACTGCAATCAGTCTTATCTGAATAATACAGATCCCAGAGGTAGGACTGCTGCTGCCCATCCTGACGTTGTGCTACTCGCATAAGCAAAGATAACAATCATAACAATCCTGAGACTGTGAATGACAACCTGCAGTAACGAGTCAGAAGGCAGGGGAGAGGCAGCAATTAAATGATGCCTATCATTTGCTGGCTCCTTTGATGTCAGTTGAGATACCTCTCTATGGGCAGTTGTCTAGGGTACGGCAGCACAGGCTGGCTACTCGCTCCCAAGGCAGTTTTCCTAAGAGCCGTATCTCTAAATGCGCAGCATAACTGTCATGCTTACGCTGCTGGAGAACCCAGGAACGCCTTGAGAGCTTCGCAAACACCGGGTCTGGAAAGCCTCCCTATCAGCACAGCAAGGTGAAGTGGCTGAATGAAAACCAGCCGAGCGCCTTTTCGTCTCCAGCACTTGCTGGTCTCCAGTTTGGATTCCCAGACCAGCCAGTTATCCCCTGTTAAGCCTCAGGACCACAGTCTCTGGTGGTCAATCTGGACTGCTGCAGGGATGGGAGCGAAGTGCCAGTCGGTCCCTGCAGCACATCGGAGGCAGGCAGGTCAGTGTTGTGCACATCTCCAGTACCAGCAGGCACTACCCTTCTGCATTTAATTTTTAAAAGGCTGTGGGAGGCATAAAAAGAGGCCAGAACCAAAGGCTGTTAAATAAGCCTGTAATGAAGCAGTAATCAACACACTGGCAGTTAGGTACTGAAACACTCTGCTCTAGAAGCGTACATCTTCACAAGCTGTGCAATAGGAAGATGTACAGATTTATTAAAAGCAGGCTGTCCTGGAAGTCTTCAGAAACACTCCCAGACACCAACAAGAGCATCTGTTACGATCAGCCCAGGCTGCTGACCCCCCGGTCTGCCTACCCCGAGTGACACACCATAATATCAAAATTCATGGAAGTCCCCAGACAGGGACTGCAGGAGCCAAGAGCAATCCCTATCCAGCTGGGACAGTGTGCATAGTGCTGACCACACTGACAGGCACTGCACCAACCAGGTGAGCTCCGGGGGATGAGGGGCTTTGAAGGAAAGCCGAGAGGTTCACTGGTAGCAGCTGGCCATCAATGGCAAAGCTTTCCAACAGTTTCTGGGTGACTGAGCGCTATGTCCCCACTGCAAAGACAAGGCTTTCCCTGCTCTTATTGCAGGGGTAGCGTATGATGCAGGACTACCTTGCCCTGCAGCTTCTGCAGGGCTTTCACATCGCAGCTGCCCTGCTAACTGACAGGCCAGGCTGTCAGTCTGCTCCCAGCCCACCTCAGCCCTGGGGGGAGGCAGCTGCAGGGCCAGGGCTGCTCCCTCCCAGTTTCAGATTTCCTTCTCCCTGGGTTTACTTGTGCAGCCTGAGCTGAAAACAGGGGGGCCTGGGCGTGACTCAGGAGCAGATGTAGCATTCCTGCTGGCAGGCAGAGGAGTGGAGGCTGCTGCAGCCATAGTGGTCCTCCTCGTCTGAGGGCAACCAAGGGCGCACTGGCATGATGCAAACCACCACCTTCCCTCCGCTGCTGCGCCCCACCAGCACCCTTACTGAAAGCACGGGAGCACAGGCAGGAACAGTGACAGATGCACCAAACACTGTCCTTCCAAATCTTCAGTGGGACAGCAAATGCCTCTTCTTTACCGGGAATACTGCAGACCCCTGAGGGCCTCCCTCTGGTGTACCTCCTGGTCCACAAAGAATCATCAAGGCAGGCAAGGACAGCACCGGTCTCCAATCCATCTGTCTGCATGTCACAGCTGTATTTGCTATTGTCCCACAAGACCTTATCTCCATCCATCCTGGCTGAGGAGTGTCACCCACTCTTGGGGATCCCCTCCACCAGCCTGCTGCTGTGATGACTGCTCTTCCTAAAGCTTGTTTTCCATCAGATAACAAATACTCTTCCTTTTGCTCATCTGTGCTGTCATGTTGACAGTATTTATAGGCTGTGATCATATCTGTGCTTGATTCTCCTCTCTGTGTCTCACCATGTAACTTATCAGTTCTACTTATCATTTTAATGCACTACTTGGTATTTTTCCTGGGGCTTCTTCAAGCACCATTCCTTACCTCTGAGGATGCAACATATTTCATAGCTATGCTAAATCTCAGCTGTAGGAAATGCTTCGCTGTTTACCTGCAATACACCTCTTGTCAAACTCTGATCTTCTTATAGCTCCTCAGCTTACCCAATCAGGCTGGCACTCGGACAAGAAACCTGCCTGGAAACCTTTGCAGGATTCAGTCATGGCAAAAGTTCAGTGTGGATGAAAGCCTGAAACAGGGAAAACAAGACCCAGGCAGCAGGTTCCACTGATCTCATTTCAAACTAAATTATATCTGATCTCATTCTGAAATGTGAACTCCTTTGCTCCACATCATTGTGCTGCACACAACCATTCAAGGTATTTCAACAACTACTGCAGCTCACTTCAGATACACCCCACCTTGGTCTGACAAGCAAAATTATTTATGAATACATTGTGTACAACCAGGTTCAAATCCCTGTGTGTAAGCACTGCATGATTTACACCTACTCACTTCTCAATAAGAGATTTAAAACAGTTTTAAAACCTGTTTGTGTGCAAGTCCATTACTATGCTCTAGACAGGACCCTCCACTGCAGCAAAAAATGGCAGGTCACCCCTGAAGTCCTTCTAGCTTCTTCCTTCATGTCTTCTGGAGGAAACTGGGAAAGAAACTACTACTTCTGCTGTCTGCAGCCCCTCTGGCCTCATCACTCGTGGTAAGGAGGGAATGCACTTGGACTAGGAGGGAATGCACTTGGAACAGGGCTTTTCATGCTGGCAGAGTCAGTTTGACATTAACTTTTATGTCTTATACCTAAATCAGTTTGAATGGCCTTCTTAGCAACTGCATCAGATTGCAGTCATTTACTGGAAACCATTGCAAGAGGTTCTCACTCACAACTTGAGGCTGTAACTTGACGCTCTCCACTTGTTGTGCAGGCTTATTTCTACACCACACATGCCCTTTTCCCCATCCAAGACACCTAGTGAACTGGATCCGCTGCTCCCCTGGAGCTCCCAGCTCTCCTGCAGCCTCCAGGCTGACTCCTCAGCACACCTGACCCCACTCAACATCCACCTTCATCGAGGCCATCAGCCTTGATGAATGAACCAAACAACCTTTGTTTTGTTGTACAAAATAATGCAGGTGTAGATCGTATCTTCTCTAAAACCTGGACTAATGGTGGTCTTCATGTCTTCCTGTTAACAACTGCTTCCTGCTGGAAAACTACCTTCTAAACCATGGCATTTTTACTTAAATGGGAAACAATATATTTTCCTTATGTTTATGGATGGCACTGTACCAATCGGCTTTCTGAAATCAAACTATACTACATCTAATTGAATAACCTTAGCTGTTGCATCAGTAACTCTGGCAAACAAGACTACTGAATTTGCTGGCTTAACCTGACCGATTGCAATAGTTTTGACTCTACTCATAACTAACCAGATGCATTAGCAGTCTGGATTTCTTGTTCTCTGTGGATCAGTGAAATGACTCACAAATGTCTCCTGGCCACTTCCAGCTCTTACGACTATGGGCTTCACACATACCAGCATTTTTTAATTAACTACAGGTCTGTGACCTGGGATTTCTCTTTCCTTCGTCACCCTAATTAGAGTTCGTGCTTTGAAGGCTTTCGGTAGCGTAACTATTCCACTCCTGATACAAACTAAACCCTTTCTATTGCCAGAAGGGGTGGCACTCTACTTCCTTCCCTGTGTCCCCAGCCAGACTGTCCCTTACCTTCCCCCCATATCACCACCAGCACTGATGCATGGAGGCTCTTTGCCAGCAGTGCAGACTTTGATCAGCTCAGGAAGAACTGCACTTTAACACTAGGTACTCATCTTCCATTAGGATCCCATCGCGGGCCATAAAAGATCAATTCTTTCAGTGGCAACAGCAGTTAAAGCAGCCCCACTGCCTTGTACCCCACTGCTCTGCATCGCCATCCACAGATGGGCCTGCACACACACCTGCATGTGTTATACTAAACATGATCCAGATTAAAAATAACCATTTCTGGTCAAGCTCTTCTTAATTCAAGTCAGTGCCATGAGTCTAACAAACTTCACTGTGGCACAAACTGAGAGGCTGCCAGGGCCATGCCACAGCTCTGTGCTGGACCCCATAGCAGCTGTGGTACCACCTCCCTGTGTTTGGGTTTTTGCCTCTTACACCCTGTCATTACCCCAGGTCTCACAGCCCCGCGTAAAACACTGGCACCCACCAGTCCCGGCTGAGCATCTGCACCAAGGTGAGCTCTGCAGCTTTGCCCCACTCCTTCCTCCCACAGACTCACAGCCTTAGGAAATGACTCCCACCTTCCTCGCCGTACTGAAAGTTTCCATTACATCACACCACTGCTAGTACTGAGGAGAGGGAAACAAAAAAACCCTCTGGCACATCATTCTGCCTTGCTGTCTGCGAGGCAATAGGAAATTGGTGCGTACCGCTGCTTTACAGCCTCTGAGTAAGGTTTCCGACTCCTCAGAAACACCTACAAACACAAATCTGGAGCACTGCACTCAAGAATAATTGCAATGAGATCCTACACAGCATCGTGCTGTCTGCAAGGACTGGTTTCCAATCATATTCTGGCTCCAAAACCACGTAACTTTTCTTTTCCCCCACAAATTCCAAAGTTATTCATGTCTACTTCTACATGCCAAATAATATAGGTAAGGTTTCCATTCTGTTTGCTCTGGGTTGGCATTATAAAGCTAGAACTTAAATTAATCGCAGTAGCAGATGGAAAACTGGGTGAAATACTAGCAGACCTACAAAATATTGAATTGCTTAAGAGTTAAAAATAAAACCAGCAGCGCATCAAGGAAATATATGTATTTTTAACTTATGAAACAAAGCCCAGCTCTGTCCAAACTGGCAGTCCCAACAGCATCTCCGAAGCATGGGGCCAGATGACTCGGTAACTGTGCTGTGCACCAGCACACATCCATACTGAGCCTCATTCCGAGGAGGTGATTCCATCCACCCCAGTGTGACAAAGAGACCAGCGGTCCAGCACAGGGCAGGAAAATGACGTTTCCCATGCAGCAGCTTTATCTTCTGGCTGTGAACAGACGGACGAAAGCAGGACGCTACTGCAGGCATCTTAGCTTTGCATGTCACATACCACCCCCCAGAAAGAGAAGAGCAACTAATTATAGCTTCATCACTGAGAGCCAAAATACTCCATAACTCAAGGTAAAAGCTATGAGTTGCACTTTGCTGCCCTGTTTAAAATTGACCAAATTTTGTGCCATCTACTATGACGGGCTGGCTTGCCGATTGTTACATTCTTACCTCTGTTCTCCTTAAGTCTCCACAGAAAAACGGTTTCAACTTAGGTTTTGAGTCAACAGAGCATCTGAATTTGCTACAGACACTTTTTGACACTAAAATCTCTTTTTGTAAGCTGATTTCCAAGATGTAGGCACCACTGCCACAGCACTTAACTTCACTCTTTGCTTCGAACCTGGCCCTTGGGATGTGCACACCATCCCCTTCAACAGAAAAGGAAGGTACCAGCTTGGCTCACAGAGCCATTAAGTGGCCATACATGGTGGCTCCAGGCCTCCGGGGCAACGCACTTGCACAGCACCATTTATTATCAGCAGTATCCAGAAAAAATTCTAAAGAAGTAGCCCACGTGCTGCAGAGGGATAAAGCATCCAACTGCTGAGTTTATTCATATCTCAGAAGCATCAAAATGTTCAACAGCATCTGTGGTTTAGGTAAGGAAAGTGACAGCATATAACTACAGGTTTGAACTGCAGACCAGGTCGTGCTGGCATCAGCACCACATGCTAGATGCTGGTGGTGGGATGACTGAGCTGTATTCTTTCTAAGTTATTCATCATTTTAATGTCAATTAAAGGCTCAATGTTTTGGAAAACAAGTGTAGCAGCAACCTGACTGACTCAAAAGCCTAAGGATTGCTAATTAATAACATTAGGCTGATGCTCACTCTTATTAATCTTATCATCATCAAGTCTAAATCACTTCTATTTATGAATCATGACATTAATGTACTAGCAACAAACACAACAGAGTTGTCCTGATCCATTTGTTCCCATGCATGGCCCTGCATGTGTTAGTAAGACAACTGGAGGACATGTATCCCTAAAATAAGAGACATTTCCACCAGCCAACTCCTATCCACCAGATGGTGATGGAAAAAGCAGCCCTGCATCAATCCAGGCGCTGGTACGGCAGCAAAGCTCAGCCTGGCAAGGCAAGGCAAGTCAGCCAATGCTGAGAACTTCAGAGCTGGAGGAAGGCAACATTTAAGGCCATTCAAGCAGAGTTAAGCCTCCCGCTTCCATAAAGGCACAGTTAACTTTGAATGAAATAAAGGTATCCCTTATTTGCAACTATAGCACCTCCAGTATGGCAGCAAATGGTGTAGGTTAACATCCACTCCTCTGTGAGACCTAGCAGAGCAGTTTATATTCCTGAACCCCAATTCCCAGCTCACTTTCTCCTCCCGCCCTTCCTCTGACTAGGATTATTCCCGCCTTCCACTACTACCAGAGAGACAGAAAAACAAACCTGGGTACTTTTCTGGCTTCACAACAGCACTGATGAAAAAGGTCACGGCTTTGATACTTTAAAACAATACTCCTAGTCCTTGTAAATTAGATTCAGATTGATGTACCAACATTCAAAGCTTTTCTCACTACACCGGCAATTGCAGACTTCATAGACCCCCTGTGCTCACCTCAGAATAATCTGAGTTTATTCTTTAGCTCATCAGTTACATTTCTCAAGTCCCTGCAGAGTTTTTTAACAGCCATGCCTATTGCATTTTGCCTCCAGCTCTCCTGGTTTTATCTTCACCGTCTCCACCATGATGGGCTGCAATCTTCATTTTTTTCTGCATTACCGTCAGGGCTGTTTTAAGGCACAACCTAAGCTATTTTAAACTTTCATTAATATCTTGTGAGTTCTTACAAAGTAGATCCAAATTTGGTCTATAAGTCAAATCCATACCTCCCACCGTCATAAAACTGAGACAGAACAGCCCTCTTCCCCAGCTACAGCAAGCCTGAGAACAGACCACCAGCTCCTGAGTGGATCCAGGTTTACTTCTTGGCCCTGTGAGGTGCCTATGTCTTCCCAGAAACCAGGATCCAAAAATAACAAAGATAATTGAAAGCAACATAACATGCAGTTCAGATCTGTTCATGTATATTCATAAAGACGTTGACATTGTCACCCTTCGTTGTCAGATATGTACGGTTCCTAAGTCTGCAAATGTTCCATCACATTTTCTAAATTTAGTCGATGTGGAAAGAAACCAGTTCATAATATTACAAAGAGAAGACATCTTTACTGAACAGAGGATGCACAGGTAGCAGCACCAAGCCAGGGTTTTGTACTCCTCCTTTAAGGCTTGAGTGATGAAGGATGGCTCACATCTACTCAGCTCTTGTCCTCTGCTGGCATAGCCAACTTGAGAGGAGACAGTGGCTGCTTGGTATTGACTTGGGGCCATCAAAAGACCTCCTTACTCACCCCGCTCACTGAAGTTACTTCTGACGTGAGGTCTACTAAAGCTCTACAACATCTAAAGCCTTGGTACAGCACTCTTCATCTCAAAGGACTTCCCAGGTGAAACATACACTGACCAGATCACCCAATGCCGCAATGGAGGAGGCTGGTGGCAATCAGGTCGTTTAGCCCTGGGTAAAACTCTGTACGAACTACACTCAGCTCCAGACTCACCTCACTTCCTATTGCAGGGGGTCAGCTCACAGCACTGCCGCACCACACTGCCCAGGAGGAGATCCTTTGTCCCATTCCTCACCCTGCCCCTCATTCTGACCCTTTCTGAAAGAGAAAGAAAGAAAGAAGCCTATTGCTAACTTCAGTAGCTGCCTACTAAAACAACCCTCACTATTTTTGTTAGGTATTAAAATTAATTCCAGGACCTGGCCCATAAAACAGCCCTTAATATTCTTCTACAATATTAAAATTTAGCTTTTTACAATTTTCTGTGCTACTTAACTTCTCAGTCCTGCTACGGTGTGTTTATTTAGGAATGCTAGAGGCAAGTGAAGCAATCTCAAAGTTTGCTGACTTTTTGAGGAATCCAGGCTAGGCCAAAATTAAATGTATTTATTGTTCTAATCCTCCTTCTTTTCTTTTCTTTTTTTTTTTTTTGTTAAGCTGGTGTTTGATCTAAAAATATCAATGCTCTTGCTGCACGAGTCCTTTCTCCTCCTAAACACACCCCGGCTTTACAAGGAGAGCACTGGAAGAGCAGTATTGGACTTGCCAGCACAAGGTGACTTGCTGGACGCTGCAGCATCCCTTCTCAGAGGACACAGCATGTGGGGAGTCATCACAGCCCAGGGCTGCAGGGGCGAGGACACTTGCATGAATCTTATCCTCAGAAACATGGCTGGAACAAAACAAGGCAAATTCTTGAACTCTGCATCTGTGATTCTCCCACACACATCTCAGTGGGCCTGACGAGGTCATCCAGCAACGTCTACTTTACACACTGAAGGGGAAAGCTGGGATCGAGAAAACTGCTGTGAGTACCTGCAGTTCCCCAGCAGGCAAGGAAGGACTAAACCATCCAAAAATCCAGCTTCAGGGAAGGATAAATACTTCTTGGGAGGTCAATCACCTCCTGGGTGTTTACAGACAAACGGCCGCGCTAGCAGCAGTTCCGCTGGCAGCACATCAGCCCTGAATCCTGATGGAGCACAGCCCAGAGACGTTTCCAGTGAGAAAGCCAAGGGGTCCCTGCCCCACGCAGTGGCAGTGGATAATGTCCATGTGCAAGGCTGATGCTCAGATGCCAAGAGGACTGTTTTGATACCTGCCTTTTACCATCACTGTGGTTCTCCACGATTTCCCAAGTCCCTCCACGTCTGGCCACACTCATCAGCTCTCCTCTGAGCTTCCATGCTATGCTTTTCACTTTGCTTCTCTACTTTGTTTTATCAACATTGACATTTGCATAGTTATAATAAATTAGCATTCAACTTCAACGCTCTTCACAGAGGTTAATCCACACACTATAAATACTACCATAGGCGCTGTACAGATGAAAGCACTGACAAAGAGACATTCAACACTGCTGCAGATGAAGCTGCAGGTGAGAGCAGGCATCTCAGCATTTCCTGCTGCTGCTGTGGACTCCCTCCCATGCAGACAGAGCCACAGCTAGTGTCCTGGGTGAGAACTCCTTTGCCTCAGCAACTGGGGTCTCACGGAGCAGTCACCATGCCTCTGATGCCGCTGCTGAAACTTCATCTGGGAAACCTGTCAAAGGTTTAGGTGGCCAAGGACAACTGCTGGTACCAGAGAGCTGCTTGTTCCTGTCAGAAACTCAGCCTTGGCCTAATGCGTTTCACATTTTGGAAAAGCAGAAACCTCATTAATTCACCACTGAAAAATAGTTTCATGCTACAAAAGCTTCAAAGCCCAACTTGCCACTGACTCACTCTGCCTGGAAGATTGCTCCAAACAAGCCCCGCGGCTTTATTAAATCATTCAAAGGCACTCACTACTGATAAGGCAAACCACAAAATCCAAAATTAAAGCTGTTTTAGTGAAAAGTCTGAGAAAGTGACTTACAAAGAACCAAAATAAATACATCAAAGGCTGTGCTTGGACTTGCACAGACTGTGGTCAGTCTGCACGACCTCAGGCACTCAGGATGAGAGGTGTCATTGCCACACTCAGCCTGGCTGCAGGAGGCTGCAGGACAGGGAAACAGTGAAAGACACACAGACAGGGGCTTTCAGCAGTTTTTACATCTTTTCCAACCCTGCGCTGGCACTCAGCAGTACAGGCAGAGGGGCAAAGTCTAAGCATCCCAGCAATTATCCCAAATTTGCTGATAGTTTTTGGTTGTTCTCCTAAACTACAGATCTCATTGGACAAAAATGCTTTACTATACATGAGAGGATCCCATCCCCTTGCGATGCTGCTCACTACAAACCCTATGGAAATAACAGCAAATGTTACAGAGGTACCTGTGTAACCAGACATCAATTCAGTTCATCAATCACTCTGTTGAAAAGAAAAATGAAAACTAAGGCAGCAGCACCTATCAGCAGCTGCCAAAAACCATCTGCCATCTGTGCATGCAAGACAACTGCAGAATCTTGGCATTAAAGCAGCTGCAAAGAACAGTCAGTTCAAAGGCTATATTCTTTCCAAAGGGGTAAATCTCATCTGCGAAATGAAGCGGTACAATGTAACAGGCCCTTGATTTCAAGAGAAGGAGAGTCAGCCCCGAGTACCCTACAGTGAGCACGCTCCTCAGCGTATGACAGAGGAGGGAACAGAGGCATTTTGCCTCAGTGCTTCTCCACTTCTCCACTGCAACCTTCTGTCACCCCAGGAACAGCTTAGGTAGTGAGAGGATGCCCTGGGGTGGGAGTCAATCAGATGGCCCAGCAACAAGGCAAGAAGGATGTTACCCATACACATCCTGAATGTTCTGGAGCACCATTTTAGATTGCCTCCCTGAGGAAGAGAGAAGTGATTTGCAGAGGGTGGGTGGAACACAGTACCTCCGATCTCCCCTCCAGCTCCTAACTTCCCCAGGACCTAAAGCAATGACCTGGTCACAGACAGTCTGCAAAGTCAACCTCACTGGGTAAAAGCTGCAAGCTTCCATAAACAGAGCAGTTAAACTTCACGTAACTGCAATTTTAAAAGCAGCTGATGATCATAAATTATCCTGCATGCACTTCTTCAATAGAAAAAACAAGTCTTTTCCCACAACAAATACACAGGTGATGTAGGGTCAGCCCACAAGGTTCAAAGAGCAACATGCCGCATCAACGGTGACAGAGGGACTATTTGCTTATCCAGAAACAATGGGAAACGAGAGGAGTCATCCTGCCCATGCTCAGCTGTGCTCAGAGATTACCACTTTTCACACATGCAAGTGGGAAACTTCCCTGGTGAAAGCTGGGGGAAGCAGCAATCCTGCTTTTTGGGCAGAGGTGGGTGAAACAGCCAAGTCCACACTGCCTTGGCAGCTATCGCTGCCCCCATGCATGCAAGGGCAAGCTGCTGCTCACAAACTCTACAATTCAGCACTGGGCCTGCACTAAAAGTGTTTGGAAAAAATACACTGCAACATCACTGAAGCTTTTTCCCTGCAAAAACATGCTGAAAGAAGTGCTTTCGAATTAGATGTCAAGAGTAAGAAAAAAGGGGTTTGTGTTATTGCATGTACTTTCTTTTTCCCCTCGTGCTTTGTGTTATTGTTTTACTGAATGTCTACACAGGAAGGAAAACATAGCTATTTCTGTCAGGTATCTGTAAGAATGTTTCTAAAACACAGAAGAACTTGTGTTTTTCACACTAGTGTACGTTAAATGCAAAAAGAAAGCGCTCCCTTTCTCAATCTACCATTTTAAGAACATACATCACATTGAAGATGCTAATTGCACAGCTAAATTCGTGTGGTAGCACAGCTCAAAAAGCCTGAATTCAGCAAAAGCTTGAACAGTTTCATATATATGAATACACCTTTCCCCTACACACATACACAGATGGATATAAATACATGTAATTTATTCAGAGTGAGGTTTTTTTACGCAAATGCACACTGGTATTTGAACTATTCTATTTTAAAATGCCCTAAAAAAAAACCCCAAAACTACAACAAAATCCAAACACCACCAACACACAAAAATATGTATAAAAGACCTCTTAAACCATACTAAAAATACAGTGACACATACAGTGGGCACAAATTGAAATATAGGGAATTTCACTTAAAATGTGAGACAGACCCTTTCACACAGAGAGTGGGTGGGCAGTTACTCCCCAGCCACCTCCATCTCCTCTGCTTCTCCATCACTCACAGGCTGGGACAAGAACCCTGCAGGGACACTCACTTGCTCTGCACTTCTCGCCCAGTGAGGTACCCATACAAGCAGTAGAGAGGCTGCTGGCCTGCCCCAACCCACCCTTCTGCTTAAGTTGATACACATATGAAACAGACAACAAATAAAAACTAAAAGCAAATATGAGGCCTTGGGTGACATGGTTTAGTGTGAGGTGTCCCTGCCCATGGCAGAGGGGTTGGAACTAGATGATCTTAAGGTCCTTTCCAACCCTAACTATTCTATGATTCTATGAAAACCCACACAGCCACCACATTTTAGTCCTAAGGACAGAGAATAAACGGTGTAGGTTGGCAGCTTCCCTGATATATGTTGGTCTAGAAACAAAATCTTCATTTGAACAATATTAAGAGCTGAATAAACCAAGAAAAATAAATGAACTCAGGGATAAAAAGCCTGGACCTCACCCCGGTCCCAGGTTTTATGTCTCCGAAGGATGTCAGCATGAGCCCTCCTTGCAAAACCACATCTCAGACAAAACTCTTCTGCTTCTGAAGCAGACATGAACTCAGTGATCGGGTGCTCAGAGCCACTTAAGCAAAAGCAGCCTTTAGCACGTATTTTTTTATTTTCCCTATACTCAGCTGAGCTCTCTTCTCTGCCTGATAGTCTTCTCGTACAGCCAGTGAGTTCATGTCCTTGTGCCTTGCTTCACACTGCCCAGAAGAGAGAAGCGATAAGCACTTCTTTAAAATTGCAAATAATTTATGTCCCTCTCTTATTCACTCAAGTACCTGATGAACAGTGAAAGGAATTCATCTGAAAGTCTGCCACGCATAAAAACGTAAACACAAGGAAAGGCGCTCATATCCAAACTTCAATCCCAAAAGAATTTCTAAAGGCAAGTTATAAACTTTGGTTTATGCTGAAAATATTTAAAGATCTAACTACTGCAGGCACCACCACAACCCCACAGAAGAGGTGTGCAGGAAGCCAAGGTAAACCACAGATGTGTGACTTTCTAGCCATAATTAGGAATACTTCATACAGCAGGGCTGCTTTGTCTTTGACTCTGTTGTAACTGCCCCCCATTATGTGTGCCAGGGTTGACAATGAAAGAGTCAGTAAAAATGTATGACACATATATGATGTACATCATACTGGTAATTTTAAGTGCCTAAAAATTATACATGTTCAAACTACCAGCCCTGATATTTGCTGTTTCACCAGTCACAGTTTCCCATAACTTCCTTAGAGTGGTTATTTTTCCCCATTACATTTCAGTGTTCAAGTGTTAGGCTCCAAGTATTTGCCAAGTATGAGGCATCAGAATTTGACTTGAATAATCACATGTGGCCGCTGAGCAAACACCTCTCTCTTTGCTCCCTTTGTTCCTTTCCTAGAAAACCTGTCCTTGATGGGCACTGGCAGCCCTTGCTCTGTTCTCATTCTGAATGTGTCCACGTGTCTCGCCTGGGTAGCTCCCTCCTCCTCATCACCTATGCTCGAGAGGGACATTTTACAGCACTACAGATGTCAAACTGAACAATACATTAGCGTTTGTGTGGCACACGCCCTGCCAGACAACTTGGCATGAAATATAAATGAAGAGCTGCTGCAAGCAGGGAAATGGCCTCAAGCATTGCACACAGGTTTGCTGAAGCGCAGGCTTGACATGCACAGCTCCTTGCACGAGGGCACACACAACACTGTCCTAAACACAACCACAACACTGCACAGGTGCCGAAAAATACTCCCCTGCCTCTTGCAGAACCAGAATTCACTACCGCAGCCTGATTTTGTACTAACCAAGCTGAAAGTGCACAGGGAATTCAGATACATGCATTACATCAGTCTCCATCATTTTTCCTAGAAGTATTTATAGCCACACTAAAAGCTCAAATGGCAGGCAAGCGGACCTCATATAGTGACCCAAGATGCTGCAATGCCACCAGCTCTTTGGTTAAGTAAATGAATTTTTACAAGCATAAACTTTCCTCACTCACCCCACATGGGTTTTAACCCTGGAGCCTCAGGACGCTCAACATAAGGAGCATTAAGGATTGGTGTGGATGCAGCTGATCGCCTTCAGACTAGCAGTGCTTCCCGATATCTGTGATCAAAGACCCACAGTCTGGCACACTGAGCTGGCCATGAAGTATCGAGAGGGTCACAGCCTTACAGAAAACCCTGCTGAGCTCCCAGGCTCCAAGGGGACAAAACCCTTCACAGGAAAGCTCCACTTTGGGAACACACTTGGGTTATGCTTTAAGCACTTTTACTGCAGCCATCCCAAAACCAGTCCTAAAGGCAGATGCTAGACCAATAAATGTCTGAACTCTCCCATAAAAGTTTCTACTAGGTTACTTTTTCCAAATGAAACCCTAACCGCATTTTCTGGGCTCCTGCTTATGATCAGCATGCTGAAGTTTCCAGCACACACCAGTCACTGGCACTTCACAGACCTCAGCTTTCCTTGCATGGTTTCTAATTCACTTCTAATAAACTTTCACAGCAAGTCTGCAAGTCGTCTACAGTACACATTACCTAACACCAAGCTCAGATATGAACCAAATAAAGAGGCTCAATGCAGAGGTTTGTGCCCTAAAGTTAACTTGCTTAAATTCGTGTGTTGGAAAATGACGAAGCAATTCTGGATGCCATTTTTATACTCTGTAAGAAGATGTGTACCAAATTTCTGGAAACTTCCCGTCTGCACCACACACACATGGATACCTATAGACAGAAATACAGGCTTAATTCTGTATCCATGCTATGTACAAACAGCTAAAAGTGCTTTGTGTATTCAATTAGGTCTTAACTCTGTGCAGGTGCTGTGCACAAACCAAATCCACGGCACATGCACTGCAATGGAAATTATTTCCTTTCTTTTTCTTTACTGCAGGACAAAAGTTACCACCTGATTCATCACTGATAACATGTGCCAGGACACCAGGAGGAAAGTCACTGCTCAAAGGGCTTACTCCAACATGCCAGCTGGTGGATTTCTCTCTAGGTTCAGTCATGCTCCCAGGGTCGTCTTTATTACCGATTCCCACAGGATTTCTTACTTGATGATAACACACGTACTACAATGGCCTTTGTTTATCCACAAATACGTTCCTAATTTCATCTTTTCATCTTAGAGACACTTCACCTGCTCATACTCCAAGATATCCACCTTGTGATTTTTCTGGTGCATGAAGACTACAAACAGATGAAAACTTGTATTATCAAAAATCCCTTTGATGAATGTGTATGAACTACAGAGCAATCAGAAATGTAACACAGTATCGCACTGCAGCACTGCATACTTAACATCTCCTGCCTGGAGCACACCAAGGATGGTGGCTGTTGAGGGCAGAATTAAATTGCCTAATTATTGGTGTCTCTTTGACGATGTCTATTATGGATATCCCCTGAGTTCCAGGACACCAGCATGGGGTGGGGAGGGGGTGGGGCAAGTAGGAAACAGTACTCACTCTATACTTGTGGAGCAGGAGCTGGAAGCCAAGCAGGTTACCCATGGTGCTTAAAAAGACATCTGAATCACAAAATCCTACATTGGTTTGAGTTGGAAGGGACCTTAAAGACTACCTAGTTCCAACTCCCTGCCACAGGCAGGGACACCTTCCACTAGACCAGGTTGCTTCAAGTCCTGTCCAACCTGGCCTTGAACACTGCCAGCGATGAAGCATCCTCTTAAAATCCCTTCCTCACTGCCAAAGAGATGGAGAAAATCTACAGGTGTTCAGAAAATACAGATCACAATGGTACTGGAAGAATAAATACACATTTTATCACTGTCTAGCTTACACTCTGGAAGCTGCCTGCTACTCTCTTGAACTTAAACCTCTTTCCTTGAATTCATTGGAGTATTTTCCATTTATCAGGGGAGATGCTGTGAAGCCCAGGGTGCAACCAGAGGCACATGGATTCAGTGGTCCTTCTCCCTGCTCCAGCGCTGGAGCACAGGGAGGCAATCTGGCTGGCACAAGTTGTTGGTGCAGGGCTCATTGCTCAGGAGAGGCCAGCGCTTACTACTCTGGCCATGGTACAAACCAGTCACCCTCCCTTTCTGAAGATGGAGCTGTAGGTGAGCTCTGCCTGGGCTCCCTACAGCTCCCAGCACCACTGGAAAAGCACACTTTCAGCAAGCACTACAGCTTTGCTCCTCCAGGCTCTCAGCTCTGGCAAGGGGACAGCATCAGATCACACCAGCTGAAAATCCAACTCACTGCTTTATAAGCTCTTCATGCTGCGTCATTGTGGTGAAAACTTGTATCAGGTAACAGCCAGCAGGAGGCTGTTGCACAACCATCCAGACAGGATGTCCTGGGAGAACCAGACTGGGTTTCCTGGGAAATACTGCCAGGCAAACGGCAAATACCTCACCCCTATGAAAGAAAGCTCAGACCACACAGCCCTGCCATGCGCCTCCTGTAATTCTCTTCTTATAACCTTGACACTGTAAATATCAATAAACAAAGAGGAAAGGAAAAAAAAAATAAAAGGAGACTAAGCCATCTAATTCCTTTCCAGAAGGCTCTGCAGCTCTTTGAGAGCCCCAAATTAAGCGTTGATGCTCTTTTGATTAACCCCATTAACAAGTGAAGGCCGTCTGCAGAGGTTTTTAAGTGTCTCTAAACCTGAGGACAGCAAACGCAGGAGGAGAGCAAGGGGCTGATCTGTGCCACCCACTCTCACTGCCCCCAGCCCAGGGAGAGGGCAGCTGCCTCCTCACCACTTGCTCTCACTGAAGTGCCACTTGGGCACAGCTAGCATCTTCAGATGCTGCTTGAAGCATAGCCAATGATCACTTCCCTGAATCTGACATTCCCTTTGGGAGAGGGTCTTAGTTCAGCTGTGCTCCTAATCAGAAAGGGGTTGCAGGCCTGCACACTGCACAAATGGGCTTTGATTTTACTGCCAAGGTATCCGCATTATTGATTTTTGCAAAAGAGGCTTGGAGGTTCTGCAAGTTCTTTCCAGTCCATAGGCAGGTTCTGCCCACACAACATACACCCAAGCACACAGACCCAGCAAAATCACTACTCCTAGAAAAAAGTGTCCCATCTTTTTAGCAGATCTCCTTGCCTGCTGCTTCTGTGCAGCATTCACACAGCTGTGATCATTAGACACAGCAGCACACTTCAAAACAAGTCAGGCAAACCCAAGGTAATGCCTCTCCTGTCTTTATCTCCAACATGTAACTAGCATTTCCTCCCTAAATCATCCTTAAATCAGTTATCCAGTACAGCACTGCCAGGATGAGGTATACCAGCAGAGACCTCAAAGCCAACTTAGCTGTCACCATTTAACAGCCTAACTCTTCCTGAGCAGTAAACAAGCCTCCAAGGGCTTCACGAGCGATTCAAAAGCTGAACTCCGCTTGAGGAGGTTGCATGGGTTTGTGTCCCGCAAATCTAGATACTGAATGGAGAACCCCAGTTTTTAAAATAGAATCATAGAATAACTAGGGTTGGAAAGGACCTTAAGATCATCTAGTTCCAACCCCCCTGCCATGGGCAGGGACACCTCACACTAAACCATGTCACCCAAGGCCTCATCCAACCTGGCCTTGAACACCGCCAGGGATGGAGCATTCACAACCTCCCTGGGCAACCCATTCCAGTGCCTCACCACCCTCACAGTAAAGAACTTCCTCCTTATATCCAGTCTAAACTTCCCCTGTTTAAGTTTTAACCCGTTACCCCCTCTACTGTCACTACAGTCCCTGATGAATAGTCGCTTCCCACCATCCTTGTAGGCCCCCTTCAGATACTGGAAGGCTGCTATGAGGTCTCCACGCAGCCTTCTCTTCTCCAGGCTGAACAGCCCCAACTTTCTCAGACTCTCTTCGTACGGGAGGTGCTCCAGTCCCCTGATCATCCTCGTGGCCCTCCTCTGGACTTGTTCCAACAGTTCCATGTCCTTTTTATGTTGAGGACACCAGAACTGCACACAATACTCCAACTGGGGTCTCACGAGAGCAGAGTAGAGGGGCAGGATCACCTCCTTTGACCTGCTGGTGACTCTCCTTTAGATGCAGCCCAGGATACAGTTGGCTTTCTGGGCTGCAAGCGCACACTGAAGCTGCCTCATGTTCATTTTCTCATCGACCAACACCCCCAAGTCCTCCTCTGCAGGGCTGCTCTGAATCTCTTCTCTGCCCAACCTGTAGCCGTGCCTGGGATTGATCCAACCCGGGTGTAGGACCTTGCACTTGGCATGGTTAAACTTCATCAGGTTGGCATCAGCCCACCTCACAAGTGTGTCGAGGTCCCTCTGGATGGCATCCCTTCCCTCCAGCGTATCAACCGAACCACACAGCTTGGTGTCATGGGCAAACTTGCTGAGGGCGCACTCAATCCCCCTGTCCATGTCACTGACAAAGATGTTGAACAAGACCGGTCCCAACACCAAACCCTGAGGGACACCACTCGTTACCGGTCTCCAGCCGGACATCGAGCCATTGACCACAACTCTTTGCGTGTGGCCATCCAGCCAGTTCTTCATCCACCGAGTGGTCCACCCATCAAATTGATGTCTCTCCAATTTAGAGACAAGGATGTCATGTGAGACAATGTCGAACACTTTGCACAAGTGCAGGTAGATGACGCCAACTGCTCTACCCCTGTCCATGAGTTCCGTAGCCCCATCATAGAAGGCCACCAAATTGGTTCAGGCAGGATTTCCCCTTAGTGAAGCCATGCTGGCTGTCACCAAGCACCTTGTTGTTTTTCATGTGCCTTAGCATGCCTTCCAGGAGAATCTGCTCCAAGATTTTACCAGGCACGGAGGTGAGACTGACTGGTCTGTAATTCCCCAGGTCATCCATTTTCCCCTTCTTGAAAATGGGGGTTATATTTCCCTTTTTCCAGTCATCGGGAACTTCACCTGACTGCCATGATTTTTCAAATACGACGGACTTAGCTTTTTAAGCTTAAGTTTAAAGTTTAAAGCTTAGCTCGAGCTTAGCAGCTCGAGCACATTTCCTAACTGCCACTGAAATACCAGCAGGGACAGTATTGTCAGTGGAAACCTGACCAGTAAGGCTCTGCCTCACCACAGCCCCAGCCCATGGCACAGAAATTGCAAACTTACTCCACGTACCTGCTCTCCATCAGCTACTTTAAACCAGAGCTGCTGTCCTTGATTGCTGATTATAAACTGCCTCATAATTACTTAAGAGAGTCAAGATGGTTATAGAGGAGGAAGCTGGATTCAATTATGCTTCACAGTCTTTGACTAAATAACCAAGGACCTTGACTTGCAGATCCCAGGCAGAAGGAGCTGGAATGGCTGTCAGCAAAATTAGTAAACTGAACAGATTTGAGCTTAAAAATATCAAAACAGAGAAACAGCTGAAAACAGCTATTTATAAGGAGACTCTTTTTTGGAAACATGTTTGTCCCTGTTGCATGCTGAGTAATTCCTTCACCTGGAGGCACAGGTATTTGCTACCTGTATAGCCTGCTACACACTCTGAGTAGCACCTACATGTTATGGCATTGTCACACACGAGTGAAAATCTGGGTTTTAATGTTTTCAGTCACTTGGGCATGCACTGCACTCAGAACTCTTCAGAAGTGCTGAAATGAAGATATCTTTCTTACACTGAGCTCCAGCTTCCCTCGGCTTCCCACACTGGGAGCTCAGGCCATCCATTCCTTGGATGGTAATTAAGTGAAACAGCAGCTCACAGGCTCATACCAAAGCAGAGCATGGTACCAAATGAAAACAAGCCTGTGTGCGAGCAAAAGCCCCTGTCCAGCATATGACTGAGATGACAAGCAGAATCAATCCCACACCAGCAGCAACTAGCCCTCAACTTGGTGTCAGGACAAGAAGCAATGGGCACAGGCTAAAATACCTCAAATTAGGCAAAAACCAAACAATAAAAACCCCAACCTTTTATACAGTAAGTATGATCCAAAACTGGCACAGCTGCCTAGAGAGGCTGTGCAGCCCCATCCTCAGAGGCCAAACGGGACACAGCCCTGAGCAACCTGCTTTGTGCCAGGCTGGGACTGTCTCAGCCCATCATTGACTCAAATGAACCAGCAGAGAGAACTCACAAGATCTGCTGGCAACAGGACAATCAGCACCAATCTCACAGCAAAGCACACTCTCTCTGACAGACAAATCCAAAGGAAGTTTTGTGCTCTGGATCACAAATAGCCTTTACCCTTAGTTGGACTTGGCAAGGAAAACAGATCCTTCCCAGCAATCATACATCCTTATCATACTCACACTTCATTATCCTCATCTGCAAAAACTTGAAGATGCTATCGGACAAATCCTTACTATGCAATTCCATGGCTGACGATGCCTCAAGGAAGAAATGTCAAAAAACCCATCAAATTCACATGTATGAGTTCAGATATACTTGCTTTATACAGTGTACTGGAAAGCAGCCAGGTCAGCTCCCTTTCCAAGCCTCGGCATAAGTCCCACTGCCAACAAAAGCTCATGACCCACGATGGAGATGATTCCTGCCCAGGAGCACTGTGCTCCCTTGAGCTGCTGTGATTCCACTGGGATGGGGTGTCAGCTCAAGTGCTTCAACAGAAGACAGGCCCATGAGCTCTGCAGCTCTTAAAACCAAGTGATGCTGTCTGGAAGTGTTATGTGAAGTATTCCTACGGGACCTGAATTTTGGGCCCCCATGCAACATGCACCTGGAGAGCTTTGGGAAATCTCATCTCAGTGCCTCCCTCCTTTCCATCTTCCCCCACACTCCTCACTTGTCCTTACAGCTCTTCAGGACCTCTAAGAGACAGCCAGCATGACTTCAGAAACTTCTAAGAGATGACCAGTATGATGTGGGTTAATAGCACAAACTCCTCAGCACAGAGTCATAGGAAAGAAGAGAGAATCAGAAACAAATGCACAGCTGTGGGTCTGGCCGGCACCCACTAGCCCACATTGCCATTGATTTGAAGTAGCAACACTGACTGAGGGAGTAACAGCATGCCCAGCATAGCAGCTGCCTTCATAATAAAATGCAAATGCAGCAATGGATGGTGACGGCTCTCCTGGATGGTGTTTCAGCACGATACAGAGCAGGGTGGCACCACCAGCCCCCTGCCAGGTCCCAGCCATCAGGGTGCCACCAGCAGACTGATCTCACTTCAGAGACAGATGGGCATCAGCCAGACACAACCTTTCAGGCTTCAACTCCTGAGCCACCTTCGGCAGAGTATTCTCAACCCTGATGGGCACCTGGGATTACTGGAGGACTGTAAACCTCAGTATTACCAAGGTTGCAACTAATTGCTGTTAATAATGCCTCTTACGAACATATGCTGAGCCTTCTGTCTCAAACACAAAGTAAGCTTTGAAAGCGGACAAAGCAGAACAGTACCAGCAGCAGTTCCACAAACAGGATTTCACACTCCCGATGTGAAACCCTTCTTTTGATGAGAGGTGCTGGGGTTGCTGCACAGCAGTGCCTCACAGCATCCTTGGGATATCCCCATCCTTGCTTCTCTGCTACACAAAGTACAAAACAGGCACAAAAAGACTTACAGCAATGCGTTTGGGTTGTATGTTGCTAGCGTAAGTTGCAGTCTTCTTCTGGCCAAGTTAACTTTCCACATTATGCATGGCACTGGAAACTCAAGCAAGCATCTTTAAGTATGCTTCAAATAGCAACTGTGTGCCTTTATAAAAGATAACAACTCCTGGTCCTCATGAGGAGTAGCAGGACCTACCAGATCAGTATTTTGGCTATTTTCATTAACAAGCAGGGTATGGAGGTATGTCTTACAGGCACATGTAAAGGACAACCCTTTCTTAACTTCCCGTGCAGCCCTCCCCACATCCTTGACAGATACTGCTTGGAATTCAGAAGTGCAGAGAGAGCTTTCGAGTGCCTGCAGCCCCACAACTGCTGCATTGTGCTAGGCTGATGATTTCCTCCTCAGGAAAGCTGAGGAACCAGCTTTCCTGCCAGCCAGCCCCCAAAAACTCACAGGGGGACAACCTGCAGGGAAAAATCGGGGCAGGGGGAAGCGTGGGACCAGCACAAGGCAGAGAGAACACACCTGATAGGAGCTGCAGCACTGTGGCTGTGCAGGATGGGTGCGCAGGCAGCTCAGGGCAGCCTGCCCAGCCATCCCCAGAGAGCCACACAGTGGAGGGCAATGCCGATGAGGGAGGCTGGCTCCACTCCTAGGAACAGCACACAGCAGACACACACTAAGCACAGCACAGGCTAATTAGTGTTCCTTTTCTGCTAAGCTAATGAGGGTGGGAAATGAGCACCGCACTGTCACTGTGATGTCTGTATTTCAGGAGGTTGACACAAAAGTTTTCCTGGCTTGAGCTGCTCAGCTGAGGAAAGGACTGGGATAAGTTTCTTCTGCATGATGAGAGAGGACACGTCCTCACACCTCCACAGACAGCTGTGGGAGAGAAGCACACCTCCCTCCCTGTGTTTCAAACGATGACAGTAGTGAAGAGCAACTAAACACACTGCTCTTATATATGCAGAGGTTTGCTTAACCCCAGCAGGGATGCAAAGTCCTGATTAGAAGCATCATTTCTTCTTTACCATGCATGGATGCATGCCCAATAGGCAAAGACAAAGGTGCCCCAACTAAGTTGGTACACCATGAGGGATTTGGGGCTATCAGGATGTAAATCTATTAAATACAGCCAAACCAAACCTCACATAAAAGCAGCAGTCAATTTTGTAACACACATCTTCATATTTCTGGAAACTATTCTAAGACACAGGGACAATAAGGAGGTGATTAGTGACAGCCATGTCACTATGATGGGGCCATAGCATTGGTGGATAAGGGAACAGTGACTGATGTCATATACCTAGCAAGGCATTTGACACTGTCCCACATGGCATCCTTGTCTCTAAATTGGAAAGGCACGGATCTGACAGGTGAACCACTCAGCGGAGAAGGAACTGGCTGGATGGTCACACTCGAAGAGTTGTGGTCAGCAGCTCGATGTCCAAGTGATGATCTTTAAGGCCTCTTCCAACCACATTCACACATTAGATTCCAGTAAAAATATATATTGACAGCTAAGTTTGGTGGGACGGATAGATGTGGGGGCTGAGAACATGGTGTACCAAATAAGGGGGGGGTGGGGGGGGGGGGGTGGGAGGGGCACCAGGCATAGCACATTCTGACAAGGGATGGTCAGAACTCTCTGCCTTTTAAATCTAAACAGAATTCAGGGAATTCAACCCAAAACCACAGACTCAAAGTTACCTTAGCACTGGGGAAGCTCAGCTGCATCTCGAAATGCAGCAGTCATGTTTTATTTCTCTAACAAACTGAAGTGCTGTGAGTTACATAGGATCAGCTAAAGAAACGGCTGAGTCAGGGTGCTGAACGTTACACCACAGTCCCATCTTCCCAAATGTCTGACACACCAGAACATGCATGTAGTGTTGTCTGACACCTACCCTGCTAACGCTCCCAGGCTGAGCACAAGGAAGCCAGTGTACCAGCAATGCAAAGGACTTTGCCGCAACTACTGCAAATGCTTAAAAAGCAAGTTTTCACCCAACGCCAAAAGTGAAACAGTGATGTATACAGATCTATACTTGCTTGACGTAACAGCTGTCAGTCTACAGGAGATCCACAGAGGGAGAAGAGGAGCAGCTGGGACTGCTCCAGATGGGAAATGGGTCACTAGAACAGGACTTAGTTTACAGTTAAAACCTCTGCATTAATCGGTCTCCTCAGAAGGATAGAAACCACCAGCAGTAGCTGCTAAACTGCAGAACAGCCACCTTTCCTGCCAGCAAGGCAAAACATGAGCAGAACTCATGTCTGCAACCAGAAAATAATTTGGTACGAGTGCTGCTGATGCGACCCAGTCACCTCGAAGACCAGGAAACACCTTCACTGCCCAACAAGCTCCAGCTACTGGAGGTCCTGCCTCCAACACCCACCAGCACCAGGAGCAGCAAAGGAGGATACATGGCACTTTGCAGAAGGCACGCAGGAGCCCTCACCCTCAGGCAATGTTTATGTCTCACAGTCATTAGTCAGGAGTTTGGCTCATGCCTTGAAACAAGACTGACATTCCCGGAAAGAAATACCAGCTTCAAAGGAGCCATAGTCAGAGCACCGACCTCAGCAATCCCCTCCGCATGGGAATTTCTCCCTGCAGCTGGCATACGTATTTACTTCCATGCTGTGCCAATGTATGAATGAGGCTGTTTTTAATGGGGACTGGGAAAATTCTGCATGGATAAAAGATAAAATACTGCATGGTCTAGGGGCTTAGCATGCATCCAGGCTGATCCATACAACAGCAACTATAAGGAAGCGCATTCAGCGTATTGTACCTGCACTCCCATCAGTTAATGCAGCCTTCATTTTGCAGATCTACTATTCTGATTTTGTCTATAATATCATCATACAAGCATGACAGCATGTCAGGGGCCTAAATAACTGGCCACTTTCTCTTTAAGGCAGCAAACTACAATAAATCTAGCATTTACAGAAGAATTTTGCTCCTAGATGCCCACCTCCACTACTCCAGCCCACTGCCAGCAGGCACAGTGCTGGGGAGTGGGGAATAGAGCCCTGTGCACCCCATCAGAGCTGGTGGCAGGCCCTGGCTGGAGGACCTCTGCAGTACAGGCATGCCAAGTCTGCTCTGCCTCCTCACCTGCCTCTTGGCTTCCCCAGCTTCCTCCCCAGCTCGCACTTTGGGGTGGAAAACAAGCATCCCTCCTGGGGTGGGGCCAGGGGAATGCTCCCAGCTTCAGGCTAACAGAACAAGAGGTTTCACTTCAGAGGAAGACTGAGGCCAAAGCGTTATTTTTATAAATATTTGCAGCAAAGCCTAATAACAGAAATATTCAAAACACTTTTTTCCTTCTAGAGAGTGGCAACTGAAACCTGTTGCTTAAGATTCCCTTGTAGCACTTGAAACCCAAACAACTGAAGCACTGCACACACCATAGGCTGAAATACACACCCTCCGTAAACAAGTTAAAAGCAAAAAGCTGAAGCTGAAACAGCTTCTCTGTCCAAACACAGACAGGAAAACAAGCACAGATGAAAGAAAAAAATTAGGGCAGAGAACAAGGAGCAGTGAAATCGCTCTGTGGTGTTCAGGGGCCGGTGAGTGGCTGGAGCGTTGCTGTGCTTGGCCATAGCCAGCAGCTTTGGGAGGCAGATGGGAACACCTTCGGATACAGAGTGTACCCAGTCAGACACACACCTCCGCCCGACCATCAAGGAGCAGGAGGCCGTGTGGATGTGACAGCAGCCCTCAGGCACTGCACCCTGGGCAGGTGGAGTTTGCCAGCAAACTGCAAGAGACCTGTTCCCCTTCACATGTGAGGGACCTTGACTGTCTTCCAAACGTTGTGTTTCTCCTCATCCTGGTGAGCTGTTATCTGGGAGCAGTCTGCAGCACCACCCCTGTTCCCAAAACAAGCCTGAATGAGGTCCTGGATGCTGCATGCAGGGTGGCACTGGCCTGGAGCGTCCCTGGTGCCTCGGGGTGCCGGGTGTCCTCAGCTCACTCCATAGCCAATGCTGTGCATGGGTCTGACATGGGCTCAAAGCCACTGGGGCACAGTCAGGATGCAGGTAATTTGTTTCACTCCAAAACCAAACAAACACAGAATTTCAGGATTTTTTTTTTTTATTATTATTTTCAGGAATTCAAAAATGTGCTGGATGCTCACAAGGGTTTATTTAATTTTACATGACAAAAATCCCTTTCCCAGCTTATACCTTGCCCATCAGCTTTCAGTCAGGAGCAAGCCAACAGGGCCAAGCTTCAAAACCTTGAAGATCCAGGGTTACCATACTGTCACCACAGCCAGCTACATCGCAGAAGCATGGCTGGCACCGCAAGGGCTAGGAGAAGCAAGACTGTCCCAGGGAAAATGGTAGTAGAAAAGAACAACATGAAATCCTGCTTTCTGAATGCCTGTTAAAGAACATTCAAAAAAATCAGCTTCTAAAAGAGGCGCATGAGGCAAGTCCTCCTTCAAGCCACTCTGCAGGAAAAGACCATGGAAAGAGCGAGACATCAGCACCGACCAGGTTTACACCAATTTCAGGCCAGTTTGTTTTGTGCCCTGATACTGAATACCCAACAGCCATTAAACATCCACCACTACTGGCCATGGACAAACATACACTTCTCCACAGGCACTGGAGTCTGTTTCCCCTAGTTCACAATTTCTTAAATGAACCTGTACCATCAGCAAAGGTATGCCCAGGGGTAAAGCTCACACCCCTGAGGTGAAGCATCAATGCTGAAGCACAGACCTGCACCAGGTTTACAAACAAACACCAGTGGGGCACAGCAGCCCCTTCTTCCTCAGTAGTTCCTCCAAAATGACAAATGCTGTCCCTGCTTCAGTGCCATGAAAACTAATGCTTTTCTTTATTTCTTGCCTTGGCTTTATTTCCCAGTGGAGCTAGAGTTGCAAGGCATGTTCACCTCTGTGAAGGCTGCAGCACTTCCCTTGCAAAATCGGGTTGGTGATACTAGGCTGTGTAGACACTGAGTACCAGGCAGCTAAATGAGAATACCACCCATCCTCTGCAAACAAATGGTACCTCACTACTTCTTGGCCTGAAGGATCATTATTTCAAGCCATTTGCTCACTGCAGCTAACCCTGCACATCCCCAGGGCAGGCAAGAAGGAACTCCTGACTATCACTTTGCCCAAAATGCCCACTAGTCGGGTTGTTAGGAAAAGGGAACTTTAATATTTGGAGGTAAGTGGTGTGATTTCACAGCCAGTATTTCCATTAACTGCTATTCATACCATTAAAATGGGTCGGTTTACTGCTCAGTGACACAATTCATACCAGCTAGAATTATGGGCTGATGGTTTAAAACGAGACGGAGTATTATAAAGCCAGCATGAAACCCTCTGAACACCATATCCATCTAAATTCCCCTCTGCAGGAATAAATACAGGATCTGGCTGGGTAATGCCCATCCTAACACTTTGCCAAGAAAAACGCAAAGCACTAGATATGCCATAGCACTATGGGATTAGAAAAGATGATCAATTCCCAGATCACATAACTCAAAACATCATAATTAATGCTTCTTCCAGGCAGACACATTCACTCCCAAGACATCGGGCAGCTAATGGTCAACAGTCTGCAGCAAATTACTTTTGGAGCAGCAGCAGGCCTGCCTGAGCAGCCCTCTCCTGACCAGGAGAACCCCTGGTTTGCTGATGCTTAAGTATTCTTAATGTTATCTGAGATGTGGCTACACTCATTTGCACGTGGAAATACCTTCTGCTAGAACTGCAGCATAGCAACCCAGAAAAGGTGTGCCAAGAAAGAACAGTTTCCAGCTTCCAGTCTTTACGCCGCAGTGTAAAAGCCATGGTTGCAGCTGAAAAAGGACATGCACATGCAAAAGAATTCCTAAATGACAAAGCAATACCACAGGACACATAGGATCAGATACAAAAGGCCATGGTGGACAAAAAAATAACCATCTTTTAAAGAGTAGAACAATACAACACTGTGATGTATTTCTTGCATCTCCCTTTGTGCCTGTCTGTAACAGGACTGTGAAGACACCTCTCTGGTTCATTAATACATTTTTAGCAAGTACTCCAAGATCCCAGGTTAAAGGTAATCTTTATTATTGATACCAGAAAAGAAGCAATCAGATCACTTCTGGAAACACACTGCAAGGGACCATGCTTCAGAACACATCTCAGTTTAACTGGAAAGAAGGAACTGGGTACTGCCGGACCCAGTAGCCATCAGCCCCAAGAAACCACAGCCCTGCACCCTGATCTGGCTCATCGGGTCTCTGTTGCTGGTGGTGATGAATCAGCTTGTGCAATCAGTTCTCCACCACCCTGAGAAACACACGCCTTTGTCCAAAAGCATTTGTCAGAAGAAAAACAGAACCACCCAAAATTGAACATCACTCAACTACTTAAAAAAAAAAAAAAGACTTAGAAAAAGGAAAGGGTAAGCACGCAGCAGAAGGCAGGGATGGACGTCTTCATGAAGAGCAGTCTGAGATGCCTGCAACTAACTAATGAAAAAGCCAGGAGCGGGATTTATGCCATGTTTGCTGCAGTTTGACAATGCTTACACTAGTGAGAGTTTCCCAACAAACAGAGGCTGAGCTAACAGTGGGAGTTATGCTACCCCTGATACCTTCCATGGAAAGAAAAACCAGAGAAAACACCTTTATGCTAAAAAGTACCTAATACAAACTGACTGTGACACTTCTCCAAACCACTCCAAAAGTAGGATCGTGAGTACTTATGTTTGTAAGGATAAAAACAACTGTTGCACTAGAAAAAATATTTTTACAAGAAATAACATAAACAGCAGAATTGCATTTGAATCTCTAAATCTGACTTTGTTTTCCCTTCCCAACCACAGATCACCAGTGCGACTGCTGGCCATTTACAACATGATTATTGAATCCCTGAAGGACAAGAGGATGAGGACCCCCAGGCTCTGCCATAAATACAAAAAGCAAAGAATGCCCCAGCCTGTGCTGTTACATCAGGTGCCCAGGAAGACACCTATTCTGCCAGTTGAGCAGGACCAGACAGAGACAAGGTCATTAGTGTGTTTAAGGGATCCAGCACTCCCAGCATAGCCAAATGCCAAAGCTCCAGCCTCAGCCTTGCTACCTGCTTCACCTCCTGGTGCTGCCCACAAAAGACGTGACTTTGCAACGTGTGAGAAAAACCCAGTGGAGCTTTCACAGCCTGTTAGTTGAGACTGCCTGTGGCTTGCAAACGAAGCGGGGCAAGCGGCATAGCAGCTGGCTGGGACTGCAGCCTGGAGTCCAGCTGGACCCGAGCTCCTCACAGATACACCCATGCAAACCTCACGCCAGTGAAATAGGGGCGTAGCCCTGTGGGGATTTCAGCATTCCTGCACTTCCCATCTTCTCTGACAAACACTGTCTCTGCAGAGAGCCAAGCATGAGGGCAGAGGGCTATTTTCATAAAACATGTTTTACCAATTAGGACCTCATGGTATCCATCAGAACATCCAACACAACACAGCAAAGCCATTAATAAAGCTCAACACACATACTGGGGTTTTACAGGTACCACCTCAAGCTGTGGGTCCTTTCTTCTCCTGGCTGCACCACTGTCCATCAGAACCCTGTGAAGTCTACCTAAATGGGTTTAATTAATTACAGTCCCTTGTCATCCAAGTCAGACTATTTCCCCCTTTAGGCATGTTTAAAACTTTATTACTCAATTCCATCCCAGGATTTTCTTCCATTGCAGATTTCCATACACATGCTTTGCCATGGCCATTTTCTGCTCCGAGAGGTACAAAAATCTCTGGGTCCTCAGAGCTGCCAAGGGAGGGAGATGGCTGGCTTCTGTACCAAACACCTACGCGGGCGCCTGGCAAACCCTGTTAGTGGAGGAATGCTGGGGAATTATGAATAATGCAGAGATATTAGCATTGATCAAGGCCTGTTATGATTTCGTTTAGCAGAAAACAGGAACCATTCTGCCTATTATTAAAATGAAGACTCCTTCCCACTCTGTACTGTTCAATCAAACATAACAAGCTCATGGAGTTTGACACCATGCTGGCAGCCACAGCTGCTTCTGCCTGGTACAAGAACAACTGCAGTTATTCAGTATATAAATATGTCAGAGCACAGGATGCTCCTTGCTTCCACATCCCAGCTACGCCAGGGATCATTTACGAATGCTGTGATAGTACCTCAGTAAAAATTACTAAAAACGCAAATGTCCTTAGGGATGCAGCATATAAACGACGTCAAGACACAACAGCACTCGGATTTCTCCTGAAGTCAGAAGGCATTTCTAATGGCATTACCAAGCAGATTTTAGAACTGATTTTTTTTTTATTTACTATCACCTGATTTCAACTCAGTGAAAAAACACCAAGTGGTGCAAGAGCAGAGTGGACATCCTGCCTGTGGTGATGAATGGCACAACCAGTGACTGGAGCACAAGCAGCACCAGTGCTCAGGTGGTTGCACAGGCAGACACCAGAGCAGCTCCTGACAGAGAGGAACAGCAACAGGGTGCAAACACACCCTTACAACACAGCAGCAAAACAAGCTCCATAATCCCTGATGTACCAAGCTAGGCTCAGTGATCCTCAGCCTCTCAAAGAAGGGCAACACAAGGAGGATGCCCAGAGAGGTTTCCGAGGCAGGGCTCAGCCTGGGGAGGGACTGCATCCCAAGGACCCATCCTGTGCACCAAAACGAACCCAGAGGGAGCTCTGGCTGTGTGTTCAGTTATTTTAATGCAGTACTAATGAAAACACAAGCAGTTTTCTCAGGATTCAGTAAACAATCTTCTTCTGCCAGTTATGCAAATTTCATATATATTTATCTTAATAAACTTGGCCAGTCTTAACCAACCAAAAAAATAGCACAGCATCTTGATCGTATCTCTCCTGTCTCGGCTGCTCCATAAGAGGGGATCCTGAGTCAAAACCACACAGATGCCTCAACATGCCCAGGAAGCACTCCCCTTCCTGCCCCCCACCCCTGCAAAGCAAAACCAAGGTGCCTATCACACCCCAAATTTCCAGTACCATACCGCACCCTGACATCTTTATCACCTTTAGTTTGCATTTCAAAGCTTTCACTTGCTTTTCCCTAAAGCTCACCCAGAAGGGATATATGCACGTACAGACCCTTCCTTCTCCATCCGCTACCTATGGAGTTGGAGCATCTACAAACACAGAAGGGGAGAAGACATTCCTCACAACAAAAACCCCATTTCAGCCCTAAAATCCATTGGGTTTTGGTTCTTGGAGGTTAAGCATAGGACTGCACAGCTTGTTTAATGGGAGCCCAAAGCATGAGTTTACATCCCTGAAAACTTGTTACTGCTGTCATAACGTCCAGGAGCTCCTGGCAGCAGGCAAAAATCTGGCACTAGCTAGTGCTGAGACAAAGGTGAGTGTAGAAGGTATCATGTAACAACCTGGGTCAAGAAAGAGGACTGCCACCCAATACCCTGAGGATATTTAAGTGTTATTTCTCTGATCAACAATAAGACTATTCTGTGCCCAGAGTGATCCACAGGAGACACATCCAATGCTCTCCCAGGCACAGTTCCCAGCAGGCTCTTCCTCCCATCCCAGGGCAGGGAATTGTACATTCAGACAAAATGCCAGTGGTGGGAGCAATGTGACACAGCATTTAGGGGAGGTGGGGACCAAGCATGAAGTCTGTCACCTTCAGCACCTTCCATGTAAACACCAGTGTGATCTATTCTTCCCCATGGCAAATAATTCACACTTTTGAAGGGCTCTGACACTGTATGTGTGCTAAGTCATAATTTCATTACTCAGTTCTCATGGAGAACGTGTCTCTTATTTGGAAATGTATTATACTGATTTCCTGGCACATGACATCTGTTGAAACAGGCGTTGGTATTAGTTTCCTGTATGAGTTGCTTTAAGTCAAAGTCTTATAGTTTTGCTGAGGTTCATGTTGCTAATATGTACATGGCACAATTTAAATATAGTGGGTTTATTTTTATTTTAATAATAACAACCAAAAAACAAACTAACAAAATTAGAATAATTTGATTACTTTTCTTAGAGTCAAGACCTATTTGGCAAACAGTCCGTGCCAAAACCTCCTATGCAAGTCAGTAGGAAGTCTTCACCATCCTGGTCATTTTCCCAAGTAACATTTGTTCATTTTCAAATGAACACCATTCCCTGCCCATACATAGAACAACTCACTCTGCTGTAATTCACTTTATAAACTCACATTCACACGTACATTGGAAAATTTGACTTGTAAGCTATTCCAGATGAGCCCTTTTGGAGACCAACACCACCACTCCCAGGGTCACACCTGCAGAAGACAGGACTGGGGACTCGCGGTTCCCCCTCTCTTCCTGCTCAGGGGAACTTTGCAAAACTCACTTGAACATGCTCCAGGGACAAGACAAGGACCAGGATGCCCTCAAAAGAGGGCTGAGCCCAGCTTTTGAAGTTGGCTGCTCACCAGATACGTGCTTAAAAACTGAAAAGACACACCCTTGGGACAGGAATATGCTTATTTAAGTGATCACATTACGATTAGATTTAGGAACCTATCTTTAGATCCCAGAAAGCTTTCTTAATCACTTATGATGTAGTGGCTAAACTGTTAGTAAGAGTGATAGGACTGACAGAAGAACAACCCACAGACACACAGCAACAGCAGATCAACCTGACAAGACTTATCTGGGCAGAGTCTCGACATCCACTGCTTTGAGGTTGGGAGCTTGGATAACAGTGCCCATCCTCTATTCCTGCCAGCTAGTTTCTCTTAGCCCCAAAGCACCAGGGACCAGGTCGGGAGAGCACAGAGGATTCCACCACCACCATATGTGCCAAATGTAGTCTTAATATTCCTAATATTATTTCTCATTTTGGTGGCCTAATCTCTTAAACTATTCTCTGCACCCCCGCAAAAAAAGTCTTTTAAAGAAGCAAGAACACAAAACCCTAAAATTGAAATCATCAGCAAATTTTTCACCTCTTGAGAAAGCACTGAAGTGTAAAACTCTGCATAGACAATGTGATGAGGTAGGTTACTAATTAAAACATTACCAGGGAAAAAAAAAAACCAAAACCCTTCTTAAGATTCCTGCTTAATTAGATTTGTCCTCAATAGCAATAGTATCGTTTGGGAGATATTCTGGGATGCCTCCTGACAGAAGTGATTTACCTTCCTCAGCGGTAAAGGTCAGGCAGGGTGCAGATTTAGCACTTTCATGGACATCTGCTGATACATCCGGAAAACAAAGGAGGAGGCAGGAAAGGCCAGAGTCAGCCAAACCCTCCAAAATATGTTATTATACAAACAATTTTTTTGTGTATCCCAAGAACAATAAAGTAAACTTGGCTGGGTGTGTTTCAGGGCTTATTAAAACTGGCAGCTCACTCTCCAAATCCTGCTTTTTATGATTGCGAAATCAGGCCGGGGCTGAACGGTGATGTCAGGCTTTAACATGCTCGGTGAGCCCAGGCAGGCAGACGGTGTGGGTGTAGGGGAGAGCTGCAGCAAGGCTAGACGCGCATTTCAAACTCACGCCGAGAGCCTGAACTCAACAGGAGTCATCTGTGAACTAGGAAATATCGTTCCCATCACCGCTTGTGTGTGAAGAATACAAATTAATTACAGCAAAATCCAAATAAAGGATAATTGTCACTTGAAATTGGTCACATCTCTTGAATGCCTTTCATTCCTGGATCAAAGTTCTTTATGAACCTGAATCAATTAAGATTCACAAAGCCTATGTGAATCACATACCATTTCATTAATATTTCTTCAAACAGAGCCTTCTGCAAACTGAGTTTGAAAGGAGACACACTAATGTTCCTTTGAAGATCATTTAAGTTATTCAGGATCACTGAAGTTCTGCAGGATATTTCAAAAAGTCGTAAATTTATGCTGAAAACTATACAAACACAGGATATAGTCGCAATACAGCCTCATGCCCTGACACCATCCCAAGAAGGTATATTTCTCTCATTTTCTTTCCCATAGTATGACCCTCACCTTAACTGTATTTGCATAACTAATTACCACAGTAGGTTTTTGCCTTCGAAGTATAACAATCCTTCAGGCTCTGAAAAGAGCTTTAAAAGCTAATGTGTCAGGATGGCTCTGCTGCAAAGCGGTGCTGTGTCTCTTCTGGATGCCAAAAGCTGCATTGGGCATCCCAGCCAGGCTGGCCCCAGTGCTCAGCCTTGGTGGCAGTCTCTTACAGCCACTGTTCAGCTGCTGGTGTCCGAAGTTTCTTACACCAGCGGTCACAAAGAACAGCACTGGAAAACCTAACTGCAGCATCCTGCACCTCCAGCAAGAGAGACATAAATGAAAACTGTAGGGACCTTGCGGGACAAGAAAAAAGGAGCACTGTAAATATATGCTCGCAATAGTCTTGTGTGGTCTTCTAAGAAATTCTAATGAAATTCTTCCCTGTGAGGGTGGTGAGGCCCTGGCACAGGCTGCTCAGAGAAGCTGTGGCTGCCCCATCCCTGGCAGTGTTCAAGGCCAGGCTGGACAGGGCTTTGAGCAACCTGGTCTGGTGGAAGGTGTCCCTGCCTGTGGCAGGGGGTTGGAACTAAAAGAGCTTTAAAGTCCCTTCCAACCCAAACCCTTCTGTGATACGATTCTGCGAAATACAGTCTCCTTGGAAAGCAAGGGACTAGCACTTGTTGGCTGCCTGCGGCACGCACGCAGTTTACCTCGGATACTAGCTACTACAGCACTACTTATCCAAGTACCTCTAGACTATAACTGGGCTCCAAGAGTAACACCTGGCATGCATATAAATGTGCTCAGAAGGAAAGTATTCATAATAAGCCTTAAACAAGCAAAACCACTATTCTGGAGTACTCCAGATCCACCACCAGCTTTCACTCACAGAATGCATTTTCTCACTGCCATCACAACAAACCCCCATCACTTGTTTCTCTCCCCTTCTAGAGAAATGCAAGGAAAGTATTTCAATTTTCATGTTGTTGATTCCTGTATGCCGTGTGGAGAACACAGAGTACACATGCTGCGTCCCAGCTGCTCCATCAGATAAATCCTCTACACTTCCCGACCTTCTCTGGTAGCCCAAAAAACAAACCCATTTGATCCAGGCATTTGGGTCAAAGAGAAGGCAGAGGGCGGGGATTTTGTGTCTGCCTACAGGATTCTTATTTTGTTCTACTTTTCAATGAAGTATCAGCAGAACATTGACAAACCCATTTAAAGTGTGAACAAAATCTTTTGCTGGTTTCACATACACTAACACAGATTTTGTGTCTACACATAACACAAGCCAGCCATACCCTCCACAGCCATGGGTTCATGGCCTTTGTCCATCAAGAATCCAGACAAAGTGACTATTTTGAAATTACACCACTTTCAATGAATCTGGCCCAAAAATCATTTCATCCAGCTGCTGGTGCCATGTGTACATATTGCAATGGTAAAGTAAACAATTACTTTTTTGGACAGAAATCATAATAACAACTTTAAGCTTTTGGCATCATTTTATTTTGCTATTCATGCAGCAAACACACAACTCTGTGCTTAAAAAATTATTGTGGAAATTTAAGGGAGCACAACTAGCAAAAAAAAAAAAAGGTAACAGAAGCTTGTCTAAGTAAACCTGTTCTTGTAATTATAAGAATATGACATCGGAATACTGAGCTCTGCCCACCCCTTGGCTGCGCCTGTGCACTCTCTTCAGCTGGCAGGTGTTGTCTTTGTAGTAGCACCTGAAGACATCCAACTAGGCTGCACTGGTTACACCCGTTATAAACGTAACCCCGAAATCTTGCTGCAGTCTTGCTGCTATTTCAAGACATGGAGTAGCCAGCACTGCTCACCCTGCCGTTACTTTCTGCTCCCTGTAGCAGGGAACAGGCCTGACGCCAAGCTGTTCTGTCATGCCTCTCCCAGCACAGAGCACTGCAGAATCTCTTAACTCGTGACACAAGACCAAGCTCTCAGCAAGAAGCTGTTTACTTTACTGTGCTACCTTGGCTCCACCAAATCCTGTTCCAGGTGCTGTGCTGCCCTGACAGGGACTATCACAGCACATGGCACTCACAAGAGCATTTTTCATCTCGAGAGCTCAAAACTCTTCGTGTGCATCCACTACAAGAGGGGCATAACCTCAAAAGCAGGACAGGCGATGCTTGTGCTCCTGGAAGCTCAAGGCTTAAGAAGCTTCAAAGCAACTTGCAGCTGAGCAGCTTTACTCATCTGTACATGTCATTTGTGCTCTGTAAGAACCAAACTGCCAGGGCACAACCAATGCAATGTGATGCAAATTCACCAGGAATTAATCTGCCATTTTGTTATGGCTGCTGTTGTTGCTTGAGCTCATTGCTGCCCCAGCTAAGACAAAAATACAGTTCCCGACCCAATTAAACTGCCATCTAAGACAACAAAAGGTGAGGAGAAGGTAGGGAGCAACCGTAGGCTCTTTTAATTTGAAACACAGCCCTCCTTCCAAGCTGGTGAGCCACCAAAACAAGATAAACACATGCAATATGCAAAAAGAGTATTTAGCCAGCTTGTTGCTTCTAGGTGTTTCAGTGGATCATCAGAACGGATTTACATAAACAATTATAATCTCTTGGGTTTGATCCTCTGCTCCCCATATACTTCCTTTTGATGTCACTGGGAATTTTCCCTGTGTGGGATTGCCAGTCAGGCTCATCGCCCAACAGGACCACTTCCTGCAAGATGCCGAAAAGCTCACACAGGCGCAAGGACTGCTCCATGAAGTTATCACTGGTCTTACACAAGATCGGAAGTGGCCCTCAAACTATAACCAAGCCTGGAGATTTCTAACAAGTCTGAGCAGAGAACTGAAATCCTGGCCACTGAGAAGGAAACAGCAAAAATCCCTCTTAGCTTAAATTTTCACTGCCTGGATCTAACATTTTATCTTCTTACTTTCCTTATCAGATATAAAAAATTCTCCCAACAGTTTGTTTTGTGACTGTTTTTAATAACAGCTATTTTTGCGATAACTTCTCTTTTAGTATCTATGGAAAACTCCCAGTGCTTCAATACTCCAGGCATCATTTCACTCTTGGACACATCAGCTCTGCCTTCAAAACACACATTACCTTCAGAAATCCTCCTCCAATTTAAAAACCTGAAAAAGAGTGTTCTGCCAGTGACTGTATACAAAGCAAAGACAAATAACCACTGAAGAGCAGGAAGCTGGACACTGCTGCTGCTGTGCACTCCAATTCACACGAGCCCATCCTACACCCACAAGAGCTTTGGGTCATGAGTTCAGACCAAGAACCCTTTCCGTAACTGCGGCTATCATGCAGGCGAGGACCGTGCACAGTATCTAGCCAAGGAGAACAAGAAAACAGTAAATGTTTCATGCTAAAAAGCACTTTTAAAAAGCACAGAGCTGCAAAGGGCTCCCCTTCAGGTCACAGCACTATGGAGGAAGGCAAGATCAGGCACATGGGATCTAGAAACGCTGCAGAGACAACACAAGCTGTGGCAGCCAGAGTAGAGGTTAACAAGGCTGCGGTGGCCACTTACTTCATTTAGAGGGTGCCTGGAAAGGTGCTGGCTACTGGTTCTGCACTGCAGACCGGATGGACCAGTTTAAATTAGAGCAAAGGAGACAGAGCAAGAGCAGGATCTGCCTTTATGCACCACAGCCAGTCAGACTGGTTTGGCCCACACTAATGCATCTGGCATGAGACCATGCCAGAGCAGCTCTCCTTCAGCAGCAGCACCCGCAGCCCTATGCAGGGGGTGAGCTGGTGGGAGATGAGTCTTCACCAGTGACACTGAACCTGATGCTCCTGATGAGCACCAAATCACTGATTCTCTCCTCACATAAAGGCAAGAATAGGAAGTAGTGAAGGGATTTTCACCCCTTCCCACTGACACCAAGTCTCTTCCAGACATACCACTCTGGCTACGGATACTTCAGAAATTAATTAGTTATGTGTAGCAGCACAGCCGGGGTGGCACAAGCCCTGGCCATGTGCTGCAGGAACAGCCATGGGGCTGGGCAGCAGGGCTTCCACCCACTTTCAGAAAGGCCACATACTGCTGCACGCAAACATGTGCTCTCTCTCCTGCTACAAGCTTCGACCCATTAACGCTCCAAGGGCACACAGCATGCTCCACTAGCCGCTCAGCCACAGCAGTTCAGGTAGACAACTCTAAGGTGGGCTGACATCTCTCACCCGACATGGACTGACACAGGCCCTCTGATTTCCCCAGCTCCAAATCCAAAATAATGAAAATGGTATTGCGCTGCTGAACCTGCTCAAGCGACTGTGCAAGTCAGTCTAAATACAAAGGCAAATATTGTCATTTTGCTATGTTCTTTAACCCAGGGGGTTCAGATCCCTTCCACCTTTCTGCTGGGCTCCTGCTGGTTGTGCACCTGCATAAACTAAAAGGTTGGTATCGATGAGTTTAAGAGGAAAATAAAATGCACGAAAAAGGCTTTCCTTCCCAATCTTGCTTCTGACAGGTCTGCAATAACTTGCCATTAACTTCTGGTTTGTTAGAGAATTTCCTCTTTTCCTTGGCCCTCCACTCTTTGAAGGGTTTGCTGAGATCACCATCTAGCTTGTCCTGTGACTTACCCAGAAGAGTGGGTTATGCCTGTTCAGAAGCAAACCAGCAGCGATCTATGGTACCTGTACCTCCCAAAACAGCAACGCTCTAGGCTGTACTGCTCTGGGGAGATACATCTCCACCAAGTAGTAAAATAGAAGCTATATAAAAATAATACTTTCTTCAACGAGGTTTTCTCATGCATCATGCAGTACAGGGGGAAAAAAGCCCCCCCTCTCTGGGGCAGGGAGCTGGCATGCCACGCTGTGCTTGCCCCCAGCCCTGGCCCCCTGGCTGGACGCCACTGCACGGTGAAGGCGGCGTTGTTCCTTGCAGCCCTCGCACTGCAGTGAGGTCAGACCAGCTAATTCTCGAGGCAGCCAGAAAAACAGTGATTGGAAACATATGGCAAGCAATGCGGTGGGTTACCTCAGCTTCCCTGGCCTCGGGCTGGCCTTGGACGGCTGAACACGCAGCTCTCCAGCAGCGCACGATGGCCATGCTTTCCACCAGAGGAGCTCAGCTCATCCAAACACTGCTTCACTCAAACCGCCTCTGCGGCCGCCCTGTCAAACCCCCAAAACTATCCTTCCACAAGTACCATATACTTTTCCTTCTTGGTTGAAAATAGAGGGGCGATAATGCCATTTCTCAGAACTGCGACACCCAACTGCGCAAGGTGGCACAAACTGCTACCTGGATGAACCAAGGTGGCACAAACTGCTACCTGGATGAACCAAGGCAGCTCTGTTTTTCAGTTTGCCCCATAAATTATGTGCACACAGAGCACTGTGCCATGTACCTCTCAAAGGATGAGCTGCCAGTGGAGACAGTCCTGCCAATTCTGCACAAGGCAACCAACTTTCAGGGCAGGAGAAGATTTGCTGCACTTGGGCTGGTGACAGCTTGCATGCTGCAGAGCTGCGGGCACAGGCTCTGCTCCATGGATGGGAAATGCAGCACCACATGTCTCTCAGGATGGAAAGTAGGAGAGTAATGAAGGCTTCCTCCCTACTAGGTTCTCCTCAATTTCTTATTATTTAGAATGCATACACAGAAAAGAATACAAACAAATAAAAAAAAAATTGCAGAGAAAATAAGGGGCAAGAAAGGAAAACAGCAAAAAAGGAAAAACATTCTCAAAGCACTGAGTGTGTGTGTGCCTGCACTGAGCTATGCAGCAGAACTACTGCTGGCATCTGTGCCACAACAGGCAACCCCAAGATTTCATTTTATGATTTTAGGAAAGGCCAGGGAGGGAAACCGGCAACTTCCGTGGGCATCTTTCATGCGCTTTTTAACAACAAAGCCACACTGTTCATTAGTGGAGCTGATGGAAGCCATCTGAAGACAGCCACATCAAGCAAGGATGGCTGCAGCTGGCGGAGTGTGTGGCACAGCCTCAGGAAAGGGCCATAAGAATTAAGACGGAGGAACTTCACTTCCCACTTCTGGGGAGCACATTGGGGCATGATGGAGCTACCTGAGCAGCACCATTGATGCAGAGCAGCCTCCACACAGCTGCTCTGAATGACTGATGGACATGAGGGAGAGGCAGGGACCACCACGTCCCCCTACCACCCTGCAACGAAAGCAAGACATGGATGCAAGTTCTGAGCATAGTGGCAAAATTTTCCTTATTTGTCATTCCCCTTTGACACGGAGCTTCCTGCAGCAGCCTTTCATGCAAACACAGCATGAGCTTAAGCATCTCCACAGGAAAATACATTTTCTTTAATTTCCTACACATTTTTTCCTAGAATATAAAGGGACAATACACACTACATTCCTCCTTCCTTCCTTCCTTGGGCAGTCCTGCCCCACTGGGGCCTCCACTCAAAACTAGGTAATTACTGGAGAAGAAAAGCTTTCACAATAGTTCAGTCATTTCTGATCTTCAGATTCAGTATTCTTAACAGCAATAATGTGGCACACCACTTACAGATTCTTTCATGTCCTTTTATTTTTAACAGAATTCAATGGCTTTCAGGGAAAGCAGAAAACATTTCCAGTGCCAATTCAGTAAAGGCACAAAACTACATTACAGCATCTTCAATAATTTTAGTATCTTCTTTCATAGATGCTTGGTTGAAGCATCTGCTTACAACTACCCACACAGCCCTCTCGCTCAGGAAGCACTGGGAACTTCGCAGTAGATGATGTTGAACTTCTCCATAGATGATGTTGAAGCTGATAGAGCACAACAGAAAAAATGGGGGGTTCACCCTGCACATAGACATGTCCCTCTGAGGTCATGGTCCTTTGTGACAAACAGCAGAATGAGCACATCCAATATCCACCTCCCCCGTGCAAAACTAACACAGTCAAACCTCTCATAGCCCCAAGCACCTGTTTCTCCCCACGCTGCAAGGGGCTAGCTCAGATGCAAACAACTCCATTACAGACTACAGCGGGAGAGGAACACCCTCCCTTTGCCTGGGGTGGGCAGCTCCCACTGGCAATTACAGCCCAGCTTGGAAGAGCTCAGCATCCAACATGATCAGATGCTTTGAAAATCCAGTTGTTCATTTACTACTTCAATAGGAGCTGAGCTCTTTTGAAAAATCTAGTCCTGACTAGCCACTGAGCTTCTTTAGAAAACTGGTCCTTAATCTCTCCACATCTCGGTTTCCTCACCTTTAATTAAAAGGTACTTAATATATAAACCTCTTCCACCAGGGCTCTGTCAGGCAAACTGCAGTCTCCCTTCCTGAGAAGGACTGTGCAAGTATTACCTTCAGTGATATACACAACAGCATGGCTCAAAAAACTGTATGCTCCCCAAGAAGAGAGCCACGGGGTACACCCTACAGCAGAAAGCATACCATTGTGTCTACAGGCCTCCTCTTATTTCATGGCCATTGCACAGTAAAACCATAGGCAGCAAGGTTTCTCATCCCTATTCCCATAGCATTTCCTCAACTACTCATCATATCTGATGACAGACAGGGAGCAGGAGTCCACACCAATGGTGGTGGTCACAGATGGTTGCACCAGTTGTCCAGCAGTCTTCTACTGCAGAGCTGCCGGGAGAAGAAACCACGGCTGAGTTAGGAGGCATTGGCCAGGGAAATGGATGCAGATATGGATTAGGTCACTAATAAAACAAGTCTTAAATTAATCCCAGGGAGGATATGCATCCCAAACACAAAATCCCTGCAGGTTCTGACATAGATGAAAATCTCTTCCCAAGGACCGTGCAGGAAAAAGCAGGGATGGGGACTGGGGAGACTGGTTAGCCCTGGATTCCATACTGCAGTCATGCAAGGTCATCTGCGCCAATGCTTATGGTCTTCCACTTTCGCAGGCATAAAAATCACTACATACTAGAAAAAGAAGAAATTATAAACAAACAGAAACTCACACACACGACTAGCCTACCAGCATGTGAAAAGGCGCCTCTGACTGAAGGTTGTGCACTTGTCTGGGGGAAGACTGCTGCTGCTTTTGTCAGCAGTGACCACATCCACTTGGCAGGAGCCACAGCACTGAAATCACTTTCCCCCAAATGGGGCTCCACTGGCAGCCCTCAGCAGAGATTGCTATTGCAACACTCCCACAGCTAGGTGTTCTCGTACAGCATACAACTTTCCTGTCACCCTTTTCTTACCTTCAGTACCATACCCTCCTTCCAGGTACTGCACAGCTCCTCAGGCACGGAAGCTTCTCCTGCTGCAGAAGCTGACCCCAACCACATGCCCTCAGTGCTGCCCCAGCAGGTCCCCAACACCAGGATAACCCCACTCCAGGAACAGAAACATGATGGGTCAATGCCAGGAGCTGGGGCAATACAAGGGGTTCATAAATTAGTAATTAATTGTTACAATGCTACAGCTACACCAATTAAACATGCCGTGTGACCATCACACCCAGATCCCCGTCTGGTGTGAAGAAGTAATGATGCACTGGAATTAATGCAGCTACACCAGTTCCCACCAAATTGTGGTCTGTCCCAGACAGCAGCCTGTATTTTCCTTAGGAAATTCAATGCACCCTGGGGGACCTACTGTGCACCCTTGCAGCCCACTCCCATCTTCAAGCCCTAGCTCCAGAGACCAGTGACTCCAGAAAATAGAAGAGCTGAGCAGCAACGAGGCATAGAGGAGATTGTGATGATTAAGGGGATTCTGCCATCATGCGAAGCCCACTAAAGTTATTTATATGAAAACACGAGTTTAAGCCAAACATAAGTTGCATTACAAACACAAATAAATAGATATATATGCTTGGCTCATCCTCTCCCTTGTAGCTGGCAGCCACCAGCCTATCAAGGCTGTCCCATGCCTCACCCAGCATGGGTACCCATCTTTCACAACTTTTTTTCCCCGCTCATGTGGGTCAGGAAAGCAAATAACTTCCTTGGAGTTCTCCATAGCAAAAGGCTGCACGCTGGTTGATCCCTCCATAGTGCATCCTCCCATGTCTATGTTAACCCACGGTTGTCCCCTTATTTGCTGATCCACAGCAAGGCAGAGCACGGACACATCCAGGACTGAGCCCCGGCTGCCTGCCCTGCCCCTGCTGCCAGGCTCCCTCCATGGAGGAGTAACACGTGCACTGTTTGGCCAGCCACATCGTGCTTGGAAAAGACATCCAAGGAGCATTTCACAGGGAATAACTATTGTTTGCCACAGGCACTTCAGGGCAACAGCCAGCCCTGGGGAGGGCTCTTCACAGGAACACTAGAACTGCCCCGGGCAGGGTCCCACAGAGCCGCCCCTGCCAAGTGTAACCAACACAAGGAAACAGCCCTCATCTCCTGCCTTCACATCTGCTTGGGATTAGCCCCACACAGTCAGGAAGCTCACGGTGCCCACTGAGGTCCAGACTGCAATCCCCAGTGCATGGCCAGCCCAGCACCCACAGCAACCTTACTGCTGTCCTGTGAAGCAGAGCTGGTGCTCCACACACTCACTGAGCCTGAGGCAAGCAGGAGGAGGAGTGGGGACTAAGCCTCCTTCCCAGTCCTAGCAGCCAAAAGATAAAATTGCCTCTGGCGCCACACAGATCTCAGCTGATGGAAGACACCGCACCCAGCTCCCAGCAGGCGGGATGGCACTGCAGATCTGGCCAAGAATTCCTATGCATGAAGGCAACAGCATCCCCCTTTGCAAAACAGATCCTTGTTACTTATAAAACAGTATTTTCACTGCTCTCATTCTTCCCATAAAGTCACTTCAGTTCTCATCTATTTCGAAAGGAGTGATTATTGCCATTGCTTCAAGGTGAATAATACTCCTATTAAAAGTGAAGAAACAATGCAGGGTTTTTCCTCAAATGTTGCAAGTGGTGACAGAACCACCATCAAGTCATAGCCTGTCTTGTCTTAAATGCAAAGCAGAATAAAATGTGAACCTACAGCTACAGTTTATAGGACGAACGTGACAGTTTCCAAAAGCCACCCAATAAACCAATAAGATAATTTACTGATTCTTTTTGACACTAGTTTAAACTAGTGTTTGCAAGCTATGGGTAGGGGTGCTTGCCTAAGATGGTGAGGGGCTTTCCTGCAGCTCTCCCTGGGCTGCCTGGAGAGAGCCTGCACACTTCCAAACTTCTTGGGGTGTCCAGACAGCATCACTTGGTCTAACTTGCTAGTCACAGGTATTGGGGATGGGTGGGCACGGCAGGCGCTGTGCAGGCTGCACAGCAGTGCGCACTGCCAGCTGACTGGCATTTCATTCCTCCCATCGAAATATGTGTGGGGACCATAGCATCAATACTCCTTTTGTGATTTCCTCAGCTGACTTCATTCCTAACATATATCCGAATGGAAGAAATTGAATTACATGACAAATCCATGACATTTTACATCTGATGAATGCTGAGGAAAAGTATACTCACTCACTGGGATGAATTACGTTTCACTGCTGCCAAGCATGTATCTTAAGGAAACTGATAGTTATTCTGCCAAAGGGTGGGGGGAGACCAGATTCCCTTCCTGTCTATAAATATTTTTCTGCTGCTCTGCTGCCTTCAACAGAGCTCTTCCAGATTTCTGTCGGAGGAAAGGAGAGCTGGGGCCGACGCAAGTCTGGAGCCACTCCAGTGAGATCAAACACAAGAGCAACACCAGAGCGAAGGAAGAATCAGGCATAACCCACGCATATCATCTCCTACCACTCCTCTCCTCCCAAAGACTTCAGCCAAATCCCTATGCCTATCTCACCAAGCTGCCAGCAGGCAGCCCCACAGGCCTCCCAGGTGGCTGGGTCACACTATGATAATGCTCTGTCATCCAGCATCCCAAAGGTCTCTTGAGGATGCTTCCAGAGGCTCTCTGGTCCCTTGTCCAGGGCTGGACTTGCAGAATCTGTGCAGCAGGTGGTTGGAAATCCAAAAATAGGAAGCCTCAATCTGCCTCTGCATTTCTGGAGCCTCCACGGGCACTTGTGCAATGTGCAAGGAGAAGCCCAGCAAGATTCTCAACATTCCCACCAAAAGGGAGGTCTCCAGGTCATGTGTTTAGAGAGCAAGCAAAGAAACTACTATGCAAACATTAGAGGCTCATACCTTAAATCTGCTCACCAGATGTGAACTTCAGAAAGTCTCTAAGTACAATTTAGCTGTAGAAAATAGCCTTTAAAGTCCTGTGTGTGCATCTGACCTACATCCCGGCCTCATTCTCTACTTCTTCAGCAAAACTCTTTCTTTTTCACTTGACCTCTGATTGTTTCCTGTTTTATCCCAAAGGCTTAAAAGCCATAAGAAAGTGCATCACCAGCAATTTACAGCGAGGAGGAGAGGCGTACGGCTCAAATGAAAACCCTTCATTTCTGTTATACCCTCGAGGGCCGAGCATTTCCCGGGCAGACATCTAGAAACCCTCTACAAACAAACCCAAGAGGGCCATTCGGGCACAGAGGTAGCCAGACAAAGGCATCACTCACTTTGTGGAAGTGCTAGGCTGAAATTTTCTCCTCAGGTACTCTAAGCAACATTTAATAGCAGGAGCTTTAATGGCTGGTCCATTTCCAGCTTTCAGAATGGCTGACTGCTTGCCCTTGTTAGATGGCAAGTCGCACAGCCTTTTGCTCTGCCCCACCATGACCTCCAGCATGCTCGCCTGCTGCAGGACTTCCTCATGTACTGCACTTGCAGCTAAAATGCACACAAGCAGATCAAGGGACATGCACAGGTGAACCCAGGGAAGTGCCTCCCTGTCCCACGCACACCTCCCCGGTCCTTCTGCACATACTACAGGAAGTTATTAGTGCTCGGAAAGAGCTTCCAGATGCTGAGCAACGGAGAGCATGGAAAATTACAGACCAGTCAGTCTCACTTCTGTGCCTGGCAAAATCTTGGAGCAGATTCTCCTGGAAGGCATGCTAAGGCACATGAAAAACAACAAGGTGCTTGGTGACAGCCAGCACGGCTTCACTAAGGAGAAATCCTGCCTGACCAATTGGGTGGACTTCTATGATGGGGCTACGAAACTGATGGACAGGGGTAGAGCAGTTGACATCATCTATCTGGACCTGTGCAAAGCGTTCGATACTGTCCCCCACGACATCCTTGTCTCTAAATTGGAGAGACATCAATTTGATGGGTGGACCACTCGGTGGATAAAGAACTGGCTGGATGGCCGCACGCAAAGAGTTGTGGTCAATGGCTCAGTGTCCAGCTGGAGACCACTAACGAGTGGTGTCCCTCAGGGATCGGTGTTGGGACCGGTCTTGTTCAACATCTTTGTCAGTGACATGGACAGTGGGATTGAGCGCGCCCTCAGCAAGTTTGCCGATGACACCAAGCTGTGTGGTTCAGTTGATACGCTGGGGGGAAGGGATGCCATCCAGAGGGACCTCGACACACTTGTGAGGTGGGCTGATGCCAACCTGATGAAGTTTAACCATGCCAAGTGCAAGGTCCTACACCCGGGTTGGATCAATCCCAGGCACAGCTACAGGTTGGGCAAAGAAGAGATTCAGAGCAGCCCTGCAGAGAAGGACTTGGGGGTGTTGGTCGATGAGAAAATGAACATGAGCCGGCTTCAGTGTGCGCTCACAGCCCAGAAAGCCAACCGTATCCTGGGCTGCATCTAAAGGAGTGTGACCAGCAGGTCGAAGGAGGTGATCCTGCCCCTCTGCTCTGCTCTCGTGAGACCCCACTTGGAGTATTGTGTGCAGTTCTGGTGGCCTCAACATCAAAAGGACATGGAACTGTTGGAACAAGTCCAGAGGAGGGCCACAAGGATGATCAGGGGACTGGAGCACCTCCCGTACGAAGAGAGGCTGAGAAAGTTGGGGCTGTTCAGCCTGGAGAAGAGAAGGCTGCGTGGAGACCTCATAGCAGCCTTCCAGTATCTGAAGGGGGCCTACAGGGATGCTGGGGATGGACTATTCATCAGGGACTGTAGTGACAGGACAAGGGATAGTGGATTCAAACTTAAACAGGGGAAGTTTAGATTGGATATTAGGAAGAAATTCTTTACTGTGAGGGTGGTGAGGCACTGGAATGGGTTGCCCAGGGAGGTTGTGAATGCTCCATCCCTAGCGGTGTTCAAGGCCAGGTTGGATGAGGCCTTGGGTGACATGGTTTAGTGTGGGGTGTCCCTGCCCATGGCAGGGGGGTTGGAACCAGATGATCTTAAGGTCCTTTCCAACCCTAGCTATTCTATGATTCTACAAAAAAAACATGGTATTATGCCACACAGCTGGTCCAAAACAATTTTAAAACTCTGCAGCACAGCGCTCGGCGCCAGCTGAGGATAAGGATGTGCCACTAACCCAGTAACACACTAACTGCAGGCAGCCACATGTGCAGCCCCAGTACTGACATGAGACAAGCACCTCCAGCAACACCAGACCTTTTAAAGCAATGCGTAAGGTGCTCCCACAGGTAAAACCAAATTATGAAACAAGAGAGGCTGTGCTGGCTAATGCTCCTACATGCCAGGAAAAGACTCCTGCAACGTGACCAGAATACAGGGGAGAAAAAAAGTAAGTTTCTGTCCACTGTGGAGCTGTACTCCAAAGCTGTTTACACCCCCACATTTTTAACATTTAAAAGGAAATGTGTTTGCTGGCTCATTTGTAATAAAGGTTTTCACTCGAGAATACTCTGCAGCCAGGTAAACCACCCAGTCAAAACTCCAGAACAAGCATCACTAAGCCCCAAAAGCTGTACGTGCAGCTGGACCAAAGAGAAAAAAAAAATAAAGTGCTAGGAAAGCCCTCCCTGTTTGCAATCTTTCTTCAGTATCACCAAGTACAGCAGCAGCAGAAAGGCAGTGTTCTCCCCATGCTCAATAATATCCCATGGTCCGATGTTAGTCTTGACCCCCGCTTTGAGCAGGAGAACCAGAGACGTCCTTGGGTCCCTTCCAGTCCCAGGGCCACTGCAAGTCCCTGAGCCTCTTCAGTCTTCTAATACACAGCAAACGTCATGGTGCGGGATTCACATCCTTCTACACATCACCAGAATCAGTGGCACAAGGGGTGGACTGCATCACTGGTGCTTAAATCATGTATCTGATTTGAGAGAGATGTCAGACATGGGTCTTATCCGTGCAATTCCTACCCTAAATTTGATTTGGTTGCAATCCTCACTGAACACTGCTGAGTATCCAGCCTGTGCAGGATGTTAGCAGGTTTGGGTACTTGGTCTTTATCAATCTGAGACAATGACATTTCCCTTTATTTGCTGACATAATCTTTAAAAATAGACTTGCTCATAATGAAAACAGACACACCCACATACACAAAACTATCTCCAGAATAGCATCAACACTAACACGCTTTCTCTCTTACTTTCCTACAGTAATTGATTTGCACCACAAGCACAGACACAAGCTTTAAGCCTTTGACTTTTTTCTTGCATTTTATGATGACAAATTCCAGAAGCAAATCCTCCAGACACAGGCCTTTCACCGCAAACCCTCCAAACTGACCAGAGTTTATTTCACAATGTAGAAGCAAACATTCAAGAACTACCAGGAAGGGTCTTACATTTTTTCAGGTTGTCAACTTGTTAAAGACACAATTTTGTTATTTGCCAAAAAACAACTGCATGGAAATGGACCAAAGCACTTGCCAAGATTATGACCTATAATGACAGGGAGAGGTGTCCCGCAATGAGGCAGGCCCAAGGCAGTCCAGCAAAGCCGTAACAGATCATGTAGCGATGCCAAAGCAGCACACGGTGCCAAGCATGCCTGCTCAAGCTCTGGCACAGTGGTGGACACTCTCCCTGTGTTTCCTTGGGCATTTAGGAAGAAACAAGGAAGGGATAAAATCAAGACACCTTGACAGGAGCAGCCCAATAGCTGTCATACTTGCTCACAAAGCCCCTTGGGGGGGGACAGCAGCGCTTACTGCCAGGTTGTGAGGAGGCATTTTTACACAGCCGGAACCCAGCACGGGTTCCTTGGAGGACAGGTTTGACAAACAAAGCAAAACCTTGTTCCCATGTTACACACTGCTTCCGGAAACCAACTACAACATGTGTTTCACCTCATCTGATAGCCTGAGCCAGACCCAGCAAGGAGCTGGCACCACTGCCCCATCTGTCTGTGTGTCATCTCCTCAACATCTTATTTAAAAAGAGAAATATTAGTGATAACACATACAAAAACAGGAGCAGCAACGCTCAACAGAGTGCAAATGAGCACAAACACATGCTCAAGGACTCTGCCATGATGTTTTCCTTGAAATCCTGGCCATGTTTCAGCTGAAGCCCTTGTCCTTCTGCCCACTTCTCCCCTCTTAAAAGGATCCATAGCCTGTTCCCATAGGAACTGTCATGAAGTCACTGGCACATGGTGACTCAATGGCACAAAGACAGAAAGGAGCCCATGGATCCCAGGATATGCCAAGCTCTTACTGGAAATGCAGACGCGAACTCACCGGTCCATCATCATAAAAACCACAACAAAAGTGCTGGTTTGCAGGGGAATTTTTTTTAATAAAAGAGCCCTTTCAACTCCAGAAGGTATGACAAGGAAGTAAACACACACGTGGGTGTAAGAAAATAAAGCCTTTTCATTTAAGCAACACTTAACATAATGTCTAAAACAACAAGAAAATCCAGGTGTGCTTCTGCCGTTTTGTACTTGGCCAGTCTGATGCTTCATAGCACGAGCAGGTAGTGGTGTCTCTGCCATGTGCACAAAGCCTGCACCCCTCAGTTACCCCCTTAAAACCTCCCTTCTGCTATCTCGGGAAACTATCCTGAAGCCACTGGAGTTACATCTACTGACTGCAGCTTGGTCTGACTTTAAAGCATTACTGAAGCCTTATGGAAAATCTGGGGGAGAAAATCCATGTTGTGGCTCTTCCCCTGCCTCCATCTTACCCAGAGATATGAAGAAAAATAGACTCAGTGGCTCCAAAGCGGAATGCCTACTGCAGACCTGCAGCACTTCTAGTGAGCATCAACATGGTAACCCAGTCTCTTACTCATGACAACTCAAGAGGCCAGTTAGAATCATAGAATCATAGAATAGTTAGGGTTGGAAAGGACCTTAAGATCATCTGGTTCCAACCCCCCTGCCATGGGCAGGGACACCCCACACTAAACCATGTCACCCAAGGCCTCATCCAACCTGGCCTTGAACACCGCTAGGGATGGAGCATTCACAACCTCCCTGGGCAACCCATTCCAGTGCCTCACCACCCTCACAGTAAAGAATTTCTTCCTAATATCCAGTCTAAACTTCCCTTGTTTAAGTTTGAACCCGTTACCCCTTGTCCTGTCACTACAGTCCCTGATGAACAGTCCATCCCCAGCATCCCTGTAGGCCCCCTTCAGATACTGGAAGGCTGCTGTGAGGTCTCCATGCAGCCTTCTCTTCTCCAGGCTGAACAGCCCCAACTTTCTCAGACTCTCTCTCTTCGTACGGGAGGTGCTCCAGTCCCCTGATCATCCTCGTGGCCCTCCTCTTGACTTGTTCCAACAGTTCCATGTCCTTTTGATGTTGAGGACACCAGAACTGCACACAATACTCCAAGTGAGGTCTGACAAGAGCAGAGCAGAGGGGCAGGATCACCTCCTTTGACCTGCTGGTCACGCTCCTTTTGATGCAGCCCAGGATACGGTTGGCTTTCTGGGCTGCGAGCGCACACTGAAGCTGCCTCATGTTCATTTTCTCATCGACCAACACCCCCAAGTCCTTCTCCGCAGGGCTGCTCTGAATCTCTTCTTTGCCCAACCTGTAGCTGTGCCTGGGATTGATCCAACCCGGGTGTAGGACCCTGCACTTGGCATGGTTAAACTTCATGAAGTTGGCATCAGCCCACCTCACAAGCGTGTCGAGGTCCCTCTGGATGGCATTAGTGCCATCTGGATGACATAATTCTGTGTCTATTGATATTCTGGCATCTCCTGCAGCTCTAGAAAGGGTGCAGGATCACAGTGGAACCCAGGGTTTGACCCATCATAGTGTCTGAAATGGCAGGAATGCTGGTCATGCTAAAGATCTGCAAACAACTTCCATGAATCACCTCCCTCTCCCCTACCTTTTTGGGCCACGCTACATCCCTCACCTGCCAAGCCCCATGGAGGAGAGCAGGGGTGCCGGTGGAAAGGCAGCACAAGAGGAAGCACCCAGTGCTTCCCAGCCCCGCAGAGCCTGCTCCACCACAGCTCACAGGGGACTGACACTGAGCAAAGGTTAAAATCCTTCCTCAAACTCCAACTCCCTCAGACAATCAAGCAAAGGAGAGAAGGGAAAACCTGAGGCTGGAAAACACTTTCTTTCTAAAGCAAGCATTCCTGCATCTCCTCCATCACCCAAATCCTCCCTGCCCTGATCTCCACAGAGGAGAATTTTGTCTATGGATCAGAAGGGCTCCTGGTTTTCTTTCACTTTTAGTTTCCCAGCCTGCAACTGCAAATCTCCCTACTGTTTTTGGATCAAGACCATCAGCTGCCTTGGGCAGGAGCCAAAGGAACATCTCCTGGAGTCTTCACAACCAGGGCCAGCCCCATGCCAGGTAATCTACAGGCTCCCCTCCACAAAGGAACATTTACTGACAAATCAGTGACACTTTTAAAAGGGTTTATCCAGATGTCCAGTAGGAAATAAAATTGAACTGACTACATATTCCTCTAGTTGAAGTCCAGGCTCACTTTCCTTCTGTCACTTCATCTGCTAGAAAAGCAAACACCTATGCAACTCTATGCAAAAGAGCACGTGTTCGCACAACCACATCAAAGCCCATCAGAGCCTTATCCTCTTGGCACCGGAGTGGAGCAGTGTGCATCTGAAAACACCGAAAAATCCAGCATCACAAAATCCTTCTAAGAAACAGAAGAATTCACAAGACTATTTTCAAGTCCCTCAAAGAAATTCAAACCACTTTGCATTTGAGTCACTTAGAGGTCCTGCATTCTCTTGCAATGCATCTTGAAAAGCAGCTCATGCTTCAGTCAAACACCAAAGTCAGAATTCACTGCCTCTTTTCAAAAACACCCCTAGCCTTGATGCATTTTTATGCAGCTTAAATAAAACCAGAATTAGTGATCTCTACAGAAGCTCTGCTGTATGCAGACACTTGAACATGAGCCCAGCTGCCCATTTTGCAAAGGCCTCATTTCAGACTTTAAATCTGACTATGCCATTCTCATCGAGTTAAATCAGTGTGCTTGGGTGAACTGGGGCTAATATTATTTCTGCTCTTTGCTAGCATGTTTGGATGTGCAATCCACATAATTATTAGAGATAATATCCCTCATCTATGACAATCATACAGAAATTAACATTCCTGAGTTCACAGTTAATGGCTCCACAAAATACATTGGTTTTTTTCTACACCTACTTTACAGTAGTAACGTTTTGCACTCAGATTTTACTTTACAGCAGTGATTTTGTACTCACATTTTACTTTCATCCTTAGATATCTAAATGTTTTAAGATAGATATGTATATTACAATATTTTCCAAATTTGAGGGAATCATGGAAGGTTAACTTGTTTTATCTTTACAGCTGAGATTTACTAATATGCTAATGCTCCAGACTTTTAACAGGTCCTCACTGTAACTGAGGCTTTCAGTGTTCACCTCCCTATGTGGATACCCACATACAGAGCCCAGGTTTCCAATGTGCCCCACAGCCCTTTGGTCCCCCCTCCCCATGGTTTTGCCTAAGCTGTGCACTGCACCATAGCACCCCAGCCACACAGCATCCCCCTTCCAAAGGCTTGGCACCAGGGCTCCTCTGTCAGAGCAGCTCCGAGGACAAGAATCTGTTTAGGCAAGTCCAGTGCTGAAGCTGTAATGTTGCAGAAGGAAGAAGCTCCTGTGAAACACCTTCCCATGACTGTGGGCACATATTTACAGTTATCCCAGCGCAAAAAATGCAAAACCTGTTTGTTCAGACATGTGGCCTGACTTGGAAGCACCAGTGGGTTTATGGTGTGAATCTGGAAAAGTAGTTCAGGAAAGATGTTACTTCGCTGGTATCAGTATCCTGCTTTGTTGTTACAGAATCATAGAATAGTTAGGGTTGGAAAGGACCTTAAGACCATCCAGTTCCAACACCCCTGCCATGGGCAGGGACACCTCACGCTAAACCATGTCACCCAAGGCTCTGTCCAACCTGGCCTTGAATACAATCTTCCTTTGCTGATCCTTTATTTTTAGTTGGGATGCTATTTAATCAGTAAGTATATCTGGTAAATGGCTCAGGACCACAGGCAGTTCAGAATAAAGCATTTTAATCACACTCTTGTTCGTTTGAAGGTAACTGACTTGTTAGGGTTTTTATTTCATTTCCAAGCATGGTAAACTCACTTCATTAAACTCAAATGAGGCTTCAACAGGTAGCTTTTGTATCAGCATCTATAAATTACCCCTAGTAATAAAGAGAAGGGAAGGAGACTGCCTATTTCTGCCTTGCTCCAGCACCCCCCACCATTCCCAGGATCCCTTTATAAGCACACGTGTCTGGACCGAAACAGGCGCAGGCATAAGGTGGCTGCAGCAGCCTGGGCTGTCCCACCACCACTGCAGCCTGGCACTGCTATAGCTCTGCTGCTTTCCCCAGACCCCAGCCCACCTCTTGCATAAGCCACACTAAATCACAGAATCACAGAACGGTTTGGGCTGGAAGAGACCTTAATGGTCATTCAGTTCCAACCCCCTGCCAGAGGCAGGGGCACCTTCCATCAGACCAAGTTGATCAAAGCCCCGTCCAATCTGGCCCTGAACACTGCCAGGGATGGGGCAGGCACAGCTTCTCTGGGCAACCTGTGCCAGGGCCTCATCACCCTCACAGAGAAGAACTTTTTCCTAGTATCTAATTTAAATCTCCCCTCTGTCATTTTAAAGCCATTCCCCCCTGTCCTATCCCTACAGGCCCTTGTTGAAAACCCCTCTGAGGCTTTCTTGTTGACCCCTTAAGGCACTGGAAGCTGCTCTAAGGTTTCCCTGGAGCCTTCTCTTTTCCAGTCTGAACAAGCCCAGCTCTCTCAGCCTGTCTTCACAGCAGAGGTGCTCCAGGCCTCAGGGCATCTTCGTGGCCTCTGGACTTGTTCCAACAGGTCCACATCCTTCTTATACTGGGGGCCCCAGAGCTGGACACAGCACTGCAGGGGGGTTCTCACAGAAGTGGAGCAGAGGAGCAAAATCCCCTCCCTCAACCTGCTGGTGATGCAGCCCAGGACACAGTCGAATCTTCATGTTCATCACGCTAAAGGGATGCAAGACTGCCTGAAGTGGCTACACCCATCCCAGCTCCTCATGGCTCCTGAAACTCCCTTTGCCATTGAACATTTTACAGTGCCAGCGTTAATACATCTTAAAATTTGTCACTAATGGCTCCCAAGATGAGATTGTTACTTTCCCCGAGACCCCCATTTTACTTACCTAAAGGCAAAAGCAGAGAGGTGCTTCAAGGGCACCAAGCAGTGTGACTGGAGAAGAGCCCCAGGCCAGCAGTGACAACTGCCATGAGGGAGCACGCAGTCTGCTCCTGCACCGTAGCCTGCAAGAATGCGTGTTGAAATCGGCACAACAGACGGCACTAGCACCATCTTTGCCAGCAGCTTCTGCAGGTGCCAAAAATCAAAGACCCACCAAGAGCGAGGGTCAAGTCAGGACAAAGTCCAAGAGGCTCGGGCAGCTTTTTGGTGATCAAACAGGAACAGGACCACAGTTGCCACAAATCCCCTCCTGCTCTTCCCCAGAGACTCAGATAAAAATAAATAAATAAATAATGCTCTGCAAGTAGTAAGAAGAGTCTTTTTTGGGACGGGAGAATGGGGGGGTGTCACGGAGAGCTGACGCTTAGCCCAGCCCTACCTGGTTTGGAAGGTGTAACCCTCATGGCCAACTAAAGAGCTATTCCTTTTGGGCTTCCCCTTCACAGTTCAGAGCACCCCACCAGGAGAACCAATGCACCCACACCAGGCACCAGCAGGTTCAGAGACTGCACATCTGTAAGAGCAACTCGAGTATGAAGAGAACGATCTCACGACTCGTGGCTCTGTGCAGTGCACATACAATACTGACAGGGCACACAGGCAGCGCTCTGGATTCACTCCGATTCAGGAATGAGGTGTCAAATAAGTGGAACAGCATCCAAGCCAAAAGATGCAATTCCAGATTCATTTACATCTGTGCAATTCTGTACCTATCCAGAGAACAGAATTCAGTCCATGTCTGTAAAGCCACTTGATTTCAAAGCAACGAATGCGTACCCCAGCAACCAAAACCATGTCCCTAAATATAAACACATACAAATTCACAAATGTGAATCAAGTCTCTAGGTTTCACTCACGCATAAGAATCCCAAATGAAGAACGTGGAAAAAGCAAAGTAAGAAACTGTTAATATTATGAGATTGCAAAAGTTAAACATATAGCACTGTTTGTACTCTTGATTCCTTGACCTCCCACTTCAAATGCATCTGTGCTGTGTATAACAATAACAGGGCAAGAACACTAACCAGATCTGTGTGGGATAGGAATAAATTTGGGTCTGAAATGAGGGGCATCTGTTCTTTGTAATGGCAGACACCAGAGATCTGTATCTGTGAGCCAAAACGAAAGCAATAAATGTATAAAATCATGGAGAGCCATACTGTTACTTGCATCCAGCTTCTCTTGACGTCAATGAAATTGTCTATAAGTTAACTAAAACCAGAATTTGACCATGAACATATACAGAGCTGAACACAAATTAAATGTAAAATGAACTCTTCTAAAAAGACTGTACTCTGCTAAAAAAGAAAACACAGGAAATACAAAGAATGAAACTGATTACTCAAGAGAAATTACCGCAGGGACAAAATTTTCATCCTTCCTGAAAATAAATCATAAATTGCATATACACAAATATAACTGTTATGCAATGGCTGGAAAATAGAAACCTTTCATATGTATCCTTAAGCTTCTTCTTATACAGTTCTACAATTATAAGATATACAGCAATATTCTGAAAAAAGTATTAATGCTATACCATTTTCTATCATGTCCTAAGGAATTGGATAGCATGTTGCAACAGCCTGGGCAAAGAGAGAGAGGCAAACCTCAAACCAGTACTGACAGCCCCCCCCGCCCCCCAAAACTGAAAAATAAAGTGTGGAGGATCCCCTGGGCAGTGTTACTTTATGCCTTGATGGTCACAAACAAAAGTGGCAAAACTGACCAACGGACAGCTCATCCCATTGTGAAACTATTCCCAGATAAAAGATCTCGAAGCCCAGGCTCACGTTTGCTTAACAGAATGGGAAATGCCTTTCACTCTCTCTCTGAGTGGTAGCAAAAAGAAAAATCCCCACTGCTACTCCTGAAAATTGGAAATGACTCATTCGCCTGCAGCTTGCTTATGCTCCAAGCTTGCACCACCACCTTTGCTTCCAAGCCCCATTCCCTCACAGTGCTGACAGGACCCCAAGGCACCGACCGAGGACCCCCAGGAACGTGTCTGCATAGATGGCTGATGATCACAAAACTGGCTGCAAGGTAAGAGCAGGTGGCTGCTCCAGCTGGTGCCCACTACCAAGTCAGCAGGAAGACAGCTTGACCACTGACCCTGAGAGTCTTCCATAGAATCACAGAATCCTAGAACAGTTTGGGCTTGGAAGTGACCTTAAAGCTCATCCAGTTCCAATCCCCATGCCATGGGCAGGGACACCTTCCACTAGAGCAGGTTGCTGCAATCCCTGTTCAGCCTGGCCTTGAACACTGCCAGGGATGGGGCAGCCACAGCTTCTCTGGGCAGCCTGTGCCAGTGCCTCACCACCTTCACAGGGAAGAACTTCTTCCTAATATCTAATCTGAATTTACCTTCCGTCAGTTTAAAGTGATTTCCTCTTTCCGTGTGAGTTTTGAAAGTCACACGGCTGGACACAGCGACTCATCCAAGCCTTTCCCAAGAAAAAAGATGCAAAAGCTACATGGCTACAAGGGTCTTTTGGGCCACAAGCCACAGATTTCACCCACGGATACCACAAAAGAAAATTAAAACATGTGACACATTTGTGTGTAGAGGTGGACTAACAGCACAGGAGCAGTACAGACTACATGAAACATTCTGGTGTACACTTCCATGAAAAAAAGAGAGCAGCTCCACATGGAAAGCTACCCAGCAGCATTGTACAGGGCATGGTGTGAGCCAGAGGAGAGAAGGAGGTGCTCTGTTCTGGACACAAGAACATTGCTTTTCACTGTGCACTACAGTTGTCTCAACTGAACAAGCATTATGTCAAATTAACATGACTAGATAGAAACATGTCTTCTAATCCGATGTCAAAAAAGCTTTATTTAGGGTTTTGTTTCTTTGTCAGACCTGTATTTCGTCTACTCTATTTTGAGAGAAGGTAACACCAGCTTTTAGTATCACAATGTCTAATGACCTGCAAACCCTTTGGTACTCAACTATTTTTTCTGGTCTTTCCTTTCATTTTGTATCTGCAGTGATTATGGAAAAAAAAAAAGTTAAGTTGGTAGAAAAAAGAAAAAAAAAAAAAACACACACACACAAAAAAACCCATAAAAACAAACAAACAAACAAAAAACCAAAACAAAAACACTACAAGTTTGTCACTGGCCTTCAAGTGAGAACTCCCTTTAAGACAGGGGGAGTGCTCACAGCAAAATTCACCCCCAAAGCAGCAGAGCTGGACTCACAACTGACTGGGCAGCCTTTGAAGGAAGGATTCACACCTTAAGATGCATTAATGCTAGCACTGCAAAACCTGCAAAGGAAACTATACAGATTTAAAAAAACAGAATTATTATTAAATATATCTTGAACCCCAAGGCCAAAATGCAGACACATTCAGATCTAACAAGCTAGTTAAGCTGGAAGGTTTCAGGTGAGAAACCTGGTGAGGTAGGGCAATTGTGGAACGTACCCTGTACCTCTGTACATAACCACACGATATCCACCCAAACAGAGTACAGTTTAGGGGGGTGTCACACAAAACACAGATTAGGAAGGTGAAACCTTCCCAGATTTCTCATTTCTCTTTGTTAAGCAATAAGAGCAAAGAGATTTCCCACTGCGCTTACAGAAAGCTGATCAGCTGGCCTAATCTCCAGTGCACATACCATCTGCAAAATATATTGCAGTAGATATCCCAAAAGCACTAGTCTTACGAGAGTTAAAAGAAGGTTGTGGAGAGAAAAACAGAGTTTAAAAGGGGAGCAGAGGGAGAGAAAAGAACCCTGGCATTTCACAAAGAGAAAAGGGAACCAGAGAGACATGCAGTCTGAGGCTGGGAAAAAGGCCATTGTTTTCAATAGCTGTTTTGTTAACTTGCTGTCGGTGTGCGTCTTTTGGGGCTTTTCTTGTCCAGATAAACTCATTTATTAAGTCCATCCAAAACCACTTCTAAAGCACAAGCTACTCACAGGTTCTGGGTATGAAGACTCAACATCAACCTGTTTCAGCTCAGCCTGTTTAACTTTACAAAGCAGCTGAGAGACAGCCAGAATCTCAATGCAGCCAGAGAGTTTGCAGCAGAGGAAGATTCAGAGAGGTTCAATGAACAGATGGTCAGTTGAGAAATAAGGCCTAATTAGGGTGAATTTTTTGTCCCAAAGTGTTAATGGCTGAAACACAAGAAAATGCACACCAGAGTACTGAAAGTCTTTGAACTGGGGTGCTCTCACAGTAACTATCACTAATACACTGCCCACCAAAAAGAGATGTCTATCCATATTCTGCTCCAGTTGAGTGAAATTACTTTGATTACTCCCTCTTTACACAGAAAACCTGAACTGCAATTAAATTAATTTTCCTTAAAGTAACACCCCATTTTCCTGATTAACACCTTCCATGTCCAACAATGAGCATCTTCCAGTAAAGTCTCTCTCACAGTGCTCCACTCCATTAGCTCCAATGGGCAATTTTTGCAGCCAGGGCAAACCATATAAAAGTTTCATACTGGTGAAGGGGTGGGTAGTATTTAAATTAATGTCTTCTCTTTTCACTGTATCTCAAGCATCTTCAGTCCTTAATTTTTTCTTAAGTTGCCCTTAACCACCTGTGTCCTATCTTCCCCAAGAACTGCTTTCAGAAACAAGACTGCAGCACTAACTCCAGGCTGTACAGCTGAGTCTAGGCAATCACAGAATAGTTAGGGTTGGAAAGGACCTTAAGATCATCTAGTTCCAACCCCTGCCACAGGCAAGGACACCTCACGCTAAACCATGTCACCCAAGGCCTCATCCAGCCTGGCCTTAAACACTGCCAGGGATGGAGCATTCACAACTTCCTTGCGCAACCCATTCCAGTGCCTCACCACCCTCACAGTAAAGAACTTCCTCCTTATAGCCAATCTAAACTTCCCCTGTTTAAGTTTTAACCCGTTACCCCTTTTCCTGTCACTACAGTCCCTGATGAATAGTCCATCCCCAGCATCCCCATAGCCCCCCTTCAGATACTGGAAGGCTGCTATGAGGTCTCCACGCAGCCTTCTCTTCTCCAGGCTGAACAGCCCCAACTTTCTCAGACTCTCTCCATACGGGAGGTGCTGCAGTCCCCTGATCATCCTCGTGGCCCTCCTCTGGACTTGTTCCAACAGTTCCATGTCCTTTTTATGTTGAGGACACCAGAACTGCACACAATACTCCAAGTGAGGTCTCACGAGAGCAGAGCAGAGGGGCAGGATCACCTCCTTTGACCTGCTGGTCACGCTCCTTTTGATGCAGCCCAGGATACGGTTGGCTTTCTGGGCTGCGAGCGCACACTGAAGCCGGCTCATGTTCATTTTCTTATCGACCAACGCCCCCAAGTCCTTCTCTGCAGGGCTGCTCTGAATCTCTTCTCTGCCCAACCTGTAGCTGTGCCTGGAATTGCTCCGACCCAGGTGTAGGACCTTGCACTTGGCATGGTTAAACTTCATAAGGTTGGCATCAGCCCAACTCACAAGTGTGTCGAGTTCCCTCTGGATGGCATCCCTTCCCTCCGGCATATCAACCGAACCACACAGCTTGGTGTCAATGATTGCCAAAAACTATGAAGAAAGATTTGTTACTGTGCAGAGTCAATAAACAGCCCTCAGTAAGGCTCATTTTGCACCAATAAGCCTAGATTTGGGTTTGCTGTCAAGAAAGCTTAAGAAATTGAGAAGTCAAAATGACCTACATTAAAAACTTTGGCTAGAATGATTTTCAGAGGAACATCCTTTCAATTGTATTAACTATCCACCTCTACTAATTTTCTCAACTAATGCCATAATTGAAGTATTACTCAATCAACTCTGAGTTATGTATGCTCATATTTATGCATGTATTCCTACATCAGTCAAGATCTGTGAAAGCATTCTACCTTGAAGGCCAGGTGTTGCTTTGGTGACAGCCAAAATTATCAGGCAAATAGGAGGGCTGACAGAGCCTAGAAACATCCCAGCTCTCAGGACTCTTAAGCTTTTCCAATGCATGCCCTAAATTAATGCCAGAAAGGTTACTATTGCTGCTTTTGAGTTATTATATAGTTACTATATAGTTATAAGCATTATGTCATTAATGCTATTGCTTTCAAAGAAATTTATGGAGATTTATCACAAGAAATCTAGCAGGGAGGATTACCGTTGTAAGCGTTGTGCCGCTTAGCTAATATATTACTGATTTCTGTAAGTTTTAATCTTCTAGAAATTACAAAGAAGAGAAGCCCCTGTTCAGAAAATACACAGAGAAAACACAAAGCTCTGTTGATCTATTTGCGATTCAATCACATCATCTCACTGGATGGTAAACTGCATATTGCCTCACAATTGTATTGCTCTCTCAGTCAGCTGTTTGGTGTTAATCAGTAATAATCAGTATTAATCACCAAGCACTCATGGCATTAGCTCAACAACACAGCCTCCAAACCAATAAAAAGACCATTTCTATTTTCCATAGTCCAGGAGTTAACCCCAGCTGAGAAATAAAGACAAGCAGCGTGATTCATTTTAAACATCTGTGGGCCAGAGCCATGCTTCTTTACATTAGGCTGTGTTTAAGTTGGTTTCCAACCAGGCCTCTTGGCAAAAGGCGAATGACGGCCAGCCCCAGTGCTTCATCCAGTGGGAATGGCACAGCTGAGAACAGTTTGCCCCACTGCACTGTTCCTTGCTAACCCTAAACACACTGCCAGTCACACTGCAGTCCACTAACGCCTCTGCATTGCGCTTCACTTTGAAAATACAGGCTAAGGCATTTCTATGAACAGACAAAATATATTGCATTTTCTGCCCAGGCACACTTGCAGGAAGCCAAGCAAGTCACAACTGTCCCTTCATGGGCAGCACATTCCTGCCAGGTACGCGTGGTTGCTTCTTCCTCAGCCATGGTCTTACTCTTAGTGAGGTCAAGTGCTCTGGGCTACATTGAGACTCCAAGACTGACACTGCTATAAATAACCCTTGCACTGAACTACTGGAACAACTAAGTTTTAATTGGGTAGCCCAGGAAATTACTAGAAAGTTATCCTTATTTTTATAGGTAAGCTACTTAAGGGACATATATTAAAGTATTCCACAGGTTAAGTAAACCTGTGGAATATTGAATAGAGACAACCAGAGGATAGTATTATCTGTGAGGAAAAAAAAGAAAAAAAAAAAAGACTGATTTAGACAGATGAGGATTAAGATACGGAAAAGTAGCTCTTCTAGCTCAGCCCAGACGAAAGGAATCATGGAACATTAAAAGCTGCGTAAGGAATAACCAGCTGTAAGTCTTGCAGCTAGGCACAAAGGCAAGGCAAGTGCAGAACTGCCCTGGGGTGGAGAGGACCACTGGAAAGCAGGCGGTTGGTCAGTCCCTCATGAATCTAAACAGCTGGCTGCACCTTTGGTGAATTTCCAGCTCTAACATTCATTCACATGCTAAGATGAAAATAACTCTACTTGGAGAGCTGAAGTCACTCTTTAAGTTATACATTTTCAGAGACAAAATCCCATTTGATCTGGTGAGAAATATAACTGACTTAGGGCAGTATTACTTTCTGATCATCCCAAGTGGCTTGCAGGTTACTGTCTAATTACCAAAATCTACAAACTTCCTGCATTTTTAGCACTCTAAAAATGCTGTATTTGAATGGGAAAGTACTTTGTTTCTCACTGGATTTCCACTCCAAATGATTAAACTTCATCAAGCAGAATGTAAGACTGCCTACTCTTGATCTTTATTTAGAAAGTAGCTGATCCATTAGCTGCCAGTTAGCATAAATTCTCCTGTTTGACGCACTGACTCCATCACACTCAACACTCCTAATTATTTTCAGGATACTAAGAAGAAATTGGAAAACATGGAACAAAGCTCTGCTTTTTCTTTTTCCCATCTTTCAATTAATCTTTTTTCTATTATCCAATTTTTTATAATTCATTCAGCATTCAATGCATATTACCAGTATTTATGCATAAACACTGGTAATAGATTTTATTAAATCTCATTCAAGGTTTTCCCGGCTTCCTGATAATTAACAAAAACTATTTGATGTTTCGAAGGGCAGCTTTTAAGGATTCAATATATGAAATTTGATAAAAACAAATCTTTGCCTGTAATAAAGTTCTAAGGAAAAGTGAAGTTCATATGCAAAGTGATGAACTACTAATCTGCAACAAAAGTAATAAATCCATTGACAAACAAAACCAAGTTGCTGCCCAGGTTACACTGAACTCAGGTATGATATATAGGCCAGTACATTATTTTTTCTAACAATATGGCAAGAAAATATGGTTTTAAGTAATTTAAACTAAAATTCCTATATGAGTAAATGGTTTCATCATTACTTAGAAAAATCTTCTACTGGTAACTGTTTCTGAGTAAATGCTCTTGGACCACGCATCCAGATTAGTCTTGTACAGAATTTTCTCTCGTATTTTTTCAACCATAAAATTGTACCAGAAGCGTGACTGCCATACACTTTATCATTGCTTGCACAAGCAGGACACCCAGCCTGAAAAACCGTATTCACAGTTACCAGACTGGTATTGAAACAGACCCTGAGCATCCCCTGGTACCAAGGTCACTGCATCCTAGCAGCCCTTTAGCATCTTCTGTTCACACCATCCAGCTAACTCCCTGCCTGTCTGTCAGGACAGCAAAGGAAAAGCTGGGATGAGACTGTTATCCATGAGCAGGGCAAGTTAGCTGCAGATACAGAGCAGAATGCCAGGGAACAGGGCAGACTGAAATGAAGAGTCTGTATTCTCATGTAAAATTACTGTTCCTTGGCACATAAGCTTTAAAATAAAAAGCTGGGATTTTTTTATTTCCATTCCCCTGAAATAACATCTGCTTCTACCTGGTTCTCAGTTGCTCAATTGCAGTATCTGTTTAAAAGAAAAGATAAAAACCTGTGCTGTGTGCTTATTCTTTGGATTATTATAGTATTAGAGTCTTGAGAAAGGAAGCTTAGAGAAACTACACTCAGGGAGGGCAGTCTGCAAGCTTACTGGGTAAGGAGCATTTCTCATTATCTGGAACTTCTGCACCAGATTTTAAAAACTATTAAGATGTTTCTGACATATCCCACTCTGACCACAGATGCTCTGCTGAGGTGGAACGCAATTCCTGGCTGCTCAGGGCTGCAGACTGAGGAAAACTTTTGTTGACTTTTAGATTGGTTTAACATCAAAAAAGAAACAGACGATGTAAAACTTAAGTATGTTTTCCAGATGATTTGACTATTAAAAGAACAGTAAAAACCTCTACAGATCCTAAATCATGTATGGCTAAGACTACAAGTGAAGTGGTTATTCATGTAATATAACTTCCACACATTACAGTGCTACCACAAGTCAGGGACTCCGGGAAATCTTTGGAAAAGATGTTGCGTATTAAAATGGAAGTTTTGTATTTTCATGTAATCTGAGGGTTTGAGCACATTATGGAAAGAAGTAAAGAATCCATTGTAAAACACTATCCAAAGAAGTCTACACGTAGATGTTTGTAAGTACAGTTATTGTTTTATCTGAAGTAAAATAAAACCTTGTCATTTTACAGGAGCTCATATATAAGACGCTATATTCAGAAATAAACATATGCTATTCCTATTGGGTAAGAAGATAATATTGTAAACAACCAGGAGTTAGCTTCCCTCCTAAACTTTCAATTAATTCGTGCTTAGAGTTATATGAAACCCTAAGTACAAAAGTCCATCTTGCTAGGCTAACAACATGATTTATTACTCTGTCCTTCCTGACAGCTTATCTCCAGATGCTTTAAGCTGTGACAAGCATTGACTATTTCATTGAAGTCTCTATGTTGGGTCTGTCTCAGGCTGGTTATTCAACCCAAGACTTTTCTGTTCCTTGCAAGAGCCAGGCAAGATAAACTGAGCAGTTTCACCCATATCAGAAGTGCTCTGAGGACAGCAAAAGGCACAGCCCTGACAAACCCCTTGAGATGAAACCCAGCCATCCCGTGACTCCCCACTCTAAACTCAGGGTATTTCAAAATGCTTACGGTCTGTATTTCTAGTGTGAATCTTTTCCAATTTAGGAATGCAGACTGCTGTAGATTAAAACTACAAAAATACAGGCCAAATTCAGCCCTCAACTGCATCAATAAAGCTTTCAGAGAGAACTGTACTAGTTTCATCTTTCACATCCAGACAAAAGAACAAAATCCATTTGCCCTATCTTGTAATGCAGAGAATTACCACACTTGCAAGGAAGACTTATTTCTGACCAAGAAGGAGGAGCAGACACCACCTCTGGAGTCCATCAGCTCTTCCTAAATTTGTCAGATTAGGATGAAGGATTAGATTTGTATTTACAGACAAAACCACCAACAGTCCTTGCCAATCTTAGATACAAAGATTTCTTGCAAGTTAGCACCTTTTGCTGCTGTTGCACCTCACCCCCAGCATGACCAGATGGTGTAATTTTAAATAAACCAAGGCCCTAATTTTTATCCACCCAGCACACCCACATATCACTTTAGAAGTGGAAGAGCCTCTAACACCAGCAAAATCAGGCCCCATGAATGTACTGAAAAGCATCTTCCAGAAACATCAGTGGCATTCGAACTAAAAGTGGTATCCACCAGATGTTACCAACAAGCCATACGTTTCAGAGGGCAAAGACCATCAGATTGGGGAATGATACTTGCTTCAGCAGACCTTCTTAGTTGCACATTGAGTGCTTCAATACATACAGACTCCAAAGAATTAAAAAGCCAAACTCATTAGTGTACTGAGACACCTGAAAAAGGCTGATCTTTTGATAACGTCATCTCTGCACAAGCTGACACCATCCACTGCCATACCAGCCCAGGAAGTAGAGGATGTCCTCACTATTGGGGGAGAAAGGCTGTCCCCTCTCCTTGCCACCATCTCCTGCCCCCTGGGCTGTGTCTGCTCACCATAGCCTGATAACCAGCCACCCAGCCCTGCCCACCACTGCTTACACTTGGGTCCAGTGGGGTGGGAAGAAGTGTTCAGGAGGCACAAATCCTGCTTCTAGGACAAACACACTCCAGCATTAGCCTGTGGCCACATGTTTGGTCATTTTCAGGTTACCTGAGGGACTATTTTAGCACCTGGATAAGCCTATGAGATACAGGCTTGCACTGGGCAGAGCCCAAAGACATACAAATGCTTCTGCTTCCTAGGGAGGGAGCAGCAATGGAAGGCAATTATCCTAGAAAGAAAGGACTTGTCTTTCAATTTCTTACCCAATTGAAAAGCTTGGTGACATTTTCAAGAGATCATAATGTGACATAAGAGTAGAAAAAAATGGCATCACAGTTACATATTTACAGAAATGTGTTCTGCACTAGTACACACTATGAAGATGATCTGCAGCTGCCACCAGGTTCTTAGGACAAAAACCTCAGGGACAGTGCTCAAAAAAAGCCTGGTCATTTTGTAAGCTACAGGCTGCTCTGGTCAAAAATAAAGAGAATGAAGAGTGTAAAGGTAATCCTAATGTGATAAAAACGTGGCATAACAGATCCCATCACTTAACACACGACACACGTCCCTCAGCTGACAGACAAGATAACTGCATCAGTGAAGGCACAGATAAACCCAACTTCCTTAAACTGTAGGAATCCCTGAAGAGAAGCACTGCTTCCCACAGCCACAGCAGCCTTCTGTGCACCTCACGGTGCCCAACAAGGGAAAGTTGTTCCAGCAAGTCAGGGGCTGGTGCAGCTGTGGGACAGCAAACCCAAGCCTTCTCCCCACTCCTCCCCCATTATGATAAATTTTTATTATATACTGTTAAATTGCTCCAGGCTGCTCCAATGCACAGTGTATAAAAACCCTCCCTCAATCCACCACCAAGTACACAAATAAGACAGAAGAAACACAGTTCAGCCTCCTACTAATGCAAAAAATTTTAAACAGTGCTCCCTAATGAAGCGCATTTGCTCATGGCATGTTGATATTTCTTCAGCTGCATTCCCTCCCACAAAGTTAGAAATGCCTTCAAGATAACTAAAGGGAGGCAAAGCAGGCTGCTCCCAAGTCAGTTCCTCAGCCATGCATGAAGTGTCCTGTTATGTGAAGTCCATGCCTGCAATGAAGCTAGGGTGCCCCTTGCTTTTCTAATAAACATACTGAATGTGCCAACTCATCACCCAGCTCCTCCTACCTTTTCCCATGCAAGACCACAACGCTTCCCCCATCACTGCATGGATCCACAAAAAACACAGCAACCCAAAGCAGAGACTGGGTTTAGGCCAGTGCTCATGAAAGTACTAAAATGCCTCCAAGGTTCCCACACAGGTAATAAATAATGCTTGCAACCTCTTCAAAAGCCCTGTTGGGTCTCTCCTGCTCCACAAGCCTGGTGGTTCAACAAGAGCAAAGCCAACCCCCCCAGAAAGCACCGTTTGGTAGCTAGAAGATGCCACATGGTAAAACTGCCAGGGTGTGAGATGTAAACACAAAGATATCCATCATTTTAAAGTCTGTCTTGCACTGGCAGTTAATGTGGCAGAAAACAGCAATGTAAACACCACCTTTGCTGAGGACCGGACTCCACTCTCAGCTGTGCACAACTTCTGAGAAGTACTTGTGGGAGGGGCCCACATGGACATCTCCACCAATGGAGTCTGGCCAAAAAAATTCCATTAATCTAATGATCTGCTCTCTTTTAAGCACTCGCTAAACACATTACTATCATTATGCACTGAGATGCTGCAATAGCTGCTGATTCCCACTCCTATGAGGAAAGGGAAAATTTCAACCCAAAAATCAAGGGAATAAGCAGAAGACTAAAAATCTCTCCTAATTGAAAGAAGAGGAAGCAGCCGACAACCAAGCCCCTGGAACCTTGAGTAAGTAGCAGTAACTCAGAAACCAAAATTAGGTCATTACTGAGCATTGGAGAGTCAATGTATGCAGCTTCCAGGGAGGTACAGCAGACATGTCCATGGATGTGGTATCTATCATACAGCACAAGGTCAGCCACTCTAAAAGCTCAGCAGGATAGGAGCAGCCACATTCAGGGCCTTAATCAGTGTTTTGGCTATGCTGCTCCACAGTTCACAGAAACACTCCTTGTTTTTCACTAGCATCTTTGTGAGAAAAGTTCTCGCTGCAGTAAACCGCAGTGCTAATAGTTCACCAAAGCATTAACACATGGCTGCCCCACGAGCCACCAGCTCGGCTGGGAGGCAGCACTGGGGCAAATGCAACGCATGCACTTCCAATGCAGAGCTATCACACAAGGAGCATCTTCTTAACAAGTGATTCCTAAACCTGTTATTTCTGAAAATTGAATAAATCCAAACAGGACTTTTTTCAGTGTAAAAAAAAAAAGGAGGTTGTTTCCTCCTTACGCATCTTTCTGTGCAACGCATTTTGGCACAGCAGTACCAACTGAGAGAATATACCCAAATAAGCTTATAGATTAACCTTAAAAACATTACAACAGCTATCCTTTTTTTCTGTTTTAATGTATAAATTTATATGCTTATTTATGTATACAGCCTGGATTATTTTAACACATAAACTGTGCTTTGCACTAGAAACACAAGTATTACCCTGGTCTACAAAGGCTATCTCACCTCAAGGATCACCACTTCCTCAGAGCACCTAAAACAATTTTAACAATTTACTGAATGCCTTACAAGTGCATCTGGGTAGTTTTCACTCCACTTGCTAAACAGAAGGAATAACTGACCTTTAACAAAGATTTGACATCAGACATAAAATAAACATTAGCAAAACCAAACAAACAATAGCTTTGAGCTTTCTAAGTAGAAGTCTTTTCCTTTTCAGTTGTGCAACCTTTTGTCTCTGAGCCAACCAAGAATTCACTGCCAGAGAAGAATTTCATGCTTAATCAATTTTTGCCTCACTCACATTTGGAGATATCAGAGTTCCTCATCTTAACTGAAAATCCTGTGTGCTCATGATGCACAGACTGCCCTCTGCAATCACTGCAGTATCTGGGGATACAGGAGCAGTATCAGCATGCAAAAACTGTGAGGTGGTTTTCCTGCCCTGTCTGGTGAAACAACAAATTCATCTGCATCTCACTTGCTGATGAAGGATACTACTGCTGCTGCTGAACACAAGGACTCAGCTCATGTAAACTCTTGCACAATTTCTTTTATATTCTAATTGAAGCACTTAATCGTCTGCCAAAATCTTTCTCTAGCACAGAGAAAGCCCACCTGCCTTCTAGTTTGAACAACAGTCTGAATTTACAGGCACAGCTTTATTTCTGGAAAACATCTCTGTTGCTCACATACAAAGCAAGGGCCCACAGACAGACAGCTGGACAACTGTGGTAAAGATACAGTACCAACAATGTGCTGTACAAAGCTTTTGCAGACTCACCATGTGTGAAAGAGATACCTTGCTTAGGAGGAAAGGTCATCAGTCACATACCTGGACACATAAGCCTGCATGTGTGCCGATCTGAAAGGTCATTTAATTTTAATCCATACAGAAGCTGACAGCTTCCTAAATTTCCTCTTCTCCCATTCTTTTGCCATTTGATCCAAGCCAGCTGAATCTCTTACTTTTCATGAATACATTCAGAACAGCAAACACATGCAAGTAAAACACTGGTGACTGTCTATCCCAGGTACTATGGGTTCTCATATAAAAGCATTTTAAAAATAATATTAAAAGCATTTCCCCCAAGTGTTCTGTGTACACCATCCATCTGCTCAGACATCTCCACATTAAAGAAGAAAATTGCCTTTTTTCCTACTGATAGAAAACACAGAATTAATTTCCAAGTCAAGACAATTCTTCAGAACCTCACAACCTCCTTTTATCTTCTCCCCTGAAACAAGCTCCCGTTTTCTCCCCTGAAACAAGCTCCACCACTGCTTTGATACTGCCATTACTTCTCCAGAAGAGGTCTTCTTCATGGCATCTGTGCCGCAGCGCTTCGCAGGGTGTGCTGAAGAGGCTGCAGCACCAACCAGCTTTTTCAGACTGAAGCATCTGTGGATGAATATAATCTCTCTCACCTTCATCTGGACTCAAAGGCCAATTATCTTTGAAATAGGCCTTGTGGTCAAAAAGAAATGTTTTAATTCATACATATGTGCATATACAAAGAGGGACAAAAACCTCATCTCACCTTCAGAATATATCAGAAAATTAAACGCTGGAAGAGAAGGCAAGAAGCAAACAAAGCCATTAACTCTGTCCCAGACAAAACCAGTACAAAATGAGATTATTTTTTTAAATACATCAAAGAGAAAAGATGCCCTGAAACACCATAAAATAAACAAACTAAAATGCTGCTCTTCAGCTTCCATTTAACTGTGCTAGACAAATGAAAGACTTTAAAGGAAAGCTGACATGGATCTGCAAAGGTGACTTCAAAGAGCCAAATGCCAGCTGCCACATCCCAGATCCCCACTCTAGCTGGAGAGACACAGCGTGGGCTTCCCAATGTGTCAAACACATGTTCATAAGGGAAGGCAGCCAACATTCCTATTTTCTTTTCCTAGGAGTTACAACAAGTGCTGGGAAGTGGTGAAACATTATTTCTAACTTCTGTCCTGTTGCTCAGATTTTGGGGGGCTCACAGCAATCCAGGCTTCCTTTTCCCAAAGGTAACAAGTGTATCTCTCACTCCTTACCTTCCACTGCAGCACTGTGAAGCGTGTGAAAGATTCATGGATAAAAATTCTGTAAAGTTCTTGTTTTATTTACCTAAAAGAATTCTGTACATTTGCCACACTTAGATATTCATTTACATGATCAAGAGAACAGGCACTTGTACTGGAAGCCCTGACACAGAGCAGAACTGTGTTTTTTCAGACACGCTGCCACTTCCCTGTGTGGTGGGAGAGGACTGCTGAGAAGACAAGCCAACTTTGAGACAATTTGAAGAAGCTGTAGTTTTTAGAGAACAAGATTCACAACAATTCATGAGAGCTACCTGTAAACTAGATGCTATCACAGAAGTGTTATTACCAAAGGCTTTGTTACTCAATCCATGGTGCACTTTATTAATTATCACTACATTAAATTGACTTACTCAGTTTACCTGAAGAGTGTTGTTGGCCACCAAGCAACATCTTTCACAAATGCAATGAAAAATAACCTTAGAGCCAATGCCTTTTATAGCACTGGCATGCCAACCAAGCCCACAGTCCTTAATGGTATCACTACACCATGCAGCAATTTGCTTACCATTGGCGCCTCAGTAAAACTGTGAACACTGCATTTCATATTGATGGCAGGTAAGATGCTTGCCTAGGAAGGTGGAACACAATTATTTAGATTTGCAGTATCAGGCTTATTATGTCTGAGAGGAGACAAATAAAACAGTGACCTAACATATCTGTGAGAATGCACACATACACAGAGGCTCTCATACGCACATGCAACATCAAAGTGCCTATCTGACCATGCTTTAAGTTAAATATTTGTGATAGTTAATTTATTTGAACTTCTGTATTTGCAAGGCTCAGCGCTGGGCAGAAAGCCCTTTGAAGCCCTCCCAAACACACTAAATTATTGGAAACGTTTGTCAGAAAACTGCTGTATAAACTCTGCCAAGCTATCGCCAATGCTTCACAGACCCTTTCAATAATTGTGCCACCCACCTCTGCTGAACAGCTGGCTTCAAACCATCAGAGGTAGGCATGCGTTGTTTGTTTGTCTCTCTTGTGGGATGGAAAGCAGGACAACAGAAGTCAGTAAAGGAACATACTAGAGCATCAGATGGATGTACGACCAGAATTTCTGGATTTAACAATTTGCTTCTTCATTTTAATTGCTGGCTTTTGAAAGACTTCAGAAACTTTGCCAATTTGTGCAACCCTCTATTCTTCACTTTTGGCCTCAACTATACAGTCATTTCGCAGACAAACAAGTAACAGATGTACAATCTATATTCACCCCAAATCCTTTTATAGTAAAATGATTTCTGGCCAAATAATACATGTTGAACAAACAAACAAACAAACAAACAAGACACACCACTAATTCTTGTATTTTAAGATTATCTGCTACAACACCCAAACACACACTAAAGAAAAAAAAAAAAAACCAACCAAAAAACAACCCAAGTGTTTTTCATATACTCCTCAAGAATCCAGGAGCAACTTTTGCCCTCAGCCAATACCCCACAGGGCAGAGTGGCCAGAACAGATCACAGATGTCGTAGAAGGCAAGGGCAGCTTTCTGGGCTCCTCCTGCCACCACCAAGCACTTCTGCCCACTGGATCAAGATATGATTTCTGAAAGGGCAGGAGGACACCATTAACATTCTGTGTTGTTCAGGCAACATGAAAGAAGTTTCTATGGGTTTTTACCAAGGATCTTTCCAACATGGGAGTTTTTTCTGGAGCACAGACCAGGCTGCACTGGCTGCCATCACCCCAGCAGTCCTAGCACACTGCAGGTCAGTCTCCAGGGACAAGGCCACAGGGTCCCTGTGCAGAGGCATCCCCGCTTGCCTTTCCAACACTTGAGCTGGGAAGCCATCGGGCAAGTTTCCAGTTTATGATCAAGTACACACAGTTGGTCTCAAGAGTTGCAATGCAGAGAGTACTGGAGGTCCATGCATTGCACAGCACGCATCTGAGGACCATTCATGTCCAGTACAATGCAACTATTATGTTACTTTATGAATATCCTCCCCAAATATATGTTTAACACTGCACAGTTACAGAAGACAAGCACTTGTTTTGTTATAGATCCCATGGTAAACTGAAAACCAACATGTCAAATTTCTACGGTATGTTAGTTATAACATAGTATGGGCAAGTTAAACATCATCCAAGCGTTCATGCAATGAAACACTTGTAAAAAAACAGACACTATTTTAGGAAAAGACAAAGCCTAGGAAAAAATTATGCTTTGTTTTTCAGTATATCTATATATAATGCTGTGCATCTTGAGTTATTAAAACTACAAAACAGATGCTTAATGTCAAAACAATCAGCCCAAGTGAAACAATATTCATTTAAAGCAGGGGTGCATATCACGTACCTTCTGCCACCTACAGACCTGGAAGTCCTTTGCAGAAGTAACTGGCAACACAGCATTTCTCAGTGGTAATGCTATGAGAGTAAAAGCACAGCCATCCAGGGTGAACTGGAGCGATCGTATAAAGTCCAAGCACTAAAAAACCTGCTCATTTTACTATACTGACCCTTCAGAATTGAAATTAGTAAGATGTGATAAATGGGAAATTACTGCTTTTTTAAGCAGCTGAAAGTGCTTTTACCTGACACACAGGCTGAGTGAGGCCTTCAGTTCCAGTGATGCTGCAGCTCCTAACTGCTGAGGACTGGGGCTAGATTTTTTTTTTAACTCAACTATAAATCAAATTGAGTAAGTTAGTGTCACTTATTTCCTATACCAAAATCCCCAATGACTCTTCCAAACAAACAAAGAAGAAAATAAACAATAATTCAGCTCAGTTGGTGTAAAATGTGGCTGCACACTGCCCACTGCAGAAGTCTTCCAGTGGCTGGAATGGCTGCTTCGCTCCCTGCACACACAATTTAAACTGTTCTTTTTGGAACTAGCTGCTCCTCAGCTAGTTTTCAGGTCTCATCTTTTGGGTACCGAAGGAAACCACGCTTACATCTCCCAGCAGTGAGAGAAAAACCTCCAGAGTGGAGATGTTGCATCTGCAAGCACTCCAGGGGACCAACCACCACCCTGGAAAGCCTGTCTGAAACAGCTATGCCTTCTGCTGTCACGCACACCTTTCAAGGACACAGCACCCAAAAGGAGCAAGGAAAAACAAGTACTTCCCTTGCAGTTTTCTTTATGGCTTCCTGCACTGGAAAATATTTTGATACTGATCATGATGGAATTAATTCAAACTCAAGAGGCAGCCCAGACGCTTAAAAATAAACTGGTACCGTAGAGCGTTGCTGCATTAGCATGTTTTGCATAATTCATTTCATCGTGCTGTGGAGAGCTCTTCAGTTCCCGCTCCCTGCAAGGTCACGATGGCAGCACAGGCACGTGCTCCTCCTTGGTTTCCTCTAGGCAGAGCCAGGCATCAGCATTCCCTGCCCAATCGAATCAAGCCGAGGAGAAGGTCTGCAAGCAATGCAGGGGGTGGCTGCAGAGATGATGCTATTACCTCCAGGCCTGTTTCACTGCCTCCCCTGGAGGACCACTCTTGAAAGCTGTAAGCAGGGTAAAAAATTTACCATTTTTTAAACAACTTTCAATTCCTGCTATAGAAGAACACTCTATTTAGGAGTACCCTATTAGCACCTTGATTTAAAAGGAGCTCAAGAAGAGCCAGGTTGGTGACACCTTTTCACATGAAGCTTCACATTTGGTTAGGCACAAGCCAGCTCACCAACATCAGCGAGACACGTCCCCTCACACACAGGAGCACATCAGTGAGCTATGGAATGAACAGCACTAAACTCCACTGAAGGACATCACTGACTCCTGACAACAGCTTATGCAGCAGAATCCGCAGCAGAACCAAAGCGGTTGATTTAACTTCCCCACACTGCAAGTCAGCACTGGGCATCAGTGGCGCCATTTCATCTGGACACAAGTTGTGCCCACTGGAGCAGAAACCTGCCCCATGACACCCTTCCCTGGCCCTCTCCTGCTCACATCCCCTCAAGAAGCTGCAGCTCCAAAGCAAGTGTCACGGAAAGAACAGTAGTTAGGTCAGCACAGAAAAGCAAAAGCAAAACTGAAATCAGTCACAGGGATTTTCCACTTCTAAAAATTAACAGTAGGCTGTATTCACGCTTGCTTCTCTGCTATAAAGTTGGAAGAACACCACCACTGAAAAAACAGCATAAATGCTGAAAGCTCAAGTCTAAAAAAAGTATTTGGGGGGAGCAGACAGGAACTGGCACTAAGTCTGCCTTTAGTAACACCCCAATGACCACACAAAAGATCAGAAAGAGAATGTCAAAGCTTGGTTTCACTTTAGGATGCATTCCAAGCTACAAATAATGAGAAAAAATTCCTGTAGGGCATCTTACTCCCTTAGCTAAGAACTGACAGACCAAGATGACAGATTTAAACCACCTTTTCTAACAAACTTGGGGGAAAAAAATATTTTATTCAGCAGGTTCCAGCCTCAATGCAAGAGCAAAAGACTGCCTGGGCCCTGTCAAGAACAGATATGGCACTGATCCAACAAAAAGCACCAGACCGGTCCCTTCTGCAACTGCAAGGGGCACCCAGCACCTAAATCCCCAACGGAGGAAAACAGTTCCCTTCTTCTCTTAAGTAGCCATACGAGCATCAGAAATGGGCTGATAATTAGCACATGCAGCTTCAGACAGCTGGTTTGTTTTAAAAAGGATTTATTTTAAAAGTTGCCTGAATAATTTACAGTCTTTGTCAAATGATGCAAAAATGTAATAAAAATAATAAGCACCACCATGAACTTTTGAACAAACACATGAGGGAAATCAAACATTTTTGTTTGGTTTTGTGTTTGTGCTGGGGTTTGCTATTTGGGGAGGGGGAGAGGGAGTTTCTGTAGACTTTAATACCTTTTCATACAGCATGGAAAGCTGGTGATTTGTGGGGTTTTTTTTAAGGAAAGCCTAAAGGCAGACTCCAGTGGCTCCAAGGCATTCACTTGTCAATTGAAAACAATTCAATGGCTACTGTTTCATTTAAGATCATCTTGTAAATTCTGAATTTCACTTTGCACCTCTCTCAAGTTCTTTCTTCAGCAGCACCCATTACATTTCCATTATACACCATGGCAGAAGAGACCATTTAACACTTCAGGGCCAAGTTTTGCATGACCTTGCTTATGAAGACAAAATAAAACAAATTAAAACCAAACAAAACTGTACCTTGAACACAAGGTTAAGGAAGTTGACAGAAATGCTTGACAAAGCTTTAATGCACTGGAGGAAAGACGATGTTGCAGCCTACGGAAAAAGACAGGGGAGCCTGCTAGCCCATGCTCAGCAGGAGGAATTGAACACCTCAGAAGTGATCACCCCGTGAGCCCAAGGGGCACTGCACACAAGCCACCCCAGACGTGGGGACCAACCAGGAACCACACCACGAGCTAACCCCACCAACACTGCGCAGAGGCCTGTCCACTTCCCAGAAGAAATATGGGACTTCAGCCACCAAGCACAGCATCTATGGAGTTCTCCCTGGATTCCTGCACAGCAAAGGAGCTGCAGGTGGGAAGCAGGGTCTGTACTGCAAACAAACCCTGTGCGCACTTAAAGGGAGAAGAAAAAAAAAGAAAGCATCCTGCTGAGTTCAAAGAAGCACAAGTTTCTCACCCCATTTGGTTTTTCACCTTAAGCAGTTGATTGACCCGTTGTTATTCACCTTAGACAAAAGCACAGGGTAATTTGGAAGGAAATACAACATGATGATGATGGGCTTACAAAGCACACAGCACAAAAACACTTAGGAAACCTCTATACCATCATTACCATAACTGGGTTTGCAGATTGAGGCTTTGACACCCACCTGAAGCAGCAGTCCCCTTCCAGAACAGCCCAGGCCCTTTGGGGAAAGGGATCGAGCCCCACTGCTTGGGCATAAAACAGCTATCCCTTTCACCTGGGTCTTTCGATAAAAAGCTGACTGCTTTCTCTCAGGCTATTCAGAGCTTAAGAAAAAGTGACACACGCAGTTTGACAGAATGGGTTCATACTTCCATCATTGGAGCCCAATATATTAAGATTATTTTGTATGGAAGAACGGTACACAGAAAAATACATGCATCTACATCATCTTAGCTATTTTTTTTAAGTCTTCCAGGTTTCCAGGATCTGAAATTAATTTTAGGTATGTAACTAACTTGCTAGTAGCTAAATACCCACTACAGTATCCTCATATTCCACTCAAAAAAAAACCCAGTTTGACAAAAAAATTCTCCTGTGATGTCTAGGTGGAAAAACTTACACATGCCATCTACTGATTTACAAAGCAGCTTGACAGATATGTCACCACCAAGTAATACTCTCTGTAAGTTTAACTTTTTAGAAATATATATATATATACACAAAACAATGTGCTTTATTAGATTGTTTCTTCAAGCAAAAGGCGTCATTGATTGAATCATTTAAATAATACCTTGAGGAAAGAGCCCCGTGGTAGAGTCTGTCAGAGATGAAGACTGAACTGGAAAACACAACAGGTCTTCTCAATATCTGAATTTTAGAAACCCCTTCTCCTGAATATTGTTCCTAAATCTAACTTTAGTGTCTCCCAACTTCCATAGCATTGCTTTAAAATTCCACAAAACTAGCTCAAGTTACCCTGACAGGAGAGTAAAGGATCTCAACTTAAATGCATTCCAGGAAAGTTCTGTTAAATTTAGGAATAACAACAAGGAATCCAGTGCTACACCATCCCCATTGAAGCAAGGGAACTAATACTACCTCGCAGATATCTCCTGCAGCCATGTCATGCTCTTTAATGATTTGCAGATTCTAAACCATACATATTATAAAACAATGCATAATATATTTGATAGAAGATTAGCAAGAGGAATGGAAAACAGCTGGAAAATGTTACAGAGTTTTCACACTGACCTTTCAAATTCTTCAGCAATAGACACTAAAACTTCCTTGACTGGTATGGAAAATGATGCTTAAGACAAAATCTACAATGAAGAAGGAAATTCTAACGAAACAGAGAAGCTCCTCTGAGCAAAGCCTCAAGTGAATGCAACAGAAGCAGAGATGATGTCTTGCCTCTAAGTAGGTACCATTATACTAAACTGAGGACAGAGCACAGCAGGGCTTGAAGCGGGGCAGCAGAAACACCTCTTTCCTCCACATTTTCCTCACGCTTCAGACACCTCTCTCCATCCTCCCAGACCGGGCACAGAAGACTCCTTTGTAAAATAAAACACCACTTGGTGGGGGTAAGAGGATATTTCCTGTTAACTTCACTGCAGATTTGTAATCCAGCAGTCAAATTATGTCAATCACAGCTCATTAGGCAACAATTTACCCTGCCAACTCTTTCCTGGCTGCTTCCTCCAAACCACGTGTCATTTGCAAACGTGCAACCCCGTTACCAGTTCAGAGAAAGACCACCCTGCTGCAGGAGCTGGAAGCCTGGGTTTTACCCCCACATCTCCAAACACACGACTCCCTGCACCAGTGCCATAATGTCTACAGACACATTCGGCGCACTAGGTTTGCAATGGTGCTCACGCATGCTGAGCAATGGTTCCCTATGCAATAAACTAGGGTTGGTTACCAGAACTCATGATTTACACACTCTTCCCCCATGTGTCCCTATGATAAAGCCAAGAAAAGAATCCAACACAGCTGAGAAGGAAAAGCAAGCATGTTGGGGAAGGAGCAATGGTGGGAGGTTCCTGAAGACTCATACCAGAGTGCTGGCAAGCTCAAAGTCAGTGCTACAGCTGGGATCCTACTCTCAGCTTATCCAGCACCCCTCCTGGGCAAATTGGAAACTTGGTGGCAATAACAAGCCGTCACTTTCCTGGGCTTTACGCTCTCACATAAACTTGAAACTAATGGAGTTATTTCACACGTTCTACCAAAAGAGGAGAATTTTCATCAGTTTGAGAGGATGGAAGAAACACCTGGCTTACAGACAGAAACCTGGATCTCTCTTGGGTTATCCTCCACATTTTTCACCTTGAAGTACATCCCATCAAATACAATGTCTTCCTGAAACACATAGACAGACCCTGCTCCTCACTAGCAGAGACAAGCACATATTTCAACACAACAAACAAGCCAGGGTAGCACATTCGCTGCACCAGTCCCAAAACCAGTACCAGGAGACACAAATCCACAGGGAAAATCCTCTCACGTCATCTGTCCAGCAGGCCAAGAGGTGTGACACAGCCAGAACTGGCATCACTGTCTTTCACCTCAGTTGAGCACTGCCATACATAAGCTCAGTGCATCCTCAGTAATGCCAATAGCACCATTACAGACTGGAGGAGTGTATTAGCACAGTCAGATTCGAGAGCTTCACCAAAAAAAGTGTGACCTGGAGCACTTCCCATCATCTCCTGCAATTTCTGCACCTCAAACCTCAAAAAGCGAGGCTAACCAAGGAGCAGTAAGGTGACTATGTACGTTTGAAGTGGACAAGCTACTTCACCAGAGACCTTCCTCAAGACTAAGTCTGCTAACAACCCAGCAAATGCAAGCTAGTACACACATGCAGCACCTTCAGGTGCACTGCTGCTCATCTACCCCTTTGCTGGAGGGACCACAGAGATCCTGCAGATCAGGAGAGTATGTTCAAAGTGAAAAAAATAAAACAGTCAATTGTCATGGCATCTGCTGTAGAAACATGGCCAACCTGTGCTCCCCTCACGGACATGGATGTGTTTAAGAGGGCGCTAATTCTGCACAAGGAGAAAAGAATAAAACCTGAAAATAGTTTTGTGACGCTGCACAGGAGGAACCTTTCCCGCATGGCCCCACTCTTTACCCACAGAAACAAACTGCTCAACATGATGACTGTACCTGCATGCAGCTGCACCTTAGCCAAGCTGCATGTTCACCAATGTCAAGAACAGTCTTGCAAACTTCATTAGTGGTACGAAAATTGCTACTGTCAGGAAAGCCCTTCAGGACCTCAACAGGGCTCTCCGAGCACATAAGCAATGCCTGTGCCAGGCTAATTTCTTAAGGCAGCATGTAAAGAAGGTAAGATTTAGTCCTACAACCTTCAACATCTTCTTCATACTCTCATCTCCTGACTAATCCTTTCTCCCTACAGAAAATATTCCTCATCTTTTTCCGCAACCATCATTCCTTTCTCATTAATCCCTACTCTTCCACTGCCTACCCCATTTTCTGGGGTTTGACCAGTGGCACAGTCATGCTCCCCTCAGAGCCGCAGAGAAAACAAAGTAATAACAGCCTAGGAGTTCATTCTTTCATAAACTGATCAGATATTTCCTGGAAGCTGCAACAAACCCCAGCCATCCTCAGTTGGCTTCAAAAAACAGGCTGAAGGCAATTTTGGGCTGTTCCAGCAGTAGTGTTTGGGCCCCATCTCACAGCTCCTCCAGATGGGAGCACAGCATCCAACACCCCATTTGTACAGGCATGCATCTGCATGGCCTGCCTCCCCCTCCAGCAAAGCTACAGCATTCGTCCTCTGACCCTTCATTTAAATCCATCTTCTAAAAACAGATGCCATCCACTCCTTTCAAGTAGCTCAAGAAATTACAGACACGATCCTGTTATCTCCCATATTTATGTTATACGTATCTAACACACTATGCTTTCCCAAATGATGTCTCTTCCTCGTACTGATCTCATCAATCGGTCCTAACTCAAACCCACTAATTTTCTCCCACAGACCATGCACACAGATTAAGCCAGGCATCCTTTTGGTAGGCTTAGACGAATCAAAATTTGATTCTGAGCCATGGCGCTGCTTGTGGGGGCATCTTCCACCTGCAAAACTACCACAGGTTTCCCCGATGAGAGCAAGGCAGGATCAGGCTTTTTCACTGTGCTTAATAATCATAACATCTCACTCACCATTTGGCTCGTCAGTGGGGGTTCCTGACTGAATAGGCTTATTCTTTTCTTAGACATGATAATCTAATTGGGTCTAACCAGAAATAATCCCCAACACACACCAGTTTGTGAATCCTCACTCAGCACCAGGAGTATTTAAAATACCGGGGGGGTTGCTCTAGTATCTGATATGGGAATTACTCTCGCAACAGCTTGCCTTGCTGGGTTTCACATGGCATTAGAGGGAACGCAGGACATGGCATGTACGTGGGTTTTATTCGCTCTCCTGACCTAGCTTCTCTTTTTCATATAAACGTTGGTCAGAAGTAAGAAACACTTGGAAAAACAGATGGGTAGTGATAATCTACTCACAACACTTAGGTACCTAGAAAACAGGCCGTTTGCTCAAAACACTCCCATGCAACACCAAGGGAACCACTGTCTTTGCCTGGTAAGTTCTCCTGTGGCTGTGATCTTAAACACCGAGTCCATCAATCTGCTCAGGAGAAGGGAAAGGAATAGAATGAAGACCAGAGCTCGACAGGACCGCCGGCAGCTCAGAACCAGCCCGGGTGAACCGCACACACGTGCTGGGGACTTGGGGGCAGCAGGACCAGTGTGTCGACGGGACCCATCGCCCAAAAGCCGGCCGAAGGGCGCGGGCTCCTCACAGCCCGGGCTCCTAGAAAGGGCCACGCCGAGGCGAGGCCGCACCACGGGCTCCGCATCGGTCCGCCCGCTGCTCTCCGCCAACGACCCGGGCCGGCACCGCCACAACCCGCCGTGGGCTTTGCTCTCCCAGCGGTTCCTCACAGGTTCGCCCGCCAGGAGGGGCAGACCCTGGAGTGTGGGAACCGCCTCGGCTCGGGGGAAGGCGGCTCTTCGAGGACTCCACAGACAAAGAACCGCAGCCGGCACACACGCCTGGCCCGGCTCCGCTGCCCTCCCGCCCCCCTCCGCAGCGGCCCTGGCCCCGTCCCGCCGCCTCCGGCTGGGCCGCGGGATACGGGAGACAACATCCCGCAGAGCCCACCTGTGCCACCGGCCCCAGTGGAGATTGGGCGGCCGCGCCGCCGAGGGGAAAGTGCGGCGGGGCAGTTCTCGTCTCAGTCTCCAACTTTTCCCCGGCTCCCAGCCACGCAGCAGCCGCACCCCACGCACGGCCCTGGGCCAGGCGCGGGGCCCCCAACTCTTCATCAGCCCCTCCGCGAAGGCCCGCGGGCGGGGCAGAACGCGGCGCCCTCTCCCAGGCGACCCGACCCGCTCCCCACAGACAATGGGACCGGCACTCACCAGGACCACTGCGAAGCGCTCCTCCAGCTCACCGGGCTCGGGCATGGGCAGCTTGAGAGGTACGCTATGCGCCCTGAACTCCGTCTGCTGCGAGTCCATGCTCCCCGCGTTGCCCATGGCGGCGGCGGCGGCGGCCCCTCCGCGCTACCTCCGCGCTCCGCGCCGCCGAGCCAGGCGGGCTCCGCGCCCCGCGGTCGCCCTCTAGCACCGACGGCGGAACGCCGCGCCGCCGCCCGTCATGGCTCGCCGCCCTCGCCCTCCCCCCGGGGCGGGCTCGCTAAGGCTCCGGCTGCGGCTCGGCGGCGGCTCCTCCGCATGCCGCCCCGCGGCCGGCACGGCCCGCACAAAGCCCCGCTCCGCCCCCGGCCCGGGGCGCACTGGGACTGGTAGTCCCACCGCTGTCCAGGGGAGGGCCGGCAGGGAAGGGGCTGGCTGCGGGGTTGGCGGGGGCCTTGAGGGTGGGTGTGGGCTAGGGCATCCCCTCGGCGTCCATTTTCCCTCGGCGGGTTGCGCTGTCCCCTCAATCTTCCCTCAGTCAGGCAGCCTGTCGCCGGCTACCCCCAGCTTTGCCCGTGGAGGGTCTGCGTGTGCGGGGCTGTCGGGCCTGCGGTGTGCACCTCCAGATGCCTGAAGTGGTGTTGCACTGAGGGACACCACTTCTGCGGCTCAGGGGCCTGTTGGCTTCGAATGGCGGGAAGCCTTCTGTACACTGAGGGGCTCCCAGGAGCTGCGGCCCTGCTTGCTGCCCCCACAGTCCGCACCTTGATTTAGTGATATCGGAACAGTGGCATGGCCAGTCTCAGGGTGACACCACTCAAACAAATCCGTAATCGACACAATGCAGCCTCAGTGTAATCGGGAGGATCATCTTCCTCCCAACCATGTCAAAGCTGCCTGGTCTTCAGATGCTATTTATCGTTTCGTTATCATTCCCTACAAGTGCTTTCCAACACGGTGTTTAAGCATTGTGGTGGTTAAACCCAGACCCCACTAATGCTTTAACCTGGGCCGTGTGCAGAGGCTGAGTCAAAACACCAGCCCCAGTAGCATGGTACCTCCGTACCTACATCCAGTTTGGGGAAATTCTGCCATGCAGCTTGAGATACTATCAACCTGTATGGTGACTGTGCTGCCTTGCACTTACATCTGGTTTATTCTCCAGTGCAAGACCCAATTCCTGTCACCCCCCCACCAATCCATATCCCATTGCCTTATATTAACATTCAATTATCCTTCCAGAGAAGAATGATTTTCACTTAGCTTTCACCTTCACAATGACACTCCTACTGCTGTTTCTCCTCCTGATCATCACTTCAGTCCATTCCTGCTTTGTCATCCCAGAGCAGGGATGTGCGTGTGTGCCACTTTGGTGCTCTGCATTGTGCCAGCTCACAATTACAGATAAAGCTACAAACACTGTTAAGGGCTCTCCATGATTATCTGTGAAGTTCTGCCTTTTGCTGCCAGCTAGTTCAGGGAACTCAGTAAATCTCATGAATTAAGATACAAGATGATTTACTAGCGCTGTTACCTGGCAGCCAGCAGTAAACGTACCTGTGCACTCTGCAGTGGGATTTGTATAAATTTCTGCCGTGATGTGGAGGCGTTTCTGATTTTGCCTGATAGGAGATGGTAAGCATCTACATGGAGATTAACTGGGGAGGGAGAAGGCAAAAAGATAAACATTATTGTTTAGAAAATGATCATTTTCTAATTTTTGTTATCTGGTATGCCAGTTGTCCTAGAGGCACAGCTTACAAAGCTGCCACAAAAGCAACACGCTGGGAGTCATGTGCTGCAGCACACACTCCTGCAGTCGAAACCCAAGGAAGTGACAGTACGCTTTTCCCTGAATGTCCTCTAAATTCAATGCACTAATTCTAATTAAACAAAGACGTAATACATTCACAACTGGGATGGTGAGCAGCACACCCTGTCCTGGCTTGCACCTCACCAGGGCACCTTGCCCATGGGGCATCAGCCAGCACAGGACTTGGCCCGGGACACTGAGTGATGCTGAAGGTGTGTATTCCTGCTCCACAGGTGCCAGAGAGGGTTACCCGAGGGACAGGTGAGAATTTCATATAACTCTTTTGTTAAAAGCCTAAAATTCTTGCAATATCCTTATTAAACAAAGTTTGGGGGAGTTAATAACAATGTTACTGTCAATAGTGAAGGAATTAGTAATAGATACTTTGCCTGATGTCTTTTATCTAAGACTATCACAATTCTTTGAAAGATTAATCAGTTAATTAAGCTGCTGTGAGATAAAGGAGCATTGGACTATCACAGATAACAGATGAGGATCAGGGCACTGGAGACAGTCTCTAGCCAGGGATCCTTCACTCTCTCAGCAGCGGGGTGCCAGCTGTGCTGAGCAGTCGCCACTCCCCAGGCTCCTGTTGTGGAGCAGGAGGCCTGAAGCTGAGCACTGCAAACCAGGAATCACCTACCATTAGCCTCAGCTCCCTTTCAAACCCAGCAGCAAACGCAGTGCTGAAGTGTCCCAGCTACAGCAGTTGCGTGGTATAGGGAAGCATTACTTGCCTTACATTGCATATGGGAAAAGGAACGTGACACAGCTTTACAGAGAAACCTGAGTGTCCTGTTAATTACGTACAACAACAAACTTACTCCAATAATGAGGAGTCCTGGCATTTTCCAGTCAATACCTCCCACCATGGAAGCACTTGTGAGCCTTAGTTTTCTGAATCAAGGGGATTTCTAAGTCACTCTGGGCAAAGGGAGATGTTTGGGGACTGGGAGCTGCTGCTAGCCATGCATACCTGGGAAAGGTTAGGATAATTGCAGGGCAAACTGGATTCTTTGGCTTACATTTAGGCAAGAAGCCAAAGGCAGCTCTAAGTTGTGCTATGAGGCGTATTCAGTTCAAAAACAGACTTGCAAAATTTTTAATGAAACTAACCATTGTGTATGGTGATGGTTTAACATCAATGCAGTAGTGCAAAGGAAAGGGATTCTTTTAAAAGAGCAAGATGATTTTTGAGCAATTTGTTGTAGTCTGTAACTGGGATGTTGACATTTGCAAATGTCAAAATTAGTGTGGCAGCATTGCTAAATAAAAAAGCTACCTACCTGGCTCACACTTAAGCTAAAGAGTCTGTTCTGGGATCAAAATTAATAAACAAGACCTTAATTTTTGCATTTATTTATTAAAACCAGATATACAGTGTGTAATTTATAGAGCTCATCCCAGGCACCTCGGCAGCTCATGCTGGGGGATGGCCACTAGGGAAGTTGTTGACTGCACCAGGACTACTGGCTGCACGAGCTGTGCAAGGCCCTTTGCCTTGTGCACATGTGGAATTTTGCTGGGGAATGAGACAAATACTTCTCAGCCTTTACTGAAGCTAACCAATACTTCTGTTTGTCACCAACATCTCGACAGTGAAACAAAGATGGACATTTGGGGCCACGTCCTCTCTGAACCAGCGTTCTATGGAAGAAACTCCAAAAGTAAAATAAGATTGTTTTATGAACCCTCATGTTCCCCCATTGCTCAGCATTTCCAGACAGATCCTGAGCTGACACTTCAGTGAAGTTCCGGGTGATCTGATAAAATGTTCTTAAAGTTGGAGGGTCAGGCTTTAATAAATAGCTAGATCCTAGCTCAGAATTGGTAAAGGTAGTATTCATTCAGAATAAAGATGTAGTGCAACCATAAACTCTCCTCACGAGAGCTGAGTGGTGTACACTTAAGAAGAGATTATTGATTGCAGTGCATGAGCAGCTGACCTTGCCTAGACAACTACAGAGGACTTCTTCTGCAATAAATGTAAAACAAAATAAATAGGCTGCTTTCTGAGAACAGTCTTTTCAAGGAAAATCAGCTTCTGCAGGGATTTTCTCATGATAGGAAATAAATACTTGCTAGTCTTTATCCTCATGCACATCCAGTGTTAAAGAAGGTGAGGTTTCACTTCAGTTCATCATGTTTTACCTAGCACGACATATCTGCTATCTACTTCAGTGCCTATTAGTCTTTTATTTAAAGCAATTTCCGACAAATACCAGAAACCTGCCTTATCTAGCCTCAACAGATTGTAGAAATAAGTTGCAAAATAATGGCCAGGCCTGTTAGCCTTAGTGGTATTGTAGGTTATCTCAGAACAGCATGCATTTTTTTTGAGAATTAAAAAAATACAAATCTAAAAACCACCTGGAACCTGGGAAGTTTGCAGTCATTCCAAAGGACCTTACCGCTTGCCATATAGACACCTTTTCTACAGCATGTTCAGCACATAAAGCCTCATTGGCTTTGATCCTACCGTCTGCCACATAGGTGGCCATGTATGTCTGTCTTCTACTGTCTCTTTCCATGCCTGTGTTCACATCCTCATTGCACAATTGCTGTTTCTGCATCTTGTGCTGAAATCGGAGCTGGTGATAACAGATAGAAATACTGAGTCCCAGTACACAGTTATTAGGTTCACATATTATTAGCCCTCTGACTTTTCTCTGTCTCCTAGAAATCTAATTATTAACTTTGAATCTGATTTACTTGCAGCAGCTACGCTCTGGTTTAACTGTGCTGACATCCACTTACTTCCAACACTTGCTCGTGCAGATCAGATGCAGCTTCATCAAAGCAAACTGTGATGTCAATAGTGATGAGATCAGCCTCCAGTTTCTGCTCAGGACCACTCCTCTGCCACCAGCAAGCACTAAATATCACATCCAGATCTCCTGCAGGAAGGGTGCATGCAGTTACGCCTGCCTAATCCAAGACCAATCGATCTTTTCAGTCTCGCTGCTTTTTCCCGAGGCACAGGGACACCTCCCAGCCTGTGGCACTGGACTGACAAGCCTGAAGCCAGGCTGTGTGCGAGCCCCACACTGAGCATGGAATGACATGCAACAGGATTAAGTGCAACCCTGACAGTACTGCTTTTTCTCAGCTTTTAGGAGAAGTGCTATGTGGAAATACTTAGCCCAATTATTTTGCATCTTCCTTCTGATTTTTGAGTTGTTGCTTGAAAATACATAGGTTTAATTGGAAATTGAGGGACATGTGTGCAAGGGCAGCATGGCAAGGGGAGTGGGTCAGGGCTTAGCAGTGAGAGTTCCTGCTAGTCCAGAGAGTGCTTTGCAGAGGAAGCCTGAGCAGATGTGTTTAACAGAAAAGCTGCAGTAATGGCAAACAGCCCTGTTTCTGCCACTGCTGGTTTACTGACCTGGATTTCTGAGACGTAAAGTAAGGCCCCCATACTCATTTGCCATGTCTCTGTTGGGCCCACACCTGGTTTTCTGCCCACTAACTAGACAGAAAGCAAAGCTGTGGAGGCAGCTCGTCCCACCTGGCTGCTCTAGTGCAGGGCCTGGAACACACGTGTTATCTGACTCTTCACGTGGGCACCTAGAGCCTGATGTTGTCCTTAAACGCTTGTGCCTTGTCCTGGTCCTACCCCATGCTGCTGCCATCTGTTCAAACCAGTGGACAGCCTATAGTGCTTCCTTTTCCTTTTTTGATTTTTCCCTATGCAAGGGAAGGGGGTGAGCAGTCTGTGATCCCTTCCCTCTCCTTTGGAGAGACTGGTGGGAAGAGCAGATGCAGGATCACAAGTCCACGATGGACGTCTGATTTTTGCAGCAGCTTTTGCATCAGCCCTGCCTGGACACTCTATCTCATAGCACCCTCCACCTTCACAAACATCCTAGGGCTGCAGTGGTTGAGAGCTGCATTTGAGGGAGCAAGTCTCTTGCCTGCAGACCCAGGTGCCCTCAGTGGCACCATACAGTTGAGGTGAACCTTGGAGAAGGATGAGCACAGGACCCCCACCTTCCCCTGTCTGTAATCCAGCATAGACCAGCAGCAGTCTAGCCCAAGCTCAGCACTGGAATGGCTCCTGGGAAAACGCCTCCAACAAGCCCAGCTCCCTCTGCCTCCAAGCCGGAGGCAGAGGAAGGGTGCTGCCCGCCACCCCACTCAGGCCTGATGACCATAGCTCCAGGATCTTGTCAGGTAGGAGCAGTGCAGATTCCTGTTAATTTTTAAAGGTGAGGCCACACTGTTTTGGCAGAACTAGGGTTGATGTTCTCAGTCAAGTGCAAACCTGCCTGGCACCATGGGCTGCTGAAGACTCAGTCCAATTTATTTTTAGTAAAGCTCAGATTCTTCTTCTCCAGACAGCTAGTCTGAATGATTTGCTACAGTTTGGAGAAAGAATCAGTTATAGAAAACAGCACGAGCATTTGTTCTGTGGGATGTAGTACAGAGAGTGTCTGCTTTTAAAACGTCCCCGAGAGAGGCACTTACGAAAACAGGGTACTTGCTCATCTGTTACACTTCTTCAAGAAATTAACAAAAATTAAGGCTAAAACATTGCATGCACTGGAAATAAGAGGAAACAGTTTTGTGATCCTCACTCAGCCTGTATCTGCGTACATCAGAGAAGTTCCTAGGATGTGCATCGACTAGGAGATGCTTGGTCAGTGTACATTAAGTTTGCTTCTAGGCTGGGCTGCCTGATGGAGAAGGTGAACTGCTGAGCAGGGTCTGGGCACTGGCAGTGGCTCACAGCCTGCAAATGCAGTCACATTAAAGCAAATGACAAGCCAGCAAAGCAGAGCTAAGGGCACATGGGTGTCTCCCCAACATGAGGAACCCACCTGCCACACAATCCACACACCCTGCCTCTTCCCTCCTCCCTCTTCCCAACACATTGTAGATAACTTGAGCATCACACGTGGAAACAGAATGCAAAGGCTGGGGCAGACGATCCCCCAGAAGAGCAGTGGACAGTGAGAGGGCACCAAGCACTCCATTTGCTTCAAAGCCCTTGACAGCATCACAGCCTCCAGCCCACAGACAGTGCTCACCAGAAGAGCCCCTGCGTGTGCACTCACCCTGTACTGGGGTGGTGAGAAGAGCCTGTGATCGTGACATTCAGAGCAAGACATGGGATTTCTGTGTTCAGCCTCATGCCATCTCACTCATAAGTAAACGTAAAACAAGTGTTATTTTCTGGTATGATGCACCCTGGCCAGGAGCTCATTCATGATTTATTGGCAGGAAGGCAAGCGAACAAAACACAACTTCTGAATTCCCAGAAAGGCAAAGAATTGTAAATGCTAATGCAACTGAGATAATGGAGCAGAAAATAATGGAAGAGAATGAGTCAAAATTTAATAACGCTTATATCTGAGTATAAAGCTGCACTTTCTGAACTCAGATGGAGACAGAGGCTAGGGTACATGTGTCCCTGCCCATGGCAGGGGGGTTGGAACTAGATGACCTTAAGGTCCTTTCCAATTCTAACTATGATTCTATGATTCTATCTGTGTGCCTGTCTGTCAGCTTTAAACTGGCTGTAAAAAACATAGCTAGGACAGAATAATTTACTATGCGGACATTTTCTAACCTTTATGGACTATTACTATTAATTGCAAAAAGATTTTTCTCTATTTTTTCGCTGGGGCACTTATCAGTGTGTGGAGTGGAGGGGCTGTATTCAGTCGTCTCCTCAGCTCTCAGCTGGCTTGTCGCTCCAAATGACAGCCATGGGACAATGCCGGCCATTGTGCCCACAGCAGGAGAAAAGCTCTGTGTGCTTCCACGCAGGCTTCGGACAGAAATGCCCCACAAGTTTCCATTGTTTTTCCACCAAAGGCTCTTGACAAAGAACTCCCAAGGATGGTTAGGCAAGAGGAATAAAATTAATTTAATCTTTTCAGCTGATAGAAGCTGTTTAGAAGCCTTAAATGGGTTTCAGAACTCATGAGAAAAATATGGATTTCAATTTACAGGACTGATTAATAACATTTGTCTCCCAGCAAGGCAGGGGGAGGGGGAAGATTTCCAAGAGCAAGGTTTGTGCAGTCACTGGAAATACCTTTTCCAGACCTTGCACTTTAAAGCATGTTTTCTGGTCTCACCAGCTCTCTCTCTGTCAACATCTCGCAGTGGTCGAAGGTCCCAGCAGTGCTGTTGCTGGGCATGGACCCCACCTTAGCCCTGCCTTCCCATGCAGACATCAGGGCAATGCAGGGCTGGCAGTGCTGCAGCCCTCTTTGCTCTTGTTTTAAATTTAGGGTCTCTTCTGCATTTCCCAAGTGAAAATGTTGCTTGCACCCATTTCCACATCCCTGAGAGCTGGAGGAGTGTGGGGTGTGAGCTTTCCTGGGAATGCTTTCCACTGCTCACCAAACAAGCAACCCTGTGAAGGTAGGAATGGCTTCTCTGTGTAGCTGTAGCCTGTGAGATCCCACCTGCTCCTATGGTGTGACCAAACTGGTGTGACTGTCTTTACCTCTACACCCTATTTGTAGTGGATACTGATTTGAGATTCATCAGTCTCAGCTGATAGCTTTTCAGGGTAGCAAAAAGCACTGCTATGTGAGCTCAGGTACACAGATCTGGAGTTGCTCAGCGGACCAGCAAGCTTGCTGGGAGCTGGACACTTGGACGAGTCACTGCTTTGCTCCTGCCTGTGTCCAGCAGGTCCATTTCCCTCCAGGTCCCACAGGTTTTGTTCTGATGCTAAATTGAACGAAAGGTCAACCATGTGAGTCTTCCCATAAAACAAAGATTTCCCCTTTCCAATGAATTCTAAACATCTCCACTTCTGTTACAAGACAAGGATAACAGAAGTTCACACTGAATTATTTACTGCTTTAGTGAAACAGGGAACTGAAGGCAGACTGGCTCACTTTGGCTGAACCCAGGCAAGAGTGAAATGATGTTAGATGCAAGAAGCATGAAGACAACTTGCTGCATCTTTAATAGTTATTTTAAGAAGCCAGCTGTGGGGGGATTGGAGATACCAGCTGATACGACTTCTAACGTCCCTGTTGCTTTCTGGCCCACTGTACAGCTATGTCTGATGGTTGCAGTTGTGTGTGTCTTTTAACACTGCCATGAGTACCAGCATTGCCTTTGAAAGGCTCATCCCAAATCCTCTTGCCTCTGGAGAGATGCTTGTGATGTTGGTTGGCCGGGGTTCAGGGACAGCATCAAAGTAACCCCTGCCTCAGAGCTCTTGTGCTCCCAGCCAGCAACAAGACACTTTATCTGAGGACCTTCGAAAAGCGTGATGGTGATGTAGTCCTGTACTGGTTCACACACGATTTGTTTCAGAACAAAGCACGGAACAAACACTAAAGCACTGCTTCAGAGCCCACTGCATGCTCTCCTCTTGTTACCAGCAGCAGCTGCACAGCTGGAAGGACTGTACCTCGTCCTTGACTGTCTGCACTTTCGGCTGACAAGGCGAAGGAGCTCGCAGCACCACCTCCCTGGGAATAAAGCCATATGACAGAGCGCGCTGTTTTCTGAATTGGTGGTAACACAATTAAAGCACATTTCCTAGAAAACTGGATGAGGTGACAAACTGAGCCTCTTCTTTGCATGGCTTGAAACTCAGGCTAAACCAAGACGTGTGCATGTGAGTGCCTGCTGTATTTTTTTTAAGGCACGTGCCTGCATATGCATGCATGTTAGAACTACAACCTTTTTAATGTTTCAAAGGAAATGAAGCTGTTGCTAGAGAAAATATTTACAGATGGATAGCAGTAGCTACATCCTTTTGGCTGGTGTTTGAACGCTTGCATTGCAAATCATATCATTCCACCGCAAAACCAGGCCAAGCTAGTAATTATTGTTTGGGATGTGAAATGAGAATTGAGTGTGACCAGTGGGCATGCAAAGTGCCAGAATGTGTGTCAGAGAAAATGCTTATTCAGGAGGATTTTAAACAGTGTCCTGAAATGGACTGCAGCAACGTTATCTAAAAGCCATTTAACGGAGCACTTTTCCATACATGATTGCTGTTTGATTCCTGCCGACTCAGCTCCTCTTTGTTTTGCTTCTCCTTGCTAGCTAGAACAGAGATACTGCAGTGCAAGACTGGGTGGGTGACCTCAGTCTCAATGCCAAATGGATGACTGAAATGAACACAGAAAACACAATCCATTGTCTTCTCCCTGAAATGCCAGCTTTGTTCCACGTGGAGCTGCTGGCTTATTGGTATAACCCCTTCGATGCTGCAGTGAGATTTAAACTCTGCAGTCCCTGCCCTATCATTAATTTCAGCTTTAAATAAATGGTGGTATATAAAGGCTTATTTTGCACCTGGCAAATGGCAGACCAAGTGGGATGACAGGGTGGTGCCATGCCACTTACTGAAAGTAATTCATCCTCCATGTGCAAAGTATTCAGTTTGGTGCAAATTCACCCATAATCAGGTGTTTTCATCTCTGGTTGTGGCTTAATCTGTGGGTGTGGGCTGAAGAAAATTTTTTAACATTTTCTCACAAAATTACAATCTTCACAGCCTTCACTGTTGCTGGGCCTGATCCCCTCCAGAAAGCAGCTGGAGAAGCATATTGGGTGTTTTATCTAATGTCCCAGTAGCAGATCACTTACTGTGGTATGCAAGACACTCTCAGCTCTCTCCTCATTATCTCAATTACAGTAAAACATTCAGACTGTGAACCCCACACAACACCCAGCACTCCAGATTTAGGCACTTAGCCCTGGAGAAGGGTTAAAGTCAAACCTCACCCTCCTTGTTTTCCCTTGACCAACCTGGACTGCTGTTTGCTGGGCAAGCAGCTTTCTTGGATCTGTACTGGACACTTTCATCTCTCCATGGGCTGCAGGGGACCCTGGCTTGGCTCTGTGTCAGAGAGGCTAGTGTGAGAGGTGAAGGCAGAGGGATGGGAGGGATGGCAAAAGCCTTGGGGCTGAGAGGTTGTAAAAGGTGGGATACCTCTGCCAGGGAGACAACGAAGAGGATGCGTGATGGAAGTCTGTACCATCATGGGAGGTGGTTCACTAATTCTCAAATAATTAGTCTGTTGTGGGACTCAAGACTGGCTTAATTCATGGAGGAGGAGATTTATTCAACAGAGCAGTGCAGGTACAGCCTCAGAGTGAGAAGGTCCCATCTCTGGACTGAGGATACTCAAGGTGGCAAATGACATGGGGAAGAACATTCTTTTTCACACATTTCTCAGTGTATCCTCTAGTGGTAACTCTCCAGGACAGAAAGCTGTCTGGACCTTTGGTTCTCCTGTCTTTTAAATCTTCATCTGCTTTCCAGCTGAAATTCCCAGATCTTAAGTGTGGACAGAAAATACAGCGCATGCCAAGAGGTCAGACAGCACAGAGCAGCGTCAGTGTGCATGTCCTTCCTTGCTGTGGCTGCTGGGTGGGACGCTGCCAGTCCTTTTGGAGGAGCTAGAGCCAAAAGCTACCAGTCTAGGGAGAGACCTCGCAATCACCATTTACCAGCAAACGGATTCTGTTATCATTATTTGTAATTCAGTGAACCTCAGAATTGAAAAGAGTGTGTTTATCAGCCAGCCACAGAATTGACTGATAAATATTTTTGAAGGGTGGGCAAGAAAATGCTCTCTTCCTCCCACAGCCAGCCCTTGTCAGATTGGGTCCCTGCAGCCAGTGTGAGTGGCAGTCCTCAACCCCTGCTCCACCAAAGCTGATGCAAGTTTGCTTTTGAGGGCAGAAAGGTAGGATTTGATCAAAAACTCATCTGTGGGCTGGTTTTAGGAGCAGGATGTAGGACAAGTAAGAGCCTGGTCTGTGCTGGGATGCACAGTTCAGACAGGGATGTCTTTGGGCAGAAGTCAGGTCCAGGCCATCTGTGTTTGCATGACTGGGAGGACCTTCATGGCTACGTGTCCTTCTCAGTGTCCGCTTAATTGTCAGGCATCAAGAAAAGCTCTAGTTTTTGCTAAACATAGCAGGTGACATTTATGTCCTAAGTGGGTTGCTGTGACTTCCTGGCTGATTGGAAGCTTCTCCAGCTTCATCACTTGGAAAAACACAAGTGTACCTCCTGTGGTTAGATGCCGCTTGTAAGGGTGGAGCTATGGGTTGGACTTGAATCACATGGAATCCCTTTCTTGTTTATCTCAAAGCTTGGGAAGTTACTGTCAGTTTGCTGTTGAATTTTCCGAGTGTTTTAACACATGTCTAGCAAGATTGCTACAGGGTACCAGAGAGTGCACATTTACAGAAGCCTTTTAAATGAGTGTGATGTGGACAATGTGAAGGGGGACCTGAGCTCAGGGGGATGATCTGTATGTCCATCTCATGAAGGCTCATGTGGCACTCAGTTACCAGATATACCAGTTAAAAAGTCTTTATGTTAGATAAGTAGTCGCTGTGTTGACAAGGACAAGCACTGGATGAAAAGCAAGGGAGATACAAACCTTGTGGGAGCAGCATGACAGGGCATGAGACTCCCGCTCTCGAGGAGTGTTTCCAGTGCACCACTGTCTGTCAGTCCATTCCTGCCGTGTTCAGGACAAATGCCTCTGTGCCCATCCTGCCCGCTGAGCATTTGCCCCTGCAGCTCAGTCCCTCTCTTCTAGGGATCACCCAAAACCAGGCTAAAAGCAGCAGAGCTTTTTGTGCACCCTGATCCCTGAGAGCCGAGCAGGAAGTTTGCCATTGCTCTCCCACCTGGCTGCTCCCAGCCAGAGACATCCCTGCCCTCTGGTCATGCCAACCCATCCAGGTCCTCATTTGGGAAAAATGAGTAAATAAACAACCAGCCCACACCAGAATCCACCCTGGCCAGCTCCTCACGTCCTCCCTCTGTGAAAAGTGGGTTCAGAAGAGTCAATGGTTTTTCACGACGTGGGTGTGATTAATTAACTTAATCACAGGATACTTTGATCCATCTCTTGTTTTTAAAGGATAGTCAAAAACAAGAAGAACTGCTACCCCTTTGTGCTTTTGTAATTTTGTTAATCGTGGAAACCAGTGAGACTTTTGCATAGTCAGCACTTGCATGCATTATAAAATATATTTGCAAAACACAACACTTGCTTTTATATTCTGAAGCCAGTGAGCATATCCTACTTGGCAGAAAGCTCAAAGGAAATTTATGAAGACTCAAAAATCTTGCAGGAATTTAATTAAATTTTAATCTGGATAACACACATACATATCTGCTTACACAGTGGCATTTTCAAGTAATGCTGCTTCACTATTTATGTCTCTGGGTCTTCTTAATTCAGTTTGCTGGACACTTGTCATCAAGCCTGCTCACGTTTCTCACCCAGCCCAGTTAGAGGTGATCCTGCTTGAGCAAGTCCCTCTGCCCCCAGGTCCTTCAATCCCTTCCCACACACAAGCAGTGCAGAGAAATTGCCTCTTTGTGTGTACAGGGCCGTGCTTGTGGTTCTGTGTAAAGCACTACTGAACAGCAGTCTGCAGTGGGAAATGAACCATTTTTAGTAAATTTGAAGTTTGGTGGTGGTGAAACAGGGACTGCATGGGCTGGTATGGAGGGGCTGCGTTTGCAACTTCTCCCGTGGCAGAGCCATTTGTCACACCTTGCTCAGCAGCACCCACCAGTGCCAGTGTCCCCACTGCCCCATGGAAGTTCCAACTGTCCCCAGAGTAGCCAAAATGCAGATCTGCCACTGGCCACCACTTGTCCTTGGCCTCACCTATTCAGAGAGTTTTAGCATCTTCCAAGACAATCACTATTCCAGCTGCCCCTGCCCTGCCTTCCCCCAGCTCTGAGCACGCCCAAGCCCAGAGCTTTGTTCCCTGCCTGGAGCCGGCTTCACTGTGTAAGCCTGTGTGCTTGCCAAGGCAAGACACTTGGGTGAACCCCAGCTGAGGTTAGCAGGGACCCAGCAGTGCCCAGAGAAAGCAGCCAGAACATTTATGTAAAGGGAGGAAATTTAGACTGAATTTAAAAATTAAACTTTTTTAATTAGCAAATTCTTTACTGAAGAATACTTTCCATTGGTGAGTACATGATTCCTCATTGCTTGAGGGATTTAAAACCAGACTATTCTCTGCTCCAAAAAAGTGCTATAAGCAACAGTTCTTTGCTTATAATGAACTGGAAATACTGGCAAGTCTCCATCTCCTTCAAATATTTTCACTTATATCTTCAGAGGTTAAAATAAATTATTCTGAGATGTAACAGATGTAGAATGCAGTCAGTGACATTCCTCCAGCTTTTTTAACTGAGTTTTCTTTCCTCTAAAATTCATAGGAAGCAGCAGTGATTAACGTCTGATCTCCAGAGCAGGCATCCCCTGGGATGGAGCTGTTCTTCCCAAAGCTTGCCCAGCATGCTAAAGTTTCCTAAAGCGGTGCACAGTAGTGGACCATGGCACTGACATCCTTGTGGGCTTGGGGAGACCTACCTGGTGGCCAGAGCCCTGTCCCACTGTGAACCCATCAAGCCCCACACTGAAACAAGGTAAATTTCATTGCCTGAACTGTCAGTCATACAAATCACTCCTGCACGCCAGCACTAGCATTAATGAAGCTACTAGAAAACCCTGCTGTAATAGCAGAGTCTTCCCAGCAACCTTCTGTGAGTCATTAACACCAATAATTGCAATCAGAAGGGTAAAAGTGATACTACTAACAACGCTGAGGAACCCACGCCTGCTCACACTCCAATGCCAAGGCATAAGCTTTGCTGAGCCCTTGTTTCTAGGTTAAAAGCAGGACTGATTGAGCCATTCAAGCTATGGTGGCATGGTCTCCCGAGCTCAGTTGCTGCATACCAATGTGACCCACTAATGCAGTTTAGTGAGTGGATGGGGCCAGATCCTGCCCAGAGGTAAACCTGGAGCAGTTCAGTTGAAGCCTGCCGTGGGTCTTTGAAGCAGTGGGGGTGCAAATGAAAGAGGACCTGTAGTGCTCTAACAGCCAAGCTATTTTGTGCACAAGCTTTTGGACAAGATGATGTTCATTTTTGGGTAGCTATTAAATGTGCACTAGATCCCACGCAGCCCAGCAGGCACCACCAGCGCCTGCTCTCCTCTCCAGCCAAAGTAGCCAAACTCACTTACTGTCTCACAGTAAACGTCATGCAAGGCTGCTTCTGAAGAAGCAATGAGATAACATCTTCTTAAACATAAACAAATCTTGTGTGACAGTATTTCAACTCATGCACTCATTTACTCATTGTACTCATTTTCTCAGATTCAGGCAAGAGAGAATAGTTTGGGTTTCAACACAAATAAGGGACAGGGAGATGTGAGAGGAGGTATTCAAATGACCCACCTAGTATTTGATGGGGAAATGCAGTGAGTTAGAAGTAGTTAAACAGGAATTATTTGACAATACCAACATGTCTAGATCAGGCATTTACACATCCATATGTTTTTCAGTATGGAGAAACCTCCTTCCCTTCTCCCTAGCCCGGCTTCATCGCCGTCACAGGGCTGCAGCAGGCAAACCCTTACCTGGCTAGCCTGTCCAAGCAGGAGTTATGCCAGCAGGCACGATGCTTTTTCTGTTAATTAAATAACTCCTGATAAATCACTATCTGGTGGAAGCTGCACTGGCTATGTCACATTTGTCGTATGTATATAATCCATCTTGGCTTTATTTAGAAATAAAGGTAGAACACAAGATGGACTTCATGAATGCATTTTCTTGGAGCTGCTCACTGGCTGGAGATTAGAACAGGAAGAAATGAGGGATAACAGGGAAAATGAAGGATAAAATGATTTTAAAAGTCAATTAATTATTCCTAATATCTGGAGGTCTCAAACCAGGAGTATGAGCTTCAGTTACAGCCAGGACGGGTGACACTCCCCCTGATTTGTACTTTGTTGGATTTCCAGTAGCATTTCATAGACACAGGAGTAGGCTGTAGCACATGAAATGCCTTGGGGAAGGGAAACGTTAAGATCCTTGCCTGCTCCTTTTTCTATTTAATTAAAGCAAAAAAATAATCAGTTAGTTTTGAGGTCAGCAGCCCTGGTGCAGAAGCAGGGGAGTGAGCACCCAGCCTGCTTGGATGCAGTCACCTGGAGAGAATCTCTGCTCTGGAAAGGTGAGCAAATCAGCAACACCACAGCTCTACCGCATTAAGTCAGCTCTGTGGTTGCCCATGAGTAAGTTCAAAGCTGTCACCTTTTTTGATGACATAAGCAAAATGGGCAGCAGCAGCCTTTCTATTATTTAAAGAAGTCCTCAAATCCCTTACCCCTCTTCCTTTTTCGTTTTTTTTTCTTTTTTAACAAATGCCAAAAGCCTTTTCTATATAAAAATTAAAATCGCCGGTGGCCAAACCACCAGATTTGTGCTTTTGGTCCATGTCTTAATGGGGTGTTAGTGCTGGATGCTGCTTTCGAAGTGGCAGATGGCTTTCCACTCTGTTTATTTTGCATTTACCCCCCCTCAGCCGGAGCATCCGCATGTGTGCAATGTCCCTGGCCATGGGTGGCCAGTTTTGACTTGCCAACTCATTGCTCCATACTGAGCGCCAAACACTAACTGCAGCGCAAGTACTGAACAGAAAATATCACAATGGTCTTACCAGGATTCATTAATTAGAGTAAGCTGTAATTATGTTGCCTTCTGTTAAAATATTAAATAGCACAACATCCATCACATGGAGGACAGCTTGTTTCTGGAAGGCAGTTCTGCTGCCAATCATAGAATCATAGAATGGTTTGGGTTGGAAGGGACCTAAAAGACCATCCAGTTCCACCCCCCTGCCATGGGCAGGGACACTTTCCACTAGACCAGGTTGCTCAAAACCCCATCCAACCTGCTTTAAACCCCTCCAGCTGTCCACCCAAGTGCCTGAGGAGCACCATGGCTTGCGTGCAGACTCCCTATCCTCTGCTTTTGGCCCCAGTGAGAAGTGCCCATGGGCAGGTGCCTCCCCACAGACATGCTGGACTCCTGCTGAATGCAAAAGGTTCCCTCTATGTGCTGGAAGGAGCCTCCAAAACACTCTGAAAGGAAACGCTCTACCTAGAGATTTACTCTATTCGGGGCTGAGGGGAGCTTCTGCCTTTACAGATAGAAATACTCAGAAAGCCCAGGGACGGGTCACGCATCCTTGAAGGAACTAAGGCTGAGGTTGCCCATTCCCTGGGACAGGGAAGCCCAGGGAGGCAGGGTGAGCAGCTTGTGGCCACCAAGCCATGCAGAGGTCCAGCCCAGGCGCCCACTGCTGCCTCCCGTTAATGATCAGCCCAGTCTGCAAACTGGCCTGTGAATAACTCATAAACCTCCCCAATGTGTTCAGTGCTCACTAAGTGCCATCCATGACTGGCAGGGTCCAGCCCTGCCCCAGGCAGCTTGCAGGCTGCCTGCACACCAATTTCAGCTTTCCAATGGCAAGACCATAAGCAGAAGAAATGGAGACATGGGATCCCAACTCAGCTCACACAGTTTTAATTGGCTGTTTCAGTGAATGGTCCTACAACGAACACATTTGCTGTAGTTTATGTGACATAAAGGAACAAAATCAAACTAAGCTGAATTGATTCCCATATTTCAGTTAACATTTACAGGAAGCTTTGTTCTAACACTGTGTCTGTACAGCACAAGTAGAGAAACAAAAGAAGAAGGAGGCCAGCTGAAAACAAATGAGTTTTCCATTTTTAAAACTTAGAAATAAATTTAGAAAGGCTTTTCTCAATTTATGATAAAATGCTAGCTGGGCTTACAGCAACAGAGGGAATTCCACATTTGGAGCTCTCAGGACAAGCAATGGAAACTGTTCCCAGACCACTTGTGCGATCTTGCCCTCCCCAGTGTCTCCTTGAATTTAAAATTATCTGTTTATGAGATTAGAAACAGTTTGGCAACTTACTATTTGGACTCATAAATCCTTTTTCATCTGAAGATCTCGGAGTAGTTTATAAACATGAATGAAGCCACAAAACACCCATGCAGGGCCAATCCTCTCATACTTGTCCAACAAGTGTGTAATCAGTACACTGTGTAATCAGAAAGAGAGCCTGCCCAGCTTTCCACAGGAGAGGCCATTTCCTTACAATTTGGGGAATTTCCCTGAAGTCTCACTGTGGCAGATTTTAAATGCATACAAAAAAAAACAGGACATGAAAACTGAGGAAAACATTTTTTTAAAGGCACTATAAAAACTATTAAAATTGGAAATTCAGGCAGTCCTCTCCGATGCAGTGCTGTCTGCAAACTGTACCAGCACAGCGTTGCTGGTCCTGAGGCAGAAGCACCCTGGCATTGCAACTGGGTACCTGGGCAATCTTCTGCTTTTACTCATAGAAGTACAACAGTATCCTGCTGTGAGTGGGATACACGCCTGGGAGCAAAGGATGTTTCTGCTCCTGATCACTTCCAAAGGCACTGTTAACCCTTTTGGAGGGATGGAACACCTCTTCTATGAGGCAAGGCTGAGAGAGTTGGTGAGTCTGGAGAAGAGAAGACTTTAGGGAGACCTTATTGTGGCCTTTCAGTTCTTAAAAGAGGTTTGTAAGAAGGATGGGAAGAGACTTTTTAGCAGGGCCTGTTGCAATAGGATGAGGGGTAATGGTTTTAAACTAAAAGAGGAGAGATTCAAGTTAGATGTGAGGAAGAAAATTTTTACAGTGAGGGTGAAAAAATAGTGGCTCAGATTGCCTAGAGAGGTGGTGGATGCGCCATCCCTGAAGACATTAAAGGCCAGGCTGGATGTGGTTCTGGGCAACCTGATCTAATTGAAAATGTCCCTGCTCATTGCAGGGGGTTTGGACTAGATGACCTTTGAAGGTCCCTTCCAACTCAAACTATTCTACGACTCTATTCTATGATTCTAACACCAGAGAAAGCAGAATTATCTAGAAAACACTCCAAAAGGCAAGCTGCCAGAGGGAGCAGAAAGCATGAGCACCTCTGCCTCCCACCTTCATGAGGCCGGCTGCTACTCTGATCCTGGACAATGCCCCTGGACAGGAGAGGGTGTGCACTTTGCCTCTCCTCTGCTATGTGCTGCTGTCAGTCTCAGGAGCATCCTTTCTTTTTCAGACTTCCTCTCTAGAGGTGTCTCTTGACCTGTCCTCAAGCTTTGCGCCTAGCGCAGATCTTCAGGTGACTCCGCTTTTAAACATACCAAAGGTGCTGGGACTGGAGTGAGGACTGTGCAATTCTTCAAGTATCTCCCACTTTAACTGCTTTGACATTAGAAAAAACCTGGTATTCGATACCATTTAGGAGAAGAAGATAGTTGATGGGGCAACGCTTTAAAATAGTACAGGAAGTTACAGGTAAAACTCTGAATTGCCAGCAGTATTACACACCACTGTGCTGGGGGGGAACAGCCCCTACCCAGTGAGGAAGCGGGCACTGTGGCTGATGGTGTTATTGCTGCCCTCAGCGTGGGCCCTGGCTGTGGGACACGCAATTTCAGCCTCCCTGTGCAGCCCTGTTCTAGACTATGTGTTGTGAGAAGCATTTAGAGGAGAAAAATAACTGCTACAGCTGAATCCAGGACACTATGCTGGAGTCACACTCAGGATCCTGCTGTTGAGTGGATTTCTAAATCATATCTGAAGCTGAAAGACATAATCCAGTGCTTAATTTATTGGTTCCTTTTACTTCCTGCTGCATCCATTTTTTTGGACACATTTAATTTTAACCTGTGTTGCTTCTTACCTGCAGGGGTTAATTTTGTCAAGCTTGCTAATGTGTCTCATGTCCTCTTGAGTCTCTCTTTGACGTGGTTCTGTTTTGATTTGTTCTGGTTTTCTGCTGAAGAACTGGAACAAGACTGGCGGCACAAACCGGACACAGGTTTTGTAATTTGGAATCAGCTGATTGCTGAGAATACATAAATGTACATGATGGAGTAGGCGTCTCTGACACAGTGACTGGCTGTCTGGGGTGTAGCCATGGTGCTCTGTCCTCTCCCCTACCTGTACATCCGTACAGATGGCTGTATGTATTTAGAACTAATTAAAAATGTACATTTGCTTATCACAGAATCACGGAATGGTTTGTGTTGGAAGGGACCTTAAAGACCATCCAGATGCAACCCCCCTGCCACAGGCTGGGACACCTTGCACTGGACCAGGTTGCTCAAAGCCCCGTCCAACCTGGCCTTGAACACTGCCAGGGATGGGGCAGCCACAGCTTCTCTGGGCAACCTGTGCCAGTGCCTCACCACCCTCACAGGGAAGAACTTCTTCCTAATATCTAATCTCAATATACCCTGCGTCATTTTAAAGCCATTCCGCCTTGTCTTATCCCTACAGGCCCTTGTTGAAAGCCCCTCTCCAGCTTTCTTGTCGGCCTCTTCAGGAACTGGAAGCTGCTCTAAGGTCTCCCTGGAGCCTTCTCCAGGCTGAACCAAGACCAGCTCTCTCAGCCTGTCTCCATAGCAGAGGTGCTGCAGCCCTTGGAGCATCTTCCTGGCCTCCCCTGGACTCATTCCAACAGGTCCACATCCTTCTCATGTTGGGAGCCTCAGAGCTGGATGCAGCACTGCAAGGGTGCTGTCTCACGAGAGTGGAGGAAAGAGGGAGAATCCCCTCCCTCGACCTGCTGGTCATGCTGCTGGTGATGCAGCCCAGGACATGGTTGCTTTTCTGGGCTGCACACACTGCCAGGTCATGTTGAAGTTCTCGTCAACCAACACCCCCAAGTCTTTCTCCGCAGCGCAAATTCTCTTAATCCAGTCTCCACCCAGCCTATATTTGTGCTTGGAATTGCCTCGAGCCAGATGTAGGACCTTGCACTTCGCCTTGTTGAACTTCATGAGGTTCGCATGGACCCACCTCTCAAGTGTGTCAAGGTCCCTATGGATGGCATCCCTTCCCTCCAGTGTGTTGACTGCTCCAGAGAGCTTAGTATCATCAGCAAACTTGCTGAGCACTGAGTTCTGACTATTTGTAGCCACAGTTCTGAAAAGCATGAATTGCTCTCATAAGAGACTCTTAAAAATTTATGTTTTTTGGGATATGGCAGTTGTGAAGGAGTATAAAGCTAGAGTTGCCCCAGTACACTAAATGCAATATCACCGGCAGAGACGCAGACAGATCCAAATCTGGTCCCTGGTCCTGCAGAAAGAATTGCTTACACACTGTCTGGGCGCATGTTGTTATCAGATAATGAGATACAAAGCAGCATGCGGCACTTTTCATTCAGAGCATAAATGCTTGCAGTGAAAGGACATTGAACTTTTGAGCTCATGAGAGGAAGCATCTGATTTGAAATTTGGCTTGCACTGTGAAACAACTGGTATTGCCTGATGGCTGCATTCCTCCTGGCATACATTCACTCAGACACAAGGACATGGCTGGGAGGCCATATGGTACCAAAGTGAGGCAAATTTGTTAACAAAACCTGTGACTCTGGTTTAGTATCTCCTGCCGTATAGGACAGGCACACAAACTCTCCACGTAACCCACCACTGAGCAAAATCAGTTCTTGCACGCAAATTTAGTAGGTTACTGGAGCACTTATCCCACATGCCAAAACACCCATTTCCTCTTGACTGCTGGCTGGAGGTGATGGGTGGGTAGGAAAGATGGCCCCAGAATGACCCTACTCACCCTGCCTCTGCTGCCATGAAAGAACAATAGATATAAGGAAGAAGTTCTTCACTGTGAGGGTCATGAGACACTGGCACAGGTTGCTCAGAGAAGCTGTGGCTGCCCCAACACTGGCAGTGTTCAAGACCAGGTTGGACGGGGCTTTGAGCAACCTAGTCTAAGTGGAAGGCCTGCCCATGGCAGGGAGGTTGGAACTAGATGGGCTTCCCACTAGTAGTCATTCCACTGGCACAATCCCACCCTGGCTGAGGCTGTTTTTTGAAAGGAGGTGTTAAGACTCCAGGGCAAGGTCCATTAACCAGGTCCTTGGCCACTGAAATCGTCTCTGCATTTGGGTGGCTATTGGATTTAGACACTGGGTGGGTGCTGTGCATGAAAGACTTGGCGAAAAGTGGGATGCATCAGTTTCAGCTGCCGAATCTCCCTCCCTCTTTCTCCTCCATGGCAGCTAATCTATGCTTAGAAAAATAAATGTATTCCAGTTAACATCAACATATTTCCAACTGTGCTGTAAGACCCACACATAGAAAAGTGTCTGAGATGCTTTTATGGGGAAACTGGGGAACTCGAGTGCCTGAGCTGAATAACAAAAGCCAAAGAAAACTTCACAATAATGAATCAGTCTTTAAACACAAGGGTATGTTCCATTGAAGTGGCATCAGACTGTGTGTACAGTAAAATTTGTTATTGAAAATGCTCAAGCTTTTCCATACTTGTTCAATGCAGTATCATTTCACATGCAAGGGCATCATGGACACAAAGTTCATCTGCTGAGCAGACAGCTGTAAAAACACAGAACATTAACACTTTAAAGAGTGCACTTCTCACTGACTTCCTTAGTCACAAGCATCACCTAACAGTAAACTCAGAACTGAGGGGGAGAGAGACCTCACATACATCTTGAAATGCTTTATACAGAATTCTTTTCAGCATTTCTCTGTTTAATCGGTTTCTCTGTCTGCATGACTCCTACACAGAGCACCAGAGGAGCGAGACCATTATAAAAGGAGGGAAAAATATTTCAGTAAACCACAAAGTAAACTAGAGGGCAGCTGGAGAAATACAGAGAACCCAGTCAGCTAAAAAACAAAGCTAGAAGCCTTAGCAAGCTGCTCCTGTGCACTAGGAAAAAGCTTCCCAAGAGTTACACAAGTTTTCTAAAAGCAAATACTCTGGACAATATAAATTGTCCTTTAAAACATCTGTTATTAAAGCTAAGGCTTAAGATTCAACATTATGACAATACATTGTTACAAAGCAAGTGGGAACGCTCACAGTTGGCCCCTTTGCTTCATGAGAGGGTGGTGAGGCGGGGGAAGTGTTGACTTCCACAAAGCCCGACTGGTATGTCAGCAACAGGGACACCAGTGTCTGCAGGTAGCCCAAATGATGCTAAAATACCTGAGATGGGGGGCACAGACTGCTCACTGCTCAGGGATGGATGCACAGGTTGCCAGACCTGGAGTCTGGAGGAACGGGTTCAGAAATCACCTTTTTTTTCTTTTTTCTTTCTTTTTTTTTTTTTTTTTTTTTTTTAAATAATTTTTTTCTGTCCTCTCTAGTGCTTCCTAAAGTTGTCCTAATGAACAGTTTGTTCCTGCAGGACTTGGGATAACTGGTAGTGCCCTAGTATTTCCTTTTCTCTTCCCAGCTCTTATTATTACTGTGCATTTTATCATTTACTGTGGGAAGCAGGTTTTCCCACTGGGAAAACAACCCTTGGCTTTGGCTGTGGTGTTCTCTAGAGCAGAAGTTCTGTAGATGCCTCTGGACTGTATGTTCTTCACGACTGCTTGAACCCAGAAGCTTAGACTCAGTGGATGGTCCTTTGCACTCCTTCGTTTCTAGGAGGGACAGAGAACTCAGATGCGTTGTCCCACCATGACCAGGTAAAAAGCAGAGCCAACATACCTGAAGATAGGTGACATCTGATTCAATACCAAGGTAACAAAACCAACATTACAGGATCTGAAGAACTGGAGAAGCTATCCATTCATTTCCATGCACAGCTGCAGTGATCATCACACCACATGCAATATTGTGGAGTTAACAGAAAATTCATTGTCTTGAGTGATGTGGAAGTCATTACAATTTTCTGTTTCAGCTAGACACCATTAATGTTTATTGTTACTGGACAAGTTAATTCATCCTTCCTTTTTTAAAGCAATTGAGCAAATTAGTGCCTTTTTTATTCTGTCTGATTCATTAAGTGAAATTATAAGTTTCAATGTAATTAGGAAATTTAAGACTGAGAAAACGACACTCCATTTGCCTTAAATAGACGGGAAGAGTTCATTTCCAGCAGTCGGTTCAGGACGAGCAATGATGGCCCCGAACGTGAAACAACGGTGCCACCTGCAGACTGCCTCAAACCCTGGAAAATAGGAACAAAATGGGAACTGCATTCGAGAGGCGAGACCAGCTATACAGCAGAGCAAGGGATCAGCTAATGTAAGTTTGCAATCAAACAAAAACAATAGCACATTTGATAATAGTGCAACATTGTAGACCCCAGATGATTTAAAATAAATGCTTCTGATGTACAAAACGTTTAAGAAATATGAAATCTGCTATCATTTTGAAGAAATACCAGTTTATAATTTCTAACATATAATCTAAAATTCCTTATGAAATACACTAAAAAATCCTGCCTGACCAATTTGGTGGACTTCTATGATGGGGCTACAGAACTGATGGACAGCGGTAGAGCAGCTGACGTCATCTACCTGGGACTTATGCAAAGCATTTGACACTGTCCCACATGACATCCTTGTCTCTAAATTGGAGAGACATCAATTTGATGGGTGGACCACTCGGTAGATAAAGAACTGGCTGGATGGCCGCACGCAAAGAGTCAATGGCTCGATGTCCGGCTGGAGACCACTAACGAGTGGTGTCCCTCAGGGATCGGTGTTGGGACCGATCTTGTTCAACATCTTTGTCGGTGACATGGACAGTGGGATTGAGTGCGCCCTCAGCAAGTTTGCCGATGACACCAAGCTGTGTGGTTTGGTTGATATGCTGGGGGGAAGGGATGCCATCCAGAGGGACCTCGACACACTTGTGAGGTGGGCTGATGCCAACCTTCGGAAGTTTAACCATGCCAAGTGCAAGGTCCTATACCTAGGTCAGAGCAATCCCAGGCACAGCTACAGGTTGGGCAGAGAAGAGATTCAGAGTAGCCCTGTGGAGAAGGACTTGGGGGTGTTGGTCAATGAGAAAATGAACATGAGCCGGCTTCAGTGTGCGCTCGCAGCCCAGAAAGCCAACCGTATCCTGGGCTGCATCAAAAGGAGCATGACCAGCACATTGAAGGAGGTGATCCTGCCCCTCTACTCTGCTCTTGTGAGACCCCACTTGGAGTATTGTGTGCAGTTCTGGTGTCCTCAACATCAAAAGGACATGGAACTGTTGGAACAAGTCCAGAGGAGGGCCACGAGGAGGATCAGGGGACTGGAGCACCTCCTGTATGAGGTGAGAAAGTTGGGGCTGTTCAGCCTGGAGAAGAGAAGGCTGCGTGGAGACCTCATAGCAGCCTTCCAGTATCTGAAGGGGGGCTATAGGGATGCTGGGGATGGACTGTTCATCAGGGACTGTAGTGACAGGACAAGGGGTAACGGGTTCATACTTAAACAGGGGAAGCTTAGATTTGGATATAAGGAAGAAATTCTTTACTGTGAGGGTGGTGAGGCACTGGAATGGTTGTGAATGCTCCATCCCTGGTGCTGTTCAGGGTTGGTGACATGGTTTAGTGTGAGGTGTCCCTACCCATGGCAGGGGGGCTGGAACTAAATGATCTTAAGGTCCTTTCCAAACCCTAACTATTTTATGATTCTATAAAATATTTTTCATATGTGTAAGTGAAAACTAGGTATCTTTGGGTTTTATACTTGCACATCACAGCTGAGGTAAGAGATGTGTCCTCTAAGTTTGAGATGAGAGGGCAAGAGAATACGAGAGAGTCATAGCCATACAGGAAGCTTTCAGGAATCTTGTTCTCAGTACTTTCAAAGTCCTACTCTTCTAAAAGAAATACTGCCATTGTAGTGCTGCTATGACTCGCTTTTCCACGAGTTCTCTTGTTGAAATCAAAAATAGGCTCTGACTAATGCACTGACACCACCACTGTGATGACTAAGGCTCACGACTACTCTGAGACATGGCTCTAAAACATATGACTCTGCATATTCCAGCAAGCACATGTTGCTGGGTACAAAACCACCAACTCACCCGCCAACTGGTCTGAGTTCATTTGAAGCCACATCACCCCTCTGAGAAAGGAGGTACACCGGGCAGCAGCATGGAGCTCCCATGTTCCTGCAAGCAGCTGTTGACGGCTGCCCACAGGGAGGAGAAGGCCAGGAGGCCTCAGGTGTGCCCCAAAAGTGTTTTCTCAGGAAGCTTCCCTTCCTGGTTGCACAACTCTGAATGTGTAGCTCTGGGGACAGCCAGCAGGAGGCTGCATGCCCTCTCCTCCCTCAAGATGGGCCATACTTCCCTCAGCCATATGTCACCGAAATCCAGGAAATAAACTCTCCAACGAGGATGACAGGTTAGAAACTGACATTACTGCAGTACTAGGTGCATGGGGGATTGCTCCACGTATCATGCACACCAAGACAAGTTTACAGCTTATACATATTCATTATATACACATTCATCATAATTCTGTGAAATACCCACCCAGTTACTCATGCGTAATTTGGGTGGATAAGACTATGCCTCAGGAGTTGCGAATTTTGAGGAGTGATCTCTGGGGGTCATGGTGGTCATCTAGGAACAAATAAGCCCACTCATTTTATCCTTTTATGGAAATCTGTTAGTTAAAGATTGGAGTGCGTTATTAGTCCTGCCAATTAACTACATGTTCTTCTTTGGTCTAATTTACAACCCTGAGTTGTTTTCTTCCGCAGCCGCTTGCCTATTTCTTAGGCCTTACCAACAGGAGGAAGGCCTACATTGGTTTGAGAGAATATATCTGGTCCTCTTGTTGCATGCCTTCCTTGAGAACTTTTATAGCCTTATCTATGTAAGTCTATATACAGTGAAATACTCATTTAAGAATCCTTGCAGCCCTAAGTCTTTACATAGACTGAAACACTAATTTAATTCGTTATCGCATACATCCCCAAAAGCCCTACCTGCCCCGATACGCCATACTTCCCCCACTCACATTCACCCAGCCCTACATACCAACTGCACCCCGTCAGCCACCATCTCCTCAGCCACACTCCCACCGCACCCGCTGCCGGGCACGCTTTCTCACCCTCCACCCCTCCTCACACCCACTAAGGTGACAAAGCCCATGTCCTCAAGCAGCTTTTGAACACAGGTTTGAACACCGGGGAGGAAACACCGAGCAGCAACAACTGCACTGAAACCGCAAGACCGGCGAAAAACAATCCCCTCCTCAGCCGCCGCGTAAAGATGGCACCCGCCTGACGTCACGAGCAGCCGACAGCGCCCCCGCCCCGCCCCGCCCCGGAGAGGCCGCCCGTAGCCCTGCCCCCACGAGGCGCCGTTCCACCGGGGTGGCCCAACGAGTGCCTGACGCCGCCGCGCTCCGATCCAGCCAGTCCCACTGGGACGTGCTGGCGCCCTCTTGCACACCCCGCCTGACCGGCGCGTTGTCGCTGGGCTGCTGTGGCGCTTCCTCCGGCACGCGGTCAGGCGCTAAGGGGCAGCCGCGGGGGCCTGAGGCGGCGATCGGGCGCGGCGACGGATCGAGCGGCCGCTGGCCGGGGCGTCTCGGCTAAGGAGCTGGTGAGCGGCTGGGGCTGCCGAGATGCCGCTCTTCGCACCCAACCCCTTCGAGCAGGACGTAGGTAAGCGAGCGGGATGGTGGGACACGGGGAGGCCGGGCGGCGGCTTTGCGCGGCTGTGCGCAGGGCCGGTGCCTGGGAACGGCGGCCTCCTTCCGCCACCCGCGGCGGGCCCTGAGCTCCTCAGGGAGGAAGAGTAATGACGGCCCGCGGTGGATGCCGTGGTTCCAGGCGTGTTTGGTGAGCAGCCGGGCCCCGGGACACTGGCAGTCCCGCCGCCAAGCTTCGGGGTAAAACCCATGTTCTGTTTGTGACAGGATCCGGCTGTCCTGCAGCTCCGGGCCGCCGTCCTGGTCTGCCTTGCCCGCGTGCCTTCTCGGCTTTCCGACGGAGTTATGTGGCCGGTCGGCTGCTCTAGCGCGGCGGCCTCGGGCTTTGCCCGGTCCCGCTTGCGCTCCTCATTTAAGGGAAGTTTTTGTGGCCCGTCGTGCAGTGACTGGTAAAGTTCTACAGCTTTTACATCATGTCTTTGAGATGTCTTGTTACCTTCTGCCTTCCACATCATGTGTCTCGGTTTGCTTAGTTCCAGTAGAGTGAAGTGGCATGTTAAGCTTGTTGTTTTGATGTAGAACTATCGGGAGTGAAAGCCAACTCTATTAATATCACTAGGATCCGATTTTTATGCGTGTTTCAGTACCTAATACCAAGGCGTTGTCTAGAGGCTTTTCTGGGGACATTAAGTTAAGCCCGAGCTGACGTTTCTTTCCATTACAAAACCATGAAGCAACTTGGGCTGGAATTGATGCCATCGCCAGGGTGAAGATGATGACTCAGTTGTTTCAGTTTGTGGCTCTGCTTGTCTTGTGCTTTCTTGACCATCAAAGTTGATCTGTGTGTTGCTTTGATTTTTTTTTTTTTTTTTAATTATTTTAAACAGTGCCTATTCTGAATGGAAGCACTGGAAAAAAAAGTGATTCAGTGAAACTAGATCCAGAGTCAGATTTGCATTTCTTGTTCCACTGGAATTTTAGGTTAAAGAAGAATTCACCATTCTTGGGATTTTTGTCAAAGCTGGAGGGGGAGATGTATATATATGGAAGAGGTTGTTGTGATTGCACGTATTAACACACCGTCTCTTTTTTTGTTGAATGTAAATTGCACTGGTTTCTTAATGTGTCCTCAAAGTTTGTGTAATAAAAGCATTCCTTTATTTCCTCACAAACCATCGTGTTGACCTATGGCTGAATTGAAAGCAGAAACTTGCCAGACCAGCTAAGCAGAGTTATTCTGGATACTTTATGAAGTTTTATGTGTGTTTTGCCAGACTTACCTTTCACGTGGCTGTAACGTATTTACACAAATTAAGATTTTTTTTGAACTGGGGACTCTCACAGCTGTGCAGAAGCCTTTGGCAAACCCAAATGCTTGAAGAGCATCAAGACTGTAGTACTTCAGAAGTGGCTGTCTGCTCACTTGCAGTTTCTTAAATTCTGCATTACATACACTGACTGTAACCGTCTGCACTTATTACAATTAAACAAGTGCAATGGAATGGGAACTGTGCAATTAGTGAAGGTAAATCGTACAGTCCCTTGCCAGAAAAAACTGTTTGCCATTGGAAGCAGTTTCAAAACTTTTTTTTTTTTTTTAATTCCACTGTAAATGAAACCACCCAGAATACAAACTCATCAGGTGTGGATGGTCTGTACTTTAACTTGCTGTGTTTATGTGAGTGGTTTTTCATTCCTTTAATATGCACCTGTCAGCATTGAACTTGTTACATTTTGTTTTCTTTTTAATTTAAAAAAATAAGGTACATACCAAGAAAACAGTTAAGCCCAACTGGTGGCCTGATGCTACTGGAAAGGACAGATCCTTTTTCCATGGCCCCATCCTCCCAGGTTTCTTTGTTTTAGGTTTTTGTAGTTTTGTTTTTGTTTTCTACTATTGAGCTGATTCAGCTTTTTTTGCTGGAAAACTGATTTACCAAAAGAAAGCATTTATCTGGTGAGTTTGATCACCTATGCAGGTGATGAAAGCTTGGTGACATGAATCAGCTCAGCAAAGGCTGTGAAAAATGGGAGTGAAATAGAGGAGCAAGACACCCCTGCAAAGGTTGATAGGAAGAGTGGGGCCTGGCTTTTGTTAGCAGCAAGCAGTAGGGTTGATCCAGTACTCTCTTCAGACCACATTTCTAGTGCTGCTCTTTTCTCAGGCACCTCTAGAAAATATAGGTAAACACATTTCTGCTTTGCCATAGCTGGTTTTGCTTCTTTGATTCTAAACCCATATGTTTTCTCTTCAGCTGAGCTGTGCAGAGCCTTAGTTCCTTGGCATCTGCTTTGATGTCTTTGTATTATAGATGCGGTGCTGCAAGATTAACCTATGGAATAGTGTTTTAAAGGAGTGTGGTTTCTTCCATCTGTTTTTCATGTTAAGAGCATACTGCAGAACTTCAGTTCTTCAAACTGTTAGAAGCTTTTTGATTTCCTGTCTAAATCTATTAATAGTTAGTTCATGTGCACTTGCTGTTTTCCCAGCTTTGTCCTTCATCTTAAATAACCTTCATCTCTTAAGTAGCTGCTCCTTCAGTAGACAACAAGCCTATTCCCTTTCATCTTTTGTTTAGTTAGCCTTCTTTCCTAAGATTGTTGGCGGGATCCAGGGAGTAGGAAGTGCTTTCATGTGTAGTTTGACTGGCATCCAGAATTGTACACCATACCATGGATTGCTGATAACGTGTATGATAGTGTTTCATGTTTCCTTGTGCTTTGCTGAAATGTTTACCTGGTGTGTTTCATTCTGCGTTCATATTTGCCTTTTTGTGGCTGCTTTACCTTGGTGACTTTACTTTGTGCTAGAACTTTGCATGCTGGTCATTCTCCTCTTGTTTCCAACTGCTGAGCATTTAGGTTTCTAGAAGAATCTTTTATTGACTCTGTGAATTTGCAGTTTGTTCTCCTGTTCTATTTTTCTGCCTAAGGTAGTCATCAGGGGTTTACATTTCCTGTTATATTTTAGCCTTTCCTTTTATTGATGGTACCTTCCAACTTTGCACTAGCATCTTCATAAGACCCTTATCCTTCTGTTAGTGTCAGCCGGCTTATATTAATACTGATTTCAAAACTGTTTTTTGAGGCATCTGGGGAGTAAACTCTCCCACCCTCTGTTTCTCTGCAGCTTGAACAGACAACTGATATTAGGTGAGTCTTTGATAAGGTGTCCTTGCCTAGAAGAGTGGTTGCTTTCTGTTGCAATGCACCATGTTTCCCCTCAATTTTTCACTCTGTAAAAACTATTGTCTTCAGCATCTGAAGTAAAGTCTTGCAAACATTTGAAGATGAGATAATTGGGATTTTCCTTCAGTGTTTCTTCTTTTCTTGAAATGTAGGAACAATATATTCCAGTCTTAAGTCTATAGCTTTAACTTGATTTGCCTGATTAAAATTCCTAAATTCTGAGCCTGCAATTTTATGGCATTTCTGTACCAGTTTTTGAGATTATTACTGGTGTGTTCCCCTAACCCTGCCTTGATTTTTTTTTTTTTTTTTTTTTTTTTTTTTACAATATGATGGGCTCACTTTTGTTTCTATGAGGATATTTTTTGCATTTGACACTGTCCCACATGACATCCTTGTCTCTAAATTGGAGAGACATCAATTTGATGGGTGGACCACTCGGTGGATAAAGAACTGGCTGGATGGCAGCACTCAAAGAGTTGTGGTCAATGGCTCAGTGTCCAACTGGAGACCACTAACGAGTGGTGTCCCTCAGGGATCGGTGTTGGGACCAGTCTTGTTCAACATCTTTGTCGGTGACATGGACAGTGGGATTGAGTGCGCCCTCAGCAAGTTTGCCGATGACACCAAGCTGTGTGGTTTGGTTGATATGCTGGAGGGAAGGGATGCCATCCAGAGGGACCTCGACACACTTGTGAGGTGGGCTGATGCCAACTTTATGAAGTTTAACCATGACAAGTGCAAGGTCCTACACCTGGGTTGGAGCAATCCCAGGAACAGCTACAGGTTGGGCAGAGAAGAGATTCAGAGTAGCCCTGCGGAGAAGGACTTGGGGGTGTTGGTCGATGAGAAAATGAACATGAGGCAGCTTCAGTGTGCGCTCGCAGCCCAGAAAGCCAACCGTATCCTGGGCTGCATCAAAAGGAGTGTGACCAGCAGGTTGAAGGAGGTGATCCTGCCCCTCTACTCTGCTTTTGTGAGACCCCACTTGGAGTATTGTGTGCAGTTCTGGTGTCCTCAACATAAAAAGGACATGGAACTGTTGGAACAAGTCCAGAGGAGGGCCACGAGGATGATCAGGGGACTGGAGCACCTCCCGTACGAAGATAGGCTGAGAAAGTTGGGGCTGTTCAGCCTGCAGAAGAGAAAGCTGCGTGGAGACCTCATAGCAGCTTTCCAGTATCTGAAGGGGGCCTATAAGGATGCTGGGGATGGACTCTTCATCAGGGACTGTAGTGACAGGACAAGGGGTAACGGGTTCAAACTTAAACAGGGGAAGTTTAGGTTGGATATAAGGAGGAAGTTCTTTACTGTGAGGGTGGTGAGGCACTGGAATGGGTTGCCCAGGGAGGTTGTGAATGCTCCATCCTTGGTGGTGTTCAAGGCCAGGTTGGATGAGGCCTTGGGTGACATGGTTTAGCGTGAGGTGTCCCTGCCCATGGCAGGGGGGTTGGAACTAGATGATCTTAAGGTCCTTTCCAACCCTAGCTATTCTATGATTCTATGATTCTATGATTTTGTTATATGGTATGACTGTTGGTAGCTTTCATTTTGGTGCTTTCTGGGCTCTAGGGTAAAGGTTTCTGTTAATCCCTCCCTAGTCTATTTAATATTTTTCTTATAGTTTGCAGATTGTCTGATAAATGGAATTGTTTGTTTATCAGGTTATTGGCAAATTGACTCAATGAAACAAAATGTCAGGCTTGCTTTTTAAGCAAAAATTGTATCTAATAAAGCGTTCTCAGTGAACTGGATTTGCATTGCAAAAGTTGTTCTAGATTGTAATACTTGTTCATTACGAGTAGGATCATTATGAGTAGGGTTGGCTTTTCAGGAAGGACCAAGTGGACCATGCAGTGTTTCTGGAAATGCAAGTCATATGATTGCAGTTCCATCATGTCTATAATCACTAATAAAATCAAAATTGGAATTTTCTAATTTAGCTATACAAAGGCAAGGCAAAAAAGAAAAATAATATAAAGATGTGTGGGATTAAATTTGTTTTCATCCATGTAGTTCTGCTTCAGCTTTTGAACAACAGCAGTCTGGTGTAGGGTGGTGTGGGTTTTTTTGTTGGTGTTGGTTTTTTGTTTGGTTTTGTGGTTTTTTTGTTTGTTTTTTTTTTTTGTTTTTCTTTGGGTTTTTGTTTTTCTATTTTCACTTTCCATCTCTGAACACTGTTTTTGCAAACTTAGAATGGCTTTGTGTAGATGTTGAAATGTTTATGTGCAGACAAGATTTTATTTCACATTGCTTCAGGTCAAATCAGTCCCTGGAAAATTTTGTTTCAGTGATAGTGGTCTTTGGTGAATGCTGTATCAAATTGGAAAGTTTTTTTTGTGCTAAATCAGTGCTTGGGTGCTTGTTTTCCTTGTTTCTAGCATAAAAATTGACCCAGGTGGAAAATAATTGTTGCTTTCTAGTATTTTATGTTTTTTTAACAGACATGTTATCTGACACTGTTGGCAAGCCTGGCTCCAGGGAATTCGGGACTGAGATAACATATTTTGCAAGTTTGAAGGTTTGAAGTGTTAGGCAGTGTAGAGGTAGAGCTATTATCAGACCAGGATGGCTGACTTTGCTGTGTCAGTGTCAAGTGCTAACACTGTGTGTTGAACAGGATACAGATTTCCAGCAGAAGCAGTCAGTGAGAGATCTATGTTGTGTAACAGTGTGGTGTACTTTTGGTATTACTCAAAAGTGTTATGTTGGTTAATTTGCCTGAGATTTCCAGAGAACTTTTGGGGTGTTTGTATCATGTTTGGGAAATCCTGGGGGCTGTGAGGTTCTTGCATTCTTGCAGTTTCCTTTTTACCCCCCTTTTCAAGTTCACAAAGGTATTTTAAGATTACCCTGGTTGCTCTTGCTGTTTTCTTTGCTTCTTGCCATTGTGAATATAGATTCGAATATATCCACAGAGTTCTCGTTGTCATATTGAAAATGGGGTATGTTGCTTTTTGTATTTGTAAACCTGAGGGAACAGTGCTGGGTGTGCGATGCTGAAATCGCAGCAGACCTCAAGAGAAGCTGCAGAGTATGGAGGCTGTGAGCTTTGTGTGGTGTTTCCAGGCCTGTAAGAGTGAACATGTGGTAGCATACTTAATGACAAATGCAGATCTGTGACACTTTGACATTATGCCAGGATCCTTAGAGGCTGAGGACTTGGTGTTTGAAAAGATGTAAACAGTGAGGCTTTTGAGTATTGCTATATGTTGTCCAGTTGCTCTCCTCATAGTATTTTTCCCCTCCCCTTGTCTTTTGGTCTTATTTCTTATGTAGTACTCACCCTTTGTGGAAAAAGGCAAAAAAGAACTAATGCAGTTCAGCTGGAAAGGCCAGCATTCCGCTCATCTTTCGGATGTTATGTGGTAGAGGGCCAGTCCTGAAAAACTTGACTTTAGCGTGCAGGGATAAAACATTACCTTCTTCTCTGGAATGGCTGGTGACAGTGTTTTGAGGCAGTAGCTTGACAAGCATTTCTTATTTTGGCAGTAATATCAGTAAGCAGTTCCTATCCTCTTCCCAGATGCTCATTTTAGTGCTATCTCCTCTTTTATGTTGGCATAGTTTTTTTGTGCAGCTGCATGGCAAATCAGATCAGGGAACTGATCCAATTAAAAATTTTTAATTGTGGTTTTAATTCTTTGGTGGTTTTTAAAAATAAACCAAGCAGTGATAAAAAGAAGCATATTTTGCTTTTATCGTTATTTCTGTAAAAGTAAGCTCGAGTCTGGTGTTCTTTCATTGGAAGACTACAGAGTGTAAGTCATAGCTGTTTTGTTTTGGTTTTTTTTTTTTTAAGTTGATATTCTGTCAGCGCTGAATGTCCTGGAAAATACATCTTCCCTTATCTGTTTCTTCTGATCAAAGTCCATGTCTTGGCATCTATGAAGTAATTATACTTCAAGATGATTCTTCAGCTGGAGCTCATGTTAAGCTGGAAACCAGATGCTGTTAAATTTGTCATGCTAACAGGGAAGAAAACCTCAAAAGTTGTGAGAGTTTGCTGTAGGGCAGCCTTGTTATTCTCACCGGGACCACATCTGCTCCTAGAAACAGCACGCAGATAGAAGAGGGGAGGGAGTTTGCATTTGACATGCCTCCGTGCATGAACGTGCTGGCTGGGGAGAGGAGGAGAAGCAAGGAGCCATGAGTAAGAAGGGCTGTGTCTTGGTGGCTATGCTGTTCTCCAATGTATACAAGGTATGGTGTTGAAAACTTCACAGTGAAGCCTGGTACACATTAAGCTTTCCTATTGACAGTGCAAGAATTGATCAGAATAGATGGAACATCTGTCATGATGGTCAAAGCTGATTTTGATTTTCCCCTAAGTGTTCCTTAGATGTATTTTGTGGATACAATTATGTTTGGGTTGTGGGGTTGTTTTTTTTTTTTAATAACTTCTCCAAAAGTAAACTATTTGATGTGTTTTCCACTTTAAAAGGAGAGTAGTGAAGGGAAAGAGAAGGGAGTGTAGGAAGAAAAAAGTTTGGAGGTCTGGCTTTGGGGGTTTGGAGCAAATGAAATGAGAAACGGAGCTGACGTGAATGATGATACCTGTCTTTAGGCTTGCTTTCCTTGCTGTGCCCACACGTATGGAAGCACTCCAGTGTCTCAGATAAGCTTGTACCCTCCTTAATCAGTGGGCATTGCTGAGAGCTGGAGGAGCCTAAGTACAGCATTGGTTGTTGCTGTTTGTGCCGTTTTATGGTTCTGAAGGCTCAAAACACAACCTCAGTTTTTCATATCTTTTTGTTGACCTACTGTTTCTTACAATTTACTCCCTCTCTGTTCATGGAAGAGGGAGATTTGCAGAAAGAGACACCTCTAAAATATTCCAGGAATTTCAGAGGGGAGACAGGTTTCAAATCAGTGAAAGCCTGCAGTGAAATGCCTGAAGCCAGGCAGTGCCATTAAATAACATGCCCAGTCTGTTTTATAGACATCCGTGCTATTTGTCATTGGAGGGCTGGCTTTATACACACAACTGATGGCTCCTGTCATTTGATGAGATGGATCAAGTTGACTGACAAGTTTTGATGGGAGGATTCATACCACTGAGATAGAGACTTGCAAGGCGATGCTTTAAAGAAGCATTTTTAACAGGCTGAAGTTGTGTGCACTAAGCATTGTGTTATGCTGTTCTCCTTTGATTGTTCAGTACTTGGGGTTCACACGTCCAGGAAACATGCATAAGTCAAACATTAAAAGTGTTTAAAATTGCAGGCACTTGTTTATCTCCAAGAAGAAGCAATTAATTTTTTAGTGTCCTAAAAATGCTGATATACTTAAAAGAAAGTTTAACAATGATGTCTTTTGTGGGTAAGTTTTTGAGGTTTGTGCTGTGGGAACAATAGTTCACAATATTTGCACCATTTGTGCTTTCAGCAAAATACTGGCTTCCTGTAAGTAGTTAGTCTACCCTATGGAGATAATCTATGTCCAAAATTACGAATTTCCATTCTTCCTTCTTGATCTGCTTTTACCTCTATAACAAAAGGTTCCAGGGGCACTGTTGGCTGGTATGCTTGCGGTTTCTTTATGGAAGGCATTCTGATGAGCTAGCCCTGAGTATCATTGCAGCTTTAACAGCAAAGCTAAGTAGTAAAGCAGATTATCAGAGATGCTTAATTGCATATATGAAATTGAGTTTATTCTGTGGTAATAATATTGCTGTCAGCAAACCTTGTCATTTTGGAACAGCTGCTGTCTCAGAACACCATCACATTAGTAGTGAGTGACCATTATGTTCTGCTGTAATCTTCTAAATAGCCTTTAAAATACTCTGTCCCAAAGGGACTTAGAGGCCTCTCTTACCAAAGTAAGTAGAAGTACTGATTGTGATATTGCCATGACTATAAATTGCATTTTGATAGGATTAATATATAACATAAGAATCTAAATTCACCTCTATTTGAATTTAGTTAAAATATTCAATTGACAGCTTAAAATTAAATCCTAAGGTAGCACATGCAATGTGCAAAATATTTAATTTGCTCTTTATAAGCTATTTTAATAGAACTGCTGTATTTATTTGTGATTAAATTAACTTGACTCTGAAAAACTTAAAGCACAAGTAAAACTAAGCCTTATCATTTAATACTTAGAATTCTATGCTGCAAATATTAATTAGAGATACATTATTTTAATAGAGCAGTCTGGTTTTTGTTGCCCCTCTCTTTTTTTTTTTTTTTTTTTATTAAGCCTTCCATGGCATTTATTTTTCTCAACACTTGCTTTGGTGTTCAGATTTCCTGAAAAATCTGGTAGAAAAATGTTACTTTAATAAGTGTGTTGAATGAGGAGATGACTTTCCTTTAAAGCCCTAAAGAGATATTTCCTCCCACCCCCCCCTTAGAATATCCAGTTATACATTTGGATATTGAAATATGAAATATTTAATGACATGCACATGTTAGAAGACTTTGAGCAAACTCTAAACTAGGGCTGTGGCCTAAACCTGGAGTAACTAAATGAACTGTACAGAAGGAGTTTCTTTTTCATTATTTACAACATTACACTTTGAGAGTCTTTTCTGTATTTGGAACTTTTTAATATTTATCACATCTCTTAGTCCAGTGCTGAAAACTGTACGTAACACTTAACAAGAGAGCAAGAGCTGGTGCTAATCTGTAGAAGATGCTGCCTCTCAGTTATCTGTGTGTGAAGTCTCATTTTTTTGGCATGGCTAAGAAAGCATCTGTTGACTAGAATCTGAGCCTAATAGGATATTACGCTTCATCAGTCTTGTTTTTCTTTGCAGAAAAAGCTACAAATGAATGTAACACCAGTGAGGACTGGGGTCTTATTATGGACATATGTGACAAAGTTGGAAGTACTCCTAACGGGTAAGCTGTACCTCAGAGTACCAACATGCAATTTCATATTTATGTGAAGAGTATGTTTCAGAGAGAATGTGTCTCAAAATGCTCATCATAGTCAGCCATGCAAAAAGTGCTTCCACTCCTCCTCTGCAAGCTCTACAGATATATGTAGTTGGCTTTAAAATTTTTGAAAGAAATGTTCCAACAGGATTTCTAGTAGAGCAGTTTGTATATTCTGAGTGCATTCCAATTTTCATGGAGTTTCTCACAGTAGAATGAGTTATTTGTATTTAATGATCTTGCATAAATTTTGAGAAGCGACTGTGCCAGTAGGAAAAAGTGAACTATTTTCTTTGCAGAAAATTCTTTAGCTAGGACAGTTAGCTGTTTAAGATGAGAAACTTGGCTGTGTTTATTCATTAAGAAGAATGGGACTGATGGAGGGGGGAAAGAGAGAAAAAAAAAAAAGGGGATTAAAACACAATCTGAATCAGTTTAGCCTAAGTGGTAATACTGAAACATAAGTGGTAGATCAGTGATTTTAGAAGAGCTGAAAGTATTTGCTGAATTTCAAGGTAATCTTTTTGAGTGGTAACGTTGTTTTCAGTTTTGAAGTAAACCTGAATTAGTGCATGTGCTGAATTATTAAGTGGTCCTAGAATTTTTATGAGTTATGTGTAAAGTTTAAGTTTACTATGCTGAGAAAGGGTTTGGTTTGGGTTTTTCTGGTATTAATTGCCTCCCAAAGAGAATAGAAAATGTATTCTGAGAATCTTTCATCCTGAAGAAAAAAGCGTAAGGTGTCCTTTGAGTCCTTTATTAAAAATCTATTTTATTTTTTTGCTGTGCCAAGACTTTTTTAGAGGGAGCTGTTTTAAATCAACTTGTTTGGGAGGAGGGGAGACTGTAAGACAATGTATTTTTAATTACACATGCCAAATACATATATATAAAAAATATGTAATTGAATCTTAATGTATTATTTTTGTATATACAAACCCCCTTGAATTCTGAATTCTAAATGCCACTGCTGCTATTTTACTTCAGGTCTGTGTAGTTTTATTCCCTCCTGCTCTTTATGAAGAGCCATCTTTCAAAAATAACAAATATTGTTGCCTACCCTTAAATAAATACATAGCTTAACAATAGGTAGCTTGACTTTGTTGGATTATTTGTGCATTAACTATGACCAGACATACTCAATATTAGGAGTAAGACCATACTACTCTGGCTATGTGGACATCGCTGAGTAACTTGGCACAATAGGGCTGGAGTAGAAAACCAGAGCAGTTGGTGCTGAAGCCACTGCATGCATCCAGTTTTGCAGGTCAGGACATTGGGGTTTTTTTCCCCCCTTCAGAACAGGTTTAATCTCTTCTCCTGAACTTGATATACATGCCAGCATTGGTGAAAGTTTGTCTGCAGATCTTATCAGTGGCTCTGACTCTCATAGCTTCTAGAGAGGTTGGAGCGCATTAGGTGTATACAGAGGAGCTTCTGACTTGGTTTCTCCCAAAAGGAAATATATTTGCATGCACAAAACACCCACTGTGAGCTAAATGTGCAACATGTGGGAATGATCAGAAAATTTGTTGCAAAACCAAAGTACTGCTTTAACCAAAATGTGAATATAGATGCAGCTTGTTACCTTGTTTAATGTAGTGGCATAAACTCTCACTGTACTGTACACACAGTAAATTCAAAGAGACATCTTTTAGAATAAAACGAAACCTTGAAACAAGCATCTTTTTCAGTGTTCACAGTGGAACAGTTTTGGCTTCATCTTTGCACAGGCCTTTTTTTTTTTTTTTTTTAACTTTTGCCTAAGGTTGCAATTCCATGACAACTTTAAATTGACAGGAGAAAGAGTTTGCATTGAGGAGGGTTGTAAAATGTTTCCTCTAGCCCCTTATGCTAGGTTCCTGGTAATCTCACAGTGATCTCACAACTAACATGCTCAGTCAGATCATTTCCTTGATCTGAGCAGTGCATGACTGCTAAAGCTTCAAGTCAGGAAGGGAGGGGGACTGCATGCATTGCTGTAGGAGGGGATAGTAAGTGTTTGGTCCACCACTTTTCATCAGTGGCTTTCTCTTGTGCCTGCGTGAGGTGACTGGGGAAGCAGAGCCTTAGTAGTTGCTTGAGCCAAGTTTGCTGGGTGACATGGAGGCATGCAACCTTGTGGAGACATTCGTGTGCTTGGATAATACAGTAGCTCAAGAGCACTGCAAATGATACTAGTTGTAAAGATACAGCATCAGCTGTTTACATACAGATTTCTTTATTTTAAGGGGTTCTAAAGAATATTGTTAATGAAGCCGTACATATACCTTAGCATACATATGGATCGTGCATGCCGTTAATGCTCGTTTTAAATATGGAACTCCTTAGTAGAGTAACATTTGTAAGGCTAATTGTTGTTCTATACTTGTCTCAGATTTTGACTAAACAAATTATAAAATCTTCATGTGTCCTTACAGTCTTGAAAACGGAATCCCAGAGCTGACAACCTGTGAGCATGATTTTTATGTTAGATCTATAGAGTGCCTTTACAGTAGCCACTAAAAATAACTATTTATTTAATCACTGCTCCTTGTTCTTTTATGTAGACTTTCATTGCCTATTTCAAATCCTCAATTCGATGGAAATTTTCAATTTCCTCAACTTAATGTCAATAGCTTCCTTTATGACTTGTCAGCAGTTTTATAGAAACAAATACAAAATGCCATTGTAAAAATGGAGTCTGTTCCAGTCCAGTACACATAAAAACAAACAAGTTGGTCTGTATTTTTTCCAGACTAGCTCTGGAAAAAGTTTAGGTTGGGTTATTTTTTTATTTTTTTTTATCCTCCCAATAGACTCACCTTGAGTACCTGGTATCGTTCATTCCACAGAGTGTGTCAGTAACTTTTATAGCTAACAGTTTCTTTGCTGCTTTTTCAGAGCAAAGGATTGCCTTAAAGCCATCATGAAGAGAGTAAATCATAAAGTTCCCCATGTGGCTTTGCAAGCACTTACAGTGAGTAGACAATCACCATTTTCAAAAAACCTTTTATATTCTTTTATGTCTGCAGCTATTAAATGTGTACTTATCAATTAATACCTTTATGTATCATCAGTAGAAGTCAGAGAGTGCATGCTGAACAGATTATTACATTTAACTGTTTATGTATGCTTTTGTTTTGGATTATTTCAATTGTTGTCGTGTGTTTTCACAATTGTATTTGTGTTGTCAGCTTTTAGGAGCCTGTGTATCAAACTGTGGGAAAATATTTCACTTAGAAGTATGTTCTCGGGATTTTGCTAGTGAAGCTCGAGGTATAATAAATAAGGTAATTCTTTATAATCTTAAGTACTGGGGGGGATTATTTTGGTAACTTCTTTGTTCCATTTCAGCATAGCAAAGAATTGGCAAAACTAATGTTCTAGTTAATATGCGTTTTGTAGTTTTGGTGCAACTGCAGGTAGTGCTGACTGTCTTATTACTGAAATTTGTGTACTTCGATTTTTACTATGAAAACCAAATGTCTTAAAGAAGTGACAGGCTTATAATACCACCTCAAATTGTTACAAAATTACATAAGCAATTTTAATTAAAAATCTGTGGCTCTTCCTAAGCTCAGGTAATTTGGTAATGGTGAAGACAGCTTTTCTTGAAGAGAGTTTTTATTTGGCTTGAATGAAATTCATCGGCTGAAGTGCAAAGGGAAAAGTGTGAGGAAGTTAAATTCCATTTTTGCGACGAAAAGGATAAAGTCTTCAGACAACTTGCTTGGTTGCTAGAGGTTCTCAGAATGTTAAATAAGGAAATAAAGACCTAGATGGTTAGGGTCAAGCAGCTGATGGGAACTAAATCTGGATGTAAGTGAATGAGCGGAACCAGCTTTCCCCTTGATTATCGCTCCAGTTGAAGACAAAAATGGCTAATGGGTTAAAAAGCATTTAGTCTTCAAATATATTGGAGGCCTGAAATCATCAGAGTTTGAGCAAAGCAATTAAGGAAACTAATAAAATTGCTGGGAAGCAAAATGAGTTCACAGCTTCTCTGTTTCTTGCTTTGTGTGGAAAAATAGGTCTTAAAGTCCTCCCCTTTGTTCTCAATAGCTGTGGTGCACTCTGAAACAGAACATTGACCTTCATGGTTTGACAGCACTTCTGGGGATATAAAAGGAAACCTTTAATCACACTGAAGAGTGGTCTATTGGAGCATAATTTATTTTGTTTTTGGGAAAGACTTGTTTTACCCATGTCACTGGCCCGCTTGGAGGGATAATCTTCAGAGGGCAGATAAAATTGTACTTTCTCCCTTTACTCCAAAAGAAAATTAGTTCAGGCAAGTGTAACAAAAGTCTCTGTGCTGACACTGAGCCTATCAAGCTGCAGTACTTCTTTCAATTAAATGCATGGTTGAGCCCAAATTTGTCAGTGTTCTTACTGTTCAGCATATGTTTGCATGTGAGGCACAGGCTTACGGTGTGATCTGAACTACACTCAAATGACAAATCTTGGCCGTGCACTGCTTCTGTGCAGCCCCAGGCTCTTACCCAGACAAGCTAAGTAGGTAAGCCCAGCAAGCCCTAGAATGCTTATTCGCCAGCAAGTATCCTGAGGTTAGCTTGAATGCTTTTGGTTCAAACGGTTGTCTTTTCATCAACTGTCAACAAAACCAGAAAGCGAAAGGAGTCTGAAGGTCCATGTTTTATCCTTGTAGTGCTGGCATGACCATCACATACATTAACTGCTCTATTCAAGAGCTGCTCTTTTTGTTCCAGTAAATTTTTGAAGGCTATTACAGGATTAGCATCAGCTGATGTGTTTAATGTTACAGAAAGGTGTTCTTTAACCATACAGTAGAGCAACACATGACTGACCTGCTTTGCTGAAGGTGGATTATGAGTTCGGGTGAGGTTGTTAACACATAAAATTTTCAGTGTTGAACGAAATCAGTGGTCTTACTTGGATTTAGCTATAAATTCTGCAGAAGAAGGGGAGCTGTAGGGGCTCTGTCATGCTAGAGGCTGGAGAAGAATGTGGGAGCCAGAGGGATTGCGGTCTGAGCATGAACTTGAGCTTGGTTTGCCTCTACCATCTTCCTTTAACAGACTATGTCTCTGCACCTTGGTTACTAATTGAGGAGCTAATAGAATGACCTGTGCTGTGAGCTGGGTGGCACTGTATATAATGCATACATAATGCGTAATTCCTTTTTGTGAGAGAATCTGAGTCAAGGAAACATACATACATATGTATATACAGAGATGGTACAAAGATCAGGTTTTTGTGAGATCCTGTCACCCGAGAAGTCAACAGAGAGAAATGTGTTCTGCCGTGTGAGGAGAAGACAGCAGAGGTTATAAGATGGTCTCTTATATTGGACCAACTTAAGTAGTTGGGAGGGGAATAACAATACAAATTAGAAGTAGTGAAGGTAAAATTGAGGGTAACTAACATGGAGGTGCAGAAAAGTTGGGATAAGTGTGGTAGAGAGCCTGAATTTCTTCAAAACTATTGAGGTGGAAACATGGCTAACATTTGAAGGTCAAAAAGTTGATCAGTCCTTTTGCTTAACCATCTTTAACCACCTAAAATTGACTAAAATAACAGCAGCAAAGGTAGGTGAGGTGCCTGCAAGATCTAAGCTTTGACTATGCAAGAGAATTTGCCTCCAAGTATTGCTGTAAGGGTTGAAGTAACCCTGATTTAAAATAACCAGTTGTTGGTTAGTCAGGGAAATCTGAACTGCCTGCATTCTGTCGCTACACTGGGGTAATGGTGTTGGAAACTGCTATGCCAGCTTTCCAAAGAAAGGATGATGTTCCAGAAGCTCAGCATGTTAAATGTAAGGTCAGAATCAGTGTATAGTAGGTGATATATCCTAGGCTCTGTTTTCCAAATTTTCTTAATCAAGACAGTTAAAAGGATATTTATAGTAAAATGGTTTTGGTAACAAAGTTTTAATGAGAGGGAGCAATTCTTTCTTCTCATTTTGAGGTACAAATATCCCTTTTATGCAATTTTGTCTTCTAGGCTCATCCAAAAGTATGTGAAAAGCTAAAAACACTAATGGTGGAGTGGTCAGAAGAATTTCAGAAAGACCCACAATGTAGCTTAATATCTGCAACTATTAAATCTTTAAAAGAAGAAGGTGTAACTTTTCCTGTGGCTGGATCTCAGGTAAAAGCTGCCTTGGGGTACATGGTACTGGTAGGTTCACTGTTCCTGGCGGTGAACAAATGAAAAACTCTTCAAATGAGACCTTCTATGTTTTCAGTCGGAGGAGGGTAGAAACCTTGTTCTAGTAGTGTCCTTATACTCAGGTTCACTTTTATTCATTCTTCTATTTTATGTCCTTGCACACCAAAGAAAAGAACAGACTAATGGCTATTTCATGATGCCCTTATGAGTTGTTCCATTTAGATCCTTGTTTTCTTCTGATCGTTTTCAGAGCTTCATTGAGCTGTCACCACCTTAAATCTAAGCAATTCTACACCCTCACTTTGTACTTCGTGTTTCATGGTCCTGATGGCTGACTTGGAGCCACATACCTTTGTTTTTCTTCACACTGCCTCGCAAAACAGTGTTTGGAATGGAGATGTTTTTGAAGATGATTTGTGCTATGCTTTCCTTTTCCAAGTCCCCATTTCTTGTTTATGCAGTTACCTGTCTGTGTCTCTGCAGTAGGTGGGGTGCTCCAATCCCTAACTTCACCCTTTGTATTTTACTCTGGGTGATGTATTATGTCTAATCTTTGAGCTGGTAGATATAATGAGAGGTGTGTTTTTCCCGACACTTTATTGATACTTCTAAATATTTTCATGCTAATTAGGAGTCAGGTGAAGATCAGTCATGAAAATTAGAACTACAGCTTCTATTACGTATTCCTTAAATGAAGTTTACTTTTTTTATATTCAACACAGAGGGTTTCTTTTACTTTTACAGTCTTTCCTTTCTCCACAAAGATGTTTTGACTTCTAAATGTAGGGTATGTGTTAGAACATATGGCAGAAACATGGAAGATCTAGAGTACTGGCAACCAATTAAGCTTCTTTTCCTACAAGTACATAAGAAATGATATCTTGATGTTTTTACCTCATACACTTTACTTCAAACAAGCAAAGCTGAAGCTTGCTTATTAGTGTTTGGTACCCTTGTACAGAACTGTTTTTGAGGACCACTGGTAAGTCCTAGACACTGCTAGGGTTTGAAACTTCATTCCTGGTATGTGTGGAAAGACTTCCTCGTAGGAATGATTTGACTATGCTGTTGTGGAAATTCATATTATTTAAGTCTGCAGCTTCCAACTTGATGTACATTTGCTCTTCCTTCCCATTATCCCACCAGCAGAGAAAGAGGATGGCTTTTTGCTCTGAGAGAGATCTCCCTTTTCTGTAAGTCCAGCTGCTGCTTAATCATAGAATGGTTTAGGTTGGACAGGACCTTAAGATCATCTACTTCCGACCCCCCTGCTATGGGCAGGGACGCTGTGCACTAGACCATGTCACCCAAGGCTTGAACCTGCCAGGGATGGAGCATTTACTACTTCTTTGGGCAACCTGTTCCAGTGCCTCACCATCCTCACAGTAAAGAACTTCTTCCTTACATCTAACCTGAACTTCCCCTGTTTTAAGTTTAAACCCATTATCCCTTGTTCTATCACTACAGTTCCTGATGTTTACAGATGTAGGAATCCAGAGAGCTCTTCTTCCCTTTTGAAGGCTGGGGTAGAGGCATGGAGGACAAAAATGGAAAGAGTAGTCATTTAAATAAGTAGTCTTACTAACAAATGAGATGGAAATAATTATTTAAATGAGACCAGTTATTTAAGTGAGATCTGATTATTTATTTTACTTTGTTCCTTGCTGAAAACAAAATAAAACGTGGGTGAGATTCTGAAGAGTAGTAATTTTTACTTCTAGAGGGTCATCTTGATTCAGTAATGAAATACTATGGTAAGGCAAATAACCAAGAACAACTTATTACTAATTTTAAAGTATATAATTATAGAGTTTTCTTTTTTGTTCATAACCTGAACTACTTCTATTGTTAATACATTTGCAGGCTTCTACAAATGCTGCTAAGAATGGTTCATCATTAAGTAAAAACAAAGAAGATGAAGATATAGCTAAAGGTAAATTGCTAGTCACAGCCTTGGGTTAAGACTTGTGCTCTAAAAGTTTTGTTAAAATGTAGAGAAGTAGGAAGTCTACTCTCTTCTGCATTGAACTGAAAGCAAGAGCACAGCAGGTTGGTAGTTAGTATAGCGTATCATTCAAGGTGTTATCCTCATGGGTGAGGTCTTGGGGAAAGATATATTCTTCCCCATCTCATAGCCATTAGCATTGTTTTGTCACTGCTTTCTCTCCAGAGAGACTGATCTTCTCCCTTCTGCACTCACGTTTCATTTTAGCCTACATCTTGATGCTTGAAAAAAAAAAAAACATTTAGAAGTTTTATTTTTTCTTTCTGTTGAATATACTTATTGTTGTTCAAATGTCAAAGTGAAGAATTTAATAGTATTTCTGATCATGCTAATGATGCTACCAACATTAGTAGTGTGTGCACTGCTACCAGTAGTGGGCTGTACCACGAAGAGCAGAGGGTTTTTTAAATGTTTTATTACTTGTGCATGATTGCATTTTGTCTTTTAATCCTGTTGCAGGGCAGAGTAAAGTTTGGAGCAAAGATTTTAAACTTAAAATATTAGAGAAGCAGATACAGACCATGTTAATAATATAGCAGTAAATACGTTAATTAGAAAAGCAAACTACCTTTATATACAGGGATCAAACATACAAGCTTATTTTATTTTTTTTTCCTCACCTCCCGAAATTGTAGCTATCGAATTGTCTTTGCAAGAGCAGAAACAGCAACAAACGGAAACGAAATCCTTGTACCCTTCTGCAGAAATTCAGCAAAACAGTCAGAACTCAAGGAAGGTGCGAGCCCTGTATGACTTTGAAGCTGTCGAGGACAATGAACTCACCTTTAAAAGTGGAGAAATTATTCTTGTTTTGGATGACAGGTATAATATACTCAGCTGAAGGTGCCTTTATTCCAGAGATTTTTTTTTTTTTTTTGTTGTTGTTGTTGTTGTTGTTGTTGTTGTTGTTGTTGTTGTTTTTTCCCTTAGGATAGCCAATTTTTCCTCTAATGCTTTATACCACCACCCCCACCCCCCCACCCAAAATGTATATTGTGACTCTGGGCCTTCCTCAAATCCATTTATCTTCTGCTGTTCTTTCTGTACCCACTCAAGGCATGATTGGTGCAGGGAGAACCTCACTGTATTACACTGAATATTTCCTACTGTGGTGTAGATCCAATTTGTTTGTAGTTTTTAAGGTAAATGTTAGTTATATGTCATAAGAATATGGATACATATTACAGTGCTGAATTCCAGTTACTTTCAGAAATTGTTGAATTTCTGGCTATCTAGCATGACATTTGCTAAGAATAAAACTGAAGAAAAAATACTTATTGTTATCACTGTTGCCTGAATGATAGCTGAGAAGCAGAACTTCTTCCCCCCTAAATGCTGTTCTAATTGAATAGACTGTGACGGATCAATTATATCTCTTATGTTAGTCTCCACTTGTGAACTTCTTACAAACTTTTAGATGAAGCTGTAACGGGCTATCATCTTATCAGCCTAAAGAAGTGAAGAGTTAAATTCTGAGTGATTGCTACTGAATGATTTTACTTCCCCTGATCCTTCCCTTCTCCCTGCCCCTCTGCCCCCACTTCTGCCTTTGGTTTTACTGCTAATCTGTACAGAAGTTCTCCTTTGCCTTTGTAGTTGGATATGAAGGAAAACAGTGCACTAAATATCACAGGTTTTCTGTCAAAAGCCTGAAAATGTTGCCGATACTAAGTGTTAATATTCAGACTTTTGTAATACGTATTTATTTTCCCAGTGACACCAATTGGTGGAAAGGTGAAAATCACAGAGGAGTAGGACTGTTTCCATCTAATTTTGTGACTTCTGACTTAAATGTGGAACCTGAGGCAGGTAAGTTAGCTACTAAAAGCTGACACATTGTTTTAGAAAGGTGGGCTTACGGTGGAACTACTAACTAGCCCATGACCAACATAATTTCCTGAAATCAGCCCGAGGAAGGAATTGAGAGAGACATCGTGCCCTTGTTTCAAGCAGGCAAACAAGCATATACCACTGCAGTAGCTCACTTTAACAGTTTGTATCTTCTAATTCTCTGCTAAGTTGCTACCTTTTTCCTGTTACAGAAATTAATTTCTGCTCAAGTTCAATTTACCATAGTTCTTTGTCAGTAGTATATTAGATCTGAATCCAGTAACTTGCCATTTAAAACGTTAAATTCTTTTTTCAGACATCAGGCCTAGCATAGAATAACATTCATACCCATGTCAGTGGTTAATAAGAATCACATTGCTAGCTTTATTCATGTTCATGATACCAAAATCAAACTTAACACTCATGACTTGCCTGAAAGTAATTGTACATGTGTTGGAGGTGTTTTTAGATGCTAATGTGACTCAACTGTCTTTCCCTTGCTGCGGCTAGGTTCACAATCAGGCTAACAGCGCAAAGGAAGCAGCTTGTCAGAAGGCTTTCTAGGCAAACCCAAATTCCCTTCTCCAGTAGCTAAGTGTAATCACTGCTTGAAGTACTTATTCAAACTTCTCTTTCATTTAAAGAACTGATAGAAAGCATGGAAAAAAAATTTGTGTAAAAGTTAGCATAGTAACACAGCTGCAGAAAAGAAACTAATGTTTGTTCTTTCAGCAACTGTGGATAAAAATTCTGGTCGTGAGGATACTACAGAAGAAATTAAGAAAGCAGAACCTGAGCCAGTTTATATAGATGAGGTATGCAGTCACTTTCAATAAAAAAAGAAATTACTGAGATTTTACACTGGTTGAAACATTCTTTTGTTACTGAATGTTAGCAGCCAATTCTTTTCATGTAAAGAATTTTTGGGTGCTTGTTTTTAATTTGAAAGTTAAAACAGTTTCTGCCATGCTTCAGAAATAACTGTTCCTTATCTTCTCTTCACCTTTCAGGATAAGATGGATAAAACGCTGCAGGTACTTCAGAGTATAGATCCCACAGATTTAAAGCTTGATTCTCCAGATCTTCTAGACTCAGAAGGTACTTTGAGCACTAAGCTAGTTTTTTTATTTCTTCTTCTTTAGGCTGGTAATTCTTTTGTGTTTAATGTTAGAGAAACTGGCCTGTGCTAACACTGTGCTGTAGAATAGCCTATTTCACAGTGAAAGCAGGAGGCTATATGTATAACTCTAGATTTTCTAATAGTTGCCAAGCCAACTCCATGTTCAGCAGAGTAATTTGCATAACTTCCAGCTAGTGTAAAATGCCTGATCTTTGCAAGATCCATCTACCTATCAAACTCTTCTTGAAATAGGCAATTAACTTCGTGTCAAAATTTCCCTAAAATACTGCTGGCTAGGAGGAGAGAGGCAGTTCCATTCACTTAAGAGCCAATTAGTTCAAGGTATGTAATAACAATTGAGTGTACATTAATAAAGGAGTATTTCTATAATGAAAATGTGAAGGCAAAGGAAGCTCTACAACACAACAGATTTATACAGATTGGATACTCCAGTAGGAGATGAAAGTCAAAGATCTTGCACAGTGCAAGCAGAAATGAAAAATTTTCCATGTGTTTCATTAATAGTCTTCTGTTTGAGTGAGTAGAGGGAAGAGAGGAGAGAAGATGACAAAGCAGAATCACTGAAGTATTTTTCCTTTCTGTTTGGGCTTAAGGAATGGAACGCACATGATAACTAGGTGCACTCTCCAATTCTGTATGCTGTTTTAGTAGAATTGGATAAAGTAATTTTCAGATGCATTCAATCTTTTAATTGTGCAAGACACTAACTACGTTAACACTTTTGTCTTCACAGATATTTGTCAACAGATGGGTCCAATGATAGATGAAAAACTAGAAGAGATAGATAGGTGAGCCATAATGTAGCTTCTGTGTTATTTATTATGATTTACTTTAAATTGTGCAGTTGTACTCATTTTTTTGGGTGCTTTATCTTCCATCTCCCCAGCTAGAAGGTCTTGCAAGAAAGAAGTTTTGGCAACTTTGCCTTTATTTTTTAGTGTTTAGGTACCATGGTCCCAGTGCGCGTACAAAAATTTGATTGCTGCTCTCCAAAATTTACTGCATAGATTACTGGATGCATTTTGTAGTAGCAATTTTTGACTGTAGCCTTTTGCAATCTGTCTAGAGCTTGGTATTTTCAGTCTTCTGCTGACTGTCCTCCATGACAGGAAAATCTGTCCAACTCTATCTTCACCTCTTTCCCCTCAGACTCTTAGGGATACTTGAGGGTGGAAAGAAAAGGTAACTAACACCTGTGGAGTTGCTTACCTTATTGCAGCTAGGGAAGAACAGTTCTTCTTAGACTCTCCTTCCAGTCCCTTTGGTATAAGAAACAGAATGGCAACTTTGCAATATAGATGTGTAAGAAATCAACCTTTTAAGAGCTTGGGTTTTTTTTCTTGCGTATTCAAAACCATTTAAGGAGGCACTTTTTTTTTTTTTTTTTTTTTTTTTACCAGCTAACACTAGGTGTTAGAGAAACTTAGTGTTTGCATGTAATTGTTTTGAAACAGGAAACATTCAGAATTATCGGAATTGAATGTAAAAGTTCTAGAAGCTCTGGAGCTCTATAACAAACTGATGAATGAAACACCAATGTACTCGGCCTACTCAAAACTCCACCATCCTGCACAATACCCACCTACATCTTCTGGTGTTTCAGTGCAGGTCAGTATCCCTTTCTGGAAATAGGCACTTTCTTAATATAGATTTCTATTTAAAACGATGACAGCAAAAATGAAGTGCATGCTTTCTTGCTAGCCTATGAACAGTTGCCTGGTGACTTTTTATAGCATTCAGAATAAAATATCATTTACCCACTAAAACGGTGTACTTTAGTTTGCAGTCACCTGCTTGTACAATAAGGTATAGTTGTTAATTTTTCTCTACTTAACAGAAAGATACTGTATTGAAAATACTAAAAGATCCCTTCCCTGATTAATTTTTTTACAGTTAGAATTATGTGTTTCAGCAGCTTGGTGGAAATTCTTGCTGTGAGTCATGCCCTCAGTCTTAAAAGTAAAATGTTACCTTCTTATCTAATAGGGGGGATGTGAGTGAACTTTAATATTAATGCATTAATCATGAATGCGGTGTACTTTTTCAAATATGGAAACACTAGTCTTGTTTTAGCTCGTTTCTTCCTTTAAGAAATGAACATATTGTATTAGGGGGTGTAGTTGCTCAAAACTGTTACAGTATCTCCAATGTGCCATATTGATGTTTAGGAAAACAAAAATGGAGAAGTATTTTCAAAGATCCTTTTTGGAGAAAACATAGAAGGAACGTTTTTACTTTAAGTGAATTTTGCTTTAATGTTAATTGTTCAGTGGGAAAAGAATAGTTGCCATAGCAACTGCTAGATCTGAAAATATGTCAGTTAAAAGTAATTGTGTGTCCTTAACTCCTGGTAACGATGGAAAATTCTTTATGTTTGAAGATTAGAAGTAATTTAAGCCAGAAGGCAACTGGAGTTTGCCGTTTCTTTCAAGATGCATACTTCAGTGGTGAAAAATACAAGCTAAGCGTGCTGAGCATAGTGTTGTTACTTGGTACGAAACTGTCTCTTCTTTCAGTGTCCATATACAATGTCTACATACAAAGTCCAAAACCAATGAGCAGCATAGACTGTAGACAAAGCATGTTATACCACCTGTTCTATCTGAATTTTGGGTAAAGACTTGCATTATCTTAAACAAGAAATGCAAGAAACTAAATTTTCTGCTTTCCTTTTGTGTTAGTCTTAGAATGTTCTTATGTTTTAATTTACAAAATGTGTTAAGTAACAAATCTCGTATGGTGCCTGTCTTCCTACTTGACTTTGTGCATCAGAATAGGTAAGGATCAAACATTTTAAAGACAGAGCAAATTAGAGGGGAAAAAAATAAAGTTTCTGTGAGAGGCAGAGGTCTTGTATGTGATGTTCTTCCTTCAGATGTTAAGCACTGAACTTATTAGCAGTGCACTTGTGGAAGGGGAGCTGCTGGTGAAGTAAAAGTTGCCTATTTAAAATGTTTGTTGAGAAGTTACATGTTTCAGTTTTAGAACCTTGTTGAAAAAATTAATGGATGCTCATTCAGTCTTTGAACCCTGCCACTGTAATGGCATTCTGTGCCATGTTTGCTGCCGCTTAATTGAAAATAAAAGGTACACAATGTTGGGTTGTTTGGGTTTGTATTTTTTTTTTTTCTTACAGTCATATCCTGTGCAGCCACCTAGTGGAAACTACATGATCCAGGGTGTTCACCAAGTCACCATTTCCCCAGGCTATAGCCTAGGACCGGATCAGATGGGGCAGTTGAGGTCTCTGCCTCGAAGTGTAAATTCTTCTGGAGCAACTCAGCCAGCTCAAGCTACGTATTTAAGGTATCGCTTCAGCAAACTGTTAAATCACCTTCTTCCTGTTGGTAGTTTTACTACTTGGTCTAAAGGTTGTGTGTTCTTGGGATATTTACAATGATGTGTAATATTGTTTGATAAGCTTGAAAATAGATTGCTTTTGGACTAAACAATATTCTCCTTTGCAAATCTGCTTGTCAGATAAGTAGACATGAACTTGTCAGCATTTGATTTGTTTTGTTGTGTTACAGCCCAGGACCAGATTCTGTGTTAAACCAGCCGTACATGAACCAGAACCCCAGCCTTCCATCGGCTGCCAGCACAGCTGCATACACCCAGCAGCAGCAGATGGGAGTGTCGGTGGATATGTCGGCTTACCAGAATAGTACAGCAAGTTTGCCTCAAGGACCAGGTTATCCCGTGGCAGTTCCTGCTCATTCTGTTCTACAGCAACAAGCAAATTACCACCAACAGCCTCTTCTTTAAAAACAAACCAGCTTGTATTTCTGAATTAATGAATAAAGGATGCTTGACCTTATGATTTTTATGAATACCTGTCACAGGATAGCAAGATGCATTTTTCTTTTAAATAACCCAGTTTACTGCATTAGGGTGATGGCAGAGTAAAAGTATCCATCAGATCTGATTGTTAAGCATTTGCATAAAGATAACTTGAACTAGATTAGCTGATGGTTTAAAAGAATTTCAGATTACTTTGAGCCCTTATTTCAGTGCTTTCAAAAAGTGCCATGTGTGAATCTTAAGTTAAAAGATTGTCCAAACATAATTTTCCTATAAATGTGTTTCTGAAAACTTGAGGATACTTAATTATTGTCATGTGTTGCTCTGATTTTGCATTCCCTCCTCTGGTATCTTACTATAATCCTTCTATCCAAGTGGCTTTACAGAATCTCTGCAGATTTAGAGACCACCTTCTCTCTGCACTGCTATAGAGAGCTTCACAATATGATGTGCACTGCATAATGGGAGCAACTGCTCAAGTTCAGCAGATGAGAGCTGGAAGAGAAAATGATGTGATTTTGTGCCAGTGAGGACCATGTACCTACAGCAATAGGAGAAATAAGATTTTACAGTGCTGCCTGGTAGATTTCTGGAGAACTTCTGATGTGTTTCTCTTGAAGAAAACAGGTGGGGTTTTGCTAAAAAGGGCCTGCATCTTTCAGCAGAGGTGGTACTGCAAGCACAAGTCTCCTTTGTGAACGCGGGCAAGGGATGCTCCCAGCTGACTGCGTGGGCACTATGTGGATACAAGGTGCTGAGCCAGAAACTTGTACAGAATATCTTTTCTTTTCCTTTTCGGATGTATGTAGAAGTGAAGGAGTGTTGTAGTTCCTTGTGATAAAGGAGGGGGCTCAAGAATGTTTGAAGTTTAAGGCTGTGAGAATCTACCTTGTTACCTTTCTAACGGGGAGTGGAACAGAAATCATCTTTATGGGACCTGAAGGTTCTTGCCTCTCTTGAATTTCCTTTCTCTGCCACCATGTTTAAATAAACACTCATTGCAGTCAGTGAAACTTACACCATTTGACAAAGGTGCATGTGTGGCACCTAATACGTGTGCAGAATATGTGTGCTTTGTGAGTGGGATTGTGTTCCTCGTTTAATACAACAAGTGGTTTCATATTGAAAATGACAGACGTGTCTTTGGGAAAGGAATTGCCTCGGAACTGTGGAAGTGCAGCATTTGGTGGCTAAGAAAAGAAATTGAAGAATTTCTTTCCTGATGCACTTTTTTAAGGGGTGGGGTTTGTACAAGTGGAGCAGATGGGCTGAATTATCTTTTGGGAATGTGGGACTTCTTTCTTAAATTGTTTCAGCCTCTGAAAAAGAAAAAAAATCACTTTGTTCTAGTCGCCTACTCACTTCAGCATAGTCATTTATGCCTATTTTAATGGTTTTATGATAAGCAATAATCTTCAGATTGGAAAAATAATGGAAGCAAATCACGGATAAAACATCTTGGTTAAATGCATGAAAATCCCAGATGTGTAAATAAGCATATTTGGTATGTGAATTCTCTACCAAATTGGGACTATCAGATTCCAGACTGTTGACGTGTAATAAAAATCATCCTCTGCTCAGCAGCACCTCCATTTCTTTTACATTTTATTTAATTATTTGTCATCACAACTTTATTCATTTGCAGCCTCATGCTTTACACAGTAAGGTATTCAGTACCTGCTCTTGAAGTACTTTTTTTATTTAAATTTTGTGCAATTGGAAAGAAGCTTTTGTCTTTCCTTTTGACATGACTTTATCTTTCTCCTTCCCCTTGATGTAGCCAAGTAACACATGTTGAAATACTGAAGTAGTCTGATGACTTGTTCCTTGCATTCTTTAAGGAAAAATAATTAATTTCAAAGCTGCTGTTCAAATTTCTCATTGTTTGGAGATTTTTTGGTAAGAGTTTACTTTGTTCCAAGTTGATACGTGGTCAAACTGAACTTTGCTGTCATTTATATAGACTCTCCATGTTTGTTAGTAAATTGAGATTAAGGTGGGTATTTTTATTGGATTCAAAACTTTGGTCCAGCAGAAATACTAAGTAACCTAAATTGAGATCACTAGACAGACGTAATTTGGTGATGTTCAGTTAATTATTAAATATAAATAATGTATATACTCATTTGTCTGAGATTTTCTACACAGTTACATATATGCATACTCTTAAAGCCTGACATTTTATGAAAGCAGGATTTGTCATCCTGTCATCTCTTATATTCCTAAACTTGTGATACGCAACTTGTAGATAATGTAAAATAATTTAATTATTATTAAAATAGTGTATTCAGAGGGGTTTGGTGTTAATAGGATCTGTTTCTCTTCATACTTCTAGACATGATCATATTTATTTTTAAGGCCTGATTATAACTGAATATGCTGCCAAAGGATTTCTCTAACTTCAGATTTCTACACTAGGTTTCTACCTACTGTTTTATATCAGGAATAAACAGGTAGATAACTTCTGCTTTTTCGTATAAACTTTAATGGTTAACATAAAAATTTGTGCAACTTTATAATGAGAATTTTAGTGTAATATATTTGTGTCATGGTTGTTGAGAATATCGATACTAGATAAACTTTCTTCTAGTATGAGTTGGCACCTATTATGTCTCAGTTATAGTCAGCTGAAAGCAACAACTCAATTTGTCTGTAATGCCACCACATGTTTTGAGACATTGTGGTCTTTCATCCAGCCATAGTGTGACAAATGCATTGTCCATTTAATTTGGTACAGAAATGGCAACTTTTTAAAAATCAGATTGTTTCCGTAAAAAGTAATGCTGTGCGTTCATTTTGCTTTAGGTTTTGTTCGTAGATGTTCATGGACTTGGGGAACAGTGTAGAGCTTTTGAAGGCTGCCCCTTAACCAGGAGCATTGAGTGGGACATGGCTGCAACTGCAGTCTCTTACAGGAATGGTTTTCTGATAAGAAGATGATTTTTTTTTTTTTTAGTAGTAGTAGTAGTATTTTTATCTATGCATCTTTTCTAAGAAGTCTCTACTCCTGCTTACATTGAGCACTATGATGTATCTGTTGAATCTTTGAATTTATGGCTCATGCCAGTTAAATTTCACATGAAACTGACTCAAAACTGTTTTGAATTGATCAGAATGAAAAATGAAGGAAAGAGAATGCAGCCAGGGCAGGTTCTAAGTGTGTCTGACCTGTCACAGCTCTAGTCGGCCAGCGAGCAACCTGGCCACCAGCAGATAGCACACCTGAATTTCAGATTCAGATCAAGGTTGTATTTCTCTCTGGTCTGGGATTTACAGCAAAGATGTATCACAGTTCTTGCAGAAAATTGTCCGAAAGAGTTTGCAGTATTAAGGAAGAGTGGATCTATTTTGTTGCAATATCATTTGGCCTCCTGTCTGCAATATGTGCACATTTGCCTTGTGTGAATTAAAGTTTGTTTAATAAGCATGGGTGAAGAGTCCTCTCTTTACTATGTCCTTAAGTCCTTGCCAGAAATTAGGCACAAGCTGTGTGAGTTGTGTAATCGTCACTGCTGCAGCCCTCTCTCTTCCCCTTCCCTGCTCCCCTTAGCCTTGCTCTCCTGTGGGTGCCCGTCCTGGGCTGGCACTGCAGGCTCGGCTACCAGCCCAGCTACCTCCAGGTCGGTGTGTTCCCACACACTGCTCTGGAAGGACTGATATTTCACAGTTGTGCTGTGTTTCACTGCTGGTGAGCACTTCTGCTGGGGAACCAGGGCTCTGTCCATCACTTAGCTTTGCCCGTTCAGCAGGGATCACGTTAGCAAGAGAACACTGCTCCATGCTGGTTGTTAACTGCTGGGGAACTGAAGGGAATAATCCAATGTGAAGTGGTAATATACTTCACCACAAACGATAAGGGAAGCAAATACACTGCTTTTAAAGCTGATTGTATTGTACGTGTTAAGTGAGAGCCATGATTGCTTACAGCTTTGCTGTAGGTTTTCACAAAGGCTGAACAAATTTCTGGCTCATGCAAAATAAGAATCTTTGTGCTTTAAAGGTACCTTCTGCTACTGCTGTGACTGGACAACAGAACCTGCTTGCAAAGACCTTTACTGAGGTGTAAATTGCTGCATTTCAGCACTTATCTACAGCCATGTTACCCTGTTGCGTTCATTTCAGGTCGCTTCAGGCTGTAAACCTAAATCTTAGAAAGTTCTTCTGAAGCTGAAGCCTATACGACAAATACTGGTTTAGTTTTCCTTTTGAATCTCAACCTTAATGTTGGCTCTCACTGATGTTTCACACTGAGAACAATCAGCCATTGGAATAACCTTGCCAGGGAAGTGGTGGACTCCTTAGCATTGGACACTGTTAAGATTTAGCTGGACAGGGTCTTGGGCCATCTGGTGTAGGTCATGAATAGTTGGACCAGATGATCCTATGATTCTATGAAGTGAGACAAGGGGGTGTAGGCTTCTGGCTGGTACCTGAACTTGGGAAGTTGGCTTGATACTGGGTTACACAAAGATTGAAGCAAAGTACCCTTCCAGGTATGGATTTAATGTTAAACTGCGTTTTCAAATAATCTTAATTTAGACTTCAGCACTCATGGCCCACATTCATCTCTGCTGAAGAAACCGGGCTGCCTCATTCCATCCAATGAATTAAAAAAAAGAAGTACATGGTTTGTAGTGAGGAAGGGAAGGGACAGTTGCACTGTTGTGCTTTGGACCTTCACCAGAGGAGAGTGGGAGCGTGTGTGTGTGTGTGTGTGTGTGTGTGTGTGTGTGTGTGTGTGTGTGTGTGTTCAGAGCTTTCTGGTGTAAAAGTGAGGTCAGTTCAATGATGTGCATATTTCCCCTCGTACTCGTTGTGGTGGGAGGTGTAATGTGCTTGTAGGTAAAGTGCAGGAATGAGAAGCTGGAAATCCACATCGTGCGCTTCTCCAGATTTCCTCTTTAACTTAAACCAGAAAACTAAGTGATTTGCTTTATCATTTTTTCCCTCTGTCCTCATGGCTCGTAGTTGATACAAATCAAGTCTGGAGTGTTGCTTTACACAGTGATGGCTTGCACTGCGGCTTACATGGTCGTGGCAGATGTTTCAGCTTGAGGAGGTCAAGCTAGGCCCGTTCATCTCCACTCGGGCCGCAGAGAGCCGGGGGGGGCGACAAAGGCCGCCGGTGCAGAGAGCAGCTGGGTGCAGCATGAGGGTCACTGGTGTTGCTGAGTGTGTGGCTGCTGCGGCTCGCAGCCACCCGTGCTCCCCTCCCGGCGCTCCCGCCGCAGCTCACCGCCGAGCCGGAGCACACCGGGCGCCTTCACCGCACCCCGCCTCCGGGGCGGGCTTCCCCGGGCAGGCACTCGCGTGTGGCAGCTGCTCCCCGCCCCGGCTCCCGCGCGGGGGGACACGCGTGTCGCTGCCCCGCCCCGACACCGCGCCCGCCCTCGCGCTTCCCGCCGCGGCCGCTCTCGGCGGCAGCAGCCCGGCTGTGCCCAGGTGCCGCCGGGCAGGGGCCGGGTCTGAGGGAGCCGCCGATCCTGGCAGCCATGGCCGCGGTGGGTGCAGCCCGGGGGCCGCGGGGGAGGGCGGGGTGGGCGGGCGCGGCTCCGGTGGCGGTCGCGGTGCCGGCGACGCGACCTTGATGTCTTGGCCTCCCCCGGGGCAGGTGACGAGGGGCACGGCGACGAGGCGCAGCCGGCTGAAGCGCTCCGACGGCAGCACCACCTCCACCAGCTTCATCCTGCGGCAGGTGAGGGGCGGCGGGGGGGCGAACGGGCTTGGCTTCAGGAACCACCTCGTCCGGTGGGGCTCGGCGCCGCTGCCCCGTGATGCTCCGGGGACCGTACAAGTTTGGGTCGCTGCCGGTCGCCGTTGCGCTCGGGGACCGGCACCGGCCCTAGCTGGGCTTAAAACTGTAAACCCGGATTGCTCCGGAATGAGGAGAGGGGCCTAAAATATCCGACAGAAGGCACGATTTATCCTGGTAAATGCGCGTATCGTGTTTGCCTTCGGTTCCCAAGCTGCAGTTTACACGTTGGGCTGATTTTCTAGTTAAAACATTGAGGGCAAGAAACACTTTCCTTGAAGAACAGAAGCTGAGGAGTGATCCTCCGGCTTAAGGGTTTCTGGAAAAAGGTGATTGTAAAGATGTCAAGAGCATCTCGGTCTGGGGCTTCGGGCTTGTCGGTGCTAATTATATATCAGCCCGGCTTCCCCTGGCGCTGCAGGAGCAGCATTAGCGATCTGGATGAACCTCCTGTTAATAGTCGTTACCCGTCTCCATTTCCAGCCCTGCCAGCTGCCCCTCAGGCAAACGAAGACTAACATCCCGAGTTTCCCGAAAGCAGCACTTTTCCACCTAACAGATGCTTCTTAGAGTACCTATTATGAATCTGCTTTAAAAGGACAGGCAGTAGAGCATTTCTTGGTGCACGAGCCTGTATCCAGCCACTTCCCCCTCCCCCCGATTCCTCAGTGACTTTGGTAGAAATTTAAGGAAGCGCAAGGAAAGCGTAACTGGGGCCTTTGACAAATCTGGGGACGCCTCTCGTGCGGCAGCGTATTTTGCTCAGGACATGGAAGCTGTGAGGTTGCTCTGCCCGGGGAAAGAGAAGGAGATTTAAGTAACACAGGGAAGTTTTATTTTGCTCTGTGGTGTCTCCTCATCACGGCTCCAGCCCAGAGCAGAACCGCAGCTGTGCCGGGCTGGCAGTCCTCATTCCCAGCACCAGGAGAATGACATGTGAGAGTCGCAGCATGAATCTGACGTTTAATGTGATCTCAGCCATGGGTTGAAACAAGGACAAACAAATATAAAGGTAGTTTTAGCCCGTGTGGTGGTGGGAGGAGATTGTTGCAGGCGGCTGTGGGCCCTTCTTGGAGATGTCCTGGAGAATCATTCAGCTTGTCAGAAGTGTTGTTTCGAGAGGTGGTTTTCGTGCTGTGCTCACATGGAAACTGAGGGCTTGTGGTTAGACAGGCGGAGGGTGATGGGCGTCACCAGAGGACTCGCCGTCTGAGGGAGCAAGGGCACAATGTGGGATTTTGAAAGCCTTGCAGGCGGAAGTGCTTGCGGGAAGAGCCTGGCTCCTGACACAGGCGCAGCTGCGGTACACGGTTCCATCACACACCTCGTTCATGTGCAGAACATTTCCTGTGCTTTGTGCTTTTATTCTGGCTCATGTCTTGGAACGTGCTGTGCTCTGCAAGTGCTGCACTTGTCCTGTCTTTTTTTGGGGAATATGGGGAGCTTGCTTTTATTCCTGCCCCACTTTCCCAAGGGACTGCTTTACTTTCAGTGACAGTTTGTGGGGCGCTGCCAAATAATAGTAATAGGAAAACTGGGTGGTGAGATGGTTTTCCTTCCATCATGATTGCAGACCCATGGGTCCCACTGCATGGCAGCCAAGGGGCCCATCAGTGTATCCACACCAGCACCAGCTTCGGGGCTCTTTCTCCACCAGCATCTGTCTGTTCTGCTCTGGCAGAGGATGATGCTGTGTTGGCTGAAGCTACGACAGCAATCTAACTTCAGTTCCATGTTCCAATATACAGCAAAACGAATCAGTCCATATCAGAACATGCTTATCCCACAAGAGAAGGGTGGGATAAGACAAACTGTTGTCACTTTCAGAGGTGACCACCTTAAGACCTTTTAAACAGGCAAGTGCGGTAGCTCCTGTTAGATCGGTGAGAAGATTCTATTAAATTGTGTGAGCTGAGCAACAAAGCCAACTCTGGGATTGTGTCTTCCCAGCCCTTGCTGGGTGAGACCATGGTGGGGCTGAGATGGAGACATGCCAGGGTGAGGGTCTCGCTGATCCTTCCCTTGGACTTCATGTGATGTTCCTCACCACGGTGTGATTCAACTTCTCAGGGCAACATTTCCTTTGCTCAATGGTGTTTCTGCTGCTCCTTTAGTACAAGAATGAGAGAGTTTTCTCAGCCTTTGTGGTTAGTGGTTTTTCTTGGAGAAAGAGATTTTCTTGGAGAACTGGGCTCCCTGGATGCAGAGTAGTTCCAACTGTCCACTGTTGCTGTCGTCTCCTCCCCTATGAAGTTTTCCCTAATAGCAATAAAGCTTTAGAAGCATAAGTGGAAAAAAAGAAGTCCTAAAAGCAGGGATTAACTTGAAGTAACGTTGCTGTTGCTGTAGGTATAGCTTGAAAAACATCTAAATCATGTCATTAAGATTTGCAATGAAATGTCCCAAAAGGGTTTAAATCTCTTGCAGATCTCTTATGCATTCTGAGTTGTGCACCAGCTTCTTGCCCAAGTCCAAAATACTAACAGAAATTTAATCATTGGTTTCTTTTTGTGTCAGGAGAGGCGCAGGTTTGAACTCTTTGCTTTTGACTTTTCATTAAGTTGCATTTAATTTTTGGTTTCAATCTGTTGGTCAGTCTAATTTAGTAAGGGAATCATGTGTGGATGAGCTTTTGAATTTACATTTTTGTCAACACGGCATGGTGATGAGCAGAGACAGTCCATGGCAGAGTCCCACGTATGTGTCAGCACAGGCAGAGCTACCAGTTCCAGCATCACCAGTGTGGGAATTGCCCGTAATTGCCTCTTGCTGTGGGAAACGCTGCACTGGAAGACATGGATGGAGTGATGGGAATAGGTCAGTAGGTGCTGAAAATCAATGGGCTGGTATAAAAAAGAAAGCCTGCTCGGCAAGTAAGATCACTCATGCCCCAAGATGACCAGAAGTGCAGGAGGTTCCTGGTTGTTGGATTGGCATCTCTATCTCCAGTGGCACAGCCAAAGCAGTGAGCAACCGTGGTGCTGAAGCTGTTAAGTACAGTATTTGAGCAAGGCATGGGTGTACAAAATTGTTCCTCTGACGTGGCAGGTGCTGCTGAATTATATTTAAGAATCCCTTAAGGGACAGAAGTCAATTATAAGACAATAAGTAGGTCAGCTGAAAACATATGCTTATAATTTTACAAGGTGCTGTCATAGTAATTCATTATTGCTTTGTTCTGGAATGTTTTTGTGTTTCCACCACTTATTTTGACGTGGTGTGACTTGTGAGTATATGCAGTTTGTTTTTTCGCTTTGACTTCTGGTGGTATTAGTTTTATAGCCTCTGATTTTTAATGGAATTTATTTCCCTGATAAAAGTGAAGTGACCTGTGAGGAACAGTCACCCAAAGGTTGTCTTAGAGCACCATTTCTTGTCAAAAGAAAGCCTGCAGTGGCCGCTCTTTACTGCGGGTGGTCCCGGGTGAGTTAGCGGGACCGACTCCAGCCATATAGGTGTGTGTGCCAGAAGTCATTAAAACCTTTTTATGCAGATGTTAATACAATTTGGGGAGGGAAAGCAACACATGATACATTTCTCCATCTGCATAATAATACTGGGGAGCCCCAGGGGAAGGTCAGCATCTGAGATAGAGACATTTACACTTGGAGGTGGGTTGACAAAGGTCTGAGTAGGGGTCCTGTGCTGCTGGAGGTGGAGGTTCAGGCTCCCTTGCACTTCCTCTTCTTCCTCCTTGCTCCTCCACAGCTGGGTGTCTCCGCATGGCCATGCTCGTTTATACATTTCACACCTTGTTGGCCAAACTGCAGCCCTTAGTACAGGTCCGATTGAATGTCTCCTTATTTTAGGTCTTTCCTTACCATGCCCTTCCTCATTTAAAGAAGGTCTCTTCTCCCAAATAACAAGTGACAGGATAAGAGGTAACAGCCTCAAGCTACAACAGGGGAGGTTTAGGTTGGACATTAGGAAAAATTACTTAAGAGAGGGTGATCAGGTGTTGGAACAGGCTCTCCAGTACAGTTAAGAAATGGAATAACCATCCCTGGAAGCGTTCAAAACTGTGTAGATGAGGTCCCCAGTGGCATGGTTTTGTGGTGGTCTTGGCAGTCCTGAGGTAATGGTTGAACTTAATGATCTTAAAGGTCTTTTCCAACCTAGAGGATTCTGTGAGCCTATGAGGTGGCCTTTCTTGAATAGGTGTCAAGTAGCTCCACTTCTGAAGACATAACTGGAACTGTGGTTGGGTCTTCTAGTGAGGGTTTAGTCTGTTCCCTAATGGGGCTGTTACTTTTCTGCTCGTGCTGGATTGCCTCGCTGGGTAGCGTTACCTTAACTTACGTGATTGAAGTGAAATGGAATTACGTGCTTTTTGATAGCATCAGGGGCTTGTAAAAATATCTTCTTAAAACACTCATGGTAATCAGTGGAACTTCATTCCGGCTCATGCCAGAGACTGCAAGTGAACCCACTGAGTGTACCTGTTCAATCCAAGCATGTTTAACTTCACATAAAAGTATATTGAGATATGCAGTTTATTTTTGGATTTTTTTGCTGCTTTTATTTAGAAATAGTTGAAGTTAAAATCAACTTTCTTTTAAGCCATAGTTACACCTCGTGTTGCATCTCTAGCAATGCTTGTGCTTCCCCCTTTTAAGTATCATTTTTCCTCTGTGATATTGAGTGGAAAAGAAAAAAAGCATTTTCTGTTACTAGAACAGCTCTCAAGCTGCAACAGCATTTTTAAAAGTCAGTGACATTCTGACAAAAGGAGGCAACTCCTTCAAAAGTGTTTGTTGCCTTGTTTTCAGAGCTTTTGTGTGTGTGTGGAGATGGGACTGCCTTGTTCTTTCTGCAAGTCCAAGGGGTGTACCAAGCTGAATGTTGGCATCTGCATTCAGATATCTTCTTGTTTAGTCAAGCAAAAGTGGCTGTAAATCAGATTTGGGAAGCTTTAAGGGTTTCATGTATTGTTTATAAAGCCTGAAAGCCTTTCCGTTGGCACATGTGACATAGAACCACCCAGTTGCCATCTCAGGTGTGCCTTTGCAGGTGCAAAGCACACAAGGCTGCTCATCGGCTCTGGCAGATGTTGGCTTAGTGATGTGCACCAGTATTTTCAAGAGCAATCCATGGCTTGAAGTACAGGTTTGAGTTTTGTAGCTAATATTTTTGCTGTCTGTCCTGTAGAGTAACTGTCTGAATTAAGGGGAATTGACATTTGGTCTTTCCTCATCAGTGATGTCCATAGGCAGCTTCAGTGATCGTTTCTTAACAAACTTCCTAATGTGCATTTGATTTCTTCCTTCCTTTCTGCTTTTTCTCTTTTTTTTGTGTCTTAAAATCATTTTCCTCAGAATAAAATGAGACCTCAGTTGATGACCTTGAGACTTTGGTTTTCCATAATACAGGTTTTCTGGTACGCAGGAGGACGTGGAGGATGCTGAGTGGTGTGGTCTATTGCAACCTGGGTATGCAATGAACCAGGCATTTCTCAAAATCAAATGCTGATTAGATTGATAAAATACATATCAGCAAAGGAGCAGATTAGAATTTTAGTAATTTACCAGATGAGCTCAATTCTATGATGAGTCATTAATTTCTAAAATATAGCTTACTGTCGTAGACTATGATTATTCCTTAGCCACAGGACTCGATCATTATTTTTCTCTATACAGCGTTTAGAAACTGTTAAAGCATTTGACAGGTGAATAAAAGATTCAACCCTTTCTCCAAAGAACATAAGCCTTGTCTGCACAGTAGAGTGGCATTGTTTTAACTTGCCTTTCTTCTTAAATCAGTGTAGTTAGCTAGCTGCATCTCTCAAACTGTGCTTAAGAACTGTTTACTTTGTAAATCTTCGTATTTAGGTTAAATCAATAAGGTCAAGTAAGGCATACTTGAACTGACGTAAATGTCCCTGGGGTGTCGTGCTGTAGTAGCTCTACACCCATCTGACTTTCAGGCTGGTTTGCAGTTTTCTGTTGTGTACAGAACCATGGAGTAAGTTTACTCCTTGGCTTTGGGAGGAGGTGGTGTTTTCCACCAGTGTCATCGTGACCTGGATTTTATTTTCCAAACCACAGAAGTGATTTGTGAAGATGGCCTGCTTCTGGAGGATAGACATGAGGCCATCCCTTGGGTCAGCATAGGCTGTGTGCTATGTAGGGGCTGTACCCAGGTCCTGGCAGGAGCCCATGGGCAGTCCTGGGTGGTACAGCCTGGTACTGGCATGATCTGAGCCACCGTGGTGGGATTTGCCTGTGATGGATGGGTTGGAAAGCCTACATGGAGTTGTCTCCTGTCAGTTTGAGAGAGACCATCCAACCAATGGGCCCAGGTAGGTTTGGAAGGGAAGGTTTGTTGTGCCCCTTGGTGAGGCTCATGAAACATCTGCAATTAGGAGAAATACTTAAATGATGAAGGCTGTCAAATTGAACCACACTTTGCTGCTGCTGCGTGTATTTCAGTGATGGAGGGTGCTACATCTGAGCAGCTTCATCACTGATGAGCCCAGCAGTTAGATGACGACTAGGTGACATCTCTCCATAACTTCCTATGGGATGCTGCCTATGTGGACTAAGTCAGAGTCACGGGATATGCACCTGGCAGCTTTTCCAGAGTTGTCTTCTGATATGCCTTGGGAGGCTGATGGACTTGGAGCGCGTCCCCTGTTCTTGGCTTCCCTGTTAGTAACAGCTGGTGGCATGTGGCTGTCACACATATGTGTGCACATCTGCCCTCCTGAAAGCTGCCTTGTACTGTCCAGTGGTGTTGCTTTGTTCCCAGGTGCCTCAAAATCCTGTCTTGATTAGGTTTCTCCTCGTACAGCTGGGAAGAAGAGGTGGGTGGAGGATAAACTTCATAAGGTTGAAATAACAGTAGAAGAAAACTTAAATGGATTTCTTCATTATAAAACAAAGAGTAGTAAAGTTGGTTTCTCTCCTTAATTCTGCTATCACTTCATCTGACCTTGAAGAAGCCGTCAGACTTCTGCGAGGTTCATTTCTTCATCTGGAAAGTGAGTGTAGCTGGGTATCTCTGTGTCACTGGGAAGCTTAATTGAGTGTTTCTTAATGTACTAATTGAATCTCAATTACATGCCCGCTTAGTGTTCTGTCAGCAAAGGAAAGAGATTTTTGTGTGTGTGTATGTGTGTGTTTGCAAGCAAATAATGATCATGATTGCATTCTTTAAAAAAATACAAATCCCCTTATTGTTTTGTTGTTATTTGTTTGGAGCGATCTATCAACCTTTTAGGCAGGTTCACTGGATTATATTCATGATAAGCTTTTGCCTTTACCACTTCATGAGCATGGCCAGTGCGGCACGTGGAAGTAGAACATGATTCATCTCCTCAGCATGCCGGTGCTCGTAGTGCTGCAGTCTCTGCTAGTGGGTACTGGTGCACAATAGCAGTCAATAAGATTGTCAGAAATCTGTTAGGTGACAGCTAACTAAATTAGCAGTCTCCCTTATGTGTATTTGATGGAATTATTGGCACGGATTCATGAAAAGTCGGAGCCTTTGAAATTCTCACTTTAAAAATTTCATGTCCTGTTCCTCAGCAGATGTGCTGACCGGCTTATTGTCTCCATGGTAACAAGGTTTCGTTTTTAAAATAGCCTAAAGTCACAAAAGAGAAGTCAGATATTAATAGCATAAGCAGCGTAGGTATGAATAAAAAATAGGATTTGGCTATCCTTCATCCAAAATTTCTGGTATTTGGGAGCTGTCTGTCTCTTTGTACATACTGTGGGTGTTTGTTTAAATGTATTTTTCTAGTGTGACCTATAAAATTAATTTTCTTTATTCATGCAATGTTTTTACAATGAAATATTTACATGATTACAGTAACACTTAGAATACTAGCATAATACCAAATACAGAATACTTAATAGGTAACCATTAAAAAAATCTCTTTACCAACATGGACTGCGTACAATGGTCTAATGCAAGGTGCCCTTACTGTCCCCCTTTCTGTGATGGGGAGACTGGAGGCAGAAGTGCTGCATGACTTGATAAACCCTGTGCTAAAGCAAGGTCTCGAGGCCCTGGGCAGCTCTGTGCCCACTTCCCATCACCTGCCACCTTATGACAGTCTCACCGAGGTTTTTCATCCCCAATAATTTTGCTGTACAGTAACAGATTGTGTGAAACTCCAGTTGTGTGATTATAGTGTAACCCCTCAGATTAGAGCCATTTTAGCAGATTTTGGGAGCTCAAGCCAGGCGCAGGCTCTGCCTGCCTTTGCTGTCATGCAGTTTCTATGGACACCAATGGCTCGTGTCAAGTGCAATCTCAGTGCAATTGTCTGTGCTGAATATGGAGGAAGCAGAGATGATTACATGGGACTCCAGACCTGTATTTGATAAAATATGTTCTGTTGCTTTGAAAAGAATATGGTAGAGGCAGAAATAGCTTTTTCCTAAAATCCTTAGGCCTTGGGTGACCCACAGAGTTGGAAAAAATAGCTTCTTACCTCCTTCCTGTTGGTTTCAGGGTTATATGGGAAAACCTGACGTGTATAATCTTCAAAATTCTGTTTTAAAAAATAATAAAACAGAGTTCTAGCAAAATAAAATTTAGGTGGGAACTTCTTCAGCCACTTAAGACGTTAAAAAGATCTCCCATTGAAGAGAGCTTTTGCAATGCTGTCTTCAACGTGTGTATGTAATAAGAAAAATCAGAACGTGATTGTGATAAACGATGTCAGATAGTTTGACAGTTGACGAAAGATGTAAAAAGTCTTTAGAGAGTCTGAATAACAACATGTCTCTTGGCTGTTGTATTAATTTTTGGTGGCTTGTAATGAGGTCTCCAGCTGTCTCTGGTGGCTTGGGGCAAAGTGGGATAGGTAATAGACAAGGTCTTATATGCCTTCCTCTACCCCTCTGTCAAAACTGGATGCCTTCTAAAGCATGGGGAGGAGGGATGGAGATCCCCTCCTGCCCCAGTTCTCTGTGCCTGCAAGTCACCTGTGATGAGTACAGATAAAATGTATTTTTGCTGTGAACTGACTTGGTCATCTTTCACGAATCACACGGCTTGTAAAAGGGTGCCGTTCCTGTATGGCACTTGGGAGTCTCAGTGTCAGCATCCCTGCAGGGACCTTCTCTTAGGTCAGTGGTCCCACACAAGTCTCTGTGGTTTCTGCTGTTTGCAAAGCGACTTGCATGTGTTTTTTCATGAGATCTGGCCCTTAGCATGTTAAATGCTTTAAAGTACTAGGGTAAAAATACATCTTTGAAGTTACACTCCAGTCACATTCTCTCTTAATAATAAGCCTTCTTTGCACTCTGTTTCCTTGACACTTTTTGCAATGAGTATCACAGTTTTTGGGAAAACCTTTTTTGTTCTAAATCAGAGATTCAGTGTCCTTAAGTAAGAAAGAGTGGCTGGTGAACACCGGGTTCTGATGACTCTGTGCTGCTTGGGGGTCTGGGTTGTGGCATCTTTTCTTGCACAGAATAAGCAATATTCTATCTGTAATCTTCATTTGGTTTTACTCATATTCTGTTTCTGCTATAATTTGTTTTTTTATGATGGTCATTCTCTGGACTAATGGTTTTAGTGCTTAACTAGCAACTCTTTTCCCCAGCTTATATAATATGTCATTTTTCCGTTAATATGTAGAGACAGCAGGAGCTGTCCCTATGCCTTGGTATTTCTTTAGGTTAATGCACTTAATGCATTTTGATATCCCTTACAGAATTTAATAACCTGATTCAGATAATGTAGTAAAATGCTACCGATCAGAATTTTGAAAACGCCTTTTGAAAACTCTTGTTTCTATGAAAGTCAAGATAATCCTTTCATTGGGATAATCTGGTAGCTTCTACTCAGTGATATTCCAGTAATTTTGCACATTTCATCTGTAGAAAGATTTCCAGTGGTTTGTTCTCTGGGAGGAAGAAGAGGCAGTGTGGTGAGGCAGTGTAGTGGTTAGCTCTGTAATCAAATTCCCATTGGGTCTGGAGGAAGCGTGTCCTCCTGAAGCACTCCTCCTGTGGCGATTATTTTGTGGGGGGAATTTTCTTTCAGCTGAAGTTGTAGATGTCTGTGTTTTCAGGCAAAATAGTATATTCTGTTTGTGTAATGCCGACAAAAATTACTTCTTTATTATTGTAAGAGTTTGTTTATATTTTTATGTATTTATTATTATTTATTATTATAAACATTTCGTGAAGAAAATGCATCTTCGTGGTGCTTTAGGGACATTCCCAGTATTGCTGACTGTGTTTCATATGGCCCTTTGGTTTTGTTTCTTCTGCTTTCCATGAAAAGCTGCTCTCGTACTACTCCTTGGGTGGGGTTACATTGGGTCTTGTGAACTAAAACCAAGCGTATGCCTGAATTACCATAGGCAGGAGAGACTTGTAAGGGCACTTACCTGTGTGCTGAAAGAGGAGGTGGCACTTCTGGCATGGTTTCAGGAAGCCAAGCTGTTCCATGGTGCATGTCTCTTTACAAAGAGAAAGGTAGATTACTTTATGATTTTCCAACCAAATTATATCTTTGATTTGGATTTTGCTTGCCCAGATCCTTGTGGTGAGATTTATTCTTGAATTTGTACGTTACGGGTTCAGTGGTACGTTGTCCTGTGTAAGACCTCTGTGGTGACAATACATCACACATAAATGTTCTACTCCAATTTTTGTGAAGTGTTTTTGGAGCCTTTTATGGCTGTGGCACAATGGCGCTTTTACGGCTATGGCGCTATGGTACCTTGAAGTTCATGAGTGGAAGTTTTGTATTAGGAATTAGCTGAAACAAAATTCTGCTGAAATCCATCTGCAAGTTCTGCTAAAGCATCTATGTGTGTTATGGCAGCTTTTTTGATCACATTTAGAAAAGAAGGACGTATCTACAAATAATGCAGAAGCGAAGTGGTTATACTAGAAATGGAGATGCTTTCCCTCTGCCTTCCCGGGTTAATATGAGGAGTCAGATACTTCTGAGCCCCTCCAGTGGCAGATTCTCCATGGCTAGCCAGCAGCACAGCACTGGTCATAGACTCTGAGTCACAAAAGGGATGGTTTCTTTTTAATACAGAAGATGTGGAGGACTGAAAGGAAAGCTCGTCCAAACTCAGTTCTTACTGTAGACTGGTTTGCCTGATCTGCTTTGCCTGGAGGGGCATTCGTTCCTTGACTGATCTCTTCTTAGCAATTGAAACTGATTTTCCCATTAGGAGATATTTCATAAGCTGGTCTGTTCCCACCCCCCTCTCTTTTACTCACCTTAAAGTGAAAAAAAAATTCCTCGACACTAGGCATTTCTTAGGGCTTAATGATCTGTTGGGTCATATGTGAAACATCCAGCCAGTCATTAATCTTCAAAGTGCCTGGTACCAGTTATGGCTTAAATATTCTTGTCTTTTGGCTTTGATCATCGTGGGCCATTAGGAGCATCTCCATTTCCCCTGTCTCCCCTCCCCACATGTTGGCGTCCTGGGGAGAAAACCTCCATCACACAGGCAATAACAGGAGCTGCTCAAACACACTGGCTGTGGATATATGACGTGTGTGACCTCGGGGTGTTAGACGGGAGAGTTGGTGGCAGCAGTGCTGGGTGGCAGCAGTGCTGGGTGGCAGCAGTAATGAAGCTTACCTCCACGTTTCTGCAGACTGTGATGGGAGGAGAGGGAATTCAGGACTACTGAGTGTAACCTACTTCCTCAGAGAAAAAGGTCAAGTTGGAGACAGAGAAATGAAGAATGAAATGGGGTTAAAAAGGCATGGGGAAGGTGAAAGAAGAGGATATGGTAGAGCCAGGACCTTAGAGCATGGGTTGAGTGGTGGATAGGAAGGGTTATTTGTGAAATGAGGGGAGGATTGATGGCACTAAACTGGGAGGAGTGGCTGACACACCAGAAGGCTGTGTTGCCATTCAGCGAGACCTGGGCAGGCTGGAGAGTTGGGTGGGGAGAAACTTGATGAAATATAACAAGGGCAAGCATAGAGTCTTGCATCTGGGGAGGAACAACCCCATGTACCAATACAGGTTGGGGGTTGACCTGCTGGAAAGTAGTGAAGGGGAAAGGGACCTGGGGGTCCTGGTGGATGGGAGGATGACCATGAGCCAGCAATGTGCCCTTGTGGCCAAGAAGGCCAATGGCATCCCGGGGTGTATTAGAAGGGGGGTGGTCAGGAGGTCCAGAGAGGTCCTCCTCCCCCTCTACTCTGCCTTGGTGAGGCCTCATCTGGAATATTGTGTCCAGTTCTGGGCCCCTCAGTTCAAGAAGGACAGGGACCTGCTGGAGAGAGTCCAGTGCAGGGCGACAAAGATGATTAAGGGAGTGGAGCATCTCCCTTATGAGGAAAGGCTGAGGGAGCTGGGTCTCTATAGTTTGGAAAAGAGCAGACTGAGGGGGGACCTTATCAATGTTTACAACTATGTAAAGGGTGAGTGTCAGGATGATGGAGCTAGGCTTTTCTCAGTGATGTCCAGTGATAGGACAAGGGGTAATGGGTGTAAACTGGAGCATAAGAGGTTCCATGTGAACATCAGGAAAAACTTCTTTACTGTGAGAGTGACAGAGCACTGGAACAGGTTGCCCAGGGGGGTTGTGGAGTCTCCTACGTTGGAGATATTCAAGGCCCGGCTGGACAAGAGTCTGTGTGATGTACTCTAGGTTACCCTGCTCTTGCAGGGGGGTTGGACTAGATGATTTTTTGAGGTCCCTTCCAACCCTCGGGATTCTGTGATTCTGTGATTGAGCAGGTTTGGAAGTGACATACTGGACGTGTGGGAAAATGGGCATTGGCACGTGCCAGCTTTGTGTAATCCTTTCCTTCCTGCCTCAGTCACCCCTTTGTAAACTAATATCCCTCTTCTGCCATTGTTTCTCCTCCCATCACGGAATTGCTGTCCTTCCATGGCGTTCACTCACAGTGCTCTTGTGCTGCCTTCTGCAGCTCAAGGCTCTGTTTTTCTTCTTTGGCCTCTTCCAACTCCACTGTTGTCATTCTTGTCCTACTCTGAAAATTCCTTCTGGTCACTGGCCTTGGCTTGTCTGTCTTCTTTCTCACCCCACGTGCCTCTCGTTCCTCTACACTGAATTACAGCAGCTGCCTTGTTACCCGGTTTTGTGCAAGTCAAAAAGAGTAGAGAGAGAGGTAATCACAGATTTTTACTTAAGTAACTATTAAAATTCAACTAAGCACAGTATGTGGGATTTTTTTGTTTGCCTTTTTCCTGGGAATGTTGTTACTCCTTTTTATCTCATGTTCTGTAAGTCACATCTTGTATTTCTTTTTTAAAACTGACAGTGGACTCAGCATGTTGTGATGCTTGCTACCCAGCTAATGAGGGCTGCCCAGTGTACAGGATGGCAGCCATCAAATTAGCTAAGTGAAAAGATAAGCAGTTAAAAATCAAAACAAAACCCCCAAACCTCAAAAACTCAATAAAAAACATGGGCAGAGAAGAAGGCAAGAAGGAAGTATGAAAGGGCAGCTATGAACATATCTCTATATCGTATCTCGAACATGTCTCTAGCTGGTTTGCAGCTCTTCAAGGGAAGTCACCACTCAGTCAAGAGTAAGATCCTTATTTGCCACAGAAAGAGATGTTATGAAACAAAATGAAGATGGGGGAATTCTAACAAAATTATTGCAATGATTGTAGAGTCCTGGCCTGTTCCAGTTGTATACTCTCTTGGCATGAAGGACCCAAGGGTGAGATGTGTGGCTTGCAGTAGGCTGCATGGCAGGATGGTAAGATGCAGGAGACAAAAGACAGAAAGCCAACTGTTGGTATCACTTTTTTTTGCATTTTTTTAAATCTATATTTTTTCCTTTTTCTTTTTTTTTTTTCCCTGTAAGTGAAAGCATGAATTCCCAATCTTAATGTTTAGCTGCCAAACACCAACCTCAAGGAGAAGAGACTAAATAGAAGAAGTTGCTTTATTCTCAGCTGTATTCAGTAGTCAGGAGATAGACAGCATTTGCTGTCAAACAGATGATCTTCAGAGCCCGAAAGTACATTAAAATAAAAAAAAAGAAAAGAAAAAATATGATGCAGGGATTGCTGAGCAGAGCACACCCATCTGTTTGAATGGCTGTCCAGGCCTTCCTTCTTAGGATTCTTATAATGAACTTGCTTCTCATTGTAAATGCTGAAATAACTATTACAGAGGCTCATTTTGTCTTCTGAACAGCGGTGCAAAGAGTAGAATACAGACAGTGCGTCCCTGCTTTGCAATGTTCGCCCTTTATCCTCATCTGTTTCTGTTCATTTCTAATGCACTGTCCTCTTGTTAGATGTGGTGGTACAAATGTATTACTGATGTTCTTAGTGTATGTCTTGGTCAAACTTTGTATTTCTTATTAGTCCCCATCTATTGCTCAGCTTTTTGTTGAACAACTGGAACATGGTTAATTCTTTCTCCATCTTTGCTTAGAGGAAAGACCTGTGGACTTGACAGAGGCCGTGCTGTTTGTATTACAAGGCAACGCCTGTGCATTTTGCACTCCATTCAGTCAACAGGGTAATTGCTCATAATGGAGTTTTTATTCTGTGTATCAGATTCATGTGGGTTTTATTCATGTTTGAAGCAAAGGTGTTTATTCATTTAATGCACTTAAGGATTTTTCTGCTTTAGACCATTAACAAGTAATTGAGCAGTTTACATCTCTCCATGACAAATCTCCTAATATTTTAAACGTCTGTGTAATGGTATGCTTTAGGTCCTCTCTGAGATTAGTGCTGGTGATTCAGAAGGACTTCTGTATTCTGTTGTTAACTGTGGTCATTGAAAATGAAATAACTGAAAAGTCATCACACAACCAACCTCTCACCAGAGAACAGTACCTTTCCCAGCTCTCTGGACCACATGTATGTGTCAAACTTGCAATTCTTTCGCCTATGAATACTTCATCTTCCTTTTTGCAGATGACTCTGTTTTCTGGGATTGTTAAATGAGAGGTTACCACTTTCATGCAGGAAAAACAGAAGTGTGATGAATTACAAGCTGGTGTAATTTATGCAGAAGCAGTGTGGGGGAAATTGCAGCCCACTCTTGTTCCACATAAATTATGCATGTACCTCCTTGAAAATAGCTACAGAGGGTGTTCAGATTTTTTTGGCTAATGAATCATGCCCTAAATTTCTACAGTACATACATTGACTCAAGTATCTCCCTTTTGCCCCACCTTTATTTTTAGATAATCTATAAATTTTTGCTGAATGTGCAGTTCCGGATGCTTCTTTATTTTGCTTACAACAGACCTGTTCTTTGAAGACCCTGTTTTGAAAAGGGGCTCCTGAATTTACTACTTCTCCCAGAGCCCTCCCACGTGAGAGTTTACATTTTATGCTTTGGATATCTCTGAAGAGATCCCTTGGCTGTTGTAGTAACGATGTATGTGAATAAATATGTGCTTATGAAGATGCAGCCTGCCCTTGTGTTGCAGACAATTCACACAGAAAGCAGCTGTCCACTAGGTAGTGTATGTGCTTGGTGTAATATATAAATATGCTATTTATTTGGCCATAAGCTAGTGAAGCTTGGGGGTGGTTAGAGGAATGCTGCATATAGCCCTGGTAGGGCTCTGATCTGAACTTCACCTCGGGAGCAGTTCCAAAGCCAGAGCTCCCTCTACTAGACAGCAGTGGTAAGAGCACCAACCAGTGAGAAGCGATTTTGGAAGGGCTTTGAGAAGAAAAGTGCTTTGAGGAGAATTTGGAAGATGAGGAACAGTTGTTTGGAACATGAGAAGATGGAACAGCTTTGGACCTAAAATCAGCTTGCTACAAGGATACAGAATGTTATGGAAAGAACAAGTCAAAGAGAAGTGTGATTTTCATTATAATAAAGGTGTGGGTAGACCAGCATAGGCAAGCCTGGGAGAGAGGGTGGCAGGAGGCTTCTGCTGGAGTGGAGGAGCAGAGATGTGAGGGAGAAAGGGCTTTAGTGGTGAGGAAGGTGGGGGCAGTCATGGAAGACCATTTTGATTTTGTCATGGATGCAGAAAAAGCAATTTCAAGATGCTAAAGAGAGGTACTTGGTATAATTTATTGTCATGTGTTAGGAGCCTGCCTAGGATATTTATAGTTGAGCTCATGAGTGCTTTCTTGAAGATTTTTCTGTGGTTTTTTTCCCCTGTTTTATGTTATCTTTTAAACACAAGTATTTATCTTCCTTTGATGTGTCTAAGCAAACAGTGATTGCGTATTTTCTTGCCTCTGTCCTGCTCTTCCTGAAATCAGTGAGGGTCTTTCATGTGCAAAGCAAGCAGGACTGCATGAGCTGATAACACAAACGAATTTTTTTCCCTTGCCTGCACAGTCAGTAAATTGAAGTTTGCTGCCCCTGCACGTCTATGTTTTGATAAATGAAAAAAAAAACCAAAAAAACATTTGTGGGAATGGTACCAAAACCAATTTAGTTCCCAACATAAAAATGAAATAGGATTGGCCCAGGGGAATGACATATGACATCAGTTGGCCAGTCATGTTTCAAAAGTTTTTGTGTAGTCTAGTCTTCTAGGTAGCAGTGGGCTGATAAACTCTCCTGTTGATGGTCTACATGATAAAACCAGTGCTAGGTCTTGCGAGTTGACATTTAAGGGTTCCATGTGGATGGATAATAAGACATTACACTAGCCAGTGAGAATAATTATCTTCTGGAGTTGTTCAGCACTGTCTTTCAGGTGGAGAACTCCTTGCCACAGGATGCTATGGAGGAAAGAACCCAAACCAAAATGAAGTAGATCAAATCAAAAAGGGAACATCAGGAGAGAAATCTTTTCACAGGCTGTCAAGTACTTGGCTACAATTCCTGGCTTTGGGATGGAGCCAAATCATGGGTGCTCAGAGGACACAGTGATTTCCATGAATGACCGCAGCAATGCCCTGAGCAAGGTCATGTCATGTCATGTCTCCCCAGTGGCTATTGGATGCTCCTTTTTTGTTGGTTGTCGTTGTTGTTTCAGTTGTGTTCAGGCCCCCAGGGGCTGCCTTTCCCAGTGCTGTGGAGCTGCTTATTCAGCCTTTTACTCCCCTAGTCTCCCCACTCAGTGTTGCTGTGCTTTGGAGTTTGTCTCCATTCTTGCATAGGCACATATTACTTTTTGAAGGCATATAGACCTTCTGCCTGCTCATACAAACCTATATACTTGGAAATTGCATTCCCCCTGTGCTTGATACTCATGTTTAGCAATTTTATGGAAGTTTACACATAATAGAATATTATAATATTTTTGTCACAACCTCCGTTTAGTACAAAGAGAAGATGTATGGCCACCATTAATGAAGAGGATGCTAAAAAAGTGAAGTTATGGGGCAGTCTGCTGGGACTCAAGGCATGCATGCTTTATGAAAGGTAAGGCTTGGAGCATGAGGAGAGTTCTCTGTGCATTGAGAAGAGGTGAATGTGCTCTGGACTTGCACTGCCCTATGGCTGCAGCATCTCTCCTTAGTTTGTTTTGGAAATTATCCCTGTTTATATATTTACACAATGCTACCTTTCTCCTAGTTCTTAGAAAAGTTCTCGATATTTAAAGACTTCTTTTAAAAGAAAAAAGTCAACCTGTAACAATTCAAAGAGCCCTTCAGCCAATTTTACTAATATCTTTGGATGAAAATTGTCTTTTACAACTTCCTAAAAGGTAATAGGTGTTGTTTCACTCCTCTCCAGTCGCAGCTTCCACTCCCTATCTGCCCCAGGCTAGGTTGGGTCTCCAGCCTAACATTCAGTTGGGGTGGTTCCAGGCTTGAGTCTTTCCCACTCCTTGCTGTTAATGTGTTTTTGTTCAGGTCTTATTCTCACTTGACCCTGTGGTTGTAAGGACAGGTGCTGGGATGCAGCAAGTGTCTGCTCCTGGCTGGGGCTGTGCTGGCTTTGTGCAGCAAGCAGGAGGAGGGCATGGCCACTCATGGGGTGCCCTCAGAAGCCATTTGCCATTCCACTTCCACATCCAATACACTGTTTGTCAAACAAAGAAGCACTTAAGTTCAGGCCCTGTAAGTATGCTAATCCAGCTGATAATAAGCAGTGAGAATGCACTGTATTAATTTAGAGCATTAATTCTGTGGGTTTTTGAAATTCAGCTACATATGGCTTTTGGAGATGGAAAACATTGCTGTACACAGCAGTTTCAAGCCATTTTTTTTTCACATTCAGTTCTATTATTAGAATACTTAATACAATCACAAAATAAAATGCACTGTACAGATGGTTACTAGCTCTCTGGTATCCCCTTTCAAGACTGTCCCCATTGATGAGTTCTGCTGTGTTCACCTACATGTTATGTTTTGTAGGAGGAAAAATCCTTTGTACCTGAAATGCAGGTACCTAAACCCCAACTTTTTAGGCCTGACAAACTTGCATTATTCCTATGGAAACAAAATGCTATGCAATGAAAAAAACCCACCAAAATTTCAAAATGTTATTGGAAATTTGTGACTATCTGGAGGGAGAAGCCATGTAATGAGGTGGCTGTGTGTTCACATGACAGTGAGAGCAAGGCTCAGATGCTGCTGCTCCTTAAATAGTAGCTCCCAAGAGGTTTGGCTGCTCCCTCATGAGTATGACTCCCCAGCTTGCCAGGGTGCTTCTGTGCCATGGGTGGTATTGGAGATTGCCAGTGTCCCGGAGACTGGCTCACCTCCAGAGTCAGAGCACACTGATGGCAATGGCTGCTCCACCTGGCTTTGATTCTGCGTCTTCCAGGACCAAGGTCCCTGGCTTTGCCTTGGTGTGCTTGTCTCGGTGCTGGATTTGCTGTTGGTGTTTCTTTATAGTGGCAGCATAATTATTGTTGTTACTTGACCCCAAATTCAGTGGCATCCATCTGATCCAGCAGCTGGGCTTCAAAAATTGCAAGTCCAGATTCCCTTTACAAGTCTTTGACATTTCTAGTAGATGATGTCACTACTTATACTCCTGGCTGTTGTCTTCAGTCAGGTGTCTATTGTACAGCACTCAGTCGACCAGCTTACCCACGTGGTGGGTATGTGCTCAGGCTGCTGTGGCTAGTGCCATATGCTCTGTTACAAGGTGTGCAACTTATTAGATGCCACAGTCCATGCTGCTTTGCCCATCTTCCTTATGCATTATCTTTGCTGTGACTGATCTGAGTCAGATCTGTCTGTGCCCTGCTGTGATTACAGGGGGCAGATGCCTGCAGGAATCACCTCCTGGAGTGCAAAGCAGACCATTAGGTCTTCTGTGCATAAAGGGGGCAGACACAAATGACCTTGCTTTTCTGATAGATAGCCACTGGTAATAATAATCTTCCAAAATGACAGAAATAAATCCTGTGTTTTCCCTGTAATGGGAGCTAGGACATTTGGGCTGTAGAGGCAGAACCATAGGGTCAAGGCTCAGGGGGGATGCTGCTGGTTCGTATCATTCAACTGGCTATTGCCGTGGTCATGTTCTCATCATCAGTCATTTGTTATTCTACAAATGAATAACAACAAAAGACTATGGGAGTTGAGCACAAACAGATGGGCTGTTGTCTAAAACATCAAATACTGGTTTAGGCTTCAGAAATGTATTTTTTGTTGTTGTTGTTGCTGATTTTTATCTTGTGTGGCAGCAGAAGTTGGAAGAGTGGCTTGAGTGCTGTCAGCAGCAGATCAACTCCCGTCCCTGTGCTGCAGACGGTTTCACCTGGCAGTTAGCTTGTGTTGACACTGTCTTGCATGTTTTGTAGTCTTTCCACCCTAATACCATCAGTTAAGATATTTTGTAAAGATAGACAACACTGAATTTCATGGGAATTCAGTATCTGATCCTAAAACAGGAGTAGTGTTTCAGGTGTTTCAGATCTCTGAGCCATAGAGAGTCATTAATTACTGTGCATTTTAAAAGTTTTTCACAAAACTCTTTCTTCATGTTTCAGGTAAGATTAACCTGGCAAAGCTGGCTTATCCGATGAGCACAGATTCTGATAGGTAAATGTGAATAAAATAGTAAGGATAATATTGTAAGTCACCAGCATACAGGACAGATAGCTGGAGTTCTCTGCGCTCTTACCTTCTTGTGGTAGTGTTAAGATGAAGAGACTCTTGATATACTGAGAGGTGTTTTATCGCTTATCAAACACACGATTCCCATTTCTTCATAATCTCAGATAAAGGCTTATAAAAGCACTTTTTTTGACAGAACTGCATGCAGGGAAAATGTGTGAGGTGCACAGTTACTCGATAGCATGAGCTGTGCTTCTAGGTGGCTAAAGATCTGCAGTTCTGGTAAAAGCCACAAGGTGGCGCTGTTATTTTAAGTCTTGCTGTGATAGTGTAATCCCCGAGCATCAAGTCCTCAAGTCTGTGACCTCCTTGCAATTACAATGTAGTCTTCATGTTTTTCAAAGTCATCAGCAGAAAGCTAGGCTTAGGCACAAACATCACAAGCTCAGTATCATTAATTTCCGAATGGTTGCCCTTGTGATTTCTGGGGAGTAATTTGCAGTGCTGGATGTCTGGTAAAATACTGAGATTATCTCAGGGGAGAGGAGTTATTGGGGCTGTAAGGAATGCTGCTTCCAGGAATGTCTGATTTTTGTAGCCCAGGTAGGAAAGATACAACTTCTCACTCCTGCTTTGAATTTACATTGGGAGAATGCTAGAATGGTTTGGGTTGGAAGGGACCTTAAAGACCATCCAGTTTCAACTCGCCTGCCATGGGCAGGGACACTTTCCACTAGACCAGGTTGTTCAAAGCTCCATCCAGCCTGGCCTTGAACACTGCCAGGGCTGGGGCAGCCACATCTTCTCTGGGCAGCCTGTGCCAGTGCCTCACCACCCTCACAGCGAAGAGCTTATTCCTAACATCTAATTTAAATCTCTCCTCTGTAATTTTAAAGCCATTCCCCCTTGTCCTGTCCCTACCTGCCCTTGTCACAAGCCCCTCTCCAGCTTTTTTATTGGCCCCTTTAGGCATTGTAAGCTGTTCTAAGGTCTCCCTGGAGCCTTCTCTTTTCCAGGCTGAATAAGCCCAGCTCTCTCAGCCTGCTGCACAGGAGAGATGCTCCAGCCCTTGGAGCATCTCTGTGGCCTCCTCTGGACTTGCTCCAACAGCTTCACGTCTTTGTTATGTTGCAGGCCACTTCTGTCATAGGTGTTCAGCTTGCAGGATGTGCAAGACAAACTGAACATTCATGATTATAAAACATTTGTTATCTTCTTAAATTAAATATTTCCCATACCATTAAGCCGTAAAAGGGGAAGTGATCTGTCGTGGTTTAAGCCCAGCCTGTAAATCAGAACCACGCAGTCTACTTCCCCCCCCCCCCTTTCTTCCCCCTGCTCCTGGAGGGACGGGGAGGAGAATCGAAAGAATGCAACTCGCATGGGTTGAGATAAGAACAGTTTAATAACTAAGGTATAACACAAACCACTGCTGCTGCCACCAATAATAATAATGATAAGGGAAATAACAAGGGAAGAGAATACAACATCTCACCACCCGCTGACCGATACTGATACCTTGCCCCCCACCCAGCAGTGATCCAGCCCTTCCGGGGACTCTCAGTTCTACATCCTGGGCATGACGTGCTGTGGTACGGAATACCTCTTTGGCTAGTTTGGGCCAGGTGTCCTGTCTCTGCTTCCTCCCGGCTTCCTCCTCCTCCCTGGCAGAGCATGAGACTCACAAAGTCCTTGGTCAGACCAAACATCTGTGTTATCAGCTCTGTTTCCAGGCCGAAAGTCAAAAACACAGCACTGCACCAGCTACTAAGAAGGAGAAAAAATGACTGCTACTGCTGAACCCAGGACATGATCGTAATTTTTGGGCAGGATTCACAGCACTTTGTGGCTGTGTGAACTGAGCTGTAAAACCCCCAAAATAATTAAAATACTCCACCAGCCTTCAAAACTGCTGCTTTATGGCCATGTACATCTTTCCATGTGAGAAATGCTTTGGCCTTTTCCATGCCAGGCTCTGACTCTCAGCAGACAGAGCTTCCCAGCTCTCATAACTTACAAATACCAGCACTGCAGCTGCTGCCTTTCTCTTCTGACTTGGTTTCTATCCTACAACTGTAGTGGGGATCCCAGTGACAAGGATTTTGCTTTTTTAGCACCTCTCAATAAATGCATGCAAATGACTAATATGTACAGTTATGGTATATAAGGGCTAGTGATATATCAAGGATTGATGTTATAGAAGAAATAGTCAAGATGTTTTGAGTGAGACATCTTGAACTGGTGATGGAAACTGTAAAATACAGTCACATTTCTGCGTTGGCTGGGCACTAGGCTAGACCTCTTCCCCTTGCCTGCTGTCATCCCGAACTCATTTCCTTCTGCCTGCGTGTTGGGCTGTTGGATAGAAATCCCATGTTAGTACACAAATGGAGAAGTTTCAGTCCTCTTGGGCCACTCAGGTGGACTCCTCTACTCTTCTTTATTCTCCTTATTAAGTATTTTTCCTGGAAAGAGCATTTTCTTCCCAGGTAGTAATTTTTTACAACAGATCATTGTGTAGCCTGTGTATCTGTTTTCTAGGTGCCTGGAAAAGCTGATCCTCATTACACTCAAGCAGGTAAGGAGCCCGATTCTGACAACAGTCATGTATTTCCCAGACAGACAGATTTGATCTTGTTGTTGTTGGAGTTTTTTACTGCCTTTTCTCACCTGCACTCTCTGTTGTCTTCCCATAGTTACTGGGCAAACCCACAGATTAAAAACAAACAAAAAAACCCTCTGATCAGATAAAGGCATTTTAAAAGCTGAAAAGGCAAATAAACACCGTGCTGTACGCTCTTTGAAATATGTTCTCTGAAGGGGATATATATTAAAAAAAAGTTTTCTGTGATGAGTTAGCATTCTTTGGGCATGCAATAGAAATTGCTTGTTCAGTTCCACATTTAGGACTCTGCTGACACACAGAGTTCCTGAGTGTGTCTCTTTCTCAGTCCCAAGCAAATGCAACCTCCTTGTCTTCGTGCCAAGGGGTTCTTGCTCAGTCCTCACATTGTCTGTTGCCTCTTGTTCGCGGCCAAAGAGTCCAACTCCTAATGCTCTGCCCAGGGAATGCTAGCACCCTGTTTCACACAGCTGACATCTGTATCAGCAGCTGTCTGAAACTCAGCCTCCTAAAGCCTCACTTACAAAAGCCTGAAATGCTTAAGCCACTGATGAATAGGAACTGAAGAATAATCTTATGGTTTGTACTCCTCCATGTGCATGTCCAAGCATTTGGGTTTTGTTTCTGCATTAACACCACAAATAACTATTGGCTTATTTTGGTGGGGTTTACTCAAAAGTGCTTATTGATTTCTTTTTGCAACCTTACAGTGTCTGCACAGAGTGCGTTGGTGCTGGCTGACACAGTTTCATAGAAATATTTGTCCTGAGAGTAAAGGATGGGAATTGCAGCACACACTTTTGGAAGAAGAAAATTACATGCTATCAGAACCACAAATACACACCTAATTTACCATTAAACCTCTGCATTTGAAGCTCATAAAAGCCAGGGGCTGGAACGCTGCACTTGTTTTGCCTGGTTTGTTTAGCTTATAGCACTGTGATATGCTGATGTGCTTAGATATATAAATGCCTACCAGGCAACGCGGTAGGGAGCTATATTGTATGGTGGCACTGCTGAGATTTGGGGTTATGCAAAAATGATCGTGTGTTTTTTTGTTTTTGTTTTTTTTTTTTTACAAAAAAGCCATAAGCTTTTGGCTTTTGTTCCAGATTAAATTGTGAAAACAAAAATTGGTGAAGGCAGCCAGATTTGCTAACGCAAACGACCCTGTTTGTACTCATTTGGCAATACAAAATTAATAGGGAAAGGGATATTATTCCCACCATGCTGCACTTGGAATTTCTGTGTGGAAGGGTCACAGCCTTATTTTCACCCTGGAAGCTAAGGTAAGAGCACGTTGCTGTGTCTGAATCACAGCTTACCCCCCGCCCCAATATTTTCCATGTCTAGCTAGTGACTCCTGACCAGATGTTTTTGTTGTGGGTTTTTTTGGAGATTTTATTTTTATTTTTTAAATCCATGGATTTAAAATTAAGAATTAGAAAAATGCCATACACATGGAAACTAGCAGAGGAAAAGGTCTCTGCATGTCTTCTGCATGATGACTGCATAGATTTATAATTAAATACAGAAATCTAATCCTAGGGTTATATCACAGCCTTGAAGTCTTGATGTGCTGGCTCAAATTGAGTAATTTATTGTTTTGGGCACCAACCAGTCCTTTCAATAACATGTTATTTGATTGGAAATTCATAAGCCCAGTTGATAAGTGCTTTCCACCTGTGTGTGCTTGCACATTTTAGGGCAGCCTGTAGGATTTCCAGCATCTCCTTGGAGTGTGGAATAGGGTTATCTTCTCTCTATGTCCTAGACTGGTAGAACTGAGCAGGCTGGGGGGTGATCTTGGAGCTGGCTGATCCTTCTTTTTGTCTTCTTGGGGCCTCAAACTTGGTACACTGATAAGCAGACCTCTCTGCTTTCTCTCCTGATGTTGTAGAGCACAGGGAAAATCTTGAAGATGCTCTAAAGATGGAATTGTTTTGAGTCATGAAAACACTAATAAATACTCCTACATGCTTGCAGTACTCAGGCTTGGTTGTTCTAAATAATTATAATTGCTTTAATTCGTCAGATTTTGTGATGGCTCGCTCATTAAATTATGAGCTTCATGAAAGCTCCAGCTACTCAGTCGATCTGGTAGAAATAGTAAGATAGTATTTAGCTATTTGCACAAAATTATGCAGCAATTATGACAAAACAAATTCATTCCAGATTCTGCTGATTACCATGGTAACCCACATTCAAAATAGCAGTATAACACCACTTAGCATAAGAAAAAAACAGGGTTTCATCCGTTATTAACTGATGCATACTATAGGTTTTGATAAAGAAATCCTTAAAATGGAGGTGCTTCCCTTTTTAGTTGCAGTCGTGGTGTAGCGCTGTGAATCCGCCTATGCCAAGGCGAGGACTGATCTTGCTGGGCGGCTCTCTTGCAGAAGAGCTAACCTTTTGCTTTGCATAACACGTGATATGTATTTTTGACTTTTCTGACTAACAGCAATTAGTAAGGGAGGACAAGTGGCTGTTAGAGGCAGAATTCCCAGGTTAGCAAAGTAGCCTATTTTTAGGTGCATCTTGAAGTCACAGTGATTAAGTTCTATGCAGTGCTTCCTGTAGCTCCACTTTATAGCTCTGGGCTTGGAGAAACTTGAGCTATATGATCAATTGAGCTAAAAAGATCTCATGCAGATGTAATCTGTGAGGGTTTGACAACTCCAAGAATTTAGGAGTCGAGAGTATTGACTCTCAGAAATAAAGCTGACTTCAGTTGTTTTCAAAATAGCTGGTTTGGATTCACTTTATGCCTGTGCATATGGTGTATATTTGTTTTAAAGTGGTTTGCAGCTGTGATTTTTTTGAAGGCAGTTTTCCCCAATGGTTTTGGCTGGAAGCTTTTGAATTAAAACTGAGATTTTTATATATTTATTATATTCTTCTTTCTCCAGAAATTGAAGCGTTCAGGAAAGCATTTGAGGTTATAGCACTTACGGCAAAACTGAAAGACTTTCTCATCCTGTACAGATTTACTCATTGGTGGAAAAATATGAACTTTCTGCTATGAGTCATTCCCCAGTATAGCTGCAGAGAAAGGTATCAGGGCATCCTGATAATGCCTTGCTGGCTTTTTGACTAAGAGCCTGAGCCTAGCCTACACAGACCCAACAGAGAATGATGTCTGCAGGTGGGTGGTAGGGCCACCTCTGATGTGAAAGGGGGTCTGGGGATGCCACCGCAGGTGGTCATGAGAAAACTTGTTTCCTTGCTTTATGATGGATCCCAAGTCTGTGTAATGGAGAGGCAGGCAGGGACTGGGGAGAGGTTGGTAGCACTGAACCTGTAAATAAACAAGGCTTTCATGCTGTAGAATCATAGAATCATAGAACAGTTAGGTTTGGAAAGGACCTTAAGATCATCTAGTTCCAACCCCCCTGCCATGGGCAGGGACACCTCACACTACACCATGCCACCCAAGACTCCATCCAACCTAGCCTTGAACACTGCCAGGGATGGAGCATTCACAACTTCCCTGGGCAACCCATTCCAGTGCCTCACCACCCTCTCAGTAAAGAATTTCTTCTTTATATCCAATCTAAACTTCCCCTGTTTAAGTTTTAACCCGTTACCCCTTGTCCTGTCACTACAGTCCCTGATGAATAGTCCCTCCCCAGCATCCTTGTAGGCCCCCTTCAGATACTGGAAGGCTGCTATGAGGTCTCCACGCAGCCTTCTCTTCTCCAGGCTGAACAGCCCCAACTTTCTCACCTCATACGGGAGGTGCTCCAGTCCCCTGATCATCCTCGTGGCCCTCCTCTGGACTTGTTCCAACAGTTCCATGTCCTTTTGATGTTGAGGACACCAGAACTGCACACAATACTCCAAGTGAGGTCTCACAAGAGCAGAGTAGAGGGGCAGGATCACCTCCTTCAATGTGCTGGTCATGCTCCTTTTGATGCAGCCCAGGATATGGTTGGCTTTCTGGGCTGCGAGCGCACACTGAAGCCGGCTCATGTTCATTTTCTCATCGACCAACACCCCCAAGTCCTTCTCTGCAGGGCTGCTCTGAATCTCTTCTCTGCCCAACCTATAGCTGTGCCTGGGATTGCTCTGACCCAGATGTAGGACCTTGCACTTGGCATGGTTAAACTTCATCAGGTTGGCATCAGCCCACCTCACAAGCGTGTCGAGGTCCCTCTGGATGGCATCCCTTCCCCCCGGCGTATCAACTGAACCACACAGCTTGGTGTCATCAGCAAACTTGCTGAGGGCGCACTCAATCCCACTGTCCATGTCACCGACAAAGATGTTGAACAAGACCAGTCTCAACACAGATCCCTGAGGGACACCACTCGTTACCGGTCTCCAGCCGGACATCGAGCCATTGACCACAACTCTTTGCGTGCGGCCATCCAGCCAGTTCTTTATCCACCGAGTGGTCCACCCATCAAATTGATGTCTCTCCAATTTAGAGACAAGGATGTCATGTGGGACAGTGTCAAACGCTTTGCACAGGTCCAGATAGATGATGTCAGCTGCTCTGCTCCTGTCCATGAGTTCTGTAGCTCCATCACAGAAGGCCACCAAATTGGTCAGGCAGGATTTCCCCTTAGTGAAGCCATGCTGGCTGTCACCAAGAACCTTGTTGTTTTTCATGTGCCTTAGCATGCCTTCCAGGAGAATCTGCTCCAAGATTTTGCCAGGCACAGAGGTGAGACTGACTGGTCTGTAATTCCCCGGATCATCCATTTTCCCCTTCTTGAAAATGGGGGTTATATTTCCCTTTTTCCAGTCGTCGGGAACTTCACCTGACTGCCGTGATTTTTCAAATATGATGGCCAGTGGCTTAGCAACTTCATTCGCCAGCTCCTTCAGGACCCACGGATGGATTTCATCAGTCCCATGGACTTGTGTACGTTTAGGTTTTTAAGATGGTCTTGAACCAGATCCTTTCCTACAGTGGGCCTAGGGTCTTTATTCTCACAGTTCCTGCGGCTGCCTTCCAAGACTTGGGTGGTGTGGTCAGAGCCTTTGCCAGTGAAGACTGAGGCAAAGAAGTCATTAAGAACCTCAGCCTTCTCCAAATCCAGGGTAGCCAGTTCTCCCGATAGCTTCTGGAGCGGGCCTACGTTGTCCCTAGTTTGTCTTTCATTCACTACGTACCTATAGAATCCCTTCCTGTTATCCTTCACATCCCTAGCCAAGTTCAATTCTAACTGGGCCTTAGCCTTCCTAACCTGGTCCCTAGCTTCCCGGACAACATCGCTGTATTCTTCCCAGGCCGCCTGTCCCTGCTTCCACCTTCTATAAGCCTCTTTTTTTCCTTTGAATCTTCCTCAGCAGCTCCTTATCCATCCAAAGAGGTCTCCTGGCCCTCTTGCTGCACTTCTTCTAGTTGGGATGCAACACTCCTGAGCTTGTAGCAGGTGATCCTTGAATAACAGCCAACAGTCTTGGGTGCCCCTGCCCTCTAGGGCTGTATCCCATGGAACCTTACTAAGGAGGTTCCTGAAGAGGCCAAAGTCTGCTCTCTTGAAGTCCAGGGCAGTGAGCTTGCTGCACGCTCTTCTCACTGTCCTGAGGATCTCGAATTCGACCATCTCGTGATCACCGCATCCAAGGCTGCTCTGGAGCGTCACATTTCCAACCAGCCCTTCCCTGTTGGTGAGCACAAGGTCAAGCATGGCACCTCTCCTTGTCGGCTCCTCTATTACTTGCAGAAGGAAGTTGTCTTCCACACAATCGAGGAACCTCCTGGATTGCTTGTGCCAGTCCGTACCATCGCTCCAACAGATATCAGGGTGGTTGAAGTCCCCCATGAGAACAAGGGTCTGTGAGCTTGAGGCTGTTCCTATCTGTCTATAGAGCACTTCATCCGCAGATTCCTCTTGATCAGGCGATCTGTAACAGATCCCCCCAGTAATGTCTCCCATGGCTATCCTCCCTTTAACGCTGACCCACAAACTCTCTGTCAACTGGTCGCCTGTCCCCAGACAGAGTTCCATACTGTAAAGCTACTAGAGTCTTCCCTGGCAAAAAAACCCCAAAACCCAGCTGTAACAGATGTGGCTCTTTGATATCATTATGGAAGTGATAGAAGTGTTAGTGCTGGGGGCGTCCCATGAGCCAGAGGAGGGTGTGTGGGGAGGCCTGGGGGGCAGGCTGCAGGAAGCTGGGTAGGTCAGAGCAGAAAATCTGAGCCCTGGGAGCTGAATGCAGCAGAATTACCCAGTGCTTTAAAACAGATGGTGAATAACTTAATTGTTTAGCAGGGGGAGAATGGGAAGGATATTATTTCACTGATGACTACAGGAGATGAATTTAGTGGGTGCAAACTTGTGTGGTTTTATTTATCTGTTTGTTTGTGATCAGTGAAGCATAACAGGGATGCATTCGTTCTTTCATGGCTTCCAATTATTTACTTGCTAGTACGTTCACCAGCCGTACAGAGGGTGGGTTTATGCACAGTTCTGTTTGAGGCAGTGGATGCCCAGAAAATGCTCAGTGAGGTTGAAATGTAGTTGTAAGAATACAGTCTGTGAAGCCTTTGAAAATTCACTTTTGCATCACGTCTCTGAGCCTTGATGCAGAACTGAAACTCAAGTTCATGGTATGTTTTCACTCTGCTTAAAACACTGATGTGGAAGCTGGCTCGTCTGTACTTCCTATCTTATCTGAAAACACATGGTGCTCCTCTTAGGAAGAGATTCTTGAAATACTTTCCTTCCTTTGATTTGCTTAATGAAGGATACAGGGCAATCATAAAGCTGGTTTTGCCATGATACACTTAGTATGGTTCCATTTCCTCATTCTGTAAGGTTATTTTAAGTGATTTGCATTGCTTTGTAACAGCAGAAGCAAGATAGCAATTTAGTGTTCCACGAAGACTACAGCTTTTTATTTCTTGGGTTACTGGATCACATCCAGCCTAGGCTGGTAAGCATGTTTGTCTTACTCAGGGGTATATTCAGTGGCCTAACAGAAATGCTGAAATTCAGAGTCCAGCTCTCTAACATTAATTGACACTTGTTTCAGGTTTCTGACTTTAAGTCTCAGCAAAGGCCAAAGATGAGCTCATTTGAAAGAAGATGACACGGAATGCATGAAGTATACCTGTGCCACAAATGGCCATAATGTGCTTATTCCATTCATTAAATGCATTTAAGGGGCTTATAAAAGTGTTGCCTGTATTATAAATTACCTGTAAAGATTATACTGACATCTGACAATACTTCTGTGCTGTCTGCTATATGTCTGTGGTTGGCAAACTATGCCTGTGAGTTTTCATGGGATCACAGAATGGTTTGGGTTGGAAAGGACCTTAAAGACCAACTCCCCTGACACAGGCAGGGATACCTTCCACTAGGCCAGGTTCCTCCAAGCCCCATCCAACCTGGCCTTGAACACTGCCAGGGATGGGGCAGCCACAGCTTTTCCTGGAAATAGCTTCTCACTTTCTTAAAACTGATGGTTTAGACTGCATGGTGGACATCAGAAGGATAGAAAAAAGTTTTGAGAGCTAATGTCTGTTAATGCTCAGAGGGGAGAGGAAAAATTGTCTGCAGGTAGATGGAATATTCTTATACCCTACATCACTGCTCATTTAAGATAAAGGCATTTAAATGTCTGTTTTACAATCTGCATGGAATTTAAGACGTTTGGTATTTAAAGAAAATGTTCTCATGAATGTATCAGACCCATCAAGCTTCACCTATTGAGCAAGACAGTCACAGTTCAGAGCGTAATTCAGCTCACTGCTATTCCTTTGTCACCTATGCCCTTACCACCTACTTTCCCACCCCCAAGATTTAGGTGGGTTCTTCAAAAGATGAATAAAACCAAATTAGCCGCAGAAAGAAGAATACAGGCTTTCAAATTCAGTGGGGAGAGCGGGCGCACATGTGTGTGGGAAGGAATGAGTCCACTGACAAAAGAAGCTATTAAATCCTTAATGCTTGCTTCCTGCTACTATGAAAAGTATTGAAGACATTTAATAAAAAGTCTTTTATTTATTTTCCATGACTAAGTCTGTAAGGCTGCTATACTGATCTTGGGTTACATTCATCAGCTATAAGATGCTGTGTATTAATACCTTCCTGAAGGACCTTTACCTGTTCTGAAAGTAGTGGTGGTTGGCTATATCACTGTTGTAATCTGTGCCTGCACAGGATTTTAGTTATAGAATCATGGAGTGGCTTGTGTTTGAAGGGACCTTAAAGATCATTTAGTTCCACCCCCCTGCCATGGGCAGAGACACTTTCCACTAGAGCAGGTTGCTCAAAGTCCCATCCATCCTGGCCTTGAACACTGCCAGGGATGGGGCAAATTATAAATTTTTCACCTTGCTGCTTTCTGTACATCTGCAAAGCAATTACGTTTATTACCTTCAACAAGTCATAGCAGGGCCTGCCCCATGCAGCGAGAAGATGCATAAACTTTACACCCTGGAGCAGTGAAGCAACACTGGTGTGCCTCTTCCTGTATGCAGGCAGCTAGCAAAAGTAGAAGCAGTACCAAGTTATGTTGACAACTAGCTGTGGAGGGATTTATGGAGATCCAACTGTGTTGGAATACCAATACAGAAATACAGAGAACATCACACACAAAGGCACCTGAAGAAGCGGGAAAATGCTGATTCAGTGTTCTCTCATCATATATTTGTTGCTTTTGTGCTCAAAGCCATGCAGTTCTTCAGTTTTTATTTCAATCAGTTCACCTCTCTGATTAGTCACAGGAGTAACAGTGGGCTCTTCTACATATTTTCATTAGGCTAGATTAATGCTATTTATTTATTTTTCATGGTGGTCTTTCCCTGCTTCTTTTCCGTGTAATGCATATGATGCGATGTCTTTGATTTCAGTTACTCTGCAAGAATTTAGTGATTTCTGCTTTATGATTTTTGGTCAAGGATGATGGCTGCATCCCTCCCCTATCACTTCCCCCCCTGCCTGTTACTTCCACAGTGCCTGGCTTCCACCCCACCCAGATCTAGGCTGGAACCTATTGCTGAATTTCAATCCAAGCTGAGTAGGAAGGAAGAGGAGTTCAGTTTGCACTGGGGAGAAATGCTGTATTGTTGAGAAGGGGGCGAAGCAATGTGTAGAGTGGTGTGGAACTGGGGTGAGCATAGAGGTCCCTTCACCTGGACTGCCCACTTCCACATGTGATACAAGATCAAGCTGTCAGGAGTTGATGGAGATGAGTCATAGCTAAAGATTCTGAATCTTCCAGCAGAACAGAGTTTTCTGAGAAATACAGTCAGTCTGAAAAAGACCAGTGGGTTTTGCTGGATGCAAGACAGGGTAGCTTTTGGGTGGGCTACTCCTGAGACAGATATCTGATAATTTCAGGCCACGTGTAGACTTGTAGTGATCACTGTAGCCTGTATTGCATCATGGTCCCCAGATGGCCAAATTAAAAATGATCAGAGTGAGTGATGGCTGCTGTGCCCAGGAAGTGAAGCAGCTGGGGAGGAAGGGACAAGGAGACTGGTAGTGTCTGTGTGGATTTCATTTTGGTGTGAATTTGACCTGAGGGTAGGAAACACAGCTGGGACCAGGAACTGGGAAGTGCTTTCTTGTCCTGCAGAACAGCAACAGTCCTAGAGCTTCCTCAGGGGGATCACTGCATGGCTAGGGACTTGGTGCTGCCATGGTCCCTTCAGGGGGCTAGCTGTTCCCTTCCACCATGCTCCTGTTTTGACCCAAACCGAGCAAATGTGGAGGCTCAGCAGGTCAGGCACCAGGTATTGAACCACACCATGGCTGCCCTGGGTGGACCTCAGGTCCAGGAGCACTGCCTGTGGGAACCAGAGACCATGGGAGTCCAGACCTGCATCCAGTAAAACTGGTGGGCTGTTCCGTTTCTTGGTGGTACAACCTCTGGAGCAAAGGGAAGCTGTAGACTGTTCTTTGCTTGATGTCTTCAAGTTGAGAGCAAATTCTTTCCTGGGAAGTCATGTTCATCCACTATAAATTATTTTTTGTAACACAAATTTGTAGGTCTCAGTTAAGAGTTGCGGTATGTAGGTGAAACTCTTTGGTCTGTGACTTACCAGAGGTCAAACTTGATCACTGCCTACTCTGAACTTGTGAATCACAAGTCCTGCTTCCTGGGTGAAACAGCCCTTGGGTACAGCAGTGTACCACTATGATTTATAACATGCCCATGTTTCCAGATTCACACTCCAAATGTGAAGGAGCTATGTTCATTGATGCAGTTCCAAGGAGAATTTAAATGATAAAATACTAAAACCAAAACATGGGGTTTTCCTGTCCAGATTTGCTCCATGTCCAGCCAATCTACTTCAGTCAAGGTCAGCAGACTTCAGAGTATCCCAGTACCAGCTGGGTTTAGAAAGCCATCCTAGAACCACAGGTTTCTGAGGGCCCAGTTTCTGACTGTAGAAGTCATGTTGGATATTAATGAAAGCTCCTCATACATACGCTCTATCTGCAGAACACTACTCAGTAATTTTATTCTGCTATTTTTACTCAGCTGAACCAAGAGATAGCAGCAGTATTCCCTACTAAGACATTTGATGTGTTTTTCTTTAGTATGAGTTTTAATAGCAGTAGTGAGTGTTCGAGTCATCATTTTATTTCCAGTCTGAACTGGAGTAAACCAATTTTTCATTATTGCCCACCAGTGTGTCTGAAAATAAAGCTTATAAGTTTCTGGTCTAGACCTAAAAGTGTGGTTACCTTTAGCTGCACAGGGGTCAGTGTTGTAGAACGTAATAATTACCATAGTTGAATAGAGTGAACATAAGTCTAATCTAGTATTCTGTCCATCACAGCAGCTAATGGCAGATATTTTTTGAGAATAAAATGCAGTGGAAAACACATATACAATAAGCTGTCAACAATATTAGGTCTCTTCCTAAGCCTGTCTCTGCCAAGAGATCAAGGCTGGAAGCAAAGCTTGACTATATCCTTGCAAATTTTGCTAAGCAGAATGTGTAGAGCTACAGTAGTTGTAATATTCAAATAAATGTCCAATCCTTTTTTAAGGATAAGCTCACAGGTTCTTGGTTCTATCGTTTATTTTAATAGAGTCTGGAATTCTTCTACAGTTGGGATAAATATGTCCTTTTATGAATATTGATTTTTATCACCTTTTAATTCTCTGCTCCCTCATCTGGATATTGAATTAAATTCTGAGAACATGGGGTTCCGATCTGCTTCTCTATTGCTCATAATGATTATAGGCAGGGATGGCAGAGCTGCAGTTATTATTCTCAACACTTCCAATTATAATATTCTGTTTTCTGCTTGTAACTCTGTCAAGCTTAGCTGTTCAAGCTGAATTTTTCCATGCTCGCTCTCAAATTAACTTCATTTCATGAGAGAACATCACTATTGTAATGAAGACTTTTTTTTTTTTTTTGGACCATAGCAAATATTAGACCCTAAATATTGATTCTTTTCCCATTTATTCCTACTTTTTTTTCCCTGTCTTATAGACAGTTTTAGATCTGGGACACAACTTCCCTCTCAGCAGTTTGTTTAGAGTTTGGTTTTGTTTTTTTTTTAAAGTAGTCTCCGTCAGGATGCTGTCAAAGGCTGGAATAAACTAATCATGCTGTTTGGGGTTTTTATGCATGATTTGGGTTTGAGAGATTAGGGAAAACACATGTCTAGCAACTGCATGAAAGAGGGGAAAAAAATCAGTATTCGCGTGAAATTACCCGATATCATCAAGCTTCTGAACTATACCTGAGCTTTCACAGAACTACATCCTAACGTCATGTGCATTGGTGCATCATTTCAAACTGTGAATTTTAAAGGTTTACTGATGGGTTCAAACATCTTTGCCTAGAAGCTGAGGAACAGATTCCATTCTATGTTATTTTAATAGCTCCTCATGCATTGAACCCCATATGTGAAACACATAGGGCTTTTTATACCTGCAACACGAAGATGAGCTCTGCTGCTGCAAGGATTTTTGTAATTATGATTGTTCTCTCTTGTAAGGAAAAAGCAGAAGGTATTTTTAGTCATTTCTTAACTGCCTCAAAGTTGTGAAAGGATTCGTACAGTGCTGCTGGCTTGTGGAGTATTTTGAGATGCTGCATGAATTAAGTGAGATTTGCAGGTGTTTATCACCCTGAGCCAACCACAGATGACTGAATTCATCCCAGATTCCCACCTGACTTTGCTGGGGGTTGGTGGTGCCCAGGAATCCCTGAAATCTTGTCCTGTGCCAAGTCACGGCTGAACCTGGATCTGCTGGTGCAGACCCGACATGGCATGAAGTCCTTGTGCGGTGAGAGTGTACTGTGGAAGGAAGAAAGACAACATTTTGGCTGCTTGGTGTCTGTTTTGAGCCATCCTACCTAGCACAAAGCGTCTCTTGGCAAGCTTGAATAAGTCCTCCTACTGGAAATAGTGCTGTTTGTTTCCTTGAAGAAGGAGGAAGAATTGTCAGTGGAAGGGAGCGAACCTCTCAAATGGAGACATGTTAGAAATATGTTTTAGGAGAGTCTCATAATGATGATAAGCAATGATCATCTTCATAATTTTTTACACAGATTTCATGTTCTGCTTCTGGATGGTGAGAATAGCACGAAGTCATGGTTTCATCAGATAAGAAAAAGTCTCCCAGAGGCTTTACAGGCAAGAACTCAACTTACATAAATATACAGAGCCAAATCCTTGAATCTTTATTTTTCTCATGAGTAAATATTTAAAGAAATCAGGTTGGATAAGTGGTTCCTTATTCATTGATCTGTTGTTTCTGGATCAGTTTCTCCACTTGGATGGGTGTCATAGAAATCTACTGAAATGAACTGAAGACTTTCCTATAGTCCCTTGCCATGAACTTGGAAGTGCTGTGTTGCAGTATGTGGTATTTGGATTATAAATCATACAAAAATGCAATAAAATCAACAGGCTAATCAATCCATCCCTGTAAAATCCGAAGGAGAAGCAGCAGACTACAGATGTTTGTGTCACATTCGCCTAATTTTATTTATTTCTTCCTTCAGCCTCTTAACAACAAATTCTTCTTAGCACTAGGACTTAAAAACTTAAAAATTGTCTGATTCCTTTTAAGACACCCTTTGTCTTTTGAAGACACTCTAAGATACCCTAAATACAAAATAGAAATTGTAGTTTTACTAGTTTATCTGAAGGAAAAAGTCTCCAGTGAGATCATGTTTTTAACAGATGCTGGCATTTTGTTTTAGCTAGCAGGGTCATCTGTGCCCAGCTCTGACTGCTCAGTCAAGGCTCTGTTTTCTCTAAAGAACTAACAGTTCTCTTTACAACCTGAGAGTTTTAATTTATCAAAAATATATTTTGAGTAACCTTTTTTATGAATGTTTACTTACAAAACCACAAGTATTTGAATACATCTGGGAAGCTAACACTGACCAGGAACTTTCTGGCCTCTATGGCTTTTATGAGATTGGAAGATCTTTCTGCTTACTGCTGTCTGCTCCTGTGACATCCTCCATCTTGCAAGTTTGGGATTTTGATGAACTCATTTAGGATAGCAGTGTATTACTGCCACCAGCTTATATACTCTTTTGTTATAATGGGTATCAGATGATGCTGAAGATCTGGAGATGATCCATACGCAGAGTGCATAACATTCAACAAACAGCTGTGGTTCGATTTGATGTACCTGGCATTCCTGGCCACCATGGCCTTATGCTTGCAGAGCTCCTTCCCACATTGCAGGCTCCTTGCAGCTTTGCTCTGATCAACCCCAGGTGGATTACTGTTGCGCTGATATGTGTGTTTGTGCGTGTTTCAGAACTGATGAGGCTTTCCAGAATGCAGTGGTGACTTTCACTGCCTGGGTAAAAGCGTACCAGCTTCCCATAAGCTTTGTAATTGGCTGTTGGTGATATTTTCCCATCATTTCATCAGTTGCAGTCTAAAGTGATATGCAGAAGCACTCCACATCAGCACTTTCGGCAGTTAAGGAGATTAACATTCAAAAGAAAAGAATAGGAGCTTAAAATAAGAAATGAAACAAATGCTTAATCCTTCGGCCTAGATGATTTTTGGCTTGAAGATAAAAATCTTCTCTAAAAACAGAAATCCCTATATTCACTCAAACAAAGAAATATGATGCAGTTTCAGCCATGAGACCACTCTGTCTTTTTGGTTAGTACCTCTAGCATGACTTGGTGTTTTGGACCTTTAGCCGGTAGCAGCCTGATGGATGCTGAGAGCTGCTGATCAATGGAAGTTTTGCTGGAGGGAGATCTCTGTGCGTTCAGTGCCTGTGAATATCACCATGACTGCTCAACTGCCCACATGTCAGTGTAGGTACCTCACTTCAAGTTCCAAGTCTTTAAAAGGGAGACCTGTGTTAATACAGTGATACGGCGCTGGGCTGTGTCTTGCAACATTTTGCAGGTAATTTTGGATTTGCTTTGCTTGATGCTGTGGAAAAGTGGAAGCCACAAGTAAAGCTGGCTTGACTTACTAAAACCTCAGAACACATTCATACCTGCCTCAGGAGGTAGAGATAATCTACTCCTCTTTATCAAAACCACCCCAGAAGGCCGTAGCTATGGTTCCTGAGTTCCCCACAGCTCAGCTCCTTGCAAATCCCTGTAGTGCCTGTAGGAAAGAGAAATTTCACAACTAGTTAAATATAGAGGATACCTACAAATGTAGCCCAGTTACCTCTCTTATTGTAGGTGCTTGAAACCAAGTGAAAGTGACAATGAAGTCTTCACACTCTCTTTAATTATAGCAGCCTTTATATAACAGTGTCAGATAAATGTGTCAGAATGGGTGGCACCTCACTTCCTCCAGAAGAACTGCCAAATTAGACCCTACCAGACTAATTTATTACTTGCAATTCAAAGAATTAAAGCATGCCATCCAATAGGGGTTTTTTTAATAAAACCTTTAAATATACAGAATCCTCTGTGCCACGACATATCCCAAACAGCACAACACTTCTTTGTTTTGAAATGTAAATACATCCTTATTCATCTGATAGCTTCAAGGACTGCCAAGTACTAGAAATGTCATCCAGTTATCATTGCTTGTGAGGTGTTGGAAAACAGGGTTAGTATGGATCTCAAGAGGTTATCTTATTCATACCTCCACCCCAAGGCAGAAGCTGTTGTTACTGAACCAGATGCTTATCTAATCTCTGTTATAAAACAGAAGAGGAAAGAGAGAGAGAAAGAAATTGCTTTAGAGGGAAAAGAGGTAAGCAATTGGGCTGTGCCAAATAACTTAGAAAAGTGAGGAACTGGACTCCTTCCAACTGGTGGAAGCAAGTTCTGCCTTAGGTGGATTGCTGGAGAATGCTGACGGTCCTTTTCCTTTATTCTAATTAAATACAAACTTGGGCTGTTTTGCTGATTTCAACAAGAGCAGCATTATATGGGGGAGAACAATTTTCTTCAACAGGTCCCAGAATTCCGGCAATGAAAGATCAAAACCAATGCTTATGTTTCATATGAAGCATGCTGATGAAGACTGTGGGTTTGGGAGTCTTCTGTGTGCGTAAAAGTGCTAGAAGGAGTGGGTTCATATCCAAATGTGCTATTAGTATAACCACTAATGCGTTGCGTTAAGATGCCCTTGCCTGATGCAGGGAGGCTGTGTCATTCCCTGGAGTAATGTTACAAGTCCAGGATCATAACCTTCTTGTCAGAGCAGAGAGCCCATAAAGAACTTCTGACCACCTTCACTGAGTTGCTGTTGGGATTTTGTTGCTTCAGTGTTAATATTCCTGTTGATCCTTCTCTCTTCCACAGTAGCAGGAGAAGAGGCACTGAGGCCTGCAGTCCTGCTCCATGACTTGCACAGAGTTAGTAACAGTGAAATCCCAGGTGAAAGTGAGATTTGTTAAAAGTGCAAAAAAGAGAGAACTTGCTGACTTACATTCTGGCTTTGCGCACTGCAGTGCTGAGGCATTTACTTGACTTGGCAATCTAGTTACTGTGCATTTATTCAAATAGCACTTTAGTGTGTTATGCAAATAGATCATTGCTACATCTCCTAAATGAACCATACAAATGCTGTCATTTGATTGTATAATGTTTACATTGGGCTTTAAATAAAATTTCCTATGGTTCTGTACAAAATTTATGCCCCATGAAAAACATCATTCCCACATTTGGATAGGTCAGAAATGACTAAATAATTGATATTCTGGAATATAAGGATGCATGTCTTAAAGAGACTTCCTTTGTATTTCAGAGAGGGGTGGTTCTGAAAAAAAATAAGAATTTGGATAATCTCTAGTGGGATTGAACTATTTGGGGGAAACTAAGTACTTCAGAGGCCTCTGGGACGCTCAAAGCATTCTGATTTCCAAACCCTTGTTTTCTCCTCACCCCCAACCTAAAAGGGTGCAGTAAAGCATTTATTTGAGGCCAGAAGAAACTAGTTAGTCTGAGTTACAATCCCAGTGACTTATCGGTTGTCGGAAGTCTTAGAAGACTCTTTCCAAATGCTGGTTATTATTGTAGGTAGCCACGTGGAAACAGCAGCCATGGGTAGTGCAATCTTAAGGTAAGTGCTTGCAGGATCATTCTCCAATGCCCAAATTAAAAAGGAAGCACAGAAAACCAGCTTCCTCCATGTAACAGGTCTGAGACCAAAGATTTTCAGGCAGCTGTGATAATGCTACCGAATATATCTGCCTGTGCATGGATGCTCAGTGCACAGGCGATATTTGGGTTCCCTGAATAACCTTGCTTTCAAAGCAGGGGTTGCCATTAATAGTGAGTGAAGGAACTGAGTTTCTCTTCATGAGATCAATTTCACCTTGGCTGATGCTGAGTGTGGGAAGGGAACAAGACTGACTTACCTGCTAGCTGTTGTTTCCTGTTCTGCTCTGGGTCCAGCACACTGTTTTGGCAAGCCTTTCCTTTTAGCTTCAGACTTCTTATGAAACCTATAAAAAGTCCTGAGAAGGAGGAGGCTTCTAATATATTTCATATCGTTTAAGGTAATTCCAAATGATAGAATCGTATCGTAAATGAATAATACAAACAAAATGTATATTGCAGCAACTGACACCATTAAAAAATGAAACAAAACCAAACCAACAAACACCGCCCCCCCAAAAACAACCAAACAAAAAACCACAAAAAAACTGTTTTTTAAGGGTTAGAACTCAAAAAGACTCAGTTTGTCTGATTTCCCCATTAATGTTTTCACCAGGTCTCTCATAGCTGTGCATGGTACACACACAAACCAATGGGGGTTTGGGTGCTGTTTGCTTTGGTGTTAGCCACATACCCACTGAAGGTGACAGGTAGCAGAATGTTTCTCTGTGGCCTGAGGCAGTAGAACTCCTTGCCTAGCAGCATCAGATCATTTGTATTCTCTTTTGGAAGCAGGCTGGGGATGATTTTGATCTCTCAAAACCTTCAGTTAATGTGTGACCCTTATCTTTCATTGCACTGGATTTTTTTTTGTTCTTTTGAACCACTCCTCAGGAAGCTCACCAAAAAAAGATTAAGTTTTTTTACTCTTTCTCATATTGTACTCTTTTCATGTTGCCTGTGCTAAGCTATCCTGTAAGTGGAAACCAAAGAGATGTGACTTTCTGGAAGCCAACAGATGACCACCTGTGTATCTGTGGTAACGCAGTATCCCTCACTGTAAAAGCATAACATGCTTTCACTGAATAATGCCTGGTAGTCACATATAGAAATGCCTGTGTTACAGGTAACACTGGAATAGCAATGGCTTGTCACTAAGATTAATTTTGAGGTATTTTCCATAGCCTGTATATCCTCCCCTACCAAACCTTCCTTGCTGCCTGTTTCCGAGCTCCATCCAAGCCTTCTGTTCCTCCAGTATATTTTGGGAGGCTGATTATTTTTCAGACAAATTCCAAAGAGACGGATGTCTTCCTCTCTCACTTTGATGTGCTACCTCTGTTGGTTTCTGTTAGATGTTTCCTGGATAAATTACTTCATAATATTTGAAATAGTCTTTGATTTAGAGTTCCTCAAAATTACAGGTATTTGTATATTTGCATTTTAGGTGCATGGCTGGGGAAAACAACTTAAAATTACAGGGGCTCCTGGGTATTTTTTGGCTCTTCTAATAATTTTCTTCAACTTAGATCATGAAAATGGGCATTGGATGTGTATGTTTTGGGCTGAGAGAGGTTAGCTTTATTGCAGGGGGATGCACTTCAGGTCTCCCCACATTGCTGGTGGGCAGGAAGGAGAGGGACAGGACCCAGTGCTGGTGGCCCTGTGGACGTGTTGGGAGGCAGCACTGCCATACTGACCACCTCGAGCACTGCATTTTAGGTACTTAAGCTAAATGCTTGAAGTAGGTTGTGTGACTGTCCCTTACGTTTATATCTTTTTCAAGTACAATCCCTGGGTAATGAGCTGTGTGCATTTTTATAGCATCTTTTAGGAGCCTTTCAAGTTGAGTCATTAAATACGTATTTTTAATAACCTCCAGGTCTTAAAAGGACAGTGTGAAATGGAAGTACTGGAAATCAAATAGTGATTCCCCTGACTTGTGAATAAAATTATTTCATTACAAATTTATGTGAGGTTCAGTCACTTTTTTTTTGATTTCTTGCAATTTCATGCCCTTTTTTTTGCATTTTGAACCAACAAATGATTCTGATGTTGCACTTGGAAATTCCTTCTTTTCAAATTTTAATAGTCTCCCACCAATTATGTGTTTATTTCTTAAATTTGCAACATCACGGATCTTCAAGGTGGGGAGGGGAACTGCTCCGTACCACAGGCCCTAAAAATGGATCCATTAACTCATGTGTAAACTCAAGTTTAAAGACAATCTTAGAAGCTGAAATCTCCTCCATCTGAACCGTCTTCTTAAACCACCACGATGTGCCCAAAATCGTGCTGGCTGTGTTAGTAACTGGAGTAACTGTAGTAACTGGAAGTAGTAACTGGAAGGATAACCCTCAGGAGAAGGAACTGCTGCTCAGTCTCTGGGGCTGTTCCACACTTGGTGGAGGTGGCCAGGAAGGAGCAAGTTAGTGTCCATCATAGAAATAGTTTCTGTCACCTGAACAACTGTTCTACCAGGAGCAGTTTGACAGAAGTGCTGTCCTGTTTGAAACAGGCTACTTGAAAGCCATCAGAGGTTCATTATTAATTAACTACTTGTTGTGTTTTGTTTGCTGGTTTAACATTGGCAATGAGCTCACTGCATGGGGCCAGAGACAATCTTGCTGTTCCTTGGAAGATCTCTTAGACTGAGGACTCAGTTCTGAAAAACAGAACCAACCAAAACACTTCAATACTGAAAAACATTGACCCAAACTTTCATTGAATCACAGAATGGTTTGGGTTGGAAGGGTCCGTAAAGATCACCCAGTTCCAACCCCCCTGCCACAGGCAGGGACACCTTCCACTAGACCAGGTTGCTCCAAGCCCTGTCCAGCCTGGCCTTGAACACTGCCAGGAATGGGGCAGCCACAGCTTCTCTGGACAACTTGTGCCAGTGCCTCACCACCCTCACAGGGAAGAACTTCCTAATGTCTAATGTAAATCTCCCCTCTGTCTGTTTAAAGCCATTGCCCCTTATCCTATCCCTACTTGCCCTTGTAAAAAGCCCCTTTCCAGCCCCTTTAGGCACTGGAAGCTGCTCTAAGGTCTCCCTGGAGCTTTCTCTTCTCCAGGCCGAACAAGCCCAAGTCTCTCAGGCTGTAACCACAGGAAAGGTGCTCCAGCCCTTCCTGAGCATCTTCGTGGCTTCCCCTGGACTTGCTCCAACAGGTCCATGTCCTTCTTATGTTGGCGGCTCAAGAGCTGGACACAGCAGTGCAAGTGGAGTCTCACAAGAATGGAGCAGAGGGGCAGAAGCACCTCCCTTGACTAGCTGGTCTCTTGTTCATCAGTGGGACTGTGCTTCCTCTACATGTAGTTACATAAGCTCTTGCAAGCCAGGAGGTTATATGGATAGAAGCAAAGAATTCATTGACAGCATAGAAGTAGTAAACTGGGAATAAGACTTACCACATCTCTGTGAATCTTTGATTAAATTTGTAAGAAATTGTGAATATGGGGAGAATAACACCTTTGGCTTTGTTACACATGGCTGTTGGATGCTTCCCAAGTGATTAGTGGTAACTTTGCAGAACTAAATTAAGCCTTTGGAAGGAATAGTAGATGAAGCAAGTGGAAAAGACAAATAGAAGTGTTTGTGAACACTGAGATGCTGTGTCAGATTGCACTGAAGATAAGACTTAAAATAGGAAGTAAATTGTAAATGATTTCTCTGTAATTATTTTTTATTTACTTTTTTATCATGTAGGTCTATTCTCTAGTGTTACACTTGCTTACTTCAAGGAGAAACATTCAGTGCTTAAGTATATAAGATGGGAAGTCAAGAGACAGAGACTTGGAGGGACAGCTTTGCAGTTTCCTCACTGTGTGCCTGTCTCTCTTAGTGAGCTTCTCTGGACGTGGTTTCTCCACCTGTGGAACTAGTTTTGCCTGTCAGCACTGTGTACTGTGAGGTACAGCATAGGTGCGTGGAACCAGAAACCTCAGTCTTAAAGCTTGAGTAGGATGCATTTTAGAAATTTGTTTCTTAATTTAGTTGTAAATAAGGTTCAAACTTACAGTCTTTTCATTTTCAGTCTTTAGTTTGCTCATTTCCAGACCCTGGGGATGGGGAGGGGTGGTCTGGGGGTTTCTCCTCAAAAATGAAGTGCTGTTCTCTGGGTGAGAACAGCACCTCGTGGTGAAGCGAGAGTGGGAAAGAAGGAAGGAAAAAAGGAAGGAAACAAGAAGGGAAGGAAGGAAAAGAAGAGGAAAACATGCCGCCGTTATTTGCGTGCCCTCGTCGGGCGGCCTGGCAGCAGGTAGCCCAGCTCTGCCGATAGTTTCTCAACACCGTGAGGGGGCCGGCAGGGGGCAGCCCCGCGCGGCGGCCCCTGAGGCGCGTAGCAGCCAATGGTGGCGCGGCGGCGGCACGTCGCAGCCAATGGTGCTCGGCGGCGCGGGGAGAGGGCCGCTGTCGGGCGGGAAGGCGGTGGGGGGGCTGCGGGGTGGTGCGGCGCCGGCAGGGGCACCTGCGGCGGCGGTGGGCGCGGGAGGCGGCGCCGCGCGGCTGGGGTGTCCGCAGCGCTGAGAGGGCAGGCTCGGCCCCGCCGCCGCCGCACAGGCCTCTACCTCTCGATACCCCCTGCGGCGCCTCGCAGCGCCGGTTCTGCACCCAGAGAGGCGCCCGGAGTTTAGCGGACCTCCATGTACGACAATTTGTACCTGCATGGATTTGAAGACTCGGAGGCGGTGAGTGCCGCCGCCGGGGCGGGGATCCGGAGGGGGCAAACCCACACACCCCCCTCCCGGCTTTGCATCCGGAGGAGCCGGTCGGAGCCACCTGAAATACTCCTCTGTTACGTAATTTGTGGGGGTGCAGCCGTGTTTCGGGGTCCCGGGGGAGCTTGTTGCCGGTCACCGTGGTTGCGCTTCCGCAGCCGCGGACAGCGCCGGCTCCTGCCCCGCGCAGGGAGGTTTGTAAGCGCTGCGGGAGAGCCGCTGATGAACGCCGTGCTCGGTGTGTGTGCGGCACAACAGCAGCCGAAGTTGCTCGGCTGCCATCTGCATGGCGCGGGTCCTGGACAGCCGGTCACCGCGGGCGCCTTCCGAGTGGAGTCACGAAGCGGCGGAGCCTCCGAGGCACCACCGGCGCGGCAGTGCCTGTGTCTCCCGAAGGAAGCCGGGACAGGCTGGCGTCGATCGTTGGGAAATTATTTCTCCACCATCCCTCCCCCCTCCCCGCTCCAGCCTGAACAGCCTCGCTGGGGAGCCTGTGACATCCCTCACAAAATGGTTCTTTTGCAGCGCGGAGGCCCCGTTACCGCGAGCGCGGCGCGGCGCCCCAAATAAGAACGGCTGGCGGCGGCTGCCCAAGTGGCTTTTCCAGCGGGGCAGAATTGCTCGGGGCAAGGGAAACTGCTGGGATTGCCGCGGCGAGGAACATGCTGTTACATATTAAACAGGGGTCTGTTACATAAGGTGGTGTGGCCAGCTCGTAAAATACACAGATTATAACATCAAACAGAGTGTGCGTCAGTGCAGACGTATGTATTGTATGATACGGTATCCCCAGCAGGATGGACAAGCTCCCATGTCTCTTCAGATGAGGCTTTTTTCCTTGCCTAACACTAAGGTCATGCCAGTCTGGGACTGGGAAGTGTAATCTGTCAATGTGTTGCCTCACATACTAGCAGCTTGTTTTGGCATCCCTTGATTTTGGAGGGAGAGGAATCACAACTCGGCAGAATTGAAATGAATTAATGCAGTGCACCGTGCTGAGAGGAATCCCTCTGTATTTGAATCCTTCAGTACTACGTGTTTGAGTTATTTCAAAACTGTGCTTCTTTGGGTCATTCCTGCCTTTGGAAATCCCTGCCTTTTTTGCATGTGTATTTTAATTTGTTTTGTGTTTCCTCTCGCTGCTGCTTACAAGCTGCCATGCCAAGTGTATATGAGCATGTTGGTTCCTTTAGGGATGTGTTTTAGTATCAAGCTGGATCTTTCTGTATGTAAACCAGGTATTTGTAAGGCAAAGCGTGAATTGTTGGGAACTGTTCTCAGTCCTGAAGCTGTTTTGTGCTGGTCTTTCAGTGGAGTATAAATAAGCTTTTAAAAAGACAACTTAGAAGTATAGTAGCATGGCTGAGAAAGCTAACTTGCTGTGTAGTGGTTGTTGTAGAAGAAATGTTTTATCTGTACAAGCCAGATTTTAAAGTTTACAAGAAAATGCAGGTAAATGTCTAGTGGGATTCAAGGGTGCTTCTGAGATGCTTAACTCCATGTGTTTTGGTGAAGCCCACTGATTTCTTTCAAGAAGATTATTCGGGAAAAACAGTTTTAATGACAGCAGGAGAGCAGAAACTTTCCTGTTAAACGAACATCTGTGTTAGGGTTTGTACTGTAAGAATCATGTTAGTAACAAAGAGAAGACCTAGGTCTTTAGCTGTCCACTTGGAAGAGCTGGGATGAAGAAGTCATTTCCAGGTTCCTTAACACCCTCTTAACTGGTTCATGATAATGCTGTTTGCAACTCTTGTAATTTTACAATCTCTCATTACTTGAGATAGTTTTTGATAGATCTAACTTCCAGAATTGTGGGAATATGTGAGAATCTCAGCTTTCATTAACAAAAAAGTTAAAAAAGCCAAACCCCAAACCATAAAACTCTAAAAGCAGTCTAGATCCCACAGTCATATGGAAGAGCTAGAGCCTGTAAACCCAAAGCCTCAGATACAAAGTAGGTAAAATTCCCTAAGTGTGTTCACTTTATGCTCCTGAATCACTTGCTTAAAACATTACACCTTATTATTATTTTGGATTCTGACTCATGAATTGAGTATGCCTGCTGAGACAATATTCTGGCAAACAGGTAGTGTGATGGGTCACATGAGTATTACTTTAAAGCCAAAGAGAGCCAACATAATAGAATTAATACAGTGAAAAACAAATCAAGGCTAGAATACTGGTTCCCTGTGGTTTAAGGGGGAGGGTAACCGTGAGTGTGTGAAGATTAAAGAAAAGGCCTCTGTATTGTTCTATGGTTTAGGACCTGGAAGGCTTAACCCAGATGTTGTGCAGCTAGTGAACTGAAGGAGCTACAAGCTTGTGTACTCTGTGCTTGTTCCTTCCCTGAACCACAGGGAAAGGCAATCGAGGATTTGTGCTATTTGCAGTGCTTCTAGCATAAAATAAACTATATCAAAAAGAGTCATTCTAGTACAGTAGCATCTTACAAAGCTGTGCCTAGCTGTCATGATAGGGCCAAAATGAAAATCCACTCATTCTCCTTTCTTGCACCGTAAAGAGACTAGGTAGCGGGCTGAGGTTAACACTGTGAATCTCTTCCTTATCGATGAAAGCAGGGAGAAGAGCAGCAGTTGTGATGAAGGGTTAACCCCTGGCAGCCTCCACTGAACTGAAATAGATGTGTGTTACTGAGTGTCTCTGAACTGCTTTAAGCTAACCTAGGTGGTATTACAGTTAGAAGTCAGCTAAATGGCACAGTGACTGCAAATACCCATGCAAAGTGTTTTAAACCTGTACCCATTGTAAGTCCTATGTGTACATATCAAATTTGAATTTTTTTTGAAGGAAAAGGTGAATCATCAGTGTATGGCGCATAGAGTAAACATGCTTGCTTTTGGAAAGGTAGTATGAAATCACAACATTTAAAGATAGGGAAGCTAAGGTATGTACTGAGTTTATACCTAATCTCTTCTGATAGATAATGTACAGATTAACTGATCAGAGAATACCCTAGAAGTGTGCAGGTGAGATTTTCCTGTTAAAACCGGGAACAAGCATGACATTTTTTTAACGGTGAAGATATATATAGATGATTTTTGTAATAGAGGCTGCTATTATAGTGGATTTGTATGTGTGCATTTATACAAAATGTATGCAAAAATACATATTTTGATCTATGTATATGTAAAGAAATGAGTGTATGCATGGGTATTATAATCCATTACCAGCAGTGATGATTAATAAAGTAGATGATGCACTAGGTAGTGTGAGGCTTTTTGGAGGAAGAAGATTACACTGTTGAAGCTGAAAAACACTACCAGTGATTGTAGATAAAAAGTAGTTGCCATGTTGAAGAAAAGAGGTTCAGAGATATGGACGAAAACAACTTTTGCAGGCAGAGGCACCCTTCTAGTGAACACAGAAGGTGCCGGCTTTCAGGTGATGGAAGACTGTAGAGAGAAACATCTTCCCGATGAAGATTTTTGTCTTGCTTGTTGCCCTGCCCTGTGATTTGGGGATTTGTGGAGGGTTTTTTAGTGCTTTGGTTCTAAACAGGGTCACCCTTTTGGGAATGAGAGCTTGTTTGCCCTGTAGGGAAGTATGTTTTACATTCTTGATAATAAGACGCCATAAAACCTCTTTAGCACAGGAGGCTTAAGACAGTGAGGTCTGTTGGGTAACCAAGTAATATTGATTTACCTGCATGGTTGGGATCTAATAAGTGTGTGTCTGTTTATGCCAGGGGAGGATCTGAATGCTGCTCCATATGTCAGTCCAGAATTTCCCAGTGCTCTATGGTTTCAGTGAAGACGCCATCCTTTTCAGAAACAAACTTCCATGAAACCTTCCCATAAGAAACTGCATTTTCTGTAAAATTACTTTTTCCATTAAAGCTGCATTTAGTTGAAAAGTTATCCCCAGGAGCTAGCGACAAATACCTCTAATGCAGGGTCCTTCTCAGCCATGATTGGGAATAACACTTGTGGCAAGTAAGTGTCACAATTTTTCCACCTGCAAAACTATCAGAACCGTCCCTATTAGATTGTTTATATTTATACCTCTAAAGCACTCATTTCAGAGCAACAACTGAGCATGTGAAATGACTGTCCTCACTTCTCACAAGGTGTAAGTTTAACACTTGTCAGCATGTGAGAGGCTTTATCTGCTGTACTTGAATTGGTTATCTGGGCTGTTGGGAAGAGCTGCCTTTGGATAGGTGCTTCAAAGTTCAGCTTGGTTGTGTCTCAGGCAGGACAGCTGAGCAAGAGCGAGGAGTGGCCTGGCATGGGGTCAGCAAGGGCCTGCTGTGGCCAGGGCTGGGGAGCCAACTAGGAGAGAAGCCACTATTGCACAGCCGTGGTGGTGGCTGCATGGAAGTGAGAGTGCAATGTCACCACTCAGCAGTCACTGGTGACAGCCTGCAGCACCCGCGCAGCGTGCCTTTCTGCTTAATAATGCTGGTGTTTCCCATTCTGCGCATCTTCTTCCTCCTTATGTTCAAGAAATTTAAATGACATTTAATTTGTGCTTTCATCTTCTGCCTGTCTTTTTGGTAGGGAGATTAATATTTAAATATTGATTGGATTTCTGTGTGGTACCTCTCTGATCTCTAAAGGAGGGTTAAAGGTGGCCTTTCTTACCTCTCTGTTGTAGTAGGTCTTTTTGTTAACTGCTTTTACCTATTTGCTTTTTCTCCAGCAGTCTCCTTCTCCTAAGCTGTACTTGCACTTTCTTTTCTAGACTTCTCTTAGCCATTTGGCCTGCATTTAGCCCTGCTGTAGTTTCCCTAAGGCTCTTCTCATCCCTGCATGTTCAGCCTGCCTCCTACTGCTAATGCTAGAGGGGGCTCTCAGTACACCAGAGAAGCAGGACCTTACTGGTTTGTAAGCCAGGATGATGTGCTTCAGTGAAAGGTACTATACAAGTTCAAACTCTTTACCACCAAGAATTAGATAAACACTTTTAAAGAATTAGATTCATGCCCAGGTTCACAAAAGCATTTTAGATTTTGAAAGTCCTTTGATGTTTATAGGAGCTAAACACCAGTAAGACTGACCTTGGTGGCTCATGTTCAGAGTTCACTGTAAAAAAATGAGGACTGTATATGCATAAGCCTGCTTAGACTCTGTAGCCAGTTTCTGCATGGGCACATCAGGGCTGTATCAGGGATTTGGGAAATTGTGGCTGGTGATGCAATTTATAGCGTATCATTACGACACATGGTGTTATCATACTGGCAATCTTTGTGGTGCTAAGTTTGAATTTCATCTGCAGTGTTAATGGCTTTAGGTCATACATGAGGGTAGAAAACTCTGCTTGAAGTCCAGTGTACTGTTACTCAGTGGTACAGATTGTGGTATTAACACAACTTGCTGATGTGTATGTGAGGAGCCAGAGAGGAGCTTACTGTGACACAGGGCAATAGCAGTGGCCATTCCTTCCACTCTACAAAAGCTTGGTGTGACGTGTGTGTAAAAAACCATGCTGATTTGTAGGTTTTGTCTCCAGTTACTGTGTACAGTTCTTGAGAGACCATTGCTGAGAACTTCTAGGAAAGAGGTGATGGGAATAGTAAGAAAACTTACTTCATTCACCACACAAATGATCAGTGTTAACATTTTGAGGACAGTGTACTCCCTTCCCTTACTCCAGTTTGGTGACATTTCTGCTCATACCAGTCACTCCTTCTGTTGTTGTAGTGTACACTTTTTCTCTTGGCAGCTGAGATGAGATCTTTGGGTGCTGCTCAAGTAGAAAAATGTGATTATAATAAAGCAAACCTTGATAGGGAAGTTCATGTTCAAATATTGATTTATGTATGGATCTTTAAAGGAGAAAGAAAGGTGGTCTTTGCTTGCTCTGCACATCTTCTTAGTAGTTATAGGTTGAGAATAAGAAATAAACACAATGTATCTTTAGAAGTGTTTTTCATCCTGTCTCTTTGGTGATTATTCTACTAAGCTCTTCCAGTTAGTGTAGTTTTTCAGACTTATGCTTTACATTCTGTTTACTTGTAAGCTGTTTCTCAGTATTGCTTTCGGTAAGTGCTGGTTGATGCAGAAGTTGCAGCCCAAAACATCAGCCCACTGTTTACACAGCAGATATATTTGAAGCAGCAGCTGGTGTATTCTGGTTTTGTGCCCCTCTCGAAGGTGCAGTGCCAGATGGGCTGTCATGGGAAGGGGTGATGCCTGCAGGGCTCATGCATGGGTGCTGCTGTCATAGGCACTTGCTTATACTCTCATGTGAAATTCATTCTCTGTGCCTGCAGAGTTTGTCAGCTCTTTTTGCTATCCCTGAGCCAGGGGCTGGAGTGAGTTTTGTGATACCCAGCTCCTTTTATAGAATGTCTATGTACAACGGGCAGCTGAGACCAAGCAGGTAGCTTCACATAGCAGTCAAATAAAAACCTGGGACTTTCAGCGGGGTTTGAAAGATTTCAGTGATTATTGGGTGCATCATTTCTACGGGTCCCTTCTGAAATTTTCAAGCTGAAGACTGAAAGCTGGTAGTCGAGATGTAATTGTCATTTTATATGACTTGATGAATTTTGCAGGTAGGAGGTAAGGCTGCTAGTGACAGTGCAGTTTCTTCTTTCCAGCATGCTTGGATTATCTGGTTGTAGAAAGCCTGGTGATACAGACTCTCTTTACAGCGCACAGAGGAGTTTTCATACTTGGAAAATTTTTGCGTGGTTTATAGGTAAAATTAATTGTAGGGTAAGACTGCCAGCAGTGTGCTGAGTACCCAGCCATCCAGGCTGCCTGTGAGATGTTGAGCTTTCCTTGTGGTGGGTGACATGAAGGGAAGATAGATGCAGACTGCTGATGCTGTCCTTCTTTGGGAGGTCTGCTTTCATAAAACAGTGCATGGGTGGTCTCATAAGACCCTCTGTTGTGGGGCTGATAGTAGGAGGCAATTGGATTTTCTTTCTGTTACTCCTCAGAGAGACCATAGGTGCGTATGTGAACCGAGAGGATGGTGTTTGCAGTGCTGTTGGTTTGTTGATGACATTGGGCTTCTTGTCACGCATAGCTGTTGTTTTTCCATTTCAATTAGTTAAGTTTTCTGATGTTTAATCCAAAAAGGATGAGTAATGTCAGGACCTAGTCATTCCAGGATCATTTGCCTAATTGCTACCAGTTATCTGGTTGCTGTTTGCTTATGTAGGATTTGTAGTTTCAAGTGTGCACTGAAGTCTGTCTTGACTGGGAACACAGTAATTTCTGATAAAGAGGGATTATCCTCTGCTGATTATGTCTTCTGAATTCTCATTGAGATTTGGCTTTTGCACAGTCAAAGCATTTGTGTGTTTTTGAGAGTTTCAAATCTGTTTTCATTTCCATTAGTTCTTAATAGAATGCTTCAGCTAACGAATCATCATCTGCCTAACATTTTTCTTTTATGTAAAGGGCTGTTGGAAAGTTAGCTTGTTTTCTCTTTTGGGGTTTGCTTGGGTATTTTTACTTAGGTTTTTCCTACTAAAATTCCCAAAATCCTTGCATTCCTACAACATCAGCTATTCTTACCATGTCCAATGTTTTGTGCCCACATAAGAATGGTTTTCTATCTGACTCACATCTTTGGTTTGTGAAAGGCAGTGTTTTGATTTGATAGTATGGTAGTCAAATAAAACTTTCAGTAAGAATCATAAATAACTTTTATAAATTACTGCCTGCTGTTTCCATAAAAGTACTTTTTTCAACAAAAATATATTAAAATGAAAAAAAAAAAAACAAACCTTCAAGTCACCTAAACAAAAGAAACATAACAACGAATACTTAACTCTGTATGTTTTCAGCTTCAGCTGCAAGTAAGAGCTTGTCTGATTGGAAGTGTGTGTTTAGTAATATTGTTTGTTCCTATGAAGAACTAAGGTGTATAATTAACTATGACTTTACTCCTGCTTTTGGATTCCTTCTTGTGAAACCTTGAATGACCATGGAGTGCAGCCAAAATGAGAAGGGTTTCTCACAAATGTGCATTGCAGAGTGCTTTAAAAATTGCCTACTGCTTAAGAAGATGACACAAAAGCCACTCAAGAGCATCTGAGGGAGGGATGTGGCTCTTGGCACTGAAGGAACACATCACAGGCATTATGACAAGGAGAGAAGCTTAACCTAGGATTTGTTGGTGTCATGGCTTGCTTTCCTATCTCCCTAAAACATGTTCTGTTTGTGAGATGCTGAGCCATTAGATGTTTTTCCGTTGAGTAAGCATTTACAGAGATGGTAGAGCCTGGTTTTAAAACTCATCAAATCAGACTAATGCAAGTTACTTTATGAACAGGACAAGCCTGACAGCTGTTTATGGTCATTTGGAATCCAGTAATTAATTTCAGAATGTCATTTAGCTGGCTGAATGCTGAGTTCTGTAGGGATCTCAGGTGGTGTCAAGATTTGCTTGCAAAATTCTGTCACGTCCTGGTTTGTCTTTTTCCACAGTGCTTTGTTGCTGATTTTCATGCCAACAGTGAACTGTTCTCAGTTCTTGAGTGTCGTGTTTTACTATGTCTGCTCCTTCTTTCTGTGCCTTCAACATGTAAGTACATTCAGGTGCAATATACTTGTGCTTCTGTGTGGAGTGCAGGGACAAGGTTAACAGCCTGTTGATAGGCACAGTCTTTGTCTTTGCTCTGGTAGTTTTCCTCTTTCAGAAGGAGAGGTCCATTGCTCGTGAGCATCTTGGTTCTCTTCACTTATGGCATCTTTCAGGTCATGGGCGTGTGCATGCATGCCAAATGAATTTAGCTGTCTGCTGGTCATTCCTGATGTAGCATCACCTATGTATGAAACTGTTTGGGAGAATGGCTTAGAGGGAACTTTTAACTGTTTCTTTCATAAACCAAGGAAAAGAAAGACTGGATTGGAGCTCCCTTGTCCCATTAAAGCTTACTGGCTCCTATGCTGGAGCACTGGATTGTGCCCATCTTTCTCTGTTACTGTGCATCAGAAGGGATTTTTCCTCTGGAAAAAGACTCAAGAGAGCAGTGAGAAGAGTAGTGGACAGCTGGGTGGACTAGAGTAGAAGGTAAGCACAGGTAGGCAGTGTAGTTTTAGCACATGCAAATAACTTTTGGGCCTCCTTCTCCTTGCTCCTGCATCTTTCATTATTTTGCCTTCCTCTAAGGTTCTGGCTTTCTTTAACTTGGCTCTGTTCCTAATATACTCTCTTTCAACAGATGATGGGTTTGTGTCTATATATACACATACATATGTGTATATACATATTATATATGGGAGGCTGGGCTCAGGAGGTCCCTTCCAACCTCAGCTGTTCTACTGCTCTTTGAAAATTGAAGGAGGACTTTTAGAGCAGAGTGGGAGGCAAGAAGGGGGGGATTTCTGACCAACTGCAAGTTCTGTTAACTCTTTCTTGTGCACACATATCTATCTTTGCCTACCCCAAGGTGCTGATCAGGTAAACTCAGTTTTTGATTTGGACGATTACCTGCATGCTCAGAGTGAGCAAGCTTTTCCACCCAGCACAGAGAGCTAGAAGAAGCCAGTGGTAGCTGATTCTGCACATACACAGCTCAGGATGAAGATCTGTGTTCTGTTTGTCTCTAAAGATAGCCGTGTCAGAAAGGTTCTAAGTGTTTTGAGGAAAGGCCTCGGAAGGAGCAGTGTTGGGCTATAGGGTCTACTCTGCTCCTCAGGGCCATGGAGATTTTAGTTTTCACAAGGGCATAGAAAAGCAGGAAAGCCCTGGGGGAGGGAGAAAAGAAGCTGCTCTTACGTTTTGTGGTCGGTTTTGTGTTTGTTTGTTTTGGGTTTTTTCCCTAAGAATGTAGTACAAAGGCTACGTAAGTTACAGAGATGGAGCTATTTGGTTGTGCTGTTTCACTGGCATGGAGAATGCAGCCTGGCAGTGATTTGATTACAGCAACATGGAAGAAATCATGAGGAAAAAAATACTCCCTATCATCTTGCTAAGTACCGAAGTGGTGAAGTGCATGTTTGAGCGAGCTGCTAACACTTCATATAAAACTTCACAAGCCTTTCTATTTTGAGAGAATTCTGCTTATACCAAATACATTTTCTCCAAGTCCTGTCTTGTTTTTTTTTACCCTTGCTGGGACATTTCCCTGCAAATCGACTCTCACTGCTCAGCTCATTTGTGCTTTCTGCTTTCTCCAGTGGGCTTTTTGTCCTTGGTACAGGGGCATCACACTCACTGATTACATTATCATAAATGCCATGTTTTCTTTGAAAACGTGTTGCTCTAGATGCTTTGCTGGGTGCTCTTGGTGTGTATGAAGCTGGAGGATTTTTTTTTTTCCAGTAGTTGTGTCCATTTTGACCATAAATGAGCCCTTTGCACCTCTCACCCCCATGAGATGGTCTATAGGGTGAGGTGGCCAAGGCATCCTCCCTGTTCCTCCTTCCTGCTCACAAAGTCAGGTACAACCCTGAAAACCTCTGGCCTGTTCAAACTCGACTTTTTCAGAACCTTTAATCTTATAATCTCTTATTGTAAGAACCCTGTGAATAAAATAATGTTTCTAATGGTTACACTCCCTATTCTGCTTTACAAACTTCTACTTTCCATGTGGGATTTTGTGACAACTTTTTTTAAGCCATGTTCCTTCTGTGCTTGGTGTATCCCCTGAAAAACAGATCTCTCTTGCCTGGGAAACGATATATTCTGACAAACAATCAGTTAGTCTCTGCTAAGATATATAGGTTATGAGATACCATGGTAAATTTTTATTTTCCTGAACAATTAGTGGTGATCTCATCAGGTTCTGACAAAACAAGCCCCAGCATCATTCTTGGGCAGAGAAGTTTCAGTTATGACTAATGCAGAGAAAACATCACCAAGGAAAAAAATCCAGTGGCAGCTAGCCCTGTCTGTGTCAGCAAAGGCTGCTTCTGCATGAGATCTAGCAGCAGCTCCTGGCACTGAAGGCTCCGTCCGAATGGCATGATGAACACTCGTGAATAAACCTGCTGCACTCCAGGAATGACAGATACCACAGAAATGTCTCTTCAACTGACACCAAGCTAGAAAAAGAAGTACCTGTGATTCAGCAGGCTGTGATTGTACTCGTCCTGCCACCAAGGCAGTCCTTGCTGTTGGCTCAAGGTAGATTCACGAAAGGTTTGTCCAGTGTGGGACCACAACCAAGCTACCAGCATGAGCATGGTCTGCAGCATCAGGTGTGATTTAAACGCTAGTGCTGCGCCTAGAATAAATTGTTCTGCTTCCCGCTACGTCCTGGTGCCCTCTCCCTGCTGATGAATAGAAACCTGTGTCTGCTGCTGTGCATGCACTTGCCTCACCTTGCTGAGGTGTCAGCTGCTCTGTCGAGTCTAGTACTGGGACTGATACATGGAGGGTCAGACCCTCTCCTATGGTGTTCCAGTTCAGCCTTTGAAAATGGGGATGCTCATCTTTGCCCATGCCCTGGGGAAAAAGGCCTCTCCATCACAGTTTTCATGTTTGAATACCAGAATGAGCAGGTTTGCTTACAAGTGATGATTTCTCTTTTGTCCAGCTGAATGGCACCCATGCTGTCACTATATGACTGTACAGTATTTCAGGATTTCCAGTCAAAGACTGCCAAGACCTGGAGCTGGGACATGACATGTTCCTAACATGTCTCTCAGTCCTGTTGGCCAGCCAGGACTACCTTCTGGGTTAATGGAAGACAGTCTGACCCAGCCAGAAGCAAGCAAGCACTAGCCGCTATAGGTCAACACCAAAGGAGCCCAGTGTGTGGTAATCTCTTTATCCTCCAGATGTCCTGACAGACTGTTCATCTCAGAATTTTTTTTTTTTTTTTTTGGAAAGTTCCTGTCACTGCTTTGTTCCATCATAATGGAGTGTGAGGGGACAAGGGAATTGAGCTGGCACTGCAAGAAAGAGATCCTGATGTTGTTTTACCTTTGTCCTGGTGAGTCTGGGACGACGGCAGTCTCCCACCTCACAGGAGCTCTTGTTCTTTAAGCAGAATTAGCTTACTGACACAAAGCTATAAATAAAGTGTACTTGCTGAAGTGTTTGTTCAAAAAAAGAGTGGGCAAGATTATTTCAAAGTGTATTTGCAAGGTTTCTGATAAGGTATGAGATGTACCTTTATCCATGTTGTAGTGGTTGTTCTAGTTAAAATGTTCTCAAGACCTTTTTGTACACCATGAAGAAGGAATATTGGAACTTTGCACTTTTTTTTGACCTCTTACTAGAAAATGAAGAGGATATTGACAGATGGAAAAGCATCTGAATGAAATGAATTATACTTTGCCTCCTTATGTTTTTTCATGCTGATTACAGTTGTCTTATTTTTTACTTGCTGTCCTAAGGAGTAGAGTGTTGGGAAGTTCATTGCTACAATGAGCTTCCTACAACTACGTTGTTGAATAGCTGTTGTCTTGCACCATAGAGTGAATAAATCTCAGGAATGCATTAAGTAATATTTCCCTTTAACAGATTAGGTTTACTGTATGTAAACATACAGTATGAGTGGGAGTGTAAGACGAAGAGTCGCAGGCTAGAGTATTTCCTGTTATACGTATAAAATTAATAGAGTAGTGGTGGATACGTAGAAGTTTCTTTGCTGAGTGGAATCAAGAAGTTGACTTAGGCTTTGAAACTTGCCATTGAATGTAATTTCTAGTGCTAATGTTGCTACTTTTTACACCTATGCTGAAGATATGTTTTATCTGTTATAATATTTAAGAACCTTGTTCAATTTTTAGCTCTGCTACTTTGTTCTGAATATATGACATATGAATGTTTCCTTTTTGTTGGCTTATTCTAAATTTTATTATAAATTTTATATTTGCACCTTTACATTTCACAGTAAAACCTTTCCATCTTACTATTAAAGAAAAGCTGTTGCATACTAACCTCTCAGCTCATTCAGTTACTCTATAGGCTTATGTTGGGCAGGGCAGTGGGATCAAGTGCACCCTCCGTGAGTTTGCTGATAACGCACTGGGGGGAAGGGGTGCCGTCCAGAGGGACCCTGGCAGGCTTCAGAAGTGGGCCAGTGTGAACCTCATGAAGTTAAACAAGTTCTGTGATTCTGTGGTTCTGTGAATTTGTACACAGGGTTTTGAATGATGGAAAGCTGCCCCACTCCCCTTGAGAGCAATTTCCCTGTTACTTTGGTCTCTCTGTTCAAACACATCCTTGATGGGTTTGGTTATTTTTCTTGATCCTTCTGAGCCTCCCTTTTTTCAGTCCTGGTTTGTTTTTATTTTTTCAAGAAAGGGAAGTTGTGGCTGGTGCTGTATGTACTCTACAGATAAAACCGTACCAGCGTGGGAGAAGTGTTCAATTGACAGTTTTGAAGGTACATATATTTCAGTGTACATCACATGTAGAGCTCTGTGCTTCATAACAGAGCATTATGCCTCCCAGTGACTGCACAGTATAGATTTGGGAGACAGGGAAAAAAAAGTTTGCATACCACTGAAGAAAACAGTTTCAGGATGAGAGCATTGTTGAATATGTTACTAGTTGAGAGTGGTCTAGGAAAAGATTATTACAGCAAAGATTTCCTTGTGTGTACAGTTCCAGGTTGAAAATACTCAGTTTGATCCTTGGGCATTGGTTTTATGTGTTTTAAGACTGTAACGTCTTGGATCTTTGACTACATCAGGCCAAGTGTGTCCCCAGAGTTGATCAAGTTTAAAGTTACAGTCATGATATCTACAGTCATGATCAGAGTCATCTAAGGGATGATTGTGACAGTCATTTTAATACGTAATATGCTCAGTCCTAAAATCTGTCTCTAAGCTGTAACACACAAAAGCATTGTACTTTCATAGAGTTATTGTTCTCTGCAGGAGGAAGCTTCTGTTTGTAAGATTTTTCATTTGGGTTCTCTGTATGCAAGTGATAGCTGCTAAGTGGGAAGATACATGCAGAGGAATGTAACTGTGCCACGGGTATTTTGTATCTTTCTTCATAAGCAAGAATTTAATATACGAAAGATAAATGAGATCTATTTAGCATCAGAATTCAATTCTGAAAAATTGAATATTTTATATTCCTCAACAACAAGAAAAAAAATTAATAAACTCAGGCTGCAGTTTTTTCTGGATGCTTTGATCTCTTACAGGATAAGAAATCCTAGTCTGTATCATCAGAAAACAACAATGATGTAAATAAATAAAAACACTGCAGTGTTGTTTTGCTGAAAACTGATCTGTGAAGAGCTCTGTCTGAAGTCATCACAGGCTGCTTTTCAGGCTGGTTTTGCTGAGCATTTCCAAACCTGCCTGGCCTAATAGAAATTACATATGCTCATTAACTCTGAAATTTTGAGCCAGAAGTGAACTGAGGGATGACACCAGACCGAGAGCCCAGGTTTCAGTGGAGCTAGACTAATGTATTTCAGGCATGTGTAGCTTAAAAGTCTGCATTTGTGCTTGTTTCTTGCAGCCATTAAACAATTTCTCCCTTTGGCTGTATTGCCTCTTAACCCAACTGCAGTTGCTGCATTATTTAAAAGAAAAAAAAACAAAAAAGCTAAAAAGCTGTTGAAGTTTAGCTTTTGCCACCACCAGCTTTTGCTCCATCAAACCATGTCAGGATGGAAATCAGTGAAGTGGTTTCCCAAGTGGCTGGCTGCCTGGCTGGGTACGTACTGCAGTCCCTAGAGATCCCAGAGGCATTTCAGCTGTTTGGTTGGTTGAGGTTTTTTGTGTTAATTTTATTTCGCTACATTCTTCTAGAGCAAGTCAGTCCCTCTCTGCCTTTGCTCTGAATTGCAGTGGTGCTGCTGCACAGAGCCTGGTGGGAGAGGTTCTGCTGGAGAGGAACAAGCTCCTCTCTTCTCTCTTCAGCAGCTGTTGTTACCAGGCCTCCTGTGAGATGGGGGGGAGGTGGCCAAGCTGCGTGAGCAGCACTGCATGGGTCTGTGCTTGAGGAGGAAGAGGAGTTGCTCCTCCCTGAGGCTCAGCACATTTTTCCCTCTCACTTATCTGGTATCTCTTACTAATTTGATAATTTATTCATGTTTCAGTAGTGTTGCTTGCACAGCTCTTTTCCAACTTTGAGACTGATGTGAAGAGCTGCTGTATAGAGATGCAGAAGGGGCCATGTTAGGGCAGCAGGACTGCAACTCAAGAGCGATACAGTTAGAAATGCCAAGAAACAGCTTGTGTCCTGGCTGTGCCTGTAATGACAGTGTGCTTACTCCACAGTTCCTTGCCCATAGCATGCCATGAGAAGATGTGCAGTGGAGTAGGAACTTAGGAGACCAGGACTTCTGGGCCCTGTTCCTGGAGAGGAGGTATATGAAGGACAGCGCATTTTCAGTCTTCATTGCTGGTAGAGCTGGGTAGAAATCTTCCCTTAGGGATGGATGGTGAGTGTGGATACTCCATGTGGAAGTGCTCAGCTTCTCCATGCAGCCTCTGCCACCCCCAGTTCCTGTTGGGTCCTGTTTCTCCAAAGACAGGGCTGTGCTGTCTTGTCCCTTTGGCAGAGAGGACTGGTTGTGCTCCTCAGGGGGCTCCTCAGTTCTGTGCAGGTTAGAAGAGGTTGCTGGAGCACATTGTGAGGCCTCCTTCCTCCTCCTCCACACTGCTTGCTGTCTCCGCAGCCTTCCCACCTGCTGCCAAGCTGGTGAGAGGGATGCTGGGCGCGGGAAGAAGTGCTGGTTTAACAACAGAGTACAGCTGTGCTTGCCCTCTGCATGGAGCTAGTGGGACGCAAGAGGATTTACAAAATAGACTGGGGGAGAACTCTTTAGTAATTGAAATCTCCTGCAGGTTTTGTGCTGTGCAAAGTAGGATATACACGGCAGCCACTGTGGCTAAACTCAGACCTGATACCAGAAGGGTAGAGTGTTCAACCCTATAGCTTCCAGGGAGTGAGCTCGTGGCATGGAAAACTCTCAACAAATACACATAAAGAATGAAATACAAAACATTTAGTTGATGCTGAAATTATATTAATACAAGCCTTTCCTTACTGCCAGTAGCACAGGGCACTTGGACCTGCAGTGAACTATTCTGGAGGATGGAAATGTCTTGATGATTGGTCTCCTGCAAGGGGTGCCATGAATGCATTTGTAAGTTATGCCTGAGTGTATGTCCATGCCCACATTTCATCTGTTATAGGAGGTAAATATGGGTATTATCTATATGTATGTTTAGATCAACATCATGACATTGAAATACTTTATTATAACAGCTGCAGTGTAAGTTGAGGGTTTGTCTGTCCAGCATGAGTTTGTCTACTCAAGAATCGAGCTCTGGGGGTCTTGCCTTGTTTAGCACAGGGCAGAAAAAGAATTTGGGATGTTCCTAACCTTCAGCTGACTGGCTTTTGGTTTACATCCTTAAAGTCATCTTTCTCTTAGGAAGTACTGCAACAAATGGTTTTGCATTTGACTTCAGTGAGATGCTTATCTACCCAACAGGATCTGAATGGGTGTAATATCAATGTAAAGGTGGTTGTGAGGAAGCAACTGTCTTCTGTCTTAGAGACTTTAACCCATTCCCTGCCTTTTTGGTTATATTTCAGGGCAGACTTACAGCGCATGAGCTGCACCCTTGACAGCAGTGACAGGTTTTTTTTTTAGTATATGTACCTCTTCTAGAATATCCCAAAATAATGGCAAAAGCTTTAGATCAAAATAAGGGGTTTAAATCTTCTCAAGCTATTGACAGATTCTGCTCCTCACAAGGCTTTTTTTCTCCGTCGTTCAGCAAAGAACAATATCCAGGTGCTTAAAGTTGCCTTGTTTTCTTCTGATTGGTGTTACTGATGCATGTGAGAATTTTGATGGAGAATGAGCTTTTTGCACAGAAAGAAATCACAAGAGTCTTTCTCAGTTATTGCTTTTGCCAAATCAAGGAGGTTGTGGGTATGATAGTAATTCCTAAAGGATTTTGTCTTGATTTGAATGTTTATTGGATGCTAGTAAGAAGGAATATTACACTATTGTTTTTCTTAAGCCATTTAATTAAGGACCCATTTTGAGATAATACTGGAGGCAGTTACTAAAAAAAACGAAAACAAACCCAAGATTTTTCCTTTGAGTTTCTAATTTTTAACTTTCTAAAGCTGTCAAATACTGTTGGCTTCTGCAAAATTGAAATAGGTTGTCATAAGCTCATGGTAACATAAAAATTTGAGGAAGATATCTTCACACCACACTATGTACTGCAAAAAATATTTACAGTGTCTGGAGTTTAGAGGTAGCCTTAGGTTTTGGCTGTTCCCTCTTCCTGGGTTTGCATTTTTACCTAGCACAGCTAGTACCTTCTCAATTATCCTAACAGTGAATATATGGAGAGAGTAGCCAGTGTCATCCTAAATACCAAATCTTTGGTATTTGTACCTGCTTCTGATCTCCCCCAAATAAACTCTTGTTTGTTTGCCTGTGTTTTTTGTAGCTCCTTCTTTACAAAGCACCAGAGAATACGTGACAATAGCAAGTACCTCTGGTATGTTTTCAACATGGGAGCTAATATTCAAATCAGAACAGATGTGGTAACACTCAACAAATACTATTGGTGGGGATTTTTTTCCACATTTCATGTAGTAGTGATTAAAAAAAACCCCTAGTTTATTTGGGGTACCTGTGCTCCAGGTACTCAGCGGTGTTCATGAGGCTGTGGGAGTAGGCCAGAGTAGCTGTAACTGGCCACACTGGAATTTCAGCCATGTCCCTGTGAAGTCCCATATAGCCAGTGGGCAGCAAAGTACCGATTGTAACAACCCCAAGGTCCTAGAAATTCCATGGAATCCCAGATTGATTATAGCAATTAACTTCTATGAAGTGTCACTTGGATATTACCTCAGTAGGTGATAGCAAGGTGCCCTTTCACTTGTATTTTGCTCTTAGTAAGTAGAGTTTTTTAGGTTGCAAGGGTTTGGGGAAAGGAGCTGCTATTTACAGAGTGCGTAGTATTTAGGAAATTGAGGCTTTTTCTTCCTAAGATATTTCTAGCAGTACATAATAGCTTAATGTGAGTTCAGCAGTTGTGTGATTTCAGAATTTGGTCCTTGTTGCAAGAAAATTCATAGGAGCTGAAAGATGGTTCCCTGAAAAGAAAAAAAAGAATGGAAAATGTAAAAAGAAAATAAAAGTAAAATGCTATGTTTGTAAACCTCATCTATTGGTGTTTAAAGCTGTTTTTAAGCTTCCAAGTGTAGAAGCTTTTGGAAGGAAGAAGGTAATTAAAAACACAGTACAACATGACATACTAAACCTCAGCCCAAACCCTATCAGTAGCTTGGCTTAAATTAAGCAGCATGAAATTCATTTCAGCAATACTGTAACAGCATGTCACAATTCTTTCCTGTTCAGTACACAGCGTGAATATTTTAAACAAAGTAATTTTCCTATAATTGCATTGAAGATGTAAGTCTGTTTGGGTTTTTTGTGCCCTGGTGAGACCCTTAGCGAAACCTGTGAGAAGTAGGCAAAAGCAAAGTGGATGGGTGACTTCAGAGGAAGACATTACCACCTAAATATAGCTTGTCACAGCAGAGAGCTGCAGTCCTCTATGTCATAAATGGAGTTTGGCTGCCCACCAGCTTTCTTCAGTAAAGGATTACAAAGCATGTGCTATTTGGGATTTGACTGCTGTGAGATGGAGGGGCTGGTACAGAGCTGGAATACCTGGAACCCCACAGACCTGCAGGACTTGCTTGTGTCTTACAAAGTAGTGGGTAAATTGCAAAGCCAACCAGCCATCTTCTTGAGCACCGTTGGTTTGTGTGTGGTTTTACCAAATCAGCTTTGGGACAAATTGTGAGACAGTTCAGCATGTTCTAAACCACTTCTGTTTAAAAAATAAGGAGGAAGTATTCTGGGTTATTTTGGTTGTATAAAGTCTGATGGTGTGGGAAGTGGTGACGCCACGCTAGAAGAAAATTGGGACACTGTAATCATAAAAGTCTTTAAAAAGATACATGTGCTTTAATTTAACTGTTTGAATTAGGAAAGCATGCAGCAAAAACAGACAGGTGGCTAGGATCTTCTTGCCAATGAGGTCTTGAGGAAAATTCCACTTCTTTCCTCACATTTGTAATACTTTGAAGATTATTATCTTGAACATGCCTGTTTTGGGGACTGAAGTTTCTTCCGTGTCTTTGCAACCCAAGGAGAGATGTACTGTTTTTTGTAATGTTGAGAAAAATCATTTTAGCTAATGAATGGGAGAGGAGAATTGCTGAGGTCCTTCATTTGAAATCTCTTACCTTTGCCGGTAATGCTTAGTCAGCATAAATGCAAAGTCAGCATAAGTGCAAAGGAAGTGACAAAGAGGGAGGTGGTGACGAGGGTCCTTGCTCTGGTTGTTGCCTCTCAGCCGCTTTGCAACTTAATTCTGTGAGTCTCTTCCATGCAAACCATATTGTGAGGGCAGCAGTTAGAAAACAGCAGCAATCTGGCTCACCCTACCTATTTTGTTTCTGTGCCGTGAACTTCTGCACTCAGGTCCTGTTTACTAAAATCAGGTCTCTTATGCAGGTAAACTCTGAAATAGAAACCAGGGGTCACAGCACATACTGAAAAGAAAGAATATCAGAGGTCCATGCGCTGCTGAACAGTCAGTCCTCCAGGAAAATAAACTTACCTGTTACATGTGAGCTCTCTTAATTTTTTCTTTTCCTAAAGGAATCAGCTGAAATACTATGTTTAAATATTCCACGTGCCTGTTTCTTTGTTTAAACTGTATTTTTAATCTATCTTGGCAAATGTAAGCTAGGTAATAACAACTGTGTTACTTTAAAAACACCCACTTGTTCTGGCTGTGGCCGGAAGTCTCTCACCCATTGCATGTGTATGTCCTTCAGTCGTAGAATCAGAATGGTTTGAGATGGAGAGACCTTAAAGACCATCTAGTTCCAAGGCTCCTGCCATAGGCGGGGACACCTTCTACTAGACCAGGTTGCTCAAAGCCCTGTCCAGCCTGGCCTTAAACTCTTGCAGGGATGGAGCATCCAAGAAGGATGGAGGAAAGCAAAATCAAAAATCAACAAGAACACTGAAAGGAATGTCCTCTTAGTGGCCCGTGTCAGACGGTTGGTGTGGCTGCCCTTGTGTTCTTTTGCAAAAGTTTGTGCTACTTTATTCAGGCAGAACAGGCTAGTGTGAAGTATTTTTAAAGCAGTGGTATGTTTTCTTGTTACTTCTCTGTGGGCTTTTTATAAAGTTTCAAAGACTAAAATCGTACAGAAGTCCTGCAGAGCCAAATAAAACAGTAGTGATGATCTCTAGAGATCCTTGCCACAGAAACGTTGTTGGTGGCCTGTTGGCAACTTATGCTGTCATAAAAAAAAACAACCCAAAACAGGCAAGTGATGGCCTTATCACCAGATGATTCCTTGCCCCTTTGAAGTCCCATACTGCAATTTTGGTGTGATGTTTCCTGTGCCTGACTTCACAAATAGTCCTAAACCCATGACAATGATAACATAGTAATTTTCAGTAGTGTAAAAGAATAAATGCTGATTTTTAGAAGTGCCAAAACCCCAATGGTGGCCTCTATTCAAAGGTAAAATTAATCTTATCTGAGAGCAGTTCCAGGACAGGACGCTAGCAGGCACCACTTGGCACAGGACAGCCCAGTTTTCACAAAGGCAGTGTGGTGATGGGAGCGCATCAGGGAGAGAAAAAGCTAAACTAGATGAAGACAGAAGAGAAATGGGGATGAACTATGATTCTAACTTGAACAGAAGGAAATAAGAGGAAGGATGGGAGCTAAGCCTCTTCCAGATGGCCAAGTTAAATGTCCATGTTGCTGTAAAAAGGAACTAAATGTAGGTGTGATTTAAAAAGTACCCCACAGTGGTCCACCCATTTCAGCAAGAACATTTCATCACACCCAGCATAGGAAAGCTCCCGTCATATTTTAAGACCTGCTGTTTCTGTGCCCTGCATGTCTCTCTGCTCTAGGATACTGCCCTTGGAGTGGGAGTAATGCAGAGAGGCAGGGAGAGAGACTGGGGACTTACGGAGTGACTTAGAAACACACAGTATTATTTCAGGACTTTCTGGCTGAAGATTTCATGCTGTATGTCTGAGGAAACGTTGTGGTAGACCACATATGGTAAACACAGATGCTTGTGTAGTTGGCAGCATGATTAAGTTCAGTTTGGGGGCAATATTTGTCTTTCTTTTTTCTGAACACTGTGGAACATTCTTGACTTCCTAACTTGTTATTGCGGACAGATGCAGAGCATCATCTTTCCAGGAGAGCTCATTTAGAATTACAGGTGCAATTTTATTACCTAGTGTATTATTATCAGGTGTCATAAAACCCAATAGTAGTAGCTTCCGCAGAGCCTTGGAAAGATCATTCAATACTTTCAAGAGCCAAAGTAATTAGAAAAAATGAAGCAGTATCTCTGTACTGTTGCAGCTTTAGTTTGGCACCTCTTTTCTCTCCTGGGTCTTCTGAATAGCTTTCATGATAAAGAGGGACCAGCTGCACATTTTGAAGCAAAATTCAGATTAGAGGTGTTCAGTGGTTGATTCAATCACTGGTCTAACTACAAGCAATTGAAATAAAACACAGAGCAGAGCATTCCCAGACAGATCTTTGCTCTTTTATGGCTGAAAAAAAAAGAAGAGTTTGAAAAGTTTGTGTATTGTTCAAATTTCATGGTTTGGACACATTTTTTGAGAAGAACAATCTGAGCCTGTAGCTAGCTATCTGGCTGTGATCCTCACCTTTCACTGTACTTGGAACTCCAGAAAAAATGCTTTGGGTGTTACTTTGTGTGGGAAAACCTGAATTTTGGAGGGGGAGAAAAATCCTTAACCTCAAATAAAAGCAGTAACTTGGAGGGAGGGATAGACAAAGGATGAGCAGATATTCATGTCTGTCACTGTCCAGTTCTACTGTGAATACCATAGGCAGACACGTTGCAGATTCTGGCAGCCTCTTCCTGCAAAGATTTCAGGTTAGAGATGTGACAAGAGACAATTCTTGTTTCTTTCTTTTGGGACAGCATGCTCCAAAGCTTAGTGCTAGGGGAGACCGGGTCAGACTTTGCCCTGGAGCTGAGATTTAATCATGGTTAGCCAGTGGCTGTAGCAGGAGGGACTTGTACCAGGACTTACTGCTGCTTCCCATGAAAGGTTGTCACTCCCATCAATATGGTGATGAGACACAACTCACCCAAATCCTTGTGGAGGTGCTTGCAGGGATTTAGGTTACAGGGCAGCAATCAGAAGAAACTGATGGGCTTTGCTGAGTAAGAGGATAGATGTGGGTGTGTGCTTTCATTTCTTTGCTGAGTAACAGGTGAAAATGATAAAGCAGCTAAGAACTGGAGCACCTCTCCTATGAAGACAGGTTGAGAGAGCTGGGGGTTGTTCAGCCTGGAGATGAGAAGGCTCCAGGGAGACCTCTACACCAGCCTTCCAAGAACCAACAAGAAATCTGGAGAGGGACTTTTTACGAGTGCCTGTAGGGATAGGAGAAGGGGGAATGGCTTTAAACTGACAGAGGAGAAATCTGGATTAGATGTAAGGAATAAGTTTTTCACTGTGGTGATGTTGAGGCACTGGCACAGGCTGTCCAGAAAAGCTGTGGCTGTCCCATCCCTGAAAGTGTTGGATGGAGCTTTGAACAACCTGGCCTAGTGGAAGGTGTCCCTGCCTGTGGCAGGAGGTTGAAACTGGGGAAGCTTTAAGGTCCCTTCAACCCAAACTGTTCTGTGATTCTGTGAATGGTGCTTGTGAAGGAGACTGAGTAACCTTGGTACTTTCTGCTGTTTTATGTAGTTGTCACCAGTAGAGGTGAGATAGCTGAAGCAGTCTGACCAGTGCCACAATGCATTTAACAACTTACTACTAAGGTGTAAACACATTTTTATGCTCAAGAGAATAGAGACAGTGATGGACTAACTAGTGAAACAATTTGTCCGTCTTTGTACTTCAAGTAATTTATCCTGTCTTTTTTGCTACAAAAACATCTAAGCTTTCTCTTGACCAGTTAGCATTTGAGGTTTTGGAAAGGCAAAATAACATTTGAGCTTATGGTGATTTATAACAGAAGAAATTACATCTGTCAAAATGTGAGAAGGAAAAGTTCAGAAGAACTAATGTATTCACTGGCCACTATCTCAGGGTTCTTTTTTATTCTACATAGATCTTTAAACTGTAGACCTTTTTACATGTGTAACACTGGGTGAATGCATACCTGTAATGCATGTTGGGCAAAACCTTATGTCTTGCATGTTCATTTGAACATTACAGAAAAAGATGTAGTATTTTGGCAGTAAATGTATATGTTACTAGTACTTTCTTTTTAAACCAAATCTCTTTGATGTAAAAACACAGTCTGTGTTGAACTGAAGGCATCTTGAGAAAGGAGATGACTGCAATATTTTAAACTCAGGAAAAAAAGAGATTATGAAAGTAAGTGTTAGAACAATTGCCCTATTTTCTAATAATTAGTATTCACGAAGAAAAAATGTGCTCTAACTACCTAGTAATTTCTGAATTGCTGAGACACCTAATGAGTTGTCCTAAATAAATTTACCAAACATATATCAGGAAATAATTACTGAGCATTTGATTCTGAAATCACAACTCAGTGCAGAGTGGTTATGCAGCTGGCTTGTGTATGTCAGTTATTCAGCAAGAAAATGATTTGGCTGGGAATGGAACCTTGTCCTGTTTGGACTTTCAGTGGTGCATTCACATAGTCTCTTAGATGTGAATTTGTGAAAAAGTCCCACTAAAATGATTTGCTATAGCTCTACTGGACCTCATTATTTAACATTACAATAGCTGTAACAGATTCTGCAGTTCTAGGGGGATAGTAATAATTCTAGAGGATATTAAAAGCAAAATTGGGGCTGTGCTTCCAGTTAACCTCTGCACCTCATTCTGCAGAGACTTTACATGTGGGAATAACCCCTTTGGTTTCATTAGTGCAAAGGGTTGCTCCTCCTGCCTGCAGCTCCCACTGAAGTCTCACTCCAGCCCTTAGGGTAGGACCTCTCTGCAGTGTTTTACTGGGGTTGTTATGGCACATGCACGTCTTTCTGGCCCTGATTTTGATTGCAGCACAGTAATGTTTTCATGCCAAATGAACAGATACCCACTGTTTTGTATTTGCCTCTTAATTACATCACCTGCCCAGTAATTAAATTTAGCTGCCCTCCCTGAGTGCTGAGATCAGGTGAGCACCAACTGTGGTCAGCAGTAGTGGTCACAGTTACTTAAAATATGGGGTGTTTTAAAGTGTACAAGTTTTGGTTCCTGTTTTCATTTAAAAATATGTTAGTACTTACTCTCTATAATGCCTGTCTTTATAGCATAATTTTAGTAGTAACCTCTGTGAGTTAAATCTACATTTTCAGGCAGTGGGAGCAATAGAGATGCTATCACTAGCTTGTGTAGAGGCTCATCTTGTGCAAAGGGACTACACGATGCATATGGATCAGTGAGATGGTTTATGTGGGGTTTATAGAGAGAACTGCATCGTCAAGGAATGGATTTTCTGTTAAAAAAAAAATAAAAGCATCATTCCGTGAATGCACGTGGCATATGGCAGCATATGGCCCTGCAGCCATCGCTGTGCCTATTTTTTCTCCTTTTGCTTTGTCAAGAACTCTGTCAGGATTCTGGGAACTCGTTGAGGTGGCATATAGCCTCCATGTGAGATGTGCATTGACCTCAATTCTTGCTGAAAGTTGCAGAGGACTGAGGACATTTGGTCTTTTTTCAAGCTGAGGCTCTAGTTCTTGAAGCATACATCTTGTGTGAAGGGAAGGGTAGAGGATGGGCTAATGTAACCTTCCTGCTAATGAAACCAGTCTTCCTTTTCCAGGTGGCTACTTAGGTTTTTGGCTACTTCCACAGTGAACAGACCTCAGCCCCAGCTAGGGATGGAGCTGTGGTCTGGAGTGAAATAGACCTTAAGCTATATCTTTTGATTCTGGGCAGTGCTGATATCCCAAGTCATGCTGAAGTTTGAGCAGGCCGTCTTTACTGATTATTGAAGATGGGAGTGTAAATGATTACATAGGGAGTTATTACTCTTTTTAAAGTAAATGAATGCATAGAGTAATAATTACAATGGAAAAGAAGTGACAAAGCAATAAAGGAAAACAATCTAATAATAGTAATAACAACAATAAATCTTGAGTTGCTTAAACCTTGTAATGTATGGCAAACAGAAAGAGCCACCTCTGTTATGGGGTTATATTGACCTGCATATGCTGCTCTGGAAGCTGAGAAGACCTTAGAGCATCCTTCCAGTACATAATGGGGGTTGCAGGAAAGCTGGAGAGGGGCTTTTTGCAGACACATGTGGTCATAGGACAAAGGGTAATGGCTTTAAAAATAGATGGGAGATTTAGATTAGTTATTAGGAAGAAGTTCTTTACTGTGAGAGTGGTGAGGCACTGGCGCAGGTTGCCCAGAGAAGCTGTGGATGCCCCATCCCTGGCAGTGTTCAAGGCCAGGTTCAACAGGGCTTTGAGTAATCTGGTCTAGTGGAAGGTGTCCCCGCTTGTGCCGGGGGGCTGGGACTAGGTGATCTTGAAGGTCCCTTCAAACCTAAACTGTTCTGTGATTCTATGATCATTTCCATGCCAATTTCAGAAAGACCCATGTCACAATGTAACTTAAATAATTCTGTCTTAAATACATACTTTGAATAATAGCCAGCAGTTTTTGTCATACAGAAAGTATTACTCTTGTGGACAAGACGTGGTTTCTGGCAATGGGTTTTGCCTGCGTGGGTAATTGCTGCGGGTTAAGAGAGGTCTGTGGACAGGCAGGGATCACCACTCCTGGCTCACACAAGGTGTTTGTTGCTCTGAACTGATCTTCAGCCTCCTTCGCCATGAGCAGTGGATTCAGCACAGAGTGATCTGCACCAGGGTTTTTGAGATCTCAGGCTTCTGTGCTGGTTTAGGAGGAAGAAATCTTGGGATTTCATCTATGAGGCAGGAAGAATGTTTCCTGCCTGCTTTTCTGACAGATACTGTTGGATATAGTACTCATGCAGATAATTGTTATCATGAGATTTACTAACTGCATCAAGAACAAAAAACAGTACATGTTTGGAATGAACTTCTCCCTCTCTTGCTGCTCAGGTAAACTAAGTAATAGAGCCTGGTGGTGACTGGAATCTGGTTTGGTTTGAGAGCAAAGGTTACCTTGCTGTTTTCTATGTTTCAGCCTAAGACTGACTTTCTTGGGAAATCAGCAGTGTCTGGTAACAGCCAGGCTGTGAGGGATAACCATGTGGCATGCCAACAAACTGCCAGCCCCTTCCTGGGGCACCCTATTTCATGTGCAGGTCTCCAATCAGAGGTTTTGGCAGCTTGAGGAACCACAAGTCATGAAGTGCCCAGTTAATCATGGATGGCTGTCTTCAATGGGAAGAAACGCTTTCTGATGCTTGCAAGGCAAAGATCCTAAAACTTCAAGCCCCGTGATAGTACTTAATCCAGCCAAAGTGACTAGTAATAGCCAGTCTCTCCATGATTCCACGTCTTAGCCAAGAAATGAAATTTAAGCTTCTCTGTATGCAACTTGAGTGTTTCTTGGCAGTACTGTAACTGCTACAGTCCTAAATGTGGTACTTGTCTGCTTTTGTGGGAACTGGAGGTAGAGGTCTGTAAGTTACAGTGCCCAGCTTTATAAAAGCACATTTGAATGAACTGGATATTAAAGAACACATCAAGATTGCACCCAGAAGTCTCCTTTTGATGCTTTGGTTTTTGATAATGTAGTTCATTTAAAAAAACAAAACAAAACAACAGCTGCAGAACCACTGCAGAAAGCCAGATCCACTCTATTGTCTCTCTCCATCGGGCTAGGTAGGAGCCTGCAGTTCCTCCCAGCCTGTGTGGTTCTGATTGTGCCGTACAGTGTCAACATCATGCAGCACAATCAACGTGTAGCAAATTGCAAAGGAAGATGAGTTTCCATATCTGTATATCCATCTGTAAATGTAAATTTTTCTTTTACTAATTATTACATAAGCTGCAGGCTTCCTGTGCAGCAGGTGTCTGTCTGTGCACTAGCCCTCAGTCAGGATTTTGCTAGCTGTCCGCAACCTCACAGAGACAGGAATGTGACAAAGCAGGCTGAGTGCGAGAAACAGCATGTAGGAGAAAGTCATGTTGTGCTTTACAAGGCCATGTTTGTTTGTTTTCCAGTATAAAATAGCTAAACAATGATCAGCAGTCTTGTTTTGTACAATATTGCTCTCTTAAGCCTCCATTGTGCTGTATGTGTGCTGTCTGCTAGGAAGTTTTTAGTGGAGGTCCTGACCACTTTAAAAGATTGGAGCAACCTCAGTTCAGCTCTTTGGTCTGCTGTGTCACCTCTGAGTTCAGCATCAGGACAGAATCTTTAGGAAATTTGGGGTCTTGCAGGTGAAACTGCCTTGAGCATCTGAAAAAACTATAGGGAAGCTTGAATGTACTGAGTAGGATTCCTGTTACGGGAAGGAACTAAGATGAGAGGACACAAGAGGAGAGATGGACAGGGTGGGACGGAAGGGGTCTTTTTTCTCCCAAAGTGTTTCATGCTGTCCCTAGGTCTGGTATTATTCAAACTCTAGCAAACCATCCATAATAATTGGCTGCCTGGAGGCCTGCTGCCAGTCCTGATACTTGGTCATTTTCAAGTGTTGTGGATTTGCAAAGTGAACTCTATTATTTCAAAGACATTTTCATGTTCTCAGCTGAAAACAACATGTGCGTATGAACACAGATACTAGGGCTTTCCTCTTCAGTGCCATGTATGCTTTATTAAGCATGGTGATTGCCATGTGTGCTCAATGTCTGGTTACTCCCAGATAGAGAGCTGCACTCAGAATGCCTTTAGCTAGTCCTTCTGCAGAAGGATGCCTGCAGTTACACAGTGCTGCCTGTTGTCTTGCTTAATGGATAAGGCAGAGGCTTTTTTCTCTGAGCAGGGTATGTTTTCAGAAATGCTTTCTGGGTTGTGATCGACTCTGCAGCACCCTCAATCTTTTCAAAAGAGACTGCGTGTCATCTGGCTTACTGGAGCTCTTAATGGATTTATGCTTTAATTGCACAAGCTGCATGACAGAGCATTACAAGTTATGGCTGGGTAGAGAGCAATTCAGGTCTGTATATTTATGGCAGTTGGAAAACAAAATTATTTGCAACCTCGTTGAAGTCCTTATTTTCTTCTGATTTCTGAAACCATAACAGTTAAGAGTTGCTATTTTCTTCTGCTCTTTTCTTCAGCAAGCAGGAAGACTGTACCTGGCTGACAGCTGTTTGTAGCGTCCAGGAAGATGACACATATAGGAACTTCTCTTCCCTAAGCAGGCTGGTGCATAGGAACACCATGAAAACTAGGAATTTTCTGTTATCGTTTCCAGTCATCCAGCCATCTCGGCACCTATCTTTCATCAGTCTCAAGTGTAAGACCAGTCAGTGAGCAACCGAAACTGATGATTTGCCATTATTTTCTAGTTGCTGAATAAATAGACCCACTGTCCTTTCTGCTTTATCCTTTTTCCCTAGAATTTTTGAGATTGCTTCAAGCTTCAATGTTTTTATCAAAGCTGAATTGAAATGAATGAGGGGGGAAATAAATAATGAATTGCAGGTAAAATTAATTCACAGAAGACAAGTAAAGAAAAAATGTAAAAAGGCTGTGAAATAAGAAATCTTTCATTGCCTTGAATAATACAATTACCTAGGAAAGCCTTTTTCCTTCAGATTGTCAGATCTGGTGTGCACTAGAAGTCATTGCATATGCTCCCACTTCACAAAATTCCTCTATCTGTCAGGGTTTGTGAGGCTGAGGTTGGGTAACAGTTTCTGCAATAATTGGTCCTTGAATATTATGTGCAAAGTGAAACTGTGGACATGCGCAATATGCCCCAAATTATCAGTTTGCTGCTCTAAGCAGTGCGAAAATAAAGATATTAAAGGGTCTTTTTGATCTAGTTTTGGTATACAGAAAAAGATGGTGAATGTCTTCTTTCTTCTCCTGTCTCTTCTTGAAGACTTCTAACATAATTTGGTTTTCATTGTGTGGTCAGGCAGTCAGTTATCCTTCCCCAGCTGTGACAAAAGCATGGATGCATCAAAGTGTTTAGTATCATCGCGTCTATTGCAGTTTTAACAAATAACGAGCTGTCAGTCCAGAACTTCATTGCCCCAGGTACTGTACAGGCAAGAGTGTTCATATTGGCTTGTTGCACAATATTGCTGTCAATATTCTGATCTTCAATCAAAAATCGTAAACAGAACCAAAAATCAAATACAAGAAGTGATGCTTTTGTCTGTTCATGGTTTTAAAAAATAATCAAAAGCTGAACTTCTGAGGATGACAAGGGTTATTTTTGCTTTATGCACTGCTTGTGTTATAGTAGTTCCCGGAAGCCTTAATCAGCTTCTGAGTCCCGGTTTGTGAGTAGAAGTCGCTGCTCTCAGGAGTCCGGTGCTAACCACAGAAGCAGCTTGGCTGGTGAATGTAGAGTGGAGAAATGAGGGGTGGTGTTACCAGAAACCTGAAAGGTGACTGGGAAGTCGGTGAGAGGCCACACTGGGGTAAGTGTGTGTACCTGGTTGGACTGTGCTGTCTTGCTCGGTGCGGGGCAGTGACTGAGCTGAGAGAAGTAAACCTTCATCTTGCTTTGTCTTCTGCTCTGACAATGTGGACACTGGTATTCCTTGGCCCCTGCTGATGGTATGTTACAGAATGCCAGGTTTCATTGCTTACTTTGGACTGCTTTTTCTGTCCATCTTGCTGCTATTTGCGGAATTGTGCCTTGTTTTTAGTGTGATGCTGCAGCTCAGCATCATGTGAGTCGCAGTCCTGGGGCTGCATCTTTCAGATAAGCCACTTGCTTTTTGGAATAACTTGCAAGAGAAGGGATCATGCGGATGTGATTATACTAATCCATATCATTTGGCATACAGGCAGTGATTAGCATTGAAGAGCAGCCTGGGATAGCCTTGCAGCATCAGCTACTTTGGTTAAGACTACTTTGTTCTGACAGCAGTAAATAAGTCAGTGCTCAAACACACATCACTAAAAGCCAGTATGGGAAACTGTGCATCCAGTATAGGTATCTATTTCTATTAAATTCTCTTAGAGAACTACACTGAATCATATCCAGAGGACTTGAATAAATACACAGATACGAGCCTGTGAACTTCTTGTTCATCATTTCCCCATACACATGATTTCTGCAGTTCACCTACGTGTGTGATGCTGATATCTGAAAGATATCAGTGATTCAGATATCAGTCCTGTCATTGATGTGTTCTGTGCCTTGTTCTCATACACCTTTCAGTACACAGAAAATTAAGGGAGAAATGATGTGGTCAGAGAGCACGTGGGTAAAGAACAGTGTCTCCTACTCTCGATGACAGCAGTAGTGGCTTCATCTCAGGCTTCAGGCATGCCAGGGTGGGGTACATTCCTGTTGCAGTGTGTTATGCCAGATGGGACTAAAATATTGGAAAGAACCCCATTTCCATTGCAGTATGTTATTTCTATTTATTATTATGCCTTTTGATTTGTTATTTGGAGAGTGTGATTACTTTTCCTTCTTCCTTTTTGCTGCTATTGAAGCTTTGTTGTCTGTGAGTAAAGAATGTGATGCTCAGCAGCTATAAAACATTCTTCAAAGCGTTTAGTGGACAATAAATGAGAAGCTTTTCTCTATCAGATAGTTGGTCTGTCTTTGTAACCCCTGGTCTGGGTTGCTTTGGATTTTTTTCTGCCTGATTTCTTCCCCCCCCCCCCCCCCCCCCCCACACACACACACTTTGAACAGTGCAGGCTTTGGAATGGAGGATGTGCTATAATTTTAGGAATGTAATATTTAACCATATAAATTCAGCCTCCCACTGATAGACTTCCCCTTCAGTTGCTGAACAGAGATGCAGTTTGGAACGATAGGCTAGGCAGAAGGTCGCCTGCTACTCATTTTGCCGAGGTGTGATGAGTTGGCATGCTTTGCACTCTTGCTTTTGACCAGGGAAGAAATACTCTTATGCCCCTGCTGGTGATGCATTTGGAAGCTGAAGTTTTAATCTTGCCACCAAGATAAGATTAAAGAGAGGAATAACTGGCCGCCACTGAGCAGCAGAAGTGTCTTTGGTGCATGCCTAGCCAAGCGCTGTGGCTGGTGAGTTTCCTGGTCTCTGCTACATCCCAAAGGAAGCAGAAGGAAGAGCAGCATGTCTAGCTTCTAAGCTAGGAAAAGTTGTGCTGCTGCCAGTGGCTAATGCTGGTTTTCAGCCTGTTGATGTTAAGTCTGTTCCAGCTCAGGCCTCAAACGTGTGCCTGCAGATGCCTGGCTGCTGATAGGCGATCTGTCCTTTGCAGCTCACCTTGGGGTGCAGGGTGGCCAGCTGTCCTCGGAAGGAGTTTGTCGGGTCTGTTAAAATCAAAGCTGTGTGTGAGGTGAATCCTGTTCTTGCCATAGAGGAAATCCACCCTGCCTAGTGACAGGACCATGCTTGCAGCCGAATTACAAGTATGTCACAAAAAGAGAGCATCTGCTCATCGGTGGTTCATTGCCAGAAGTCTTCTAATGCGAATGTATTCACATCAATATTTAAGAGTATGTTATTTTACATGGAGAGTAAGAATATTGACTTCTGTGGTAGATTACTTAGAATATGTGTCCCTGTGCTGCAGGATGTAAGGAAAAAAAAGTTTGAAAGACATAATGCTGTAAAATGGAACATGCTCTTGGAACATAGAATCTCAGAGTAGTTAGGGTTGGAAAGAACCTTAAGATCATCTAGTTCCAACCCCCCTGCCATGGGCAGGGACACCTCACACTAACATGTGTAGACTAACAGATTTTGGAGCTCTGTAGAGATACAAATGTATAGGTACATATTTATTATGCCTAGGTAATAATATAAATAATAATGTTTTATTATTTTTATGCCTTCAATTTTTTTCTAGGAATGTGGTGACTCAGAAATTGTTAGACTGGTTATATAATACAACACAGCGTGCATAGTCCAGCACATTCCTCCTTTCCCTTATTTAAAACCAGAAATAGTGTCTCTTAGCAGCGGTCAGACATTGCCGTGTATTCGTGTATTCCTCCTACTGAGTATACTACTGGGGCTGGATCCTTCTGCAGCTCTGTGTTATCCTGATTCTTTTGAAGCTCTCTCTCTCTTTTTTGTTTTTTTAATGGTGGTGGTTTTGTGTAGTTTTTGTTTCTAAGACATGCAAATTATGTAGGTTGAAAAGTTAGACTACAGTGCAAACTGTATGCAGCTCTTTAGATACTGACTTTTCTAGCAGCCATTACCAGCCTAGCTAAGAGCCGGGATGTGGAACCTGGCGGGTGTGTGATTGCTGCATGTCACCTGCAGTCAGTGCAGAGCATTGGGCTTGGAAGGGTGAAACGCAGACCTCTCCTTTGCTGGGAGCAGACTAACAACCCAAGCATTAATTCGTCAAATGATGTCTTGAACAGAACAGGATTCTGCGAGGCTGGAGTCTGGCGCAAGCAAAGGTCATCAGTCACTAGCCAGGCATATTAATTAATTCAGCAAAAATTCCATTTGCTTTGAAAATGGCTCAATAACGGACACAGATTGCTCATTCAATATTCACCTTGAGTGGAAAATTAGATCTGGACTTCAGGATTTTGAAGTCTTTGTAGGAATTTTCTTCTATAGTGAAAATTTACTTCACCTTTTGTATGAATGCTCAGTCATACACACCTCCATCAGTGGTGCTCTTTGAAATCTAGGTTGAGGTCCTAGGCTCTGGGTCAAGTGCGTGTCTGAGGTGTTGGAGGAAAGGGGATTGGTATTTCAGATGCATCGTGAGTAAACATTCCCTTTACTTCATCTGTTTCACTTGGCTCCACACAAACATAAATATTGGCTTTGTAGGATGCTGAAGTCAGGTTGGTTTATAAAAAGAAGAGAGGAGCCACTGCATACTTCAGATGTTGCCAGGCATCCTGAATAATATCCCAGACAAAAAAAATCTGAACTGTGGCAGTACCTTATTTCCTCCTTTATAGGTGGTTGCATGCTGCTGCTGCTTGTATGGGTTGTTTTCATTTTATATCACTGTATAGTTCTTCTGTTGCCCTGTTGAGTAGCTTTTAATAATGCAACTTTTGCCACTTTTTCCCTCTTGAAGCACAAAACAAAGCATTATGTGAGTGGCAGCCATGGCAGGGAAGGGAGTACAGACACAATGGCACTGTATCTGAAGGGAGGAGTGATTCTAACCAAGCTTTGTAACACCTTAATTATATTTCATGTGGCCTAGCCCTTGACAATCTTCAATCTGCAGTTGTCAAACAGGATTTAAATAGTATAAAGATTTCTGGACAGTGCCTGCAGCTGAGCTGTATTTCACTGTGTCAGTAAGAAAGTGAAGAAGTGCTTTGAATGAGGTTTTCCTTGAGATTTTTGTCTTTGGCTTAGTGCACCTGATCAGTAAAGCCAGGTTATTTCTCTGCTAGATTCTGCAGATTTCTTTTTTTTCCTGTAAAACCCACTCAAAGAAGTTAAATAAATAATTTAAAAGTATTATATATGAATCTGATTGGGGAGGGGGTTCCTATTTCTAACATATATTTTCTTAGTGACATGAATTAAATTTCAGGGCTCAGCAGATTCGTACACAAGCAGACCCTCAGACTCTGATGTCTCTTTGGAAGAAGATAGGGAAGCAATCCGCCAAGAAAGAGAACAGCAAGCAGCTATACAACTCGAAAGGGCAAAGGTGTGTTCTTTTCAGCTTCAGTAATAACTAAGTTACATGGCATTTATCTTTTGTCTCGTGTTAAAATTCGCACTGTTGGTTTATAATGAGGTGCTGTCTTTGGAAATAGTTGGGCAACTTAGTCAAGTTATCTGCAGACAAGATGTTTGGGGTATACAGTGTAAATATTCTCAAGCTGAACTCTGCTGGCTTGTGTGAAATTATGAGGTCTGAATTTTGATGTATTTGGGAAGTGTACTTTGCTAGGTTTTTGGTGATTCGATAAAATTCTTGATTCAGAAGTTTCCACTATTTGTGATGTCTGTTTTTATTTGTAGTCCAAACCAGTAGCATTTGCTGTTAAGACTAACGTGAGTTACTGTGGAGCTCTGGATGAAGATGTTCCTGTCCCAAGCACTGCCATCTCTTTTGATGCCAAGGACTTCCTACACATTAAAGAGGTAAAACCAAGAACTAGTAAAAGGGAATGTGAAAGGCAGTCTTTTTACATGCCAAGTATTGTACTATGATTTAAACAGTTGGGGCTGAACCACACCAGATTAATAAGAGAGTCAAGAGCCGAGTGGAGGCAGGAGAGCACAGCACGTCTGTCTGATTAGTGATGATGTGGTGGTGGTGCTTCAGCCTTTTTGGAGTTCCAGCACCCTGGGGTAGTTATCTTGCACTTTTTTAATGCTTGATGTTACTGACTTGTTGGATTTTCATGTCACAGGAAGGAGGTAACATCTTGTTATATTTTAAACACCCTTCAACAGGGTAGATTCAGATGCTTTTCATCAAATGAAGATTTTGATGGATCATAAATTACATAATGGAAAGGGATTCTATTGATCAGAAAGTGGAGTAGCACCAGGTTACACCAGGTCTTCATAAAGCACGGGATGAGCTTGTACGGGAGGAAATAAGACTTAGAATAATACAGTAAGAAAATAAAATATTGAAGAAGACAGATAGAAAAGTAAGGAAAAAGGAATGGGAATAAATGAGCCCTGAGTATGGCCTTGGTAGAGAAAAATACATTTTATTTCATGTTGAGCATATTTTCTGTAACTCTTAACCTGAAGCAAGTCTCTGAACTTGCATGAACCCCCGTTGTTTTGTAGGTTTGTACATAGGCTTGCAGCTTGCAAGAACATTTTTCATCCCTGCATTCTGGGTTTGTTTAAGGTATTCAGTAGTCATTTCTGTCTTTCTTTGAATATGTGTCAGTCATCACTTCAGAGCACCGATCTCCCTTAGACTGAGCGCATTTAGGAGGAAAACACCTGCTTCTGCACCTCTAGAGGCAGATAGTGGCGATAGAACCGGGGGGTTGCTTTAAATTCTTTCTTCCTGAGAAAGACACAGGAGGGACAGTTCCATTTTCTCAATTTGCTGTAAACAGATGGAAATTCGATTTGGATTTTTTTGTTTGTTTCTTTGGCATGTTTCTATTTGTGTGGAACGATGCTTAAACCCCTGCTGGGGAACTGGAGCACTGAATCTGAATCTGCCTATTGCTGCATGCAGAATAGCTCTTCCTGTTTGTTCCCCAAGAAAGTATTCTGTTTTGCCTAGCACCACACCTGAACTCCCTTGATGTACACCACTTTATAATCTGCTTCCCATCAGGAAAAAGTCCTTTGCTAGCACTCAAAGTTGAATGCAGTCAGCTGCATCCATTACAGCACTCAGATCACATTCTCAGCTACCTTGCCCAGTGTTTTTCCACCCACACCAGAAATGTACTCTGCCTAAATACTGTCTTTCTAGTCTCCATTGCCCAGCGTTCATGTAACTCTGTGCATCACCATTAAAACTAGTGTTTGATCTTGGTTTACCTAGGATGTAGCTACCTTTATTTTCAGGCCAGTAACTGAATTTAATGTACTAAGCTCCTACCATGCTGCCCTGAACATTTTTCCAGAGAAGTGCTGAAAGTCCATGTCTTGGCATTTTGTGAGTTTTCTCCCAAGATCTAAATAGCCAGGATCTCATTGCCACTAAGCTGTAAGCCATATGGCTTACTGGTATTTGTCAGCTCTGCTAAGGGTTTAGCACAGTTTCTTTGTTAACACTGAAACCTTCAGCTTGCCTGAAGCTGTGGCTGTAACTCAGTAGGATTTCAGGAATTTCAGGAAAACTCCCTATGCTGGAGTTTGGCTGCATGGAAAAAGGCTTTGCAGAAATTGTTTTTTAATGATCTGGCAGGCTTGCTTGGACTAGAACAAGCATGGTTCCAGATTTTAGAATAATGCTAAACTAGGTAAGAAGTAAGGTCACCCTGTTGACAGGATGAAACATCAGCAGTAACCGATGAATTGCTATATTGAGAATGTGTCCTGTATGTCTCATCTGTCTCCTACAAGACTATATATTATGTGCTTACTGAAAGATAAAGTGGCAACAATAATTGACAATGCAGAAGAAATCATGGGCATGGCAACGGATAGGAACAAGCTGTAGTCCTCCCACACACTGAATGCGAAGAATAACATATGGGAGGTAATGACCTAACACAAATAGCCCTGTGTTCCTTGCTGCATTGTTATCATTTGTATTGTTCAGATACTCTCAGCAGAATGCTGGTTCTGATGTCATGTCTAGAGGCATCACCCAGAGGTTCATGACCTGCTAATGGAAGAAAGATTTCCATGTTCAAGCTGTACATTTAGAACCCAAATAGAATGGGTAGTGCTCATGGAACTCAGCTTTTGCAGTGGTTTAAATCCATCTGATTTACAGATGGATACAGAAATCCAATGGATTTCTCTGATTTACAGCAGCAGAATGCTACATATGGAAGTATTTGTCTGTTTTAAAGAATGTAAATAGTTTGTCAACTTAAGCAGAAGCTATATACTTAAAATTAAGTTTTGCTTACTGCTATTTTCTGAATTGGGGTCATAATAGCATGAAGAATAGAGACTTAAAAAGTTGAAGTGCTAAAATAATGGAATATCTTGCATAAATAACAGCTATATAAAGAGGACAGGTTTTCAAGATAAGGATATAAGGATTACATTTCCCTTAGCTATATATGTAGTATTGGTGTGTATGTATGGGTTAATAAAAAGGCTAATTTATTTTTCAAAGATGCTGAGCGTCTATGTTTCAGAGACTGTTGTATATTTGACAACTAGGATATGGTATTTATGTGTTTCTGCAAGAAGTAGGGGTTGAGAATATGGAGCCAAGACAACTGATCATTTTTAAGATGAGATTTCTGTGATAACTTTTTCCTCAAGGCATGCAGGCAAATTGTTACACTCATGCTGGTCTTGATGACTTGACAGTCAGTTGTGAAAACTAATGTTTCTTTTGAACACTGAGGTGCCTAATGAAGCATAGCAGAATGTAAGGTTTTCAGATATTTTTCTTCAAAAGCTCTGCTGGCAGCCAGCCACAACAAATCTATTTCCACTGCGACATCCACTATGATACCAGTTCTTATCTTTCCATCATTAAAGTTAGGGCAGACTTCCAGTAATGTGGAAAAACATGTGTTACTAAAGGTTAATGATAAAATTAAATCTTATACTTTCAGGTATATATTTAAGTTTCTTCATAAAGGTGAATTTTTCTTCAGTTGTCATACATTTAAAAGTGTATGCCTTCAAAGAGTTTAGCTACTTCTAGGCAGTGACACTATAAAAGCCTCATTTGTAGAGAGGTGTCACAACTTTGGTTAGAGGTATACCATAGCATAACCAGATGTGAGTTTGGTTCACTGCTGAAGCTGGTAAGTTTTCTGTGTTGTCTTGGATAAGTTTGTGTTTATTTTGGTTTCTAGAATGGTGTTTGTAGAGCTTTTCCACCACGTGAGGTTTTTGCAAGGGAATAGCATGATAATAATATCTATACAAATATCTGGAAAGAAGGGAGGAAAACTGGCAGTGGTGGTGATAGTATCTTTGATGTAGACCATTACATTTTACAAGGAACCATTAACTGTTGTTTTGATGGTGATCTGAAGGTGTTACTTTGACTAGTTTATATGGCTTGGTGGCCTTTGTTCACCAGAAATTGGTTTGTCTCATTAAATCAATATCACCCTCAGCACCTTAGTGGGTGACACTAGAGGAAAAGTCACAGCACACAGGATGTGTTGCGGTAGTTAAGAGATAAGCCAGTACTGCTGCAGAGCTGCTTTCCACTGTCTGGCTGCAAAGAAGACATTAATCTTCCAAATACCTTTAACTTAACTCAGATTCACACGGATTGTCCAGCATTCAGGTGTCAGTGTGAGTCTGGTTTCACTGATCAGCATGGAGTTCAGGATTGTGGAAAGCAGAGTTTCAGATGTGGAGCATTTTGAACTGAAGCCAGTAACCTTTCTATGTTCCAGAAATATAATAATGACTGGTGGATAGGAAGGCTGGTTAAGGAGGGCTGCGAGATTGGCTTTATTCCAAGCCCGCTTAGACTGGAGAACATCCGCATTCAGCAGGAGCAGAAGAGAGGACGTTTCCATGGAGGGTAAGAATGCTGTAACCTTTTAAAATAATTTAAAATCATTTCTGACACTAGACAATATTTTCAAAGGTCACTTGATTCGTTTTTATTGCAGTGAATTTGGAGGAATGTTTGATTTGGGATTGCAAATGAAAATACATATTTGCAGAGAATAGACGTGTTAGATATTGACAGTGAGAAACAACAAAAAAGTGTGTATTGACTTTAGGAAAGATCAGTAATACAGTATGAGTGGTAATGACAGAAATTTCTGAAGGGCTAGTGTTTCACATCCCCATGGCTGTAAGTCAGTGTTGGTGCTCAAAGGCTGCCGTATTTTTTTCCCATCTGTTGTGTTCTTAAGGTTGTGGGTTTTTTCTTTCTGTTTTGTCTTCCTCTCCATTTTGGCCAAACTGAGACTTTTCAAACTTTGTAATATGAGCCTTGTCATTTGACCTGCTTTATTCTTCATGTTCCAGCTTCACCATTCTGTGTCTCCGTGCTGCTAGACTTGGAAACTGCTAGTCCCTGGAAAAATACAAGCTTGGTCACAGGCCTAGGAAGTAGAACTGATTTCTCATAATCTCCGCTAAGACACTCAAGTCACTCTTCTGTTGGTTGAAAACACAATTTTTTTTTCTTTTTTTAAATTTTTTAAAATTACTACTAATGTATTATTTCCAGTAATTGAAAACCAAATTTAAATGTTCATGCAGATAACAGAACCTTTAGTACTGTAAAGAGATATGAGCCTACTGAATCTGGACCTAATAGATATCAGTAAGAGGAGCATAAATATAGCCTGTATAGTACTGTCAGGGAATTTGCACACTAATATACTTAATCAAGGTCAGGAATCATTTCAAGTATAAACCATCTAGGGAAATGTTTTTAGAATGACTGAACAGCATTAACTGTGCTTTTTCCAAATTGCTTTTATAAATCTGAAATCGTTTCAGAGAAAGCCAGTGTATCTCAATGTACAGAAAGAGGATTATCTAATTCAGAGATGGACACTAGTAGTATTTAGCATAGTTGCTTCAGATACAGCATATTAGAAAAATTCTCTGCTTGTGTGAAAGGGCATGACTCCACCGCATCACCAATTCTTACAAAGATTTTCTCTAATCTCACCTATGGATAATATTAGGAATAAAATCAAGTATGAAAGAGAGCAGAAATATTGTAAAGGATACCTATTAAGATTTTAAGGAGCCTGCACTAACACTCCTGGATTTGTATGGTAAAATTGGAAGTAATATATAATGATAAAATAATTTATTTTGAGCACCTTTGTTATATACAGTCATAGGGTTTCTGTACCTTAAGATTTCTTTAAAGGCTGTGACTAGCTGTGATACTAAGGCTCTACATGAATAAGAAGAATTCTGGTTTTGTCTCAGTAAGGCAGTGAAAAGTCATCTATTAAAGAGGGTTTCTAGAGTCTAGTATATGTTCACAAAGAATTTGTCAAGTCCAGGAGTAAACAATCCCTGCTCTGCAGAGCACATGGCAAGAAAGCAAAGGCAAAATACTGATGGGAAGTAGTATCTTCTTGCTGGTCTGTATGTAAAGACATGGATTGTACCATGAGACTGTCACCTGCGTGAATCAGATTGCTTAAATCGTCCTTTTCTTTCTGTCCTGAGCTCTTCTTCCCTCCTCCCATGTCCTCCTCAGCTGCTTGTGCAGTGAGCTGAATTACAAAGCTTATTCACCTGAACATCTTTTCCCTCCTCAGACTAGTTTCCCTCCAGTCTGCTGTGGGTTTGCTGCACAAGCAGTTGTGCAGGGTGCGTCACGCAGGGAGAGAGGAGGGCAGGGCTTGGCACAGCACGGGCAGAACTGCCTGGCTGGATGCTTGGAGGTACAGTGAATGGACCACTATTGCTACACAACAAAAGCTATTTAAACCGCCAGTTAAGATCCCAAACCTCTCAAGAGATGTGTCATTTATGCTAGTAGGGAGACAGCAAGACAGAGGAGTGTTGGGTGGGGGCTCTCATGCAGAGCTGGGCTATTCTCTGAGTTTAGCAGATGCCTGTGTCTGGAGCTTCTGTGTTTCCCAGCCTAGGGGCAGATAACAGAAAAGCTTTGTTCAGTCTGTAGTGGAACCCACTCTCCCCTCATAGCCTGTATACAGCAGCTCTTCCAGCCATGGAGGTCCACTTAATTACAGACACTTTGGTTCCTCATGTCCTGCCTGATGCTCTTCACCCCTCACTTCAGAGGAAGCTTCTTTTGTAGCATGAATGTGGGTGCAGACTCCTTTACTGTCTGATTTCTTATTGGGCAGTTTCTCATAGCTGCTGCCTAAAACCTCACACATTTGCATCTTTGGGCACTTAGCGTTAATGGGGCTCTTTTTGATACCATAGGAAATCGAGTGGAAATTCTTCTTCAAGTCTTGGAGAAATGGTTTCTGGCACATTTCGAGCCACACCTACTTCCACGGGTAAGACAAATTTATTTAAGGAAACTCTTACTAATACTTCTGTTTTAAAAACCATGCATGAAAAATGCAGGTTTCCCTCCTTTGCTGACTTATTAAGACATTTTACAGAAATTGCTTGTGTGCAGAGGCGGAGAAAGACATCTATATCTAGACATCCGGCAGTTGCTAAGGGACTGGGAAAAAATCTCAGGAGAAGTGGCAGGTGCCCCAGAATGGAATGAATGTCCAGTTTAAAGAGGGCTGACCAAAAGGGAGGTGCAGTGAGAGAAATCCAGAGTGCCCTGACATAGGAATTTTTGTTTGCAAGTGGTTTGGTTGCTATACACAGTGTGGTTTTTTTAACCGAGTTCTCATTTGGTCTTTTAGCAAAACAGAAACAGAAAGTGGTAAGTAGTACTTTTGCTTCCGTTTTATTTTATTTAATTCTAAAACATAATTCCCAGGATTGGGTCTTCTTTGACTAATGATCTGAAGGGTTGTTTTCTTCTTCTAGACAGAACACATTCCCCCATATGATGTAGTACCATCAATGAGGCCTGTTGTTTTGGTGGGTCCATCGCTGAAAGGCTATGAGGTGTGTAGTCCAGGTGCTTGAAATTGCTGTTTTCTTCTCTCTAATCTTCCTTTGTACATACAGTATTGTGGTTCAGTGTGACTGTTTTGATATGATAATTTAAATATGATAATTTAAAGTGATCTTAGCTTAAATAATTGTCAAAAGTGTTGTATAAGAACCAAGAGCATAATCAGCACTTTGCACCATTTGGGTGAGGTACCAGCTGAATATTTTTCTGCCTTAACAATAGTGTCTGCTACTTGTGATACCTCAGCTAATGGGTAGGTAACATAAGTAGCATAAGAACATGGTGCTCTCTTTGCAGTTTTACTGCTTTGAGCACAGTGCACATCCATTATTTTCAGTACAGATATTTTGATAAATCAAGTAAGAAAAGGAGAATTTGCCTTCACTACAAGAAGTTGGAGTAGTCAAATTAACTCCTAAACTTCTGTATACGTGTCAAATTTTAGTCAGACTAGCACATGCTTTGAACTTAATTAGCAAAAATTTTGAGGAAGCTTCCTCGTCTTTCTTCTTTTTTCACTTATAGAAGCTTTGCATCCATCTTCCCATGAAATTCAGTGATGAATGGCTGTACTATTGCAGTGTATTTAGTTTTGTTCTCCAGCATGTGAAACTGAATTGGGAACTAAAGATTATTACAATTATTATCAGGTTTTCTTGACTTTTTAAGATTATTAGTATACTGAAATATATATATAAATAAACCTTTAACCCTTCTAAATTATTTCAGCATAGAAGTGGGTGTGATAACACGCACAGATAAACAGGACACTAATTTTTCAAGGCTGGTGCAGATTCAAATGAGCATTTAACACGTGCTAAATGAGCATAGGCTTTTAGCAGGGCATTTCAGTGAACTTAACCATCTGTTAAGTGTTTTGCTGAATTGGGAACTAAACAAACATGAACATAAAAATCAAAGATACACTTCATTTAGCTTAATTAATGTTGTTAGTACTTTACAGGATATTATTATTAAACATATTGGAATGATTCTTCTTGGAAGATTACAACATGGTACCATTATTAGCATAATGCAGCGTTCTTGCATTGAGTTTTGTTGTGAGAATGATTGGAAGTGTAGTTTAGCAAAGCAGGTACTTCGTATTCTACTCTCTACCTTTTGATTTTATGGTGATGTTTCTTGACAGGAGTGAATTTCAACCACTGACTTCCAAGGTGCTGCACCACAGGTTAATTTGCCTAGGGACTCTCAAGGTTGGAGGGGAGAGAGGCTGTTTGTTAATACACACATGTATAAATATGCCATCCTGCCTTTGTTTGCAAAAATAATGCTAAATGTGACATTTTGGACATATAAAGGTGTATAAATGGTAACACAGGATATTAATTTCAATTACAAACAGTGGTCTACATAGCAAACTCATTGATCTTACTTTGCAATCTATGTGAAAAAATTCCTTTGACTACTGTTTTTCTGACTGAATTCTGAAGGAACCGTTTTGAAAGATAACCTAGGATAACTAAACAGCCAAAGACCTGAGGGCTTTGATTAAGTTCCTGTCTAGAACTGGCAGGTAATAGGTGTCAGCCTGAGTTGCACTGAAAAGGACAAGGAGCTCATTCAGAAAAGTAGATGACACCTGTTGGGGCTCAGCTGTTGGGGCTGAGCACCTCTTGGATGCTTTACCATATACAGGAATGGGAGCATCCACTTTTTCTGCTTGTATGCTTCTCTGAGAGTAGTTTTTCTCTTCTGTTACAACAGTCATCCAACATCAGAAATCCTGTATCTGGAGTTTTAAGTCCATTCTAATAATGTTACTGTAGGAAAAAACAAATGTTCTGTTCTACCTGAATAGTCCCATATGCTTCTGACGTGTTCTGAAGCCTGCTGGGATATGGCATTGCTATGGAAGGGGGTGAGGTGTGCCCTAATGCCTCAGTGCAAGTCAAGACAAGAGCAGAAAGAGTGACAGCTCTCACGTCCTTCATTCTGTATTTTAGAGAATGAGTCAGAAAACTTGCAAGTATTTATTACAAAGTGTGCTGCCGATAGCATGAAAAATAAATGATTGCTGCCTATAAATGGTATTGATTGTTGGAAGTATCCTTATCTTCTACTTAAATCTTTTCTTACATTTGACTTCTTTTTCTCCCTGTCATTCCTCCCTGTTCAATCTTCCTCACCTCTGCAAAGGTGACAGACATGATGCAGAAAGCTCTCTTTGACTTCCTGAAGCACAGGTTTGATGGGAGGTGAGATATGCTGTCCTTTTCATGCTTTTTCCTCCCCATGCATTACTAATCTTTAGAGATTTTTTAAATTATTATTTTTAATGTAAGAAGATTGATGTATGTTCAAATCTGATTTACTGGCTCTGTGTCAATGCTGAAATGCAGCCAGCTGTGGAGTGGAGCACAGCTAATGTATTACTAGAAGTACATGTATCTTCATATCTGCTGTGTCTGTAGTAGGATTTCTTAGGTTTAACAGCATAATTCTGCCTTATTATCTTACCAGCTTGAAGTTACAGGAGAAATCTAGATGAAAGGTGACTGGGGAACATGGGAAATGCCAAAATATCTTTAAAGATGGCGTTACTAGGCTCAGGTTTTTAATATTGCCCTTGGAGATGGGCTGTGGCCTTTGTTCAGCCAGGAGCTGGAGGGAATGGTGCCACCCAGGGAAGAGCCCTTTTGGCAGAGCATGGCTCCTAGGTCGTTGCTGATCCTCCTTCCCCTGGAGCTCCCAAGCCACTGAGCTGACTGTGCATTGGGTAAACTGAACTGAGAGGATTGCCTTTTTTCTAGTTTTTCAAAGAGCTGTCCACTTCCTTTCATGCCATGGAACAGGTGAGAAGGCATGAGTGATTGCATGTGGAAGTACAGTTTTATTCACAGTCCTTCAGGGATGTGAAAATTCCTTAACAATTGGATGCAGAAGTGTGTGCTGCTGGACACAGCTCAGCCAGCTGTTGAAGTGTGAATAATAAGTGCCTCTTGATTTTATTTTGAGGTTTGCTGTATTTGGGCTAGGTTCATTCCAGCACTTGTTGTGAAGTTCCAGGCTCTTTTACAGCAGGATGTTCTCTAAATAAAACTAATCACACCCTAGCCCTGAAATAAATATCAGAAACAGCAGATTTTAACAAGGCGCAGAGCAGTGCTTCAGACCAACACCTAAGAAAAATCAACTCTTAAATATTCTTGGTAATCAAAAACACTTAAAAAGGCAGTTTGAAGAAGGAAATGCTGAGAACTTAAAATATAGACAAAAAGTGTGTCAAAACTTCAAAAGCTGTAAGGAGGGTTCATCTTGTTCAGCTGGAACACAGATGAACTGTGAGAAGGATAATTTGGATTTATTTGCTTGGAACACAGGCTTGGTCCATGGCATCTCTTCCTTTCCACTGGAGCTCATCAGTAATCATAGGTGTCTGCTATGTCTTTGGGATGCTCTGCCCTTCCTTCATCCTAGTTTGTTCAGTATATTTTAACTGTGAAAACGAGCTTATACTGTGTGTAACAGTAAGTCAGCTTTGAAAATACCTAAAACATTGGCGCTAGGAAAATGAATAGTGTTTCTTGTTTAGAAAAGGTGGAGTAGGTTTTATGGTCAAGGGTACCTTTGGGGTGCAGTGAGGAGGTGACAGTGCTGAACTAACCCACAGACAGCTTAGATGAAATGTTTAATGATCAGTTTCCATGCAAAATACCTCATCTCCTTCCCTACTTCTGTTGCCCAGCTGAAGTGATATTAGCAGGTCCTACAAATGTAGTGATTGATTTAAAACCTGACAGATGAAGCACTGTACGTGGCAGCCTGCAGTTAAATTTGTTACTTTTCTGAGCTGTTTGTGCACCCTGTCAGTGCCCCCTCTCCCCGCTCCCAAGCATTGTGACTGCTCTGGTTCCACTGCAGGTCACCATGTGAGCTCCGGTGCCCGTTCACAGTAAGTATAGCTACAAAACCCCACAGCATTATGTTCTCTTACAGCTGTTGGCATATGCCTGTCATTGAGAGTCATTGTTTTCAGTAGGAAACCATGGCAACTGGAAGTGGTAAGTCATCTCCAGTTGCCACAACGTGATTGCTATGAGTCTATCGTTTATAAGGTATATTTTTATACCCTATATGAATCAGAGAATCATAGAATCCCAGGTCGGAAGGGACCTCAAGGATCATCTGGTCCAACCCTTCTAGGCAAAGTATGACCAGCACCCTGTCCAGCTGGATCTTAAGTGTCCAACGTTGGTGAGTCTACCACTTCCCTGGGGAGGTTATTCCCATGACTGATTGTTTCCCCTTGTGTCCAACCAGAATCACCCAAGTAATAATTTGTACACATTACCCCTTATCTTTTCCTTGTGACTCCTTGTGAAAACAAGTCTCCATCTTCTTTGAAGCCACCCTTTAAATACTGGAACATGGTGATAAGATCTTATGTACTCAGTAGAGGCCTGATCCATGAACATCAGCAGTGCCTAAATACAGAGGAGGAAGTGTAAAGCACACTTAGATGCACCCATTTAGGCTGCCTGATCTGCTGGGAGGCAGGACTGCTCCTTGCCTTGCTCTTCTGTCTTTTCTTCCACCATGCCCTTGGTCTGCACAAAGTGGTAAAAGGGAGAGATTCTGCCAGGAGTGAGGTATGTTTTGGCAATCCTATTGCCATTAGTAATACTGGCAACTAGATCAGGTAGAAGTATGAACTTTCATCACTGAAAAAGTAAAATGCCACAAGCAAGCTGATACCGGTGACTTAGCTCTGAGTAACTTCAGGAAAATGCTGCTGCTTCATCCTCCTGCCAACTTTTATGGCTTTGCAGTTTTTCTTTTCCCTACACTTTTCTTTATTTCCATCTCTTCTTACAATTTCGTGACAGGTCCACGTTACCAAGAAAGGAATTAACTGTCCAAGGATGAGCTTTTCAAAAGACTCCACTAAGACCTGGACTACCAGGACTCCTTTCTCACGTCTTAATACAATTGGTTTCTGTCAGCTTCTTCTTTTGTGACTGCAACATCCTCTTCTGGCCAGTGAACTAAAGAAAAGACCTGAGGGCTGTGCTGTGCAGGCCTGCTGAAAGGAATCTGCTAAAGCCTGGCTGGCATGAGGCCTTCAGGGAATGCTTGCTGCAGAGGCTCTAACAGTATCATTTTCTAAATGGATCGTATTTAATCACTGCTGCATAGAGCAGCCTGACTCTATACAAAACATAGCAAAGGCACTTTTTTTTCCCTTAATATCTTTCAGCAACAGTGATACTTAGAATTACTTCTTACTCAGGAAGAATTAAATGCTTCCTATTTTCTATCTGGCACAGTAGGTGAGCATTTTCAGTCCTTTCTCTGTTACATGTCTCTGATTCCAGTGGTCAGAGATCTAAGAACTCCCTGAGCCAGAGATGTGATCTGGACCACCGTGTTTTATTGTCACTTTGTTGTGGTGACTTCTAGACCCATGATCCATTAATTTCCCTCATTTCTTTTTTAAATTCATTTATACTTCTGGTCTCTACTGCATTTTCTGGCAGTGAATTTATGCATTATATAGAAAAATACTTGCACTTCTTTTTAACCCTACATCTGATAAGATTCATGCAGCTCTAAGTGAAATTACAGTCTGTGGAATAGCTGCTAGTAATTTCCAGCTTGCTTTCTTTTCATTATTCATGGCTCCTTGGCTCATCACAGTCATCCTAAATGAATGTTACATGAAGTGATTGTATGGTTTTGTTTTATAACCCTTTGTCTCTTGTCAGCTCACTGACAGGTCAAGTAAAAAAATCACCTTCCTTAAATTAAAGAGCAGGCTCCAGCAGTACAGAGAGCTGTGGCTCAACTTACTTTTCTCCTGTTCGACCAGGAGCCAAGCATTTAGCTCATCAGCAGAGCTCCCTGCCTGGAAAAGGAGGGTGCCTGTTGGACGACCAGTGTCCCAAAGCAAGGAGCTCTGTTCAGTGACTCACAGGCACTCAGCTATGAGTAACATGGTCTGCTCAGATGTCCAGAAGTGGCCCTTCCTTACGTCCCAGCAATATCAGGATTAATCAATGGTTTAACTGTCTGGGAAGAGAAGGGCTGTTACTGTTATGACTCTGTTGTTTTGTATGCCTGAAGACTCACTTAACTTGTAGGGTTTATGGTACCGTATGAAATCATGTAGGAGATGACTTAGTTGGGGAGGAGAAGTTAACTAATGCATTAAGTAGAATAGCAGAAACTATATGCCCGAGTCTACAGTAGTGTAAGAAAGCATTTATCTTTAATTGTTCTTTAATGATGACATAACTCAGCTACAAAACATGTCTGGGTGGTATTTTATTATATTTGCACTTTGGAATGGAAAGTAGCTGTAAGTCATGCACAGTGCACTGGAAATTTGACTACTGTGTTTTTGTTCTGTCCTGTGTTCTTACTCATAGGATATCAATAACTAGAGTGACAGCTGACATTTCTCTTGCTAAGAGGTCTGTTCTAAATAATCCAAGCAAGAGGGCAATAATTGAGCGGTCAAATACAAGATCCAGTTTAGGTAAGATACTGACACATAGGTAATTATGAACATGATTGCATATTGGAGGAAAGTGGCAGGATTTCAGCATTCAGGATGTCATCAGTTCTGCAATTTGAAATGTGTCTACAGCATTCTAGTGTACAATTCTGAATTTCACATACCCAAATGGGAGACATTTTTCCTAACTGAGGAGGGGGAACAGAGCACAGGGTACTTTGTTAGCCTCATGTTAAGCAATTACCTGGGCTAGAGCAAGCAGTATTATAGGTGCTGTTTGTAAAAGATGAGTTAGAGGCCTTTAGTATGGTTTGCTCTTTCCTTCCAAGGTGAGCTGGCCTCACAGCTCCCTCTTCTCAGCCCTGTGCTTCAGTTCCATGTCATAAGGTGCCAAATAGCTTTCACCTTGTCCAGACAAGGAGACATGTTGCTCCTGACCCTGGGACTTGTTTTGTATTTAATGTTGAACAGCTTCAGCTTATTTTTGCTATCTGGCCATGAGACTCTGGGTCTTCCCCCCCTCTCCTCTCATTGTCATGACTGCTGGGTTACACTGGCCTGGTGACTTTATATTTCTTTCACAAGGGTGGAAATCTGTGTGTAGCATCATACGTGTGCCAGTGTCATGGTTTAAACCATGACAGCCAGTAACCTGGTCTCTGGGGCACCATCCTAGGAGGAGTTGGTTTTCAGCCTTCTCAGGAAGAAAAGGCTCTTAAACTCAGTTCTCTGACATCCTGAGTGACTGAACTAGAGGTGTAGGTCATAGGACACTTCACTTCTAGCTGGCCTTCTAATACAGGAGTAGCACCCCAAAATTAAGTGCTGCAAAGATGAGTACTGAATCATTTTGTGCCTGTGAACACACACTGCTCTGTGGAACAGCTCTCAGGCAGATTAAATGCATGTGAGTTGCTGGCACACAGATCTTCTGTGCTTTGGTGGTATAGGCTTCTTACAGGCTTCAATTTGTGCTGAGTTTATCCATTTAAAATTTGTCCTGTGCATGTGAATGATTAAGAAGGGTCAGAATAGTGAATAACAGAAACATAATTTACATGGAAATAAATTTCTCTTTTTCTACAAAAGTGCTTTGGTGTGAACATTGCCATTACTGTCTTTTTAAATAATGCTGTGCTGATTATTTAACATAAGCTTTTTTTTGTCGTTATAGAATTAGGAAGTCACAGTTCTGCTTTTCATACAGACTCTAGTTTAAATTAAATCAGAATTGCAATCTAAGAACAAAAAAAAAAAAGCTTTAAGAAATATCCATTTGTTAAAACATTGCTTTGTCTCTAAATTAAAAAAAAAAAGCTATTTAGCAGATTTGGAAAATACGCTTACGTCTATTTTGTGTTAATAGAAACATATATTTAATTGTATGCAGTGTTTAAATACACTGATATTATAAAGGAACATGGTACAGACATTTTCAGGCGACAGAATTGTCTCAAAGGTAATATTTATTTAAAAAATTGCCTTGAGTAATAGGTTGGTTTTTGGCAATTACATTAATTCACATATGGAGTTCACATAATGAATGCATACAGTCTGTGAAAATAAATGGGTGATGATGTTTTTGTCTTAAGCAATGCTGGGATCAAATGGCTTTCACCTGTTTTGTTTTCCTTTGCTAGCTGAAGTACAGAGTGAAATTGAAAGAATCTTTGAGCTAGCAAGGTCCTTACAACTGGTTGTCCTAGATGCAGACACTATCAATCACCCTGCACAACTTATCAAGACATCTTTAGCACCAATTATTGTCCATGTTAAGGTGTCTTCTCCAAAGGTAATGTATCAGACCCTTAAAAAAATGTGTGTTTGAGAGGGACCTGGAGGGCAGTGTGGGAGGGAGCGGTGTGATATCTGCATCTGAAGAAATCAAGAATGAGATGAAGAGAAAAAAAAAAAAGATTTATTTTTTTTTTATATTGAGGGCTTGACAAGTGAGCGTCTGATGCAGTTTCTTGTTTCTGCCCTAAACATTAATGAAGTCTTAGGCTGAGCCTTAGACGAGGAACCCACCAGTTAAGTAGACAAAAAATATACCTGATGAGCAAATTCTTCCTGTAACTCTCAGTTCCCCTTGGCAGTCTCTTTGCAGCCCCCTTTCCCCAACACAGCTGTAGTTCTGGGTTGTCTCTCCACAAGCCCTAACTTTAAGCTGAGCTTCTGAGAAGGCACTCGGCCCTTTGCCCACTCCCCAGGCAGTTAATGATGATTGTCTGTTGATCACAAACAAAGCCTGTCTGCTTTTGTCTGTGGCTTCCACCAAGGCATGTTGATACACAGTCCACGGCTGGGTCTGGACCAGTGGTTGACCACTGGGCCAGCTTTTGCCATACAGTGGGAATGGGACTGTTGCTCATGAGCACAGCACAGACCCCACCATGATAATGGATGGCTATTAGTCCAGAAGGGGGCCTAGAGTCATGACAGAGGCTTTGGATCCCATGGAATAGCACAGCAGTGGTGGGATGTGCCCAACACCTGCTGGAGTGATCACTGTGGCATTCTGGAGAGCCATATGCCAGTTCTTGGTGCAGATAACCAGCAAGATGATGGGGAGCTTCTGCTGGACCTGTTTCTGGGTGGAAAAAGGAAGAACTGGACAGAGTTGTGAGGTCTAGGACAAACTTGGCTGCAGAAACCATGAGATGGTGGAATTTAAGATCCTGAGAAAAGTGAGCAGTACAGTTAACAGAATTACAGACCTAGGCACTTGAAGTGGCTTGTTCAGGGGTCTGTTCAGCAGGAGCCCATGAAAGACTGTCTTGGATTACACCAAGAGCCTGCTGGGTTCAGGGTGCTGGTCAGAGTCCAGCTGGTTGCCAGTGGTGTCACTCAGGGATCTGTACTGGGGCCAGTACGGTTCAACATTTTTGTTAATGACTTTGTTAATGACCAAGGTTGTGGACAGTACCTGTTCTGAGGCAGGTTAATGTGCCAGACAGCAGGGCTGTCATTTACAGGGACCTTGGCAGGCTGCAGAAATGATCTGTCAGGCACCTCCTGAAGTTCAGCACAGGCAAATACCAATTCCTGTGCCTGAGCTGGTAGCCTCCTACTTCGGGCCAGGCTGGGGCTGGCTGGCTGGGGGGCAGCTCTGCAGCCAGGGACCCTGGGAGGTCTTGGTGGGTAACAGTTTGGACAGGAGTGAGCAGTGTTCCCTTGCAGCAGAGAATGAGCTGTATGTTGGGCTGTACAAGCAAAGATGGGTCAGTCCCGGCTCAGAGAGGTGGTGGCGTCTCCTTGGAAGTGTTCAGAACTCTGCGGGATGAAGACCTGAGCAGTCTGATCCTGGCCTTGCTTTGAGTGAAGGGTTGGCACAGAGACCTCTATGGGTCCTTCCGACTTAAAAACCTGTTCTGTGATCCTGTAATTTTCTTTGAAACTTTACAGAGAAATGATTTAGGTTTCTTAAGTTTTCCACCCCTCAGATTCTGGTAATGAACACAGTGGAAGGAAAAAAGAAGAGTAATATAAACTGTGTGTGTAAAATACCTCTGTACCCAAAATACACCTCAGAATAGATTAAGTAACAGTATATTGCTACACAATGTAATGTGCTGCAGCAACTGTTGTGCTGCAACAATCCAGTATAATTCTGTATGTATATAATTTTCATGGTCCTCTAGAAGAGCACATTCGTCAAAAATAACCTATTCAAGTAGAAGAAAGCAAAATTACCGTTTATACTGCACTTGACATATTTGCGAGGGATCAAGTGTGATGCAGAGTGAAATGTACACAGCTTTCAGGGGGGTTATCAGAAAGGTTTGTGCTTCTATTCAAGGACAAAATTTTACCAATTTTGTTGATTACGAAAGAGAGCTTCTAAACTTGGAAACCCTCCAATGGGATGGCAGGCTGAGCTTTATGGAGATACATGATTCTTAAACTCACTTTTTCCTCTTTTCCTCTGTCAGGTTTTGCAGCGGCTGATAAAATCTAGAGGGAAGTCACAAAGTAAACACTTGAATGTTCAGTTGGTGGCAGCCGATAAACTTGCACAGTGCCCACCAGTAAGTACAGAAGAAAGGCTAAAGAACCTGTGATACATGGAGTTTTAACGATTTCTGCTGTGTTGGTCCTTGATTATAGTAGCCAAGCTCGCATGTTATCACTTCACTTCATGGTGATTCAGTCAGCCCTGCAGCTGCAACTCTCCATCAGATTTTATTGCTAAGAAACAAGTTGTGCGATACTTTCACCCTTATTATCTCCTGTGCTGGATTTATGATGATCTTTGGCAAGGTCACAGGTCAAAAATGATGTCTAGAAAACTGATCTGCTAGCACATGAGCAAATGACATCATTTGTGGAGCAGTGCTATCTTAAGGTCCCAAAGGGGCAAAGTCTCAGACTCCTGTCTTGGGAGGAGGCTGCACAGGACTTTCCTTCATCTGTGCAGTGAGTCCAGACACACCATACAGGTACCTATCGGAGCCACTGCTCACCAACCATTTTATCAACGGTACCTATTACTCACACTGAATGACCTGCTGCTTAAAGACCAGAGGTCCTGCTAGATAGCTGGTTAGGCAGGCAGTGCTGTGGGGAAAACCTTTACAAGTGTTTGGACAGGGCAGCTCGAACTTGCTTTTAGTTTTGAAAACCACACCTGGTTTCTGCGACAGAGAAAGCCACTCAGTGGAAGCAAACTTGGAGGCGGACTTGTTCTTACAGCGTTAACAGCTGTGTGTAACATCAGTCTGGTAGCATAGAGATGACTGTTCATATCAGGGAATGATCAGTCCAGTCAGGGAATGATCATCACCATGGCTTGGTGATTGCCCAACTTTCTCATGCCAAAGAACTGAGTAGAAATCAGATTAATTCGGAGAAAATCAGAATAGACACTGGAAAGGTTTCCACGATCATTCTCTCTGCTTAAAGTAGGCAAAGTGCTGACAAAAGAAATGTCTTGGAACAGTCTAGGAACAAATCTGAGAGTTGAGATAAGCAGAATGAATGTCAGACCCTAAATGCCCAGATACTGCTTCTAGAAGACCTATTGTTGTGTTATGTAGATGTTAAAGCAACTGCCTCCATTTCAGATGGCTTTTATTCTTAATCCAGATGCAAGTAACAAAGTTCATGAAGCTTCTGTTCTGGAGCAATGATCCACAAGGATTTCTTTCCATGAAAATTAACTTGGTTTTGTATACTTTTTAAGATGCCAAACTTCACAGCCTCTTTCTCTCTTGCCCCCAGTGGCCATAAGAAGATAAATCAGGTATTTCTGAGCACTCCTAAATTATAGCAATAGATGTTCCTGTTGTTTGGAATTGAGGCTGGGCCACATCTCCTTCAGGTCAGTACTGTCATGCCCCTCAGATGTTCCAGAGCTGCTGTTGCTGGGACTGGTGGTACTCCATCCAGCAGAAATGGAGGTCTGGAGAGAGCTTTCTCTTTCTCTCTTCTCTTGCCCATTGGTTGGCTTTTTTAGGTAGCTCTTGCCATCAGACAGACTTGCCTAATTGCTAGCTAGTGTATGGGGGCTGCCAGTTTCTGCTGCAGCTGTGTGCCTGTCTTTGCCTGTCTGGAACAGCCTCTGTGGCCTCAGGTCTGCCCAATGATTCTGCCTTGGATTAGCAAGAGAGTGGGTTAATTCCGCATGTGCTGATTTGCTTTCTGAAAAATGTCATTTCAAGCTGACTGGCACTGCTGGCAAGTTCAGGTTATGTTCGCTCAGTAGTTTGACAGATACAAAATGAAGAATAATTAATGTGGATCTGTGAAAATTCTGAATTTTTACAGGGTTTTGTAGTGTTTTGGTGGATGTTCAGGCTAGATTCACACTGAAGTCTTAGAAAGCAGAGAAAAGTAAGGACAGAAATGTCAGTCAGGCTTGACTGACATTTCTGTCTTCCTTAAAAGTGGAATGGTTTAAGGACGTGTCTAAAATGAGAAATCTGATTCATATTCCTCCTATGCCTGATACAGAGCAAGAATTTAAATAATCCAGAAAAGTGCTTTTGGTGGTGTGGATATGGGGGGGGCATACTTTGCCTTCTCCATTTCCTGCAGTGCCCGCTCTGCCCACACAGCTTGCTGTTTCCCTTGTGGGTGCAGGTTTTGTAGCCACCCTTCTGTGTCCTCCTCGCTCCATCAGCAGCACTTGCAGATGTCCAGCTGTCCAAAGTGATAGATGGTGTCTGCATATACATCCAGCTGGTCATGTTACTGCATTGACCTGTAAGCTTCTGGTTACAGTAACTGTAGATTGCTTTGCTCACTGTTTCATCCTTGTTTTCCACTTTGAGCAGCGCAGAAAGATGTTTAAGCCATCTCAAGTTCTTCTGGAGAGCTCAGCTGTATTATGTTTCTCATGTGTAATATTTTACTGAATTGTTCTCTCTAAAAATGATGACTGAGAATTCCTGTGAACCATTCAGGTCCCCAGAACTGAAACAAAACTCTACAGAATAATTTCTGGAAAAGCATATACCTTCCTAACTCCTAATGGGTGTAAGCCAAGTTAAATGGAGTTATACCTGTCTGAATATAGCTTGTGGTATTTACACCAAGCTTTCACTGAGCTTACACACAGAACAATGCACTGCACATTCTTCACATTTGAAAGGTGTATATATTTTTCCACCTGCACAGAGAAACCTGTGCATGTTTCACAGTCGTCTTTGCTCTTTATGTAGTGATCTCCCCTAATTCCACTTAGGTTTGCTCACATCAGTTGAAATGAGGCAAATTGCTGTATTGATGGAAATAAACCACACGCAGCAGCAGGATGCATGTTGTAGTTTGTTCACTGCATTACAGCACTTAGATTGTCCATCCCCAGGATCCAGTAAACTCTGCCTTGACACCCAATCCAATAATTGTATTTTATTACCTGAGGCAACAAAGTGAGACCCCACTGGATATGAAAATACTTCAAAATTTCAGAGTATCCAGATTTCAAACATGTAACCGTAGTTGCTCAGAGGCTGCCTCCCACTCTGACTTGCACAACCTCATGGAGAAACCATATGATCAGTTGTGCACTGTTTGATTCAAGAAAATTACTGCTGCCTTAGATCATGTGAAGGGAGATGACAGTCTTGTTTAAGTTTAATTTAAAGGACAAAGTTGATCCATGACTTAATTAAGTAAAAGTATACTGCCAAGTGTCTTCTGCACTGTGACCTGCTTCATCTGTCCTGCAGCTCAAATTCCTGCAAGAAGAATATTTGTTTTAAGTGAAGATACTTGAAAACCATAAAACCCTCACTTTTCTTTCATTTGCTGAGAGCCAGCCTTAAGTAATCAGATGGTGCTGAATGTCTAGACATGTTAAAAATAGCTGTCTTTTTTGGCATGTTTAAGTTCAGGAACTGCTTTCATTATTAATTCCTTGCTAATCTTTCACTGATTCTGCTCAAGCCAGAGCTAATTGTGCCTATTGCTGCATGACTCCATTAAGCAAGAATAGTATATATGGCTCAAAAAAATGTGAGCTGTGCTAACCACAGAGATTTAAGTACATTAGTTGTATACAGTTCATTATGATTAGTTTTTTTTAACTTTTAGAATCATGCCAGTGTGAAGAGAGGGTACATATCCCTGTGCTCTATTCGATATAACCTCAAAAATACTAGAAATTATACTCTAGCAGAACTAAAATGTATTGGTATAATTAAAAATAGCCAGTACATGAGATATATCTACAAGTTCAAATTCCTCTTTTCTCAGGTACACCTCCTCCATCCTTACAGTTCTGGCTGGGGCATCTGTTCCCCCAGAGCCTGAGCTCACATCTCTGACCTCAAATGCCATCTGGAATTGCCCATACCTGTACTGACTCTGGGCTGTGCCTGAGGCTTAGTCCCTCTTCCCCTTCCTCTCCCAAGCTTTCCTGTGGGCGAGGAGGATGCCTCTGTAGTCCTGACCATTTTATTTTGCGTGGCTAACATGGGATGATGCACCTAGGGTATTTCACAGTGGTTATACAGTAAACCAAAAATAGCAGAAATAGCAGAGGACAGTGACAACTATTTTATCTTCTCTTCAGGAAGGACCACTGCTTTAATGTATATAATTTCAGAAATAGTGGTGTATGGAAACACTCATATGATAACTATTTTAGGCATGTTGTAGAGAGCATACTGCAGTGAATAACATGCATTTTAAAGAGAACCAGGAAGAAATTGCTTTAATCCACAACCCTTAGAAGCAAGCATCTCCTTAAAAGATCCTTTGCTCCCAAATACAAAGAACAAACACAGTTTAGCTATGAGCACAACTGTTAAATGCAAGGAAAAACCCAAGTGCTTTCTCTGTAATTCATTTTCCCTGTAAAACACCGTAGACGTCTGGAATCAGGACCCTGCCAATTTTGCAGCTTCTCCAGGTGACCTTCAAGTGACAGCCAGAGAGGCTCACCATCATCAGTCCTAGCCTTATTTTACAGTTAACTGTTAAAAAGGTGACAGTACTACTGCAGCTGTTAAAAGTTCTTCTTCCCTAAATGCACTTTGAGTTCACTGTCAAAATATCATGAAGCTACATACCATCACGCAACTGGCTGGTTTAGGTATGTCAGCTACAGTATGAGCTGTGCATTTCTTAGAAATTGAGAAAGGAAGTTGTGGGCAGCTGTATTGGTGTTCCCATCGCTGATCTCTTTGTCTCACTTACACCTTGCAGCACGTGTAGTTATGCCAGTGCAGCATTTTGTGAGCTTCCTGAATCAGCTGATACAGGTTAAAAAGAAACTTGAGAAACAGTTCCCTAGTTTAGCTGGAGAAGGTTGATTGGAGTATTCATTGACCTGCTTGCTGCTAAAACTGCACTGCAACTCCCTTGCAAAGCTGAGTTTTGTAGAGCCAGCCAGAGTGGCCTTCAAATCAGTGGGCCAGCTATGCCGAGAATGAGCAGAGCAGGAAAACTGCTTACTATTCTCAGACCAGAAAATGGCAATATTCCTTTCTTTCTTGAAGAAAACACCCATTACATTCCAAGTGTAACATTTTAATTTCAGTATTTTCCAAAGCAAAGTATATGTAAGCAAACCACATTCTTTTATTTCCATTCATTTATTTCCTATGTTTGAATTACTGACTTCTTCCAGAAATGATGATTTGAAGGATGTAATGGAATACATAATGTATCAGCATGTGTTTATATAGTGAAGGAGGGTGTAAAGGGTATAGATAGAGAAGAACAAAAACGCATCAATAAACACTGAATTTGACCGAAGGATGTAGTATTAGGAGTGTTCTTATTAGAAGACTCCACACTTGCTGGCAGAGGAGAGAACGTTTCTCTACTGTGCTGATAGGAGAGAATATATTTAAAAAGAAATAAAATTGCCTTAGTAACTTCTGGACCAGACTTTTGGGCAGAAGGTAGATGTGTGATCGAGATACATGACAAATTCATCATGCAGTTTTACATCTTATTCTAGAGGTGTCAGCTCTACGTGTATTGGATAAATCTATAAACGTGTGGAGGAAAAGCAGTCTGTGGCTTGTATCAGTTACTCTTTAACACCTGCAGCACCTGCACTGGTTTTTCATTTCCTGTGCTATTTTCACAATATTTTTTCCACTAAGGTGCGAGTTAAGATTAAAGACAAGGTACGAGATTTCACTGCTGAAAATATGCTGGTAACGTTTCTCTTGAGGAACGCAGTTTATGATGGATTAGTATCCGCTGTCTGTTATCAGCACTTGTCATGCTGCTAATCTAAAAACAGTGTCCATTTGACTTCTTGGGTGGCTCAGAAGCCATGTGGCTTTTAATTCCTGCTACGTTCACTAGTAAAGAGCTGTTCTGTGAGTTGCATGGTGAGCTGGTCTGAGGCAGAGACCGGCACTTGCAGTAACGGTCAGGGGCTATCCCCTGATAAAGAGATTAGTAGGGGAAACATCGTACCTGCATGGTCGTGCAGATTTGAGGTCAGATAGGTAAGCCTCTCCAAACAGGCAGAATTGGAGGTAGTTAAAAAAACATAATAGCCTCTGAAGGAGTCTCTGTAAGTGTCTGAACAGCTGGATGTCCTGCAGGAGCCTCTGAAGCAGCAATACTGCTTCTGCTGCTAAGAGAATTGCAAGCCACGTTCACTGAAGTGGAAATGGGTTTAGGGGCACCATCACTCTGGAAATGTGTTCACAATGAGGATGAGAGAAGTATGTGTGAGTCCTCCGTCCAAAACCAGTGCAGAGCACCTCTGTGTTACTCTGACATTGAGCTTCAGTTCCTATCTTGGAGTAAAATGAATTCAGTAAAGGAGTCACGCCTTTTGAGTGTGGTGGGGCTCACACAAGATGTAGTGAATCTTGCTGAATGGATACAGTGATTTCTGAGAGCTTTTGGTCACCTTAGAAACCCACTTGTATGATTTTCCTTTGCAATCCCATGCTCTGATTCTTATTTATTAAATTCTAAAGGATTACCATGATGAGAATTGTTTAACTTGTGTATCTGTGATACCGTAATGAACCAAACTTTGTTGTTGTGATCAGGAAATGTTTGATGTAATTTTGGATGAAAATCAGCTTGAAGATGCTTGCGAACACTTGGCAGAATATCTTGAGGCGTATTGGCGTGCTACTCACACCACCAGTAGCACACCCATGACTCCTCTCCTTGGGCGAAATTTAGGATCCACTGCACTTTCACCATATCCTGCTGCAATCTCTGGATTACAGGTATGTAAATACATTTCAGCCCCAAACCCCAGTGCAGATTAGATGGGTTTTTTTTAATTAATGGGGAAATAGCATAATATGTTTTATATATCATAACTTATATTTGCTTCATCAGTTGTTATTATCAAGGGCACATAGGGATAGGATAAGGGGGAATGGCTTTAAGCTTTAAAAGTTTAAAGTTTTTAAAAAGAGGGGATATTTAGATTAGATGTAAGGAAGAAGTTCTTCCCTGTGAGGGTGGTGAGGCACTGGCACAGGTTGCCCAGAGAAGCTGTGGCTGCCCCATCCCTGGCAGTGTTCAAGGCCAGGCTGGACAGGGCTTGGAGCAACCTGGTCTAGTGGAAGGTGTCCCTGTCCATGGCAGGGGGGTTGGAACCAGATGAGCTTTAAGGTCCCTTCCAACCCAAACTATTCTGTGATTTTATGATTATTCACTGTTTGGCCATGAGCAGTAAGAAGCCAAGCTAGGGCCTGTAACTGGTGAAGCAGCAGTCAAATCAGCCAAGTGCTGAAGTACGGCGACTGCTCTTTAATGGGGAATAAAATGTTCATAAATTTTCTGGCAAGGAGTAAGTTCTTGAGGAGCAATTATATGACACTCCTGTCAAGTGGCATTGTAGCCATATTATAAATCCACCCCTTTTTGCAGTTTGGAAAAAATGTCATTGCACATGTGAACCTGTCTGGTTGAGAATAAGCATGTGTAGTATGTCAGTGCAGTTGAGCTGTAGTTAAGAATGCAGCACAGTGTCTGTGATGATCCTGTTTATGTCTATTCTCGTAACTTCACAAAACATTCACTTTGGGGTGAAAAACTGCCATACTTGTCTCTTGTATCAGCAAAATGTCTTCACCTTTTTGAGTATGAATAAAATAACATTTTTTTTACCTGTTGAAAAAAATTCTGACCATTTTTTTCCACAGGGATAGCTCAAAAACGGCTGAACTTTGAAACTTCAAACGTGGCATGTAAATAGTCCTTAATAAGAAGTACGTGCTTTACTAAGTTTGAAAACAGAAAATGTTTTTGATTAATAGTTATGAATGCTTGAGAACATTAGGATGGCAGCGAACTCTTAATTCTGAATATTTCAGGAGTTCTGTATGTGTGTGACTTTCTAGGAGTGTGCATTTTCTAACATGTCAACAGTAGAGCTGAGTGAATTACATGCAATGAATAATTCACCTGAGAAATTTAACCTTTGTTCTGCTTGTAGTGTGTCTGGAATCAGGTAACAATTTTGAAGGAATTGATGCCTTGGTCAGTGTTTTCAATTAACATAAAGCTGTTTTTCCTGTGAGTGAATTGTACTTCACTGGAGGTGCATGTTACTTGATACTTACATTTCTAATGCTGTGCTTGATTTTATTAGGATCAGTAAGTCACTGTTTCCTCACTGGCTGAATGCACAAACACTGTTCTGTTACTGATGATGTGCACATGTGAACTGTTGTTTCCATTTTCACTTGCCTTAAAACTTCAGTTTTTCCATCCCTTCATGACAATAAAATGCCATCTGCAGAACTTCCACTTCTTCAGTTTCATTTTGAAAACTGGGTGTATCCACAGAATTTTTTTCAGGCATTTATTTCTCTCTGATCAATGGACACCAGCAGTAACTGTGAAATGTTGCTCCATTTACTTAGGGAAAACTCACACTGAAGATGAAAATCACCCCTGTGCAGTGGGCTGGCTGAAGGTATGCATCACATAATCCCCACTTCACCCTAATCGTGAAGGCTTAGGTGGGACTTGAATGGTGCTAGTTCTCTGCAGAGGGGTAAATTTCTCCCTGAGTGAATGATGCCCAACTAGAGACTGCAGGATCTGGCTTTCAGTGCTGCTCAGGTGCTCAGGCCATTTAAAGAGTGCTGATGTTTCACATGGTTATCTCATAGTAAAGACTTCCAGCATCTGGAGGGCTTATCCACAAAGACGCTTTATACTAATTCAAGTCTTTGGAAGGATTTGCATCAGTTTTAACTGTAATGATATGGTGTGGTAATTAAAAAGCACTCGTGCGAATCCTAGGAATTAAATTAGTTTGGGTGCTTATGATATATTAAGAATTTATACTTCTTATGACCTTGTGACTCCTTCTTGCCTGATACCTGAGGGAACTGAATACCAAAGCCCAGAGCCTTGCGTAACAGTCACACCTGATAGTGATACAGATTTGCTGGGACAGTCTGTACTTACATCATCTAACCAGGGCTTGGGAGTTATCCCTGTTTTACTCATTATGGCTTGGAATGTAGTTTACTAAGAATTGAAACTTCTGATATAACTTAACTCTCTGGGTATAGGTCATCAGGGTGAAGTTAAATGGTACAGGTACAGAAGAGTCTGATTTAAAGAGGTGGTGTAGGTAACAGTGTGCTCCAGCTGTGTCCCATCACACTGTGTCTGGTACACCTACCAAGGCTGCTGGTCATTTGGTCCTCCTTGGTTATGACCTTACTTAAAAGGGGAGGATATCTATGTTGAGCTCTGTGTGTGGCAGTACTCAATAGGAAGAGTAAATTTTGTCATTGCTAACTTTTATGGACCAGTCATTTGCCTTTGTATCTAATCCCTGGTTAGCTCTAAAGCTACATAGTTCAGTCTAATTTCAGCAAACGGAGTTAAATCCTACAGTTTGAGTTTGGGGGAGGAGTGTTTCTTAGGCTCCAGAGGATTTGCATTTCAGGTGCCATTACTGCAGAAAATGTAATGCAGCTTATCATTCCAGTTGTGCTGCAGGATCAAAAGTTATTGGGGGCATAAGACCAGCATGTAACCACACCAGTTTTGTGCCACACTTACACCTCTCAGGAGGTAAATAGTGGGATCGGAATAACTACACAATTGAGGCAGGGAAACAGGAGAGTTTGTAGAAAAGAGCAGATTGCAGCCACAGAGGTAAATTACTACAGGAAAGATGGAGGGTGCGAGCAGAGGTGATTATATATCAAAATTGCATGCCAAATAAATGCAAGAAGCATAATTTGTGAAGAAAATATGTGGACTTTGACATATAATCACTACTAAAACCTGATGCTGTAAGGAGAGCTTGGGGATAACATGGTAGAAGTTGCTAGTCAGTAGCTGTGTGTGTGAATTTGCAGAAGGGCCCCTCTTCTGTGCCCGTTCATTGAACCTCAGTGAGTATTACCTTGGTCACATCAGAAAGAAATGCCACTGCCATGCTGTAAATGAATACCCGTCTGCACAGTTACCTCCTTGTACCCTGCAATGGGTACAACCATTGTGGCAGTGTTCTCTTGGCAGTTACAGGCAAATTACATCAGGTGTCTAATCTAGAGAAAGGAAAGTATTGACCAAGTTTGTACTGAGAGTATGGACAGCTCTTCTCTGCAGAGGTTTAAGCAAATGAAATGCTTTTCTTTCAGGCAACTTCTTCATTGTGCTGGTTTAATGGCAAAAAATACAGACTGATTTTGGTCAACAAGTGTAGCACATTATCATTAGGGGAATATGAGGACAGCAAAGGCTAAACCTTTCAATTAATAAATTATCTTAGAAAAGGATTTTCTGTCAACATGTTTAAAATATTTATTATGTTTTAGTTGAAAGTATCTGTTAATATCTAATAATTTTAGGCACCCCTTAGCTGCCTGTTTAGCAGCCCATTGTTTGCTTGGTCATATGAAGGTTTTTAGTTCGGACTCAGAGCTGCACCTTTTAAAAAAACCCAACAAAACAACAAACGTCTTCAGATGTTTTTTAAGACCACTTAGATCAGAGCTCCACATTTCCTAAGCAGAATAGCAGCATAAATGTTATGTTCATGATCAGAGAAAAGTGATAAATGCTGAATACATCAGCTCACTTTTCATGCTAAATGGCCTGTAGTATTTACCAAGGTGAATCGTATGAGAGGTATGCACTGTAACACCACCTTTGGTCTGCTTTCAGCTCTAGGAACCAGACTATTTTTGTAACCCATTCCTGTAGCATACAGGCTTTAATATAAAATGAATAACACAAAAGTGGATGGATTCTGAAAGACCTCAGAATAAGTCTCAAAACAAGCTAATAAATGTAAAATACTCTTTGTCTGTATTAATGCTGGGATTCTTTGGCACTCGTAGAGCCAGCGTATGAGGCACAGCAGCCATTCCGCAGAGAACTCTCCAACTGAGCGACGAAGTCTAATGACCTCAGATGAAAATTATCACAATGAAAGGGCTCGGAAGAGCAGGAACCGCTTGTCTTCCAGTTCCCAACACAGCCGAGATCACTATCCTCTAGTGGAAGAAGAATACTCTGACTCATACCAGGACACGTACAAACCCCACAGGAACCGAGGATCCCCTGGAGGATACAGCCATGATTCACGACATAGGCTTTGAATTCAAGAACCTGGGGAAAAATAGTATTCATCAGTTAATAATTGCCATAACGTAGCTAGGAGAAGAAATTAAAAATCAGTCATGTTAATTTGGCAGATGTAACACGGTCATACTGAAGTTGCACTCTGCTGTCACTTGATGTTAACTAGGGGGCAAAAAAAAAGTTACCAGGCCCTTATGTTTATGCCCGATCATATAGGTTGGTTTTTGGGTTATTTATTTTATTTTTAGTACAGCATTTGCATTTATAGCCATATTTTCTTGTCATTAGATATTAAACACATCCGTTTGTAATTTAGGGTACTTATCAAGGCACTTATAAAATAATTTCCTGTGCTGGAAATTCCAAATGACCAGTTCCAGTTGGAACCAATTTATAAACCAATTCCTGTTGGAATTTGGGTGAATTGACTGGAAAGTCGACTTGAGCATGTTGCAATCAGGTTAAAAAAAAAAAAAGACAAATGAAAAATCTGAAAATTAGAAACCACTAGAAGCCGGACAGTCAGCTCTTTGTTTGCTGGAAGCTCAATTTACATTTAAAGTTAGAATAAGAGGATTTATTCTAGCTACTTGTTTCCAGAATGGCTTTTTCAGACAGACCAAATGTAAACTATTGAGAGTGCCAAATATCACAAATTATTGCAGCAGTTATAAAATACTTTCCAGTTTGAAATTCTTTTTAGACCTGGCATGAATGTTGCAGCAAAACAATTTCTTTAGTTTAGCTAGTACTGACATTTTTGCTGCAGTCAGCAATGATGAACTATGTCAGGAAATACAAATGGGAAAATGAACAAACTTACAAATAGTTTGTATGGTTAGAGGTTGAGAATAGCTTTTTTTTCTCCCTGTTTCCCTGTTGTTTTCCCTAGCTAGCAGTCCCAAAATGGAACATTAGTGTTTAGATACATAATATCCTTTTTCCCATTTTTTAGTATTCCGCCTTTTTAAATGGAAAATGATACACTCTTCCTACCCAGTGTGTAGAGCACTACATTCCAGTACATCTGAGTAACTGCCTGTGTGTTACATCTTTCAAAATCCATCTCTGAAATGTCTGAAAATTCCAGCATCGCACAAGAACTCTCCAGAAGATCAGTTTAGATATCAGTAATGAAATCTGAGGGAAGGGAGGGGGGGGTTAAATATTTGTAAATTATGAGCATTTAAAATAACACACTGGTCAGAATTAGATTGCAATAAAAATGGAGTATCAGGAAAAAATCGGCTCATGGCAAAGTGGTAGAACTGACTTTTTTGATTCAAAGAACTATGATAAATCTTCAGAGATGTTGCTGCCTTACTTCCTAACAATCACTTCTTTTCACCTACTGAGTCTTCAGTTTCTTTAAATAGATAAGTGATAAGATAAATAGATGTGATTGGACCTTATGTCTTACGCAATCAGTGAAGCCTTAGATCCAGTGTGACTGAAAAATTCACCATAATAGACCGTTTTGTACAACCCTCTAATGTCTTTAAGCAGAGACTCCTGGAATTCCCCACTGCATTTCTAAAATTGACAGAACTGTGCTGATCATGCATTTTTGATGCAGGTTCCTATCAACACTTTTTTTTTGTTCTGCCTTTTTTTCCCCCCAAAAAAGAGGATCATTGACTTTTATATTTTATTTTCTAATATCTTTTTTATTTTTTCCCAAAGCCTGCTAAAAGTAGGCTTTTAACCACTTAGCACAAAATTAATTTCCTGAATATTACTGTATTACCTTTTCTTCTATTTTCTGAACCAGTTAGCAAAGATCACTGGTATTTTCCACCACCATTGAGTATGGCTATCTTCTTGATGTTAGCAACAAGAAAAGTAATTCATCCCATATCCAGTAGAATCAAAAATTATGTACATCTCTAGCAGTGTTAAAAGATTGCGGATGCATGATTAATTTTTTAAACAACTTCACTGCCTAAAAGGCAGCTTTCAGCACCACTGGATGATTGGAACGAGACAGTTACCAAATCAAGAAAGGAAAATATCTGCATCCATTGGAGTAGCAGAGTTAAGAATTGATGTGACAGGCCTGTTCCTGTATAATTCTCTCAGCTTAAATGCTTGCAGGTTCCAAAAGGGCATTTAGGCTGAGAGAGCATGGCAGGATCTGGCTTGGGAAGGGTGGCTTCAGCTGCCTTCTCTAATATTTTCTGCTATAGCACAGTGGAGTATTTTCCAGTAATTTCTACAAATGTCTGTTACATGTACAGCACACATACCTGCATGAGAAAGAAGGCATTAGGCAAAACATTTTTACTATAAGCTTTAATAAGTTTCTTGTTTGTGTGCATTAAAGTATTAATTGCAAAGGATGCACTGAGATGTATAAACCTAGATTAGCTGTTTATCTTTATTCTGTAGTAGTTATGGATCAGATCATTTAACTGCTTGAAGATATTTGCATTTTAATGGCAGGTAGCTCCAAAGCACCTACGTATATTTTCTAGTAAACAAGGTTACTGCTTTATCATTTTGTAGACAGAAATGTCATTTACTTCTAGAGCCTTTTGGAGCCTTGTTTTTAAGTCTTCCATGTCATGTTAGTGAAGGGAAAGGTCTACAAAACACATATGCACAAATTCCATCACCTGCAGCATCTGAAGTGCCAAAACTACTTCATTTGTTCTAATCAAAACAAGCTTGTGAGAGAAGTCATGTATTGTCTTGAAAGAACACAACATATTCCTTTACTGCGTGGGTTTAAGTTTACTACTGTGTGTGATTAGTTTACCCTCTCTTCTTCCACTGCCCATTCCATTTTAATGTAAGAAATCAGTTAGCAGTGATCCAGCAGGTTTCCTTGCTTGCTGGTTTTTATTCTTTTAAGTACAAATATACCGAACTTGCTAATAGATCATTAATTTATTCTATATACAAGCTACGGGAACTCTATTTTAAAAAGTCAATTATTTTTAGGAAATGCGGTAATCAGTAAAAGCTGCAATGTTGATCAGGACATGTTAACTCATAGTATTTGTATTAGAACTTCAGCAGTGCTAGCCAGCTGTATTGTGATTTCTTCTGCAATGGCGCTATATACAATTGTGAAGTTCATGTATTCCTGAATGAACACAAGTAAGACTAATTTTCCAGTCTTCATACCATTTCTTCTTGTTATTATATTATTATTAAAGATCTGAGTTCTGTTCATAAGCTCTGGCTTATACAGAGGATTTTAGACATACCGATAAAATATTTTTGTTGTTATCTGAGTTTTCATGAGGATGCTTTTGCATTAATGACAATTTACCCAATAAAGGTGATAACAACAATCTTGATATCTTAAAGACAGTATATGTCAGGGCATTCATATGCTTGTGAATGAATTAACAAGAGTTTTTAAAATCTTGAAGCCACTATAAAGACAATTAATTGATAAACTTCTAATTTAAGTACTTTGGCATGTTGTATTTATCAGACGTCCAGATTCTTTTACTAGTTCCACAGATGAACGTTTATCCCATGGAATGTGCAACTTGCAACTGATTATGTTTTCTGAGTAGATTATGAAATTAGGCTTAAAGGAATGTAACTGAAGCTGTTCTGTATCCAATTTTAGTTTATAAACAGTGGGCCAAATCAGACTATCATTTTGTACACAGGTTGGTCTGACAAAAGTCAGGCCCTCTGCTCAAGACTTCATGGCATAGTGCAGCCCACACCGAGATTTTATCCTGACAAACCATCTTGCAATGAAAATAGGTGGCACCCCTGATTTTGGACTTGATAAGCATGATCGGTTCCTGAAGCAATTGCTGTTTCCTCAGCCTGCTTCTGATCTCACATGGTTTTGTCTTAACTCCAGTGGGCCCAGATAAATTCTGTGTGCCTGGGAGGAGAAGTGGCTCCAAGACTCACAGCCTTGCCAGTGGTCACATTCACAGTTAGTGCTGGGTTTGCTGCAAATAGAGGGTTTACTGTGTTTTCTCCAGGTTTGAAAGCTGCTTCTGAAGTTGATATTGGGGGGGTTAATCTTTTGTGCTCCTTGCTTTTAAAATGTTTAATACATACTTCAGAGAGTGAAAATTGCGAAAAGGAAGTGAGCTGTAGGAATAATAAGGTGACAGTAGTTCCTCTGGGTGTGCATAGGCTTGTAACTCCAAGTTCAGTTTGACTGAAAATCTGAATTCAGTTTGGACTCAGTGCCACAGGCTTCTCTGAAACATCCCAGAATCACATCTCCCTATTGGCACTGCCATTCTCAGAATAATACTGCTAGTACTACTACTTTTATAGCATACTGATTTGAGTAAGTTAGGGCTATCATTTGTCCTTTTTCTTCAAGAATGTATTAAATGTGTCCTCTGCTATATATTTTTTTTTACAGGTTCAGTGCTTCTGAAGCTTAATACCTTGACTTTTTTTTTTTTAAAGCACAAGTAATTGGAGACCACATATTAAAAAATCAGATGCATGTTTTGTAAAATACCATTATACAAATCTGATTTTGTTCCTAAAAATGTGTATTTTAAAACTGGGTTATATTATTGCAGTTGGTATTAATACAAGTTTGGATTAATGGGATTCTGCCACCATGTATTTTGTTGCAGTTGCTTCTCTTTTCTTCAGATAGCTCTACAAAGAGTAACAGGACTGCAAGATACTGTAATATAGCCAATTTTAACTCCAGGGAAATTAAGTTCCCTCTATCTTTAAAACAATGACAAAAGTAAATGTACTATTTGAAGAGTCAGCATTTGAATAACCTTTGTTAGGTTGTTATTCAATCCAATTTATTTTACATAGAAAAATAAAAGGACATTTTAATAATGTGGTGAAATATATGTAAGGAATTAACTTGGAGAAAGAGCTGAAAATGCTACTTAGTATTGAAATTTGTGGAATGCATTTAAGAAGAGAAATACCAAATCCTTGGAGACAATTTTGGGAGAAGGTAGATGTAATTTTAAAATGTTAATACGAGTGTGTCATTCCTTTATTCCTTTGAACATGGTGAAACTGGGAGTAGCACTGGCTTGGTCTCTGTGAGGTTTACTAGACCTGCCTTTTCCCCTCAGATTTTCTGGCAGTGAGTTACTATCTGGACTAGATCCTACAGACACCTACAACTGGACACAGTTTATAACTGTCTGCTCCAAGAGCTGGTATTTGCAAGGTCTGACCACAAATATCATATACTGATTATCTGATGCCTTATCAGTATTTCCTGAAAAACAAAATGTAATTAAATTTAACGTCACAGTCCCCTTTGATATGCATTCTACTCTCTGTAAGCAGTAGAAAATCAATATAGTGAGAAAATCTATTGTACAGTACAGAATAATATATTTTGCCAATGATGTACAAACAGAGCAAGGAAAAAGAAGCACATTTGTAATAGCACAAATTTACAGTAATTCCACTGTTGCATTTGGTGGTGTATTTTTGAAAAAAGGGGTAGACTTTTTGATCCAGCGTCAGTGGATTTATTGCATTTTTGATCAGTTAAAACTTGCTGTCTGATACTTCAGCAGTTTAATTTATGCATATGTGATTGTTTTTTCAATAACTCTATCCTTCCATATTAATTAAGGGAAAAAAACCCACACCTTTTGAATTAGAAAGTCCACTGCATTTCTTGCTAATTTGCTCCTCAATGCTGAAATTGCATTAATAATTTGTGATTTTTGCCAATGTTTAGATTTTTGGCGTATGAATACACCACAAATACACTAAGAACCCAAGGTCAGGAGTTAAATACTCCCAGTAAGTAAGTTCTTGGGGCTGTAGAGCTACTTGGTTTAATGTATGGGAGGTGGGGAGAGAAGAATATTACACTGCAAGAGCTGTGGACAAGTACACCCAAAACCTTCCACTGATACTGCTGGGAATTTAAAATGGGAGGAAAGTAAGCTTAAGGGGGGGGGGGGGGGGGGGGAGGCGGAGGGGGAAGGTGTATTTGCATTGGAAACACACCAGATTCTCTTCTCATGCGGAGAGAGAAAGTCAGTGATATAGTACAGGAAAAGCATAGAAAGAGAATCAAGGAAAATGCAAACTGTATGTATACATGAGAAATACAGGAGTGAAGAAAGATGAAAACAGTCATTCAAACTGCAAACTATGGACCTTGGGCTTCTCAGATCCCAGAAAATCTGAGTTTCTCACCCAAACTGGTTCCCAGTGATAGCCTGGCAGTGTTACCTCCAGCCTCACTGCAAGCCAGTTCAGAGTCACGCTGGTAAAGACGTTACTGCCTTTACAAAAAAACCCAACCAAAACTAAAAATATACCCACAAATGTGTGTTTTCTGCTGATTTGCCCCTTTCTGGTTTTCCTTCTATAGATACTGTATGTGTAGCATTCTACAAGGCATGCTGGGTAAAATATACTATGCAAATGTGTACAGTGTTGCATGCTCTGCTCTCCCTCTGCTTTTAGTGGCTTTCAAAGAAAGAAAAAAAAGTGGTGTTATTTTTGTGATCAGAATCATTTAAAAAGGACAATGCAGACTGCATGCTGTTAGTATCCTCATTTCTATGGATTTGTTTTACGGAATTTAGATGTACAAAAATGAACGTCATTACAATAATTTTTCTACAATAAATGAAAAAGCTACAAACCGTTTAAAAGTCTTTTAAGTGTCTTTGCATTCTGCACTCAAGATTGGGAAAAGCTCAGAGTCATCACTTGAGAAACCGTTCAGAGCATTACGGTATTTTGTTTGCTGATAGCTTTTGGCAGCAGCTTCCCATGTTATGGAATTTTTAGTAAAAATTAATGAGATTCTGATGAAGGAGATGCATCTGGTCTGTGAAATGAATGATGTTTATTTTTAAATCCATCTGCTCTTAAATAGCTGCAACTCCAAAGTACATAAATACATACAATATCTCACTGTTCATGAGGAAGTAAAATACTTGCAGCCAACTGCTCAGTTGAAGGATTCTCATGAACTTTAATGGTCTTTGGATCTGGTCCTCAGTATGATCTCATGCTAATGTAAAATGGGTTCCTGGACAGAAACAAGAGCAGAATGATATGAGGTATTAAGGACTGGTCATTTAAATTAAATGCTGTTTATAGTATCTTGAAAAACAGAAAGCACTGAAAAATACTGCTGCTTCCAAAGACTGAATAACAGGAGCCAGCAACCTGAGAGAGATGCTGTGATCACCAAAAAAATGTAGACATACAGAGCTTATGAACTCGGTAGGGCAGCAGGAGACCAAGCCAGAGCTGTGCAGAGCACTAGCAGAGCAGTAAGGGCTCTGTGCCCAGCTGTACTGCTAGGCTCCCCTGTACAACTGCCCTGGGGAGAGCTGGCAGGGCTCAGCTATGTGTCACCCATCAAGGTGTCCAGGCCTGGCAGTGCCTACAGTAACCAGTGGCATGGTGTGCTTGCACCTCAGCGTTTCTGTCAGAAACCTGCCTTCGAAGAACAGAGACTTCACCAGGTAAGCTGCATGTTGTGTGTGAATTAACATTGGCTTTTACATATATAATGCAGAAGCAGGGCTTTTAAAATTATTTGAATTGTCTTGTCTAAAGTGTTCAGAATCAGATATAAACATACAAGTTGTAATCTAAGCTGTTAATAAAAAACTTAAGGTCTTCCAAATAAATATAACTGAGCATGTGTACATAAATGTATTGTTTTATGTGTTTTCATATGATCCAGGAATTTAGAAGTTCATTGTCTTCTCCACATGTTCTAGTTTCTTCTATATATATTTTCTCCTCCATTGGTGAAAGTCTACTGTAGGCAGACGACACGCTTCCACAGTGTAAAAATGCTCAGATGACCCACTGGGCATTGAAACAAAATGTACATGACCTGAAAAAGGCTTTTCAGAATTCCAGGAGGAAACTGACTGTATTCACGATAAACCATGCTGATTTAAGTGCTTTCTTAGAAAGCTGTCACCAGCAATGGGAAGCCCAACATCCATGTTGGCATGTGGAAAAACAGCAGGACAATACTGGATAAACTAGGCTGCCATACAAATGTCCTGATAATGTAACTAACAGAGGGAAAACAGAGATGAAATCCTAACAATAGCTTCCTAGCCCTAAAATACACCATACATTCATTCACTCTGTAAAAAACATCACTGTTTTGCAGCTGTGTGCAGGCAAGCTGGTGGTAGTCATTAAGTGGGGTGTTACGAGGCAGGACCAAGGGTTGCCGGCTGCAGTGAATGTCCTGTCCAATACAGTCTGATGTAACTCCAACAAGTGCTGGCAGTAGACTTTTTGAAGTTGCTTTGGTAAGGCACAAGATTTAACAAAACAGAACTACATGGAGGAAAAAAACCCTCAATGCTCTTCTATTTGAAGAATCAAAGTACATGGTTTAATTGAATTTTGCTACCTTCTCATGTATTTGTGCAGCCTGCCTAGTCCTGGAATGAACCCACTGATTTCAGGCTCACTCCGTGTTTACACCAGGAGAACTGAGAACAGAAATGAATCGAATGCATCTGAAATTCTCAGCTGAGGTACGGCAGAAAGGGGGATAATTGTCAGCTTATGAATAATTAATTCTGTTGCAGGCTGAATGCTGAACCTGTGGAAAGTGTATCACACTGGAGGAGCTGCTTCATGTACCTGTCAGTCACACACCATCCTTCTGACTGCAGCTCTCACATGGAGGGACGGTTCCCGCTATATACCTTGATTTCCTTTCTGCGTTCTCCCATCAGCTTCTCCAAAGCCACTGCACCAAGCCAGCAGACATCCTTGCTTTTACTAAGAGGAATGAATAAACAAATCTTGGTAATTCCAGCAGCTGAACAGTATGGCAGGGTATTTATGCATTGCACTTATACAGGATAAAGTGTTGCTACTTTTCCAACATCATGGTGATTGTCATGTTTGAGGTTAAAAATTAGCAATGTAGTTCTAAAACAGCAGCCCAAAACCATACAGGGCAAAGAGCCTTCGTACCGAACAAGACGCTATTTTTTTTCACAGACTGCTGGTGGCTGTTTAGCAAACAGTGGTTTCACAGAGGGCTAACCATGCTTTCCCTGCCACATTAGGTAGCTGATATTGTATCACTGTTGTCAATGCTGACAAAGGTGTAAAGCATGGGCACCATGGACAGTAATACATTATATCTAGTTATTTTAAACCTGGATCACTACAGATCCGTTACTAGTGCAGTGTATTATTTATTTTTATCCTATTAAAGTTGTAACATGGCAGTTTATTATCAGGATATTTTTCTTCAACTGTTATGGATCATATATATTCCCTTTCACTGCCACAGAAGGCATTAAAGCTTGCAGGCACAGACAAAGTCATAGATTACTACTGGCCTTGCGACTTTGAGCATGGGCCAATATTGCAGCAGGGAAAATAAAAGCAAGAAGCCACAATCAGAATAAAAGCTGGTAGAAGGAAAGAAGCAAAAAACTGAAATGAGAAAGGAGTAAATCATATCAGAGGTGGGGCAGAAATCATGTGAGAAGATGAAAGCAGCATACCAGGAAGCCAGTAAGGAAGGTAGAGATGGAACTGAGGGTGGAAGTGTGCCAGCTTGCAAAGAAGCAGGGGGAAAACAGAGACAGTGGTAAGCGTCTCTTTGGACAGGAAAAAGGGAGGCCGTGGTGCAGGTGAGAGGGCAGTATGTAATGAAAAGCAAAGCCATTAACATGTACTAGCAATGATGGAAAGTTATGTTATGGAACACTCATCATGAGGAACACAAGCATGCCCAGAGGACTTTAGGCAAGGAGCTTCTCTCTTCCAAGTAACACATCCCATCCCAAGAGGAGCTTCCCCATGTTGAGATGGAGGCTTCTCCATCCCAGGGGGGGACAGAGCACAACTCTAAAGGCTAGCTCAGTTGGCACTTGGCTGTCAACAAGGATCTGCATTTGGTTGCTGTGGTGATAAGCAAAGCCTCCAAACCCTGATCTTCAGAGAAGATGTCTTTTGAACATAAAGATAGGCTTTCCGCCAGTTTCACTCTTCCACATTATCTCCCAAAGTTTTATTTGCTCTTTCATAGAAGTGCAGGCCTGGCTTTTCTTTACCATGCCCACCAGCGGTGTTTAAAATGAAGATGTGTCCAACAGCTGTGCAACCTACCCATGGCTCCCTAAAGAGTACAAATACTAGTGCTAGAAATACCCGTTGCTCAAATTCACACCCACCACTGGTGTCACAAGACAAACATTACTGACCCATGTAAAACTGTTTGTACAGCAGCTAATGGAGGCCTTGGGGCTGAAATGCACGGATTACGGGGCAGCTTTACACATAAGGGTAACACCACGGTGCTCCTGTTAAAAGCACTGTTTTGGTCAGGCATAAACCAAATTGCAGCAACCACCTCATGTCTTGTCTCTAGCATATCACGTGCAGCCACTAAAAACCTATTTATTACCGGGTTAAAAAAAAATCAATCAGAGAATCGATTAGGTTGGAAAAGCCCTTTAAGATGACCCGAGACCAACTGTAAACCCCAGCATCACCAAACGCACCACCATCCCTGCGGTTCTAAACACTGCGGGAGGTCTGGACACAGGGATTTATCTTTGTGGTGGGACGGATGCCTTGAATGACCGCAAGAAACGATGCGTTCCCCCAGCTACTGAACGGCGTTCTCTTCATCCAGATCTCGATCCCCACCGCACGTCGCTGACGCCGAGCCGCGTAATGGCCGCCGGAGCGGCTGCTCCGCCCCCGCTACGTCGTGTCGCAGCGACGCGCCCGCCCCCGCCTCCCCCGTCCCTACGGTGGCCGCAGGGTCGCTGGTGGCAGGGTGTCGTGTCGCTCTCAGCGCTCCGCGACCGGCCCGGACAGGCGGTGAGGCGAGAGGAGTGGGGCGGCGGCAATGTCCGAGCGTGAGCAGGCCCGGCGAGGCCCTAGCCCGCCTTTCGCTCGGCAGACCGGGCTCTGGGCCGGGCCCTGAGCCGCCCGCGGCCCGGGAGCGGGGTAAGCCCGCGGTGGGTGCTGAGGAGCCGGCGAGGCCCGGAGCTGCCCCGGCTGAGGATGGGGATCCTCTTCACCAGGATCTGGAGGCTGTTCAACCATCAGGGTGAGGGCGAGGCGGCGGGAGGAGGGCGAGGCAGCGGCCCGCGGACGTGTCGGGGCGCTCAGGTGCCGGGGCGGGCCCGGTCGCGGCGGATCACCGCTGCCTGTGCACCCGCTGTGGGGCGGCGGGAGGGCTCGAGGCGGCCGCGGTGGGGAATAGGGGGTAGGGGGAGCCCGCCCCGGTAAACTGGCACAGCTTTGGATACCGAGGCTAAAGGGCGAGCTGGCGGCGTTCCCCCAGCACTGGTCGGGGGTGGCTGGCGGACGAGATGAAGCCAGAAAAGTTGCGGGGGGTTTAACCTTTCTGTCCTCTCTAAGTCAATGCAAAGCTCATTTCCTGAAAGGTGGATGTTAAATTATTAATGTGAGCCGAAAAGAATACTGCTGTGTTGCATTGTAGTGTGTAGTTTCATCTTGTCGTCTGCAGAGTACGCTTTCCTAACACTTTTAAGTTATAAACCTCGATAGCTGGCAAAATTGCTCATTTATGGAGTAAATGTTATTTATAACTTCAGATTTGTAATGCTTGTCTCCTTACAGTTAGGTTTTAATGAGAGTTGTAACTAACTCTAGAACACACAGTGACACTCTTATTCCTGTTGATACGGTCTTTTAAATTTGATTATGAGTGAATTTAAATGCTCTGCACATGCATGTTGAATGTCCCAGTTATGTGCCCATTGACACTTAGTGCAAATACAAAACAATATTTTTGTCTTGTAGCATCCAGCCCCACCTCAGATCTTCTTTTCCAACTGGTTTCCTAACATCCACTATGCTGGCAACATCACACCAGAAACAAAAGTCCCTAGTTATGTGGGGTCAGGTAAGCAGATATTTTTACAATATTGTGCAGTTATGCAAAGTTATTAAAACTGGAATTTTTATTGATTTTATTGATAAGACAACCTTGCAAAACCACACAATATTGATAAAATAAAAACTGAGAAAACCCCGCTTACCTGACCCCTATCCTCTCCCTCTGTGATGAGTCAGCGTGAGTGTACTTTGCTAACAGAAAGAATTCTTCCTTGTTTTCCCAAAGCTTGGGCACATTTGTAATGGCTTTTTGTTGCCCTTGCGGACCACTGGGGAGGTAGGAAAAAACCCACCTTCTCACAAAACTTTTCCTTGCGTGAGCAGTCCAGTTGAAGCCAAGGTTATTTGTGCAAGTAAAGGTTGCGTAATACAGCTGAGGGCTGGCAGCACTCACTTGTCCTGGATATTGTAAATTCGTGCTTGACAACACCCAGCTGTAAAAATCAAATTTAATTTTGTGATGTATAGGAAAGAAGGTGCTAAATAGAACAATAATTGATTCTGGCATTGAGCTCCAAACTGTGTCTGCAGAAGTCAGAGTAGTTTTGTGTTGTACTTGTTGGTTCATCTAAAACTCAATTGTGTGAATGCATACTGTAAAATATTTGTAGGCAAATCTGTTCTCCAGGTTCCAAACGTGCTGGAAGAAAAAGAGGACACTAAGGGAGACAGGTGGATCATTCTGCTTACAGCGTAAATCAATGTTGCTGTGGTTTTAAGCAACTCTTTGCAAAGAGATTAAGATGTTGCAGGCCGTAATTAAAGGTCCAGACTCGGAAATGAACATTTAACATGTTACAATTTAACATGAATTTAACATTTAACATGTTGTCCTGGTGAGGATTTGTTCTGAAGAGCTGCTGTAGTTGGAGGAGTGCAGTCTGTAACAGTCTGCACAAATGTGTAGGAGATTGGGAAAGGATTCCAGAGTGAGATTGCCCTAGCATGTTAGAGGAGGAAAAAAATCCACATGCAATTGCTCAGAAGTTGTTCCTGTAGATACTCAGGTGGGAAAAAATTGACAATCACTTACCTGCTCGGAACAATACATGGGTTTGTATGCCTCCACAAATAAACTTTTACATATGGCCTGTGAAATGTGGCACCTGAAGTTTGGCAGTGTTTGCTTAGGAAGTCAGTCTCAAATGCAACACTAACTTTGTTTCATGACATAGTTGTTATTGAGATAGCAAAGTTAACTATGTGACTTACTAGTGATATTTTTATTTCAGAGCACAAAGTAATCATTGTGGGTCTGGATAATGCAGGAAAAACGACCATTCTTTATCAATTGTAAGTATGAACTGCTGATGATGTTTCATGTATTTCAGGGTGTGCGTTGTATATATTACTCTGGCTTGTGGTCACTGCTTTCCTTGTAAGTTTTACTTTGAGAGCATCACAATGAAGATTATTGAACAGTTATAGGAGGCAGTGGATCATAGCACGTGTTTTAGAGTTTGTAAAGGTCTGTAGTTTGTCTAGTATATGAATAAGGTTTTGTTCAGAGCTTTCGTTTATCACATTACATCGCTATTATCACTTAATCACAGCTGCCTTTGTTGGCACAGTGTAGGCTGTTTGCCAGCTCCATAAAATATGATTATATTGAGGGTTAGCCACAAGACAATGCTGCCAAACTGATCCATGCCATAGCATGTAAATACTCAACAAATTGTTCTGTGAGTAAGTAGCAAAGCCAGGGAAGCCTGACTTCTCCCTGCCATGACTTGTGTCCTCTGTGCCAAGATGTACTTTGATGTCATGTGTGGTACAGGGGGAAGGAGGAGGGCTGATCACTGGCTGAAGCTAGGATAACATAGCTCCATAGCTGGTGGCAGCCCATGCTCTCATGCAGCTTCTGCTTTTAATAGTGGCAATGACTTGTATTTGTCTTGCATTAACCTTGCTAGTGGTTTACATGAAACTTGTATGAGCTTCATTATCTCTGGTCCTCGACTACATTTTGATAAAAAGGAACAAATTTGTCTACAGACTCGAAAGCTTCTAGGTGGGACAGGCGGCTCAAGGTCTGTTTATATTAGAAACAGATTTGTGATTTCTTGCATGAAGTAGTCTGGTATTAAAAAGTGTTCCTGAGTCAGTATCAGAAATAGTTCCTCTTAAGTGTTATGGACATACTGGTCCAATCCTATGCTTAAAAATATGCTTACTTAAAATGTTTTGACAAACCACGATCTGCTTTTGGTTTGCTGAAACATGAAGCTCATGCAGCATTTCCAGCCATGTATGACCTAGCACACTCTGCAGAGAAAGTGAAAAGATGAAGGTGGTTGTAGTTATTTAAATCATGAGTGAGAGATTTTAAAAAGTGTAAATAGAATGAAGAATATTTTTTAACACTAGTAACTGCTGCAGTTGAGGGCCATCCTTGGTGCATTTTAATGCTGCCTGTGTTTCCACTTCCTCCACAAATATCTTATGATTCTTCTCATCTACTTATTTCTGCAGGCTCAGTGTTTTTATTTTCCCTTTTGTACAGGGGATCCCTATATGACTTCTTTTCCCTTATGTCTGTTTTAGCTCACAGGGCTTCCCTTTCTCTTCTTGTATTTCTCTTCCCATTTGCTGCTTTGACAGAGCTCTGTATGAGTACTGTCCTCTGTTCCTGCTGCTTGACTCCTCCTGAAACCCTACCTCTATCTTTGCATGTCCCATTATTTTTTCTTACCCTTTCGTCATGGTAAATAGGTGGTCTGAGCATGAATGAATATGTTTAACACTTTTAGTGGAGAGATGGACCAAGATAACTAGTAGGATAACTAGTGTAGGTTAGTGCATTGGCCATTCCTTTGATGATACGAAGGGTCACAGCAGATGTTGGAGTGGTGATTCTTCTAACAGATTACAGCAGCTTCACAGACGCTTAATTTCTTCTCATTCTTGTACTTGGATCTCCTCCTTTCCTTTAGGTAGCAGGAGGATTTTGTGATCAGGTGTCAACAGACGCCATTAAGCTTCAAGTTCACCTTGTTTCAATGGGAAGAGGGGGGAAAAATCCACCTGTCATATTGCACCCTGCAAGATGCCAACAAGTTGAATGAGAAATGCTGAAGGTTCAGTCAAGGAATGCTCTTCCAAGCATTAAAAGAACTCTGCCAAAACCTGTGATTTTTTTTTTGTTTGTTTGGTTGGTTTGGGGTATTTTTTGTGGTTATTTTCTTTTTATAACATATGAAATCAGCCACAGTTATCATCTTGTACCGTTGTTATCCTATAGTTTGTTCTTCTTCTCTTTCTTTTGTATAGTTGCCTTCAAATGTGTGGTGAGAGAGTTTCTTGTTAATTTTAGCAAGATTACCCTTCCTAAGGCACTGTAACTGGGATTCCTTTTCAGAACACTGGACCATCCCTTTCTCTCCTTGGTTCTCTGTTTTTTCTTCAAGAAGTATTCTATCACCGTTACAAGTCTCAAATTGCTGTCACTGTAACAAAAAGCTTTGTTAAATCTTCAAAAACATGCTCATATAAAATGAAAAAATATATCTGGATTATCAGAGGAACAAATAATGAAGTTGTTTGAAAATAGTTGATGTTTTCCTTGAAGCTACTTTTATATTTTTTACATTTAAATAATTTGAACTTTAGGAGTGCCCAGAGTACACATTTGTTTATTACTATTGATATGAAACTGGTGGTCTTAATGACAAAGTTGCACTTAGTATGTTTAAAACAATATATTTGAAATATATAATGTCTGCATTTGTTTCCAGAAAGTAGTGTTATTGGACTGCATTGCAGGGAGAAGAGAAGGAAGTTTTTACATAAAGCAACTGAATTGTGAAAGAAGTATGCTCTTAGTGGCTTACACTGGAAGAAAAGCAAGATGTAGTGTGTTTGATGAAGCTGGATGATGAGTTGTTTTTCTGCAACCTTGGAAATCTTGTGGCTTAACTGCACTCTTGAAGCAAAACAACCACTCTCTCCCATGTGTGCCAAAATCAGCTTGGAAAAAGAAAAGCTGACTGCTTAAAACAGCTTCTGAAGCAAATATTTTCTCAGCTTTATGATCTAATTAATTATAATTTTGTTAGTGAATGCTCTTTCAACTCTGTAATTTGATTAATATGTAGTTCACTGAGTCCTTTTTTATTGCTACTGATTTTTATTTGCCTTTCACTGTTATACCTTGTCCTGTTTGCTGCATAAGAAGTGTTTTCTGTAGGTTTCCCACAAAGTTTTCTACCTTGAAATAACCATCAAGTTTATTGTTTATAGAAGCAGATTGATTTGGAGTCCTGAGTTCCTTGATAATGCAGGTAACTTCCCAGTTTTCATTGTTTCTCACCAACTTGCACTTTTCCCTGTGCAGCTCCATGAATGAAGTGGTGCATACCTCACCCACTATAGGGAGTAATGTGGAAGAGATAGTGGTTAACAACACACGCTTTCTGATGTGGGATATTGGAGGGCAGGAGTCTCTTCGATCTTCATGGAACACCTACTATACAAACACTGAGGTGAGAATGAGCGTCTTACTAGAAGACTTAGTGTCACCACTGCTGGTGAAGGGAGGACAGCGTACCCGAAATGGGTACCAGAGACACTTCCAGAGGGCTGTTGTGACTGTGCAGTGAATGTTACTGTACCTGCTTCAGGGCACCTCCTGTTTTGATGTCCTGCTAAGTCTCCTCCTTAGCAAGCTGTTGTATGACTTGCTTTTATATTTCTTACATAAGATGCATAATGTGGAGTTGCAATGAAAACCAATTTGCCTGCAAGGATTCTGTGTCTGGGCATCTGTGGCCTTAGGGCAGGTGCTCAGTTTGTCTTAGTATTGCAGATCCCTATGGTTACGGGTCCCTTCTTGTGTGGGGACTCCTCTATTTCTGTAGCAGGTACTCTAAAGCCCATCTAACCCCTGAGGAGTAAGACTGAAAGCCCAAAAGTTTTCTTCCAAGCCTGAGTTCTGTTGTGAAAACTCCCATAATCAGTTTACTTAGTGCCCCCAAGAACTTTCAGAACTCTTTAGCAATGAAGTTGCAGCATACATACTTGATTAAAGTAATTATTTCAGTCAAGGTTTCCTGTGTGTTATCAAATGTGGGTTTTTAATCTTTTTTAGTAGTAATCAATTTCTCCTGTGCTTCTCTATAAGATGTATGACATGTATGTGCATGTGTGCTCTTGAAGGATGGAGCTTATTGGGGTTTTATAAATAAACGTCTATTTGCATGTTAGTGTTTGAAGTAGAGAGAGAAAGCTAGTACAGTTTACATTTTAAAAGCTGCAGCAAATTATTTGAGGGATATGAGATGCTACCTCAGTTATGCTAAGCAAAGAACTCTGGGATTACAGAGAAACTCTTGCTTTTGGTGTAAATTTTTCACTTGGAAATGAAAAATGGAAAGTCAAAAGATGTGTCAGAGCTACATTTGTATACAAACTGTGGCATAAGTTGTAAACGATGCCAGTGCTGGAAGATGCGTATCTGGTATAGGATGATATGCGATGGTCTGATGATATCTGATTGTCTGGACAATGGGTTAGGAACATTAATCTGTTCTGCTGACAAGTGTGTGGCCAGAATGATAGAGTTTGTTCTTTTACTAATAACTTTTCACTTTTTAAAGTTTGTGATAGTTGTTGTGGACAGCACAGACAGAGAGAGAATTTCTGTGACTAAAGAAGAACTGTATAAAATGTTAGCACATGAGGTGAGTAGACCCTGTGTTTTCTTTGGTTTAATATTTATTGTGGGTAAGGTCTTCCAGCTGTGGGTAGTGCTGGATCAGAGCTGTCATCTTCCTGCTAGAGGAAAGATCAGAGCTGTCTTCCTGCTTGTCTACTGTCAAGCTCCCAGTAAAGCTGTAAATTAATTCCAAATTACTGAAAAGAGCTCCCACAAAAGTAGCTTTTCAATTCCTGAGTGCTTCTGAAACAGAAGTTAGGACCCATAAAAGACCTTTGTGTTTTTTCTACTTCAACCTGTGTTACTATCTGAATGAGATAGTTTAAGAAACCCCATTGTTTCCTCCAGCAACTTATTTACTATTTTTGATAATTTCATGGTTGCTCAATGTTTTCTGTTTTCGCAGTGGAGCAGGTACAGCCTTAATAATACCTCTTTTAGCAACCAACTATAAAACTGAAAAAACAGCCTGCCTTATGGCTATTGTAGACATCATTCTGTGTGTATTTGGAATTACAGAATTTTAGAGTATAATCTGCTATCTGATAAAGAACCTCTTTAAAATTGAGCCCTGTGTCATGTCTAAAACTGAGCTGTCCAACTCCAATTCATAAATACTGGACTAATGTGTAAACCAAGGAGTACTTATTGTGTGCCCTGGGTGTCCTGAAGACTTCAATCTGTGCGGTGCAGCAGTACTGGAGCCCTGATTTTTTACTGAAGATGTCTATGTAAGCTTGGCTATTGCTGAGACAAGTTTAGTGCAGACTGGATCAGTTTGTATGAGATAACTGAGCTTCCAAATTCAAGTGTCAGAATACAAAGATGTGTGTAAATTGATAGCATTATATCCCAAAATAGTACATCTATATTTAAAATGTAGCCACTGTTTAGTAGACTTCAGGAAGGGCAAAGACTGTCTATGTATTTCTTCTAAGTGATTATGGTAATCTGAAGAGAAGAAAGAAGTGCTTTCCCTAGTGTCTAGAATTTCTAATTTTCTAATTTTTGGTGTTTAAATTAAAATTGTGTTTAATATAATTCTAATAAAGTAGGTGTGGCTTTCTTGGTTGTGTTGGAGTGTTAAATGTGGCCTGAGGAGAACGTTGCCATTGGATCTGCTGCTGTCAGAATTAGAATTTGAGGTGTACTCTTCAATGTGCAGTTGCTAAACAAAATCTGCATCTTCTGTTTCGTAATCTATATAAGAAGATGCGGAAGTTTTTAATTAACTGAATTTGAAATGAGAAGTCAAACTCCAAGCAGCATGAATGCCTTTACTTCGTGTTGGGAGTCTATTTCTGTGCTCCAAAAGCACTCATCTAACAAACAATAAATGTGCCCATTGTTTTACAACGGATGTTTTCAAGTATATTCTGCTAACTCTCCAGATGCTCTGACATTTGAAGAGAACAACAATGCATATAAGCTAAGATGAAAGTCAAATATTCATTTAGAATAGCTTTTCCTTTCAGTCCTTGAAGGCTTTTATTTCTGCTAACCAGTTCAGTTGAATTTCTGTTAAGGCAAAATTGAGATGCCTGGGTCAGTTCCTACTGTTTTCTGGACCAGTAGATTGTTTGGGAATTTTACTGGTTGTAAAAATGAGTGTGCCTGATAGGCGTTTAAGTGAATGACTTTACTTGGCTTTCTGGGAAGACCTTTTTACTTTCAGAGGGACAGATTTTCAATAATACATGCCTGTACCAGTGTAATTCCAAGCAGCTTGAGATTAGATAAGTTTACCCATGCAGTCACAGTTCTCTAAATTGTTCATACTGATGTTTTAAATATTACATGTGCCTTATAGAGAAGTTTTTTGTAGTGTACTTGTTCATGTAGATGTCTATCCTTTGATTCTAAAGCAGTATAAGTGATGATTTTCTACAAATACTGTGTTATTCTCTAAATAGAATATTACTGCATCTTGCTTTACGCTGTCAGGGGCAGTCTTAATGCTTCTTATTGAGTGGGATTAACCAGTGGGCAAGCTTTTACCAGTGCTTAAAAAGTTCTCCTGTGGTAACCTACTCTTGCCCCATGTAAGAACTGCTGCACAGTCTAGTATTTTGGTACTAAAATCAATCATAACACTATAGTAATACATGAAAGTGTGGTATCTACATAAAAGCTGGACTTGGGAGAATGCAGTGTTTGGGATGGATACACAGGCAGGAATGACCTGCAAGGTCAGGGTTAAATAGGAGGCCTTGACTGGTGTGTGGCATTAGTGCAGCTGCACACATTCAGTGATACATGGTGCCTCTGATCACCCTGGACCAAAATGGGACGTTTGGTCTGCTGCATCAAAGGATTTTCTGAAGTTAGGTGTCACTCAGCCTGCAGCATTTTATAGCTTAGAGTTTTTTTGCTAGGGCTTAAGGTCCTCAACTTTGGTATCACATCTTTTGCCTCCTGAGAGAGCCAAAATTGGTAATTTTGAGAGAGAGCTGATTGGTAATAATTTATTTATTTTCTTTCTCCATAGGACTTAAAAAAAGCAGGTTTGCTGATCTTTGCTAACAAGCAAGATGTCAAAGAGTGTATGACAGTAGCTGAAATATCTCAGTTTCTGAAATTGACTTCAATTAAGGATCACCAGTGGCACATTCAGGCATGCTGTGCTCTAACTGGAGAGGGGTAAGAGGTATTCTTGTCTACAGGAGGAGAATCTTGAATCATTTTGTATTTTTATTGTGGTGTTTGGTTTTAACACACATTCCTCCCCTGTCAATAATAATCTTACATAGTAATCTTGGATTTTTTTTCTGAGCTCAGAACATACTGACTTAGGATCAACATGATCTGAAAACCAACTTTCACATCAAATCCACAGTCCCGTCTCACAGTGATAAATTTTTTATGATTTGGGCCTAATGAAGGTGGGGGTGGGAAAGACCTAAAATCTGTTCTGATGTATTAAGAATAATCATAATTAGAGATCACATCAGTGTATGTCTTGAAGTGCTGGGATCTGCAGTCTCTCAAGCATAGATCGCATAGTAAGATCTAGGAAATGCTGCACTCATAGAACATTGTTTCTGAAAATTATTTCTTCAGTGAGAATTACAGATTTCTTGGGAAGAATTTAAGTTGGTGCTGTGGACTTAATCTTTGAAGTTTAGTCAATCTTTGAAGTTTAATCTGAGAAATGCATGTATTCCCTAAAAATTCTCTCTTTTGTTTGCAGACTGTGCCAAGGACTCGAATGGATGATGTCAAGACTTAAGATCAGATGATTTTTAATGACCTCTTTGCACAGACATTGCTTAAAAAGAGCTGTACCCAGGATTACCTTCACAGTGGCAGAATTAATGGGTTAGATGTATTTATACTGAACTGATTTCAACTTTATTTTCTACATAGATGCACACACACATGTGTATATAAATTAAGACCATTCAGCAAAAGAAAGATGCAGTTATTGCTCCAGTTTGATTTCTGGTTTGTTTTCCTCTGAAGATGCGTTAAAAGCTCTGGTCAACCCGCTTTTCAAGATACAGCCGCTTGGAATAGTCCAATGCTGAGCATGGCAAAGATGAAGTGAGAGGAAGGAGCTTTTAATTTTGAGTTTTATTATTCCATTGTAGTCTTCTCTAGTGGAAGATTTTGGCTTCATTATTCCAGTAAATTAGCAAGCAAATCAATGGCATAGATATCAACTTTCCAGTATTTTTAAGGTTACTGATGTTACAAATGCAAAATATTTTCCTGTATGTGTACTGTACATATTTGTGTATATTTATACCTCAATTTTAGGTTAATTGCAATCTGTTCAGACCAGTGTGTAAAGCTGAATCAGTATGTTGACAGTAATACTAATATTTGACATAGCCAACATGTCACAAGTTCTTCTCCTTTGTTATCTGTATAGCTGTAGCATCCATCAGACAGTTGGCTCACCACAACTTTATAAAGAAAACTCTCTCTTAAGACCGTTGCTCGTTTTTCACATGATTTTTCAGTTAGGGAGGCTGCTGTAATGGATTGGGGCATATAGACTCTGAGGTGCGAGTTACAGTGTCGGCAAACAGTGAAAATTTGCCAAAGAGTTTAAAATGAAATGGGCTTTTTCCTTTTTTTTTTTTTTTTTTTTTTTTCCCCTCTCTATGGTAGTCATAGTTGGATTCGATTATTCCAAAAAGTGTGTGTCATGCTGTCCTATTGCTGTCCTATGGTACTGCTGCTCTTTTTTTGCAGTACTGTTCATTTATGGTTCAAGTCTAGTAAGAGTACCTTTAGCTGTCATAAAGGGAAAAATGTCATATCTTTTTTTTTTTTTTTTTCTTAACCAAAGAAGAGGCACAAAAGTATGTTTAAAAGTCCCACTGGAATCTTATAAACCAAATCACATTCTGTATTAAGTGTTTTTCAGAGGAAGGCACGCTTCTCTTTTATAGCGTAAAATGTATATATATATCTATATGCAATGGATGGAACTGGGATGGGGAACAAAACAGATGACACTACTTGAAAAGCTGTAAGTGACCCATTCATTGTGTTCCCACAGAAGTTCCAGGGCAGTACTTCTTGAAAATAAAACTCTCTTGCATGGTCCCCAGGTGAGTTACAAAGAAGCATCAGAGCACTGTGTGGTTATCTTTTCTTCCTGTAGTACCTGATGGGACGATGTCCATATGAAGTTGTTTAGAATTCCTGTTTTAAAGGATACAGGCTTTTCAGTAGGATGGGAGTTGGATGGTTTGAAATGTTGTCAGTGTTGTGAAGGTGCACATAGCCTTAACCATAGGCTCTTTTATGTTGGAGATGGATGTTTGGGGAATGTAGCAAAATGAAATAAAACTTTGTTTAAAATGTCCTTCCCTTTGCTCACACATCTGATAAGGATGAAAAAGACATTTTAAAGAAAAAGCTTAATTTGAACTTTTTAAGGTGCTTATGTTTGGTTATGGTTATATACAGTGCACCTGCCTTCTCATTTGCCTCCTTCACTGCAGATCATGTGGGGAATTTGTGGGGAAAAGAAGGGAGGCCATTTCAAAAGTTTCTGGTTAACAAAGGCAGGTAAAGAATTTAACTTTTTAATATATTTTTGTTATCTCTTTATGATGCTCACTGGCTAGGGAATCTGCTGTCTTTGGTAAACATTTAATGTGTACATGCATATATTTATAGTGCATGCACATAGATATTGGTATTTAACTGGTGTATTGCAAAATGTATAAATGTTTGAAGAAATAACAATTTAATGCAAAGACTTTCTCAGTTTATCTGATAGTATCTTCAAGAAACGAGCTCTGTGCGCACTTGCATATGAAATGGAATTGTACGTTTTCTAGTCTTAAAAAAGAAAAAGCAGACTTGCTTATAAACCTAAGTGTTTGTTTTTTTGAGTCTTACATCTTCCCTTTCATCTCTTTAGTAATGTTAAATACTGCATACGTGTGTCTAAATCATAGAATCACAGAATGGTTTGGGTTGGAAGGGGCCTTAAAGACCATCTAGTTCCAACCCCCCTTCCATGGACAGAAACACCTTCCACTAGACCAGATTGCTCAAAGCCCCATCCAGTCTGCATCCAGTCTGCACAGGTTGTGTGTGTTGAGCTTTGTTTTTAAGAAAATGAGTTACTGGAAGAAAAATCATGAAGCAGTATTCTGTTGCTTACTCCCTCGCTTAAATTTGTAGGTCTTAATATGTCCATGTAATGAAAGTATGGTATTTTTTCACAGGTTTGGCTTATGTTGCAACCAGGCATCTTGTTTACACATAGGCAGACTTACATTGACTCTTTTTCCCTCTGGGTAACCTGGCCACTTCCACTTTCTGTAGCATCTAAGATATTGCATGGTTCACTTCATCTTTGTTTCACAGACCGTAGCAGAGTTGGGAATAACTGCATGCATTAAGACCACCTGTTAAAACAATGACTTTTGTGCCCTAAAGTGTTTATAATCCAAAAATTAAATTGTGTGTTGGATAATGAACAATTCAGCCTTAACGCAACTACAAAAAAGCACATACAACGATGAGTTCTTTATCTGTTTTGTGATCCCCTAGTATCTTCAGAGTGGAGATGTGCTCTTCAGGAGTTAGAGTTAAGTGGTGGTTGGTGCCTACTGATGCATCGCCTGCCTTATAGCATTTGTGACAGGAGCTTAGCAATTGAAGGAAGATGCCCCTTCATTTTAAATGCTGGATTTGCAGTCTCCAGAGGGATTCCAAATCCTCACCTTGCGTGGTTGGTGTGATTGTGTGTTTTAAAGACAGCAAAGCAGAGTGAAAGTGGTATAGTATCATCCAGGCATTGCAGTGGAAGCTTTTGTAGGAAAGTTCACCTGCCTGGAGGTTCTTCATTAAAACAAATGTATGCTCAGATACTAACAAGATGAACCTTAGAAGAATATACAAGTATGTACCCTCAGGTAGCATTGTGGCTGTGACGGTCATTTCCTACACGCCTTGCCTTTTGTGTAAAGCTAGAAATGCTTATAAATTTAATCCCCTGGTAGAGCTGGAGAAGAGCCAGCAAACTTCTGAACACAGAACCCCTTTTCGCATGTGCTTTTTGTTTACATCTCTTTTCTTCTTCCTGTAGGACCTTTTGCATTTTTCTCATAGTTGTGTCCATAGAAAAGCAAGTTAACTTTGCATCAGTGCTGCTTTCAGCTTCACTCGTTGTTGTTTGGAAGTGATTGTTTTACCATGAGTCATGACCTTGATTTGTATTGCTTTTGTATTTTCACCCTGTGTGTGTTGTGTTGCCTTTGCTTTCAGCTAAAGCTTAACCTTAGTTTGCCTTTGTTTTTTCTTCATGAAATTCATTCTTAGGATATTCTAAAGAAAAAGGGAAGGGTCTTTAAAAATGGTTATTTAAGTTTACACTGCAGAATGCCATTTTACTGCCTTTTTTTTTTTTTTTTTTGCCATTAAGTCATATTTCAACAACTTAATACTTAAAATGTTTATTTTGGTTTAGCAGGTAATAAGCTTGGTAAATAATCTCTATCATATGCTGCCTCTGTGACCTGCAAATTATGTAGGTTTTAAATTGTGAGGAAAGGCAGAATATGGAGCTTAGAAAATGTGAACAGGGATCTACATGGCTTCATTTCTTTTTTTTTTCTTTTTTTTTCCAAGTGGCTTAATACCTGTTTTCCTATGCATTATATAGTATGTTCTTAGGTGTAGCGGTGTGAATTTTAAACGTATCTGATAGGCACCTTCTACCGTCTATGCAGCTCAAGTGCCTAAAATTAATTCAGTGGTCGGGTTTTTTTCTTCCTATGCTACAATTTTCATTTTCCCTAAAATAGATATGTTTCTATAAAGGCATCTAAATGTTTGTAAATGAGTGGGGTTTTTTTCTCTCCCTACATGCTGTTTTTAACATGATTTATGATAAATTTATTTGTAACAGTTCTTTCTATCCTCTGCATTCCAAGCACTTTTCCATTTATCAAGCTTCACATAGTTAGCTTGCTTTATAAAAGGAAATATGAAATTCGTCCTTGTATCAGACTGGTTAGCTGGAATTTTTTTCAAGGAACTCTCTTTAAATAACTTACTCCAAGAATACTTGGCCTTGTAAGCATCCTAATGTAAGTAGTTCCTTTTTAATTGGCTAGGAAAACATTAGGTTTCTGCAACTGTCAGACTATATCTGAAAAACTGTTTTCACTAATTCCAATGAATGTAATATTAAGCCTTGAACTGGTGCGTCACTGAGTATTACAGGACGGGAATGATTTAATGTCATGAAGAATGGCACTAAGAAAGAAAAATATCTCTGCATATAGTTGTGATATGTAGTAAAAACTATAAATGTGACTTGAATATAATTGTTGCAGTGAATATATTAAATGTACAAAAATGAGAAATTGGAAGTGGTTGTCACTGTAACTTTTTTACAGTGTGCTTTAGAATCATAAGCAGAAATTATATTCTTGCCTTACTAGGATTTTACTGGTTAATTTTTATATTGTACAGAAACTGTTTTTGAAAACTTTCTTCATATCAGATAGCTTTTATCCATAACAGGGTCATACTCATGTACTACCCTTAGCCTTTTAAGCTAGGCCTTCTGTGAGTAAGGACACAAGCTGGGTATATTTTTTAAGCTTTTCATATTTGTAAATTTAGAAAACTTAGCTCATACTGAATTAAGGTAGAACATGCTGCTTTACATAGAAGGCTATAAATCTTTGTAAGTCATCAGCTAAGTGTTACTCTTGTCTAAATATGTTCTTCATCAAACACTGTGGAAGGTTGAAGAAGTGGCAAAGACTTACTCTCCTGCTGAGACTCTCAAAGACTGAAAACCAAAACACCTCAGATTGGAAATCCTCAGCACTTTTATTCTTCAATAAATTGAAGAATTGGTAGTATATGATAGAGGAATGGTAATCCAGTTTAAACTGTGTCTATATCATGGTTTCAGGAATGTTTTCAGCATGCTCTTGACCTTCCTGTAACATCCTTTTCCAAACTCTTTAATCCTGTGGCCCCAGTTCTGTACTCAGCCTGTACGTGCTGCTCTAAGTGCGAGTCTACCTTTCTGTCTCTCCAGGAATCGTCAAAGGGAACTGACCTCTTTGTCCTTACGCTCTGCCAAGAACTGGATGATAATACTAACCTCCAGCACTAAACCTACAATCCTTTGAGTATAAACTTATCGGATTAGTATACTAATGATGTAGTTATGTTATAGTATGTTATCTGTCTGGTTTTTATGAAAATAACATCATATATATACACTCATGAATCATATGACAGAGTAATATTTCTTTTGATTGCTTGTATTTTGTTCTTCTCTTTCTAAAAAGTTTGTCTTCTTTCTGAAAGAAATGCATAAAGTATGTGGTTAATACTGATACTGCAATAAAATTTCATCCCAGAACGTACAAATTTATTGCTTCAAATTAATACAAGACTTGCGAGGGCTGGCACTTCCTGGCTTGAGCACTTCTGTGTCTGGAACTTCCACATGTTTATCTAAGTAATTTGGCTAAAACTTTTTATACAGCTATTTATTATAATAAAGTTCAATTATGATTCTGTTAAGTAACTTTTCCTGAAATTTTATCAGAATGTGCCTTGAATTGTTTCCCCTTTGCTTCTTTCTGTCTTTCCTGCCTTTTAAAATCTGGTTTTCGTTTAGTTGAAGGGAATTTATTCACATCTTCTGATTCGCTAATGTCTCTTCTCAATTCTTGTTTTCTAATTCTTTGTGAAACAAACACAAATTTGGTCTAGAATTGTTGGGGCAGGGAGATGTGTACAAGTATATATGCACATTTACAGACGGTGTCAGAATTGCTAATTCTTGAGAACCTACCAGTATTTATTAATTTAAGATGCAATAACTTGTCAAAATCTTACTGTTTGTATTAAACCTTTTGTGTATGTGTGTTGCAGTGAAGCTTTTTAAGCAAAGAAACAATTTTTGACATAGTATATGGGGGTTTCTTGGTGTTCTGAGGATGAAGTGCACTGCTCTGCCATACCTGCCATTGCGGGGCTTGTATTAGGAGATTGGCATTTGGGACAAGTTGGGTAGTAAGTACGTATTGGCTGGTTTCACATAGAATGGAAATTAAAATTAATGGTGAAATGTTCTTTTCCTATAAAAATGCTGAATTCCTGTGGTGTACCACTTCTGCATATTCACATACCACCTGCTGGTATTTGCAGCCTTGGGAGTTGTAGGGGATCACAGGTAACTTAGAAAGCAAAAGAAATGACACCAAAGCTGGGTTGCAAAGTACAATTGTCATGGTACTGTACTAAAGGTGTGCTGCTCTTCGGCTCTTTAACCTGCATAGCCTTGTTCCACATGTTAATTTTGGACTTCTTGCTTGATTTCGAACTGTGCAATATTTGTTATCCATGTGGTAATTTTGTGCAGTGACGTTGTGATTGCACAGTCGGATGATGTTAACAGAGTTCTGAGGAATCAGTAAACACATCCTCCCCCCCCCGGTATGAAGGTGCGAGAGATGGAAAAATGCTTTTCCGCATTCTCTGTCCTTTGGCCTCTGGTTTCAGCTATGTGACTAGCTGAAGTCTTCTTCCTTTGTGACACCCTTTTCCCTTTTGGGTGGGCTTTTTCTTCATCTCCTCCCTGATGCCGGCTGGTGTGGCTGTGTCGCGTGTTCCTATACTCCACCCTCCAGCAAAAATCGTATGGAGGAGAAGGAAGGATGAGCTGTCTTCAGCGCTGCGCCATGCTTGGGCTGTCCAGAGCTGTTTCTTTTAACAAAGTTATTCCTTGGCTTTGCTACAACTTTTCTGAAAACTCTTATTTTCCTTTTGATTCTGATTAAATACAAGGTGATTTTAAACACACACACACACACACACACACACACACACACATTATCACGTACTTATTTTTGTCTATTTCAGCACAAGGTTCCTCTGAACTCTTTGTTTCTTGTGCCATGTGCCTGTTGCGTGCCTCTCATCCCCTTGGTGCTGTCTAATCTTTGTATATCACCACATTGGTCCATTAAAAATGCATGCCAAACAAGTATTTCTGACGGTTCTTATTCTGGTGTGATTTTAGCATTAAATACCTTTATTTTAACTGTGCACAAAAAAAATGTTCACCACTGCTAAACTCCAACCGCTTCTGCATCCAACAACTGAGTATCTTGTGTAGAGCTGAAATGAGCCTTGGCGCAATCATTTACATCTGGTGTATGAAACTGTAAATAGACTTTTCGACAGAAAATGCTGTTACTTTTTGGCTTTTTGTCCTTGACTGTATGAAAGTTAAAAGACTGCTGTGTTCTCTTTAATTGTTTTTTGGTTTGTTTAATTAAAATTACAGTACATTTTTTCAATCCTATTGCCGCTTTTAAAATAACAGGTCACGTCATGACTTTTTTCTTGCACATTGGTTTATTTTCTCTGAATATGGCTCTTTAACATGAGGTCAAATTAGATGCAAAACTACTTTATAGTCAATGTCTTCAGGGTTGATTCTTGTTATTAACTTCTTTGGTTTGTCTTGCTTTTTGCCCCTTATTCTTCAGAATTGGAAGGCTTTTTTCCTCCCCTCACAATCTATATGTGTATATATATCTGTAGCCAAACAACTGGAGTCATGCAAAGAGATGCAAATTGTGGAATAGAAACAGTGAAAATTGTCTGAGTTTTTTGTTCATAAATAAAGATTTAGTATAAAGGCTGGTACTGTTGAAGACTTGCTTCTGAGGTCCTTGTACTGTTGAATCCTATCAGACACCCCATTGCTACTTATATGTACAGCTTTGAACCATGAATTAATGGATGCGTATTAGAGTTGTGTAAGCAACTAATAAACCTAACCATTTGTATTAAATTGGCCAGATACTTTCTTCATTTCAGACTCACTGTACCATTTTCAGAATAAGCTTGACAACTTGTTTTTCAAAGTTATGCTAAGCAAATTCGGAATTATTATAATAGGTTTTGCCAGTGCAGCTGCTGCTGTTGCAGTGGTACATGTGCATTGGTTTTAAGCCCGTGGGTCATGATGACTTGCGTGTACATTTCGTCTCATCCTTGGGGAATGGTTGCTTCAGGAGAGTTCAGCTTGCACCACATGAGGTGCTGCAAGTCCTTAAGTCTTCCCTTATTTGTGCAATACGGATTTTCTTGTGCTTCTAGAAAATAGTTGTATACAGTGTACTGAGCAACAAAAGTTGCTTTCTTGGTTGAGAAGTGTTTATTTTGTTTCAAAAGGCTTTAAATGTATTTGACAGTACAGGTTGATGTTGTTGGTAGCGTGTTCCTATAAGCTATAAGCAATAAGCAATATGCTTCTGTCATTTTGTGCGGATTTCTCTTGCCAAAGGTGCTGTAGTATTTACAGTGCAGTGAACAGTCTAGCTGATAAATGAAGGAACGTCTTGAACTTTACTTAATACATGAATCTTGATAAGAACTTCCAATACCTTATTTTTCATCCAAACTGTCATAAAACACCTCTCGAGAAACAAAGTAGGAGAATTACTTAAGAACATGTTAACATAGTAAGGGAAACCTGCTGTCCAAAGGACACATTTAAACTAAATTTTCTCTCTCCGCAGAGTAGCTCTTGCATGTATGAGCCAGGAGCATAAGAGAAACTAGAACTGCTGTGAGTTAAGAAATTGTCAGCAGTCCTTGTGTCGTGCCTACACTTGTGTGCAAGATGCCGCAAAGGAGCCTGTAGCGCAGTTGCTTCACCCAGCACTGGGTTGTGGAGGGTCTTTGCTGAGCTGGGTGAGGTGTCTCATTGGTAAGCATTTGCCTGCTGTGTGGTGTGAGTTGGTAAGACTGCTGAGACCTTCTCTGACAGGACCTCAACTATTCATGCACCTTCCTCTTGCATGCACATACACTCTACTTGTCACCTCTGGGCCTCCACATAAAATACAAACCTGTGCTTATTTATCTGAGGCAAAGTGGTTAGAACAACTGATTTTACATAAAATGTATTAGCCATTAGCTCTGAAGCTTTTCATCTGCTGCAGAGAGAAACTCCTCAGTGTGCAGGTTTTGAGTAACTGATTTTTGAAGTTACCGCTTTTGTATTCCTTTTATAATGCAGGTAAGACATGGAGATAAAGTGGCATTTGAGTGGTCTGATACGGACATTTTGATACGAGATCTGTTTGGGATTTTTTTGGTTCTGGCAGCAGCAGCCCAAGTCCAGTTGCAGATGTTGAATCCTGGTGTTGCTCACCCTCTGGATGCCATGTACAAAGAATCCTTTAGTGATCTGTGCACTAATAAACTGCCATAGCTAAACTGTTTTTGTCAGTGTTTGACTATTCCTTAAAGGTCGACTTCTGCTGGGAGGAACAAGCCCTTCTTCGCCATCCTGTGGACAAGAGCCTGCACCCCGGCAGAAACTTTTTTCCATCACATGTTCAGGCCATATATTCTTACCAGTCCTGTTGCATATAAGGAGAATCCTGGGATAATGCAAAAAATGCATGTATTGGTAAGTTAGGTAGCTCTTAAATGAGATAAGGTGGGAAAATCCTGTTCTTACGTGGGAGTTTTGCTGCCAGTTTCCAGCAACAGCCACTACTTTGTGCTGAACCCAGCGAAGAAGTGAAAGGTCTAGGATTGAGGGCAGCTGGGGCAGGGAAAAACGGGAAGGCATTTGGAGGATATCTGAGCTTCAGCTAATTTGAGATTTAAAATTAACCCTTATTTCTGATTTTCTGAAAGCAAAAAGTCCCTCTGGGTTTTGGCCAACGGGTTTCTTCTCCCCCTTCTTCCTTGTAGCCCATGAGGAGAGGCAGCTCAGCTTTGCAGCCCAAGTAATTTTTCCCAAAGCTGTTTTTTTGTCTGTAAGTATAATACAGAGTATGTGATGTGTTACAGATTTATAGAGGCAAAGCAAATAAAACTACTGTTTCGTTTGTTTTTGGTGGTGGCACAGATATCTTGAGGGTGCTTTAGTTCTCTTCCCACATTGGCTGCAGATGGTGAGGCTTATATATTCCTGTTCACACAGCACAGTTGGACCCATCTGTACCCCGCAAACAAACAATAGCATGACTGGAGCTGCTCCAGAAAGATTATAATTATCTCTGGTTTTCTTCCAGTCAAGCCTTGATCCAAAACCTGAATTATTACCCATTTAGGACTGGAAGATAGCTCAGGAACCAGCGTTCACATCCTGCCCAGCGCTCTGCCAAGGATTTCTTGTGGCGAATCCTTCGGAAGGTTGGTCCTGGGCTGCTTCCTTCCCAGGAGGCCAGATGGGGGCAGGATCCTCCTTTTTATTAGCAAAGACTTTCTAGTAGAAAGCTTTTCTTTTTAGGTCCCCCCCCACACACACACCCCTCTTTTTGCTATGTCCAAGGTTATCAAACACTTTAAGAAATCCCCTTCCCCTCTTCCTCCTTTGCAGCGCTATGAATGCTTGCATGGGGCTTGGGAACCTAATTGCCATAGAACTATTTTTATTTGTAACTTCTGAATAAGTTAGAGCTAAATTGGTATGGGTCAGACTGCTCAAACAGCTCTTTTTTGCCACTGGTCAGGGGGTAGGAATAGGTTGTGAGGAGCAGAAGGAGGGCAGGATGTGGGTGGGACTAAAAGAGCTGGAGATGTCGGGAGGTGGGTGCTTGTGGCACTAATGCTGGGTTAGCACCTGAGCATGCTTTCATACACACTGTAATTTTGATCAGTTTAGATGAAGCCTGTGCCCAGATAGTGGCTTGCTGTTCAACTGAGGTGGGCTGAGTGGCCCCACTCTGGCATAGCATTGCACTCAACATCTTGTTTTGGGCAAACAAGGTAAAACTCTGTGTAACCGGGAATGTGTTAGCCTGATGTTTTAATGTCTAATCACAACATGACAGTTGTTAGTCCAGTTACAGTGACAAGACTAGATGAGCTCTGAAGCTGAGACCCTGCACTGGCAGGTGGATGGATAGAAAGCCTGTGGCCTTTTTATGGCAAAGTCCTATTTATTAGCCTACAACAGGTAATGTTAACAGCTGAAACCAGCAGTGGCAAACTGGGGACCCAGCAGAGGCTGTCACTGATGTGAGATTATGGGGTAAAGGGCATGGGTTGAAGTCCCTAGCATGATGCAGATCATCACAGACTTCAATAGAAAAAAGATGTGAATAATTGCATTAATTAACCCACCAGTAACAAGGGACCCAAAGTGCAGAGCTGCACAGCATCTTAGGAGGGGAAGGAAATCCTGTAAAGGTGTGAAATTTCAAACCTGTTTTTATTTTAAAAATCTGAGGTAGTGTTACCTTTGCTCAGCAAAATACCTCCATCCGCTCCAGGCCTTTGTTCTTCAGGGTTCATAGGCACAATAAACTCAGTATGTGAATGTGGTAGAATTAAGGAAAGTCTCTTGTTTGGGTGAGGTTTGCAGTGACTCATTTGGGGCCAGCATGAGGGCTGGAGGACTCCGGAGAAGCTGTGCAAATGAGGCAGCATCACTCATGGCTGCTGCTTGTCCTGCTGTGTATGGAGCTGCATTGTGGCAGGGACTCAGGGAGCCATGCTGCATGCTCTGCTTGGGGAGACCCTGCGGCAAGAGCAGACCCTGTCCAGTGCTGCCGGGGTGCATGGGTTCCCAAGCTGCAATGTTGTCACTGTGTGTCCTTGTGTGTGACCTGTCCGAACAGATCCCTCTTACACAGAAAAAAATGGGGGAAATAGGACCAGGTTACAAGAGATACAGTTTTGAGTAATAACTATCTGCATGGATAGGATGCGTCACATAAACTGCCTTATTTCCCAAACTGTGGCACATTGCGCTTAACTGTTACTAAGCCTTGGTAGGCAAATGCTGTTGGTTTCCTTAGGAACCAGATCCTTTGGAGGGAAAAGCAGAAAGTGCCTGGGACAACAATGTGCTGAGTCCAGTCATGCCATCAGTAAGTCTGGAGCAGCTGGTCCCTAAGGCAGGGCTGGACAATGCTCAGCTTTGAAGGGAAAGCCCTGGTCCCCCTGGTTCAGGCTAGTAGTGGTGTTTAAGGAGGTGATGTAGCTGCAGGTGATGGACGGCTGTGTAAAATGGTTCAGTGAGTTCTCGCCATGCAAACACTAATAAAGTGTGATGAAATTGTGATTTAGTTCTTGTGACCAAACCAGTGGCAGAGTCCAAGAATTGCTGCAAACACAGAGATCCAAATACAGAGTTTTGACTGAATCCACCATAAAGCCTTGGTGTTTGATTCTGTATTTAAATCAAGTCCTAGAGCCCTCCCTGGTAGCTTCCTGACAAGCCACCCCTTTCACCATGCATGAGGCTTTTCCGAGCAGCAGCTTGTATGTCCCTCTGTCTCAGCATGTGCTCCTTGGTGCTGCTCTTGAGCAGGAGCCATTGGTGCTTGGTCATGTCCAAGCCCTGCCAATCAGTACTAGGTCTGACGTGGATTCAGTGTGAGTTTTAATGGCTGAGAGGAATGGTCTCTACCATAAGGGTTAATTTTTCAATCTTTGCAGCAGTAAGTTTGTTGTACATTTGTCCTGGTTCAGCAGCAGCAGTCATTTTTTCTCCTTCTTAGTAGCTGGTGCAGTGCTGTGGTTTTGACTTTCGGCCTGGGGATAATACTGATAAAGCCGATGTTTTCAGTTGCTGGTCAGAATGTTTACCCTGACCAAGGACTTTGTGAGTCTCATGCTCTGCCAGGGAGGAGGAGGAAGCCGGGAGGAAGCAGGGACAGGACACCTGACCCAAACTAGCCAAAGAGGTATTCCGTACCACAGCACGTCATGCCCAGGATGTAGAACTGAGAGTCCCCGGAAGGGCTGGATCACTGCGGGGTGGGGGCGAGGTACTGGTCAGTGACGTGTTGTATTCTCTTCCCTTGTTATTTCCTTTATCATTATTATTATTGGTGGTAGCAGTAGTGGTTTGTGTTATACCTGAGTTACTGGACTGTTTTTATCTCAACCTGTGGGAGTTGCATTCTTTCGATTCTCCTCCCTGTCCCTCCAGGAGCGGGGGAAAGAAAGGTGGGGGGGGGAAGTAGACTGCGTGGTTCTGATTTACGGCCTGGGCTTAAACCACGACAACATTGTTCAGAGGATATGGGGTTCAGCAAACACTTACTGCTAAGCCTGTTGCACACTGCAATCAAGTAGAAAGAAAAAAAACTGATGGAGAGTTTTATTGTGAGGTGCTGCTGTGCATGAAATGCATGGACAAGCTGATGGCTCTGGAACTGGAGTCAAAGGCCACATTCTCCATTAAATGTGAGATGAGCTCATGAGAGAAAATCCGTAGTCCTGTGCCATGGCTAATGCAGTGGCCACCTGTGTGCCAGGGGTGCTCTGCCCTAGCATCAACAGGAGAGCCCACCGTCACAGACAGCTGCTGCCTCTGCCCCATCTCCTGCAGGACACCAGCTTCAGAAATCTTTCCTGTAGGCAACACAGCATAGAAACAAACAAGGAGCAAAGGATGAGGAATCTTAACACTTCACCTTTAAAAGAAAGAAATAAATTGGTCTCAACATGCCTATGACCTGCACTAGAAAAGTCTGGTTAAGTCTGAGCTATGCAACAAATACATAAATCTAGATCTTTGCTGCAGGCATTGATAGTAGGCTGGATCTTATTCTATTAGTCAATTAGATGAGTAAGCTGAATCCTCAGTCCAGTATGTTAAAAGGAAAGGTGATGCATAAGCTCAGTCCCTCAAAGATATCACAGAAAGAACAGCAGATTGCAAGGACCCGGGTGGGGGAGAGGCAGTTGCAGCTGCACTTGAGGGGAAACAAATAGAAGCATCAATCAATTATTGAACACTGGAAAATGTTTTTTAGCTCACCAATGGCTTCTGAAGGGAGCACACTGTGGACGCTCTTTCACAGGCAGTGGAGCAGAGGGACTCAGTCCTGCAGTGGCAACTGAAGATGCTCTTGGCAGCTCCAAGCTCCATTCCCTCCATCAGGTGGTAGGCAAGGTCTTTGTTCGCTGTGCACGTGGCATAACTTACTAAATTCTGTAATGAGGGAAGCACTGCATCAGCTTGGGAAAGTAGGTGACCTCTTCAGCAAATGTTTTATTTGCTGTACAATTTATTGCTCCCCAAAGGTGTTCAAAGAGATTAAACCTATTGCTGGTCACACCTGTTCCTGCAGCAGGAACTGCTGCTGCTGGGGGACAGTAGCACAGTTTTTGCTGCTTCTGAGTTTGAAAACTTGACATTTCAGCCACTCAGGCTGCTGCTACAGGATACGGCCCCTGTCCTCTGCCAGAAGGAAGGAGGTCAGGTCTGTCACTGGTGCTCACCCTGGGGCACTGCCTGTGCCCCAGCTCCAGCCTGGCTCCCTGTCTGTTCCCATTGTACTGCCCCAGGGCAGAACATAACATTTACCTCTGTTAAACCCGGTGAGGTTCTTGCCATCCCCTTGGTGAAAGGAGCAGCTCTGCTCTACAGTGCAGTAGCTGTTCCGTTAATGCAGATGCTGCCCTTGAGTCTCTGCTGTGTGGTGCTCAGCTTCTTCTGCACCTAAAAAGAAGAGTTGCTTTGAACCTCTGTCTGTAGCTCAGATTTGAGCCTGTAGTTCCACAAAAATAGTGTTTCTATAACTGGAAAACTTTCAAGCTCATAAAGCTACTGCTACCCGTCTTCCTTCAGAATATGATGCTTTTAGAGCCGCTGTCTTAAGGAACCAAATGTAGCAGCCAATATTTTTATCATCTGGAGTAAATATATATATATATATAGCCAGTATATAACATATCCTGACTTTCAAATTTACCCAGCTTTATGTTAAACCAGACCAGTTTTATTAGTCTCTCAGGTATTCATGTATAAAACCACTTTGTTCTGATTTTACGTGAATGAAAGTGAAAACACAATTAACTTCCCTAAACTCCTATCTTAATCTACTTAAACTTAAGCTCTGAGTTGCATGGCCTTGCTCTTCAGTTCAGCTGTATTTTCAGCTTTTCTTCTTTCCATTAAGCATTCAGGTGGAAATCCTGCTCATGCTGGAGGTTTTGCAACTGATTTTAAAAGCTCCTGGGTTTCGCTCTACAGTTGTAGCCTAAAGGTTTTCAGCTGGCTCTGTAATACAAAAGCAGTTATCCCTGTCTGGTCTCTCCTGTGCTAATCATGTTTTTGTAGACAATAATCTTTCTCTAAATCTTCAGTTGAATGTGCTGCTAAAAACTCAGTCACCTCTTCGCCCAAATAAATGCTGACAATGTCACCAAGTAATGTAACGATCTGTTTCAATGACCAGTAACTGATTACTCACATTACTTTTTTGTACCTCAGGATGAGCTTTTATCAAAGACAGTCACATGGTGATTTGATGGGGATTTCGTTGGCTTCCTGCCATGCCTGTGATGCTTCACCGCGCTGCTCCCCACTTGTGCCCCTGCCCTCAGTATTCACCCAGGAACCTCTTTGGTCTTGCTCAGGTCACTGCAGCATCCGTCACCTCAATCACTTCAGCAGTCAGGTCTGGCACATGGATAGAACAAGGAATTGCCTTCAGTGTCTGCAATAAGCAGCCTGGAAGAGAAACACCTTAAACCATCATTGCTGCTGAAGGGTAAAGATTGTGCTAAAATAAGATGCCAGTGTGTGTGTTTCATCTTGGGTCCAGGTCCTTAATGATAAGCTGTTATATCTTATATATATATAAGCTGCTTAAAGCTAATGGATTTCACTGGCAATTAGATAAACAGCTTTTTAACGTAGGAATAATAACAGAAGCCTCACTAGAAGTTGTACGTCACTGTTGACAGTCTGATGGAGATCCTTGAAAAGGCACTTCGCCTGTGCAAGTCCATCTTTAGCCTTGTTTTATTCTGTCTTGGTTTTATTTTAAAAAGTTTTTTTTAAGTAAATTCATAATCTACATGTTTTCTGGTATTTTTAAATGGTGACGGAGATGGGTTCTTTTTAGCCAGACAGGTTTTGATAGCTTTTAACAGTCTCACTGTAGGAAGGACTCCATTCAAACCTGAAAATTGTTTATCTGCTTTTCAGTGTCAAAGCCAAAAGAAATTCAGAAACTAAAAAACAAAAAGTATTTGTTCCATGTTTGTTGCTCAGAAATGTGTGGATTATGAGCACTTCTGCAAGAGTTAGATTACTTTTCAATCTTTACTGCACATTTTGTAAGGTATTCTTGACAGTATATTTCTAGTGCTCTGGACCTGCTGTGGGCTGAATCCAGCCCAGGACTGGCTGTGGGACTTGGGACAGGCAGGAGGGAGCTGCAGAGCTGCCTGTGCCCTGCTGACTGAATGACAGTTGTTGTCCCAGGGTTGTTTGACTTCCAGTGACTTGGTATTTAGGCTTTTATTATGTCCTTTGCAATCTGATGAAAGAGGACCACAGGCCAGCTAAAACCAAAGATGATGTACTGTAATGAAAGCATTTGAACTCAATGTAAGCTCACGGATGTTAGATCATTATGCTTAACTTTTAGATTGTGAACAGCCACATTAAATTGTCCCATCCTTCAGTAACCCCAGTGAGCATATGCTCAGAATGTGCTCAAGTGTAGCAAGGTTGAGATCTCCTCTGGACTCATTTTAACAGGTCCATTGAGATGCTTTGAGGGTGGAGCACCTCTCCTGTGGAGACAGGGCTGAGAGGGCTGGTCTTGTTTAGCCTGGAGAAGAGAAGGCTCCAGGAGACCTTACAGCAGCTTCCAGCACCTAAAGGGGCTGACAAGAAAGCTGGAGAGGGGCTTCTGACAAGGGCAGGTGGTGACAGGAGAAGAGGGAATGGCTTTAAACTGACAGAGGGGAGACTTGCATTAGACATTAGGAAGAAGTTCTTCACTGCAAGGGTGGTGAGGCATTGTCTCATGGGTGGCTGCTCCATCCCTGGCAGTGTTCAAGGCCAGGTTGGACGGGGCTTTGAGCAACCTGGTCTAGCGGAAAGTGTCCGTGCCTGTGGCAGGGGGTCTGGAATTGTGTTGTATTTAAGGTCCCTTCCAACCCAAACTGTTTGTGATTCTATGATATGATGTGTCACAACACATTCCCAAATTCAGGGTAAGTTATTCAAAGTAAGTTGTCTCTTTTCTTGAAAGTCAGTGTGTCCCCCACAGCAATGATGCTAACATGTCCCGCACACACTCAGCATCTCTATGCCACTGGTTATAAGGCAGCAGCCTGACAGCCATGGGGTGGTTTACTTGCTGAAGGCTGCTGTGCTCAGGGCATCTTTGTCACAGCCAGGGTAATTCTGCAGCTGTTTCTGTCCATCCACCATCATTATGTTGCTTTATAAAAAGACCCATGAAGTCACCAGTAGTTTAGCCTCCCAGGGAATCATTTTCAAAGAAATGAGCTGGAAGTCTGCTCATTGAAATGAAAGCTATTTAACAAATAAAGCTTTCCTCCCCCTTGCTCCCTTACTTTCAAGAAAAAAATGCATCAAGAAGCTTGAGTCATTTTTGACAGATAAGTGAGACAATGTGGAAAGATGTATGCAAGAGGCTAAGTAAGACTGTACTTCATGTGCTTGGGGAGGGTCTGGGGGAATTGGGGGGCAGCTACAGCCCTTTTATCATGGGGCTGAGTGGCAGGACCATGGCTTACCTCAACATAAAACTGGAGTTAAGGGCTTGTTTTGATCCTGATAGCATGACACCCAGAGCTGAAAATGCTGCATAATGTAAGGGTGAAGAAAATGAATAATTTCCAGGGGGCTGAATTTCAGTTTTATATTTTTTTCTTTCCTGGTGGTTTCTTTTTCTCCCATCCTTACTGCGAGTTATTCAGGTAAGATCCCCATTTATGTCACTGGGTGAGAGTCAGTGGGAGGACTTCAGTTTGCAGAAGTTTGTTGTGATTTCCTGCAGATTACACCATTGAGGATATAGCTCTTGGGATAGAGTGGCATAATGCCAAATGAATTAAAGGATATTATTTGTGATGGTGTCGCTCCTTATAACAACTGTCACTTTATTGAGTTTAGTAATGAAGTAGTTATCTTACTGCCTAGTGCTGCTGCAGAGCCAAGCAATAGGAGCAACAGCAGATTCTTTAGGGCTGGTTAGTGCTGTTAATAATAGTCCAGAGAAGAATTTCTCAGAGGCTGTTGTGTTAATGACCTTTGTGTTGTGTTAATGACCTTTCATGGAGCATTCTGCCACTGGGAACTGCTTCTGCAAAGTATTACTGGCCGCAACTAGTGAGTAGTCTTAATATTTTATAGACTACTGCAGATTGTATTTCAGGATATGAGAGATCATTTCAGCAATGTAAGTTAGGAATGTGAAGCATGTTTTAATTTTCCCCCCTCATTTTACAGTTGGAGGTGTTAGTAACCTTTCGTATAAATATGTTTCATTTAAATGAGCAGAGTAAAAGAAATTTAAAAAAATGGCTCTCGGATACAGGTTAGTTTGCTAAAGTCTGTAACACTGAAATTTAGACGTGTCTGCTTTACTCCATTACTTAGTCAGCATTCTTCAGGTCAAGAAGGCTACAGCTATGTGAATTGTATATCGATGGGAAGATTAAGTCATTATGGTATTTCTCAAGTATACTCATTGAGCTTTGATCTAAATCTTGACCTTCTTTTATTCTTTAATAGTTTGTTCCCTTCTTGGAACAAAATATGTCCTAGGTGGGAAAAAGCCTGGGGGCATAAGTAGTAAATATTGGATGTATTCTCTCTGTTCTCACATAGGGCATTAACATCTTTCAGTAATATTGGTGCAATTGTTGTTGAACTGGAAAAAAAAACAGAGGTGATTTCAGTATTAAGGGACTGATCACAGGTTTTGCAGAAGGCAAAGAATGTGTTCAGCCCTGTTGCTTCTTCCCAAGTGATTTGTGACAGAGAATGCTTTTAAGTTATAGCTGTGTTTATCCACCCATTTATTGGTTGCTGCTGGGGCGATGTGGAAAGTTGGCGATGCTGTTCCAAGCCACATGAAACTTTCCTGCTGCCAAGCTTTGTAAGAAATAATAGACCTACTTATGAAATGATCTGAATGTGGACTGGGATATAAATGAACCTGGACTGGCTTATGTTTTCTTAATAAATTGTTTTAGCTCAGTTCCGTTAGAAACCATGACACCTGTGCCTCTAAATTCACTGTAAGGCTCTGCTGAGTTCAGTGAGAAGTTGGGAGAAGAATTCATGTACACTGAAACTGATAAGTAGATTTGGAAAGTCAATGGGAAATTAAATTGGCATGCTGTAACAAAACTGGACTATGTCATAACAGCCAGCAGCATTTTGACTTCTGCAGCTGGACAATTCTTTTGTCCCACTGAGAAGCAATTATATTTCTTCCTTCATCATAAGTGCAACAATAACCCAGCTTAGGGATTGAAAGGAAAAAGAACCTTCAATGCTAACAAGCAGTAGACACTGAAGAGATGTAATGGAATGTAGTCCTCATGCCACGATTTTTCCCTCAAGTGCTTTAAAGGGGAGAGACATTACTTGCTGATCATGTACCTACGTGACTCTGGAGGATCTCTATCCCTGCAGAGTAGACCTGTCTGCCACTGCACTCTTTACCCTCTGCAACTGTTCACTGTGTGTCTGTGGTTCTTAATTATAGATCAGTCTGCTTCTAAGATAACATCTGCAGCTCCTCTTGTAGTTGCTGTAAGCTAATGATTTGCAATGATAGTAAAAATAATAAAAAAGGTTTGTCAAAAGATAACAGATCTGTGTTATCTTTATTACATAGTACTAAGGCAGAGGCCTGCCCAAAGGGACAAGTGTTAGAGATAGGATGAGAACTGAAATTCTGGCTGCCAGTCATGGCTTTTTGCTAGCATTTACAGCTGATATTTGTACATTTGTTCTAAAAATACAGAAGTTTATCTTATAAATAGAAGAAAGAAGAAAATATTTGAAAAGAACCTTTCTTTCCTTTCTTAGGTTATACTAAGTTAAATTAATATTCAGAAATCTGATCAATAAAATCAGAGTTGTTTTTATATTCCTGAGGAACTATTCCTTTGGTGTATCTTCTTTCTGCTCAGTACCTATTTGAAAAACCTTGTTGCTGTCTTGGGAACATTAGTAGGACAGATAAATTAGGCTGTTTGACATCATCTTGTTGATAAATGTTTTCTTTAAAGACTCCTAAAGGACCTAAGTAAAGAACAGTGGAGGCTGTGGCAGATACTGTTATGTCAAGAGATCTACCCTTCATGCCAACGACCAGAGTCAGTTGGGAAAAAGAAAACCCAAAACAAGGTTGTTGCTGACTTTTAATTACATGTAAACATCTTGTGGCAATGTATGGTATCTTTTACGCTGTGATTTTGTCTCTTCAGTGTTGTATTTATTTTTTTAATCTTATACGAATTTTGAAGTTTCTACAACTAGTTGGACAGTTAGGTTGAGATGCATTTGTTCATCTAATTTCTCTTTGCTTCATGATACCTCGTAAAGAAAAATAATTAAGAAATATTTGGTGGCATCTTCATGTTCTTTTCAGTTTGGATTTGTGTGGGTTTTTTTTTTTTTTCCTGCTTTGAATCCTCTTTTGATTCAATGTTTTAAATATCCTGGTTGGACACTGACAAAGGTGACTGTGGGAGATTTCCATGAACGGGCAAAGAAAGCAAACGTTCTGTGTGAGAACAAAAGCTGGTATATGATTTTGAGGAGATATATTTGCATGAAGCAAATACAATTTCAATGTATATATGTTTCCTTGTGAGTTCAAATAATATGCTACCTGAAGACGTACGGGCTGGTGATTTTGAATGCTGCTTGAATGTGTGTTACCTAAACGTAAGATGATGAGGGAAGAGAAGCACCTTGGTGGTTTGTTTTTTTTTCTAATGCTGTTCTATGCTAAAAACTTCAGTCTTATATCCAAAGAACATCAAGCACTGGGTTAACGTTTATTTAGATTTCGTTTTGCAGCTTGGACATGTCAGAGAAAGCAGTGATTGCAATCTCACAAAGAGAGTGAGGAGGAATAGTAAACAGAACCTTGTCATGTAGACAGATCTAACTAAACAATTTGGTCAGTGAGATGACAGTTCCTTCTCTGTCCAAAAACGTCAGGAAGCATGAAATGAATTTCACACCAATATTCCTTTCTTTCCTCCTCTTCCAGCAAAGTCTTTTTGACTCATGGCAGTATACTAAATGGTTGGTTTACGTACCATACAGCTATGGGCTTGTGCTGCTACTCACTCTGTATTAATCTGTCAGTATCAAAAAATAAACATGAAAACAAGACACTGTAGATGACTTACTCATGGAATTTTGATTGCATTGCCTCTAAGTATATTATTTGTTCTGATCTAATATTTTCTATTAATACTTTAAGAAGGAGGATAAGCGGCAGTAGAAGATGAAGTTCATCTTATTAGAACATGTGTCCTTTCCTAAAAAAACCCTCACATTTGTATGGTACTTCTATTCAAAAAAGTAACATCTGCAAATATTTGTCTCAGTGGTGTAAAAAAATGACCTTATTACTTTTACAAAGACACAGGCATTGATTCCAACACTTCCGATTCCAGAGAACAGGATCAATGGAAGGTGCTTTTTTCAGTTTGCAGTTTGCATTTATTTATTTATTTATTTATTTTAGATTTGCAGTGAGTTGATTATTCAGCTGTTAATGAACTAGGGAACCATTCATCAGTAGATACTGACTTGCCTGCTATGTTCAGGAATCATCAGAAAACAGTGAGTCTGTGATACGGTCATACTCAGGTTCTTAAATGCAGCTTTGGGTCATTGTGACATGGACACAGTGGTTCAGGCTCGGTGGATCGTTGGAGCTGTAGATGCCTTTATAGCCTCTGCACAGTGACTAACAGTTCACTGTCTACCATGCATGGACTGTGGGAGTTACTCCTCAGTGTAACTTGACAGTTCTGAGGATTAGCCATAACTTAAATAGTTAAATTCCCTGTCAGATGGACATTTTCATTCCTAAGCCAAGACGAAATCAGTGACAATGCATGTGCTCCTAGCTTGTCTTAATGCAGAAGAAAAAAGCTTGGCTCAATGTACTGTCATATTGTAGACATCGGTCCTGGGGAAATATACATATATGTATATATAATTCTAAGGCAGTCAGTTGCATTTGTCAAACCAAACCCTTCATGTTTTTTGTCTAAAAATATTTCCCCACTTGCCACAATACTTCTATACACCAGCACAAAATTTTCCTCCCCCCACTGCAGAGGTCCTGTGCAGCGGCTCCTCACAGTTTAGCCATCCTGTAGGTAAGCTGTTCCAATAGGTCAGCCTGGCTGACTCTTGCTGTGGATGCTCACTCTGCCCCAGATGAAGTCCTTCTAGAACAGCCTCTGTTCTCATAGTCACCTCTGTTAACAACACATCTAAATCTTACTCATCTTGGAGGCCTTGATCAGATTTTGGTCAGGCTTCCACTCATGCTTCACACACCTCATGGCTTTATGTGCTAATAAGTCTTCTTAGTTTCAAAACAATAACACAAGAGAGACATTTGCATGTGTCTGCAGTATAGACTACACCTGAATTTTTTAAAACAGAGAAATGCATTGTTATGTACTCCACAGTTCATATCATCATCTGTCAATTTTACACCTGCAGTTTATGAAGAGAAAGCTTAGTTGGACTATTAAAAATGCACAAGTTCAACTTGTGTAAGCTCTTCCTTGAATAGAGCTGAAGTTCTTGTGATGTGGCTTTTGTGTACTTCTAAGATGATATGCCACTCTTACCACATGATTATTAGTAGCAAGAAAAATAAGGCAAATACTGAGAAATCAAGACCTTTAGGCCTAGGAAAGCATGCAGTTTCCTTTGCTTGCACACTCAAACCCAAGTCTTAGTTACTAGGCTGTATGACAGTTGCAGAATTTGCAGAGGTGTATGGCAGGTGCAGATATTTCTTTGCTCAAATTCTCACCTATGTGCAAAATCTTCCCTGTGAGGGTGATGAGGCCCTGGCACAGGTTGCCCAGAGAAGCTGTAGCTGCCCCATCCCTGGCAGTGTTCAAGGCCAGGTTGGATGGGGCTTTGAGCAACCTGGTCTCGTGGAAGGTGTCCCTGCCTGTGGAAGGGGAGTTGGAGCTGGATGAGATTTAAGGTCCCTTCCAACCCAAACCATTCTAAGATTCTATGATTCAATCATCGTTGCCAACTTAAATGCCATACAGATTCAGTACTGAGCTCCTTACCTCAGATGCTTTTAACACTTGCAAACCCACTGAGACTCCCTAAACTGAGAGAATGTCCCCTTAGCTATTTCAGTCCTGCTACTGATTGGTACCTTTGCACCTGACTTCATCATCAAGTCCACTTGGGATCTATAAGCCAGGTATAGTCAAGCCTGTACAGGGTCTGAATATGATAAATGTTGGGGTTTTTTTTTAAATACAAGGTAATGGTCTGCTACAGTGTTCATGCAGGCATTAAATTGTGCTGGCATTGGTAGCACACATACTTGTCCCTCGATGTGATTACCACAGTTTGTGATAGGTCATGGTTCATTCTCTACCTGCTTAAGAAGACACAATAAATACTGGATAACAACAAGCTCTTGCAAGAACAGCACAGTGAGGGGAAACCCTTACCTAACTCCCCTTTTCACTCTCTTTTTCATTATTAGTGGAGTTTTCATGACTCGCATTTTCTACACCTGTGTCCCCTGTCATTTGGATACCTGGAGTGCAAATACAAATTATAGCTTGTGGGCCTCCTGACAGAGGCTGGTAACAGCTTATCTAACAAGAAATACTCTATTTTTAGGGCTCTGAAGCTTATGTTGTGCTCTTCAGTTAAAACTTTCCTCCCAGACTAAACAGCTTTCATGTTTAAGGCTTCTTGGTTGTTACCGCTTTTTTCTGTCTTGCAGGTTGTATATATACATTATACATTTCACACCTTATAGTCTCCAGTGCATTTTTAGATTTTTGATGGAGACTGCACTCTAAAGAGAAGTTTTGGGCACACAATTAACTTTGGTGAGAGCCTCGTAAATGCTCAAAAAACCCCAAGATTGTTTTCTAATTTTTTTTTTTCCTGTGCAAAATCTGGTAGGCAGAAAGGGAATGGCAAAAAGAATGAGAAGTAACTTACTAACGGGAGTTAAAAAATGACACAATGACATAAATATGTATGAAAATATGTCCTTTTTCAATGATACAATGCTTGTTAAGTGCGGGTGATCTGTGATTACCTCAGGAGGTTAAATATAGTACCCATAGTGTCAGTAAGTTTATTCACTCAAAGGGCAAGACACAGAGAAGCCTGTGTAATTTTCAGTCAAACAGAGGCAAGGATGGATAAAAGTCTCTTGAGTCTTGAAGCTGTCTTCAAGAGGTAACTGCAGGCTTGCAGTTCAGTGATACGTACTAGCTGGGTTTCATGATGTGGGATGTGGCCTTGGCTTATTAAAATTCTTCTAAATTCTACCCTGGGATCTAGAGAGGGATGCACTATAAAAGAAATATAAGGGAAATAATGACCAAGCCAATACACAAATGTCACTAACTAGCAGGGAGGTTGGGGAAAACCAGAATTTCTCTCTTTTGAGTTACAGAGACAAGTGGGTTACAGAGTGGCTGCCCGATGGTCCTTGCATACTGCTCATCTACTGATCAGGCTCAAGGATTAGCTTACATATTTTTCATAGCTGAAAGACTGCTTCCCAAAACAAGCCAAAGGCAGTTCTAGAAAAAAAAACAAAACAAAACCACAGGAGATTTTGTACGTGAATGCTGTGTGGGTTGGGAGAATGAGTATTTGTAGGCTGTTATTTTGTAGTTCTAGTATTACATACCTTCTAAACAAATTTAGAGAAGGTCATGTGTTATTTCCTTCCTTTCCCCCTGGCCCAAGTGGTTACTCTTTGGTAAGGAGGACTGAGCAAACTTAGTATTTTAAAAAGTTAAGTACAAGAAAATATTTTCTCCTTTAGAATTTTTGGCCATTTGGATGCAAAACAACATCTTCCTCTACCTCAGTCACCTCGCAGCATTCTGTCTTTTTAGTTCAAAACCGGTGAGTGCATGCATATTTATGTATTGTGGATAAAACAGTCTGGGGTGGTGTGCTAACCTGTACCAGAACCGCCAGGCTGTCACCTGCAGCAGAATTTTCCTAATGGCTTTAAAACATTTGTCTCCCAGAAAATCAAATTGGTATTCCTGGAGTATTCCATCAGAGTGGCTTGAAATCTGAGTCACAGACACAAATTTTCATAATAAAGCAATTTAAAAAGATATTAAGGGAATATTAACCATGAGTACTCCATTCCTCATGCATGTTCTACTTCAGCATGCAATACTTGCTGATATTTTTATATGAATATATAACATTGATATCTTAATTGTCCAGATAAAGTGAATGAAATGAAATGAAACAATGAGCATAGTAGTTTATTTCCACAGTGAAGACCAATGTATGTCTATACATACGTAAAGATTGGTATACATGTGTTTAGGTATTATATATAAATATACAAATAACATATACAGACAGCTGTGGTAAGGGTCCATTTGTTGGTATGTGTTGCATGTAGATAAAAGCACTTAAGCAAGTGAACACTGAAGTTTCACCAACAAAAGTCAATTGTGGACTTGAGTAGAAATCACAGAATATATAGTGGGTTGTTTTGGTTTTGGTTTTTTTGTTTTGTTTGGTTTGGTTTTTTTTCAGTTTTAAACAAAACTGAAGCTAGCAGTGGTAGTTTTGTGAGAGTTGTTCCCAGAGATTTGGAGCTGAAAGAGAAAAGCAGCATACGTAAGAATTGAAAGATTTGCTAGCAGCTGTGACCTAAGAGCACTCTCCTACCCTCTTCATGTTTTGATGTCAGGGCATAAGTCTTATGTTTGTCCAACCTTTCATTTAGGCAATAATACCTTTGGTTCTTAAACCCCTTCTGTAATTTTGATGGTTTATTCCATGCTTCATTTCCAGCCCTGAACTGCAGCCCTGTCTGCTGCTGAAGATCTGCCATGTTTCACACCAAAGACAGCTGCATTTCAATAGCAGAAAAAGTGGTACTTGCATTTTGCATGTAATTTTGGCCTTCTTCAGTATGTTTCTAAATAAGATGTATCAAATGGCACTATAAAAGAATCTGAAGGGGATGCTCTAGTAACCTAGAAGTTGCAGAGTGTATCACTAAGGGAGAGATTATTTTCAGGAACTTGCAAGAAAAACTTGTAGAGAAAATTGCATCCTGCTTGAAAATGCTTGCTGGTTTTGTCAGCGTAACCATCAGGACAGAGGAATACAAGCTTCTGTTGATACAGTAATTTAAATCAGGTAGTTGGAATGAGGCATAATAACATTCAATATTGTAGCACTAACTATAGGGGTATGCCATTTATAGGAAGGGCAATGTAAAGTACAACTGTTAAGTCTGAAAAAGAGGCCATGAACTATGAATCAAGGGGGATGGTGAGTCACTGTCCATGGCACTAACTTTGGCATCAACTGAAATTTGAGCTGGAAATGATAATAATGAATTACATTTTTAGTAAAAAAAAAAATTTGGCCATTCACTACATAAAGGTTTGTCATCACTTATGTAGATGTCACACTATGCATCTAATCACCTGAAAGCAGTACGTGGAGAAAAAATTACGTTGTTATTTCTGGAGTGCACACACATGAGATCTGGATCACAAAGCAGAAGGTCAAGCTGGCATTGCTCTTGTAAGACTCCATTAACATGCTGTATTCACTTCTGAACATCTTCAGAAGAAGATGTTAAGAAACTGAATGACTTTTAAATAAACAGAAATAAGATTAAAAGGGAAGGATTGCCTAGTGAAGCAAAATGCTAAGTAACTGCAAGCATATAGCTTGCCTAAAAGAAAAAGGGAAGGGTCTACAGCTCTGTGTCTGTGCAAAGTATAAAATTCTTGGCAGTAGTGAATGAGATATGATATTTCATCTGGATATAAATATTAACTTGTAGAAAGCATTTAGGAACAAGAAGATGTCTCTCAAGGACTCCTCACAATTGTTTACTGAATTACATGATATAGTGCATGAAAACAGATCATTGTTGATACTGGCTTTTAAATGGACCTTCTTGAAGAACTAAAGCCAATCCTATAACGTGAGACATAGATGGCCTAAGAAGTCACTTCTGTTAGCATCACTGTGATTCTTCTCCATCCATCATATAATTCTTGACCTTCTGAAATACTTTGTGCATTGGAGTTCCTCCCTTGTTACTTATTCTGTTTATCATGTATTCTTAGTCTTTCTTCACCAGGCATATTGAATGTTAATTGGGTTCCTTGAAAGTTTTTTCTTTGCAAGTAGTCAGTTTTTACATGTTCCTGCGTCCATGTGTTCGGCAATGTAACATTTCATAAGAAGTAATAAAACTATTGACGTACGATTTCAACTTCACTTCCAGTTAAGTTGATAAAGCACTTCAGGTATACTTAAGGAATGGAATTAAGGACAGACTGAGACTAAAAATTTCATCTGAAGTCTAGACTCCTCTCTTCTTTCTCTGAAGTTCAGAGATTCTTGAATTCAGGTAATTTTGGTTCAGGTGCAATATATGAATGAAATTATCTCTATTAATTCAAATTAATTATTATTATCAATGCTGAAAGAAGAAAATGTGCATGGTTTTCCATTAGAGTGCTCCCTTGGATCTGCGTAGGGATCCATTTCAGTGGAGACGTGGTGAAGTGCAAGCAAGCCCTGGTGTGTTTTGGGCTTCCTTGGGAGCACAGAAGTGCTCAGCTCCTTTTTCCTTCATGTCGCTGAGAACAGGTGGCCTCCTCTGGGGTCACCAAGTATATTTAGGGCTGAAACTTGAGCAGACTGGAGCCAGATTGGCTGCGCTATTCACATACGTAATTAGGAGCTGATGCTCTATCAGGCTTGCTCTTGCTCAGTGCTGCTCAGGAGGGAGGACTGGAGAGGCTTTGCTCCTAAGGATATTTACTAGATGTTGCTGGTAAGAACATTTTAATCACATTTCACTTGTTTTCCTTAGAATAGGATCTTGAGCTGTTTAACAATTCTGTAGGTTTTTTGGGTGTAGTCATCGTGCCATGCCCATGGAAGTCGGATTTTCTGTCTGGATGACTAGTAGCAAATTGCAGTAAGAGGAAAGGACCCAGAACTGTGTTTTGGAAGTGTAACTGAAGGTTACAGTAGTGACTGTATAGATTGTATCCTTATATACAATTCTGATTCTTGGGTTTATTCATAAACTTTGGTCTACTTGTTCATACAACATGCCACTTACTGAGTTACTCTTCATGTATTTTAATAGTTAAGAGTCTGGTTTAACAATTTTTTATTTTTTTTTTTGTAATTTTTCTCAACACATTGAGGCCTTGGGTGTCATGGTTTAGTGTGAGGTGTCCCTGCCCATGGCAGGGGGGTTGGAACCAGATGATCTTAAGGTCCTTTCCAATCCTAACTGTTCTATGATTCTATGATTCTATGAAACTAAAAAGGGACAGCATTTTATGTTCCTATATTTAACCTGATTACTAGACTTCACTTGCCCGAGAAGGAATTGCAGTTTAGCCAGCTAAACAAAACCACCCTGTCATTTGGTAGTATTAGCTTACACGGCAAATATCTTTGGACTCAGGAACAGCTGTTCCAAAGCCTCATCCCCTAGCAGCATTAGAAACAGAGCTGTACTCTCTGGTGGAAAATTGTAGCTTTGCCTCACAGCAAAATTGCTGTGTTAATTAATTTGACAGTCATCTGTACTTTGTAGTTAAGCCAACTGTATGGATTTTCATATTTCCCAGGTCTGAAGAATCAGAGAGAAAAAAGTCACAAGAGTTAAACAAAAAAACAACCCAGACCATCTATACAGGCTAATGCTGGGAAGGCAAAAATTGTCTCATTAGCCTAACACCCCTTAAAATATTTACAAACTTTTTCCATATTATGCTTTTACTTATGAATTAATATAGTAGAATATATAGATAAAGCTCCCATTCAAACAGGAGCTTGAATAATGTCATGAAATAGTATAAAATAGTCACAGGAAAATTCTTCACATAATCTTATTGAAACAAACCCAAACCAGACTTCAAGAATTCTCTTCCTCTGTTCTTTAATTTCTTTTATATATTCAGTGAATTCCAGTATTGGTGTTACAACTATTAGAATAAAGTATTTGTCCAAAATTGTAATATATATCAGTATATTTGCAATCTAATTCAATGCTTTCCCACAACAGTCAAAGTAATGCCAGATCTCAACTTTATCTCTGTTGTTCAAGTTCTTTCACTAAGTAATATTATAATAATCTGACTAGTTACTAACCATGACCTCAGGCACTTTATGAACTTTACTAGTTCATCATATTTTCAGTCTTGGGCTAATGCTGTTTTCACACTTTCATTTGCTGCATGACCAGTGAGTGGAGGAGAGACAGAAGAATACCCTCAAAATGGAGGAAGAAGAATATGAGGAAGTTGTGGAGGTAAGAAAATCTGAAAGTAGAAATATTTGTTTTCTGCCTTGTGAATGAATATATAAATCCCTTTAATGACACACTGCTCTGAGCATAGATGGTTGCTTGCTGTTTGCTCTCTGAAGATTAGGGTATGATTAGCTATCTATTAAATGGTTTAATGAGTAAACAACAACAGCAACAACAAAGTTGCTCTCAGTGGAGCAAAGTCTCCCTGGTTCCTGTCATAGCTGTTCTGTTTAAATAAGGATTGTGACCAACCCACACCTACATTGCGAGCTTTTGTAATTACTCTTCTATGTAATTATAGATTCAGTGGGCCATCTCTTTTCCCCTCTGGCTTGCCCTCTGTCATCCAATCCATGCTATAGAAGATGACTTTGGAAGCCACTTTCTAGCCTCACCTCTGTGCCCACTGAAATGCAGAAATGCAGCAGTTTTATGCCACCATTAACCAATTTAACCTTGGAAGCTGCAGAGATGGAGCTAGATTTAAACCTGTAGATGTCTGTGGAGTTGCATCAGGGACTAACTTGCCAATAGGGCATTTAAACTAACAGTTTCTTGTCTAATTATTTAGTCTCAGCAATTTGATTAAAAAATCCCCAGAATAATGACTTTGCTATTGAAACAGTATATGAGATTAATAAACAGTGTGGTCTTACCTGTTGGATTATTACTACTCTGAAATGAAATTATGTGTTATGAAATACATAAATGATTGTAACAAACTGCTCAGTGTTTGAGGAAAAGAAGCAGAGAGTACAAATGTAGGTATCCCACAACTAATTATCTCCACACAGTATATAATGGACTGTTAATTTCAGGCAATGTGACAGCATTGAGTCCTGACTGCAGATTTTATACATTTCACATACTGAATGGAGTCAAGTCAAATGGTTTACCAGTTAAATTAATGTGTTTTGGAAAATAAGTATTACTGTTCATAAAGTCCATTTTAAAGACATTGTATCACCAAACTACAAAGACACCAGTCCTTCATTAAGTTTCCTGTTACCACGTTACTTCTAACTGCCTTTATGCCTCCTGAGCACAATGTGCTTTTTGTAACAAAATGTATATTTATTTGCTATCCGTGTTTATTTGTTGCTGCTGGAATTATGGTATGTTGGGCTTTTTGTCTACACAGCTCTGTTTGATTCTTTGGTTTTACTTTTCAATCACCACCTTCCTGTAACCACATCCCTAGGGCAGGCAGAGATAGTACTGCTTCAGTAGCTTCCCTTGAGATAGTCACAGCGAAAAGTTACAGAAAACAGAACGATAGCATCTGGTACAATTTTAAGGCAGCTTCAGCCTTCCCAGAGTTTTCTTAGCTAGAATTACACTTCTGTATGAACTGCCTATTTTAAACTAGTAGGAGTACTATCAGAAATTCATCTTCCAAAAGAGTAGAAAACTGTTGCTGAATAATGAGTGGCTGAGAAAATGTTGAGGATTTTAAGACACTGCTTTCTCTCTCTCCGGAGTTATTAGGCTGCACTGAACATCGTAGATATTTGTGGTGTGCAAAACCCCACAGTGAATGACACAAACCTTAGATGCTGAGTTACTCGAGGCTTTGTGAAAGGTGGGTCAAACATGGTGTAGGGCCCAGTGAGCAGTAATTGCCTCAAAACAACCCTTGAAAGGTTGAAACCTTGAAACAAAGTTTGAAAAGTATGGGCTAGTTACATGAACCTAACAACTAATATGATTTTTTTTTAGGGCTTGATTCAAAGGGGGTTTTGTTCCCACAGTTTTGGCATGTGACCCTGGCCAAACCATTGTTGAGGAGATTGTCAAAGATAAAAACTGCATTTTACGCTTTCTCCTTTCTGGAAGTCAGAGGCAAGACAAGCACCTTTCGAATAAAACAGCTGCTGCTTACGACAGCGAGCGGCGCACCGTCTTGAAGTGGTTTTCAGTTCATGAAGCAGCGAGGAGCGCCCCGGCTCCCCTCAGCGGCGGGAAGACGCCCTCGTGAGGCTGCCATTGTTGTTGCGTGGCCGCGGGTTGCTGCTAGCGGGTCGGCAGCGGGCACCGTGTTTGCGCCGCTGCTTCTTTCCGAGCTGACTCTGGCTCCTCTGGCTCACGGTCGCTGCGGGGCACAGCAAGCTGCCACAGGCATACAGGCTCACAGGCACAGCCCTTGTGCTTAAGGGTGGCGTTACCCACCGCAGGTTCACCAGGGCCTATGGCTGGGCATGAGTAACCTAGAGGATTCTGGGAAAGTACTTTGCAGATAAATTCCTTAGTACAGTTGATTAATGAACTAGGAGAGATGCTCTGCTGGACATGCTGCTCACAAGCAAGGAGGAACTGGTGGAAGATGCAAAGGTCAAGGACAGCCAAGGCCACAGTAACCATGAGACTGTGGAGTTGAAGATTCAGAGAGTGAGCAAGATAAACAGAATTACAAGGAACAGGCAAAATGCTGAGGTACTTGAAGCCTATTTTGCCTCAGGTTTGACGAGGCTTGTCCTATGGTCTTCCACATCTTTTACCTTCCTAGCAGAGACATGGGAGTGAAGTAGTAGCCACAGCAGAGGAAGACAGTTAGGGTTGACAACCCGTGGGCATGTACGCAGCTCAATAGGACCAGAGAACATGAATCCATGGGTGCTGAAGGAATGGGCTGGTGACATTGCAAGGTTGCTATCATCTTTGAAAGCTCATAGTCAGGCAAGAATGTCCGTGCTCACTGGAAAAAGATGTCATACCCGTCTTCAAGAAAAGCAAGAAAGAAGATCCAGGGGATTACAGGCTGGTCAACCTCACATCAGACCTTGGGAAGGCTACAGAGCAAATACTTTTAGAAGCTATTTCTGAACACATTAAAGACGTGAAGGACTTGGGGAGCAGTGAGCATTCATTTATCAAAGGCACATCATGGGTGACCAAACTCACTGCTTTTTATAATGAGTTCGCTGCTGTTATGGACAAGGGGAGACCAGTGGATGTTGCACACCTTGACTGCTTTAGGAAGTTTCTTGAAACAGTCTCCTATAGTCTTCTTATCACCTAATTTCTGAGATGCGGGATGGGCAAGTGATCAATAAAGTGGGTGGAAAATTGGCTGAGCTCAGCTCAGAATTGTGATCAGTAGTACAAAGTCTAGCTAGTAGTACAAAGTCCAGCAGCCAGTAATTACTGGTGTTCTTCAAGGATCTGTAGGTAGGAAAAACTCTGAGGACAGCATTAGAGAGATAAACCTACCACAGTCCTCTCAGTGTATTACAAAGAACTTGGAAACTCCTGGGGTTTTGAATGCTAATTGTTTCTTTTAATGCAGTCATCATTGTCTTCCCTCTTGTAGTTAAAATAAAATAATGATCCTTTATTAATTACTTGGAAGGAATATATGGAAAAAATCCAGTCATTAATGAAAAAAAACCCAACAAATGTTCAGAATTGCCAGCGATGCAAATGTGACCACATAAGTACCTGTGAACTACAGTCCTATTTCCCTGGAAGTGTGTTTTTAAAACAGCTTAACAGAAGCTACAATTTGCTATTCTGATCATCTGGCCTAACAATGATTTTTTTCCCCTCTTTTTAATAGTATTACATTGAAGAGACAACAATTGAGGAGGATGAGCCATATGAGGTAAAGGTCCCTGTAATGTTGCATGTAGTTTATATATGCGTGAAATTACTAAGTAATGCTAAATTTTTTATTCCATGGACTAATTTTTCATATTAAATACACAAATATCAGTGAACAATTGCTTCTTAAAACTTTATTTCCCTTTCAAGACTGTTGTGGGATGATCTGGAGGACTTCTAGCTTGTTCTGAGTATCCTATCTGCCACTCATTGGCTTCCATTAGAGAGAGCTGTGGCTGTGTCCATCAGAAAAGGACTATCCTGATTTCTATCCCACCCTGTGTCTTCCATTTGCTTCTGCCCAGTTTGCACAGGAGCTAACAAAATGAAGCAACAGGTTCTGTTAATAATAGGAAACACAGGCAGGTAGGTTATTTGGGTAACATTTTGACAAAATCCAATCTTTAATGTTAAAGATGAACAGAATTATCAAGGGCAGAGTTAATTTTCTTCCTAGTGGCTGGTACAGTGCTGTGTTTTGGCTTTAGTCTGAGAACAATGCTGAAAACACACCAGTGTTTTAGTTGTTGCTAGAGTAGTGTTTACCCTGATCAAAGACTTTTCAGTCTCTCATGCTCTGCCAGTGAGGAGGGGCACAAGAAGCCAGGAGGAAGCAGAGACAGGACACCTGACCCAAATTAGCCAAAAGGGTATTCCATACCACAGCACGTCATGCCCAGTACAGAAACTGGGAGGGAGTTACCTGGAAGGGGGTGATTGCTGCTTGGGTCAGGCTGGGTATCGTTCAGTGGGTGGTGAGCAATTGTATTGTGCATCACTGGTGTTTACTGAGAGTTTTTGTTGGTTTTCTCTTTTTTTTTTTTTGTTTTTTTTTTTTGTTTGGGTTTTTAGGGGTTTTTGGTTTTTTATAGTGTTTTTTTCCCTTTTGTTTTATATCTCTCTCTGTTATTCCCATCATTAGTATTATATTGTACTTTGTTTTAGTTATTAAACTGTTCTCATCTCAACCCATGGGTTTTACATTCTTCCAGTCTTCCTCTCCATCCTACCTGGGGAGGGGGGAGGCAGGGGAGTGAGCGAGCAGCTGCATGGAACTGAGTTACTGGCAGTGTGTAAACTATGACAGATATTTAGAAATATATTACAGCTTTTTATAACACATAGCTTCACATTTTGTTACGCATATAGAACAAAGGCAGCAGGAGCCCCACTCTTCCAGTGCCTCTGGAGAATAATTACATGAATTTGATACAGAGACCAGTCAGTCAGTTAATTCCTTGTGGGATTTTTAGGTTGGGTGATGCATAGCCAGCATACTTTGCCCAACAGGAAAAGTGTCTCTGATTTTCTGTCTTGCAGGTGGTTCCTGGATAAGAACTGAGCATCCTTTATTAGCTAGAGGAGATGAAAAATGCTTTTCTTATTAAACTTTTATAACTATAAAGCAAGTAATTGTATTTTTCTTTATTCCAAGGTGGTCACTGAGATCACTGAGACCGTTAGTACAGGCTTCACAGGTCCTAAAACTACTACCTATACTGTTGAACATGAAAAATCTGTTGAACATGAAAAATCTGTTGAACATGAAAAATTTGTTGAAGATGCAGCACCTCCAGTCAGAAAGAAGACAATACGGACAAAAGTGGACCCATCTAAGTTTTTGACACCTTACCTGCAACACAGTAATAAAATGAAGGACCTGTTCAGTGAAGTAAGTTGTCCCATGTCTTTTATTTCTTGAGGAACACCAACTTTAAAAATATTTAATGGGGATTATTGCAAACCTTCATGATACTATTTTGTCTCCTGTACTTTGTTTCATCATATGTATGAACGTTACTTGCCTGAAGTGGGAAATTTGCTTCTTTGAATTAGCCCATCTTGCCCTGCTTAAGTGCATTAGGTAATCATTAGGCCCAAGAAATGGCTAAAGATCGGCAGAGATGTCAGTTAATAGGACTCCTGCACTCTCTGACTTGGATATTTGAGTTAATGATGATAACAAAGACTAGTGTCTATTGAATAGCAAACCTCATTGAATATACTATTCAATGTATATTCTCAATATATAGAGAAATATACTATTATATACTATACTATAAATATATTATTATATATATACTATTTAATAGTATATTTCTCTATCCCTCTACCTATATCCAAGAAAAATCGTTGTGCACAGTATATAGGAACAATAACAAGTCTAAATTCCTGATACAGGATACCAAATTCCAGTTGACTAATACTGTATGATGTCTTTACGATGTTGTGAAGAGTGGAAAACGACTGCTGTGCACTGATGTAGATGGTGTCAGATCCCTTTTCCTAAATTTTAATGTATGTTACCTACCAACGTTCGCTGTTAAAGAATTATGTGAGATCATACATAGATCTAGGACTTCTACCCTCACCCACATATTTTCTGTATCTTTGGTCACTGAACCTAATAACTGTAATTTTATCAATACTAAGTTCCTAAGGAGAATATAATCAGTTAGAGGTGATCTAAACCAGGTTAAATTTAGAAATTGATATTTTGCTATTGTGGATGTAAGGTGGAAGAAAATCAGTTCGCTAAAATAAGCATAACTCTGCAAATGTGATTGTGTAATGCTAATTGGTATTATTGAATAATCTGCCCCAGATTCCTATACTAACCAGGTAAATAAATCAGTAATTGCTGCTCACATTTCTTCCAGAGCTTCAGGATATGTCTTAGTTACATTTGTCATTATTTTCTTTCAGAACAAATATAAAGAAAAATTTAGAAAAGAAAGAGGAAAGCCATATGCTTCCACAATTGATACCCCAGAAATTCGGAGAATAAAGAAAGTGCAAGACCAGCTCAGTGAGGTAGGTAATTGTGTAAGAAAAAAATGTTAGTGAGTATTAAAGAAGCAAATTAAGTCACAATTTTAAATGTTAGATAAGTGATACATTTTTGATGACATTGTGATAAGGCAGTCTGAATGTTTAGCAGAAACTTTATCAGATTTCAAGAGCAAGGAATACAGAGTATATGACAAGTTTGAGTTCTGTGATGTGGGTTGGAATTTAGGCCTTTCAGGAAGGGAGATGTGATGTTTCCTTTCTAGCTGAATAATAGCCCTGCTTCATTGTGCCTAAAGAGGTTTGAAAATTTCTGTTTGGAAGTTACAGGCATGGGAGATGATGGGAATGTCTGTATCACAGAATTCGAAGATTCCACACGCAATGTCCTGCAGTAATCATGAATGTTGTGCCTGGTGAATTTTTGTTGAGGTTAAGTTGTGCGCTGGGTAAATAACCCTAGAATTTTGTTTTTCAAACATGTGTAAACGTTTTTTCATAAAGCAACTGAAAGTCAGTTTCCTAAACAGATATTGAAAAATGCAGCAGCTCTGGTTTTCCTTTCAACAATACACCTTGCAGTCTGGGAAACTGAAATCCACCTACAGAGGCTTCTTAATTCTTTGTACAGTAAACAGGGGGAGCTGAATCCCTGGGAATGGGAACTCCTAAAGCCGAGAGGGTAGTCATCTAACCCAGTCAGTGTTCAGAAGAGTGTGCATTAAATTCTACTCCACTCCTGATTTAGGATATATTGAGGAATGTGATGCAGCATTCCAGATGCTAATGCTGCTGAGCCTGCTGTCAAGCCGAAGTGATATAACTGCATTAGGGTGATTTTGTGCCCAAGTTGCTGGTTTGGCATGGTAATGTGGCTGTGATGGTTTTGGCACTGTAGCTAGTGTTTATATGGTAATGGACTTTGAATTTGAGATATACTGCATAGCATGGGATCTCTGTATTTCATTATACAGGCTGGAAGTACTCTTAGAATGAACTCTGTGATTACAGATGGCGCTACCACTAACTTGGTTTCACATTTCTTGAAACTTTCTCAAAGCTGCATTTCTTTGTCAGTCAATTCACAAAATCCATTTGTTTCTGTGCTCTTAATTTTGAAGAAACAACTAGTCCTAAATGCTTACTTGAATTCATGTTGTGGGTGTTTACAGTAGTAAGTGTCAAAACATTAATATTCTGGTTTTTTTTTTTTAAAGTGTCAGTTTTTGCTTTAAGAATAAATGCATTTGGTTGTGCGTTGACCTAGGTTAAATACCGCATGGCTGGTGAAGTTGCTAAAACTATTTGCCATGTTGATGAAAAGGCCATGGATATAGAACATGCAAAGAAGGTGTCACAGCAAGTGAGCAAGGTAAGCGAGTTTTGATTTCTGATTTTCTGGAAGGGTTGTGAACCTTAGTGGATCGTGAGGTTACTGATATGAATAAAGTTTTGAGCTCAGGGCACTAAAGAAATGCTTATAGAACAATTTAGAAGCACAGGGAGAGGTAGCAGAGAAGCTGATAATGCAAGTATAGATATAATATTAAATGTTTCCAGCTGATGTCTTCAGGCACCACTGGTTTGAAACTTTCACTTTGAAAAAAATCTTTAGAGCGGGTAGTTTATTCACAAAAGTAAATATTTTTTCTAATGATCGAATAACCAATGTGCTGATCTTTCTTTCCAGGTATTATACAAACAGAACTGGGAGGAGAATAAGGACAAGTACCTGCTTCCCCCTGATGCTCCAGAGCTTGTGAATGCAATAAAAAACACAGCAATGTTCAGCAAGGTAAGTAAAAAATATGCCAGGCTTAGGCAGCTGAAATGCAAGAAGCATTCCCAGTCAGAGATTAATTCATAATAAGTATTCTGGCATTTTTCTGGTTTTTAGAAACTCTATACTGAAGACTGGGAAGGAGACAAAACATTATTCTATCCATACAATGATAGTCCAGAGCTCAGGAGGGTGGCTCAGGCTCAGAAGACTCTGAGTGATGTATGTATTAAAGCCTGGTTGACACTTGGGTGACTGCTACGGTGTAACCTGGTAGACTTCGTGGGTGACTTGGACTAAATATAAACTTCATAATGGAACAGAAAATGAAAATGTGTAGGTGTGCACTGATAGTTCTGATAGCAGTGCTATTTCAATAGAAAAATATGTATTCTATATTAGAGTATAAATCTGTTGGCAATTTGGTGCTGGATTATGAATGAATGAAATAATTAATCATTAAAAATTTTCTGAGGTAATCGTTGAGAAGACTCTGAGTATCTCTCAAAAGTGTGGGCAAACTCTCAGGTTTGGCTGTAATCCCAGTTCATTGTCATGGGTCTACAAATCTGTCTCTTTTAAGAAAAGTCAGGAAATTCATGAGGCTGTTTGTGAGGCTGATGCTTGGATACATAGAACTCTATAACTGAGGATCTCAGGTCTCAAAGATTTTGGTGAATTTTGCAGATGTTCAGAAGTTCACTATTCCATGTTCATCAGGAACAGCAGAGTAATATACCTGAAAACTTTTCCATGGGAACTGATTCTTTTCCACTGTCCCTTCTCAAAAGGCTTCTCAATAGTCTTCCAGAATACACTTGGTTGAAAGAGCTTGTGCTGCAGTAGCTGTGGACAGAAGTGCTTTCATTAATGGTGGTGTTAGTTAAGAGTATATGTCCTGATGCTTAGTTACTGTAAATGTTAACTTCTTTCATATTTTCAGATTGTCTACAAAAAAGGGCATGATGAACAAAAATCCAAATATACTCCTCTGCCAGATCCACCTGATGTGGAACAAGCCAAGAAAGTGACAAGGCAGCTGAGTGATGTGAGTAGAATGCAGTGCTCTTCTTTCTTTCTCGCTTTTGGAATTAGAGAGGCAAAAAGTACCTAGAGACAGGGAAAGCAAAAGAATAGACCAGAGCTCATGTGTGAAGACCCCTTCGATTTTCAGTGGCAGCAGTCAGTTCCTTTCTTCTTCAGGTGTCTCATAGAAAATCCTGCCCACTCTTAGGTGAAAAGCAAAACTTTATTGTTGTCAGTGAATTTAGTTTTCACAAAATGTTTCTGCTTCTACCATGCACACATTAATTTCTATTCTCCCTCTTTTTTTTTGTCTCCTGCTTTACACTGTGTTTACAGGAGAAAATAGTACACATTAATTTTGCTGTTCTCTTAACTGTAAACAATGACATGTAAATATATATCTAGTTTTGGAGTGATTTACTTGCTCAAAGGGAATAACCCCATTTTGCTGAAAAGCTGCCTAGGTCAACTGTGCAGAATACGTTCTAAATGTTTATTTCACTGTCAAACCTCTGTACACATACATATCCTGAGCGTTCTTAAGTCCATGGATACCAATCAGTGGAAATGTCTGGAAACTTAGATAACTGCTTCTTGATTTGCACCTGAATTAACAAATAATATTGAACATTCAGTTCCATAACTATGTGGCATCCAAAACTATGTGGCATCCTAACTGTGTGACAAAGACTCTGACACCAGTCCTTGTCAAAGAATCTTAGGTATACTTAGAATAAAACACAGCTGAGGATTGCAGGAGGTGAAGTGAAATACAGGAAACCCAAGTTTTGCTGAGGAAGCTAGAACTAAGTTGCATAATCTTGTAAATAGGATTTTAACTCAGTTCAGAATTCAGCTATTATGAAGGAGACATGCATGATTTTATTGCTGTATGTTGAAAGTGATTTTCTGTTTAAGATTAGAGAGTTAAAGTATTCACTTATGGTTTCAAAACCACTAAGAAAATATTGTGAACCCATTTGGAAGGTGAAAATATTTCATGTAGAGAAAATTTCTTTAGTCTCATCCTTCCATAGCTTAAAAGCTAAATTGTCATCAAGAAAATTTCTAGAAGTGTGAAAAGCAAGATCCATATTGTAACTCTTTGAAATGAATAAAATAGTAAGCTATATAGGTATCTCCAAAACAATAAAATGTAGAACTTTTAAAGGTTATTTTTGGCATATATGTTCTTTATCAATTTGGTAACAATCAAAAAAGCACTGGAGAAGTTGTATTTTTTATGATAAGCAACTGTGGCTGAAAATGTATTTGGAACACTGAGTCAAAACAGGAACTGTCTGTTCAAACAGTTGCTGCTTGATTTCCGTGTGCTTGAATGTAGTCTAATGGAAATCACATACACCAGGCAATTCATATATTAAAGGGTTTGCTTACAACAAGTTTCAGCAGCAGTAACAACGAATTCTGGCTTAACCATGGGCAATACTATGCCCCAGTGTTATGTGACCAATGAGAAAACAGAACTAAGTGAATATATTAGTGATATCTCATAGAGAGATTTTCTATTAATAACTGTCTTCTAGAAGAGGGGACTTATTTCACCTATTTATCCTTTTTTGGTAAGGCAAGGTGCTGAAAGAAATAACTGAATATTGAAGTGAATAGGCCAGATCACATTTAAGGTGCATTAACAGTAACTGATAAAGTGATTGTAAGGCAGATACAAAATGTGAAGCAACTTTAAAAAGAAGACTTTCAAAAACAAATCTGTCAAGTGAAAATTGAACTGTATCTCAGGCATTAAGGCTTTTTTTTTTTTGTAATAGATTATTTACCATGAGGACTATAAAAACAAGATCAAAGGCAAATGGACTCAAACTCCATGCTATGATGTTGCAATTGCAAAAATGAACGCAGAAAATCTAAGCATGGTAAGTGAATTCCTCAGAAAATCTTGATGTGAACAGCTTTATCCTCTGTTTATGTTAACCTGGAGAATACTGATTACTTTTCCCTGCTCCATTCGTAGTATTTCTCTTTTCCTAACTAAGCGACTTCATGGATGTCTGATTTATAATGTAAGTGCGTTGTTGTCTGCTCACCTCTGTTCCTAACAGAGAAAATACCAAGAAGACTTTGAAAACATGAAAGACCAAATCTACTTTATGCAGACTGAAACTCCAGAATATGAAGCTAATAAGCGAGTTTCAAACAACATCAGTAAGGTATGTCATGTGGTTAGCTTGAGGGTAGTGCTGAAGTCAGGCCAGTTTGTGCTGAAACTGTTTTGTCAAGTGTCAAAAAGTATTTTCTTACATGCAAAACATGTATTCTTGTGTGCTTTCCCCCAGGAAGCTCCTAGCCATGCTTATGGTCTTCCACAGTAGCACCCATGAAATAGAATTTTCTTTCAGTGAAGTAGAATTTGCTTCATTGTTTGTTCTAATGATGTTATGTACCGAACTTTTAGTTGGAACAAATTCATACTGTTAACCAAGACCAACTTAAGCTAGCTGAATTTGGATCAGTATTTTCATATTTATTCATCCTTGCTCAGTGAATTTCAGTGACCTTGTGCTTTATTCAAAGTACAAAGTTTGGCTTCTGCATTTTCTGCAATAGTATATGCATCAGCAAAGACAATCTTATGTCATTATTTGTAAAAATATGACTATTCTGAGATGTCAGCTGATATTTGAAAAATTACAATGTTTGGAGAGGTGCTTAGAGGTGGGGACATCTACTGAATAGCTTTCACTTATGTTGTGATCCTGCCTCCCATCTTATCATCCATGCCCTCCTGTGATCTGAGTGCCTTTCATGGTCCTTTGCCATGATGAGTCATAGAATCATAGAATAGTTAGGGTTGGAAAGGACCTTGGAAAGGACCTTGAGATCATCTAGTTCCAACCCCCCTGCCATGGGCAGGGACACCTCACGCTAAACCATGTCACCCAAGGCCTCATCCAACCTGGCCTTGAACACCACCAAGGATGGAGCATTCACAACCTCCCTGGGCAACCCATTCCAGTGCCTCACCACCCTCTCAGTAAAGAATTTCTTCCTTATATCCAATCTAAACTTCCCTTGTTTAAGTTTGAACCCATTACCCCTTGTCCTGTCACTACAGTCCCTGATGAAGAGTCCATCCCCAGCATCCCTGTAGGCCCCCTTCAGATACTGGAAGGCTGCTATGAGGTGTCCAAGCAGCCTTCTCTTCTCCAGGCTGAACAGCCCCAACTTTCTCAGCCTATCTCCATACGGGAGGTGCTCCAGTCCCCTATCATCCTCGTGGCCCTCCTCTGGACTTGTTCCAACAGTTCCATGTCCTTTTTATGTTGAGGACACCAGAACTGCACACAATACTCCAAGTGAGGTTTGACGAGAGCAGAGTAGAGGGGCAGGATCACTTCCTTTGACCTGCTGGTCATGCTCTTTTTGATGCAGCCCAGGATGCGGTTGGCTTTCTGGGCTGCGAGCGCACATATGTCAAAAACCAGGGGAAATTTTCTTGAAAACTTCAACATAGTACAGGTTTGTGAGCATTTGGCTTTTATTACTGATTTTTAAAACCTCACCCTTTTTATTTTTTTAAAGGTAAAATACAGAGCAGACTATGAAAAGAACAAAGCTATTGCAGATTATAACGTGCTTCCTGCTACAGAGAACCCATTGCTGAGGCAATTAAAAGCTGCAGGAAATGTGCTGAGTGATGTAAGTATTATCAAAGTACAGCTGGATGTTTTTTAGTCATGTACAATAAGTCATCATTTCTTCACAAGGCTTCTCCTTTGGATCTCTTAGTATTTCTAGTTTTATAGATCGATATTTATCATGAAATACCACCCACAAGGACAGTATAGGTAAGGCGTCATTTCTTCAAAGCAGAATGGAACAATAGCTGTAGCATATTTTGGGGATATTTAATTATTGAATAGTTCACTTAGATCTCTCTGGAAAACAAATCACTAAACGACAGCTCTTCCCTTACTGTTTTAAGGAACTTCAACTGATGGCAATAGTGATAAAATATGTGGTACTTATCTATAATATTGTATTCTGGTTACTCACTGTAATGTCTTTCTCTGTCTCTTCTTGCTGTTTGCATCTGTATGGAAGTAGACTGCTTATTTCTAAGTGTCAAAAGTTCAAAACCCCTTAGTCAGGCCTTTCTGTCTTGCATTACAGACCTAATAGTAACCAAAAAAAAGTTTTTTTTTTTAAATCATTAGGAAAAAGTGCCATCTGTTTTTTAGTTTTCTGGGAAAGCTTTTCTTTGGAATTGTTTCACCCTTTTACTCTTGCAATTTTGAATGTGTTGTGAGTGAGTTGCAGTGAAATATACTTCATTATCTGACATTGTTTTCTTTTGCAGAAATTATACAAAGAAGCCTATGAACAGTCAAAAGGAACCAGCATTAATTACTGTGACACACCAAAGTTCCAAACTGATAGTGTTCTGAAGAATTTTAGTGATGTAAGCATTTGATTTATGTTATGTTGTTTAGTACTGACACTCCTGATTACTTTTGTTTATCAACTCTTGGCTATTTTTCCAGGTAAAATACAAAGATGCATATCAAAAGAATATTTTAGGACACTATGTGGGCAGCTTTGAGGACCCACATCAGATACACTGCATGAAAGTTGAAGCCATGAAGAGCGATGTAAGTATGGCTATCATGCTGTTTTCACCACCATGTTGTCACGTCAGAGAAAGCTCATGACATACAGAAGTGGCTTCTTACTGAATGTTGATTTTATTCCTAGAAAAATTACAAAGCGGAGTATGAAGAGGAAAAGACAAGATGCTACTTCCCTCAGACCATAACTCAGGAGTATGAAGCAATTAAGAAGTTAGAGCAGTGTAAAGATGTAAGTATGGGACAGTAATGGTTATCAAGTAGCCAACGACATGCAGAGTATCTGTGCCTCAGGCACATAGAAATTTACAGAGTGATTCTTCTTAACTTTGATGATTTTTAATTTAGTCTTATTAGCATATATGACTCGTAAAAACCATGTTCAGCTGTATTTTAGAGCCTTTTCTGACATCTAGTGATCAAGACAGATATAGCATAATCTTTTTTTTTTTAACAACTAAAACCATAAAATTGGAGTAGTACCAAACTGAATTAATGATCTTCAAGCATTTACCTGCTGAAGTTAACGTATTTTTCCATTAGTACATTAAAGGTACTTTATTAATACTAATTTTATTTACTTTGTCAATACTTGGAAAATGCTGCATATATTCGTATATAATATGCTAAAATGAATAGACTATAATATTTGTAATGTATTAATATGTATGCCATACATTATAATATTTATATACCTATTAAAATATTTTACATTAATACTTTAAAAAACTTTAAAAAATTATTTGCTGTCTGATTATGTTAAAAAGTAACATGAGAACTATTGTGCAGGACAGTGCTTATCTGCACACATGCCACAACTGTTAACTATCCTAAGTAATGCAAGATTGCTATGTCTTATAAGATAGTTTTGCTTGTTTGCATTTTCTGCAAATATGTTTATTATATTCCTTCAGCACACCTACAAAAAGCATCCTGATCAAACCAAATTTACTCAAGTGACTGACTCTCCAGTACAGAAGCAAGCAGAGATCAATAGCAAACAGCTGAGTGATGTAAGTAATCTTAGGAAATATGTTGCTGCACTCTGACATTATCAATTTCTGCTCTCTTGACTACTTTTACTTTATCATCCAGTTTTAAGAGAACTCCTGAAATGAATGTGTAGGTGAATATGTGCGCATATGCACACATGCACGAGCACAAAAACCTTTATGTGTATTCATGGTTCTGTTCCAGTGGGAGATCAGCTGGAAATCAGGTTTTATTTTTAGTTTTGCAGTTGGCTGTTCATGTCAATTTTTAGTATGTATGTTTGTAATTTTATGTCCATCATTCTCAATGTATTCACACCAGTTAAGTCAATGAGGTTTATACCACTCACTTAGCAAGGACTAGGATTTCATCTGTCTGTCTTTGTGAGTGGGTAACATGAGATCATAGAATCATAGAATAGTTCCTTAAGCTGTATCACTCAGCATTATTAAGCATTTGCAATCTCTAATATTGTGTTGCAAAATTTCTTTCATTTTTTTTCTTTCTAGATAATATATAAATCCAAAGGTGAAGAAATTATTCATAAGTACCACCTCCCTCCAGATGTGCCTCAGTTTATACAGGCTAAAGTTAATGCCTACAATATTAGTGATGTGAGTATATTTTGAATCTAAAGTTATTAATTCTACTTACAATGCGAAGTTTCTGTTAGCTAGTAACTGTTTATTAAAACTTCACCTTTTCTCCTAGAACTATTACAAAATGGGATTGGAAGAATTAAAATCAAAAGGATATGATCTAAAAAGTGATGCTATTCCTATCCAAGCTGCCAAAGCTGCTAGGCAGGCTGTCAGTGATGTAAGTATATCCTTCCTGAAGGAACTGTTTAACTCACAAGAGTTTATACTTAAACAGCGTTTGCAATTCTGTTTATTAAGGACACATAGGATAACTTTATTGCTTTTTTTGAGCATGTTATTGGATGTATTTAACACAGCTGTATTTTCATGGTGTTTCAATACGTATTTGTATAATTAAATTTAGAAAAGGCTTTTTCATTATCTAATTCTCATGAATAAATAGGCTATCTTGCGCTCCAGTATGGTTAAGGCAAATCATGACGAGTAGGTCAGTAAAGACAGCTCTATGAGCAATGGACCCCTGAATTCTCCCTGTCATGAATTATAGGCCTAATCATAAATTAGATGGAAGACTCTAGGGCATCACTGGATTTTTGGTAGATTTTTGGGGATGGTCTTGCAGAGGTCCCTTAGTGTTTTAGACTTCTCTCTTACAACCAGGACAAGTGAGACAATGCTACTTTGAAAGCTAGCTAACTGATTTGTGTATCACTGAATTGTAAAGAGATACATGTCTGGATTTATTAAGATGTGTGGTATACTCTTTGTAGAAAACAAAGGGTAGCCTTTGCTTTTAATTACTTACTGCTAAGTTACTTAGATGATATTTTCCTTTTTCTGTTATATTCTAACAGGTTAACTATAGAAAAGCCTATGAACTTGCCAAGGGTAAACTTCTTGGCTTCAGGAGCATCCAAGACGATCCCAAACTCGTTCATTCTATGAAGGTAGCCAAGATGCAGTCTGAGCGAGAGTACAAGAAGGATTATGAGAAGACAAAAACTAAGTACAACATTCCACTGGATATGGTCAATGTTGTTGGTGCCAAGAAGGCTCAAGAGATTGCCAGCAACACTAATTACAAGAACCTCCTCCACCATTATACTTACTTACCAGATGCAATGAATGTGGAGCTTTCCAAGAATATGATGGAGATTCAGAGTGATGTAAGTAAAACCTCATGTGAACAGATTTTTGTTGAGATGCCTCAAGCAAGAACTGTGAAGACTCAGGAGAGGTCCCTGAATTGTTTTTAAAACTTCATAACTTTTAAAACATTGTTTTCACTCCTTTATTAGAATGTGTACAAAGCTGATTATAATAACTGGATGAAAGGCATTGGTTGGGTTCCCATTGGATCACTAGAAGTAGAAAAAGCTAAAAAAGCTGGAGATGCCTTGAATGAAAAGAAATACCGCCAGCATCCGGACACCATTAAATTTACAAGTGTGATGGACTCTCCAGTAATGGTCCAAGCCAAACAGAATTCAGTTCTACTCAATGATGTAAGTAGAGAAAGAAATGGGTGTTAAGGTAAAGATATTGTAAAGACGTATCTACTGAAACGTTGGGAATTGTCTGTAAAATTTTTTAAAGTACTATTAGCCTGAAAGTGTTTCCCTATGTTGTCATTGTTTTGTGCTCTGATTTGCCTGGGAATAAGGTCTGTATATCATTCTGTATAGGTCTGTAAATCTCTCTGGAAATCATGTGGCTCTTTACGTTCACATGGGTTGATTCCACCCATTTGTATTCTAAGTACATTTGAAATACATTTTATTTAAGAAATGTTAAATTTCCAGGTTGTTTATTTCTGTTTTACCACCTGCAATAATAAGTTAACTACAGAATGTTTGACAAATCATAGTATGTCAATCACTATAACCAGGAATCTTTGTTTTGTGTTGCTCTTTGTTATCCTGTTCTTTCAGAAATGTGGCTTTATTTCCATTAAAGGGCTTAATTTTATTGAGTAAAGACTTCATGAAGCTTTTATGATGCATTCCTCAGTAAGATTAACAATTCTGTATGAAAAGTGCAGCCTCAATCTTTATGAAATATGTGGCAATGTACATTTATTTGCAAAATCAAATGTAAACCTTCAGTTAATTTACAGTAACCTATACAGGGAAAGAAGGATTTATTTCTGTATCATATATTTTACAGAAACTATATAGATCTTCTGGAGAGGAAGTTAAACATAAATATACTCTGACCCCAGATTTTCCACAGTTTATCCAAGCTAGATACAATGCAGCTAATATCAGTGACGTAAGTGACTTCTTTACAACATTTTTTACACACTGTTAATGAATTTTTGAGTAATATGTTAAAGATTGCAGATTCCTTTCACAGATCCCAGTTCTATATAGTCAGCTTCTATCGGTGTAATTTTTCATTCTTTGTGTTACTTGGATTTCCAGCCAGATATCATTTAATTAATTTAATTAATAGATAAATCTGTTCTTATAAATGAAGACCGATGGTTGTATATGATCCCTACTGCACCTGCTTCTAAAGAATTGCCTGGAGTAGCTTAGGAATAGCTTTGACTTGCATATAGGTCATGTGATTACTAAGTTCTCTGGAATAATATGGATTTTCTTTTTTAGGCTTATTATAAACAAGGCTACCATGATCTAATAGCTAAAGGGAACAAGGTGTCTCTTGATGCTATTCCAATTACTCTAGCCAAAGCTTCGAGAAACATTGCTAGTGATGTAAGTATCTACTCCAGGTATGCTATCCTACATTTAGTAGAATGTTGTCCCTTACAGGCTGTCTGGTAGACACCTCATGTGTTGCACAAGTCTCAACTAGAGTCAGCATTATGAAAAAGTGATTCTTAGTCTTTCCCAAAGGCCTAGTTTGCACAGAACTTATTTTATGCTCATCTTGTTTGCTTTAGATAGACAAATGCTTTTGTACTATGTTTCTTAACCCACTTGACACAGGAGAAATAAAATCGGTAGTTCTTGCAATCATTCTGTGACAAATTTCCAGAAACACACTATGTTGGCACCTATTTACAGACAACAAGACAACATGTGTTCAGGGTGCTTTTGGTTATACAGTGGAATGTGGCTTATACATGAATCGGAGGGCCATGTAGTACAAGTTGTGTGAGGTGGGATATGTACTGGTGGTTTTGTATAACTAGAGGAAGCTCTCCAGTCATATTCCGTTTGTTTGCTATTGCTTTCAAATGACTGAGGAGGATTGTCTCAATTATTCTGATATTTTTCATACACCTTTCTGCACAGGAATGCTTAGGAAATGTTTTCTGTTACTTGAAAGAAAATCTAATACTGATAGATCTTATTGTGGTGCACATAACCTGTAGTGTACAGGCTTAGATGGTGCAGCAAGAAAAGCTCGTGTTTGTGCCAGTTAGGAGAGTTTATCTTTCTGAACTGCTTGCAGCTTCTTTTTCCAATCATGGTTGTGAGAGCTTTTGCGTTAGTGTGGACATAGGTAGCCCTACCACTCTCTTTCCTCTGTTTCTAGTATAAATATAAAGAAGCATATGAGAAGGCTAAAGGAAAACAGGTTGGTTTCAGAAGCCTGCAAGATGACCCTAAGCTTGTTCACTACATGAATGTAGCAAAGATTCAGTCTGAGCGCGAGTACAAGAAAGACTATGAGAAGACCAAGACTAACTATCATGCAACTCCTGACATGTACAGTATCCAGGCGGCTAAACAGTCTCAGGATGTAGCTTCTAATGCTCATTACAAAAAACTGATCCATCACTACACTTATCTGCCAGATGCCATGGATGTTGAGCTTGCAAAGAACATGATGCAAATTCAGAGTGATGTAAGTATTTCATTGATAGCAATTTCATGGATGTTATCCTGCATACTGTGACGATAAAGTATGAGTTTATATTTCATTAAAATTGCCATTCCTGTATTGGAATGATCTATTTTTCTTATGTCTTGGAGAAGATATAAGTTTTATCAGCTGGTGGCATTTAGAAATACCTAATTGCAAATGCATTCTTATCAACAGGATTTTGACGCTGGCATATCAGTGGAGAGCTGAATTCTGGAATGCTGAATTCAAGCTAATTTTCACCCGTCCCATCCCCCACACCCCCATTTCCTGATGAAACTTTATTTTGCAACTAACGTAATTTTGTTTTATTCCTTAAGACTTCTTTTAAGTTGTCTTGCTTTTTTATTGCATTCTTATATTGGAGATAGGTAGGATAGTGTAGGGGGACTATTGTTAACCACTTAGGATGAAGGAGTGGGCAAAATGAAGCTATTGATATTGTTAGAAATACATTCTGGAGATCTCTAGTATAGAAGATGTCTCTTCGGAGCTTCTTGGTCCTCCTTGCAGATACAGTTTCAAATGTTGACTGGGCATACATAGTTGCACTCCGCACCTCTTTGTATACTGCAGGATTTGACTCTCTGTGGATCCCTGTGGAGGACCACTCATTTTAGAGTTAGAACATGGAAGGATCTTAAAAAAAGAGTGTACACAATATCCTTGCATTCAGACTGTGCATTAACTTTGTCTGAATGTTTATATGGGATAACCTGCATATTTTGTAGCTGTGATAAAGTTTTCACTTGCAGTCTGTGGACTCTTCATAGTTTACTGTAGGAGGAACTATAAGAAAAAAATAAAAAATTGAGCCTCTGTGGAACCTCTGTGTAAGGCCAAGTCTCATAGAGTCTGCTGATTCACAGAACAAATTAAACAGTCACCATACGGTAGTTCAGAAGTTACTAAGAATTGAAGGTTGGTGAAATTTTTCACATAGGTGAAAGAAAAGGATGGTTAGTAAATACTGGATTCATGAATCATGAATCAAAAATACACTTGTTTTCTTCTTTATAAAATTAGAGAAGCATGAAAAGTATCTGCTGTTCCCTTCAGGAGTTTATAAATATTTCCTGCTCGTGTAGAATATGCTAGCTGGGCTATGTGATTATTGCTTTAAACAGAATGATTACAGTTCTTTGGGAAAATCTTGGTCCATGTTGGTTTTTTCTCCTTCAGAATGTGTACAAACAAGAGTATAACAGCTGGTTCAAGGGTATTGGATGGAGTCCTCTTGGTTCTCTGGATGTTGAAAAAGCCAAAAAGGCTGGGGAAGCATTAAATGAAAAGAAATACCGTCAGCACCCAGACACCATCAAATTTACAAGTATACCAGATTCAATGCCAATGGTTTTAGCTCAGCACAACACCAAGCAACTGAGTGATGTAAGGAATTTTTCATTATTAATGGGATATAGTGATTTTAATTTTTACCATATTTATGATTTCTGTGTTACTGTTCGACATTCCATCCAAAAAAAAAGAAGTTACATTTTTAAAATCGTAAAAAATAGTAAGGTTGCCATTTGTTGGTAAGAATTAAGCATTGTTACATTGTCTCTATTTGTTAACGCTAGTATTACCTGCTTTCCAAGAAGTATTTGTTTATTTTTCCTTGCAGGTAACATATAAACAAGAGGGTGAAAAACTGAAACACAAATATACCCTGGATCCTGATGTTCCTCAGTTTATTCAAGCCAGGGTCAATGCCTACAATTTGAGTGATGTAAGCATATAACCAATAGTCTGATCAATAATATATTGATTTATAATTTACTTAATAGAGGAAATAACTTTATTTGTGCTATGATACTGAATATAGAAATGCACAAGCTAGAAGACAGTGAGTTTTGTGCTTGTAAAGCAAATTTTTAAACTGTCTGAGCATTCATGAACATAAACACATTTCAATGTTTTATTGCCAAAGTACTTGGGTAGACTGAATGAGAAAATTACTCAGATTTCCTGTAGGTTTGGAGACTTACATCATCTACTTTTGTATGAAATGCACCACAGAGGCAAGCAGTACAAGTTCTCTTTCTATTGCTACCTCCTTCTGGGCTTTCAAAGGAAATTAACTCATCCCGTGGCAAGATAATAATGCCTTTTTCTGCTGTTCAGCTACTAATCTGTCTCCTTTTCATCACTTCTTCCATCCATCCAACACCACAAGGATCTCCATTATTAGTATCAGATTTATTCCCTTCATGATATTAAGTGTTATGGTGACATTATCAGGCCTCCAAGAACCAGGTAAAATCTACTTTAATAGCCTTGAAATACTAATAGTCTGTCCAGATGTTAACTGCTAACAAAAAACCAGACAGACTGCTTTCTTCAGTTCATTAAGATCACAAGGCCTGATTTTGAAGCAAACAGGAAAAAATTTCTGAAGGTTCAGTCAAATAAAAAAGGGTTTGCTTTCAAAGCAAGGGTAAAAATGCCTTGCGATAGGGTTATTCAGCATAAAAATTGCAAGAAACACTTACAGTGTTAGTGGTTTGTCTACGTGTGTTAAACTGATTGTCTTGAAGGACTCTCCTGTCTTTGTAGTCAATATATTTATCAGAATATAGATGTAGTTTCTGTGCAGGTCAACATTTTTCCTTGCAATTGCACAGACTAAACTGAGTATTTTGATTCCCATAACTATAATAAAAATATGGGCTTAAACAACTGTGTTAAAATTGTTACTTGTACCTTTGCTAACTCATACCTTTTTTCCCTATAAGGCTAACTACAAAGCAGACTGGAAAAAGACCATAGCCAAAGGATATGATCTGAAACCAGATGCCATTCCTATCATTGCTGCTAAGGCTTCTCGGAATATTGCAAGTGATGTAAGTATAATTCACTTGAAATGGAATACATACATCTACTGTGTTACAGCTTTCTGTAGCATAGTGTGCTATAGAATGTATGCTATATATGTATAATGGTATAGAGACAGTTAACCGTGAGAACTGGAACTCTTATGCTGCTTCAAAATAAGAAGTAAATTCAGATGTTTACATGACTTCTGAAAAAAACACTTACTTTGGAAATGCATCATAATGTGTGTGAGCGCTGGTGAGGTGGGGCTAGTTGTTTTGTGTGCTTCATGTATTCACCAGATTACTTGGAATTTCCTTTGTTATAATTTACCTGAGCTGTATTCTTAATTGCTGGAGACCTGTATTTATACTTGACTGGCATTCATGAGTGGTACAGAAATGTGGCTGTGTTCAGGCAGCTGCATTAATTGGCAATAGTAAAACTTGGTGTGCCATCCGACACAAGCTGTGAAAGGGGATTTGGAACACAGAAATAAATTTACTAACTTTAAAATGGCTAGAATGACTTCCATTGCCAGTTAAAAATTGTCTTCCTCCAATAGCTGAATATAGGGATGTCTAATTGTCTGTTAGTGTTGGGTTTTTTAATAATACATTATTATGCTAGGCTTTTAATGAAAAGATGAATATTCCTGGAAGTTAGAAGTCTATGGCAGTAAAATATAATGTGTCAGAGGCAATATCGAGGGAGGGCATGTAACTGCATATCTAGGTTTAGATCTGTACCAGCAGTGAAAACAAGTAGAGAAATGTAGCAATCCTGTTCTGTTTTTTTTCCTAAAAAAGTTTATTAAGAATGAATGGCAGTTGTTGAAATACTGAGTGTCACAGTATTAGAATTATCAAAAGCATGTTTTGTCTTTCTGAAGTGGGTGAAGGCTTTCTTTTCTTTTGTCTCTAGTACAAGTACAAGGAATCATATGAGAAAGGTAAAGGCAAACAGGTTGGATACCGTAGCCTGCAGGATGATCCTAAACTTGTTCATTACATGAATGTGGCCAAAATGCAATCAGATCGTGAATATAAAAAGGATTATGAAGTCACAAAGACCAGATATCATACTCCGTTGGATATGTTCAGCGTGACGGCTGCCAAGAAAGCCCAGGAAGCGATTACAAATACTGGCTATAAACAACCAATTCACAATTATACACTCTTGCCTGATTCTCTGAATCTGGAGCTATCAAGAAATGTGATGCAGCTTCAGAGTGATGTATGTAATAATTAATCTCTTTTTTTTTTCCTTCTTATAATGACTATGTTATACTGTTAATGTTTTAAGGATAAAAAATTAACTATATTGGATTAACAGTAGACTGAGATGTAACTATCTGGTCTGGAACTCTGTGTTTTCAAAAATTATCAGAATTATGTGTAGCTGATAAGGGACTTTGCTACCAAGTAACAACTTCCTGTGTTATATCTCTACATATTTGGCTAATGAACATGTTTTTCTAATTAATGTTTTTTTGTAGTTGGATTTGAATTTGTTGTTACTGTGATTACTATTTGCATTGCCCGATTGCAGGTTATATATAGTCTAAATTCTGACTATATTTTGTTCAAGTTTTCAAAAAATATACATTATGTACATTTGTATTATATCTAGGGATTTGAGATTATTTTATTTTGTTCACTTTTCCTTTCTGCCTTTGTCCTCCCAGAGATGCATATGCCACTTATGATAAAGATTCCTAAAATAGCTTTGTAGTTTCCATAGTTTCCATTAAGTTCTGTGACTTATTTCCCTTTTTTTTTTTCCCCTGTAGTGTAACTTCAGGCACTGCTTCTTTACCCAGAAATATTTAGTTTAATCTGCTTTATTTAACAGTCGTCTGACAAATTTGAAGTTCTCCAAAATGTTAGTAATCTGATTGGAAGTGTTCTTCAGATTCTAAGTATTGTTTGGAGAAGATCATGTGCATGTTCCCATTGGCCGACAAATAGAGGATCCAACCTTTAGACACTGTTCTTTTCGAATACAGAAATTTGCATCTCAAGTTTTTTTTCTTCCCCATTGTATTTTTACCTGACCTTACTGCATTGGCTGAGCTTGCTTGGCTGTCTCAGATGTTTGCAAGGAGAGAAGTGTATTATGTGAGGACAAATTTTGCCCTGTATACACATGCTTTGAAAGTATGTAGTCTTTCTCTCAGACTCTGATATTCTCCTTGTTAATCCTAACTCTGCAGTTCAGGAACAGGTTTAATTGTTGCAGTATTTTTGTACCTTTATCTGTTCTGAAGTATGATTAAGTAGGAATGGTGTCTAGTCAAGATTGTGCAGAACAAGGCAATTAAGAGAAGTTGTTGAAACAATTTCTCTAAATCAGTTCTACTGCAAACTGAGTCACCAACAAACAAGAGTGTCAGTTAAGAAAAATATTTTATTTTTGACAGAATATTGTATTTATCACTCAAAATTTGTTTCAAGGTCTCTGCATTTGGTTTGTAGTGAGAGTTCTACACACTGGTTTAGTGAAAAGAATTTCTGTATCCCTAACACATGCATAGTTATTAATGTATGCTAAGAATATGGAAACCAGTAGCAGTTATAACAGGCTTGTCTAAATTTTCCTGAAAAAATGAATAACCAGAAGTTTTAAGGCCTTACCTGTTTTTATTTATATAGACATTCTAATTTTCCTTGTCTCACTGTGGTCTTCCTTGTCTATTTTTTAAAAGAATGTTTACAAAGCAGACTTTAATAACTGGTTGAGGGGAGTTGGCTGGGTACCAATTCAGTCACTGGATGTAGAAAAGGCCAAAAAAGCCACAGAGATTCTCAGTGAGAAGAAGTACCGCCAGCACCCGGACAAGCTGAAGTACTCCATTACTATGGATGCCATGGAGCAAGTGCTAGCTAAGCAAAATGCCAAGACCATGAATAAGGTGAGAATTTGTGCAGGTGATCATGAGTTGGAGGTTGGGTCGTTGTCTTGCAGAATTGTGGAGCAGGTGCATTCCCATAGAAGTCACTAGAATTCAATGAGTACAATGATTTGCTTCATTAAGACTGGGCCCTAAGAGATGCTGGAAGCCTCAGACTATTCATAATTAAGGGGTTTTATTTTCTGTTTAAAAAGATTAAAAATTTCTCTTTTGTGTATGTGAGTAAAGATGTCTTCTCCAGATTTATAGTGCTTTGGTAACCTTCATTCTTTTTCTGCAGGAGGTAGTAGTCATAATCAGTGAGTTGAAAAACCTCTGGAATTCTTTTAGTTATGTACAGCTTGCCTTGAAAAGTGGAGTTTTTTAAATTTGCCCCGTGTTGTCTGAGACACCACTGATCCCACGTTCCATGTTTGCCGTGGAAAGAGGGTGTGTAGAAAAAAAAGAAAATTATGCTTTGCATTAAAGCAGGGGAAAATGCAGACTGAAATATTCCGTTTAAATATTTACTAGTTCTCAAAACATACTTTGCAAATTTCTCAAATAGAGTACTAACGGAAGAGGAGAAATATAATATTGCCACTCAGCTGTTGTATTTGGGAAGATTATTTATAGTGCTTATGACACTAAAATGTTATTTATTGCAAATGAACATAACAGCAAGCTCTTATGAGTGCAATGCTTTTTCAGTGCTAAATATTACTTTTTAATTGCAGAGACTCTACACTGATAAATGGAACAAAGAGAAAACCAGCATTCATGTTATGCCAGATACTCCAGAAATTCTGCAGTCTAGAGTGAACCAGATCACAATGAGTAATGTGAGTACCATGCTCACATGGGGCATTCAGTGTCTGTTGCAAAAATCTGTGTCATTTTTATGTCTTTTAAGTTAAGTTTATGTCTTTAAGGCTGCTTCAGTACTTCTGCCTTCATAATAGAGAACATGTTTTCTTTTACTTTTTAAATTAGAAACTTTACAAAGCTGGGTGGGAGGAAGACAAGAAGAAAGGTTATGACTTGCAGCCAGACGCCATTCCAATAAAAGCAGCCAAAGCCTCCAGAGACATTGCAAGTGATGTAAGTTTGATTGCGTGATAGTACTCAGAGTAACTACAAAGATAGTAAGAGAGCATTTTAAAGGTGTTCTGTTATGCACAAATAATTTTTTTCAAACATCTTGAGTTGTTTATATTTCAATTGTATGCTTGATGGTATAAGCCTTTGCAGTATTTGCTCTCCAATGGAAAAATACTGAATTGTGCTTTTTTGCTCTTTGTTTAGCAAGCTGCTGAGCTCCATGTGCCTGTGCCATGGGCTGTTATGTAAGGCTATGTTTAAATGACAAAACCTGAGATCTTGTCATGAAACTCCCTCAGATACTTTCTTGTTTTCAGAGATATGATTGAGCTTAATAGCACATTCTTTAAAATGTAATTTTTTGCTGTTCTTTCTCTTTCCTGCTGTCAGTATAAATACAAACTAGCCTATGAAAAAGCAAAAGGAAAGCATATTGGATTCCGCAGCCTTGAAGACGACCCCAAGTTGGTGCACTTCATGCAGGTCGCTAAGATGCAATCTGATCGTGAATACAAAAAAGACTATGAGAAAGCAAAGACTAATTTCCATACTCCAGTTGACATGTTCAGTGTTGTGTCAGCCAAAAAAGCACAGGAAGTGGCTACAAATGTAAACTACAAAAACTTGATTCATACCTACAGTGTTCTGCCTGATGCTATGAGTCTTGAATTAGCCAAAACCATGATGCAGATACAGAGTGATGTAAGTGAGAGATTCTTCACCCTTTGCATTATGAATACAATGATGCATGGTTTATGAAAGCATATTGTAGGATAAATAGTACTATTTTCCTAGTGAAATTAGTTCAGTTATGTACTAAAATGTAGCAAATGGGACAAAACTTTCAGCAGTGATAGCCATTGTATTTTTGTAAGACTGAAGTATTAAATTACACCTATTGCTAAAGAATTTGGGCTCAGAAATAAATAATTTTATATATAAAGTGAAATGGATATTTATTGCTTACATGTCCTGTCGGATGTCCAGGAGCAATATTTGTGTGCAGGACCAGACAGGAAAAGCTTCATTTTTCTTTAACAGTTTTATACTGTACTTCCAAAAAGATCTTTTCAGAAGAAGGGGAAACCAGCTAAATAGCCATATTCTCAGATTTTTCTGAGATTTTTAAGCTCTAGAGAGGAGGGCCTTTTTTTCTTGCTAGACTGGTTCAAGATGATCTCCTTCTTCAATGGGGCTTGAGTATGTAATCTCATGCGAGCAATCTATATACATCATAAGGAGGATCTGCACATTGTATAAAAGGCAGAGTAGGAAAATACAGACATCACTAACAAATGTGTTTCTAAATAAACCTTGAATGCACCTTGATACTGCTTCTTTTTAGAATAAGTGCATTCAAAATCTAACATTCATTAAACACAGAAATAAGTGTCATGATTTACGAACTTTTTCCTAAATCTGATTATGATTATTTTCTTTTTCTGTCTCCAGAATCAATACCGAGCAGAATATGATGAAAGTATGAAGGGTGTTGGATGGGTACCACTGGGCTCCCTGGAAGCTGAAAAGAATAAGAAAGCAATGGAAATTCTTAGTGAAAAGAAGTATCGCCAGCATCCAGACAAGCTGAAGTATTCTGTTCCTCTAGATTCCATGAACATGGCCTTAGCTTTAAATAATGCTAAAATCATGGATGAGGTAAGAAAGCATTAATCAAAATTCATTTAAGTTTGCAGAATTAAGAAACAAACTGTATCTGATGTAATAGTCAGTCTTACTATATGCACAGCTTTGGTAATTTTGGCAGCTAATGAATATGCTTGACTGTAATTGTATTTCATCTGAATAGACCTTTGATATACCTGAAAGCAAAACATGACCCTAATATTTCTAGGAAATACATACAAAGATGGAGCAGGGTGTGTGTGTGTGGCATTTTATTAATTAAGTTTGCCCAAGATAACTGATTTTAGCCTTTTAGCAGTTTAAATCTTGGGGTTAAAAATACTAGAGTGAGCCCTTTCAGAAACAAGGTTTAAACTTTTAAATGTATAGTGCATTTCATCTGATGCCTGTTACATTAATATGAAATTACTACATGATATGAATGCTGTTATAATGAGATATTTATTTTCTAGCTCTCGTGCTGAACCGATGTAACCTGCTGGTGTTCCTTAGAAATATCTAAGCTTCACGTGCATTGTAGTTACAGAGACCGTCAGAATCTTATGTGTACTTTCGTTAGCTCTGTTTCCTCTAAGAAAAGCTTTGTTGCCTCTCTCAACTGACACTTATTTTCTTGGAGATAAACTAATAATCTTCCACCTGTAACTTTTTTTTTCTTATACCTTCTGGCTTGGCTTTTAGCCATGGGTTGACCCTGGTAGGCAACTAAGCACCGCACAGCCACTTGCTCACTTCCTCCCTTAGAGCGGGATGAGGAAGAGGAAGAGTAAAAGCAAAAAGCCCTTGTGGGTCAAGATAATAAATGTTTAATAAGCAAAGGAGAAGTGGAAAAAGATAGAAAACAAGTGATGCAAAAGCAGTCGCTTGCCACCTCCCACGGGAAGGCTGATGTCCAGCCAGTTCCCAAGCGAAACCCTCTCTGCCCCCTTTTTATTTGCTGAATATGACATTATATGGCATGGCATACCTCTTTAGTTAGCTGGGTTCATCTATCTGGTTATATCCCCTCCCAACCTCTTGCACATCCCCAGTGTATTCACTGTAGGGGCACAGAGGAACATTGAAGGCCTTGATACTATGCACACACTGTTCAGCAACAGCTGAAACATTGGTGTATTACCAGCATTATTTTAGTTGCAACTCTAAAACAAAGCATGGTTAGAGCTGCTGTGAAGAGGATTAACTCCATCCCAGCCAGACCCAGTATGTTCTGAAACCTGTTGTTGTTTTCTGCTGTTCAGTGTGCTTGAATACACTGCTGGACAAAAGAGAAGCAATAAAATAATCTAGCAAAATTGAAAATTGAAATAAATTATTTGACTAAAAATTGAAATAAAAATTCTTTTATTTCAGCCTCACACAATGAACTTCATAAGAGCTATTCCTGGTATACACTGCTTTTAATTGCTGAAATAGAAAGACGAATGCTCCTACCATGTTAGTAGTTGCATCATTGTAAAGAGAGATTGTATTTCAAATAGGAAATATTCTTTTAAACTGTTTCATGTAGGTTTTTTGTGTTGACATTTTTTAATTCTTTTTTATCCTTCCAGCACAAGTACAAACAAGCATGGGAAGAAGACAAAAAGAAAGTTCACATCACACCAGATATTCCACAGATTGCTTTGGCGAAAGTTAATGCATTTAATCTAAGTGATGTGAGTACTGTTCTTTATTTTTTTAATTATTTTTTTAAATTCGGAATAAGTGAGAAGACAGCATACGACAGTATCCCTCGTTCTCACTTTGCAAACCTGTAGTAATTTCACAAAAAGCGATTCATTTTCCTTTTCCCACTTTCCCCAAAATTAAATACTGAAATTTAACCCATAGTATATGTAGTTAGATTATAAAGTGTTTAGGTAGGTCATCAAAATGTTTGTTACTGACAAAATGACATTAAAATGTTTGTTACCGACAAAATAGTGATAGTAGAATTTGAGTACTGTCCGTGTTTGTTACTGTAGTTATTGTATTATTTCCCTATGTCCAGTATTCTGTACAGGATTCAAAATTCTTGCATACTGAACCTATTCTTTCAGTAATAGATGGTATTTGAGAATTTTTCAGTAGCCAGTTGTTAAGGCTGTGTATACTAAATAGAATAGTGTTTGTAATTGTGCACATCTTCAATGTGCACAGAAATAGACATATTTATGTCGTTTTTTAAAAGGTGGCATCCTTATATGTGTAAACTATTCATCAGTATCTGCACATACGGAAAATGAATGCAATTTCTTGCTCTTTTATTATAGGGTATTGTCACTGATTATAGTTCAGTCCAGCTGCATTGATGTATGAATACTAGGATTGGCGGTAATTTTGAATGGGTATTTATGGCTCTGTCCTTTGAGTGCCTTAAAGAACTGTTCAAGGAATGTTAAATATAGGAATAGTCTGTGTTTCACGTTATCATATTAAATTACTAGAGTTTTGTTTAAATGATTGTGGTATGTTTTGCCATTTTAAAGGATGTTTCTTTTCTTTTTTTTTCACAGAAAATGTACAGACTTTCGTTTGAAGAATCTAGGAAGAAAGGATATGACCTTAGAGCTGATGCTATCCCTATTAAAGCTGCCAAAGCTTCTAGGGATATTGCTAGTGATGTAAGTTCTTGAAAGAAAACATGATCCATTTCAGATGTTGTAAAACATTCATTTCTTGACACAATTCAATTTTATATGCCAAAAATATGAAATCTCTTTATTCTTTTGCTTGTAAATAGTTCTGAAGTATACAATATACATTCTAATACATTTTGTAGAAGGGTTAAAGAACAATTTCTTCATTAGAAAGGTAAGGAGATGTATGAGGTATTTCCAGGAAAAAAAAATAAGGCAATTTATTCCTCAGTGTGATGGTTCTTGAATAGTTTATAAATGTATGTCTTGTATTTGTAGTTTAGACAGAATGATCAAAGTTTATTCTCAGAAATACTCAATTATTAAAAAAAAAGTAAAAATTATTTTTACTGCTGTGGTACAGTTATCTTTATTCCTTTGGTGAAAGTCTCATAATATTTCTCAGTTCTGAGAATACCAGTTTCTGGAATCAGGACCATTCTGAATTCCTTTGTGTATCAGTGATGAGGGACTTGCTGTGGCAGGGACAAATCCAGCCTGAGAGGAGCATGAAGAGATTTTATTTAGCCCACCATTTTTATTTTTCTTTTTACAACCAAGCCAACACCTCTATCTGCTTTGTGATGGTTTTTTAATGATGTAAAAATTAATCTAAGTTTTGGGGATTTTTCATCACATGATAGATATTATGTATAAAACAAATGAAGTAGAATTAAAGTCTCTGTCTCTGTTCTCTTTACAGTACAAATACAAATTAGGTTATGAACAAGACAAGGGAAAACTTGTAGGCTTCCGCAGCCTTCAGGATGATCCCAAACTTGTCCATTATATGCAAGTGGCTAAGATGCAGTCTGATCGCGAGTACAAGAAAGGTTATGAGGCGAGCAAGACACATTACCATACGCCTTCTGATACGCTCAGCATTGTAGCAGCTAAGGAGGCACAAGATCGCATAACCAATACTAACTACAAACGACTGATTCACAAATATATGCTGCTACCAGATGCAATGAGTTTAGAACTGTACAGAAACATGAATCAGATACAAAGTGATGTAAGTTTCTCTTGTCTTTCTGTCGTTCACAGTTGTGACTTTTTTCCCCTGCTTTTTCATTACGGCTGTGTTTTGGAAGCAACAGATTATTTTATATGAGCCATTTGTATATTGTAAACTTTCCTTTTGTATTCTGTTTGGCAGAATGAGTACAAGCAGGAATATAATGAGTGTTTCAAGGGTGTTGGTTGGAGTCCTGCTGGCTCTCTGGATGTGGAGAAATCTAAGAAAGCCATGGAAATTGCAAGTGATCAGAAATACCGCCAGCATCCCAGCATGTTCTGCTTTACAAAACAGAACGATTCCATGGACATGGTCCTTGCAAAGCAGAATACAAATATAATGAACAAAGTGAGTATTAAAGGGGAAAATTAGGCAGACATTCACATCTAATCCATTTCAAGAAACAACAGCCTTTATGTAGCAGTGTTTCCCTGGGAAAAACAACTGTTACAGTTTCCCCCCCCCCCTTTTTTTTTTCCTTACTGAAATACTCAGTTACTGATAGATAACATTGGTTATATATATATAGGTTTTATATATATATATATATATATATAAAAAAATCCCTAATTTTTCTCATTGCTTCCTCTCCAACCTCTGTTCTTCTCATTCCTGTATAGAAATTACTGGCCCTGAAAATCTTGGTAGTTGGACTTAATTAGAAGCAAGGCTGGATCCTAATTCAGCTGATCTTGGATTGGGTCATTATATACTAAGATAAATCCAAGTCATCACCTTCATCTTTTTACCCATCCATATCCAAAGTGAACAGATGGGAAGGTGAAAACCCCAAAAGAGCCATGCTTTGTCACGTATTTTGACATATCTGATGTTACTTTTTTCAATAGCATGCTTATACTCAAGCTTGGGAGAAGGATAAAATTCAGGTTCATGTGATGCCAGATACACCAGATATTCTACAGGCAAAACAGAACAAGGCAAACTACAGTCAGGTAGAGTTTTTCAATACTTCCTATTACATTTTAAATTAATATCTACTTTATTCAAATTTAAAGGTGCCTCCCATTTCAAGATAAGTAATTAATTTGTGTTAAGTTAGAAAAAATGGAATGAGTGATTTAGGACAGAGGCAAGAATTTTTACATGAGTAGTATTTTCAGAGTAGCAATAATACCATCTTCAGCCTAGCAAAGTAGCAGCCTAAATTACATTTTAGTGTATGGAAAAGATAAATTCTTATTTTGAAATCTGGATATGAATGATCCATACTCTATGCTTGCCATAGAAATCAATTATGTTAAAAATTTCTTACTACAAAGTTAGGATTTTATTGTGCATATGTTTAACATGTGGGAAAAGAAATACATGCAGTGATTCTAACTTTTCTGTCAGCTTTCAAATATAAGAAAGTGACGATTGTGCTGGTATAAAATAGTTAGATTTTGCTTTGCTTGACTGCCTAGAGGCAAAATTTTGACTTGCAAGAGCTGGTACTTAAAAACAACCATGCACAAACTGATTTGACTATTAAATAGCTACATTACAGCCTTATTAGTTACAATTCTGTTAAACCAACTGAAAAGTTTTCAGTTATCCTGGATGTATATATTTCAAATTCCCCACGTATGTTTCAAATCTTCAGGATGAGACATAGTAGGAAGCTGCTGCAGTAAGGAAAAAACTACTTAGTCACTAGCCTAAGACTTGGAAGACTTGTCTTCCTTGCTTATTCTCAGTTTCCGTTCTGTATCCTGAGAGGCGATCAGAATTTGGTATTATGGCTCATTAGCAGATCTAAATAGAAGGTGAGTTACATATTACTAAGACTTTTAAATTAATACTGGTTTAAATTTTAGAAACTCTACAAGCTTGGCTGGGAGCAGATGATAAAGAAAGGCTATGACCTCACACCTGAAGCCATTTCGGTGAAAACTGCCAAAGCTTCAAGGGACATTGCAAGTGACGTAAGCAATGTTTCTAATTTAATATGACAGACACTTTATCTAGTTGCTGTAACCTACAGAGTTGCAGTAGATTGAGATACACCTTTTTGCTAAGGTGTAGCCTGGAGTAAAAAGCAAAATTGCTGGCAAAACTGTTTCCTGATCTGTTCTTGTCAGTGGAGAAAATTTAAGAAGGGTTGCTCAGGCATCTTGACAATTCCAAAGATTGTGGTCCGCCCATGGAGTGGCTAGTCCTACAAGGTTAGCAGTTGTCTGCTCTTCTGGGTGTTGCATTTTGAGAGCAGCAGCAAATTTAGTCCAGTTAGCTGATCTCAGTGCCTATACTGAGAAATCCCTTTTAAAACTCTGAAATAGATGTGATGACACACATTGCTGTTACCATAACTTGGTATATATATAAGTCCTGCATTTATGGAAGAGATTTTATCAATCATTAGGAAATGTTTCCAGTGCTTAAGCATCTGCAATTTTCATTGCTGATTGTTGTATTCATCAAAATAGTTCAATATGTTGGCCTTTGGGAGTTCTGAACAGTATGACTGTATGAATTAAATGGCACAGGAGACCATTCTTGTAGCTATGCACTCCTCCTCTCCAGGGACTGTCTTCCTTCCAAGGGACAGTGTTTACTGACACGAGATAATGCACATTAATCAAGGGACTACTAACAATTTACATGAGAAGCCATAACAAGTTGCTCATTTCATTGCTAATGAGAAACATTGAATTGAGAGAATATATTCTTATTTTGCTTATATATTTTACCATTGTCTGTTTCTTACTGTAATTTCAGTAATGCAATCTTTGTCATTTTAGTACAAGTACAAAGAAGGTTACCGCAAGCAGCAGGGACATCACATTGGATTCCGCAGCTTACAGGATGATCCTAAGATGCTGTGGTCTATGCAAGTTGCTAAGATGCAGAGTGAGAGGGAGTACAAGAAAGATTTTGAAAAGTGGAAGACAAAGTTCAATATGCCTGTGGATATGCTGGGCTTCCTTCTGGCTAAGAAATGTCAGGAATTGGTTAGTGATGTAGACTACAGACGGGTGCTACACCGCTGGACTTGTCTGCCAGACCAGATTGATGTCGAACAGGCAAAGAGGGTCTATGAACTACAGAGTGATGTAAGCTTCCTCTGAATTAATTTATTTTTTATAAGATATATACTGCTTATTGAAAAATATTTTTAATAACCAGTTCGTGATGCACATGTAGATCTGTTTGAAGCTAAAATGTCTGTTTCACCCCTTAGCATGTTTTCCACAATACCAACCACACTGCCACAGAGACCCCTTCCACTAGACCAGGATGCTAAAAGCCCCATCCAACCTGACATTGAACTCTTTCAGGCACAGGTCATCCAGCACCTGTACCAGTGACTCACCACCCTCACAGGGAAGAATTTCTTCCTAATATGTAATCTAAATTTCTCCTCTGCCAGTTTAAAGCCATTCTGCCTGTATTTCTATTGAAAAGAAGTTTACAACTGCCTATAGTTGTGTATGGGAGGGGGAGGGCAACAGAATCAAATATTTTCCTCTGGAGGACCGTCAGTGGTTAAAGGCAGGCCAGATGTGCAGAGGTAAATGGTGTGAAGAGTGTTAGGTGATGAGGTGTAAGGCTTCTCTGATGGCTCTGCCAGCTGGAGATTGCCAAGTGTGGCAGTTGGCTCCTGAGGAGATGAGGAAGATGGAGGTAGAGGGTATGTGGATGGCTTGGCACTTGCTTGTGCTGCTATAGGTGTGGGAAGGCAGGCTGTGTGGATCTGAGCTTAATGGGAGTCCCTTTTCAGGTGGCAAGTGGTTTACCTGGGGCATGTGTTTTGGTCGGCAGAGCTTCCCTTGGCAGGAGGAGTGGTTGCATGGCGTAAGGAGGATGCTGAGCATCTTTGTGTCCTTGCCTGTCCTTTCAGAACGTGTACAAGTCTGACCTTACATGGCTGAGGGGCATTGGCTGGTCCCCGATTGGTTCGCTGGACGATGAGAAGAATAAGAGGGCGAGCCTCATCCTGAGTGACAAGAAGTATCGGCAACACCCAGACACCATCAAATTCACGAGCCTTCCCGACTCAATGCCTATGGTTCTGGCAAAGCACAACTCTGAAATCATGAACCAGGTGAGCTTTGCTTGTGTTTTCAGCCCGAGGGAAATAAGCGCATGGCCTAGGACGCTGTGTTCTCTCCTTCTGAGGCCTGGGTTTTCTTAAGGCGGCTATTGCCTCCTCTTGCATGGAGTCTTTGTTTTTGTTGTTTGTGATCAAATTCTCTTAGGTGCGGTTGGAGCAGTGATTAGGCGCAGCATGGAAAAGAAATGGGCGGAGCTTGAGACTGTTTTGGGACAAGAACAGGTGTTCCTGAGGCATTGCAAAGTGGAGTCCCCTGGCTTTAGTTCCTTGATCTAGTTTGCTGTTTGAGTTTGCTGCCCTGTGCTTGTGTGATTTTCTTTCACGTTGGACTTGTTCTTTTCAGCGTGCGTACACATCAGCCTGGGAGAAAGATAAAACCAGCATTCACATTATGCCGGATACACCTGGTATTTTGCTGGCCCAGCAGAACAAAGTGAACTACAGTGAGGTAGGTGGTTGAGCTGGGGTTAAGTGTCCATCCCTGGACACTGCTGTGGCCCAGGAAGCAGTGTTGTTTGAGGGGAGTGGTTGTTTCTCTTCCAGAAACTGTACCGGCTTGCGATGGAGGAAGATAAGAAAAAGGGCTATGACATGCGGGCAGATGCCATTCCTATCACGTCTGCTAAAGCTTCCAGAGACATTGCAAGTGATGTAAGTACAGCGGAGCCCTTGTCGGCCCACCCCGTTGGAAGAGTGTCCGGGTGCTCGTAATTGAATCCAGAGCTTCTAACCTCAGCCAAATGGAGCCAACACAACTCTTACGTGTTGTAACCATTCAGCCAGTCCTTAACTCTTTTGGTTCTGGAGGGTCTGTGTGTAGCTGGCCCTGCATGTTTTTGGTGTACAGGGTTGTTAGGGAATTTGCAGATGGTGTGGGGAGAGTATGTGGGATCTGTGTGATGGACGTAATCCAAAGCAATGTCCCTGTGGGGCTTGTGGCAGCATCACCTTGTACATTCAGGCTGGACTTGTGAGGTGCATTTCTGCAGCCAGTCTGTATGCCCTGACATTACAGTAACACAGTTGAAATGGACAATCGGAACGAAAAATCAAACCAATTTGGTGTAACGACTGGGCAGTTATCTTTTCTGTCAGGGGGTGGGTGGAGTCACTGAAGGCCAGTCATTGCAGAGCCAGAGATTATCTTTTCAGGTCTCAGCTCTGCAAGATTCAAATTTAATCTCTTGTGTGATGTTCAGTAGTTAAAGGCTCCTTCTTTGACTGGAAGGAAATGAGATTGATCCCTTCAGAGTCTTACCTGAGATTTCACTGAGAGGCAAAGGAAAGAATGTTTTGTCACTTGTCACTTTCTTGTCGCTTCCCAATCAGTGACTGTAAGCCTGCAGCTCACGGCACACGCTGTGCGGGGAGGATAAGGCTCCTGAGCACTGGGCAGGAAAGCCTGGAGCAGTGGAGTGTGCCAGCTGCTGTGGGCTGTTGTGGGTGAGTACAGTCAGGACTGTGCAGATGGAGGCCCGGGTTGCCTGCCCGAGCAGTCTGGTGGTTTTCCCTGACTTTCGCATCCCAGCTACTGAGCAGGCCTCTAAGTGGGGATGCTTATGCTGTACGGAGAAGAATGCCTTTTTTGCACACATAGCTCCTGGTTCCTGAGCTAGCTGGGCTGGAGTTCTTGTCTGGGCTCCATGCACCTCCTGTGTCCCAGTGTAGACATGGCATGGGATGGAAGTGTGTAGGACACAGTAGAGCTATGAGGCACTTAGTAGGCTCTTAGGGCGGTGATCTTGTCAGACTCCATTAGCAAAGTGCATGCTCAGAAGTGCTGCTACAGAATAGTGTCAGAAAGGAGAAGAGCTGGCCTAAAACTGACTGAGCTTCTTCAATCCTGCAGTACAAGTACAAGGAAGGCTATCGCAAGCAGCTTGGCCACCATATTGGAGCCCGTAACATAGAGGATGATCCAAAGATGATGTGGTCGATGCACGTAGCCAAGATCCAGAGTGACAGGGAGTACAAGAAAGCCTTTGAGAAGACAAAGACACACTTCAGTACTCCGGTGGATATGCTGGGGATCGTTTTGGCCAAGAAATGTCAGGAGCTGGTCAGTGACATTGATTACAAGCACCCTCTGCATCGGTGGACCTGTCTTCCAGACCAGAACGACGTTGTACAAGCCAGGAAAGTGTACGACCTCCAGAGCGATGTAAGTTGTTCCTTGCTGTCTATGTGAAAACCAGGAAACAACTTTGGTCAGTAGTATTCCTTTGCTGGAGTAGGTCCAGATGGGGAGCGTAAGTATAGGCTTATTCTGTGGGACTGAGACTGTGGTGTACGTAAATTCTTGCTGAACTCTAGAATGGTTTGGGTTGGTAGGGATCTTAAGGGTCACCACTTCTCACAATTTCCTCAGTACGAACCTCCATGCCACGGGCAGGGGCCCCTTCCGTGTAGACCGTGTTACTCAAAATCCTGTCCAACCTGACCTCGAACACTTCCAGGAACAGGGCATCTACAAATTCTCCTGCACCCTGTGGCTGTGCCTCACCACCCTCACAGGGAAGAATTTCTTCCTAATACCTAATCTAAGTCTCTCCTCTGTCAGTTTAGAGCCATTATCCCTGATTTCTATTGAAAAGAAATTTACAGTTTCAGTCTTTCTCCTCTGGGTGTCATTAGTTTCTGATTTGACAGTTCAGGAGAGATCCTAGCAGTCCAGCTTTATTTTTGCTGAGATTTGTCAGGAATGGCCAGGGCTGGTGTTAGTGTGTGGTCATACATGATGGTCACAGAAGAGCCCTGTCTTGCCTTGAGCATTCTGGGGGGAGGGTTGTTGCAGGTGCCTGTAGTTGTGTATGGCAGGAGGAGGGCAACAGAGTCATATATTTTCCTCTGGAGGACCGTCAGTGGTTAAAGGCATGCCAGATGTGCAGAGGCAAATGGTGTGAAGAGTGTTAGGTGATGAGGTGTAAGGCTTCTCTGATGGCTCTGCCAGCTGGAGATTGCCAAGTGTGGCAGTTGGCTCCTGAGGAGATGAGGAAGATGGAGGTAGAGGGTATGTGGATGGCTTGGCACTTGCTTGTGCTGCTATAGGTGTGGGAAGGCAGGCTGTGTGGATCTGAGCTTAATGGGAGTCCCTTTTCAGGTGGCAAGTGGTTTACCTGGGGCATGTGTTTTGGTCGGCGGAGCTTCCCTTGGCAGGAGGAGTGGTTGCATGGCGTAAGGAGGATGCTGAGCATCTTTGTGTCCTTGCCTGTCCTTTCAGAACGTGTACAAGTCTGACCTTACATGGCTGAGGGGCATTGGCTGGTCCCCGATTGGTTCGCTGGACGATGAGAAGAATAAGAGGGCGAGCCTCATCCTGAGTGACAAGAAGTATCGGCAACACCCGGACACCATCAAATTCACGAGCCTTCCCGACTCAATGCCTATGGTTCTGGCAAAGCACAACTCTGAAATCATGAACCAGGTGAGCTTTGCTTGTGTTTTCAGCCGGAGGGAAATAAGTGCATGGCCCAGGACGCTGTGTTCTCTCCTTCTGAGGCCTGGATTTTCTTAAGGGGGCTATTGCCTCCTCTTGCATGGAGTCTTTGTTTTTGTTGTTTGTGATCAAATTCTCTTAGGTGCGGTTGGAGCAGTGATTAGGCGCAGCATGGAAAAGAAATGGGCGGAGCTTGAGACTGTTTTGGGACAAGAACAGGTGTTCCTGAGGCATTGCAAAGTGGAGTCCCCTGGCTTTAGTTCCTTGATCTAGTTTGCTGTTTGAGTTTGCTGCCCTGTGCTTGTGTGATTTTCTTTCACGTTGGACTTGTTCTTTTCAGCGTGCGTACACATCAGCCTGGGAGAAAGATAAAACCAGCATTCACATTATGCCGGATACACCTGGTATTTTGCTGGCCCAGCAGAACAAAGTGAACTACAGTGAGGTAGGTGGTTGAGCTGGGGTTAAGTGTCCATCCCTGGACACTGCTGTGGCCCAGGAAGCAGTGTTGTTTGAGGGGAGTGGTTGTTTCTCTTCCAGAAACTGTACCGGCTTGCGATGGAGGAAGATAAGAAAAAGGGCTATGACATGCGGGCAGATGCCATTCCTATCACGTCTGCTAAAGCTTCCAGAGACATTGCAAGTGATGTAAGTACAGCGGAGCCCTTCCTGGAACGCCATTCTTAGTCTTACTTGACTTTTCAGGAAGAGGCTTGGGAAAAAATTCATAGAATCCTAGAGTGGTTTGTGTTGGAACAGCCTGAAAGATCATGTTGTTGCAATCCCCCTGCCACAGGCAGTGATCCCTCCCCATTAGACCTGGTTACTCCAAGTCCTGTCCAAGCTGGCCTTTGACATTTCCAGTCCTGGGGCATCCTCAGCTTCTCTGTGCAACTTTTTATAGTGCCTCACTACTATCACGTTGAAGACATTCTTCCTACTGTCTAATCTGAATCTATCCTCTTTCTGTTTAAAACTATTTTCCCCTGACCTGTTACTATATTCCCTGATAAAGAGTCCCTCCCTGTCTTTCCTGTAGTCCATCTTTAGGTATTGGAATGCTTTTATTAGGTGTTTCCAGAATCTTTTCTTCCCCGGGCCACACAGCCCCATGTCTCTCAACTAGTCTCCATTGTAGAGGTGCTGTGGCTCTTAGAGCATATTTTTGGCTTCCTGTGGACTTGCTCCAACAGGTCCATGTCTTTCTTACACTTTGTGCCTCAGAGCTGAACTCAGTGTTCCAAGTGGGGTGTCATGCAGGTGGAGCAGCTAGTATCTCCTCCCTTGACCTGCTGGCCAAACTTCTTTTGATTCAGTCCAGAATATGATTAGCTTTCTGTGCTAATCAGTTTTTAATCCACCAGAACCCCCAAATCCTTGTCCATAGGGCTGTTTTCAGTTCACTTATACACCTGTGACCATGTCTGGGAGTGCCTTGACCCAAATACAGGCCCTTGCACTTGCCTTTTTGAAACTCATGAGGTTCACCCAGTTTCGTCTCTCAAATATGTCAAGGTCTCGCTGGATGGCCTCTCTTCCCTCTGGTGTATCAATCGCACTACTCAGCCTGGTGTCATCCACAAGCTTGCTGAGGGTGCACTCAATCCCACTGTCCATGTTCCCAGCAATGCCATTATATAATACTGGTCCCAGTACAGACCTCTGAGGGACACATCTCATCACTGGTTTCTACCCAGACATCGAGCTATTGACCACAACTCTTTGAGTGTGACCATCTAGCCAATTCATTATCTGCTGAGTGATCCACCCATCAAATCCATTTGTCTCCATTATATAAATGAAAATGGTGTGTGGGACAGTATCAAATGCCTCACACAAATCCAGGTAGATGATGTCAGTCCCTCTTCCTTTATGCACCAATGTTGTAGCCCCATGGTAGAAGGCCACCATGTTTGTCAGTCATGATTTGCCCTTAGTGAAGTATGTTTAGTGTCATCAGTGAGCTCTGTTTTCTGTGTGCCTTAGCATAGTTTCCTGGAGGATCCTCTCCATGATCTTGCCAGGCACCAAGGTGAGACTGACCGGCCTGTAGGAACCCAGGCCTTTCTTTTTTGCCTTTTTACATATAGGGGTTATGTTTCCCCTTTTCCAGTCAGTGGGAACTTCACCAGACCACCATGACATCTCAAATATGATAGATAATGGCTTGGCCACTTTACCTGCCAGTTCCCTCAGAACCCACAGATGCATCTCATTGGGTCCCATGGAGTTGTGCACCTTCGGGTTCCTTAGATGGTCTTGAACCTGATCTTCTCAGGTCACGGGCAGTACTTCGTTCTCCCAGTCTCTGCTTTTGCCTTCTGCAACTTCGGTGGTGTGGCTGGAACACTTGCTGGTGAAGACCGAGGAAAAATTTTGTTGAGTACCTCAGCTTTCTCCATGTCAGTTGTAGCCAGGTCTCCCGTTTCATTCATTGCAGGGGTACAGTTTATTTCATCTACCTTTGTTGTTCTATCTACCAGAAAAAACCTTCCTTGTTGTTTTTTACATCCCTAGACAAGTTCAGCTCCAACTGTGCTTTAGCTTTCCTGATCCACTCCCTACTCTCCTGGGCCATATCTCTATAATTTCTTCAGAATGTGTGTCCCTGCCTCCATTGCCTATGGATTTTGGTTTTGGTTTTGGTTTGGTTTTGCCTCTATTGCCTAAGCATTTGAGTTTGGCAAATAGGTCTTCACTTAGTCAAACTGGTGTCCTGCTTCTCCTGCCTGACTTCCTAAATGTTGGGATGGAGAACTCTTGTGCCCTGAGAATAATGTCTTTAAATAGAATCATAGAATCATAGAATAGTTAGGGTTGAAAAGGACCTTAAGATCATCTAGTTCCAACCCTTCTGTCATGGGCAGGGACACCTCACACTTCAGCTCTCATTTATTCATGTATTTCTGAGGAGACTTTCCCCAGGTATCCCACTCACTAACACCCTAACCAACTGAAAGTTTGCCTTTCTGAGGTTTACGGTACTGACTGTACTTTTTACTTGTCCTATACCCTTCTTATTGAGAAATCTACCAGAGCACAATTGCAATAGCCCAGGCTCCCTCCAATATTGATCTCTTCAGTAAATTCTTCCACATGAGTGAGCAACAGCTCCAGCAGTGCCTCTCTTCTAGGACTCAATCACTTATGTTAGGAAGTTGATTTCAATGCATTCCAGTAGTCTCCTGGACTGCTTGCTGTTTGCTATATGGTTTTTCCAACACATGTCTACATGGTGAAAGTCCCCTTATCAGGATGAGGGACTCTGAGTGTGATGCTCCCTGCAGGTGAACAAAGAACTCTTCCTCAACCTGTTGCTCTTAATTGGGTCACCTTTAGTAGACAGCAGTCACAAAGATTCGTTTGTTTGCTTCATCTCTAATTTTCCTCCAAAAGTTCTCAATACGTACAATTTTGAAAAAGTGTTGTGTTGCCCCTCGCCACTTCCCACCTCAGAGACTGTAGGCCCACTCAGGGCACACGCTGGGCTAGGAGGATAAGGCTTATGAGCACTGGGCAGGAGAGCCTGGAGCAGTGGAGTGTGCCAGCTGCTGTGGGCTGTTGTGGATGAGTACAGTCAGGACTGTGCAGATGGAGGCCCAGGTTGCCTGCCCGAGCAGTCTGGTGGTTTTCCCTGGCTTTTGCATCCCAGCTGCTGAGCAGGCCTCTCAATGGCCTGACTGGGGATGTCTTAGATTGTGTGCAGAGCCTGTCTTTTGGTAGGAACCTCCTGGTTCCTGAGCTAGCTGAGCTGGAGTTCTTGTCTGGGCTCCATGCACCTCCTGTGTCCCAGTGTAGACATGGCATGGGATGGAAGTGTGTAGGACACAGTAGAGCTATGAGGCACTTAGTAGGCTCTTAGGGCGGTGATCTTGTCAGACTCCAATAGCAAAGTGCATGCTCAGAAGTGCTGCTACAGAATAGTGTCAGAAAGGAGAAGAGCTGGCCTAAAACTGACTGAGCTTCTTCAATCCTGCAGTACAAGTACAAGGAAGGCTATCGCAAGCAGCTTGGCCACCATATTGGAGCCCGTAACATAGAGGATGATCCAAAGATGATGTGGTCGATGCACGTAGCCAAGATCCAGAGTGACAGGGAGTACAAGAAAGCCTTTGAGAAGACAAAGACACACTTCAGTAGCCCAGTGGACATGCTGGGAATCGTGTTGGCCAAGAAATGTCAGGAGCTGGTCAGTGACATTGATTACAAGCACCCTCTGCATCGGTGGACCTGTCTTCCAGACCAGAACGACGTTGTACAAGCCAGGAAAGTGTACGACCTCCAGAGCGATGTAAGTTGTTCCTTGCTGTCCATGTGAAAACCAGGAAACAACTTTGGTCAGTAGTATTCCTTTGCTAGAGTAGGTCCAGATGGGGAGCGTAAGTATAGGCTTATTCTGTGGGACTGAGACTGTGGTGTACGTAAATTCTTGCAGAATCCTAGAATGGTTTGGGTTGGAAGGGACCTTAATGATCTCCACTTCCCACAATTTCTACAGTGCAAACCACACTTCCACTAGACCCGGTTTTTCAAAGTCCTGTCCAACCTGACCTCGAACACTTCCAGGAACAGGGCATCCAGAGGTTCTCCTGGCACCCTGTGCTGGTACCTCACCACCCTCACAGGGAAGAATTTCTTCCTAATACCTAATCTAAGTCTCTCCTCTGTCAGTTTAGAGCCATTCCCTCTGTATTTCTATTGAAAAGAAATTTACAGTTTCAGCCTTTCTCCTCTGGGTCTCATTAGTTTCTGATTTGACAGTTCAGGAGAGATCCTAGCAGTCCAGCTTTATTTTTGCTGAGATTTGTCAGGAATGGCCAGGGCTGGTGTTAGTGTGTGGTCATACATGATGGTCACAGAAGAGCCCTGTCTTGCCTTAAGCATTCTGGGGGGAGGGTTGTTGCAGGTGCCTGTAGTTGTGTATGGCAGGAGGAGGGCAACAGAGTCATATATTTTCCTCTGGAGGACTGTCAGTGGTCAAAGGCATGCCGGGTGTGCAAAGGCAAATGGTGTGAAGAGTGTTAGGTGATGAGGTGTAAGGCTTTTCTGATGGCTGGAGATTGCCAAGTGTGGCAGTTGGCTCCTGAGGAGATGAGGAAGATGGAGGTGGAGGATATGTGGGTGGCCTGACACTTGCTCGTGCTGCTATAGGTGTGGGAAGGCAGGCTGTGTGGATCTGAGCTTAATGGGAGTCCCTTTTCAGGTGGCAAGTGGTTTACCTGGGGCATGTGTTTTGGTCGGCAGAGCTTCCCTTGGCAGGAGGAGTGGTTGCATGGCGTAAGGAGGATGCTGAGCATCTTTGTGTCCTTGCCTGTCCTTTCAGAACGTGTACAAGTCTGACCTTACATGGCTGAGGGGCATTGGCTGGTCCCCGATTGGTTCGCTGGACGATGAGAAGAATAAGAGGGCGAGCCTCATCCTGAGTGACAAGAAGTATCGGCAACACCCGGACACCATCAAATTCACGAGCCTTCCCGACTCAATGCCTATGGTTCTGGCAAAGCACAACTCTGAAATCATGAACCAGGTGAGCTTTGCTTGTGTTTTCAGCCCGAGGGAAATAAGCGCATGGCCTAGGACGCTGTGTTCTCTCCTTCTGAGGCCTGGGTTTTCTTAAGGGGGATATTGCCTCCTCTTGCATGGAGTCTTTGTTTTTGTTGTTTGTGATCAAATTCTCTTAGGTGCGGTTGGAGCAGTGATTAGGCGCAGCATGGAAAAGAAATGGGCGGAGCTTGAGACTGTTTTGGGACAAGAACAGGTGTTCCTGAGGCATTGCAAAGTGGAGTCCCCTGGCTTTAGTTCCTTGATCTAGTTTGCTGTTTGAGTTTGCTGCCCTGTGCTTGTGTGATTTTCTTTCATGTTGGACTTGTTCTTTTCAGCGTGCGTACACATCAGCCTGGGAGAAAGATAAAACCAGCATTCACATTATGCCGGATACACCTGGTATTTTGCTGGCCCAGCAGAACAAAGTGAACTACAGTGAGGTAGGTGGTTGAGCTGGGGTTAAGTGTCCATCCCTGGACACTGCTGTGGCCCAGGAAGCAGTGTTGTTTGAGGGGAGTGGTTGTTTCTCTTCCAGAAACTGTACCGGCTTGCGATGGAGGAAGATAAGAAAAAGGGCTATGACATGCGGGCAGATGCCATTCCTATCACGTCTGCTAAAGCTTCCAGAGACATTGCAAGTGATGTAAGTACAGCGGAGCCCTTGTCGGCCCACCCCGTTGGAAGAGTGTCCGGGTGCTCGTAATTGAATCCAGAGCTTCTAACCTCAGCCAAATGGAGCCAACACAACTCTTACGTGTTGTAACCATTCAGCCAGTCCTTAACTCTTTTGGTTCTGGAGGGTCTGTGTGTAGCTGGCCCTGCATGTTTTTGGTGTACAGGGTTGTTAGGGAATTTGCAGATGGTGTGGGGAGAGTATGTGGGATCTGTGTGATGGACGTAATCCAAAGCAATGTCCCTGTGGGGCTTGTGGCAGCATCACCTTGTACATTCAGGCTGGACTTGTGAGGTGCATTTCTGCAGCCAGTCTGTATGCCCTGACATTACAGTAACACAGTTGAAATGGACAATCGGAACGAAAAATCAAACCAATTTGGTGTAACGACTGGGCAGTTATCTTTTCTGTCAGGGGGTGGGTGGAGTCACTGAAGGCCAGTCATTGCAGAGCCAGAGATTATCTTTTCAGGTCTCAGCTCTGCAAGATTCAAATTTAATCTCTTGTGTGATGTTCAGTAGTTAAAGGCTCCTTCTTTGACTGGAAGGAAATGAGATTGATCCCTTCAGAGTCTTACCTGAGATTTCACTGAGAGGCAAAGGAAAGAATGTTTTGTCACTTGTCACTTTCTTGTCGCTTCCCAATCAGTGACTGTAAGCCTGCAGCTCACGGCACACGCTGTGCGGGGAGGATAAGGCTCCTGAGCACTGGGCAGGAAAGCCTGGAGCAGTGGAGTGTGCCAGCTGCTGTGGGCTGTTGTGGGTGAGTACAGTCAGGACTGTGCAGATGGAGGCCCGGGTTGCCTGCCCGAGCAGTCTGGTGGTTTTCCCTGACTTTCGCATCCCAGCTACTGAGCAGGCCTCTAAGTGGGGATGCTTATGCTGTACGGAGAAGAATGCCTTTTTTGCACACATAGCTCCTGGTTCCTGAGCTAGCTGGGCTGGAGTTCTTGTCTGGGCTCCATGCACCTCCTGTGTCCCAGTGTAGACATGGCATGGGATGGAAGTGTGTAGGACACAGTAGAGCTATGAGGCACTTAGTAGGCTCTTAGGGCGGTGATCTTGTCAGACTCCATTAGCAAAGTGCATGCTCAGAAGTGCTGCTACAGAATAGTGTCAGAAAGGAGAAGAGCTGGCCTAAAACTGACTGAGCTTCTTCAATCCTGCAGTACAAGTACAAGGAAGGCTATCGCAAGCAGCTTGGCCACCATATTGGAGCCCGTAACATAGAGGATGATCCAAAGATGATGTGGTCGATGCACGTAGCCAAGATCCAGAGTGACAGGGAGTACAAGAAAGCCTTTGAGAAGACAAAGACACACTTCAGTACTCCGGTGGATATGCTGGGGATCGTTTTGGCCAAGAAATGTCAGGAGCTGGTCAGTGACATTGATTACAAGCACCCTCTGCATCGGTGGACCTGTCTTCCAGACCAGAACGACGTTGTACAAGCCAGGAAAGTGTACGACCTCCAGAGCGATGTAAGTTGTTCCTTGCTGTCTATGTGAAAACCAGGAAACAACTTTGGTCAGTAGTATTCCTTTGCTGGAGTAGGTCCAGATGGGGAGCGTAAGTATAGGCTTATTCTGTGGGACTGAGACTGTGGTGTACGTAAATTCTTGCTGAACTCTAGAATGGTTTGGGTTGGTAGGGATCTTAAGGGTCACCACTTCTCACAATTTCCTCAGTACGAACCTCCATGCCACGGGCAGGGGCCCCTTCCGTGTAGACCGTGTTACTCAAAATCCTGTCCAACCTGACCTCGAACACTTCCAGGAACAGGGCATCCAGAGGTTCTCCTGGCACCCTGTGCTGGTACCTCACCACCCTCACAGGGAAGAATTTCTTCCTAATACCTAATCTAAGTCTCTCCTCTGTCAGTTTAGAGCCATTCCCTCTGTATTTCTATTGAAAAGAAATTTACAGTTTCAGTCTTTCTCCTCTGGGTGTCATTAGTTTCTGATTTGACAGTTCAGGAGAGATCCTAGCAGTCCAGCTTTATTTTTGCTGAGATTTGTCAGGAATGGCCAGGGCTGGTGTTAGTGTGTGGTCATACATGATGGTCACAGAAGAGCCCTGTCTTGCCTTGAGAATTTTGCCGGTGCCTGTAGTTGTGTATGGCAGGAGGAGGGCAACAGAGTCATATATTTTCCTCTGGAGGACTGTCAGTGGTTAAAGACATGCCAGGTGTGCAGAGGCAAATGGTGTGAAGAGTTTTAGGTGGTGATGAGGTGTAAGGCTTCTCTGATGGCTCTGCCAGCTGGAGATTGCCAAGTGTGGAAGTTGGTTCCTGGGGAGATGAGAAAGATGGAGGTGGATGGTATGTGGGTGGCTTGACACTTGCTCGTGCTGCTGTAGGTGTTGGAAGGCAGGCTGTGTGGATCTGAGCTTAATGGGAGTCCCTTTTCAGGTGGCAAGTTGTTTACCTGGGGCATGTGTTTTGGTCGGCAGAGCTTCCCTTGGCAGGAGGAGTGGTTGCATGGCGTAAGGAGGATGCTGAGCATCTTTGTGTCCTTGCCTGTCCTTTCAGAACGTGTACAAGTCTGACCTTACATGGCTGAGGGGCATTGGCTGGTCCCCGATTGGTTCGCTGGACGATGAGAAGAATAAGAGGGCGAGCCTCATCCTGAGTGACAAGAAGTATCGGCAACACCCGGACACCATCAAATTCACGAGCCTTCCCGACTCAATGCCTATGGTTCTGGCAAAGCACAACTCTGAAATCATGAACCAGGTGAGCTTTGCTTGTGTTTTCAGCCCGAGGGAAATAAGTGCATGGCCCAGGACGCTGTGTTCTCTCCTTCTGAGGCCTGGGTTTTCTTAAGGTGGATATTGCCTCCTCTTGCATGGAGTCTTTGTTTTTGTTGTTTGTGATCAAATTCTCTTTTCTGTTATTGGGTGCAGTGTAGAAAAGAAATGGGCGGAGCTTGAGACTGTTTTGGGACAAGAACAGGTGTTCCTGAGGCATTGCAAAGTGGAGTCCCCTGGCTTTAGTTCCTTGATCTAGTTTGCTGTTTGAGTTTGCTGCCCTGTGCTTGTGTGATTTTCTTTCATGTTGGACTTGTTCTTTTCAGCGTGCGTACACATCAGCCTGGGAGAAAGATAAAACCAGCATTCACATTATGCCGGATACACCTGGTATTTTGCTGGCCCAGCAGAACAAAGTGAACTACAGTGAGGTAGGTGGTTGAGCTGGGGTTAAGTGTCCATCCCTGGACACTGCTGTGGCCCAGGAAGCAGTGTTGTTTGAGGGGAGTGGTTGTTTCTCTTCCAGAAACTGTACCGGCTTGCGATGGAGGAAGATAAGAAAAAGGGCTATGACATGCGGGCAGATGCCATTCCTATCACGTCTGCTAAAGCTTCCAGAGACATTGCAAGTGATGTAAGTACAGCGGAGCCCTTGTCGGCCCACCCCGTTGGAAGAGTGTCCGGGTGCTCATAATTGAATCCAGAGCTTCTAACCTCAGCCAAATGGAGCCAACACAACTCTTACGTGTTGTAACCATTCAGCCAGTCCTTAACTCTTTTGGTTCTGGAGGGTCTGTGTGTAGCTGGCCCTGCATGTTGTTGGTGTGCAGGGTTGTTAGAGAATTTGCAGATGGTGTGGTGACAGTATGTGTGGGATCTGTGTGATGGACGTAATCCAAAGCAATGTCCCTGTGGGGCTTGTGGCTGCATCACCTTGTGCATTTAGGCTGGATTTGTGAGGAGCAGTCCTGTCCTCACTGTGACTACTCTGCATGACCCTTGTAGCAGACACAGCTGAGCTGCACAATGGGAACAAAACCCCAAGCCTATTTTTAGTGTAGAAAATAAAGGCAGGGTAAAATTAAGTATTTTTGTGTTATTTTTATGTATTAATGTAAGTATGTATTTAATTTAACTGCTGTCTACACTTAACCTTCTAATTCTATCTTTATGTTCCAGAGTTTTTATCTCCTGAATAGATAGAATTGTAGTTTATTTGGCTTCTGTCTTGAGGGTTATTAATTGATAGTTTACGTAGAGTTTACTTAATGAGATTTGTGCCTCTTATATCGCTGCCATTATGTTAAGACTTTTTTTACTCCCACATCCTGACTGGTATCTCCTAATATAGAGGACATGGAATGTCTGGAAAATGTGGAAGGCATATGAGGCAGATAATGTTATAAAAATCCTTTTACAGCTGCACTCTGCAGTTTATCAGCTAAACACTTTCTTGTTTTTCACTCTCTGTTTTTTAAGATGCTACCTTGTTGAAAGTTTGAGCTTTAGGAGCTGCTATGGAGAGAAAGAAAACTAATCTAAAACTCTCTGAACTCCTTTTTGCTAATAGTACAAGTACAAGGAAGGCTATCGCAAGCAGCTTGGCCACCATATTGGAGCCCGTAACATAGAGGATGATCCGAAGATGATGTGGTCGATGCACGTAGCCAAGATCCAGAGTGACAGGGAGTACAAGAAAGCCTTTGAGAAGACAAAGACACACTTCAGTAGCCCAGTGGACATGCTGGGAATCGTGTTGGCCAAGAAATGTCAGGAGCTGGTCAGTGACATTGATTACAAGCACCCTCTGCATCGGTGGACCTGTCTTCCAGACCAGAACGATGTTGTACAAGCCAGGAAAGTGTACGACCTCCAGAGCGATGTAAGTTGTTCCTTGCTGTCCATGTGAAAACCAGGAAACAACTTTGGTCAGTAGTATTCCTTTGCTAGAGTAGGTCCAGATGGGGAGCGTAAGTATAGGCTTATTCTGTGGGACTGAGACTGTGGTGTACGTAAATTCTTGCAGAATCCTAGAATGGTTTGGGTTGGAAGGGACCTTAATGATCTCCACTTCCCACAATTTCTACAGTGCAAACCACACTTCCACTAGACCCGGTTTTTCAAAGTCCTGTCCAACCTGACCTCGAACACTTCCAGGAACAGGGCATCCAGAGGTTCTCCTGGCACCCTGTGCTGGTACCTCACCACCCTCACAGGGAAGAATTTCTTCCTAATACCTAATCTAAGTCTCTCCTCTGTCAGTTTAGAGCCATTCCCTCTGTATTTCTATTGAAAAGAAATTTACAGTTTCAGCCTTTCTCCTCTGGGTCTCATTAGTTTCTGATTTGACAGTTCAGGAGAGATCCTAGCAGTCCAGCTTTATTTTTGCTGAGATTTGTCAGGAATGGCCAGGGCTGGTGTTAGTGTGTGGTCATACATGATGGTCACAGAAGAGCCCTGTCTTGCCTTAAGCATTCTGGGGGGAGGGTTGTTGCAGGTGCCTGTAGTTGTGTATGGCAGGAGGAGGGCAACAGAGTCATATATTTTCCTCTGGAGGACTGTCAGTGGTCAAAGGCATGCCGGGTGTGCAAAGGCAAATGGTGTGAAGAGTGTTAGGTGATGAGGTGTAAGGCTTTTCTGATGGCTGGAGATTGCCAAGTGTGGCAGTTGGCTCCTGAGGAGATGAGGAAGATGGAGGTGGAGGATATGTGGGTGGCCTGACACTTGCTCGTGCTGCTATAGGTGTGGGAAGGCAGGCTGTGTGGATCTGAGCTTAATGGGAGTCCCTTTTCAGGTGGCAAGTGGTTTACCTGGGGCATGTGTTTTGGTCGGCAGAGCTTCCCTTGGCAGGAGGAGTGGTTGCATGGCGTAAGGAGGATGCTGAGCATCTTTGTGTCCTTGCCTGTCCTTTCAGAACGTGTACAAGTCTGACCTTACATGGCTGAGGGGCATTGGCTGGTCCCCGATTGGTTCGCTGGACGATGAGAAGAATAAGAGGGCGAGCCTCATCCTGAGTGACAAGAAGTATCGGCAACACCCGGACACCATCAAATTCACGAGCCTTCCCGACTCAATGCCTATGGTTCTGGCAAAGCACAACTCTGAAATCATGAACCAGGTGAGCTTTGCTTGTGTTTTCAGCCCGAGGGAAATAAGCGCATGGCCTAGGACGCTGTGTTCTCTCCTTCTGAGGCCTGGGTTTTCTTAAGGGGGATATTGCCTCCTCTTGCATGGAGTCTTTGTTTTTGTTGTTTGTGATCAAATTCTCTTAGGTGCGGTTGGAGCAGTGATTAGGCGCAGCATGGAAAAGAAATGGGCGGAGCTTGAGACTGTTTTGGGACAAGAACAGGTGTTCCTGAGGCATTGCAAAGTGGAGTCCCCTGGCTTTAGTTCCTTGATCTAGTTTGCTGTTTGAGTTTGCTGCCCTGTGCTTGTGTGATTTTCTTTCACGTTGGACTTGTTCTTTTCAGCGTGCGTACACATCAGCCTGGGAGAAAGATAAAACCAGCATTCACATTATGCCGGATACACCTGGTATTTTGCTGGCCCAGCAGAACAAAGTGAACTACAGTGAGGTAGGTGGTTGAGCTGGGGTTAAGTGTCCATCCCTGGACACTGCTGTGGCCCAGGAAGCAGTGTTGTTTGAGGGGAGTGGTTGTTTCTCTTCCAGAAACTGTACCGGCTTGCGATGGAGGAAGATAAGAAAAAGGGCTATGACATGCGGGCAGATGCCATTCCTATCACATCTGCTAAAGCTTCCAGAGACATTGCAAGTGATGTAAGTACAGCGGAGCCCTTGTCGGCCCACCCCGTTGGAAGAGTGTCTGGGTGCTCGTAATTGAGTCCAGGGCTTCTATCCTCCGGCATGAAAAGAAAACTAATCTAAATCTCTCTGAACACTTTTTCCTCTGTAGTACAAATACAAGGAAGGCTATCGCAAGCAGCTTGGCCACCATATTGGAGCCCGTAACATAGAGGATGATCCGAAGATGATGTGGTCGATGCACGTAGCCAAGATCCAGAGTGACAGGGAGTACAAGAAAGCCTTTGAGAAGACAAAGACACACTTCAGTAGCCCAGTGGACATGCTGGGCATTGTGTTAGCCAAGAAATGTCAGGAGCTGGTCAGTGACATTGATTACCGCCACTATCTGCATCAGTGGACTTGTCTTCCTGATCAGAATGATGTTATCCATGCTAGGGAAGCCTATGATCTACAGAGTGATGTGAGTACTTGTTGATAAGCTTTGGAGTTCTAAATGTTATGTCCTTTTTTTTGATTATAAAATATGGAAGCTGCTTGAAGTGTCTGTGTCACATAGTGGTTTGGGTTTTTTTCACATTATGTTTTTCTTTTCCGTTCCCAAGCAAGGTCATTGGATTTTTAGGATTGATTGAATCTCTGTATGAGTACCAATATGTGTTAGTATTAGAGCAGTTTCTAAACAGCGTTTTAATTTGCTGAATAGTAGATCTATCTGCATATAATCTTTCATAATAGTCAATCTTCATCTTAATAATATGGAGATTAACAGTATATAAATAGGAAACTGCCTAGACTTTTTTTTTTAATTTATTTTAAATTTCAGCCTCTTTATTGGAAGGAATTACTTTGTTCTGTCTTGGAGAAGATGTTTTACGTTAAGAGCTTTTGTTTTAAGTGGGTGACTATGTATTTATTGTGAACAAATATTACTTGAAAAGTTTCTACTGACTTCCAGGGTTTGTTATAATCTATTGCTCTTTGACCATTCTCCAGCATGGTTTTGAGTGAAAAATATCTCTTGAAGGCAGATATGTGCCTTCACATATCTTCACATATTACATTATTAGCTTCCTAACAAAGATTGTTTTGCAGATTGAAGTAGGAGGAAGGCAACTTACAGAAAGTAATAATTAGTTGCATGGTATATATAAAATGTTTAACTGGCAATGTTAATGAGACAGCTGTGTTTGTATTTTGTAATAGAACTGCTATAAATCTGACCTTCAGTGGTTACGAGGCATTGGTTGGGTCCCAATTGGCTCCCTGGAAGTTGAAAAAGCCAAAAAGGCAGGAGAGATCCTGAGTGATAAAGCATATCGTCAGCCTCCGGACACAATTAAGTTTACTAGCATCCCTGATTCCGTACCAATGATCTTAGCCAAGCAGAATGCAGAGACAATGAATAAGGTGAGTGTTGATTCGCTTAGGTAACACGTAGGCTGTCCCTGCGTAAACCCTAGACAGGACTAGGAATACAAATGTGTGATTGCTGTATCAGATTACTGTGCAGCGAGGCTTTGAAAGTGTAAGGTACATTTTTGGTAATTGTCAGGTAACTTATTTTCAGCAAGTGCTAATTAAATATCTTTTGAATTATCGATTTTATTTTGAACTATCAACTGTGAAGCTTTCCACATACTATACTGTGTATCTAGTAATATATTACCTAACTTTCATCTAATTTTTAATATATCAATTTGTTTAATGAATCTAAAAATTTATCAGATTTTTCTAGTAGTTTAGTACTTAATAAACTACTTGTGTTAGGTCAGTCTTTGAAACATTCCTATTTCAAACAATTCACTGTAGTATTTAATGTAAGAGTTTTCTTAATCTGTGGCCCTGATCTCAACCCTGTTTATGTCAATAAATCATTTCCTCTTCCAAACATGCCTTGTCCTTAGCATTTAAATCTCTCTGTGTCTGATGAGTATTCTGTGCCTTTTCTTCTAAACATTGTTTTTTAAACAGAATTCTTTCTACGTTACTAATTCACTAGATACTTAATATACAAGTTACAGAGTGAATACAAAATCTCATTGCTATATAAGGAATAAGGTTTTTTTTTGTTTTGGTGTTTTTTGTTTTTTTTTTAGGCTTTGAGTACAGATCTTTAATTCTTCTCGTGTTTTAGGAGGTCTTCAGCCAGTCACCATTGTTCTTCCCCTTTAACATACATTATTTCTCCTGCAGCGTTTATATACTGAGGCCTGGGATAAAGACAAGACGCAAATCCACATAATGCCTGACACACCTGAAATCACACTGGCAAAACAGAACATGCAAAACTACAGTGTGGTGAGTGTGTGAGCTCTCCAAATGTAGCTGGTCTATTTAATGGCTGGGTCGTCAGTGTTCTGATAAGCCTTGTATTGATGATACCATCAATTTCTTTAAGTAACCCCTAATATTTATCCTCAAAATTGTGACTTTAAAAACATAATTTTGATATTTATACAGTAGTGCATGCATACAACAGTAAGCGGTATTGACAATAAATTCCATGAGAAGCTGTGTGTCTCCAGTGAATTTCTGGGAGTTGTTTCTGTCAGTGTGCATACTGTTAGGAAGGTACAAAATTAATTTCAACCTTAGAAATACCAAAAAGGTCATTTTCAGCACAGTTCTGAAGAGCAGTGATCCCAGTGTTTAGTGTTAGTTTAGGCAAATAAATTCACATCAGTAAGAAGTGGCTTAAAAAGTAAGTTTTACTCCACTTCATAGAAGAATAGTTTATCTGTAAACTGTAGTCCATGTTATGTTGTTTAAAGTAGTAAAAGAAAAAAAAATTGTTAGCAAATGTATTTAGCAAAGCTTTTCCTTTGTTATGAATTTGTATCATCTACTGATCTGGGGCTTTGAGTTGAGAAAGTTAGATAAAGCTGTGTTAGAATAAATCCTAACACAATTTTAAAAATCTACTCACAAACAGTTTGTTTTGCATAGAATGCAATATATGGAATGAACTTACATAAATCTCACTGTTTAATTCTTCACCTAGAAACTCTACAAGCAGGCCATGGAAGAAGACAAAAAGAAAGGCTACGATTTGAGAAGTGATGCTATCCCCATCCAAGCTGCCAAAGCATCCAGGCAAATTGCTAGTGATGTAAGAAACTGCTGTTTTGTTTTTTTGTGTGATGATATTTGATCTCTGCAACCTGAAAGTTATAGCTGGAATCTGAAAAAGACATTTCAATTAAACTGTGATCCCAAATGATAGATTTTGGGAAGCAAATTATTATATATATTGAAAGATTTTATTGTAAAAAGTTTGAGAAGTTATAAGGACAATATAGTGCCTCGTCAATTTTATAGCTCATAAAACTGTATCCTTAATTAAATTCTAAGAACATGTATATTATTATATTTAATAAAGATCAAATATTTAATAAGAGGTTTATTTCTCAGTAATGTGAGTGAAGAGTGTTTTTATCAAAAAACTAACTTAAAAATCTCTAGGGTTCTAACTCAAATCTCAAAAATTTAATGTGAGAATTCATATTATTAGCTACAGAATTGCTGTGACAGTTTGGGTTGTTTTGACTTTGGCTGTGGAGTAATTTTAACAGTTTATTATTAGAAATATTTAATATGAGTAACTGATATTAGTAGGTAATACAGAAATATACTATCTTGATTTACATTTCAGTACAAGTACAAGGAAGGCTATCGCAAGCAGCTTGGCCACCATATTGGAGCCCGTAACATAGAGGATGATCCGAAGATGATGTGGTCGATACACGTAGCCAAGATCCAGAGTGACAGGGAGTACAAGAAGGCTTTTGAGAAGACAAAGACACACTTCAGTAGCCCAGTGGACATGCTGGGAATCGTGTTAGCCAAGAAATGTCAGGGGCTGGTCAGTGACATTGATTACCGCCACTATCTGCATCAGTGGATCTGTCTACCAGACCAGAATGATGTTATCCATGCTAGGCAAGCCTATGATCTGCAAAGCGATGTAAGATCTGTTTGATTTCATTTTTGTTGAGGAATGCGTTTGATATTTTACATAGGTGGATCACATATCAATGTGATAGAATGAAATTTTCAAGATTTAAGTTTCATTGCTAATTGAAAACTCTATCTTTAATAGGATATTTTAACTAACTGATATTTAAATTAAATTCTTTAATTCCATAATTTGGGCTTTTTGTCATCTGTCATTGTGTAAAATCTGGATAATGGTATCACTCTTAATATAGATGTGTGCAGTTATTTTTCCTAAAATTTTCTCTAGGGTTTTGAATTTATTTGAATTGAAAGTTGATAGTGAGGTTACTTAACTGTGAAAAGATGCACTATGTAAATTTCATTACTATTATTGGAATAACCTATGCATATTTTTGGTAATAGAACTGCTACAAGTCTGACCTTCAGTGGTTACGAGGCATTGGTTGGGTCCCAATTGGTTCCCCGGAAGTTGAAAAAGCCAAAAAGGCAGCAGAGATCCTGAGTGATAAAGTATACCGTCAGCCGCCAGACACAATTAAGTTTACTAGCATCCCTGATTCTGTACCAATGGTCTTAGCCAAGCAGAATGCAGAGACAATGAATAAGGTGAGTGTTGATTCGCTTAGGTAACACGTCAGCAGTCCCTGCCTTACCTCTGGGTGCAGGACTAGAAATACAACGATCACAGTAATGCTGAAGTTAAGAAATGATGGATTTTCAAGTAGTGTTTTCTGTTTATTTCAGTAAAAACTATCAAGCCTTGTAATTGAAGCCTCCACTTTATAATAATATTCTGCATATTACATTTTAATCTTTTCTTTGACATGTCTCTGCAGTGAGCTGTAATAATGCTTCAGTTTACTCATTATTCTTAAGTAATGTGGCAGTTTTCTAGATGTTGTTGAATTTCCTCAGATAAATTCTCTTTTTAATAATGGTATCTCTACCTGATTAAATACCTAACTGTTTATTCATGCTATATTTTCTATAATTTTATCTAGTGTGCTCTGTGATTTACCTGATTAAAGAGATGTTGACTTGTTTTGGAATGCAGTCTTAATCTCTTCTTTTATTCTTTCTTAGCATTTGTACACTGAAGCATGGAATAAAGATAAGACTATGATTCACGTCATGCCTGACACACCAGAAATCCTGCTAGCTAAACAAAACCAGATAAACTACAGTCAGGTGAGTAAAACTGAAGAGTTGTCAGAAATATTTTTATTCTGTCAAGTACAATTTTGTCATCTCTGACTTTGATTAATATTATAATACTGTTAAGTTGTCTAGTTTCACAAATTGCCAGCTCCACTGTTAGAATTGTTCTTTCGCTAAAATGCTGGTGTCTAATTAGGCTTTTGAAATATATTACCTGCTATAAATGAGAAATCATTTCTACAGCAAGGTATGGAAATAAATAATTTAACTTGCAGAATATTCCTTTCTTTGCCTTCCCTAAATTACTTAACGTTTCCAGGCATTTACAATACAATTGTAAGATCTTGAAATCTTCATATTTTTATTTTCTAGAGAATATAGAGCTGTTTTCAAATGTTTAAGTTGCCTGAATGTTGACAGTATTATTTAAGCACTTAATTTGCTTTATTACACATATGTGCTTAACTGAAGTGTGATTTTGTTTTTGAAAGAAAAATTTGAATATTTTTCTCACAGAAAATGTACAGACTAGCTTTAGAGGAGTCGAAGAAGAAGGGTCATGATTTGCGTTTTGATGCCATTCCTATTCAATCTGCCAAAGCATCCAGAGAGATTGCCAGTGACGTAAGCAGAGTTTTTAATCATGTCTGTATGGATTTGGTAATGGAAAAGAATAATTTGTTTGCTACTGTAATACCTTAGGTTTATAGAATAAATAAAATGGAAATCCAGTGATTCTACCGCATGCTTTTAGTACATGAAAGGAATGGGTAGCCAGTATTTTTATGCATGAGGTATATATCGCAATAATAAAATAATTGTGAGGATTATTTCTATACTTCCTGTGATAATTCCATTGATGTCCATGGATATTGAAGTGAGATGATCAATAAGGTGTACGAGTCTATGCTAGTGTTAGTCAAATTAATTTCTGATTAAAAATAGGAAATACTTTAAAATCTGTCCCCAAACCAGATATATTAGTAAATAGATTCTAAATATTTTAAATTGCTGTCTTTTCCTCAGGGAAAAATATTACACTTCTGCTGAAATGTAATATTGAAATTCAATATTGAATTGTGATATTGAAATTCAATATTGAAATGTAATATTGAATTTCAATATTGAAACCTATGACAGATGTTGCTTCTGGAATGAGGAAGCATCACTAAGAGACGGATGATAACAGTTTTTTGTGATCCTTGTTTTTCTATCAAGATTGATACTTAAACTGTTAGTATTAACTAACTAAGACTATCCTTACTGGGGTTTTGTAATAAGCTTTTAAATAAGTTAATCTTTACATTTTAATTGTAATAGTTAAATAACGTGGAATATCAAACTTGTTAATATGTGACATGAAATGTTAAGTTGAAGTACGATATAGTTATGTAAAAAATCAGAGATAATGGTATCTGTAATAAAACCAATTTTTATGTTAAAATTAATAAAACAGTAGCAGAACTTAAATAATATTTTTCTCTAAACAAAATACTAATGATTATGTTAAACTGTGAATTATTTATTAATTTATAATTACACCACGTGAATATGAACCTAATTTCAGTACAAATACAAGGAAGGCTATCGCAAGCAGCTTGGCCACCATATTGGAGCCCGTAACATAGAGGATGATCCGAAGATGATGTGGTCGATACACGTAGCCAAGATCCAGAGTGACAGGGAGTACAAGAAGGCTTTTGAGAAGACAAAGACACACTTCAGTAGCCCAGTGGACATGCTGGGAATCGTGTTAGCCAAGAAATGTCAGGGGCTGGTCAGTGACATTGATTACCGCCACTATCTGCATCAGTGGATCTGTCTACCAGACCAGAATGATGTTATCCATGCTAAGAAAGCCTATGATCTACAGAGCGATGTGAGTAAATCTTTACATTTGTAAGTCATAATTATATATACAGGGTTTTGTACAGTGTAATTTTAAAACATATATAATATGCTTGAGGCACTTGCAGGAGACATGTTGATAGAAGTGAAATATTTACTATATCAGATCATTAAATTTGTTTAGTTTTTAATCCTGTTTTTTCAGTCCTTAGCCTGAGGTGTAAATTGTGTTTAACTCTGATATTTGTAGAGCTCTTAATAACTCTCTTCTTTTTGTTATTTAATAATTATTTCACTAAATCGTCAAAAATAACATTTGTTTTCAAAACCATATCCTGCTACTATGTGGAAATACACACAATTGTTCATATAGACTCAGATATGCTTATTTGCTGTTTGACCAAAGTTGCACATATATAACTTTTGAACTTTTGAATTTTTTCAGGCGGTTTACAAATCAGACCTGGAATGGCTAAGAGGTATTGGATGGGTTCCTATTGGTTCCATGGAAGTTGAAAAGGCCAAGAAAGCTGGAGAAATCCTGAGTGAAAGGAAGTATCGTCAACCAGCAGACCAAATTAAATTTACTAGTGTGACAGATTCTTTGGCCATGGTCTTAGCCAAGCAAAATGCTGAGATAATGAACAAGGTGAGCTTGGGTTTTTTTGTTTGGTTGTTTTTTTGGGTTTTTTTCGGTTTTTTGGTCAAAAATCACTACTATTAGTAGCTAATGGAACTTATTCATTAGGTGAAAAATACAAAGTGGAAAGTAAGACTAAACACTTTCATTATGGACTTAGAGAAAATAAATGTCTGAATTCAGCCTTTGCACAGGACGGCTCTTGTCTCAGGGCTCTGTCTAAACTGAACATGCAGTAAGAATGTCTACAAAAAAAGTCACCTAAATCACATATTTTTCAAGAGTAATTCTAATATTTTTTTGTGAATTTCCTCTCTTTTTCACGTCAGCTGTAATCCTGGTTTTAAATGTTTGTTTAGTATCTTTCTTCTATTTTGTTAATGCTCCTTCACTATACAAAGCTTATCTCTGACAGAACAGGCAAAATTTTTTTGCAGTTCTTAGGCAATACTGTGAAATCTGCAGAAATAGTGTTTCTGCAAGGTATTGGATGTACTCTAGAGTACATCCAGAGCTGGCAGTGCCATGACCATGTTATAAGGTAGGATGTAGCAGAATATTGTGGCTTTTACCACAACTGCTATAATGATGTATTGTTGACCAAATGTCACACTGCATCATGATCAAGTTATGAGGAAGTAGCTTATGTACTCTGGAAGTGAAGCTTCTGCAATTTATCTTAGACCTAGAGGGTGAAAGTTGCAAAATACCTACTCCTCTTTCATAAGAAACATCAATCAGACAACTCATACTGGTAGGGCAGAATAATGAATATAGTTTTCCTCCAGCAGTTTCCCAGCAATCCTAAATCGATCAATTGTTGTGCCAACTTAACCTAAGAAATAATGATGAAGGACAAAATTTTCTTGAGTTGTTCTGTGAGAAACTTTGCTATGTCAGGGGATTTAAAGCTTGTAAAACTTCACAGTTTGTAAAATACATTCTTTGATAGAATCATGGAATCATATAATCATAGAATAGTTAGGGTTGGAAAGGACCTTAAGATCATCTTGTTCCAACACCCCTGCCATGGGCAGGGACACCTCACACTAAACCATGCCACCCAAGGCCTCATCCAACCTGGCCTTGAACACCGCCAAGGATGGAGCATTCACAACCTCCCTGGGCAACCCATTCCAGTGCCTCACCACCCTCACAGTAAGGAATTTCTTCCTTATATCCAATCTAAACTTCCCCTGTTTAAATTTTAACCCGTTACCGCTTGTCCTGTCACTACAGTCCCTGATGAATAGTCCATCCCTAGCATCCTTGTAGGCCCCCTTCAGATACTGGAAGGCTGCTATGAGGTCTCCACGCAGCCTTCTCTTCTCCAGGCTGAACAGCCCCAACTTTCTCAGCCTATCTTCATACGAGAGGTGCTCCAGTCCCCTGATCATCCTCGTGGCCCTCCTCTGGACTTGTTCCAACAGTTCCAGATGAATGTAATAGTTTGCTTATATATATATATTGTATTCTGCTTAAGGTTGCTTTTCTTTTGTATTATGGATGTACTTTTGCTAACTACTGCTTTCAAATTTGCAGTCTTTCCATTATGGCGCATATAAAGAAACTTTCTAAAGGAATGTGGGTTTTCTCTCTCCTAGCGTTTATACACAGAAGCTTGGGATGCAGACAAAACTTCAATTCATGTGATGCCTGACACACCATCGATTTTGTTAGCGAAGGCCAATGCAGCTAACGTTAGCCATGTAAGAACATTTAAACATGTACTAAACTAATGGAAATTCAGAAATTAAGTAAGCATTTATTTAACCATAAAGATATTTTAACATATTAATTCCTGAAAATTTAAAAAAACAATTATGAAATTTAGAAGTTCCATCATTCAGAATATTGATAAGCCTTTTCTGTCTCCTTTTGTGTAGAAACTTTATACACAAGCCTGGGAAGATGCCAAAAAGAAGGGTTATGACATGAGAGCTGATGCAATTCCATTCCGAAGTGCAAAGGCATCAAGAGATATCGCGAGCGATGTATGTTCTTCCTTTACATTTATTTTCAGTTATGTTGAGAAACAAGAATGAAGTAATAAGCTATGTACAACATAAAAACCCACGGTATGTCAGATTCATCCTGAAAGCCTATGGACAAAGGATTAACTTCAGAAAGAAAATTGACAACAGTTTTCAAAAGGAAGATAGAATTATAAATCCTGACATTAAGCAGATATTGGAAAGTAATAAAATACAATAACAGTAAACAGAAGCTGTAGAGGAAAAATATATTAGGCATTTCTAAACTCTAAATGAGTATATTTCATAACAACAAAATATATTTGTCGTTAGTAGCAATGTGAAATTATGGGAAATTCATCCCAGTTTCACTATTTCTTTTAATACTTCTTTTTGATTCCTTAGTACAAGTACAAAGAAACATACGAGAAGCAGAAAGGCCACTACATTGGGTGCAAAACTGCCCAGGAGGATCCCAAATTGTCGTGGGCTGCACGTGCTATGCAGCTGCAGAATGACCGAATTTACAGGAAGGCGTACCATGATTCGAAGTCCCAGGTCCACATACCAGTCGATGCAATGTCAGTGCAGGCAGCGAAGGATTGCCAAACGCTAGTCAGTGATATTGACTATCGTCAGTACCTTCACCAGTGGACGTGTCTGCCTGACCAGAATGATGTGATCCATGCCAGGAAGGCTTATGATCTACAGAGCGATGTAAGTGAGAATAATTGTAGGAAAGCTTTATGGCAGGTGTGTGAGGCTTTGCTTGTTTGTGACTGTGCAAATATACTTTCAAATGCACATTCATTAGCCTGCAGTCAGCCCTGGTATGTTTATTTTAATTTGTCTGGATGGTCCTTTCCAAATCAGTCATGGTTTCAGCTTGAGGAACAGAAATAATCCAGGCAGTTTGTAAGGAGACCATATTTTTCTGGTACAATGTTTGCTTGCAGACTACTTGCAGATAATACCACTGATATGTATGTAGCAAGTATCTTTAAAAGACCAGTACTTTCCTTGCTGTGCAAATCTGGGGTTTAGCTGTGTGTGGGAAGGACACCACCATTTCAGTGCCTGCTTGCTGTGTAACTGCATGAGGAGGAAATTGGGGAAAACCTTGTACAAAATCTCTCTGCACGTAGAGTTGTCCCTACAGTGTCAGTAAACCTTGGTTTCTTTGTAGAATGTATACAAGTCGGATCTGGAATGGCTGCGGGGCATTGGCTGGTTGACAGAAGGTTCTGTGGATGTGGTGAAAGCAAAGAAAGCCCAGGAACTCCTGAATGAGAGGTTGTACCGCACACGTCCGGATGAGATGAAATTCACCAGCATTACTGACTCACCAGATGTTGTCCAGGCTAAGATCAATGCTTTGCAGATCAGTGACGTAAGCTTACCTTTCACTTGCATTTCACTTATATTTCATTTATGTGATGACATTTCTTTTCTTTGTGGTGGAGACTAGAATTTGTTCCATGGGAATGACTAATCGGAAAATATTACAAATCAGAATTACCAAGTAATTCCTATGGGACAGATTCTTCAGTGTTCAGACCATAGTGAAATGCCATTATGCTTTTCTCCTTAGCATCTGTATCGTGAAAACTGGGATAGAGATAAGACGCAGGTTTCCATACCTTCTGATACTCCTGTAATGCTGCAGTCCAAAGTCAACGCTCTCAACATCAGCAATGTAAGAGAATAAAATCATTCTGCATGTGAAGAATTATTAGAGTATGACAATTAGATTTCCACAATAGCCTTTAAGAAAAGGCATTGCTATCAGTCTTGACTGTGTGTAACAAGGCTGATTAATTTTATTTGCAGAAACATTATCAGAAGGCCTGGGATGAGGCCAAGGCAAAAAGCTATGATCTGAGCGCTGATGCCATTCCCATCAAACACGCCAAGGCTTCCAGAGACATTGCTAGTGAGGTACAGTCTTCTCTTAATGTTGTAGCTATGTCTGTCTTTCTGTGTCCAGCTCAACTGACTGAAGTTCAGCTCAAAGGATTTACAGCTTAGGAAGCTGAAAGCCTGTGTTTGTGAGTCATGTTGAGGTGAGCAATGTGTGACTGCTTATGTTCTTTCTGCATATCTAGTACAAGTACAAAGAAACACATGAGAAGCAGAAAGGCCACTATATTGGGTGCAAAACTGCCCAGGAAGATCCCAAACTGTCGTGGGCTGCACGTGCTATGCAGCTGCAGAATGACCGAATTTACAGGAAGGCGTACCATGATTCGAAGTCCCAGGTCCACATACCAGTCGATGCAATGTCAGTGCAGGCAGCGAAGGATTGCCAGACGCTAGTCAGTGATATTGACTATCGTCAGTACCTTCACCAGTGGACGTGTCTGCCTGACCAGAATGATGTGATCCATGCCAGGAAGGCTTATGATCTTCAGAGTGATGTGAGTATATGTAGAGATGTGTTAGTAACTGCTGTTGATATTTGATATCTCACCGCCCGATGATGGTTTGATACTGCAGCCTCCAAGGATATATCTTCAGAATTTTATTTTTTTAAATTTTTTATGTCAGTGCTATTATCTGCTCTTTTTCATAATTTCAAAAGTATATGTCTAAATTGTATCAAAGCTTTACTTGGCATCTGTTACACAAGCTGTAACAGTGATCTGGAGAGGATGAAGGATTTGTCTCTCTTAATTTTGATGAAACAACATCTGTTTGCCTCTTTGGAATCAGGTGTCTTTTTTTACTCCTCTTTATCTGAGTCAACTTAGAAATTTATTTAGTTTCAAGAAACCCATGTAAGATAGCAGGTAAGATCTTTAAGTGGCTTATTTCAAAACATGAGGAGTCAGTACAGCTGCTGTCCTGACTTGGCTGCTAATTAAACAACATAGGGCTCTCTTCTTCTGTTTCAATTATGAGTTTCAAAAGTGAGATTCATGTTCCTTGCTGAAAGATTTTCTCAATTAATACTTAAATAATAGTGCCTGATATCACTTCAGGAATTACACTGTTTAGCTCTAGTCCCCATTAACACTGTAACATTATTTTTCCTCCTTTGTGTTGAATTTCCTGGTGGGCAGCTTGTGGGGTTTTTTGACTTGTAAATTGTTGAAATGACTAGAGGAATAAATATTTTGGAGGAGATCAGAAGTCTTTTTTTAAGACCTTAGTACTGATCATCATTAATGGCAGTTAGTTCTGTTATGTTGTTTCCCTCTATTTAACTTCACCAGGTTTAGAATGTATTGTTTAAGAAACAAGCTACTTATAAGCTAGTTGCCAGGTTGTATTTTATTTATGACACTGAAAACACAATGTTTTCCTTTTCTGACCGTGTCTGATACAGGCTGTCTATAAGTCAGACCTGGAGTGGCTCCGTGGAATTGGCTGGTTGCCTAATGACTCTCCAATTGTTAAGAGAGTGAAGCATGCTCAGGATCTTCTGAGTGATAATGTCTATCGTACACGTATTGAAAGCCTGAAATATACCAGTGTTGTTGATTCTCCAGATGTTCTTCTCGCTAAAGCAAATGCCGAACAAGTCAGCATTGTACGTTACAATGTTCTTAAAGTTGTTTTGAAGCTATAAACAGTTAAAGAGAAATCTTGCTGTTAAAATATAAAATTGATCAGTAGTATTGTAAGTCGAGTTTAATGCATTTCCAGACATTTTATTTTTTAGAGATGATAATTTTGGAGGGATTTATGGGATTTTGTTATTGACAAGTTAAATTCCGTAATTACAATATCATTAAATGAACTATTTTAACAGCCAAAATACAAAGAAGCCTGGGAAAAGGACAAGACTATGATCCATATTATGGCAGACACACCTGAAATCAACCTAGCCAAGACTAATGCTGTTAATTATAGTAAGGTATGCTTATCATTCTGCTTTCTACATTTCTATAGAGTAGCATGTGTATCCTGTGAATTTTAACATTCTAAGATGTTACTTACAAAGTTGAAGATTAAGTCACATTAATCTCATTGAAGTCATACAGAGCTTGCAAAATTCCCTTCCCTTTGATGGCTATTCTTAAAGTAATTAGACATTTTAACATAAATGCTTGCATTGCATGCAGCTGTTAAAAAAATTATTAATTTCATTCACCACTGAGGTAATATTTTCTTGAAATGGATGAGAGTCCGAAGTATATAAATATTTTCTAAACTTTTACAAACACCCTTCTATGCAGTATAGGTTGCAAAAGTTATGTTGCAGGCACTATATATGTGTGAAAGGCAGTAAGATTTACATCAGTATTTATGGCTGGGAGCAGGAATAATGCACCAAAAATAGTTACAGTATTTCAGCAAATGAATAGCAGTAAACTATGGGTTTCTTTAATGGCAAATGCCAGAATATTTAGCATATATGAGACATTTTGCTGTCTTTTCAGAAACTGTATAAAGAAGCTTGGGATGAGGTGAAGACGAGTTATGATTTGAGAGCAGATGCAATCCCAATCAAGACAGCCAAAGCTTCTAGAGAAATTGCTAGTGATGTAAGTGCTAGCAGAGACATCTAACTCTTCACATCCTTTAAGAGCTATTTTATGATAACAGTAGGTAATGGTGATCTTTGCTCTTTACCCAGTATAAATACAAACTGGATCATGAGAAGCAGAAAGGACATTATGTTGGAGTTCCAAATGCAGAAGCAGATTCGAAAATGCAGTTTGCCCTTGGCATAGGCAAAGTTCAAAGTGAACTGGAATACAAGAGGCACTTTGCCAAATGGAAGACGCAGTGCCACCTACCAGTAGACATGCTATCTATTGTATCAGCTAAACAGGGTCAGTCTTTGGTCAGTGATGTTGATTACCGTCAATACTTGCATCAGTGGATCTGTCTTCCAGATCAAAATGACGTCGTACAGGCTAGGAAGGCCTATGATCTTCAGAGTGATGTAAGTGAAAACTTAGCTTAAATTACTACTGTATTGTCTCTTCTTAGTCTGCTTCAGCTCTAAGTAGCAGGGACCTTCTGCTGAATTCAATGAATTGGCTTTGCTATTTATTAGGATTGCAAAGTATATGCCACTGTTATTTATTGCCAAGTCTGAAGTGTAATAAAGTCAGATATAGTGCTCATATTAGAATTACTGCTGTCCTTTTAACCAGTAGAAGTGCTATTATTTATGAATCTTGCTGGATTGTACAGAAAACTGTAGCTAACAAGATGGACCCTCTTTGTCTTGCCAGGCTGTTTACAAATCTGATTTAGAATGGCTACGGGGAATTGGGTGGTTACCAAATGATTCAGTTGGAATCAACCATGTCAAATATGCTGGAGATCTCTTGAATGAGGTAACACATTGTTTTTCAAAACTGAAATTTTCTTGAGGGTATTTGCAATTTAAAATACTGTTAATGGTTAAATACTTTTTCTAAAAAAAAAAAAAAAAAAAAAAAGATACAACTGGGGCATTTCCACATCATTAATTGTGCATGGAGAGTATTTCTTTCCATATAAACTTTGTGTTGTCTGTGTATTCAGAATTGCTTTCTTAGCTATTCCTGTGTAATCTGATTTGTGATCTTTTCTCTTGTATAGAAAAAGTACCGTACAAAACCTGAAACTCTTTCATTTACTCCAGTGGCGGACCGAGTTGATTATGTCACAGCAAAGAACAGTGGTGAAATTCGTAGTGATGTAAGTTTGCCAGCATTTTTCTGGGCTGTTAAACTGATCTGCATATTTAAATGGTAGGATTTTCTCTTTAAGAGGATATTTAAAAAATGCTAGAAAATTCTGGAAATTCTGTGAATGTATGACATAAAGATGAATAGGTCTTCACAAGCTCATCTCCATCACTTATTGTAGGGAAGAAGCTCCTTAAGCAGAATAACATCTTTCGTACACATTTTGAAAGCCACTGGTAGTTCTGCAACCAGTTTCTTCTTTCAGTCTTGGCTGCTATCATTGGTTGTCCCTAACAACATGAACATAAATAGCTACTTGCACTCTGGCAACCATAATCACAGAATTACAGCATGGTTCGAGTTGGAAGGGACCTTAAAGATCATAGAGTTCCAACCCCCCTGCCAGAGGCAGGGGCACCTTCCATTAGACCAGGTTGCTCAAAGCCCCATCCAACCTGGTCTTGAACACTGTCAGCGATGGGGCAGCCGCAGCTTCTCTGGAGAGCCTGTGCCAGTGCCTCACCACCTGCATAGAGAAGAACTTCTTCCTAATATCTAATCTAAATCTACTCTTTTTCACTTTAAAGCCATTCCTCTTTCTGCTACCACTACATGCCCTTGTAAATATTGGACTTTTTATCTTTTATTCATGACTTGACAGTTTCTGCATGCAGTATCTTTGGACAAGAGCATAGTCACTGAATCACAGAATCATTAGGGTTGGAAGGGACCTCTGGAGATCATTTAATCCAACCCCCCTGCCAAGGCAGGGCCACCTAGGGCAGGTTACACAGGAACATGTCCAGGTGGTTTTGAATACCTCCAGAGAGAGCCTCACCAGGGCGGAGTATCACCTCCCTCAACCTGCTGGTCACACTTCTCCCAGTGCACCCTAGGCCCTCCTGGGTGCAAGGGCACACTGCTGACTCACAGTGAACTTGCCATCTACCAACACTTCCAGTCCTTCTCAGCTGAACTGCATTCAAGTAGGTCAGCCCCCAACCTGTACTGGTGCTTGGGGTTCTTCCTCCCCACATGCATTACCCTGCATTTGCCCTTGTTGAACCTCATTAGGTTTCTCTCTGCCCAGTTCTCCAGGCTGTCAAGGTCCCACTTTGTTTAATTCTTCTCACTTCTGCCGGTATATATGTACAAAACTGATGTGCTGTCAGCTTGCCATTCTGTATATGTTTTTGGAGGCTAGTCTGTGAGGAGCTGATCTGTGAACATGAAGTGACAAGCCCCATTTTAGTTCACTGCTAAAAGATTGGCAATAACCGTGATACGTTTGAATTGAATAGCATACCGCCATGCAACCACATGCACACATTCAAACATGTCCTGTGCTTGGAAACATGACTTGATGTAGATATCTGTGGTTGGGACGTGCTAGAATGCTGCATTTACAGAGAGATCATGCTGACTAAAGGGATTTGCTCTTAAAGAGTTTAAAATCTATTGCCCTGTTTCAAACACTTCTTGCTTGCTTGGCCGTACATCCCTCTAGACCAAACAGGTAACATAACTTCTGAAGATACCCTGTCCACTCAGCTGCCTTGGAACATATTTTCAAAATTTTCCCTGAGAAATTTTGTAATTTCTTCTCTTGTACAATTTTCTTTTTAAAACCCCACCCATTTGTATGTATATTTAACGTGTCATGTCTAATAGCTTTGCAAATTCAGGGGTTTATACACTATTTCATACATTAAATACAGGTCTTGGTATTATGTTTTCACAGTTCTGATGTGATGATGCTGCAAGGCAGTAATTTCTTTCTCTTTTCTAGATTAAATACCACAAAGCATGGAATGAGGTCAAGTCAAATTATACACTAACAGATACACCACAACTAGATATGGCCCGAGAAGCAGCCAGAATTCTTAATCAGGTATGTGATCGCTCCCTGACAGTTTCTACTCACATTAATAACTTTTGTGAGGAATTTAGAAAACTTGCTTTATTAAAAATATCCTGAAGGAAGTGTTTGTTATCCTTGTATTTGAATAAAGGTTACATACACATGGTAATAATTATCATTGTAGTAGTGTTGAATTCCTCCTTTTATTTTCCACAGAATTTATACAAGGAAAACTGGGAGAAAGAAAAAGCCACTGGTTACCTCTTACCTCCTGACACTGTGCAAATCTGTCACGCCAAACACTCAAATGATGTCCAAAGTGAGGTAATAATTTTTCTCATTAGGAAGGCATGTGCTTGGAAACCTGGAAATGCTGAAGGCCTTGCAAATTCAACAACAGACGTAGAAAGCTTCCCCTTAGGGGTAACATACTGTAGACTTTTCATGACCCAAAAAGTCCACTGTCCTCCAGATCATTCAGTCATCTTTGTTATTGTGGGTTTTACAGACATCAGTGCTGAAAGGTCAGATTCTCCTTTCTACTTTCACTTTCTCCAGAAATGGTCCTTTCAAAATCAACATTTTAGAAATGTTCAATAATTGAAGTGGTATTATGATTTTTATATATAGCTCTGATTTCACTGATTGGCTGGAGGTTTCCTCCTTGAACAGCTATAAGATGGTATGCACCTTACCTTTTAAACTTTTGCATAATGGATGTTGCAATTATTACATGACTCAGTTTGAATATACATTTTATCAAAACAGTGAGATATAAATACCTTAAACACCCACTCTTCAGATAGTCTCAAATAATTAGTTACAAAAATGAGGCTAAATCCACTAAATAACTATTAGTAAACATTTTCTAACAAATCATTCCTCTTGTGTTGAAAATACTGTTTACTGAGAAATGGCAGCATATTTGTCTAGAACATTCTATGTTTTTGTCGTGGAGGACTATACAAAATAACTTTACCGTTTGTTTTGTTTTGTAGTTTTATCTGGTCATGTACTGGAAACCTAAGACTGCAGTTTACAACTCGCTGTCTCATCTGTTCTTTGTGTTGATGAAACCTAGCTGTTTACAGGTTAAAAACAGAACAGATATAATCAGTGCTGATTTTATACATATTTCTCCCCTCTTCCATCAGCTTAAATACAAAGCTGAATATGTCAAACAAAGAGGTCACTATGTTGGAGTTGCCAGCATGAGAGATGATCCAAAACTGGTGTGGTTTGAGCATGCGGGCGAGATCCAGAATGACAGACTGTACAAATCAGACTATCACAAGACAAAATCCAAAATTCACCTCCCTCCGGATATGGTGTCAGTTGTAGCAGCAAAGGAATGTCAGACTTTGGTCAGCGATATTGACTACCGCCAGTACCTGCATGAATGGACATGCCATCCTGACCAGAATGACTGTATTCAGGCAAGGAAGGCCTATGATCTGCAAAGTGATGTAAGTGATATCACATAAGTATGTAATTTCCACTTAGTTTGGTCTAAGTATATTGCCCATATTATAGAATCATAGAATCATAGAATCGTAGAATGGTTAGGGTTGGAAAGGACCTTAAGATCATCTAGTTCCAGCCGCCCTGCCATGGGCAGGGATGCCTCACAATAAACCATATCACCCAAGACTGTCCAACCTGGCCTTGAACACTGCCAGGGATGGAGCATTTACCACTTCTTTGGGCAACCTGTTCCAGTGACTCACCACCCTCGCAGTAAAGAACTTCATAAGAATAGAAATGTCACCCTGAATTAAATAATTTCTTTTCTTTTGTACTATCTTTTATCATTCAGAATATTTATAAGTCTGATTTGGAATGGCTTCGTGGCTGTGGTTGGATTCCTCTGGATTCAGTGGAACACAAGAAAGTTAAGAATGCACAAGAACTGATAAATAAGGTAACAGAAAATATTTCAGCAGTTATGCGATTAGCTCTTTCTCATGCTCAGTGTTTAAGAAAATATTTCATCTCTTTGCAGAGAGCATATACAAAAGAAGCCCTTGATAACTTTTCCAATTATACTAGTGTGGTTGACACTCCCGACATTGTTTTGGCGAAGATGAACTCTGTCAATCAGAGTGATGTATGTACTTTTTTTTTTTTTTAAATAGAAACTGTTGTATTACTAGAATTAGTAGATGACTGAATTGCTTTTGTTAAACTGTACTGTTTATGCATGTACTTATGTATGCGTGTGTATACATATGGATGCTTCATTAATAATAGACTTTTACTGGGGTAAATAAGTTTAATAAGAAGTGATATAAATGAACAACAAAATAATTCAGCATTTTTTTGTAGAAGAGTATAGCATGTCTCTTATTTAGAGTTTACAGGTTTTGCATATAGTAGTTTAAAATTGAGTCCTGCTCCTGGTGAACAGCACTTAGTTGTACAGTACTAGTGGAGTTCTGGTGTTGCTACTAAGCTATATTGCTGATCAGTTGAATTTTGTTACAATACTGTGTGGATTTTGTGGTGTGACCTACTGATGACATTTGACTATGTACTATAGTAGCTGGAACTACAAACATTACTGGAAATACGATAACAGAAAATTAATGTCTACTTCCAAGAGATGACACATTGGGATAATTTATTTCTCCCATGGAATTAACATTGTGTTTGTTGTCTTTTATAGATAAAATACAAAGAAACGTTTAACCTTGAGAAAGGCCAGTATATTGGGTCTGATGATACTCCTGCACTGAATCATGCCAAAGACATGTCCTTGCTATACAGTGATGTAAGATTCTATAAATATCTAACTAAGCTTTAATTTGTTTTGAAATGAACAGAATGTGAGGTGGACTTCAGAGAACTGTTCATTTTTTGTCATTGGTCTACTGGGGCACTGTGAAAGTTATTTAATCTCTTTTTTATTCATTTTTTCTGTTTGGATCATTGAGATAATTTCTTTCCTTATTGAACTGATCTCAAAGCACTGCTGTTGGGTGTTTAGAAGCAGTAATAGCAGTAGTAGAGTTTGTGTGATAGCAGTTTATAATTCCATCCAATGATATATTCTGAGACTACTAATGAAATCTATATTCTCCTTTCTAAGAAAGGAAAATTGTAGATTATTTACATTCATAAGTTAATTTTTATTGGAAATCTCTATTTTTTGCAAATGTGACTACTCATTCATAGGAGTAGGTGCTTCATAAGTTAGTCTGAAAGTAAATATATTTAATCTTTTTTTAAATATGATGTATTAGAACAGTGCCACTGACACAGTTAATATTTTTAAACTATACAGTGGTTTTACTGGTAGATTTTTCACCCTATTAAACAGGTATCTATAAAATTATCAATGTCTGTTCTATGCTGCACTTTTAAACAAGAGTTTGTGTCTACATGTGGGATACTTGTATTACTCTGAGGAGAAATGCTGAATTCCAAATATAGTAAAGAAAGCAGAGATCATCTTAGATTTGTGCTTGGGTACCTTTCTGAATTGGAACACTCATTCTGTTTGCCTTAGTCACACTGAATATGTACTCAAAATTAACATTCCTCATTTACTTTACTGGGACAATTCAGTGACTATAAGTTATATTCCATGTGTGTATAAATGGCAAAGTCAGGTTTCTTTGAAAGTAATAATGGATTTTTAACCAAAACTTCTGTTTGGTTTTGGTTTTGTTTTTGTCTAGAAACGTTATAAAAATGCCTGGGAGATTAGCAAACCCATTGGTTATTCTTTGGATGAGAAATATATTCCACTTGTTGGAGCAAAGCATGCAAACTACATAAATAGTGAGGTTAGTATGAATTCTCCTTTCTTTTCCTTTATTTTCCATATGCATTGTTAGAATGAACTTTAAAATTTCCACATGAATATTTTGCAGCTTAAATATAAGGAAATATATGAGAAGCTGAAAGGCCATTACCTGGCTGGGAAGGAGATTGATGATTTCCCCAGTGTCATTCATTCACTAGCATTCCAGAAAATGAGGAGTGTGGTAAGGAGAGAATTAGCCTCACTGTAGTATTTTCCCATTTTCTTTATTTTAGCATGACATCTTTAATCATAAGTAATACAATACTTAATAACATCAGTGAAAGTTTTTTCAGCATGTTTATGTTTCCTGGATGGTTATTTTGTTACATGGGTGAATAATTGAACTTGACATTATTCAGGAGGTTAAGAAGAGATTTGTTTAGCTATTAGATATATTAGAATAGGGGAAAAAAACCCCTGTTTTTTCTATTTCAGTTTAAGAATCTGAACAGTAAGAAATAGTATATGACTTTGGATTCTTGTGCTTTACATATCTATATTAAAAAAGTGTTAATTTTTAATTGAAATAGGAATATAAGAATTGAAACAGTGAAACACATGTTTGGTGTTTTCTTACTGTGGCACATACAACATATCACGCAGGGCATAAAGTCAGTATAATCCCAAATATTCTGTCTTCATAATTTTAAGGAGGTTTAACTGCAACAAACATGTTTTGTAGCATGTGACTTTTTTTAATCTTGAATTTATGTTAATTTTTTCACCAGCTGTTAAATCTGTAAGTGAATAAGGTCATTCTTGTCTTTCTAGAATATCATCAGAATAAATGGTGATTAATTTAAGATTTCACTCTGTTGAATCCCGTGGGTGTTTAGCTACTAAATATAGAAAGCATGCCTCGGATTATCATAACCTGTAACCTGTTAGAGTCAAAATTGTGCAGAAAACCACTATTCTCTCTTCTTGCCTTTTATCCAATCTTTCCTTTTTAGTTGGCCTACAGAAAGAATTATGAAGACACCAAAACAAATGTTCATATTCCAAGTGACATGATGAATCATGTGCTAGCCAAGAAGTGCCAATATATCCTCAGTGATCTCGAATACAAAACTTACTTCCATCAGTGGAATTGTTCACCTGAAGAAAATGATGTTATTCAAGCCAAAAGAGCCCAGGAAATTTTGAGTGATGTATGTGTTTAATTTATTTGTTTGACATTTTAGTAGACTTCTATGTATTTTTTGCATGATATTTAAATATAAAATACTTTAAAATGTCTTTCATGGTGTACAAATAAGAAATTAATAACCATGGTCTTAGATTGCTTAGTAGCATAGTACCAAAAATTACGTTTTTACAGGGGTTGAGGGGGACATTTTACTGGTCTGGTTATTTATTACTCATTTGTAAATTGGAAAAAAAAAAGTTAACATTATGAAACTTTCTCAAAGGTCACTGCTATCAACACTTTGTCTCTCTTTGACTGGATGAGATTGTATAGCAAGCTTACAGTCTGGTCCATGCACATTGATACAGTCAGAATGTTGCTGTACTGCAGTGATCATTAAGTATTGTAATTGGGATTGTTGTGATTTGCACATGGGCCAGAACAGCATCCACAATCCTTCTGGATCCAGTGGATCTGGAAAAGACTTTATTCATTTGGCTTGTTTTGATGCACAGGATCTGAGCTGAGTGAATGGCACAATGAACCACAGCACTTTCTTGTGTTACATAACCGAGAGTATCTCAGCTTGGGCCAACCAACCTTCCTAATAAAATGTGATGATGTGTTAATTGCTTAGCCCACTGTGCTGTATTATTTGGTTTAATATCTCATGGAAATCCTGTGGGTAAAAATTATTCAGTCAAACTGAGAGATAGGCCAGTCTTCTCTGTGCTCTCATTTAAGCTTCCAAATAGATTGGAATTACTGAGGGAGCCTGGTTCAGATTCAGTGCTAACCTTCAGCATTGAATTTGCACAAGTGGAAGATACTGAATATAGAGAAGAAAAACAAATACTACTGCCTTCAAGCAGAAGGCAAATTTCTTCCTAACTTAATGGTCTGTTTTCTTTCATGCAGGTGGTGTATAAAGATGACTTAAACTGGCTGAAGGGACTTGGATGTTATGTCTGGGATACTCCACAAATCCTGCAGGCTAAAAAATCATATGACCTCCAGAGCCAAGTAAGCTTGTTTTCCTCAAAAGTAAATATTTATAAGATTTTTTTTTTTCCATTTGTGATTCACTGGGACTGACACCTGTCTTAGTCCAGAGCAGAACGGAGTAATTTCTATTACATCAGAATATTTTTTTACAAACTATTATAATACACTCTTTCAGTTTCATCTGTAAAGGCATGATCACTTGTGTTACTGAAGGAGAAGAAAACAGGATAATGGAAGGACAGCAAGATTGTGGGTTGTAACAGTGAGAAAATAACACTTTGTCTTTCTGTATGCCATTGTGTGCACAAGATACCTCAGTGAGACATTTATATTGGGAAAATGGTGTCTCTTGACTTGCTGATTGTACCTTTAGCCTACTAGATGCTATCCAGTGATGTGCAATTTTCATTATTCCTTAGTTCATACTGGCTATAAAGTATTTCTTCTCTATGGCCTGTCACTTTTGAAGTTGGTCTTAACTGGGCCAGGATCTTGGGTTTCAGTTGTCCAGAACTGATTTTAAAGGAAGCTGAAAGGGAATTTCCTGGTCATTTTCAGCATTAATGTTTTGGTTTGTTTTATTTCCTTAGATAAAATACACAGCTGCAGGAAAAGAGAATTTTCAGAATTTTGGAGTTGTTACTGACACACCTCTCTATGTGACTGCAGTGCAGAGTGCTATAAATGCCAGTGATGTGAGTCTCCCCACCTTTTCTACTCTGGCTTTCTCTGTGCTCGTTCTGAGAATTGAAACAACTAAACCTGTCTTTCATCTTACAGGTGAAATACAAAGAAGATTTCCACAAAACCAAGGACAAGTATACAACTGTGACTGAAACAGCAGATTCTGAAAGAGTTAATAATTTGAAAAATCTCTTTAGCAATGTAAGCGTTTCTGTCTATCTATCTATCTGTCTATCTATCTATTTATTTATTAAGGTGCTATTATATGGGATTTTTGTTTATTTTGTTCATTCAATCTGTTTGAAGATAAATGTCCAAACATGAAATTTATCAAAGCTAGTGGTAGCCCTCTGCATTTCTTGAATGTGTAGAAGAAGCTGTATTTCAGGCAGAGGACATATTTTTTAACTGTAGTTCCAGTCTTGTCAAAATAGAATCATTAATAAATGGATTCCCTGAAGAAAATTCCACCTGAACAAAATTCAGACCTTGTGTGAGAATGGTCATGAATAGTTAGAAGCACTTTTGTCATCCTTTTTGTACACTGTCAAGATTAAACTAGTACACAGCCTCTTGATAGTAAGTAATAGTTACAGTGTATATATAAAAACTGAAGTGGTTTTTATTTCTATTGTTTGTTGGTTGTTACTCAGGAGAAGAATTTTTCCACTCACAGATACTTTCTATTTCCCCACAGAATCTCTACAAGAAAGCTTGGGAAAAAGTGAAAGCGACTAGCTATGCAATGCCCTCTGATGCTGTATCCCTAGCACGTGCAAAAGAACTGAAGCATAATGCTAGTATTGTAAGCCAATAAAATACTTTCTTCATGCCTTGCAAATACTATAGGTATCATTAAAAAAAAACCAAAAAACAAACCAAATCATAACTTCTATTTTTAATTTAGATATAGTATGTTACTGTAAATAATCAGTTTTCTGTGCTAATCATTTACCTTTAAAGTTAGATAGCCATTTATTTCTTTTTGTAGAAAATGCTAAAACTGCCATATTTTATAGTAATAGAAACATTTTCTTGAATTTTTTTCTTCTATTTTAAATTTCATCATCATCCAGGTCAGGAAAAACACCAAAAGTCTTTAAGTCATGCTTTACCAAGTATAGAAGGACATAAACTTATGCTTTACTGAACTGAGGCTCATGAGTGATCACTCTATTCATGAATCTTTAAATGAAAAGCTGGAACAATAAATTAGTAGCTTATTCTACATCTATTCATTTTTAAAGTCTTCTAGTCAGCCTTTGTTATTTTTGCAACATGATAGTTATATGCTTTCTTTGCCATTTAAAATAAAATTTAAAACCAAGATCCTGCTTTAAAGGCTTTCTCTGCTTGTTGGACTTAACTAAATATTTTGCTTAATGATAAATTTTCTTTCAAAAATAAAGTCGACTCATTGGAGTGAGTTATTTGTTGCCTTTATTTGCATCTGCTTAGGTAAAATACCGGGAAGAATATGACAAGTTTAAAGCACTGTACACGTTACCCAGGGGTGTTGAGGATGATCCCAATACAGCAAGGTGCCTTAGAGTTGGAAAGCTTAATATTGATGTAAGTGTTGTTTTCTGATGTGTCTTTTCCTGATAAAACCATACTTGTCTCAGAAGAGGCTACTCAAAGAATCCACATGCCTTCATTCAGATGCCATATTTCCACATTTCCACATGCATTTGGCAGTGTTCAGTATTTGGTGGATTCTGTCATAAATTTACAAATGTCTTTTCAAGCCTGTGTCTCAACTGTTAAATTGCCTGCATGGATAAACCTTTAGTGTGACATATTTATGTATAAAATGCAGCACTACATGGTCTGCCTCCTTTTAACATGTGTGTACAATGAAAATTTGATAGAGCATTGTGAAATTGTTTTTTAGAGTACTCACAGTGTTAATTTTAGTCATAGCCATAGAATGATTCCTGTCCCACTAACATTCCATGAAAATAATAATTTTCAAAATTATCAACACTTAATACTGCAGATTATTTGTCAGCATTATTAATGTACTGGTTTAACTCTGCAGCGTCTGTACAAGGAAGTCTATGAAAAGACTAAAGCCAAAGTCCACATTATTCCAGACATGGTAGACATAATTTCTGCTAAGGATGCACAGAAGAAAATCAGTGAAATCGATTACCGCACACATCTCCATGACTGGATCTGTCTACCAGATCTTCAAATCAATTCCCATGTACGGAAAGTAACAGATCAAGTCAGTGATGTAAGTTCACAGATCATATGTTTGTGGCTCACTTTTAAAAGAGAGTCTTGCGTTTATACTCTCTTGGAGGAAACGACTTAGCAAAAACTTAGTTGGAGCACTCTGAAGTTGCCACTTAACTCTGTTACATTATACACTGCTCAACAGCATCTGTATCATATTTTTGTAACACCTAAGTGCATAGTTGATGTGGCTTAATATGCATAATTTCAGTGTTATCAGTGTAGGCATTGGGTCATAACATTGCAGTTCTACAGGTTCAGCCATCCCTGTCTGTATATTGTCCTTTATTATTTAGTTGCATAAGGTGTGGAAACTTTGGAACTTTCAGAAAAGCCTGGTGGTGTGATGCTTCCATGCACTTGCCTTGCCTAGGTCAGTGCTGTAGATCGGCAATGATCTATCAGTAAATCATTGCCCAGTAGGATATGGAAGTATGATTTTTAATAATTATTGGTTTTGTTTTTTTTTTTATTTTTTGGCCAAATTGAAGCAATGAAGAAAAATTATTTAAATTCAAAATGAAATTGTTTTGATTTTCTCAAACAAATGAAAAAAAAGTAAAAATACTGGATGTTTTACTTGCCACCTTTCGACAGTTGTTTTTCGGACTGATTTAGCAGTAAGAGATTAGATCCTAGTGGAAGTCTTACAGATTGTTGCTTTGCTCTGATACCTTAGGTCATATACAAGGATGATCTTAACTGGCTGAAAGGTATTGGCTGCTTTGTGTGGGATACTCCTGAAATTCTCCATGCCAAACATGCCTACGATCTTCGCAGTGATGTGAGTGGATACACTGGTTTTACTTCTAGGTTTTTTCACTCTACTGTATTAAAAGGATGGAGTAGCTTTATTCTACCCCAGACATAGTCTGGAAAATGTTCTCTATCCTCCTCTACTGAAGTATTCATTAAATAATCATAAATGGTTATTTAAACCTTACTGCTCTGGAAGTATATATTTTCAGGATACATCCCATTCAATTTTTTAATACTTCTCAGAAAAGGTGAAATAGTAAAGAAATACTATTATAAGTACTACTAGAAGTATTAATACTTCGTTCAGAACCCTTCAAGTAAAGCAGAAGTGATGCAAATTTTTTTTTTTTTTAATATCTTTTGATGATGGTTTTATGATTTTTTCCTTTTTCCCTCCTCTCAAGATTTTAGGACATATCCTTAGTTTATGATTAAGCCATTTGAATGGGAGAATAACTATTCTGGGTTTTGAGAACGTACGTCCTTTCTCAAATCCTGTATCAGAAGTGTGTTGGATATTTGTCACATGGTACATATGCCTACTCTATATTGACATTTTCTAGTATTCCTTGATAAAACTTTTCTGCTGTTCGTATCTAGTGAGGTGCCATGTTCGTTTATTCAGCCAGAATTTCAATATACTTTGTCTTTAAATGCTGCTTCACTAATAGAACAGTTCATTAATAAAATAAATAGTAAATATAGCAAATATAATGATATATTATGTTCCATTAATGATGAGTAGCCATACTAATTAAAGCTCTTGAATTTCCCTTTGCAGATTAAGTACAAATCTAAGGCAGAAAAGATGAAGAATGACTACACTGTGGTCACAGACACTCCTGTCTATGTCCAGAATGTTCTCAGTGGTTTGAATATAAGTGAAGTAAGTGTTTGTATCACCCTTCACCCCCTAATATTGTGTATGTCATTACCTCACAAGTTCTAGAAATGGGATTTTTATCCCATTTTTTAATAATTTAATTTTAATAATTTAATCATTGCTGGTTATGTATAACTCATTGCCTATGCCTTTATTAAGGTATGAGAACACAATCACTAAAATCATTAATTGCCTGAATCAAAAGAACTAATCCAGTTTTTTAGGAGAAATTCCTGTATGTGTGCAAAAAATACATACTGAGAGAAAACATCACAGTTATGACTCTCCTCTAATTGGTTTTTCCTTTTTCTCAGGCTGTCTATCGTAGTGAATATCTGCACAATGTTAAAGGCAAAATGATTCCTACTGATAAAACAGTAGATTTGGAGCGGGCGTACCATGCAAACAAAATACAGAGTGAAGTAAGTATAAAACTTTTGGGTCCACAGGGTTTCTGATATCCAAAAAGAAAATTTTTTGAAAGTTAATGCCTGCCTTCAGCTTTTCAGATAAAGAAGCTAGATTTCATTGGTCTAAATGAAAGTGGGGAAATGTCCTCATTTAACCTACAAGTATGTGTTATAATGCAGACATGGCGGAAATCATTTGCCAGTTGCAATGACAAGATTTCCTATGCAGCCAGTGAATACTCTCAAATATTATACACAGTTGTCACAAACTCTCTCTCTTCTGTTGTAGAATTTGTATCGCTGGGCTGGTGTGAATGCTCTGCCTACTGGATACAGCCTTCCCACAGACACTCCCGGCTTTCAGCATGCTAAACATGTCCAATACATTGGAAGTGATGTAAGTCATGTACTAAGTCTTTCCACAGAATGAGTTGCAAGGGAATATTTGATGCCTGTCCAATATGAGCACACAACTGTTTGTGACACTTATTTCTCAGATATGAGACTGCTTTTCAGAGAGCAACAAGAGTGGGGTAGTTTCATGTGAATGCCTGAGCCAGGAACTGAAGGTGACCATGACATAGGCAGTGACTTCATCAGCTGGGGGGAGGTCCCACTATACCTGAATGGGGTGGGCAGAGCAGGGTGCTGGTAACACATTGCATCAACAGTCTCAGACAAGGGGAGGAATCAGGGCCAAGGTCCATCCAGCGGATTCCAGTCAGGAGCTGTGGGAAACAGAGCAAAGATTGGAGACAAGCTACCTACCACATAGGTCCAAGGAGACAGGGCTAGAACCAAGTCACTGGCAATGTAGGACCAATAATGTTTGCCTTAGCAGAATTTAAATGTTACCAAACCCTATAATTAGCTGAAGTAATTACTATCAAAATACAAATTTTCTCAAGCAGATGCAAATACCTTATTAGATGTAAGAGAAATTTAAAACATTATTAATCTTGGGCTGCATGATAAAAATGATGATGTGTATTTAACTCTGATATAGCTATATCTCACTTGCTTATCTCTAAAAATCTGACTCTTTATACTGCACAAATTCCTAGCAAAACTGCACTGTAAGTAGAATCATGATCAAATTTAGTTTCTCTGTGTTTTGTTCCTTTTTCCACTTTATAGTTGAAATATAAAGAAGCCTATGAACACATGAAAGCTAAAGGCTATACTCTGGGTCCTAAAGATGTTGGGTTTGAAAATGTGAAGAAAGTGAATCAAGTCATTAATGAGGTATAGTAAATATGTTTGTTTGCTTATGTTGCATTTGTAGTGACCAAAATATGAGTAAAGAGGGTTGTAGGATTCCTGTTCTTTGAGGCTTTTAAGAGCTGTGTAGGCAAATATCCGTCAAGAAGGGTAAGGGATCATTGATCCAGGCATGGAATCAGGCTGTATGGCTTTTTAAGGTATTTTGTAGCTCTAACTTCACATAATTCTGTAAAACTGTTACCATAATGTACAATCAGTTGCAGTCTTATTTTATTAACTGATCTGCTGCTACTTGATTAAAGTTGCATAGAGATTATTATATCTGTATGACACTGGGTCTCGATAGTTCTAGATTTTTATATGGATGTACTCAGTTCTTTGATCATTGGCTTTAACAGGATGAAAATTAAACATCAAAGAATTAAAAGTGTCAGATTCTCTATGTATTAGAGATGCTGCTATCTAAAATAGTGTGCTTGCTCCCTTTCCTCTAGTAGTTGTGCAATAGCTAGCAAAAAACCCTTCCCTTATAAGAGAGGTCTTTACTCTGCCAAACTGCTTGCCACTTTAAGTTTTTCAAATGTAGAATGCTGTCTTCTTTGATACAGAGATTGTATCGGGCAACATACCACAAGTACAAGGATAAGATTCATACCACTCCAGACACACCAGAAATCCGTCAAGTCAGAGCAACACAGGAAGCTGTCAGTGATGTATGTATCTTTCTAACATAACCAGAAGAGATTTAGAATATTCAGCATGACCAAACATGAAATGCTGTTTTTCCTTTGTCTTTCAGCTGATCTACAAGTCAGATTTCTTTAAGATGCAGGGACACTTGATTTCCTTGCCCTACACTCCTCAGGTGTTGCACTGCCGCTATGTTGGGGACATCACAAGTGATGTAAGCAACATCTTTTAAGATACCTGCTATTTAAATACAGCACACCTAATGCTTTTATACTGAGAGTGGAATTTGTCTTCTATTGTTTGTATTCTGTTCTATAATAGATAAATACTTTGTCACTGTGTTTAGAGACTGATTAATGAAATTATCCCAAAAGTTAACTTCGGAGTTTTCTTTTTGTAATTGCCTCAGAATAAATACAAAGAAGATCTGAAGTGGTTGAAGGGCTTGGGCTGCTTCCTGTATGATACTCCTGATATGGTCCGTGCTCGTCAGCTGCGCAAACTTTGGGTAAGGTTTTATTTCTAAGAACCATGTATAGCAACAGTTGATTTATTTACATGCATGCTATGTACTTCCAGGAAGTTAAGTACATGAAAATGAGTAAAGACTTATGACAGAATTTCCTACCATAAAGCTACTTAGTTGTTTCAAAGCACTGTTAGGTTACCCTGTAAAATTTTCTTTACTACCAAGAATAATAAAAGCTTCCTAAGTAATAGTGGTTTTCTTTTTCCAGTCTAATTATATATACACTGATACTGCAAAGAAGATGTGGGCTAAGTGCAACTTAGTATTGGATACTCCTGGATACAGAGCGGTTCAGGAACTAAAAACCCATTTGAGTGAAGTAAGTTCTGTATTCTTTTTGCACATCTTTGTTAGCTATAATTAAGCTTGGCCCCTCCCACTGTTGTTTTTTTTTTAAATATGTTAGGTATTATAATTGCAAAGCTGTGATTGTTCAGCTGCTCAATGACCATATGCAACAAGAAATAATGCATGGACCTGTCTCTTTCCAGCTGGTTTATAGAGCTGCAGGCAAGGAGCTGAAGACAAAATACACTTCCATCCTTGATACACCTGACTTCCTGAGAGCCAAGCAAGGACAAAAAATACAGAGCCAGGTGAAAAATTTGTTCTGATTAAAAAAACAAAACAAAACAAAACAAAACGGTCAGGGTATCCCTCTTAATATACCATTAAAGTACAGCAAAATCTTTCCAGGCCATTTCAAAGCCATGTAGAATTACTAGAAAGGACATCTATAATGACTGTTGCTCATTGTTACGTGGCTATGAATTTTCATGTTGACCATGTCTCTATAATGGACATGTTCAGCTTTGTTTATGTGAAATAGAGCACTGAACTCTGGTTCAAATTCTCTAAACCTCTGACTTCATTAAAGGCATAAATATTTTTATTGATCTGCGTTTATTTATCATAATTTTTTTATTCATATTCTAGCTCATTATCTGACTTCCTGGCTAAAAACATTGTGGAATTTTTAAATTTGTAGAACAAAATGAAGATGCTCATGAGAGAAAAGCGGACCTTATGGATGCTTTTGTTTAAACCTAGGTCTGCGTGTAGGCCAGAGAGGTCATTAATGTCATATGTATCTGACTTCTTGGTTTGTAAGCATGTTACTGGCAGTTACAGAGCATCAGGAGTACTACTAGAGAAAGGTGAACTGAGATAGCATGGAAGAGGAAAGGTCACAATATTTTTTCCTGGAATAAATTGTGTGGTCATGTACACATTGTGAATTTGCAGGCATTTTTTCAGAGAGATAAGGTAAAGCTTAGTTAAAATGTAATATATTTTTTCTTTGTTTTTGTTTTTTTCTTGCTGCAGTACTTGTATGTGGAACTTGCCACAAAAGAGAGACCCCATCATCATGCTGATGGTCAGACACCAGCCTTTACACATGCTAGGAATATAAAGGACATGGTCAGTGAGGTAAGATATCTGGATATTTTTTGTTTGGTACCACTATGCTCAACTGTTTAGAAGTTCTATTTCTAATTTCAAGGCTTAAATCTGTTTATCCTTCATTTAGTTTTCTGTCTCTTATGCTTAAGTTCCACATTTCTTTTTTTAAGTTGTGGTAAGACATTACGCTTTTTTAATATGTTTTAGTATTTTATAAGATACCTGCTTTTAAGTGCTTTTTTGCAGAATCTGAGGTACATTGGCTGCAAGACCAGGAAGACCTAGAAAGAGCTGACCAGCTGAGCTTGTTTCCCAAAGTTTTGACAGAAATGCTCTGCAAGAATAACTTCGTGCACTCAGTGTAGCGCCCCTGGGTGTTACTGTAGCATCAGATTAGCAAATGCTTCTAATATTAAAGGTACATCTTTTTCCTTTTGCTGTCTTTCTTAGAAAAGGTATAAAACCCAGTATGAGAAGATGAAGGACAAATACACGCCTGTCCCTGACACACCAGTCTTGATCAGAGCCAAGAGAGCGTACCTGAATGCCAGTGATGTACGTAGTCCATGAACACTTCCACTGCTGTTTTCTTTTTTGTTTGTTTCTTTACAAAAAGAACAGAAAAGGGATCAAAGGGGAACAATTATGCAGAGCATAGGCTATCTCACTGTGGGTCATCAACTAGGTCACCCCATTTGCATGTACATTTCCATTTGATATTACAGAGATTATTATGTTTTTACTTGATGTCACTGAAATGCTTTTTTTCATTTATTGTAATTATTTTTCATTTTCTATTGCACTGCAGTGTGGTTTACAAAAAGAAGAAATAGATTTAAACTAATTTGCTGTCCTGGGTTCAGCAGCAGCAGTCACTTTTTCTCCTTCTTAGTAGCTGGTGTAGAGCTGTGGTTTTGACTTTCAGCCTGGGAATGATACTGATAAAACCAATGTTTTCAGTTGGTGGTCAGAATGTTTACTCTGACCAAGGACTTTGTGAGTCTCATGCTCTGCCAGGGAGGAGGGGAAGCCGGGAGGAAGCAGGGACAGGACACCTGACCCAAACTAAACCAAAGAGGTATTCCATACCACAGCACGTCATGCCCAGGATGTAACTGGGAGTTACCTGGAAAGGCTAGCTCACTGCTGGGTTGGGCTGTGTATCAGTCGACGGATGGTATTGTATTCTCTTCCCTTGTTATTTCCCTTATTATTATTATTGGTGGTAGCAGTAGTTTTGTGTTATACCTTAGTTACTGGACTGTTTTTATCTCAACCCGTGGGAGTTACATTCTTTCGATTCTCCTCCCCATCCCTCCGGACATTTGCTTACACATAAAATCTCCGAATAATTCAGACTGAATTGAAATTATTGATGCTGGAGCTAGGATAGAATGTCTTTTGTCAGGTATTTTCATCTCAGATTTGTATTAGAAGTAAAGTTGCACATCACTGACAGCATGCTCATTTTTTAATTTAGAAGTAGATTAGTGAGAAAAATTATCTGCATGTTAGGCTACTAAGGTGAAATCAATCTTTCCTTCAAACATGTAGTGTAATGGTCTGTGATTTAAGGCAATACCTAAATGTACTCAACTCATTCATGAGATCTTTGCTATGTATTTCAGACTGCATGTTGTATTCTGAAAGCGTATGTGCTAGGCTGGTGTTTAGGCTAGTGATAAGTCTTACTGCTCTCTTAAGAATGATTTTTAATTACTGCAGAGGAGCATCCAAGTTCTTTTGCATGCCTGAATTTCTCCTCTAAGAAAGTCTTTCTCCAAAGTAGGATTTGTAGGAAAGTAGGTTTTTTATACCAAAAGTGGCACTTTTGCTGTTCTTGAGAGTAGTCTCATGATACATGGATAATTTCTTTCTTGGTCTTCAGTCTGAAAGTGAAACGCAAGAAGTGTTGCTTTAGATGTGCTGACTCTTTTTTTTCTCAAATTTTCACCATAAATCTTGTTCAAATTACAATTGATAGTAGGCAATTGGAGCTTCTTAACAATATAATGTATTGTTTTCTATGTTATTTTTCTTGCCAGTTGCGCTACAAAGAAACCTTTGAGAATACTAAGGGCAAATACCACACAGTGAAAGATGCTTTGAATATAGTCTATCATCGAAAGGTCACCGATGATATTAGCAGCGTATGTATCAAACATTCTCATTCCTAATTAGTGTTTGTAATTTAATAAGCTAGAATATACCATTTATGCTATCATTCTATTTAGGTGTGGCAAATAATTATAAAATATGGTCAGCATTGTTAATACTAACTTCTTTCCTTCCATGAAGTATTGTGCACTTGATTGCCTTTGATATTACAAAGGTGAATGTAAGTTAACCTCATTTCCACTGGTTTAGTTCTGGTGTTTTAGAAAAAGAATTGTCTTGAAACTGCATGGTCTGGAGTGTTCTCTCCGCAAATTGTTTTTCCTTCATTCTTCAATTTTCTTTGTAGGTGAAATATAAGGAAAATTACATGAGCCAGTTAGGAATTTGGAGATCGATCCCAGACCGACCAGAACACTTCCATCATCGCATAGTCACAGATGCTATTAGTGATGTGAGTTCACATACTTCCCAGATGAGAAATGTTGAAAGTTATAAGCAGGTTTCCAAAATGAAAGCCAAAACTTATTTCTCAAGAAAGAGAAGGCAGCTGAAATTTTTTAAGGGATTCACGCTTTCACCATCTGAAGGAGCAAATCAGTTGTCCCATCTGCTTTTGAAATTACCAGAATAGTCTTAATGCATTTCATTTGTGTTTGCTTAGATTTGTTTGTTAACCCTTTAACAATTGTACACATCTGTGCATACACAATAACTCTTTAACTGTGCAAGAACAAATGTTTTTTAATTCACACAGGAACTCCAGTAGCTAATGATAGGTTAGGAATGTGAATAATCTGAGTCCATCAGAAAAGTATGAGTAACTGTAACATATTTTACAATGGAATAATTATGGATGTAGCTCTTTTTGCTGCACCTTGTGTTGGGGTGCCATTTCAGCATTGTTCAGCTGTAACTTGGTGCTGCTTAAAACTGAATAATTTTATTTCAATTCTAAAGGTTAAATACAAGGAAGACTTATCATGGCTCAGAGGCATTGGCTGTTATGCATGGGATACTCCAAGTTTTGCTCTGGCAGAGCAGAATAAGGTGCTCTACAGTGGGGTAAGTAAAAAAAGTCCAAATTGTTACTGAATGTTTTGTGATGTTTGCTTATATTGTAGATATAATTTTTTCACAGGAGAATCCAGTTCTGACCTAGATGTTGATATGTTGTATTTATGGTAGAATGTAATATATAGCATCAAAAATTTCAGTAAAAGAAAACAATATAAAAGAAAACAGAGGCAAAACGATCTTTTACTTACCCCCTCTGTTCTTTGCAAGGCTATCAGTTCCATAGTAATTTTTCTAGTGATTCTAGGTCTAGCTTTAAAATTATGAAGACCTGAAATTTCCATTGCTTTCTTGATGTAATAGTTCCATTCTGCAAAATACTGCATTTACAACTAATTTTTGTTGGTAGATATGTAAAACGCACTTATGCGATGATTCTGCCATAGTTTTGCTGCAGGTTGTTTCTAAATTGTAATAAATTTTCATTGCCTTTCCCTTCTTTGGATTAACATTGGAATGGGTTTTTGTGTGTGTTTTTTTTTCGTTTTTCCTCCAGTGTAAGTACAAGGAGATGTTTGAGAAGACTAAGTCTCATTTTAAGTATGTAGCTGATTCTCCAATTAATGAGCATTTTAAATACGCAACTCAGTTGAGGGATGCGGTAAGTATTAAAGATTCCCATAGAGTCTCATACTGACATAGTAAGTGGGTATATGTCAATACCAAGCTAAAGGTTGATATTTCTTTTGAAATTTTATATAAAATATATTCAGGCCTAAAGATGTTTTAAGGTCAGACTAAACCCATGAAAGACAAGGTTGTTCTTAGTGTCTGTCTGAGTGTTAGGACAGGGCAGGTTTACAGTCCCTAAAAAGTGAAATCCTGAGCCCTGTTCCATTATTTTGTCATTGCAAAGAAACTTCTCCTTTGCTGACAGGTAAATAAATGGTAATGTAAATAATGCTGCTTGTCTAGTAACACTGATTGTCATGTGAAAAAGGCGTAGAGAGAATTACAACTTCTTTTCTGAAACATTGGAAAAAACCCTTCATTAGTGTTGGGAAGATAATATTATGCCTGAAATTACCACATCTCTCATTTCAGATACTTTGCCTTGAATTCTCCCACTCTACTACTTACTTTTGCTTACTTTTCTCCTGCAGTGCTAAAGAAACAGTAAGCACAACATAGTAGCAAAAGGGGTTAATGAATGTCCCTGCGTTTAAAATCAGCAATGGAGTTTCTAGGAGTAGTGTGGTATTCCCACAGGACAAAGTCCATTGAAAAGCATGGTGTTCTAGGTGAATTCTCATCAGCTTGGTGTTTACATACCATACCAGACTCTGATACTTTTCATTAAAGCAGTGTATAATTAGACTCTCGCATCTTGAGATGTGATCTTGATATGTTATTCTTTTTCACCAAATATTATGTTAAATTGTTTATCTGTCAGTGAATGCATTACAGTGTACCTGTTCTAGGTAAGAAAAACTGTTTCACAACAGATACCATTCCAGCACCATTGCTATAATTTCATATTCAAATTTGATAAGCAGTGAACTGGAGTTTCTTATGGAAGATTGTTAGTATTCAGTTTTCTTATTGTTTGGTAGAGCAAATAAGGAAAAACTTTATATGAAAAACATAAATGAGTAAAATTTTAGCAATGGGGGGGCTCCATAACTTGAGAGGAACTTACCTTAATGTCTTCTGTTATGTAGTGATGTTTTTTGTATTGAGGGATTATAGGTTTTTCTTACAAAATGTCTGATGATAGTATAGCATTATATTTTACTCTTCCATCTCATTGTGTTCTCTTTGTACTCAAATCAAGAATCTAGTTCCATACAGGGTTGCTTCTGCAATTATTTTTCCTGAAAAAGTAAGTCATAAAATGGCTTATTGAAGAGTGGCAGTGATAGAATATAGATATCCTTAAATTGTAGATTAGGCCTTCCAGTGGAAGTTCAGAAATGCATGTACTATTTGCAGATATTTCCTCTTTTTGTTGTTGGGTTTGTTTGTTTTATATGTATATATATATTTCTCTTTTGGATATGAACTTCAATCGCAGCCTTTAAATAGTTCATATAAAGAGATTTCAATGGTTAGAACTGTAATCTCTTTGGGTCTTCACTTCTGATTTGTTACAATGTATTATATTATTCTGAGCAGAAGTTATATAAAGCTGCCTATGAGAAGCTCAAGGATAAGTACAGTGTTATTGTGGATGATCCTAAGAACCTCCTGGCCAAGTGGGCGACTACATTGAGCAGTCAGGTACTGTAGGAGCACTAGCCAGTGCTACCATAATGTGCTGGGTTCACTCACAGCTGCTCTGTGTGGTATGTCTATAGCTAGCAGTATCATAGATTTCACCTGTGATGTTGTGATATTTTAGTTCAGTTGAACAGACAATCTTTGTTTGCTGCCCAAAAAGAATTAGTACTTTTTGAGTGAGCTGATTTCTACTGTATGTACTTTGATATGTTGTGCATCAATTGTCATCAGGAATGTAATGCCTCTTAAAGTCATTGGAGAGGTTTTAAAAAACAAATACACTATCATGCATCTATTTTTTATTACCTCTCTTCTAATGACTTTTACAAGCGTTATCTTCTTACTCATATCTAGATGAAGCAACAGTGACATATTTGGCTTTTGAGTGCCCTCACATTAATCTAAAATTTACTCTTTTCTCCCCAAAATAATAATTTCCTTAAATTATAATATTATTATATATTATATATATAAAAATTATATTTATATATTAACTATATATAAATTATATATATTATATTTAATATATATTATATATTAATTATATATATTAATTATATATTAATTATATATATTATATATATTTTATATATAAATTATATATTTATATATTAATTATATATAAATTATATATAAATTATAATATATAATTTCCCAAAATAATTGTAATTTCCTTAATGGGATAGTATTCAAGTCTTTTAGTATATACTCTTGACATTAGTTACATAGATGTAAGTTGTATGCACATCTGTAGTACATACATATATACAGTACCTTGCCTAACTCTCTCCACTCTATAGGTGTCTGGGATCTAGAGCTGTGTTGGTGTTCATGGTGTTCACAAGTCTGTCTTGTGCTTCGTTGCCATTTGCACTCTGGCTGACCTGCATGTTCATCTGGATTGATTTCATGTTATGATGTGTTGTTTGTATGTAATTATATCAAGATTTATGTTTTGTCTGTCACAGTCTTGTTTCAAAAGCATGGTTTTATTTTTTGATGCAAGATAGAGCATGAAAGCTCTTTATTAAAAATGTGTTCTACTATCTTCCACCTGCCATCAGACTGTCTATGATGCATTTCCATTCTCGCTGTACAGTTTGTTCTCACTGAATTCTGTGAAAACGGGTTTAGAGTCCTGAGCAGGGCAAGATGATATTTAAGAAAGACATTATCAAGACAAAAATCCTGTTACCAAAGCCTTTAAAATATCCTGGCGTTATCATATATTCAGTGAATGGTTTTATCTTCTGTTTTGTAAGATGTTTTACATTTCTCCTCATTCTAATTAATGAGATATTGTCCAATTATGAATTTTAAAAGTCACTGGTCTGCCAAGATTGCTTTTTTAGCTCAATCCTGGAGATACAGAATAGAAATGAAGCAGCTTGAAATAAACATAAAATTAATCACATGAATAGATAAGTAGCCTCTTAAGGAAATAAGGGGTTTGCAAAGTTTCAGTTATTATGCATATTCAGCTTTCTTTGGCTTTGGTGGAAGGATTTTGCAATTTTTTGTATGAATATAAATGTATCTCCTGAAGTTGTTTTGTCTTGGTTTGTGTGGTTAACATACAATCTTTCCCAATCACCAGGTTCAATACAAAAAGGACTATGAAAAGAAGAAAGACAAGTACACTATGGTTGTAGATACTCCAGAACACTTAAGGACTACAAAAGTCAACAAACAGATTAGTGATGTAAGTGTGGGCAGTCCCTCTTAAGCATACCTCCTTCTCTCATACCTTTGAAGAGTGATAATTAACAAGATGGCATTTACAGTAGTCCATTATCAAATGTTTCTCATCTTAATTTTTTTCAATCTTGATGCAAAGACTGTCAATAAATAATATAATCTATAATTAATGTCTTCAGATTATTTACAAGTTGGAATACAACAAAGCGAAGCCGAGAGGCTATACTACAATCCATGATACACCAATGTTACTGCATGTGCGCAAGGTGAAGGACAGAATAAGTGATGTAAGTAAATCATCTGTGTCCATGGTGTCAAAAAGACACATAGTCAACTTTTTACTTTGATCTGAAATGTTTATAACTCATAAGTAACAATGTAATTAAAAAAATAGCTTCTTGTTAGAGTGTAGTTAATTTTATTTTCATAAAAACTGTCTATGCATTCAATACTTTTTCAAAATACACAGCAAAATATGAAAGTATTCAGGAAGTTTTTTATGTCATGTTCTTCTGTGGATCTTGAAACATTATTGATGGGGTAGAACAGTCCTCACTAGTAATAAAAGCCATGAGCTAGAGCTGATACCTAATTAAAGCATGGATTCAGGGAGTTTGTTTCTGGGTTTTCTTCCTCTATTGGCCAGTGGCTTTTGTGAAGCCTTGTATAAGATTCTTAATATATTACTGTGTTTATTCATTTCTTCCATGGATACTATGGATATGTAAGGTAAATATTCTGATCTGAAATAAATATGTGTTTTGATTATGGGACAGTGGAAGGCTAATAAGAGAGAGAAAGGAAGATGAAGTGGAGAGAATATCACAGGATTTGGGAGTCCTGGTCCTAAATCGTCCTGCTACCCAGGCTTTCTTTCTGACATTTGTGGTGTTGTGTTTTGGATATCCGTAAATAAAATGAGGATAATAGCAATTCTGTAACTCAATATAGTACCACAAGAATACGTACTACAATAAGCGTGAAAGTTATGCACATGCTACATGGATGATCTATATAATGAGTCAATCTAGGAGGAAAATAAAACATATTGTCCAGATACTAAGGTGGATCATTAAGAGACAAAGGTGTCCAAAAGTGATCTGTGAATTGACATAATTTTTTCTGTTCCAAACTGAATGCTGGATTTGATATTCTATACAGGAATTTTCAAAAAGCAATGATTGTGCCTATCAGAAGATAAGTGGTTTTTTAAAGCATTTTTATTGGGTGCTAAAAACTAGAAAAGGGCAGAATTACTGTTCATGTGCAGGTTTTGCTAAGTTTTGTGCTTCATAGTGAGTTATACCTGCTACATTTTCTATTAAAAGAGAACTGCAGCTGAAGAGGACCCTTCTTTCAGGCAGATGGTTCATACTAAGTTGTATTGTTATAATTTCTTTTTCTTTTGTTAGGATTTTATCTTGTCATGAGCAGTTTTTAATATTACGTTTTTCACAATTTGATGCTTTTCTTGTTTATGATAATATCTTTGTGATCATTTTTTGTTTGTCTTTCTTTAGCTGAAATACAAAGAAATGTATGAGAGGAATAAATCTCACTGCAATGTCGTAGCAGATTCAGTTCATATTAAGACTCCCAGGCACGCTTACAAGCTAAACAGCAATGTGAGTTCAGCTTTATTAATACTTTAATTTTATTTTGGATAGTGTTTGATACTGGCAATGGAGACTGTAAGAAATTATTTTCAGTTCTATTGATTTTTTTTGAGCTTGGACATTGCTTCTAATTCTTATGCTGCTTGAATAAAATATATTTTATTTTATTTCATACTAAAGGGTGCACTCGTGTAAGTTGTTCCTTGAGGTCACTTGAAGTCTTTGTATGTCACACATCTGTTGTTCTCCTAGTTTCCCTGACAGACTTAACTGTTCCAGAAATTCTCTGTGATCTTGTTTTGTAGACTAAGTAAGCTTTTCATGGGAAGCTCTCCAATATTTTCCATTATTGGTGGCCCAACATCCACTTCAGTAGACAAGGAATTGAAAACACTAGCTTTCTTCAAAGTCTTGACATCTTTTCAGTAGTTCATATTCCTTTCTTGACTTCACAGTGGAAAAACTGGAGTAAATGGACTCCCCCTAGATTGTACATGATTCAGAGGAAAGCCTTAGTTTGATGTAGATGCATTTTCTTACCTCTTCTCTCTTTAACTGGTACAAACTGAAAGAGAATTTGCATCTGTATGAATGTCATGTGTAAGTACACAACTTCCAATTAACTTCTTTTTTTCTTGTTGTTTCACTATAAACAGCTGGATTATAAAAAGAAATATGAAGCAGCCAAGGCTCATTGGCACTGGATTGCTGATAGGCCTGACTTTGTTCAAGCAGCCAAGTCGTCTCTGCAACAGAGCGATGTAAGAAAATCAGAACAAACTGAATACTCCCTTTCTCCACATTTCTCATGTTCACAATAATAATAATAATTAAAGTAGAAGATTTGAGACTCTGCTTTATGTTTTATTTTTTCTTCCTGCAGTATGAGTACAAACTGGACCGGGAAACCCTAAAGGGATGTAAACTCTCCGTCACAGATGATAAAAACACAGTATTGGCCTTAAATAATGCCATCTTGGCGAGTGATGTAAGTACTTGAAACACTCTTTTTTTATTCTACTAGAACTTTACTTACTACCTGAACTACTTTATTGAAAGTATGATTGGATTAAGAATGAAGCTTTGAGAAGTTGTTTTCAGTCTCACTTCATTATTTGATTTGACTGATTTCATTAACAATTTAGCAAAATCTGAAAAAATTTGGTCTTGTAAATGTCACTGGCCTAGTTCATGGATTAAATAAGTACTCAAATTAGCATTGCCTGAACACCCTAGACCTTTGGCATATCTCTGCATTCCTGTTATTTAAATGCAAATACTGTGAAGAAAACAACAAGAAAAGCTGCACATGTAACTTGTGCATAACACAAAGTATCTTTAATAATTCCTAACAATATATGAACAGTCAATATTCAATATATTAATGTTAATAAAATTCTAAGGGAGAACTATAGGAATATATAGACTGGAATGAATTTATCCTGGAAAACATCAAAATACGGGATTTTCTACAAATGTTTACACTAACAAGCAGGCACAACTATCAGAATTTCTTTTTCAATTGCCGGAAGACAAAATACACATTGCTTAAAATGATATCTTTTCTTCTCACTAGATAAAATACAAAGAGAAGCACAACAAAGCTCGAGGGTCATACCTTGTTGTTCCAGATACACCTCAGATCCTCCTGGCTAAGAATGTCAGCTCTCTTGTATCTGAGGTAAAATACCAGGGAGTTATTTGTTCATATTAAGTATATCCTTTTAATATGGGGGGCAGGAGAGCAGGACTTGCAATGTTGTGGGGTTTTTTTACCTATTTTTATTCTGTGCTTTCAGAACAAATACAAAGAACACAGCAAGAAGCAGCTTCCACACGGATCTTACACAACCCTGCCAGAGACACGAGACACTGCTCATGTGAAAGAGGTGACCAAGAATGTCAGTGAGGTAAGTAACTACTGTGATAACAATTTGTGGTGAGATTATTATCTGCTGCCTGTAAATGATTAAACACTTGCATGATTTAGTATGCATGCAATACATTCAGAGTCTCATCATAAAATGCCAAGGAGTCAGAAAAGATTAATTCTGACTAGAATGAGGCTTTAGAGCTAAACACATTTATTGGGTTTCTGTTGAAATACTCCGGAGAAAAGTAGTGGGTTGGAGTGCTAGTGAGTTCCCTTCAGTCAGATTTTATTTTTCATAGAACAGAATTTAAGTACAAATTGTTATTTCCAAATAGCAAGCTTTTGTAATCTAAAGTGCAAATTATAGCCAACATGAAAGAAGCTAGGGACCATACATTTTGGGACTTGAGCAAGCTGTATTTTGTCTGTCTTAACAATTTCAGTGTGTTTATTTCCAAGTTTTAGTAGCATTTACCTGTGAAATTAAAAAATCATACCTGACTCTTTTTGTTCTTAACAGACAAACTATAAAAAGCAGTTTGTGAAGGAGAAAGGCAAATCTAATTATTCTGTCATGCTGGAGCCTCCTGAAGTGAAACATGCCATGGAAGTTGCTAAAAAACAGAGTACAGTAAGTTTGTCTTGTCTTTTCATAAATTAAGTAGCTTGTGTAAGAAAATTCGATCAACATCAGCTGGCAAAACCTGAAGTTTACATACTCCTGATTTCCTTGCAGCTTCCACATTCAGGTGTAATTTTGACAGGTAATGGTGCAACTATTTACAGATGTAAAATTGCACTGAAATAAAGGATTTCTTCTCCAATCATATTTCTACTTAATCACATGGTAGTATTTAAAACAATCAAGTGCAAATCACATCTGATTTTTTTTATTATTCCTTCAGACAGAACTGTGTATGCTTAATTCTTTGTTTCTAGGCAGCTTGCAAAAAAGTTTCCAAAATCCATTCCTTGTGAAATTATTTAAAAATAAACAAACCACAAACATACAAACCCCATGGACTTTACTAGCAATGTTGCTGTGTCCTTAATAGTTATATTCTTCATGAGCAAGCCTCAGTAATTTTCTTTCCTCTTTCTATCATCACGGATTAGATTGAATACAAGAAAGATGCCAAGTCAAAGCTCCACTATACACCTATTGCAGATCGACCAGATATTAAGAAAGCAACTCAGGCTGCCAAGTTAATTAGCGATGTAAGTGGTTTTTAAGTCTTCTATATAATTTCTTATCGGTAATTTTACTGCTAAAACCAGTGTCAGTGAAATAATTAAAAGGGAATGTCATCAAGACTAAACTATATTTCTTTTCTTTGTTAGATTGAATATAAAAAGCGTGGAGAAGCTGGCATCGGTGTAAGCATGCTAGGACGTCCAGATATTGAATTGGCAAAGGAGGTGTCCAAGCTAACTAGCCAGGTAATAATAAAAAATTAGTTAAACTTTGAAGCAATGAGAGAAATGTGGCATGGTATTAATTTACAGTGTAATGTTAATATTATAGCTAAAATTATTTCTAAGTTAGGGAATAAAGGAATATTTCAAAGGGAATAAGATAAACAAAAAATTAAATTCCAATACAAAGTATTTCTTTGTTAAATCATAAAATCATAGAATAGTTAGGGTTGGAAAGGACCTTAAGATAAAGAACCAATAGTTCCAACCCCACTGCCATGGGCAGGGACACCTTACACTAAACCATGTCACCCAAGGCCTCATCCAACCTGGCCATGAACACCTCCAGGGATGGAGCATTCACAACCTCCCTGGGCAACCCATTCCAGTGCCTCACCACCCTCACAGTAAAGAATTTCTCCTTATATCCAATCTAAACTTCCCCTGTTTAAGTTTTAACCAGTTACCTGTTGTCCTGTCACTACAGTCCCTAATGAATAGTCTAACCCTAGCATCCTTGTAGGCCCCCTTCAGATACTGGAAGGCTGCTATGAGGTCTCCACGCAGCCTTCTCTTCTCCAGGCTGAACAGCCCCAACTTTCTCAGCCTATCTTCATATGGGAGGTGCTCCAGTCCCCTATCATCCTCGTGGCCTCCTCTGGACTTGTTCCAACAGTTCCATGTCCTTTTTATGTTGAGGACACCAGAACTGTACACCATACTCCAAGTGAGGTCTCACGAGAGCAGAGTAGAGGGGCAGGATCACCTCCTTCGACCTGCTGGTCACACCCCTTTTGATGCAGCCCGGGATGCGGTTGGCTTCCTGGGCTAAACTTTTCTACTGACTTAATAAATATCAGTAATAGAGTTATAGAATCTCCTTAAAATGATGCCATGACAAGGTCTTTTAAATACTAAGGCTGAAGTGTTAGCCATGTTATCTTCTTTTTCAGCTTTTCTGTTTATTGGCTTTAGAAGAAGCAGCCTTTTCCCTAACTTTTATTATCTGTCCTTTATGAGATGGACATTAACCCTCATTCTTTCTACTTTGTGCCTTTAAAAGAATCTTCTGGCTTCTGAAGTTAATATGTTACATTAACAGGAGCTTACTCACTTCCATACAATGGTCACGTTCTACAGACAGTCCAAAGTATATGCTTGTTGTTTCTTGTGACAATTTTTTCTGCCAGGACTTCAGTTCAACTCGGTTCTTTCTCAACACTTCATGTTTTAATCCTGTAATTGCTTGCATTTCTAATCTTGCTTTCTTGCTACACATTATAGGCAGAATACCTCAAACGACATATGAGAGGGCATGGAGCTGCATCTTATGATACCCCATGGATGAGAACCTTTAAGAAAGCTAATATGCTAAGTAGTCATGTAAGATCATTTTAAATGATAGTTCTGGGACTGCCATTTTTACGCATCTGTCTCTTGCTTGCATATTATCTTACAATTCCAACTTGTTAAGAGATTTATGATGCACCAGTTGAATGGATCTTTTTGCGTCAAAGGTGTTGAATGTAGCAAAACTTGTGAGACTGCTCGGTTAGGTATAACCTTTTGGTTTTCCCTCTGGAATGTTGGATGGTGAATAGGAATTCTGTGGGTGAGGAATTTGCCTGTTTCAGAAACACCACATGAAGCTTGAGACATTATTACACCCTTTGTAATTGTTTAGGAACTTCCAGTAATTTTAATGGAATTTTCTGATGCACTTATGCAGTGTTAAAACTCACCTTTTTCACCCTCAAAAACACTAAAACCAGACTTATAAGCTTGAGCTGGTTTTCCTGAAACTGTGCAAAAAATGGAAATATATGTGTATGAAAATCCCAACCAGTGGTGCTAGTAATTTCCAGTAACCAGTCATAACATATGCATAAGATTAACATTAGAACTTCGTTTTAGCTGTTCAGACTTCAAGTGTCCATTTAAACTATTCTGTTCACATTATGTTAGAATGGCATAATTGAAGCATAGAGTATGAATCAGCTCCATCAGAAGTGTACCCTGTAGTGATTTTGGAGCACATAGTTTCTTGCCATGACAAAACCTTTGGAAAACAGAAAAATAGCAGCTGCATAGCAGTTTTTATAGTGGCAGCAGAGAGATCTGTGCCATTTCAGTTTTACACATGTATTTCCAAATTAAAAGAAAGGGGGATTATGTTTTTTCCATGTCTAGCTAAGACTGCTGCATGTAAGTGTTGCATGTTTGAATGTCAGCCACTCTGTGTGTCAGGATAAGCAAGAATCTTTTCAGTAGAACCAACGATTCTTAAGCTGAACAATTGAACTACAAGAAAAAGAAGAAAGTATGTTTATTGCCATTCAGTGATAATGAGGTCTTACTTTTCCATACTTTTGTTCCACTACTAGCTAGTTCTCCTCTTAGTCTTACAAACGTGCTTCACTGAGATCATTTTAGTTCTCAGAGAAATTTACTATTGTAGAGGCAGTAAAGGAGCAGAGAAAAATTGGAGCAATCTTTTTTTTTTCTTTGAAGTATTTCTTCTGATAAACTTCTCTTAATATAAAGCATTGTGTCCAGTTTGTTTATCTTGTTTGCCATTTTTTAGTTCGATTCAGTTGGACCTATCTGGCATGCTTGCTTTTAATTTTGCAGAATAATGTTTCTTCTGGGCTTAAGGAAAGTGAACTCTTCGGCATGATGATCTGATCTTGATAATATGTTGCATAGCTTGCAAAACGTAACAGATTCAAGTATACTTCTGCTTGGTTTTAATTTTTCTGAGGTCAGAACCAATACTAATTCCTGTCAGAATATTAGTATTATTTGTTTTGTTACAGCAGCTATATAATTTGTGGGTTTGGCTATTTCACTGTGAGTTTTATCTGAATGTGGCATATTTTGTCAAGCAAAAGCACAAGAGTGAACTATATGATGCTGTATGAACAAGAATATGACAATGAATTTGAAGTGTAAAGTGTGGTTGTGAAATATGATTTAATTCTGCAAACATCTTTCTTTTCTTACTGATAGAAAATTATCTGCTTACATTTCTGTAATTGTCATTAAATCCAGTATATCATGAGTCATCTCTTCCTCAACTTAGTTATCAGCTCTTCAATATTTTATTTCTTTATTTATTTTACTTGGAGTTTCTCTTGCACTCCTCAGTAGCTCTTCTGAAAAAAAATATGCATCTCTAATAGCAAAAAAAAAAAAAAAAAGGCAATAAACCCAAAGTATTCCTAATGGAACCGTCCCTTTTGTATGTTTATAAGCAATAGTGAGGAATTAGCCTTTAGCTGCACCTGCAGCAGTGGAATGGCACAAGTCATGATGGAAGAAGGACTTGCCCTCATTTAAGTCATTAGCAAAACTCTCATTCCTACCAACATTTCTCTGCCTCCAACTGAATTATCACAGTTTACATCACTATGCTTTCCCTTAGTGATGTTAATGTGGTTTGGAAGTGTTACTAACCCTCTTGCGTAACCTAATTCCTAGTAATTAATTGTATCACTATTCTGTTTGTGATAATTAGCATTCTTCTTCATCTCTGATTTATACAGAACACACTATGTGTATAACATTATCTATAAATGTATTTGATATATTGCCATTTTCAGTGCTTGAATGTGTTGAGGTAGTTTTTAAAGCTGTCATTTCTCCAAGAAGTACATAAAAAGTTCTTTTGAATACTCTTTAAATTCTTTTAATAGTCTTTAAATTCTTTTAATACTCTTCAGGAGTCAGCTCTTGTCTCTTTTTGAAATAAGGCATCTTTTATATATGTACAGTTCCATCAAGTGAAGTATTCTTCATCTCCAGAATTTAGCTGTATTTTGTCTACCTAAATCTCTTGACTATGTCTGTGATTTTTACCATAAGGAGGTGTAACCTGTGCACTGGGTGAAAAATTGCAAGTGGTATTTTATAAATAGAGATGTAGATTTCTTCCCATGTCAAGTCATCTTTAGAAAAGCCTTTATTCCAGTGCATATCTTCAAGTTGCTACAGTTTTGTTCTTCTGCTTGCTATCAGTACTGAAGTAGGGACTCTTTGCCTTCTGCAGCCAACAAATGAGCACTCAAGATCAATTGTAATATCTATTTGTTTTTAATTTAGGTGAAATACAAGGAGAATTTTTCCAAAGAGATGGGTAAAAAGCCAAAATATGATTTAAAGGAGGCTAAAATCTACAAGACCATGAAAGATGCTCACAACTTGGCTAGTGAGGTATGTTTACTTTTACTTTTCCCTTTGGGAAATTAAAAGTTTCAAGTTTTTTTAACAAAGACCTCCTTTATGTTCTTAATGCATTCAACATCACAGGTTTTACTACCAGTTGTCTTTTCTGATGATGTGTGTCTTTTCTGATGATGTGTGTCCTTTCTTACCGGCAGGTGAAATACAAGGCAGATTTAAAGAAACTTCATAAGCCTGTCACTGACATGTCTGAATCGCTGATCATGAACCATGTCCTGAGTACAAGCCAGCTCGCCAGTGCTGTAAGCTCATTAACTAACCACAGATTTGTTTGTTTTTTCCATTACTATTGATTCTATTCTGAAATGATCTCTGCTAAATATTTCTGTAACAGTTACTCCATCTGCTATTTTTCATGGGATGTCACCTGGTAGTGATCTCTTCCTCTACTTTCTAATGATTATTTCCTGTTAACTAGTGATTTTGCCACATTTGTCCTCTGGGAAGTCAAATCTTTACCAGCTGCAGAACTGCTAATATTTTAAATCCTCTTTATTACATTTTAACTGATTGCATTACACTAACAAACACCATCTTCTTCTCTTTTTTGATTTGATTTTTTTGTCTTATTTACTGCTTGCTATATTTAAATTTTTTATTTTTGTCTATTTTTTTCATTTCATGTTTATGCTTAACATTCCCCTCATGTAGACCTACAGAATCATGCCTAACAAAATACCCAATAATTTTAATGAGAAAAGTAAAATATCATTATTGCCTAATGCAGCTTTTTCATGTATTCCCTGTATTTTCTTTTTTCCTTTTCTTTTTCTTTTTTTTTTAATTCTGGTTTTGAAAAAATCTTTGTTTCAGTCAAAATGGTCAAAAAAAAGTAACTGTTTACCCACATCTTTAGAAGTTTTATCTGATACTGGGAATTAAACTTGTTGCTTTTGTTTTGCTTTTTGCATTTCTAATTTCTCTTGATGTTCCATTGAAGTGTTGATTTGATTGGACCTAACAAATAAATTTGCTGGGGGATAATTTTTTTTGTTAGTGAGATGATTTTTGACACCTTCCCCTCAGTACCAGTACAAGAAGCAATATGAGAAGAGTAAGGGTCACTACCTTGTGGTGCCAGATAATCTTGAACAGGTTCATCTAAGGGAGGCATCAGAACTACAGAGCCACGTAAGTTGGTCAGCTGTTTCTCATTAACCCTATTCACTGAGAATCAGTCTCCATCACTGAAGTCATCCTAGCAAATTCTCCAAAATGTAATAACCTCTATGCCTATCCGCTTTATGAACACTGCACACCTGAGTAAACACGTCAATGAAAAATATTTGCACAGTTGCAAGTTTAGAAAAAACAAAATATCTGCATGATATCTTCATTCTAGAGTAGATCTCAGAGTTACTTATGACTGTTGTATATGCATCTTTTTACACAGAAAAATATATTAATTTGGGTGATTTTGTCTGTAAAAAAATGACTTGGTAATCAGAGAAAATGGAAATTGAAAGAAGTAGGGTTGTTGCTGACAGTATATTTTCAACTGCTTTATTCGTTCTAGCCACATTCTGCATCCAAAATCACTTTCACAGGTATTTGTTGACTGTAAAGCAAGAGAGAAATTACTGCTAGAATGCGAAGGGCCATAGTTACTGTTCTGCTGCATGGCATGGAAGAACAAAAACCTTACATAGCAAAGGACTATAAGAAAATGGTTGTGAATAGGTTTGTAGTTAAAGTCACTACTTGTTGCTCCAGTTTGAGATCAGGGTCTGTCACAGCCAAAGACATAGCATTAGCTCATGCAGGAGTCTGAAAATTGATGCCCTTGAGGCTGATACTATAACTTGAAGCTAGAATATCTTCATCATTGTGAGCATTTTAGTTAGCAAGTCACTAAACTTCATCTTTTCATTCTGGCTGCTAACACTCCAGCAATCTGTATAATACCTGGTTGTTTACACAGCAGTTTGTATAATATCTAACATGTAACTGGCTGAACTCAGCCAGGGCCATGAGCAGTCTGAGTGCTTGCAAGTTAGATTTTTATAGCTATCTGTCTTCTTGAAATCTGAGCTAACACTGCTTATTCTCTACAACAAAAGTCAGTAGAATTTTAGGCCACACATGTTGCTGCAAGCCTGACCTTTGCTTTTTACATTTTATTGCAAATAATACAGATTTCAGTATTAAACATTAATCTTTTCATAGAATCACAGAATCACAGAATCACAGAATGGTTTGGGTTAGAAGAGATCTTAAATATCATCTAGTTTCAACCCCCGTGCCACAGGGAAGGTTCCAACTTTCCACTATAGCAAGTTGATCAAAGCCCAGTCCAGCCTAGCCTTGAACACTTCCAGGGATGGCACAGCTTCTCTTGGCAACCTGTGCCAGGGCCTCACCACCCTCACAGTGAAGAATTTCTTCCCACTATCTAATTTAACTCTACCCTCTTTCAGTTTAAAGCCATTTACCACAGATCTGTTGACTATAGTAGGAACATACTAGTTGACAAATTGGTTCTTTGATTGAGGGTAACATTTTTATTTTCTTCTCAGGTGAAATACAGAGAAAAGTATGAGAAGGAAAAAGGAAAACCTATGTTGGACTTTGAAACACCAACATACCTTACTGCAAAGGAATCTCAGCTCATGCAGAGTGAGGTATGGTTAAAATCAATACCGACAGACTAAAAAACTTTAATTTTCTTTTTTTCTGGTTAAACTTTGCAGTGACTTAGGCAATTATACTTGCATCTTGTGCATGCTGATAGACTGAAAAAATATAGCTGTATCACATTTCTTTATATTGATTAAGAAATACTACATTCAAAATCCATGAAGCTTTCCCATGTCATGCTGAAGTGTGTATCATCTGTAATTTTACATCAAGAAGCTGTCAGTTAATGAAGCTTAAGCAAGTCTTCGAGTCTTTAGAAGAAATGTAATATGAAATTCATTTCAGTTAAAATTTGCAACAAGAGTATGTGCGTCAGTTATCATCATTGTCCACAGAAAGTACCCCGGTTATTTTTTTCACATCAGAACTCTATTTTTGAGAAACCCATTTATTTCCTCTTTGTCTCTGCTGTCATAGTGTTCTTCACTGACTTGTAATTCTATTTCCTCAAGCAGTTCTTTTCTGTTTGTAATCTTGTTCTGCCACAGATGAAGGCTTGTACATGCTGAAAAACAGTTGTATACAGTTGTATACAGCCAAAAGTCATGATGTTTGAGTGTTTCCATTGAGCATTTTCTCGGCATGTACAACTAAGTAGAAAAAAATAAAACAAAAGCAGGAGTCAGGTCATATTTCCATTGAAAGTCATGAGCTGGTTCATTGGCTTTAGTAGAAACAGGATTTATTGCTCTATGTGCCCACGGCGTTGACTGTGACATTAATACAAAACCACTGCTCCATCCTCCCAGTAGTTTTTTGTGTAATTAAAAATATTGTAAGAAATATTTGCAATTTTGGGTTTTGTTTGTTTTGGTTTTTTTGGTTTTTTTACTCTCATTAGAAAGAATATAAGAAGGACTTTGAAGAGAACATTAAGGGCAGAAACCTTACTGGCTTGGAGGTTACACCATCCTTATTACACGTCAAATACGCAACCAAAATAGCAAGCGAGGTAGCAGTTACTCTATGCTTATTTCCTCTATCAAGTTAAATAATTCCACTAAGCAATTCTTCACTACTTTCTTTTTCCTAACCATTCACATTAAGCATGATTCCATAAATTTTGTGATTTGTTACTGTTCAATAACTGTATTTGTATTTACTGCATCCTTTCTGGCATACATCAGTCTAACTGTTACATGGCGGGGTGTATATGTGTGTGCGCCTTCACAATTTATCTTGACCAATAATTACCACACCCTATTCTGTTGTAGTAGTTGTTATATAACCCTATGTGATATTCTTTGTTGGTTCAAAAAATTATTTTTTCATTTGAAATTTTTGGTGGTTTTATTTTGTTTGTTTATTTGTTGATTTTTTTTTTTTGCAACAAAGTTGTGGAATATAGAACTCTTTTTAGTCTGGTTTTGCAGTTTTCACTTTCTTTCTTCTGCAGAAAGAGTACAGGAAGGATCTAGAGGAAGGTGTCAAAGGTAAAGGACTCATCTCATTAGAGGAGACTCCAGACATGCTAAGAGCAAAGAATGCAACTCAAATCCTGAACGAGGTATGCCAAAAGCTATTTAGAAAATAACTGAATGGATGTAATAACCTCCAACTGACAAACGCTTATGGCTGTATAACACCAGTATGAACTTTGTAATTCCCTAGAAACTCTCGAGAAAGAAAAAAAAAAGTGTGTTGATGACTAAGGATAAAACTGTGAGCCTGAACTTTTACATGAGTTCTTTTTTAGCTTTGTAATTACTATCAGGAATGTAGGTGGGAAATGGGTGCTGTGATCTATTGTCAAGGGATGGACACTGTGATGCAGCAGGGCTAAGCATAAGAATCAGAGGTGTCAGTTTGTCAGTTGTGTAAACTTAAGCATCTTGGGTCAGGAGCACTTAACCAAGGATTAGAAACTAAGGACCAGGGCTGTGGAAACAAGAAGGAAAAGTGAGAGATCAGAAAAGGACTACAATGACAGAACCAGACTGGTATGTTCCTGCTTTGGGAGGTATGCTATGCAGCAAAGAGCTATTTTTTATCACGCTTTATGCTTGATGAGTGTGTCAGAACCACCACCCATGCTCATGAGCTGTTCGCTCTGCCTGGGATTGATGCCCAGTTGGCAGCTGCTGGGCTGATGGCCAAGGCAGTCTTCCTCACTTTGACGGAGAAAGGTGTCTAGCAGACAGTCAGGATGCAAACCTAACAGCTGCTTTATTTGTATGGTGGACTGGTATAGTAAGTATTTCAGGGTGATTGCCTTCATGGGATAAGACTAGCTCATATTTTAGGAGCCTTAACATCAGCAGCCTGAAAGGTGAAAAAAAGTAACTTTTTAGTGTTACTTCTGATTTTGCTTCTTAACAAAATACTTTGAAGACAAACATTCTTACAACAGCATTTTGTACTCAGTAGTGCAGAGGTTTTGAGTTATTCAAGGAGCCTACATTTTGTTACCAGAATATTACTGATGTATTCAGCTAAATTCAGCGGAGTTGGCATAGAGAGATATGAATCATAGAATTATAGAATACTACGTTGGAAGGGACCTCAAAGATCATCTAGTCCAACCTTTCTAGGCAAGCTTGACCTAGACTAGATGTCTCAGCACCCTGTCCAGTATGAATTATACCAATCTATACAATATAAATCTTTTAGAGCTTACTGGAAGATCTCTTTGGGAAGGGTGGCTGCTACAGCACTGAGTTTTTAGGGAGGGTATTAATTCCAGAGGGCCTCAAATGTCACAGAGAATCCTGACATTTTTTTCGACATGCTCAGTTTGAAACATCTGGTACCACTCTTCACTACTACATGCATTTCATACACTGCTTGTTCTCTGTTGCTTCTCCTCTGTTCAAGTTACAGTTTTGCATGAATTGCTGATCACCTAAAGGAGCTCACACTTCGAGATTACTGGTGTTGGAAGAGTGACCTTAATACAGCTGGCCTGTAGTGTGCGCCATTTACTGCTGGAGTGGGGCTGTTTGTTCTTAAGATTTAAGTCATAAAGTAGACACTTTAGTGGCATTATTTATGTGTTTAATTGTGAGTTTATATTAGTAGTATTCCTGTTTTTCGTGTGGCCATGAAGCTAGCTGAAGTTGCTAAAGGTATTGTGTTCATATTGACAAGGTATCCATTTACTGTCTTCATCTGCAGAAAGAGTACAAAAAAGCCTTGGAATTAGAAATCAGAGGAAAAGGTCTGACAGAACTGGCTTTGGAGACACCAGATTTTGTGAGAGCAAAGAATGCCACTGACATTGCCAGCCAGGTCTGTGTGACCCTCATGTATCATATCTGATGACTTCTTTAAAGGAAAATTTATTAACAGTTTTTTTCTTATTAAGCCAAATGAAAGTTGTTGCCAAAATATGATAAAGGCACCTAAACGTGAGCTTTCCTCAACAGATCAAATACAAACAATTGGCAGAAATGGAGAAAGCCAACTACACCAGTGTTGTCGATACTCCGGAGATTATTCATGCCCAGCAGGTCAAGAACCTTTCAAGCCAGGTATCTTGAATGAAGCAATTTAATAATTGTTCATGTGGGAACCTTGAGGGGATATTAATTTGGAGCACTTGAATGACTACCTGTCCCAATGTTCAGGAGATGCACCAGAAAACAGATTTCTCTAGAGCTGTGATGTGACATCTCTTACTCTAGAATTCCATTTTGATAATGAAGATAATTCATTTTAATACTGTATAAAATGAAACAGGTATTTCTATTACTTTTGCAATACCAAAGCTAATTTTGTTCAAAGTAAATTTAGCTTAATTTTCATACTCTTTAGTAACTTAATGTTTAAAATAAATCTTACACAGAGGCATAATCTGAATTTGTATCAGACACAGAAGTACTCACATTTCCATAAAAATGGACATTATGCAACAATAAGTAATGCCAGATTGTTTATTACTATTTTTGTATTAATGGAACATATTTTGTATTTACCATCAGAAAAAGTATAAAGAAGATGCAGAAAAGAGCATGCCTTACTATGTGCCTGTAGCAGACACACCAGAAATACAGAGAGTCCGAGAGAATCAGAAGAACTTTAGCACAGTATGTATATAAATAAAAAAACACTGTTACTGTCAAATAGTGAAAAATATTCTGCTTTTTTTTTTTTCATTTAATAAGGTCCCGATATCACACTGTAATCCTAACTAGGCTGCTTCATATTGTCAGGAATCTTCAATTAGAGGGTCTGTTGTGTATGCAGGACCCCACATATGCATTACAAAGGGAACCAAAATGATTCGCTTGACAATTCCTTTGCAAGAATTATGCTTAAAGAACTTGTCCTTTGTTGTCAGTGGGGCTACCTCCAAGACTCTGTGATCAGTAATAGAACTCCACAATCTGAGTTGAAATCTTTGATTTCCATTGTTGAGACTTAATTGGTTTAGATACAGTCTGGTGCTTTTCAAGATTTTTCAGTTAAGGATCTGCTATTGCTAATTTAAATAAGAATACTTGTAGCTGTAGCACCACTAATGGTGGTGTTAAAATGACCTTATAAGGTGTACTTTATTTTCCTAATCTTCAAAGAAAACTCTGTGAGTAAATTTTTATGGCATGGAGTCAACATTTGACATTTTATTTTAACTTTTTCAACAGCTTCAGTATCAGTGGGACCTACAGAACAGCAAAGGAAAAGTTACAGTTGTACAAGACACACCAGAAATGCTGCGTGTGAAAGAAAACCAGAAGAATTTCAGCTCGGTATAGTTACCTTCTGTTTTCAGTTCTCATTCTAAAAAATGCAGTTTAATGTATTTAATAAATTAACTATTTTTGGCTCTTATCTTACAGGTATTTATGTTCTTGATCAGCTTGAATGCTTATAAGAACTTTTTCAAACAAAACTGATTGTATTTTAAGTAGATTTAGCTGGGGTTTGCTACCCCTCTGTAACTACTGTTTTTTGTTGAGTGCCCTGATTGCGTGTATTCACATATTCATAGTCGTGATATAGTTAAAGAGTCAATCCTGTATTTAAATTGGTATTACTAGTATCCACCTTTCTTTTGTCCTGTTACCATGTAAGTACTGTATTGTTGTGTGGCAACTGTCTTCTTTCAGTGATAAGTGAGCTGTCTGCCTGGCCTGTTTTACATTTCATGTGTTACCATGAAGTGCTTGAAGTCTGCTGTATTGCTTTGCCACTAGCTCCATTAGCATAGTGAATAACTAAGTGGAAGACATTTGTGTAAAACATTCTAAAGCAAATTAGAAAAGGAAAAAATTAGAGCAAATATTAGTCTTCAGTCCTAAAATTAGCCTACAAATATTTTGATATTCTACTTGAAAATGCACTACAAATATAAATGATCAGCCCCTTTTTGCACAAAGGACAGTCGTATAGTAGGACAGTCTTCAGATAGGTCGTAAGGCAGTAACTAAAGATGAGGATCCAAGTTGGCTTTAACGGTCTGCACTGTTGTGTTCAAATCACTGTAACGAGCCTGTATAAAACAGCCTACGCTATTAGAAATAATGTTGTATTTTGTATGCTTAACCTTGTTGTCTTCATTCTAAATATTAAGATTTTATATAAAGAAGATATTGGAACTGGAACTACTATTGAAAAGACACCAGAGATGCAGAGAGTTAAACGAACCCAGGATGCAATCAGCTCGGTACAAAAGAATTGATTTTTAATACTCTATCAGTGCTAATTCAACTTGAAATAATTTATTCCTCCCCCCCCCCCCATTTCTTTAATGTTGCTAACAGTGGTTTGGCAATAATCCATTCAGCTAAAGGATACTTTCTCAAAGTTTTTCCCTATTCTTGTTACTTAAACAGTAATCTTTCTGATGATTAACATTTAATTTGTTACTTACAATTCATTTCTAAAAGTTGAAAGCTCTTGGCATGGTTTTAATCTTATCCCAAACAAAGTATATTTAGCACAGAATCAAAGAATTATTTAGGTTGGAAGTGACTCTTAAGATCATCTACTCAAACCCTTCAAGCAGAATCAGCTAGGGAAGGTTGTCTAGGACCACATCCATTTGAGTTTTGACTATCTCAAAGGATGAAGACTCTACAACCTCTCTGGGCAACCTGTTCCAGTGACTGACCACCCTCACAGTAAAGAAGTGTTTTCCTGTATTCAGACTGAATTTTCCATTTTTTAATTTGTGCCTATTACCTCTTGTCCTGTCACTGAAAACTTCCAGGAAAAGTAGCTCTCTCTTCTTCATTCCTTCTCATTAGGTATTTCATAGAATCGTTGAATCATCACAGAATGGTTTGGGCTGGAAGTGATGTTAAAGATCATCTAGTTCCAACCTCCCTGCCAGAGGCAGGAACACCTTCCACTAGACCAGGTTGCTCAAAGCCTTGTCCAACCTGGCCTTGAACACTACCAGGGATGGGGCAGGAACAGCTTCCCTGGGCAGCCTGTGCCAGTGCCTCACCACCTGCATAGAAAAGAACTTCTTCCTATGATCTAATCTAAATCTACCCTTTTTCATTTTAAAGCCATTCCACCTTGTCCTATCCCTACATGCCCTTGTAATGTGTAGTGTTATACACATTGGTAAGTTCCCCCTGCACGTAGTCTTCTTCAGGCTGAAGAGTCCCAGTCCTCTAAGCCTCTTCCCATATCAAAGATGCTCCTGTCTCTTACTCATCTTTGTAGCCCCGTGCTGCACTTGCTTCATTAAGTCTTTCTTGTACTGGCAAGCCCAGAACTGGAGACAGAATTCCAGATGTGACCTCACCATTGCTGAGTAAAGGGGAAGGATCCGCTCTGTTAACCTGCTGGCAGCGCCTGTCTTGATGCAGCCAAGGATGCTGTTGGCCTTTACCATGAGGGTTCATTGCTGGCTCACGGTCAGCTAGTTCTCTGCCAGGTTCCCAAGGTCCTTCTCTGCAAAGCTGCTTCCCAGGCAGTTAGCCCTCAGCATGTACCCAGCCTGGAGCTTTTCCTCCCCCATTGCAGGACTTTGCATTTCGCCCCATTGAACTTCACAAGATGCCTGTCAGCCCATTTCTCCAGCCTGTTGAAGTCCCTCTGGGTGGCACCGCAGCTTTTGGATGCAGCAGTCAATCCTCCCAGCTTGGTGTCATTTGCAAACTTGCTGAGGGTGCACTCTGTCTGAACATTCAGGTCTCTCATGAGGATGTTAAACAGTACTGGCCCCAGTAATTGCCTCCCACTGGCCCTTGAGCCACTGGTCAAAATGCTCTGGGCCTGGCTGTTCAGCCCATTTGCACTTACTTTTCTAACCTGTTCATTGTTAGCTTGTCTGTGAAGATGCCAGGCAAACAGTGTCAAGAGTCTTACTAAAGCATGTCTTGGAAAACTTTCATACTCTATAAAAAATTGTAGCACACTGCAGTTGGAATAATGGTATGTATTACTTTTCTTTCAAAACTTGTAAATCTTTTTCATGTTTTTTTTGAATGCTGGCATCATTTTAGTATAAAAGATATTAACATTTCAGCTAATTTGCTTCGTGCTAAAGTTCTTGTGAAATTTTTTTTTTTTTTTTGTTATGCTAAAGTAGAAATGCACTGTAATTGTTAAAATCTTGTATGATGGCTCTTGCCTTTGTTGAAGGTAGAAAGACCAATGGTATCAGTGCAAAGTTATTTACATCTGGTGTTAGAAAACTCTTTTAGTGAAGAGTTCTTCACAGTGACATCTCATCAACAGCTAACATTGCCTTCTGACAGATGGCTTGTAAAGACAATGGGAAGCCACACTGCTCATCTTGAAGCCAAGGAGATCTTTTAAATACTCTGTCTTTATGAGATCAGTATAATGCTCTTTATGTATCCACGTATGCATTGAGGTGCTCTTTTCAATGCCGTTATGCTAAAATTTTCAGAAATTATTTTAAATTTTTAATATAACAGTTTTTTGGAACTCTGTGTGAGAAATCTTGAAATGGTTCAGTTGGTTTAGATCAGGGGGGTGGTTCTTGCTGAAATGAAGCTCCTGGGAGACAGATACCCAAATTTTAAGCTTCAGTTGAAAAATTCTGGCTCTAACAAGACTGCTTTTTTTTTGCTAGTGGTTGTTAAAAGTGCTTTGTAGAGGTGTGGCAGAGTTACCTATTAGATAAATGGAACAGAAGGTTCCTTGATTATTTCTTTCTATTGAAATACGTTTAGTACCTGAGATTTGAATGAGTTTAAATGTAAAAGACTTAAGTTTCTTTATTCATGTAACTTGTTGCACATACACATGTCAGCTATCCTTTAATCTAAATCCTTTTACTTTTTTCTAATATCTTTGCCTTTGCAGGTTAAATACAAGGAGAGTATTGGGAAAGGAACTCCAATTCCTGATCTTCCAGAAGTGAAGCGTGTCAAGGAGACACAGAAGCACATCAGTTCGGTAATAGCTGATATTTTCTATTAACCTCTATACTCATGGAGAACTCAAGCTCCAGCCTTTGGTAGTGTTTGTGGGTATTTTTTGTTCAAAAGAGAACAGATCTCTTAAATCCCTATATTCAGCAGCAGAAAGTTTAAATATATGAATTTTTGCAGGAATCATTGCAATCAGCTATTTGCTGTATTACTTTTCTGACCTTTTCTAAACACAGAACTAGAAACAAAAAATACCCAGGTGTCTTACAGTTAGTCTGAAAAAACTGATCAGCTAGACAGAATTTTGTGGAAAAAATAATGGGAACCTTTTTTGTAGTCACAAAACCCTAGTGACCATTATAAGTGAAAGCAGTACTGGCTCTTCCCTTGCCTAGCAGAGTGTGGATTTGAAAGCACAACATGCTTTCCTCATTTGACACCACGTCTGCTTTACTTTGATCTCTGCATACAGAATTGAGTCAGGATACGGTCTTGCAATTATTGGTTCTTTTTGCACAATTGTTTTTTCAAATGATTCTTCATTTTTTGAACCTTTTACATTTCTTTTTCTCATGCTGTGATTGCTTTATTTTTGTATTTTTTCATTGTTTCAATGACAGCAAACAGTGTTCTTTTGGGATTTTTCTTTTTGGTTTTGGTTTTTATTAACTTTTTTCTTTTAGCATTGCCTATGTGACACTTTTCATGAAAAGTGCACTTTATTTTTTTAATCAAACAATTACAAAACAAACCTAATAATATGACAGCTAAAACTCTATTGTTTTTTCTTACTAGAGACCTAAACCAAAGTAAAATAGTACTGTTTGAAATGAATAGTCACAAAAATAAAAAAAGAAATAGAGCCCACTACCAAGTATTTTTGTATTAAACATGTCTATAAAAGGTTCAACTGTTTGTTAACACCATAAAAATAGCTTCCATTAATGCTGACTGCTGAAAAGTAATACTGTTACATTTCCTAAACTAAGATGAAAGGAAGAGCCTACCTACCTTTCATGACAGGTTAGCAGAAGATTTAAACTTGTGTCCTACTGAAATGAAGTATTCCATTGACTTCAGTGTGTTCAGGCATTAAACACAGACATTAAGTTCTTTGCTGAGCTCACACAGCAGACATTAAGTTCTTTGCTGAGCTGATGGCTGTGCACACTGAGATTCACACTGAGTAAAATAAATTGTGCATATATTTATGTATAATCCCAGATTATTATTTACCTATAAACCAGGTAAATTATCTGTCCGAATATACTGTAGTTGTTGTGGCAGAAATGTGATCTTCTCACCTTGCTGGGTGCTTGTGTTCTGCAGGTGTTGTACAAAGAGGACCTAGGGACAGGTATCCCAACACCTGTCACTCCAGAAATAGAGAGAGTCAAACGCAATCAAGAACACATTAGCTCGGTATTTTAAAAAATCATAACAGTTTATTTTTGCATAACACGCTAACATATAATCTGTTTTTCTTCAGTGGATTGGAATCTCACCCTTCTTCTGTCTTTTTCTTGACAACATTTTTAACTCCTTTATATTCCACCTGTTTGTGTTTGAACTTTTTTTGATGATTTACAACTTTACATGTTTCTTTTAAGAATCAAACCTGGAAGTAGCTGTGAAATTAACATGGTGTTTTTCTCCATTTTTGTTTTTCTTAACCGTTTATCTTCTACTGCCTGTAGTCATATATTTATAGAATAATCAACTATCAGCCTCTTCCTTAATATTTGCCTCTAGAACAAGTGTGAATTAACTAAGAAGTGACCCTAATGCTAAACGTAACTCACAAAATAGTCAGATTTAATGGGTTTGCCTATGTTGAGTGTTTTGGGGCTTTTGTTTGTTTTGTTTTGGGTTTTTTTCCTTTTTTTTTTGTGGAAACTTTCTTGTACCTCACAGGTGTTATACAAAGAGGGCTTAGGGACTGGCATCCCGACATTGGTTACTCCAGAGATGGAGAGAGTCAAACGTAATCAAGAGAACATTAGCTCGGTATTGCTCAGTAAAACAAACCCTACCATTTCCAATGCAAATCAAATCCCTTTAACTCCTCCATATTACATTTTTCTTTCAATTATTTGTTGAACTTTGAACAACCCTTTTTCTAATCAAATCACTAAACCTTTGTCAGTATCCTTATATTTTTTCACTCAATCTAACTTAATGGTCATTAAGTTGTACCAGCTGTGAGATCTTAACCTTGTTTACTCAAAGCAGTTAAGCAGTACCTTATTTTTCTTCCCAGTGAAATAGTAATAGTCTGAGTGATATCATTCTCCTCTTCAATAACAAAGTCAATCCTTCTAACAGTCTTCAGATGCCCCACACTGGGTGCACTGCAAATGAAAAATGAACTCTTAACCCTTCCTGAAGCAAAGCAACCTAATGTAACTTGTGTGTGCTGTCTCTTTTCCTGGTTTTGCTGGGGTGGGTGCTTTAAGTATTCTACAGGTCTTTGTAAGAAAACCTGGGTGGCATCATCATATCACTGCAGTGTAAAAAAAAGAAGATCAAAGTTGCATATATAAACAAAAATTACTGTAGTAATGAATTCTATTGTTACTATTTAATCATTACTTATTACTATTACTATTACTATTACAATTCTAATGAATTCAATCCAGACTATTTCTACTCCTAACACATTCCAATCAAATGACCATTGTGTCATAATTTTGTTCTATATTTCTGTTTCAATTAGAGTGGCTTGCAAGTCAGTTTGACTCACTGTGATCCAATTCAGTCATGACAGATAGGAAATTCAGTCCTGACTTGAAATTAATAGGACAGTGCAGACAAGCCGCTGTTGTTAAATGTTTTGCTACATTAATTGTCCCTGAGGTCATGGCAGCTCTCTGTTATGCTGGTGAGCTTATTTAGAAGTCTTAGAGGCAAAGCTGCTTATGCCAGATCTTTTGTTTGAGTAAAAAAACTCCTTTGCAAGTAAGTTTTCAGGTAACAGAACACTCCTGCAGTTCTTGCTGGCATTATTTGTGTGTCCCCAGATGAGATGACAACAAACTTCACAGTAATATTAGCAGATTATTTTCATTGAGGTTTTTTGCTAGCCTTTGAACAAGGCTGACAAAGCTCTATTTTTCGTATTTTGAAGTTGCACTGTGTTAAATTACTCGTCTTCTCTCTCTGTCCTCCCTGTCCTCCTCTTTCCTTTCCTTTCCTTTTTGATTGTGTTTTTTTTTGTTTTATTTTTCAATACTCCCTGTTGTGGCACAGGTGTTGTACAAAGAAGGGCTGGGCATTGGAACCCCAGTACCTGTCACTCCTGAGATGGAAAGGGTCAAACGCAACCAAGAAAACTTTAGCTCGGTATTTTTTTCATCATTTATGAAAAAAAAAGTTCCCTGTAACTATTTAACACTTGTGAATTTTCTACTTCCTCCACTTAACCTATAAACATAGAAACATCCCCTTTCTGCTATTATATAATTTAGTCGTATTTTATGTATTTATTTTTTAAAATATTTTTATTATAACACTTGATGCTTCATGTCCTTTAATTTTTAAACCTTTTTTTTTTTTTGGTGAAGCTTAAGGCATTTTGCATTTTTAAAAAAACACTGAGGGTTTTATTTGCTTAATTCCACTCTTCTTATGCTTTCTTATTCTACGGAAGCATATCTAAGGATTAGGATCCAGTATTTCTAGCTATGAGACTTCCTCTAAATTTACCATACTTGTTAACTGTTTAATACTTCCTAATTTTTCCTGCTTTCTGGTATATTTAGTTGGCATAAAAATGATGTGTGTTACCTCTATCAAGTGCAGTTGGGATTTTTTGGACTTAACTTTATTTGAACTCCCATGTTACCCTGCAGGTGTTGTACAAAGACGATCTGGGGACAGGAACCCCAACACCTGTCACTCCTGAGATTGAAAGAGTCAAACGCAATCAAGAGAACTTTAGCTCGGTATTTTTTTTAATTTGAAAAGCAGCATTTTCCCTTTTAATCTATTTGCAAATAATTTTAACACAAAGAAAACCCCAACCCTTCTTGTATTTCCCTGTAATCAATTTACACAAGAAAGAATACCTTGTTCCCCATGTTTTGACATTTTTTTTCCTCTGTAGTTGTTACTTTGTTTTGACTGGATCATCTTACTAATAATTTTTAGATTCCATTTTTCCATCTTCCTTTTTACTCTGAACATATTTATTTCTCTTTAATATCTGCTTTTCCTTTTGTTAATCATTTCAATCCTTGGTTGTTGGTTTTTTCCCCACCCTGGTTTTACTGCATATAAAAACTAAACTATTTATTGCCTGATACAAATCTGTGGACATGACCTCAGGATAACAGTGCTCTGATACATGCCAATGTAACCTGCGCTGATGTTTATGGAACGGGTAAATGAAATGGAATTGATGTCTTTATTCCTTCTGCATTGTATTTGATGCCGCCTTCTTTTCTGGAGTCTTTCATGTTGTTGCACAGAGAGAGTGGCCCAAATCTCCAGCTGCTGTAAACTGCTCTAGATATTTTGGGAGCACAGGTTTGCAGGGTAAAAAAAATGAATTAGTAACATTAGCCTGTTTGTCTGGGTGAGAAAAGTGACATGTATGATAGGAGAGCACTAGCAATTATGATTTCTAAGGTACTATTTTCACACATATACCTCTATTATGATCATGTCTCTGTATCCTTCCTGTAATAAGCAAGCTAGATTCTTTGATGATAAACTCTGGATGACGAGTACTGTTTCACTCAGGGAATGGATGACTCTTTGTTGAGGGGTGGGTGCATGTGTGTACAGAAAAGCTTCTAGGAAGGTGCACTATGACCTGGTTCTCCAATGGATCAAGTAGAGTCAGGAAAAGTTTCACCTCACTGCTGGGGAAGAGATGATAATATATTTCATTATAATTTATATAAGACTTCAATCTTTTAATTACTCACCAGTTTTAAATGTCCTCCTTGAGAAGCACTTCAGTCAGGAAGGTATTCTAGCATTCTACTAGAAGTCATACTGATGTATCAGTGTGTAACTCTGTCTTCAGAGTTTTAAACTAGTTTATGATTTTTATAGATTTTTTTAATCCCTGTATTTATTCTGGGCACCTCAGAAAAGCATCTCTCATGTTCCGCGTGTTCTCTCAGCAAAGAGAGTGGTACTGTGGTTTGCTTGTTCCTTTTTCTTTTTTTAATGCAGCTGTGTTGCCCTGCAGGTGTTGTACAAAGAGGATCTGGGGACAGGAACCCCAACACCTGTCACTCCTGAGATTGAAAGAGTCAAACGCAATCAAGAGAACTTTAGCTTGGTATTTTTTAATTTGAAAAGCAGAAAATTCCCTTTTAATCTATTTGCAAATACTTTTAACACACCAAAAAAAATATTTTTCATTCTCCTATAATCAACTTACACCAAAAATAATACCCTGGTCCCTTTCAGATCTTTTTTTCCTCCATAATTGTTACTTATATCTTTCTTGTTCCTCTTTTTTATTACATCCTCTTAATAACTTTAAATTCTACATTTCTTTTCAGTCTTGATTATCTTTGTAATTTTTTTCTTCTTAAAAAATACCCTGTTTTCCTTTTCTTAATCACAACAATCCTTACTTTTGTTTCGTGTGATGTGCTATTTTGGTTCTTTTCCCCTGAGTTTACTTACTTTCTATATGAGAACTAAATAGTTCTGTGCCCGATACAAATCCTTGTCTGTGACCTCAGTATAACCGTGCTCTAATACACACGCTAGTGTCACCTGCTGTGATGTTTATGGAATGAGTAAATGAAAGAGAATTGATTTCTTTGTTCGTTTTGTGTTGCATTTGATAATTTCTGCCTTTAGGGGGTCTTTATTGGTCTACTGTTACACAGATAGTTTTTCTATATAGCTCGTGAGAAGCAAAGGGAGAAGGTATTCTAGCTTCCGGCGAAAAGGCAGTGCAAGGTGTTAGTGTTTAGCTGTATAGTGTTGAAAAGCATTTTAATTTTTCTGTTTTATTCCAAGCTTTGGCTAGGAGCAACTTTGAAAAACATCCACTTGGTTTTCTCTCAAGCTGCGTGTTATTGTTGTTTGCTTGTTCCTCTTTTTGTTTTTTAATACAGCCGTGTTACCCCACAGGTGTTGTACAAAGAGGATCTGGGGACAGGAACCCCAATACCTGTCACTCCTGAGCTTGAGAGAGTCAAACGCAATCAAGAACACATTAGCTCGGTATTTTGTGGAGAAAAAGTAGTATTCCCTTTAACTCCACCTAAATGGAACTTTTTAACGTTTATTAAAAATGAACAATTCCACTCCTTACCTCCATTTAATCAACTCATAAAGCATCCTTTCTTCTTCCCTATACTATATTTTCCAATGTTACTGACTTACCACTTCTTCATATATGTGATTATTTACATTATCCTAAATATTTTTAACCATTTTGCTCCCTGTTCCAACTTTATTTTTCTTTTATATGTGGGGTTTTTTTCTTGTTTGTTTTCTTAAATCCCATAATTTTCCTTTTTTAACACTGTTATAGACAGAAGTGGGGGGGTGTCTGACTTTCTGGCAGGTTTCAGTGGTGGCTAAAAGCCCTCCTCCACCATGAAAATGTGTTTGATGTTAGAGGCTTTTGTGTTGGATTTGTGGCATCTGCTAGGATAAAACCATAGATCTTTTTGCCTCCAGACCCTCAAGGTGCAATCCAGCCTTCATTGCTTTCAGGGGTAGCTTTGGAGAGAGTTAGAACAGACTGAGCTACCACAGATTCAAATATTTGACTTCATGTTGGATGTAATTATTGAGTTGTGATTATGTTCTTGGATGCTTCTTGTTGCTACACAGGTGTTGTACAAAGAGAGCGTGGGGACTGGGACCCCCACTCCTATCACTCCAGAGATGGAGAGGGTCAAACGCAATCAAGAAATCTGTAGCTCGGTACTTTGCTAAGAAAAAAAAGTTCTCTTTAACTCTATTTAAAAGAACATTTTAACAGTTTTAATAAATGGATGCTGTAACGCTAGATCCAAAATAATGTTGGCCGTAGCTCTAAAGCAGCTTACAGAAGTGATTACTTCTTACTCACATCTTGTGTGGTTTACAGTGGTGACTTTAACTTGTTGAGAGTTTTTTTTTGTTTTCCAAGAGTGATTTTAAAGTCCTGTTCTAATCCTAAAATCACTTAACAAACTCCACTCATTTTCTCTGCAGTGCTGACATTCTTTTAAAAAGAAAAATTGTAATTTACATGTTCATAGAATCCTCAACCCCTCCATATGGTATTTTTGTGGTCTCGTTTATGCAGTACTTATACAAGTGTGTGTATTTATATACTTATATACATATATGATGATCTTATGTTAAAAAGCCTGTATGCCAAACCCTACTTATCTAGCAAAATACTGCTAAGTGCCTTCTTTAAAAATATATGCACTATGTAGGTCCTGAGAAAATAAGTACAAGAAAAAAATGCCTTGGGCTTGAATTTTTTCTATGGATAGCTTTTTATTTATTGTTGCTTTCTTTGGCTTCCTTCTTATGTCTCATAGGTGTTGTATAAAGAGAACATAGGGAAAGCAACCCCCACACCTGTCACTCCTGAAATGGAAAGAGTTAAACGCAATCAAGAAATCATTAGCTCGGTATTTTTAACAGGAAACCAGTTCCTAAGGATGTGAATGACGTGTTTAACATTGTAACTGCAGCATTTAGTAAGCTGTGCTTTCTAACTTTAGAAGACGAATCTGTCATGTAGCATAAACCTCCTACCTTCTGTGCTTACAAACAGGTGATACCTTCTTTTTAATCATGTCTTCTATTTAACACTGTCTGAAGCAGGATTTTACTAGAACTAGGTTTGCCTTTTTTTTTTTTTTTTGATGGATACAATCTCTGTGCAAATTTTTTTAACCCTTTCTTACTACACGTAGGCAGTGTTGATTCCATGCAGGGTCCACTTCCGCATTCAAGTGGATTAATGGCTAAGCTCCCATTGCTTCTTTTGGGAGAAACATTATGCCCCAAGCCTAATCCTTTCTAAGTGTAATGATTCAAAAGCCGTGTTGTATGTTGGTTTGGCCTTGTTTTAGTTTTTGAGTTTGAGTGGTTTTGGGGATTTTTTTGGTGATGGTACCTTTTAAATGACATTTGGACACTCCCTTGTATCCTGTAGGTTTTGTACAAAGAAAATGTGGGGAAAGTGACCCCAACACCAGTCACTCCAGAGATGGAGAGAGTGAAACGGAACCAAGAAATCATTAGCTCGGTACCTTAAAATAGATATATTTCTCTTTTTATCTTCATGCTTATATCTTAATAAAGTAACACGCTAACTATCTACTGGAGATTGATTCTAATTTAAAAAAAATAGGTATATTTCTTTCTGCCATTTAATTGCTCCTCTCTTAAAACAAAATTACTTTAGTGTTAACAGTTGATCCAGAAATTTAGGCCTTTTCTGCGATGCGGTTTATGTACCTGTGGGCTCTATCCAGACAATATTAGAAGCTTAGCAGCCTTTGTTGAAGATATTCAGGTTGATCTTTCTATGTGTAGTGTTTGAGCTTTCATTGGCTTTTCAGAGATATTTGACTTTAGCAAACACAGACTAACAGGAAACCAGTACTCCACCCTAAACCCCCCATGTCTTGGAGCCATGTGAGACTGCATTGCTCTGACATGTGACTTTGGATGCTTTGAACATAATGACACAAAAGGAACAAGGCTGTTACTGTTCTGGGTGGCTTATCAGCAACGGCTTTTAGGTGGCCTCGTGGCTGGGGGAGATATGTAGGTGTAATGGTGCAGCGATACCAGACACCCATCCTCAACACCCTTCTGTATTTGGCTGCCCAATGTAAGTGTGACAACAAGACTCCCCCCCAAAAGGTCACAGATTGCTTCAAATACAGGCAAAACATCAGATAAAGCATTTCTTCACTAGTTCTCTAGGTCTATGGGCAGCTTCCCCAAGTTGTTGTCACAGTTATAGCTGGATAGAGCCTGTCTTTGTTAACCAAAAATAACAAGCTTTCCTTTTACAGTTTATTTTTCTTACCCTTCTTTACAGCAGTAGATGTTTGCCTTTTGTGCAGTGCTGTGTATCATAATCAGTTGTGACTTTTTTGAAATTTGATAACAAAGTAATAATTTGTGTTCAAATTCTTTTGATTGGGGGTATGTGTGCTTGTGCAGGGTTAAGATACTGGATACATCTTCTGTATCCCACAGGTGTTGTACAAAGAAAACCTGGGGAGAGCAACCCCCACCCCTCTGACTCCAGAGATGGAGAGAGTCAAACGCAATCAAGAACACATTAGCTCGGTATTGCCTGGAAGACGTAAAAAAGAATATGATAGAGCACTTTTTTCTAAATAACTTAAGTCTGTGTGGTTTTAACCAACCCTCTAATTTTTTCCCTCAAACACAGAAAGTCACCTCTTAAAATTATAGTATTTAAACAATTTTTTTGTCAATTAACTTTTTAATACTGTTTTCCCTATGACCCTTTTTTTTTTTTCTGTCATAATGGATGGTGTTTACTCTAAACCCAGTAATGTCACAGCTTTTAATTTGTACATTTGTGACTTTGAATTACTTTGTGCTCTGTAGGTTGTATACAAAGAAGGCTTAGGGAAGGCAACCCCCACTCCGGTTACTCCAGAGATTGAGAGAGTCAAACGCAATCAAGAACACATTAGCTCGGTATTGAAAGAAGACAGACAACCACCTTATATTAAAAATAACCACTCTGAACAAAACCTCCCCTTCTAACTTAGCCTTATTTTCTCAGTTTTCTTTACTTTTGCCTATTTTTCCCTTTGGTTTTTACTTTTTGCTCTAGCAAATAACTTTTTTAGATGCTTTATTTCCCAAGATCTTTTCTATACCTGCAGTGATGAGTATGCTTAATCAGTAACACCATTTACAGAATGACCTATAACTTATTCCAGTCTGATTTGTGGACACCTTTTTGCACACTGTAGGTTTTGTACAAGGAACATTTGGCAAAAGGAACTCCAACACCAATGACTCCAGAGATGGAGAGAGCTAAACGCAATCAGGAAAACATCAGCTCGGTATGTTCTATTCAGTCAATACATGACAATATTTTTAAAAGTAACATTTCAATCCCTGAAGTCCTTACTCAGATTAACAGTGCAGATGTTAACATAACTACCCAGCTACCTAGTTTGGAAGTATGAAGTAACCATACTAAAATAAAATCCTTTAATGCTTGCTTTTTACTTTCTACAGCAGCTGAGCAAGTCTTTCTATGGGATTAGCTGCTTTAGCTTGGAGGGTATTTTTAAACAAAGTTGAATTTCAAATAATGTATGTTACTTTCAAGTCTTGCAAATATGTTCTGGTTTTACTGTCTTACACTGCATGGCATATAAAATGATTGCTCTTCAGTAACAGTATGCTATGTTAGATTGCTGATGTTCTGTATTAAAACATGACAAATCTGGAAATGGCCTTTAGGCCCTGTTTTACTAACCTGTTACTCCAGAGGCAAATCCTGAAATACTCCATTGTAAATGTTTATATTCATAGGATCATAGGATGGTTTGAGTTGGAAGGAACCTTAAAGACCATATAGTTCCAATCACCTGCCATGAGCAGGGACACCTTCCACTAGACCTGGTTGCTCAAAGCTCCATCCAACCTGGCCTTTAATTTTGTCATGGCTTGATAAATCCAGTAATAAAGTATCTGCAGATATGTAAAGAAGTATGATATGACTGTTGTAGCTCAAAAAAAAGAAACCCTACAAACCCAGTAAAAATTGTGGTATATCAGTGAAAAATGCAGGTCTAATTATGTTGTGTGTTCCACACTGATAACTTTACTGAAGCCAGTGAGGTGCAGGTCAAATATATGAAAATAGTACCTGGACCATTGTTACTGCATTATTACCTCTACCTGTTCTTACAAGGTTGAAAAGACTAGGCTCTTTTAATTGAAAAAAGGAATGTTTGGCATTCAAGGCCAGAGCTGTCCGTGTTTCATATAATCATGAAGAATAATTTTGTTTTGCATTCTAATATTATTCACCAGTACAGATCCTGCTGCTTTCCCCTGCCCCTTCTTTGCAAGGTTGCTTCAGTACGGCTCATTCCTCATGACACAGAAGTAGTTTGGTGCCTTGTTCTCACTTCCTTTTTCTCGTTTGGCAGGTTCTTTATTCAGACAGTTTCCGAAAACAAGTACAAGGCAAAGCTGCATATGTACTGGATACACCTGAGATGCGGCGGGTGCGAGAGACCCAGAAAAACATCTCTACAGTAAGACCATTTATAGATGTATTTCTAACTTGGCAAGTGACGTAAATAAAAACATAACCTTGTTGCTGAGACATTCTGGGGTTGGCAGCCTGAGCACAATGTACATATACCAAGCCTAATTACCCAAGTAGATTAAGTGCTAAAGAGTGACTGCAGGAGAGGGATGTTTGAGGTTAGGCTCTCTCATTGGTCCTGGATTGGAGAAAACAAAAGTTCTAAACAGCAGTGCACCTCTCTACTAGAAATTTACCTGGGGTGAGCAGGAATAAAAACTACTCATCTAAGCTACAGAGAACAGACACTTCATTTTAAATTGCAGGTGAAATACCATGAGGAGTTCGAGAAAAGCAAAGGTACTTTCACACCTGTAGTTACTGACCCCATTACAGAACGCGTGAAGAAGAACATGCAGGACTTCAGTGACATTAGCTACAGGGGCATCCAACGGCGAGTAGTGGAAATGGAGCAAAAGCGTGTGGACCAGGATCAAGAGACTCTCACAGGTAAGCAGAACCTAGGTTTTATAACAATTCAGGTACTTCATTTACACAAAACACAAGCTGACCTGGATGAGTTGTAGTATTTAAGATCAGCTGCATCAATTCAAACTTATCATTAGTTGGAGATGATGTTTTTATCAGTCCATTGCAAAAATAGCAGCTGTAAATTGTCTGTCATCTGCCTGTCCTATTCTGCCCAAATTTATAACATAATGCTGGATTTACATCTGTTACTTACGTTTTTAGTTTCCATCACCATGCATACTAGAGAAATACCTTACTGATGTGGATTAAGTAATAAATAAATTAAGACTAATCTGTGCTATAGGTTTGAGACTTATGATGACATATACTGCTTGCCCTTTTCTGATATGCTTTTAATTCTCTTTGGGACAGATGTGCTGCTCAAGTTCTGAAAGCTGCTTGAGCTACAGCATCTCCTCAGAAGATGCCCTTTTTTCTTGCAGGTCTTCGCGTGTGGCGCACTAATCCCGGGTCAGTCTTTGACTATGACCCAGCAGAAGACAATATTCAGTCCAGGAGCTTACATATGATCTCTGGTTTGTTCCACAGGCTGTAGTACTGTTTGTGCAAAATAGGTTTTGTACTTGTTCAAATCTAACCAACTAAAGCTGACAGCCCGGGGATGCTAAAGTACAGGTTCACGCTCCACCTGTGCAAGAACGCAAGTGTAGTGTCATGTGCTGACTTAGAGACAAGACTTCAAGTGTTATAGAGGGACACAGTTATTGTGAGAATTAATGGTAACTAGAGGAAAAATTGTCTATAACTCCTCCTCACCAGTATACATATACTTGTGCTATCTCCATAAATGCAGCTAACTGTTTAATATAGCTTATTTCTCAAAAAATATGTTAATCTTGTATGTAAGTGATCTAACACAGGCATGGAGAGGGCTGTTCGATCCACAGATAGCATGATACAGTGGCTTACCTGTATCGTGTGCTTCCTTTTTAAATAACTAAAAATACTGTTCCTCAGTTACCTTTTTTGTTTGTTTAAGCTCCTTTCTTGCTAATTATTTGAAGTGCATCCTGAATGATAGAAACCACAGTCTTGGGCATGGCTCAGCTCTGTCAACTGATAAGGAAGGCATGGGATAACTGAAATAAAAATTCTGGAAGTAGCTACCACTAAAGGGAAGGAGATGGGAGAAAAAAAAAACCCTGAATATTAACAGGGACATAACTGTGCCTTTCTGAGTAGAACTTCAGCATGTTGCCCATAGAAGACTTTTAGAATGGCAAATACCTCTGAGTAACCATAAAAATACCGTGATTAACTCACATGCTCTTTTCCATGAACTTTGTGAAATATACTAACCAATCCTGTGTTTGTAACCAGCATGTGTTTGGGCCTGTGCCAGTTTTGTACTCTAAGCACAACTTTGGCAACAACAGTGGAGAGCTTTAGGTATTTTTACAGAATATACATGTGTGTATATACAAAGTAACCTATATATATGTGTGTGTGTGCGTGCATGTACATATTTATATCTGCATGTATTTTTATGTGTGCATCTCCTTACAAAACGAAGATGTAAATTGGTTCTCCCTGCTTCCTCCTTGCAGTCCAAGCCCAGCGCCGAAGCCGGGAGCATTCCCGCTCTGCCAGTGCCTTGAGCCTCAGTGGTGGTGATGAGAAATCTGAACCCTTGGATGGTGTGGATCAACATTTATCCTCCTACAGCAGCGGGGGCCTCTTTGCCACTACAACAGGTAGGAAGAGAATAAACTTGCCACTTACTTACTGCCCTATGGCGACACATAGTATCCAGGCCATCTGGTGGGGAAATGCTGGACATGGGTTCATGTTGAGTAATTCCTTTAGCCAGGAAAAAGCAACTAAGTACACCTGCAAAATGTTGAGCTATGGAAACAACCAACAGCTGCAAAATTGTGTTTCAGATTTGACCCACCTAATGACCCACCCATGGTCTTTATTCAGAGCAACTCTGACCTTATTGCCAACTGTGTAATAAACAATACAAAATGTATTTTCCTTTTGTAGTGGGCTACAAGCACGCTAAAACCATAGAGTTACCCCAACAACGGTCATCGTCAGTTGCTACCCAGCAAACGACGGTATCATCCGTTCCCTCTCACCCATCTACTGCTGGGGTAAGTAACACTGTTCGGTTGTATTAAGACACACATTCCTGGCTTACTGCAGAAGTTCACACAAGTACTTACCAAAAATGCACAGCCCTGGAGCTCTTCAAGAGCTGATAGCATGTTCTCCACATCATGCTTCAGACCATGCTAATCCAAGACCAAGTTGGCCACATGCCTACTCACTGGCCCGAAGCTTGGCACAAACCCCAGTGAAGATGTGAAGTCATTGGAGTGGAATAGACCCTCCCCTGTTCTTAAACACTTTAAATTAACACTTCTTCCTACTCCTGAGATTGAGTCTTGGAATAGCTATATGATGAGGGGAATGGCATTGTCTCCCCACAAGATCTGCTGGGAGGCAACAACTTTAAAGTTGTGGCTGGAACTACCTGGAGCCAATACCTAATCAAATACACTACAAACATGTTGTTCAGCCTCAGTGCTGCCAAAACACACAGGCTGTAAGCCAAGGTACTGTGAGACTTGGGTAATTAAGGTATTTATTTAGCTATTGAGAAGAAATGTTTTGTGATCTGAAGACAGGAGATTTAGGCCAGGCAGATGCTGCCATCAGAAATACTGTTAAGAGTACTGAAGTAAGTTGAAGCATAACTTACCCTTAGCCTGCTTTTACATTTTCTCACCAACAATGTCCATCAGTGCTGACAACAGGGCTATAAACATATCTCCTTTTCTTGCCCCCTTTTCCCCTCCCTTTCTTACACCTGACAGAAGACCTACCGAGCCATGTATGACTATATGGCAGCTGATTCTGATGAGGTTTCCTTCAAAGATGGTGACACAATTGTAAACGTACAATCCATTGATGAAGGCTGGATGTATGGCACCGTCCAGAGAACAGGCAAGACTGGCATGCTGCCAGCCAACTATGTAGAAGCTGTCTAAACCCAACCATATCTTCCCATAAAGCGCATCAGCATGGCACAGACACACACGGACAAACCGGAAAGGGTTTGTAACGCTTTCCCCAAAGTGCCTTAATGTCTTCCATGTTGATAGCGCCTTATGAACTGTGTGGGGGAAAGAAGTAACTGCACAGCAAAATACTCTTGAAATATCCTTCCAAAACGTATTTGAAAATTACCTGTAAGCACACTACCAGGCATTGCTCAGGAGAACAGTATTTCTCCCAATGCCAAAAAACCCCACAACTGCATTTCTAAAATATTGCCTGGACCTTTCAAGCACCACATACCAACATGCATTTAACTATGGAAGAACACAGTCCAGCTCAGTGTCTCCAAAGTTTTCCACATGTACTTATGACTAAGATTACCAGATATTACTTTATTCATTCGCTATAAAGAGAGTATTTTCTTGGGCTATTCTAAAATGTTTGAATTTATTCACTTCTTTTCCATATAAGCAGTATTTAAGCTTAGTATCTCAAACCAACATTTATCTGGGGTTAGGGGGGAAACCAAACCCCAACCTGAAGGCCTCCCCTTCTGCTTGCTGAGCTCTTGTGCATGTGATTTTCATGCAACTGTTCTGGGGTCAAAAGCTGTTACTACTTGTAAAGTGGTGCCTAAATAAAGCTAACATTTCTGCAGTGTGCGTGCTTTATTCACTCATGCTGTAGAGTGGGAATCAGTCTCACAGCAAACTGGCTTTGTTCAGAAAACTACTAAGGGAAAGAACCCAGGAGGTGGTGGAGGATGCAACAGCCACAAGAAACTGAGGGTCTCTGGATGAAGCCAGACAAGTTGTATCATATCATACCTGAACACAACAGTTATTGGCTTCCTCTACTGAAGCAGTTGGTGCCAGCTGGTTGCCAAGAAAGAAGGAAGTAAGAAATCACTGTATACTGTGTCCAAGATAGACTAAAGATTAAGAACAGTTCAGCAGTAGAAGGAACTGCAACATGAACTCTGAGGAATTCAGAGTTCAAAGGGAATTCATGGCATGTCATGGTATACACAGCCAGCTTGAAAGGCAAATGTTCTTCCTCGATGTGGGATTCAGGATTGCCAGCGCTGAAGGGAGTTCGTTAGTTAAACAAAGATGTTTGTTAACACCCTTTCGAGATATGTTAGGAACATCCTTATCTATGCGCAGAGCACTGGGCACTAGAGTTGAACAAGCCTGAGGAGGCAGAGCTGGAACCAAAATAACATTTTCAAGAAAGCAAGAGAACCTGCCGACAACTTCTCTCTGGCACTGTTCATGACACAGCCCCAAGGCACCTCTTTGTCCCATTTGCTGTCTTCATGAGGTGCATGAGCACGGCAAAGAATATTGAGAGTTCTGATGACAAGACACTGCCAGGTCCGCAAGGACCTGCTCCTACCTTAAGGCAGCAGTTCAGCTCTCCCAGCTTGTGGATCTAAAGCAATGCTCAGGGAGGGCTAAACACAGCGAAGGGAAAAACCAACAAACCAAAACCACAATGCCATTAACAAGTTTGGGAACTATCTGCTCTTTTATTTGCCCATGTGTAAGTTCTAAAGCCAGCTGCGGCAATTCCTTTCAATAAACATTCATTTTGGTAGCTACAGAACACTATATACAAATTAGATTTCCAGAGTAAAAACCGAGAACTCTCTCTGAAGGTCTCTGAGAAGCAGCAATGCATTCCATGCAATTAAAACTCAACATCATAAATTATTAACCAACATTTGCTGTAAGTCTGTACACAATATACAAAGAGATCTTGTCAAATTTATCCATTTCCAAAGGAAAAAGTCTTCTCTACAGAAGGAGAACTGCTGCAAACAAAGAATATGGGAAAAGCCTGAGAAATTCTGCAAAGTCTTTTGCCTGTAAGGGCACATTTCATTATCAGCTTCTTAGTGTGATTCTTAGAAAAATACATGCAAAAATAGATGTCCCCTGGCTGTCAAATACCAGGCTCCTGGACTGTTGCTGGGGTATGGAATTAAGCACATCTTATCTCAATACAAAATGGTGTGCTGAGAGATTGCTGCTGTCTGTCAGGGTTTCAACAGCTTCAGAGGAAGCCAAGAGGGGCAGCAGGTGAGTGGAGCCATGAGATCAACCTCTTACCAAGTACCGCGAGTTCACAGCAGTAAGAACACTTCAGATTTGAAAAAATAACTTAACTACTCTGTTGGTTTGGTTTCACAGTCTTTGCTATTGCACAACTTTGTTGAGTTTTCTTTCAATACCTGAAAGAAATATGCATAGCAATACAATACAAATACTTCTAATAGGGAATAAGCAATCCCACAAATTACAACAACAACAAAAAAAAAAAAACAAAAAAAAAAACAAAAAAAAAAACCCTAAAAGGAAAACAAAACAAAAAAACCACCCCCCAAAAAAAGAAAATAAAAAGGAAAAAAAAACCCAACATGATATATTTTTCTGACTTAGGTGTTAAAAAATCTGTTATAGTACAAAATACACAGTTTAAGAAATAGTTCACCAGTAAGAGAAGGGTTTGGGCAAAACTATTGTAACAAAAACCTCCTTATTTAGGAATGGTAAGAAGCTAATCCGAACTTTCATGGGGTGGCGACTTCCAGCGAGACTGCAGATTCTTCATGATACAGTTTGTCATGCCAACAAGTTTTTCTTGCATCTCAAAAAGCTGGCTGCCTGAATAGCTGTGAAGGTCTTCAGTTCTCAGCTGAGCAGCAAGTGCATCAATCTGGCTCATCAGATCTGCTGGGGGCTGGTCACTGGTATTTACGACAATGGGTTCAATCAAATCTGAAAAGGAAGGACAGCAGGGCAGGGCAGTCTGCCTGTCTGCATTTAAACCTAGGCAGAGTTATGTTACAGCTTCTTTTGTACTAAATAACATATTCAAGCAGTCTATAAAGTATTTGTCCCACACAACAGCTTCTGACAGAGGCAGCCCTCAGGACTCCACGCTACCCTTCTTTACCCTTTGTACAATAAAAGTAAGGATAGATATGAAAGTATTTGATTCAGATACTGCCAGTGCCAGACAAGTTATCCCAAGGGCTAACTCTGAAATAGGGCAGCTGAGAAGTTACTGACCAGTTCTGTTTTCTAAGTAAACAAATGGTTCAGGTATCTTGTAGGAAGCACAAATGTGGGTTCCTCTGAGCTACCAGGCCAAACTCCAAAAATGCATGGGAGAATTCAAATGAAAAGCTAGGCAACCAAATCCAAACTGGGTATCCAGGGAATTAACCCCCTCCTCTTCCACCCCCTCCAGATGAGGCACCACTGAACTACCTCTGCTTCATCTTGCTTGTTTTTGTGCATGCCCAGAAGCCTAGCAGTTACTACACCATTAAACAGCTCAGGACAGAACATGCTGGGATTCAGAAACTTAAGTACTTAGACCCCCACCTAATTTGTTCTTTTCATGCTTATGCAAGCTTATTTAGGGAAAACCAGCATCCTTCCCTCAAAATATGTAACAGGCTTTAAAAAGCCATTGCCACAGTGTCTCATAAAGTGGCTACCTCAAACACTCATCTAAGGTGCTAATATCTGTAACAGTTAAAAAAAATCAAGTGTTCCCATCAGGAGAATGAAAGCAGCAATACAGCGGAAACACCCCAATCCTAAGCAAAACCCCGGCAATATGTACCTGTTGCAAGTTTTTCTTCATCTACAGAAAGAGATTTATCTTCTATGTTATTTATGGCCTTTTCTGTGTCTTCAAGCACTCCCATTTCCTCAAATCCTCGAGATTTTACCTGAAGAATTTTTGGGAAAGAACAAAAAATGCATTTTCAAGGAAAAAAAATAAGATGGTGGGGCATGTTTTAACCTCATAATAAATACAATCATTATTCCTGTTAATAATATTGTAGCCAAGTCTTCTGTACCTTGAATTTCCAGGTGACTGTGATGGGTAGAGGTTAACGCTTTAAAGTGCTATTTCTAATGGGGGAAAAAAGCCGGTTATTCCTCATGATGGATGCTAGCAGTTCATTAGGCCAGTACTGGCTTTTTGGGTACTAAAATAAAGCTTTACCTGTTGCTCGTGATAGCCTTTCAGAGCTCTTTTAACATTGGAAATTTTCGGAGAGCGGATGGGAAGAGTTTTGATTTCTGATGCTGTCAAAGTACTCAGATCACCCACTGTCTTTATGTTCTTTGCTCGAATAAGCTGCCCCAAGCCTCTGGCACTGCAGCAGGGGAGAAGGAAAAATGGATTATTATCTGGAATTCAAGTCCTTTCTGCCTGGCATGGTGGGGCAGAAAGGAATCTTATATGAATGCTGGTTCACATGCACGTAAGTGAAGGAAAACCTGAGATGCAAATGATGTTCTGGCTGCAGAAGCACACCCTTCTGCAGTTTATCCTACATCCATCAGTGACTAGCATTCTAAAGCCCACTCGCATTTAACAAGAGTGGAAAGAAAAGCAGCTGAACACACTAGCCACAGCCATTCTGAGCAACTCCTACTGCATGTCTATAGTTTGTCATGATAAGTTACCAAAATTCAAATTGGAACCCAAACTAGCTGAGCACCCAGCCTTTCTGCATTTGAAACATAGGGGTTTTTCCAAAATCTTGTTTCTCCTTCAGGATACAGAAAGCTCCAGCTGCTCTGCTGCAGACAATCACTAAGATCGGTCTGCTCTGTCATGTGAAGTGGAGAAAGCTCCTGGTGCTCCTGGGTGTGAGCTTTTCATATTCTTACAAAAAAGATGACTTGAATAATTCCAAAACAGTTAAGTCTCTCCCCTACAAAAACAACCTCTCTCCTTTAAAAAAAACCTGGCAAAAAGATGTCTCCAAGTTATCACATTTTGCATCAGAAAATCTGGCTTTGTAGGTTTGGTAAGAATTCTTTTTCTATTAAACTGTCATCTTCAAAAGCAACAATCCACTTACCATATGTTTGATGTAATCTGAGGTAAAATTACATCGACTGGTGCTTTGCAGCCAACTAAGGCAGGATACATGCATTCCATGGGGCCAGGCAGCAACTCCTTCGTCATTTCTGTGATCTTGAATAATACAGAAAAATTATTAAATTGACTATCACACAACTGAATATGGGAAAAAATAGAAGAATACATGAACCAAAGCACATCTTACTAAACACTTCTTTGAGCTCTTAAATTTAGGGTTACGAGATCCTGGGGACAGAAATCCTTTGGTTGGAGTGGTAATATGCTGGATAGAAAAAGAGGAAAAAATATCTCTCAGGATCGCAGGAATTCAGTTAATTGTAAGATTCTAGCTATCTAGGCCTCAGAGCACGCTTGTCTTCAGAGAGTAACAGAAAGAATCATGCTAAACCTTATATCAGCAAGGTTTCTTACCCATACTGATTCCCTGCTCTTACAATTGTAACGCACACTAACGCAACATTACCAATGACAAACAAGAACTATGAGTACTTGTGTTATACAGAAGTAACAGAATTTACCTTGGCCTGAATATTAGATAAAATTTTAAGACTTCGGGAAGATGGTGAAGAATGGGATCTAATGACAGGGCTTCTTCTATCTATGTCATCTGCCAGTCCTTCTTGATAAATTGGATTTGCAAAAGAGACTCGACGAATCTGTTTTTTAGAAAAGAGAAGTAGTTTTTATAGCGTGAACACAAACCACCACACTCTGGGGAAGCAAGTCTGAGGAGACAGAACAGTTCCATTTGAAATAAGTCATTAACGTTCTTGAATGACACAGATAGTGTTTCAGTGATGACAGGAAGTGTGGCTTTCTCACTGCTGAAAGGAGCAGCACATGCATTTTGCTAAGCTGCTCAAACCGTGGTGGCAAGACCCTGAATACAGCAGCTCTGCAGTGATGTGTCACACTGCAGCCCAGGCAGCAGCCCATACTTGGGCTCTGTTTTGAAAATAAAACTCCTCACCCTGAGCCCTGTGATGACACAAGCCTGTCAGGGCTTGCACATTCCAAAAAGAAATCTCTACGTCTTCAGTATAGCATCATTTACAACAAAAAATACAGTCAACAATTCAATGTATTTGAAACTCATTACACTCAGGTGCTGTTACATACCCTGATTATGAACCAAATGAATTGCAAGCATCACATCATGAATCACATCGTAGTACCTTATTAGGGGGTGACAGAGAATCATCATCTTGATTTCTTTTTACACCTCTCTTTAAAATACTTGTGGACGGAGAAGCTGAAGGAGACCACGTGCAGCGTGCTTGCACACCATTAGGGCTTTCATTAACTACCACTAAAGAATCATCATCTTCCGTCTTCTGAGGTGAATCCACAATGTTATTTTCTACTGCATCTCCTTTGTCCAAGACCATATTTTCAGGCACTGTAATTTCAGTTTCCTCTAATTCCTCCTTTATCTCTTTATCTTGATTAATACACATTTCTCCTACAGTAGTCTCATCTGCTTCTTTATCGCCCCAACTGCTTTCTTGCTCATTCATCTGTTTTTTCTCAGGCTTGCTAACAACAACTACTGCCTCAGGTATCTCCTCCAGCTGTTCATTCAGATGGGTTTCTTCCTCTTCTGTAGCTACTGGTTCTTCATTTTGATTCCCTGCAACCAGACTGCTTCCATCAAGCTCCTCTGGCACACACTTGGACAGACACTGTTCAGTTTGGCCATCCTTGTCAGCAGGTTCTTCTACTACAGGGTCAGTGATTTCACCTGCTACACATACTGGATTTTCTAGATCCACCTCCAGTACAGAGCTCTTTCCTTCCAGGTTATCCTCAGATGATCCCTCTCTGTCCAAGTTAAAGGCACTAGGTTCCTTAGGAGGATGCAGTGGAGTGCTCATTGCACAAGGTGCCATGGACAACCTCTTGTCCAAATCCGAATTACTGGACATCTCTGATGTATTGCCAGGTGTCTGAACTGGGGTGATTTGGGGCTCACTCGGTTCATGAGTGTTCTTATTTTTTAATTCAGTCAACGACATTACTTCTTGCTTTGACTTTTTATAACAGCAGCTACAGCTCTTTGGTTTTTTCAGCCTTTTGCTTCTTTTGTGGTGACACTCAGGTATTTGTGAAAAGGAAAGATCACCACCTGAAGCATTTGGTGTGGATACACATTCAGACAGAACGGTTGCATGACAGTCCTCTACAACTGTTTGCTTCACAATGTCTTTACCTTTCTCTACTGCTTTCAAATCTGGATCAGCTACACACAGGTTGGTGACCGACTCCATCAGTGTGTGCCTCTTGTTCTGTTCCACACTCCTGTTCTGCATATCAGATGAACCCGTCAAGCTGGCAGATCCCACAGCTTTGCTAGTATCTGCGGGAATCACTTGGGTCTTCGGGTCACATGGTTCAGATGTCAGTGCAGTATCTGTGCTCAGCTCCCCTCTGCTTGCTTCCAACAGATCCTTTGTTTCATTTCTTTGGGAAGACACCTCACAGCTATGGCTTCCTGGCTGTAGATCTTTTAATTTACCTTCAAGAAAATCACTTCTGTTTTTCACTTTGACAGATCTTTTCTTCCTCATGCTTTCTTCCTTGGCCTCAGAGCCATCAGACTCTGAATTTTCTATGCTGGAAAGCAATCCTTGTGAAGCTCTTCTTGTGTGGTATCGTGGGCGTTCCAACTTCTGACCTGCTGTACTTGAGCTACAGTCTTGACCTTCTGTGTCAGTCTTCAAGTTCTCTTCTGACCTCCTAGCACTCTTGTCCTCTTCCTCATCAGGGCCTGCTGAAGCAGGAGATTCCTCTGAGCTGCAGTCCTCTGCAGTTCTTTCAGGTAGGTTGCCTTCTTTACTCATATTTTCTGTAGCTTTCCCAGAAACTGCTTTCTGCTTTTGGGACAAATCATCTTTAGCCTGTGGCACCTTCTTTTGCCCAGATTTTTCATTGTCTTTACATCTGTCTCTCTTTTGGTGGCCATCTTCCTTATCTTGACTACCTGCTGTACCTTCTACAGTTTCTGACCGCCGTCTTGAAGAACGTCTTAGTGTTTTCTGACTAGAAGACACATGTGGAGCCTGACTGTCATCGCTTGTGACCTGGTCAGATGACACAGTCATCTCTGGGGGTGTATTTTCTTTAGAATCTGTATCTAATGCCTGGGTCTTTTCTGTTTCTGCTATCAGATCTTCAGCTCTTTTAATTTCTAGTTCTGTAGAATGGAGAACTTGGGACTGAGCAAGAAGACTGCGTTCCATGTCTTCTACTGCAGAAGACAGATTACTTTTTATACTTTTTGAAGCAAAAGACTCTTGTATGCTTTTCTCTTGTTCCGACCTGATTAATGACTTGGACTGCTTATTCCCTTGGTGATCCATTTTACTCTGTCTGCGAGTCAGCCTTCGTATTGCAGTAAATATTTGTTCAGTTTTTGTAGGCTTTTTATTTTCTTCTCCAGACTTTTCTGGTTTAGCACTAGTCTTTTCCTGTTTACCTGCCACAGAAGCACCTCCGGATGTCTCTGATACACCACTCAATGCTGAAAAGCTGAAGGGTCTGTTCTCTGAACTACCAAATTTCTCCAAAGTAGTAAAAGACTGTCGTCGGCTTGGAGGCTGTGGTGTTCCAGAAATTATGTCACTTGAAGTTGAACTGTTGCTGACATTTGAAGTGTTTTCATTCCCTGATAAGAGCTCCTTTGAAGCTGTTTCCACAGTACTTCCTTCTGATCCCTCTCCAGCTGATGGCTCCTCCAGAATCATCCCACTTGTCTCCCTTCTTGATTCTTCCCCACTGTTTAAAGTTGAGCTCCCTTCTGGGTGAGTAACAGCTGACTTGTTCACACCGGTAGCATTCTCAAGAGGATTATCTGATTTGTTGGTGCATTCTTCACTCTTTGCATTTTCTTCCTGTCCCAAAAATATAAACAGCACATATTCTAGTTCTGCTATGGATAAAATATTTAAAAAACTGCCCTGGTGGGATAGAAAACAACACAGCCAAAGGGGACTCCAAACCACCCTTCTTTCCAATTATTTTGTTATCTGTCCTTCAGTAGTTATGAAAGATAAAGACTGTGGTTTGTTGGTTTGTTTTTTTTTTTTTAAGCTATTTAATCCCAGAACATGAAGAGCTGCAAAACTGTAGGTTTTGCCAGATACTAACAAACTCACTAATCAAACAGGTTTTATGAAAATTCTGCTGTAGTTCACCTACTGTGTGTTTGGAACTATAGCTGCTTAAAGGCAACTCCTATCCTAATGGGGATTAATAGTATCACAGAATAGTCAGGGCTGGAAAGGACCTTAAGATCATCTAGTTCCAACCCCCCTGTGACTTACAATTTCCAAAATCTACTATTTAATCCCCTTGAGGTCCTTACAATTTCATGCAAAAGAAGTTCAAAAATGTGGAAACTTAGCAAAGCTGTTCAAAGCGTGGTCTGCTAAAGTAACACAGAAATTAACATTAAGACTTCTAACAGTGAAAACAGTTCTAAAAAAATCATTATGAATACCAAAACCCATCCACTAGGGAAAAAAGTGTTATGGAAGAGAAGGCAACAGTGCCGTGATTACTGAATCATAAGACATACGGCACCGGAGCAAGTCACAGTAAGTCTGTGCTGCAGCTCTGGGGTATTTCACCCCACTAAAACATTAGTCAGTGGTAGCACATAGACATGACTGACCATAAGTCCCTACAATACCTGTAGGTGTGTAACTTAAATACATGCACACTAAATCTAATTATATAAATCCTCACATTTTGAAATTAAGTCAAAATGCATAATGGTTGGCCCCTTCTGATTTAAATTATACAAAGCAGAACACAGCACAAAGAACCCTGATGACAGTACTGAATTCTCATCTGGTGATGAGAATGAAATACAAACCACTATCAGTGTATTACGCAGTCACAGAGCCTGTGTATCATTTGGGCATGGAAAAAATAGCGGATGCCGAAGAAAGAAAAGATATTCTTACATGTTAATCAATACAGAGAAAGGAAATGATTCCTGTGAGCTAATACATTTAAGGGTACTTCTTTGATTTGGAAACTCTTCAAACAAAATCTTAAAACCATATCATGGCCAATAATAAAAGACTTATGCCATTACTTACAGAGCTACTAATATGAAGAAAACATCACCAGTATGGTTATTATTCTGGTATCTTAATTACTATAAGACAATGAGAAATTACCTGAGACTTGGTTTTAGTGTCTTCTTTTGCATTTTCTATTAAAGATGATTTCTCCCTGAAATGGAAGTTACTTGCATTAGAAGTGTTGCAGAAAGGGGGGACATCTTCAATGTACACACTGGCCCCCTTTACTTACAAAGAATCTTCCTGGCTTTGAGTATACTGAGAAAATAAGGTACTATCTTGTGATGCATCCAAATTGTTGTACATAGCAGGAATACCAACTCTGAAACAAAACCAGAAATGGGAAGTCAGACTCTTTTACTGGAAAACTAAAAGGAGGGCAGGCTAATGTAACACACTCATCACAAGAGAGCAGATGCTTGTATGAGGTGGACTGAATGTCCAAATCCTAAAGACCACTTGAACAGCAACACGCATCCCAGTAGGGGCTGCTGCACAAAGAGCAAGGGAATGTATGTGAAGTGTTCGGAGGCACTGCAGCTGCACACTCCACTCTCTGGTTCAGGCAGGAAAGATGCAATATTGCAACTGGTGGACACAACCTCACACCCCAACTGGCACAGCAAAATGCAAAGCGGAACCAGGGCATGATTTATCTCCTTATTTCCAGACTGCTCTTGTCAGTTGCATTGATTTTTTTTTCCATTTTGAACACGCTTTTGGAGAAAAAAGCTGTGCTTGGGATCTCACTCTGCAAAGAACTGATCCACATATAGAATCTAACCAACTTCCTGTCAAGCACCACTGTACGTACATTTTGCTTACCCTGTTTTTTTGCTTCCTGAAAATACTCTGGGTATTATTTTCTTGCATTAAAAAAAAGGATAATTCTAAACATTCCCCCTTGCAATTAAGATGAGTCTTGGGAATATCCTAATTTGAGATATGCTGCTATCATAAGTTCATCTCTTCAATTTTGGAAGTCTTTCTTTCAGGTAAGGTAAAAAACTTTTAATTTCAATGATTTAAGTAAAATTACATCTTCCATTTCACATGGCAGAAGTTGTGACATAAAAATGCAAACTCAAAATTACCAAACTCCTAACAATTAACAGAGAGTATATTTAATCAAAATAGGAACTACAGATCAGAGAGTAATTTGGTTGCTTTAAAACAGTAAAGCAAAGAACTTTTTTAGCTTTAAACTTTGTGTGGAAGAGTAAGATTTAATTGCCTATAGTAGTCTGATACGAAAACTGAAATTCTGTCAATCTGACATACTCAGTGCAATGATGTTCCTTCCACATTAAGTTTACAACAGAGTAAGTCACAGACCTCTTCGACCTAAGCACTTCTTTTTGATGTTCCGTCAGTACTCTTGCTTTTGTTTCTGGAGGAATATACACAAAATCAATGGATTTCTCCTCTTCCAGAAGTATCTCACTTTTAGCCTTCAAAGATGAAAATTCTAGTTTCAGCTACAGAAAAGAAAAAAAAAAAAATTAGAAACAAACCAGAGGAACTGGAAGTGTTTTTCTACTTCAGGTACAGTCATCCTAAACAGAATAGTTCTTAAATAACCACTGTTCTTTCAGTGGCTGTATAATATATATACACATAATATAAAAATAATATTAACTGAGACACAGATCCCTCATTAGGTGATGATCTCCTTCATGAGTGATTTTTTGCCCCCCAACATTACCACTGAGGAGAGATCCTGCAGTCTCTCCTCCATGCCTGTAAGCAAGCTCCTGCACTTTGACATCTTGAAGTTCAAAGCCTGTAAGAGGGGAACATACCTCCATGCTCCTGGGGGATATTATTTACTACTGTTTACTAAGTCATCCATTCCTTAGGAATACAATAACCTGTGCTCCCTAGTGTGTGTGACCAATTCAGAGCATGCAGCACAGGTCTACCAGGAACAAGACCCACCTCAGGACCTGAATTCAGTCACAAAATGCACCCAGACACAGGGGTGAACTTTGTAGGTGGTTGCCACTCCCCCCATCCCTCAAGCAGCCCTCCATGAGACCTCCTTAAAACTCAGCAATCTGTAAACTAAGCAGAGAATTTTAGCAGGAATACTTAACTGAAGTGTGCTATACAGCATAAGTGTGATGAAAAATGTTTCAGCATCACAGAAGTCATTAGTTTCTACTGAACATTTGCAGCAACACACAGGACGTTCTGCTACAGAACAGACAGGATTTGACTCTCAGATCCATCTACAGACACCTCACCTTTGCAGATGTCACTTGCACATTACTAGACTTGTCTTGTACTTCATCTTTTCGTTCACTCATCTGTGCCAGTATAGAACCTCGGTTTTGACCCAAGTTTACTCCCATTCCACTTATCTTTGCATCCAGCTGTGAATTTTCCATCTATTCAAAGAAAAATACACTGAAGGCATTGTATGGAGACCTCAAGCTCACAAATGCCTCCTGAGATGTATTAATTTCTTCAACTAAGCCATCCCACACTCCCATTTTCCTCTAAATTACATAGAGGACAACTTAAAAAATTATGTCAAGCAAGCTAGCAAAGACCACAATTTAAAATGCATAAACTGTTATGGACCAGCTCAGTCTTCCGACAGTGCTTACCCTGCGTAGCTTCGCGTTCCAAACCTGAACCAAGTATAGGCCAATCACAGAAAAAAATCAAAACTGACTGTGCCACTACCTTCTGAATGATCCCCTGCAATTATACACAATGAAGCAACCAAAGGGGTCAACAAAATATTTACCACATCAGAGAATGGGCCACTGTATTCTTCGGCTCCCTCAATGCTTTCAAAACCAGGTAGCAGGAGTGGAATTTTCTTTTTGGCTTGGTTTAACACAGATCTGTTCAGCAGAAAAGAACTTTAAACTTCCAGAGGAATGGGAGAACAAGACCAGCATGTATCCCAGCTTGCACGAAAAGCAGAATACAAATGGTGACTAGAGCTATACAAAGTCATTTGTACATAACCTGAGATCTGTTCCTTTAAAAATACATAAACACAAAAAACTACATCTCTTACTTTAACTCTTCAGGATACTCCAATGCTGTAGTCTTGGCGAATGTTGCATTCCAGAATTGGGCACACTGGTTGCGGATCTGTTTGCTTTTATGCTGAAATGCTACACAGAGCAACGGTGAAATCTGCTCCAGCAGTTTGCTATCGTAAGAGCCAGTGCAGTGAGACTGTAAACACTGGATAACCTCGGCCAGGAGTTTTTCTAGCTGAGGGAGAGAAGAAATAATAGGGTGTTTTATTTAATTCAATTTTTTCACACATTCACTATTTAAAAGTTTAAAACGTTATTTAAAAATTATTATCCCATAGAATAATATGGCCCGAAGAATAAAGTTTAAATAGCAGAGCACACAAAGTCTGAACAGGTGAGTTTAGTGGTCCTCCCCTCAGCTACATTTTTAGGAAAAAAAAAATAAAATTAAATCTCTGCCTTCAGTGTATTTTTAATTTTTGCTTAGAATACAGAAGGAATGGCAAAGCTCGTGTCACCCATTTTCATAGAATCATAGAATCATAGAACAGTTAGGGTTGGAAAGGACCTTAAGATCATCTAGTTCCAACCCCCCTGCCATGGGCAGGGACACCTCACACTAAACCATGTCACCCAAGGCCTCATCCAACCTGGCCTTGAACACCGCCAAGGATGGAGCATTCACAACCTCCCTGGGTAACCCATTCCAGTGCCTCATCACCCTCTCAGTAAAGAATTTCTTCCTAATATCCAATCTAAACTTCCCCTGTTTAAGTTTGAACCCGTTACCCCTTGTCCTGTCACTACAGTCCCTGATGAAGAGTCCCTCCCCAGCATCCTTGTAGGCCCCCTTCAGATACTGGAAGGCTGCTACGAGGTCTCCACGCAGCCTCCTCTTCTCCAGGCTGAACAGCCCCAACTTTCTCAGCCTCTCTTCATACAGGAGAAGAACCCCATCTATTTCTCCAGCAAATTTACCTTGTTGTTAAGATTACTGTATACTTTAGATACATCAGCAAGCCTGCCAAAACAGAAATAATGAAGTTTAGATTTTGCCATCTCACTTATCCCAAGATAAAAGAATTAAACACATCATGCACTCAAGCACTGCACACTGGTTTTAGTATACAACTCGATGCAATAATGTTGTGAAACTACCCTCCCACTGGGTGATTAAAACGTCTCCTGATGTGAATAGTTTCAAGAAACTCCCTTTAACGCCCCTGATACTTACATGCTAACTTTAAGAGAAACTAGCGGTAAGACAGCAGTAATTGGTACAAACTTCAAATACTTCTTATGAAGTAACTTATAACTTTCTTCTGCTCTGAACCCTCTCTCCAAACAGATTTCCCAGGTGCCATAAATATATGCATTAAAAAGCTGAAGTACTAGCTAAACGAAGTCATTTCATGTAAATAAATCCCTTGATACACCATCCTGAAAAATGTGCGAAAGCTGCATTTAGCAGTTCAGTTTATAAAACTGTGATCTCAAACCTGAAGAGGTCCCCGAACTTGTATTTGCTTGGATATGCCTTCCTTCAAAATTATACCTCCAGCACTTACTTCTCCCTTTTAATGATAATTCTAAGACAATGCTCAAACCAAAGCAGATGAGATGGGAGATGGAGAGAGGTGGTGTTCAGCTGAACCTGATACAGGAACAAGTAGGGTCTTGCCTATGAGACAGAGACTCCTGATGAATTTTAGGTTAGAGGTGGCAGCCCTGCTTCAAGTTTCAGTAAAAGTTTCAACGAAACTCGTACAGGTTGACTGGCAGCATCCCACCCTATCCTATTCCATCCTCTCGTCTCAAACCCCGCAAAGCTGCACTCTTTTCCTTATCCCAAGGAAAGTGTACAACTCTTGCATCAACAGATCAGAGACAAGCCTCTGCCAGCCCCTTCCCACCAAGCCCCCAATAATTTCATCATGTCCTGGGAGGAAAAGTCTGTAACAATTAAAAAAGCAAAGCCACATGAGAAGAGCAAAGAGCAAAGGAGCATTTCTCAGTGCTTCCCTCTGCCTAAAAACTTCCAGGTTTTTAGTGCGCATCAACTAATTATGATTTCTACATTTCCTACAAAACATTACACAGTTCCTGCCCACTAGAAAATACATCACTGTTAAGTATCTTCACCGCAGTGAAAATAAACAGCAGGCAGAAACCAACCACTTTGGTCATGCAGAGATGACAACACATCCACTCTGAAGAGACTGCAGTTTTACCAATCAGATTTCCAGAAAGCCTATAGGTTTCCCTTTGTGTGCAACTAGGTAGGTTTGGGTTTGTTCCTGAAGACAAGCGTTACAAAACAGGCTGCTGCTCAGGCATGGGGGGTTTGAACCCCACTGCATCTCAGTGACAGGCAGGGCTGTGCTGTGGGCTGTAATGCGACACGCTGCCTCATGCAGGTCAGGCTGCCCTTTTGCTCAGCCCCAGCACCCTGGGTTTACACAGCAATTGTAGGAAACGGGGAGCTCTCAGCAACTATCTGGCAGACCCATCCTTTCTGTGGTGTGTGGATGCGCTACGAAACCTGCACCTACCAGCTGGGCTGAACCTAGTGACAGACATGGTGCTCTCAAAGGTGAGACTCAGCAAGAGCTGAATTACTGCCAAAGTCCTGAAACCCCGTGAGCTATATCTATTCAGATGCATGGCTTGCCACAGACCACATGAAATTTCACCAATATGCAGCAACACAATGAATCCAGACTTCCAATCGTTCTTAAAATACTCACTTTGTTCTTTCATAAAAAACTGCCAGGGGTTTTGAAAAAATTGCAAACATAGTTCCAATCACTGAAGGCAATGAAACGTGGCTGATGATGTTGTGAAGAACAGCAATAATTGAAGGACCAACAGAGACCAATGTTTCTGAACAGATTTCTTTGGAACTGAACACATGGAAAGAGTTTAGTAACATCACCAGGAGTTTAAACAGAGAGGCAAGCTTTCCAAGGGGCTCCTTTTTCTTCTTAGACCAATCTGTCGTTGTCTGTGGAGCTAACATAAAAACAGTTTTAAAAATTAGGGTTTTCTAAGTAACAACATGAATTACAACAAAACAAATCTGAACTTTCAGTCTACGTGAGAAACTGAACTCTGCTTCCCACACTATAATTTAAAACCAGACCTAATATTAGACATACATTTTTTAATGAATCATTTTATAATCCCACTACAGATATGACTCCTATTCCTCTTATTTACACTTCTGCTTGGTCACACAAATGACAATGCTTTTAAGTGTCTTTAATGCCTACTTGCAGAGAGACAGCAACCACCCCACAGATACTAGCTGGTGCAAAAATTCTGGAACAGGGGAAGAGGAGGGAAGTGGAAGTGTCAAGTTTTAGTAGTTTATTCATTTGTAAGTGTGGGCTTCAATCATGGTTTTCCTCATCAGTGCTTCCAATTAAATCATTTAATTCTTTCAGCAGTCCGACACAATGTCTTATTATGGATGAGGCCTTGGGTGGCATGGTTTAGTGTGAGGTGTCCCTGCCCATGGCAGGGGGGTTGGAACTAGATGATCTTAAGGTCCTTTCCAACCCTAACTATTCTATGATTCTATGATTGTATGATTATTTTAACAAATTCATATGAGGCAGGGAAATTAGCAATATTTTGAGTTTTATTCTGAATTACATTATTTCGTAAATAATTTCTTCAGCTTTAGTAGTTGTAAATGGGAGTAGGGAACAAAACAAAGAACACTTCACATACAGTGACCTTTTGTCTTCTGTTAAACCTATTCTTGACTATTTTATGCAAAGCAGCTTCAAATGTTACGTGAAAGTTCATTGTCAGGTTTAGGCAGGTATGACATAATTAGACTGTGGATTACGTTCAAGCATTACTGCCTCAGATTACGACTGAACAAAGCAAAAGCTGCAAATTTCACATGCAAAAATGAAATCAGAAATGAAAATAGCAAATCCAACTTCAGAAACCAGCTGTGTTTGACAGTGAACTGAGAAGTGAAGTAGCCTCAACGCTTACATCCTTTACAGATGCATTTTGTCAGGCTACACAGTAACTGCTCAACAAATAGAAAAGATCTGATACTCAAATATCCATACTGGCTGATATTTTTAGTTCCTTTTTATGATTTTTTTGTCAGTCCCTTCAGTGCTTAGATAGCATGGGTAGCATATACAGACCATTGATACCCTACAGTCATCACTTCTGCATCTACAACAACTCTAATTTTTCCCAACTCTGGAATGAAAGACACTGAAAACCCCAATATTCAAGTATTTCCTTACATTTATTTTTTGGCTGATATTTAGTATCGTATGGTGCAAAGTTGATGCAGTCAGCCATGACTGATAAAATATGAGTGAGACCTTCCATCATTGAAATCACCTGAGGAGGAAACAGAAGTCATCAGCAAAGCCCAAAAGAGCAATGGTGACAGAAGAAAACATGCTGGCCATTCAGGAAAGCAATGCAAGCAGCTTTTAAATTTAAAAGTGGATGAAATCTGTCCACGTTATCAGGTAGACTCAGATAAGGTTTCATTTTAAAATATACACTTTTACACAAGCTGAAGATTGAGTCTTCCTACGCTACACAAGTAAGGCATAAGCACACAGACAATCTAAAGAAGCAAACCAGTAAACATTCAGCCGCAAAAAAGTGCTAGATTTAAGAAGGTGCAGCAGAAGTATTACAGTTGAAGGCACCAGGAATCCAGCAAAACACATCACCAGATGTCAGTGTGCACTTAAGTTCAGTTACTGAACTTAAAAACAAAACCTGATTTTCAGAGAAGTCACTGCACAAATAACAATGACACTGTCACTAGCATTCAGGAAGCACAAATGCTTGTGGTACATGAAAAAAGATGGGTCAAGGGTATTTTTTTTTTCTTCAATCCATCACAAATTCTTCTAAATAATACAAAACTTGCTTTTAAAAGGAACATTGATAATGTGGCCCAAAGAAAGTTTAGTTTTAATATAACTCACATACTGAAGCTTTAAGGTGTTTAAATTGAACTTGCTTTATTATTAATCTGTGAAAACTGAAGCTTGTATTTGGGATACAGCAGCATCCAAAGTAAGTTAGAATGCTGTAATCCTGCAAATTCCAGGATTCAAATTCAATTTCTCTTTCTCAACTATTTCTCATTTGTTCTTTTCACAGTATTCTTTTCAAAAGATGGTCAACTTGGAAGCACAAAGGATTTTATGTTGCAAAACTGATGTTCACTGACACATACAGACACTTTATCTCCCCACATGATGTGGGCTTGCAAACAGGCAAGAAGATAACGTAAAGGCTCCTTTTTCAAAAGCTTTCTCCTTGATAACGCTTCAAAGTAAAGTCTTTAAATTTTAGCGTACAAAGTTGGTGGTACCAGGAATACGGCAAGCTCTGCCCTCTGAATGCTGCAGTGCTACTCTACCCTCCTTCCTAGTCAAAGTGCCTCATTTTGTGGCATTTGTTAATTCAGCCTGAAGTCACTTTATAAATACACGCATTTCAACTGGACAAATAACATTTATCATGATGATATTCACTAACCATTTCTACTTAAATAGTTAGAATACAAATCCAAAGACTGCTTAACTTCTCTTTTATTTATGTTTTATCATTATTTTTACTCTTTTATACCAATTTCAACTCCTGTTAGTAACACAGAATTTTGTTACAGCTTTATCTCAACCTCATCTAAACCACTTTCAGTTATAGAAAGCACTACATTAGAGTTTACAATAGGTTACTTCATATAATTTAAAATATAACTGCTAAAGTATTTAGATAGTTCAATATCACTGGTTTATACTCACTACTGGAGTTTCACCTTCTAGCCCAGATATTATTTTGGCACAAAGTTCTTCACAGCATAGGTTTTCTTCTGCTGTTGCAACTAAAGCAGCACAGCGAGCAAATGCTCTGTACAGGTCTGACCAAGTGCGCAACAAGGATTTCATAGTTGGCTTTAACAGAAAGAAAAAGTTTATAAATATCAATGTCTGTGCAAAGAGAAAAAAAAACTTGCTTTAAGCTTTCTTCTTCTGTCAAAACCGATGTAACTCAGGAAATCCAGCTCTGGAGAGTGGTCCAATGCATACAGATATTGGTTACAAACTCTACTATGAGACTACCAGGTAGTACCTCAGAGATGTTACAAAACTGACATTGCTACTAATCAACATTATGCATTCACTGTTACCTGTGGAAATCCCTGAGTGGGGAAGATCTGTGATACTGGTAACAACAATGCACTGTAAACAGCACTGAAGTTGTGCTCCAGTGCATCCCCCTGGTTTACTTCATTAGTCTGTAAAGAGAAAACAATTTTCTAATTATCAAAATCTTAATGACAAATAAGGCTGTTTTAAATACGTTTGCTTTGTACATAAGATCTGTGCAAGCTCAACTGTCAGTGACATTTTGAAATCAGCTAGTCTCAGTTCTTTCAAGAGCTGAAGCTGATCGTACTGTTTAATTAAAGAGATAAAAAGCATTACTTCTAAACTCCAAAACAACTTCATTCCAAGAATAAAAAAAATCAGTTAGAATATGTCTTGTATGGTTTTTGTTTTGGTTGCAGTAAATGATGACAGCAACTTACTTAAAGCACCTAAGACTTCCTTCATAAAATCTAAGTTTTTCAGGTCTCGTGACTAAGTGAGAGCTAGAGTTCAACAACTCCCTTAGTATTTCAGTTACTTCTAGTATGTAATCTGCAGAGCCTGTTGAATATTACAGTTTATATGGCTTTCAGTGAGACTTCCAGTCAAGAAGTCTAAAAGACACTCTTCCAATTACATCCTAAACATCACAGCTTTGTATTTATTCTATTTTCATATAAAACAAACAAGCCTCTTAATGTTTAGAAGTTAAAAGGCCCTGAAGGACAGGCTTCTGACCTTTGTAGCAGCAAAAGCATTTCAAGGAGTGAAGGCTTGAAGCACACGTTTATCATTTTAAAAAAGGAGAACCTTCCCAGCACTACACTGGACTTTGTACTGAAGAGTGATCACTCTTTAAACCACTTTAAACCACCACTACTGCCCTTCATCCTACCTTGCTGCAAACATTTGCACTCCAGTTAGGAATGTTTTAAGAAAATGCTGCTTATTTATGTTACTATTATAAAATGTTACTATCACTTCAAGACATGCAATTCCTAAAAATACATTAAGATAGAAGACAGGCACAGTTTTCCTGAGGGTTTTTTTGGGGGGTGGGGAAGAGAACAAAAAGCCACTATACCCGATTAATCCAGTCAATTAGCGGATTAACAACAATACTCCACATTCTCCAAAGATGCTCCTTATTTTCCACTTGCTTTGCACTCTGATTAATAATGCAGATCACAGATTCACTGAAAGCCAGGGGAGACGTAGGCCCAGACAAAACATAACCCACAAGCGTTTCCAGAATTACAAAGAATCTAGGAAAGGAAGTTAAACAGTAAAATAGGTTTTTTAGCTGAAGTTAGGAAAAACTTCTACAAGCTCTATTGGAAGCTCATTATACACAACCATCACCACATACCTTTCATCTGTTACGCAGCATTTCAAGAGGTTGTTATGGAAAGGCAGCTGAATTAAGAACAAAGCTGGTGTTCCCTTGTAAAAGAAATTTAAGAGGTCAAAACAACATATACATTGAAATGGAACAACTGCCTCACACATGTATCTATATATTACATTTAACTCTAAGCCGGAAACCTACAATTATTGAAAGTTGTCAAAAATTATAAATTCTAACACTTCAAAATAAAAATGGTGTGGGGAGGAGAAACTGGAAGCCTAAAGCTTCTGCTAGGTCCTGGTGCTTTGGCAGAGTACCAGTTATGCTGTCACTGAAACAGAAGACTTCTCTGTTTCAAAGACTGCGAGTTTTAGAGTACTCAGCCATTCCTGCTTTGAAATGACAAGCACCATGGTAAGGCAGATGCACATAACACTATCAGTGTGTGTGATGATGCCTGGAACAAGACTGAGCAACCCGAGATTTGCATATTTTGAGGATTCAGCAAGACAGCCTTTGGACAAGCGCTCCCAAAATCTATTACAAGTATTTCACGGTTGCTGATGTTCAAGTATTTATTTAAATGCATTTAATACCCACCAGTTTAAGTTTCAACCCCTTAATGAAATTCTGACTTGTATCTAAGTCAGAAAAAGCCTCCAAATGCAAATAAAACACTTGTGAGGGGGAAAAGCTGGGAGCAATTTAGAGTTGAGCTCTTAAGCCAGTTCTGGTAGACAAAGTGTTATACTACTCAGTTAAGAGCTGAGGCACTCACTCTTGTTACACTTAAGTCTTCTCTCAGAGAGATCTGTCTGCTTTTAAAAGCCTCCACATGAAATCCATGCATTCCCTGGCTAACAATGTAAATGTTTAGCTGCTTCCATAGCCTAAAAAGCTATATTACTCCTGCTGCAAAATAAAGTTGCCTTCCTTCTACTGGTGGACATACTAAGAGAAGAGCTCATCATCATCCAATTTTAAAAGTCTCTAAACAACCTTTTAGATATTTAATAAACCTAAGTGGCAGCACGCCCCTTCTTAGCCTGCCCCACTCCAAACACACACACACAAAAGTGTCGCTTCAGCCTTTTCTCACAGGTTACTTTTCATTTTTGTATTTTTCTAACTTGTTGTCATCTGCTCCTCCCTTCCTACACAGTGCACAGAACACACGGCAGCCCTCCCCTTAGGGCTCATTAGGACCAAAGTAGGACAGAGTAGTTCTGCCTACTAATGAATACCCCTACTTTTCCTGCAGTAGACCATGGCGAATGCTTTAGCCCACCATGACTTCCGAACTTGCTCTGAAATAATGCTGTCTAGCATGACATTCGCTGCTTTGCTTCTGTGCAGGTAAATTTTTCCTGAGGAGTAACAACGTTCTACCTTTAAGTACTTCACTCTGTTGACGTCAGAATATTAACCCAAAGCGTCAGTGTTCAGTACGTAAGTAGTACTATACCGTTTGACTACACAGTCTCCTTGTGAAGTATCTGCAACCTGTATTTTAAATCATGACACAACTGTGAGTAATCCCCTTTCGATATTACAGTACTTCCAGCATATCCATTTTTAGTTACCGACAGTTAATTTAGTCATCTGAAATGAGGGCTGGAGACAAAGCATGCATTCTGGAACATGGAGTGCGATTTCCTGAAAGATCTGGATCTCACCACTTAGGAAGTGGCTCTGTACATTTGTGCAAATATGACATCCTAATACTTTTCAGCAGATATAAAGACCAGAGTTCTGGAACGAAGTCAGACTTACATTTAAAAGATCCATATCGGCAATCTGATAAGCTGGTGATCCCAGTACTTTTGGCGGCAACTCCTTAACAGTAATATCAACGAGGGACTAAGCAGGGGAAAAATACAGGAAAGAGATGTATGTAAATATTTTTTTACTGAGGCCTTGAATATTCATTTTAAATAACACAAAGAATTGAAGTAACACCATAAATTAAAACAAAATTGTAACAACTGCTTTCCTTCAGTGAAAATAAGAAAAAAAATCCATCATTTCAGTAACCGTCCTTTCAAAAAACAGACAAACCCACCCAACTTACCAGTATTTTCTGCACAGGAAGAGAATTTGAATTAACAGTGTTTTTTAAGGCCTGAAGCAACATAGTCAGTATTTCCGACCCTTGCTTTTCTTTCTTATTTCCTAGAATAAAGCATATTTACAGTTACAGCAGACCAAAACAATGGCCACTTTGACAATTACTTACAACTTTAAGTACTGTAAGATCAAAAATACTATGTATTTATAAACATGTAACAAATACTTGATAGATTTGGATATCAAGTCTCGCTCTGAAGAACAGTGTAACTGAAACCTCAAGGTTTAAATAAAAATAACCCTCCCAAGTTTTATTAGTAAAGTGGCAACACCTACGTATCATTAACAACCTCAACACTGACACGCTAAAAAAAGTTGTGAAATTTTGCATCCATACAAGCAGTGCCTTTCGTTTCTCTTACGCTTTACAGTTAGATCTTTCAATATAAGGGATTTCATTATTAAGAATATTCTGGACTTTCAAAGCCTTCAGAGCAAGGAACACATTTTTAAATTAGGGAACAGCTACACATCTTAAAGACATCATAGTATGAAAATGTACTTAAACAGGTAGCAACAGTCACATAACAAAGACTTTATGCTAATTTCAGTAATACACTGAATGTCTCCATTTGTCAACACCAAGGTCTTGAGGAGGCATTTGGTTGTTTTTTTGCAACTGGAAATATTTCTTCAGCAAGAAAAGCAGTTCAAGTGCTTTAATGCCTTCCTTACTGCTACATGCAATGCACGTGCAGTCATACGCTCTCGTGCCTTCCCTAATAATCCTCACTGGAATAGATCACTATGATTCTGTATTTGTCACACAAAGATGTAGGCATCACAAAAAGTATCAGCTGTTGCTTCAGAAAGGACTGATGATGATGCCAACAATCAAGCTTTACCAGCAATGAAGCAAACACTACTTAAGGTCTAATCTTAAAGAACAACTCTGAACTGGTCAACAGTGACAAAAAAGTACACTTTTTACCTGATTCAATGGCTGTTTTCACGTATCCATTTATGTCCTTCCATATAACATTCAGCATACAATCTACAAGATAACATAATATTTTTATTCAGTTTGTAATAAAAACATTGAACAACACTGCAGTTAAAATACAGTGTTAAAACAGACGACTTTAACACAACCCAAAACTGATGCAAGCTTTCAAAGCAAGTCTGAGCAGTTTTATTTAATGTAACACCAAAGCATTACAGCAACTGGTTATTTCTCCTTGTGTTTCCCTCACCCACTTTATATTTCAGAAAATAAAGAGAATTTTTCCACTAAATTCTTACCAGGAACTTCTTTTCCAATTGCAATAAAACCATCCTGAACTGCGCTGATAAATGTGCTGGCATGCTTACAAAAAAAAGAAGGGCTACCGATCAGAGGATACTGGAGAGGCTCTAGGAGAACAAAAAAAACCACATTCCATAACTCTTTTATTTTGCAGTCTACTGGTAAGACAAGCTTTAAAAATAATCAAGGATCTGTGTCCACTTACAGCATTTAACATAAACCCAACTTCTAGTATTAAAGATGACAACTGACAGTTTTAAATGTTTAAAGCATTTCATTCTAGTAGATATCTTTAAATGCAGCAAAAATGGCAGTTTCAGATCATGTGAAAGCACTTCAAAAAGAAATATAACTCATATACCTAAACTAAGCACAAGTTTGTTTTGCTTAGCAAAGTCTAAAACTTCTGGTCCCATCAGGAAGTGAAGCAGCATTTCAATTCCTAAAAGCTGAATGGAAGGAATCACCACCAGTCCTGCTGTGCTAGAGTTCAAGTTCATCCTTGGTGTGGCTGGACTTGTGAATGGGTACGGACCTACATGGGTGAAGAAAAATAACAATGCCTTGCGTTTCACCTGCAATCAAGTAAAAGGAAAGATCCAGTAGACCAAAAGCCCAAAATGAACATGAAAAGAAGAAATCATGGAATAGCACTGGCTAAAAGGGACCTCTAAAAGCCAGCCAGAAACCTAGCATGAGCTCCAATGAAGTAAGGTTTAACATCACAGTCATAACCATGCACTTTGGAAGTACAAACATATTCCAAAGATTGCACAGTCTCAGACGCGAAACTTCATTTTGGTGACACAAGTCTCCACAGAAGCTGTGGTTGCAGAGCAAGACACAAGCTATGCTATACACAAGTTATACAGTCACTCCACTGCTATGAAAGAGCAGAAACTTTTACACTGAACCCAAGTCTTACAGGTCTGGTTATGACCTCAGTTACAATCTCACAGAACCAAGATGAGCTTTTTTTTGTTAAGAAAGGGAACAACTGAAGAGCTACATATCCAGGACACTTCCACAACATAACTGAGGCTTCAGTGTATAGAATATGTGTAAACTGCTACAGCAGTCTACACAAGCTGTGAATTCTGGGTTTTCCATACAGACAGGAAAAGAGGCCATTACTTATCTCAGGCACTAAGATGTAAAGCTCAAGTAGATGTGATTTCACGTCTTTCAAGTACCCAAATTACTGATGCACTGTGATTGTATTGTGTACTGGGTTACTAATCAGGCAGAAACTAAAAATATTACAGAAATGATAATGGCATTGATAAACAGCACATGAATACATGAAAAGCTACATTTCAAACCAAAGCTCCTTTGCAAAGGGATGTAATTCAGGACATGAAAACTGGTCCTCAACGTGATTTGATTAGCACAATTTTATAAACTTGAAATACTGACTACAGCAGTATTTCAAGTATTTCAATTTTACGTATTTCAAGTATTTCCATTTTAACCAATATAAATCACTACCACTGAGCTCTCCAACAAACATACAGAAAAAATTACTGTTTCACTGCAAATGAAAAAGCATAAAGGTGTTAACTAAAGCAGACTGTTTTCAGCACCCGGAATAAAGTTGGAAGCAGGTTTCTGCTTTAATACCTGATTTCTGTACAGGGGTTGCAGAGACTAAACTCTGGTTGCCTGGTACACGTGAGGGAGTTCCTTGCAATGCAGGAGAAGAATCCAGACTTAAAGTACTTTGGATTAATGGTACACAGACCTGCAAAGACATCAAGCCTCCTCAGTGAAAACACGTATGACACATACAAGCTGTAAGCCACAAAGAACCATAGGTTTCAAGTATCACATAGACAGTACTCCTGCTAACAGCATCAGTGTTCCAGACTTTCTGGGCACTTATAATAATGTTTTAAAGACGCTGTATAATATAGCATAGTGATACATGAATTAGAAATAGCTAGATGAAACAAAAATTCATGTTAGAAAGATCTGACTGTACCATAACTAAAAAGGTAAGATTGTTTTTTCTTTACTTCCTCCCTGAAGTTTAATTTAATGATATTCAGAAACCTAATAAAACCACTATGTATATTCCAGCAATAATGTGAGTAGCAATGAAACACCTGCATCATTTTTCTCTATATACACGTTTTTCTAAATGTTTTGTGGTATTTTCAGCATGTTTTCCTGTGGCAGACTTTCCAAAGCATACACTTGCCCAGTAAAAGGACAAAGCAGTCCTTCTATACTGTGACTATGTTTACTAGTATTCTACACTCACTGGAGATTTTCCCACAGATGCTCACACAACATTCAGATATGTCTCAAATCTTTTGGGGCTTTAAAAAGATTTCACGTATAGTCCAAGTGCTTGTGCTATACATAACACACAAATTCAAAGGTCAGATTTGGTTCCTTAAGGGTTTTATTTCCATAATAAACTAGAGAAGGAGAAAGCAGGCACAGAGTAAGTTACGGTAACAAAGAAGGGATGTAGCTTCACACCTTCCACACAGGCTGATTAAGATGTGACTATTTTCAGTTGTATTACCTGTTCAAAGTTGGCAGGCAGCTGAGGTCCCAGCCTCATGACTAAATACCACCAGACCTCCAACTTTGTCAGGGCCAAAGCCTCTGTTCTCACATGGATCGAGCTCAGTGGCTGCATTAGCAATTTCAGCCTTTTAGCACTGCACAGTATATCTTGAAGAGCAAGAAAAACATACTTTTAAGCAACATAAGTAATTAAACCACAGAACAAGAGGAAAATTTTTTAAACCATTAAGTTTTTTCCTAATATATTTTAGCCTAAAATTCAATTAATGGCAATTTATAAAACTACAATAATAGTAAATTCACCAACCTTTCAGACTATTTTACTGCTCTGTTATCTAGAACAACCCTGGAGACAGCAAGTCTCCCATACCAAGACTGAAATGAAATCTACTGCATACCAACATAAACAGAAGGAAATTCACTTGTGCTTGCTATGCCAGAGTCCTATCTGACACAGTAAAAGAAAAACCAGCCTTACTGGAACAAGCATAATGAACGCCAGTTGTGCCATAGATTTTTAACTTCTGATAGAATCAAGTCCTTTGTTAACTAATTTATGGGAAATAATGATCAAAATAAATGAATGGATAAGAAACAAATTTAAATTACAATTTAGGTTAAATTCAGCTAAACCAAGAAATGTCCACATTAAGCTTTTTCAGGACATGCAGTAAAGAGAAACAATCAAAAAATAAATATTGTGTGTTTTTAAAGACTTGTTTAGGTCTCAGTTACACTTTTAGAGGAATTTTGTTTAACGCCTGTAGAATCCTGAAGCATTGTTCTTCTCCAATTAACCCACATAGTCCAAAGTAAGATCTACAGAATGTTTTATTCTCTCTTTTTGCTGGTTGGACCAATTAAAGAATTACAAAAGGAATGTTTGTTAATTTTATTCTATTCATTTCTCATAGCAGAAAAAATTAGAACTACTGATCAAACTGCCCTTTTTCCTTAGAACAAAACAACAAAAATCAAACTTGAATTTAACTTAGGCATATACATACAGTATATATCACTCTGTGTGTGTGTGTGTGTATTTACACCACTATATATACACCACCCATATACTATGTGTATATTCAGTGGCACATGCCATGGTATCAACCACTACTCAGAATATTTTCTTCCAGTTATCTAAAGTGACTGCAGTCAAAATTATTCAGGTTAACTTTTTCAATCTACCTGGATTAAGAGCAAAATTATCTATTAAACTCTTCCATGCAATGAAGGCTATTTTCTTTACCACTGGTGAGCCACTACGAAATCCAAGTTCTTCCAGTTGCAGCAATGAGTTGATAAAACTGCCGCTACGATGCAGAGTCTGAAGATAAAGACGTTCAAAATTAAGATATTGTGTTGTCAAAAATTCCCTCCCTAATGACTCATGATTGTAGAACTTACTGCTTTTCTGCTTACCTTTCCAAGTAATCTGACAAACAGCGGCCATAATTTTAAAACATATGTCTCATTTTTTGTAGAAAACAGTTTATGAAGTTCTGAAATTAATTTCTGCAGACAGAAAGAAACATAATTTCTGTAAGAAATACATTCAATTATTTGAAAAAAATTCATACTCATACCAACTTCTGGAAACCCAACCAACCTGGAACAATGCTCTTGCTAAATCACTATTTAATTCTGTACCACAATAGCATTTGCTGGTAAATCAACCAAATGTTGCTACCATCTGATTACCTTCTCAGTTGAAGTTTATAGTTGGTTTTAATTATTCTTACAGTGGCAAAATCAAAATCCATTTCCTCAAATACTTGTAGTCTCTCTAAGTCTAAACACACTGTGACCCTAAAACCCATTTGGCTTTTGGGTTTTTTTTGTAAACATACTTAAACTTCCACAGTGAATAAGGTAAAATAAATAAGGCTACGGTTCTGAAAGTGAAGGGGAACATGAAAAGCTTCATCAAAAAGACCAAGTGCACTGTTGTTAAATAGGGTTGGGAATCTTCTAATGGACATGGAAAATGCTGATGTACTTGGTGCCTTTTCTTGCCTCCATCTTTATTCAGACCTCCAGTGTCTGTCTCCCATTACCTTTTAATAAAATTTAAAACATCCCAATCAATCAACCAACAACCCCAATTAGTACTGCTGCTGCCCCTGGAAAAAAGGCAGAGCATTCCTACTTACTGTGGTCATGAGGTGCTCAGTGACAGCTGCCACCTCCTGCTGTTTCTGGAGGAGCAATGGCATGCCCATCTCCAGGGCAGTGGCACCTCGTAACTGTACCTTATGAGCTGAATGGACAACCAGGGGAATGATCAGTTTTGCCCACCTCACAGCCTCTTCTCCCATCTGGGCTGGAGTTTGCTCCATTAAGCTAGATCCAAAAAAACCAAATATGAGTATTACAAATCTCCAACAGGCATATTGCCCAGACATGCAAAGATAATCTTGGTATCACCAATAAATGCTCTAACTGAACATACAATTTAAAGGAAACCATGCTAAACAATTTTATTCTTTTTATTTTTCTAAGCAATTGTATTTTGACAGCTCACTTAAAACTGCAAAAGCTGAAGTGTTACTTCAGATAAACTTCTCTAAAAGCAGAACAGACTGTCATATTGTATCACAGCTTTTTAGGCAAACGAGCTGAATTCAGAGCCTGAAAGGAACATACCATCCTTTCATTATCAGTGACCAAGCACTAAGCTTGCAAATTAACCATCCCTTGTATGTTCTTAGCAGTACAGAGCAGTTCCCACAGGCCATGCATGCTGAAAACAATATGTACCTGCTTTTGAAAAACAACAGAAATCCTGCAGCAGCACAGGTTTACACAGACTGAATGTACATTAGCCTAGTCAAATGTTCAGTTTTTATCCTTTTATTATGGAGCTGTTGGAGCACAGTCTGACAGACATTTACACTATCCCGCACATGCCAGCAAGACTTTCAGAAACAGGAGGACCCGGCTTATATTCAAACCACCCTGTAGTAACCAGCTTGTCTCCAGAGGTCACTAAATTTTGCCAAGTGCTCTCTTTTTGGCAGAGGTATGTCAAATCCCCATCACTACAGCTGTACTAAGGAAAACTGCTGCCTTTTGGGTGATTTTAGTAAAGCTGGAGGACAAGCAGTTCTTAAAAAAACATTGTATCTGTCATCAGCCTAACTTGTGAACAAAAGCACTGTCCTGCCACTGCTGTCAACCAGCCTGAGACCCAGTACCTGTTTATTTTCAGACAGGACTACATACTTATTAATAACCACATATAGTCATGCATATATACAGTAATTAAAATAAACCATTTAATAAGACATGTAATTTTCCAGAAACAATTGTCTACTGCATCTCAGGTTTGCAAAAGAGGTACTGGTGTACAATTAATCAGATGCAAGAAGTTGCTAAATACTATGTAAAATATAATATTCCAATTCTCTGCTGCAGAAAACCAATGTATTAGAGATAAAGTGAGCAAATGAATGAATAATTACTGCTTTAACTATCTTACTGTAAAATAGACTTGTAGTTCAAACTCCATGCAAAATAAATAATAGTAAAGATATAAGCTCAAGCTATTTACTAATAAATTAATATGAAGACAAAATTCATTGTTCTAGCACTGCTGACCAAAATAATGCACTCTTGGTGCTGGTCCTAAAATGTTGCCTATGGAATTAAACAGTAATCTCAACAGTGTTATGAGAAACACTGCAGTAAAATCTGTAAAGCACCAAGGAGACATTTTAAAATTAAGAACCCATATAATGAGAATTTCTCATTAGGTTATGAAAACAAAAGCTAAAATGTAAGAACACAACTTATGAAGCACACACGAGACTTCGGAAAGAATTCTTAACAAGCCATTAAAAATTAAAACAATGCAAGTTTATCTTAATATTGACTACTTTCTGCATCAGAATCAACTGTCGTATTATCATTAATGGAATATTCTGTAAACGAAGCTGTTCAGAAGAACCACTGGCAAAAGAACAAAAACAGTAGTTCACGCAGTTTCACTCTGTTGAACTGACAGTAACACAGACAGAAGTTAAACACCACACAGCCGCTTGTTCACTCTCCCACCCCCAGTGGGATGGGGGAAACAGGGGAAAAAAAAACCATAGTAAAATTTGCAGGTTGAGATAAAGACAGGTTAACAGCACAGAAAAGGAAGTGAAAATAATAATGATGATGATAAAAGAACTGGAATATAGAAAACAAGTGATGTTCAATGCAATTGCTTACCACCTGCTGACTGATGCCCAGCCTGTTCCTGAGCAGCAGCCCCCACCCAGCTTTTCCTCCAGTTTGTATACTGAGCAGGATGCCTATGCTATAGAATATCCCCTCGGCCAGTTGGGGGCAGCTGTCCCAGCTGTGTCCCCTCCCAGCTTCTCATGCATTCCTGTCCAGATTTTGGCTAGGATAGAGTTAACTTATTTCTTAGTAGCTGGTGCAGTGATGTGTTTTGGCTTTTGTTTGAAAATAATGCTGATAACACACCGATGTTTCAGTTGTTGCTAAGTAGCACTTATCCTGCTCAAGGACTTTTCAGTCTCCCATGTTCTGCCAGGAAGCTGGGGCACAAAAAGCCAGTAGGGAGCAGAGAACAGCTGACTCCAACTAGTCAAAGGGGTATTCAATACCATAGACCATCATGCTTGGTATACAAACTGGGGTGTGTGAAGTTGGTCAGGGGGAACCAATCACTGCTTGGGAACAGGCTGGGCATTGGTCAGTAAGCAATTGCTTTGTGCATCACTTGTTTTCCTTAGGTTTTTTCCTCTCTCTCCCCTCTTTTCATTACTATGATAATATTTTATTTATTTCAATTATTGTCCTTAGCTCAGCCCACAGGCTTTACCTTTTTCCCCCCATTCTGTTCCTTGCACCACTGGGGGAGACCTAGAAGGCAGCTTCATAGTGCTTGGTATCAGGGGTTAATCCACAACAATCTTTTTTGACACCATTCACAATAAGAAGTTTTGACTGGAACATGCTATTTCAAATGCACAGCTTTTATTATTGCTTAGCTATTAATTGACATGCACCTGTGCTTGCCTTGGGTCTTGCTTGCCTCACTGTATATGACAGTCTAGTGCTTGTTACTGGCTGCTTTTTACTTCCACTATACTGCTGGTCATCTGACTGTTGTGCCTTGGAATGTTTTGGTAACAACAGTGGCAATGCACCTGGGCTGCCAGATGGCCAGGGACAGGGTGGAACTCCAGTGTGAACTTGAATCAACGGGACTGTGATCTGTGGACAAGTCCATAGGGGAGCAGGACATCTCACAGCATCTTCAGCAGATATACCTCTGAAGGGGCTGTGGCCCAAGGATAAGCCCATGCTGCAGCAGGTACACCCTGGAGCTTCAGTGGCTGTGCACAAAGTTTTGCTGCTGAAGCACCTCAAAGCGTATAGCCACAGATAAGACCACAGCACAGCAGGTACACTTGTGGAAGTACTGCAGTCATGGGTGAGGCCATGGTGGAGCAGGGTCACTCCTGAAGAGATGGTTGCTGTGGTTAAGGCCACGCTGGAGCAGGTGTATCTCTGAAAGCATTGTGGCCCACAGAGAAAGCCACTAGAGGCTGGTGCACCTCAAAGCAACTATGCCATGATTAAGTCTATGCCACAACAGGTGTATCTCTGGAGAGACTGTGGCTCATAGATCAGGCTCCACTTGGAGCAGGTACACCCCTAAGGGCTTGCAGTCTGTGGTAAATCCAAGCCAGAGTAGGGATAAAGGGAGGAGTCCATTGCAAAGTTAAACCCAATTGTTTGGCCAAAAGGGACCAGGGGTTGAGACTGCAATGGAAATACCTTTACACTGTTGTAACCTGGGGCTTCAGTTCCATGTTACAGGAATTACTATAGCAGGAACTCCTCTTTGCTAGCCAGGGGAAAAGCAAGAGGAGTTCATTGCAGTGTTAAACTCCATAACCTGGCCCAAAGGGACCAGGGTTGGAAGCTGTAATGGAAATACCTTTAAACTGTTATAGTCCATGATCTGAGTTGCATGTTACAGGAATTACTACAGCCTGATCCAATGGAGGACAAGCCTTACAAGAAGCAGTGCTTACACCAAGATAAGGCCTTTTTGCTTCTCACAACACCCCACCAGCAAGTAGGCTGGGGATACACAAGGAGCTGGGACAGGGTGGATGGGGACACAGTCTGGACAGCTGACCTTGACCGACCCAAGGGATATTCTAGACCAGATGATGTCAATGCCAGCACGTAAAACTGGGGAAAGAAGGAGAAAGGGTAGGTTTTCGGAGTGATGCCATTTGTCTTCCCAAGTCACCATTACACGTGATTTAGCCCTAATCTCCTGGAGATGGCTGAGCACCTGCCTGACCATGGGAAGGGGCCAGTGAATTCCTTGGTTTGTTTACGTGCATGTGCAGCTTTTTCTTTTCTTACTAAGCTGTCTTTATCTCAACCTAGAAGTGGTTCTTTCACCCTTCTGGTTCTCTCCCACATCCCATTGGGGGAGTGAGCACATTGCTGTGTTGCTGGCTGGGGTTAAAACATGACCTCCCCTCTCTTCCCAGCCTCCTTGCTGGTGGTGTGGCATGAGAAGCTGAGAAGTCCTTGACTTACTGTAAACACTGCTCAGCAACAATTAAAACACCAGTGTGTTATCAACATTATTCTCATCCTAAATCCAAAACACAGCACTGTACCAGCTACTGAGAAGAAAATTAACCCAGCCAAAACCAGGACAACACAGTAGGAAGAATCTTAAACATATTGAGCAACTGCAAGAGTACTCAAAACAGTTGTCTTTAGTATACTTATGCCACTAAGATTTTGTATTGATAGTTTAAAAAAAAAAAACACAAACCCTAAGTATCTATTTTAACAATTTAATATTGCAGTGCACATACCGTATAACAACATTAAGTGCTTCATATTCAACCACCATAGATTGTACATCTCCCTTAGTAAGTATCATTTCCAGGGTAGAAATAATACTGGACACCTGAGGAAATAAGAACATTAGAGTCAGCACCTAAATACATGAGGATTTCCATGAGGAGCTGGAATTATGAAATTTCATTTCCCAGGACTGTGCCCTGTGTTTGGATTATGCTAGGTCTAGTTTTAAGATTACAGCTGTCACAAAACTGGAGTATTCACAACATTTCTTCCCCATGCTGCTCCACTGGTATCTAACAGAATCACATTGCAGTTTCTCCCTTGGGAGAAGCAATAATTCCTTGGTTCTTTTCCCTCTGCAGCTGCTCTTATTTTTCCAAGAACCTAGGCTCTATGTTTGGCCATCAAATTTAACAGAAAATTATCTTCAGATTCAAAAGCTACTCAGTAGAGAGTGACCAAGAGACTGCAAAAGCCTCATCTCCCTAGGAAATCAGGCCACCAAAAAATAAACAAACAAACAAACGCAGAACCAACCCAAAACCCAACGCAAACTGAATAAACTTACCTCCTTTTTAACAATTTCAGAAGGAAATGTCTGCTTAGAGATCACCCAAAGTGCCCGAGTGCGAGTGTTTTTGTCTGAAGTATTTACAGCAATACTGTTCACTGTTGAAAGCAAGTCTTGTATTTCAGTTGCTGAAAGCAGAATGCACAGTACTCAGAATCTGTTCATGCAATTTTAGATCAGCTTCTTAGCAAGTTTCAGCTCATTTTTTTCCTCAGTTAATATTACTAAAAGATCCATTCAACTCGAAGTCCCAATGGACATGATTTCATGACTTAAACATTACTTTTTTGCAGTTTCTCCCAACATAAACTAGTGAAAAAGCTAAAGATGTATTAATATACAGATAATGTAGTACATCTGTGTTACCTTCGGAAGAAACCACAAAACCATTAAACTCAATGATAATTTCACCCAAAACCTCTAGAGTTAAAGATTAAGTATTTTAATTATTCAAAACTTCTTGGACTTCCAGTAAATTTAGCAGCATTTTGGTCAATTTCACTGCTATACTGACATAGATGAATTTATTTTAGGGTCTACAAGAGGCTTTAATAATAAAGATGGTGGTAAAGCTATAACTGAGGTAATAGTGAGCTCATTACATGAATAACAATTAGGTTTAACACAGGCATTACGTTCAACTAGGAAGACACATGGAAAAATCATGTATTCCTTTAAGACTCAAAACTATTAAGCCTAATTTTTTTACAAATCTGGGCTTTGTGGGTAAATGATCTCACTACCAAACAAGCATAAGCTCACATACACCCCTTTCCTCAACCAAGAGGAAAGCCCTGTTTCAGAACTTAATGCCTGACCTTCCCTAACAAAACTGATTGTAATTTATCAACTGGTTTAAAAAACATAAGTTATGGGAAAGGGACCATATAGAAATTATTATAGCTGTCTCATCCTCATCAGAAATCAGACTAAATTCTGCATAACAGGAAAGGTCCCTTTTAATCAAAACCATTCTATGATTTAAGAACCAGGAATTGCCAGGTAAAAATCTCAAAAAACACTGAAAACCACTACTGGCCATCCCCAAATGCTAAAAGTGTTCTTCTACCTGTACAATTTTTTTATTACTAATTCCACAAAATTACAGTATCTAACCAAAGTATTTAATGAAACTAGAAGGCAGTAAAACAGTATTAGCATAACAGCATGAAAAAAAAAATACAATTTCTTTGTAAAAGGTGCAATTAGTGAACTGACCACATTGCTCATATTAGAGACAAAACCACTGCACCACATGGGAACTGTGAACTTTGTCAAGGTTAAAGTATATGCTAACAAAGACAAAGAAAGACAAAGAACTCCTGATATATACATATACATACACAGACACATATTACCAGCACCCACACTGAAGTTCGTTTGCTTACCAGATAATTCAGATGTAACACTTGAATTAAAAACACAGAATCCTAATGCCTGCAATGCTGCATTACTTAGCTCTACATTTTGACTAGAAATGTGTGCCTGAAAAACAAAACATATACATAAAGTCTCAGTTTATACAAGTAACTGTGAAATACAGTATGGTATTGCAACATTTCTGCCTAGTAAAATGAGAGCTGTCAAAAGCAAACACTTGAAAAATGCACCCACTCAGGAACCCCTTCCTGATCACATGCACTCCAAATCAATAAAACCATTTTGAAGTGCTGAAGACACTTTTGCTCTCTGTAATTTAAATGTCTTTACTGAAGTAAGTTCTAAACAAAGTTCTTCCATGCTTGTTGTGTATTATCACTTGACACTCTAATTGTCTGTAAACATCTAAAACAGAAGGGGGGGAAAAAAAAAGATGTCCAAGAACAGTCTTTACATGAAGCTTCAAAAGAATCTGACATTTACTGCATATTCTAAATCCCCAGTGTTTCTAAAGACAAACAGAACATGCTGTGTCTTTTCTGGCTAGATGATCAGATTTCATTACTTAACACTGCCCAAATATATCAAAGACCCTGTATTTTACTTTATTCAACAGTAATGGAAGATACATTTTGCTGACAAAGCTTTACTGCTATGTCACTAGCTTGGAATTATTAAACTAACTCAACCTCAAGTCATACAATGTCCACTGACCTTAACCACCTAAACATATCTTCAGTTCTACACTGAAACATAAAAAATGAAATGGAAAAGACATACCTTAAACACTTTGCAGAGTTGAGGAAAGTGTTTTCTGACATCTGCAGTGAATCCTTTGCCTTCCTCACCAGTCAAGCGACTTGAAGGAGCAGAAGGGAAAACAAGCAATATCCACAGGTTAAGCATGTTATAATTGACATAACTTCACCTTTCTATCACAGTTCATTAGCCAATATAAAACCATTTCTTTCTTCAGAAAACTAAAACACAACACCAAGGAAGTTAAAGAGCAAGAATGTCAGTCACCTCGCAGGTTACTCTGACGTATCAGTAAAATATTGCATTATAAAGTATGTGTCCTAGTATACTGGAAGCGACTAATGACCCATTTTGTGCTTATAGAGTATGCAGAAAAAAAGCCCAAAAAGAAAACCAAAACATTAAGGGCTTTCATTTTTCTGGCAACTTCTACAGAAGACACTAAAAGTTAATATGCAGACTTGACATGACTGCTGAAAATTAGATAAACTTTCCACAGAAATAGATGAGCTTCAAAAGCATGTTCCTCAGATGCAGCTCTAAAATGCAAGGTCCCCACTCCAGGAAAATTCTGGTTTGACAACTTACAGCGATGACTTTCCATGTATTTGAAGAACATCCATAAAGAAATGCTACACTTACCCTACAAAATGTTAACAATCGGTGTCACATAACAAAATACACCTGTATTAAGTGCAATCATCCAGAACATAACATGAGAAATCTGTCATTGCCTAATACTGTCTTTAAGTTGGGACTTTTTTTTTGGTCAGTTATTACTAGAAACCTGTAAAATCTCGTAGCTTGATCAGCATCACTGATAGATCTAAACGGTTACAGCTTTAAGCATCACAAGGCTGAAAGAACCTCAAAGGTGATACTGATGGAAAGAGATAATGCCTCTGCAAACACTAACACATCTGAGAGATCCAGGCAAAAGCAGAACCTCGTGGTTAAGCAGTATCTTCCAAAAAGAAATGCAGTTAAGAGAAGACACTGTAATTTCAAAAACCGGAAAAAAAAAAAAAAAAGCCCAACCAAACAACCCCAAAACCCTAACCTTTCCAATCACGAAGATGAGATACAAGGCTTTTTCCAGTTAGAAAAAAGTTATCGTTTCCCAACGTTCCTTTACCCACCTCAGCAGTTTCCCTAGAAAACCTAAGGAGAGACTCTAGGATGTGCAGACTCCAAGAGGACTCCATCCGTCCTTTCTCCCTCTCTCCCGCGTCTTTTCGCTAAGTCCGCACGATGCCCGAGATCTCACCCAGCGGCCCCACAGGACGCCTCAGCCCCTCGAATGCACATCCGGGCAGAGCTCGCCCCCCACATACCCGCTCCGCAGCGGCTACCGGGGGCTCGACCCTCCCCTTGCCTCGACTCAGGCGGATAAAACTCGCCGGGCCGAACCTGCACGCCGCCGAGCGCGCTTCCCCAGGGGCGGCCACGGTGCTCTCACGCGGCGCGGGCCTCCCCGCTCCCCTCACGCTGTTTCCGCGGCCGTGAGGCGGCATCCGCGGCCCGCACTCACTTGACGATCGTGAGGTGCGCGTCGGTGAGCTCCCCCGGCGGGGCGGCGGGGTCCTCCAGGGTCTCCAGCAGCGGCCGCAGACTGGAGCCGGCGGCAAGAGCACTCATGGTGCCGCGAAGCGATTGAGCCCCTCTCCCGGGTTAAGATGGCGGCGCGCGGGCCGGGGCTGCGCCAATGGGGAGCGCGAAGAGGCGGGGTGCGGCCGAACCGGAGGATATCGAACAGCGATACGCGTTTATTCCGCGCGCCGACACCGCCCCTCGCCGCTGATTGGTGGCTGCGGCCCAGGGAAGGGAGACACAAGGGGTCGACTCTGAGCTCAGGCGCCGGCGGAGCTGAGGGTGGTGGGAGGTTTGTGATGCCTGGAGGTGCTTCTGCCTGCAGATCGTTTATTGGTGGCTGGAAAATAACCTGTGGATCTGCCACATCTGCTCAGCGGTTACAGCCGAGCGTCAGCTTCCACGAAACTGAGCTGAATAAACATGAAATTGGAACCTAGAATCACAGAATAGTTTGGGTTGGAAGGGACCTTAAAGCTCATCCAGTTCCAACCCCCTGCCATGGGCAGGGACACCTTCCACTAGAGCAGGTTGTTCCAAACCTCGTCCAGCCAGGCCTTGAACACTGCCGGGGATGGGGCAGCTGCAGCTTCTGTGGGCAACCTGTGCCCGGGCCTCACCAAAGGTGCAGACAAAGAAGTGTTCGTACCACTTTGTTCTGTACAAGGAAATTCTCCAAACTGTGCTGGGGAAGAAATTTTTATGAGCAGCAGGAAAGGATCAACTCATTCCTAGAAAGACAGCTGCACTGTCGTGGTTTAAGCCCAGCCGGTAACTCAGAACCAAGCAGCTGCTCACTCACTTTCCCTCCTTCTAGAATTCTGGACGACCAAGATTTCCTGGTCGAGCTTGTTCTGTACTTCCTCACAGGGAAGAACTTCCTAATATTTAACCTAAATTTGCCCTCTGTCAGTTTAAACCCCTTCCCCCTTTTCCTGTCCCTACCTGCCCTTGTAAAAAGCCCCTCTCCAGCTTTCTCACTGGCATCTTTAGGCACTGGAAGCTGCTCTAAGGTCTCCCCAGACCCTTCTCTTATCCAGGCTGAACAAGCCCAGCTCTTTCAACCTGTCTCCACAGCAGAGGTGCTCCAGCCCTAGGAGCATCTTCATGGCCTTTTCTGGACTCTACTCCAACAGGTCCACGTCCTTATGTTGGGGGGCCCAGAGCTGGACACAGGACTGCAGATGGGGTCTCAAGACAGCAACTTCACTCCTTAAGACACAAATATGTGGGTCTGTGCTGTGGAATGTTTCCAGTTGGATTTTCTTTGATAGCCATTTAATGGGGAGGGAGAAGAGAGGCATGGAGGACCAAGTAGGTACGGGGTTTCCAAACAGTAGGGAGAAGTCAGTGCAACAGACTCACTTTTTTGTTCACTCCCCACTATGGCTGCAGCACCAAGTGCTGCCCAACAACCACCATCATTGTCTGTGGGCAGGAGACCTTAGCATTTAGCAGTGCACAGTATATCCCACCTCATGGTGAAGCCACGGAGAGGAGACAAGTGATGATGTGTGAATTACATCAGGGCATTTGCGGGTAAAATATGAAATAAGAGCAGTGGTGGCAAATGTGAAGCGCTTCTCAGGGGTAGAGACAGGCCTGAGCAGTAAGGCAAATGGCTGAGTCTGTCTTAATTGTCCACAGGGTCTCATAATGGCATTGGAGACGCTTAACAGGAATGCCTGTTCTGGAAGGAAACTCTTCCCCAAACACAACTACCCCTTGACTCCATGGAGTTTTCAGACAGGCAGATATTTTAGTGTGGGGTGTCCCTGCCCATGGCAGGGGGGTTGGAACTAGATGATCTTAATGTCCTTCCCAACCCTAACTATTCTATGATTTTATGATTCTATTTCCTGTACACCCCTTGGTTCTGATCCATATCAGTTCAAGACCTGTTCCTTCTCAATTAAAGAAACAATAAAGAAAAATCTAAACCCGACAAAACCCCACCTAGGTCACAAATAAAATGTTAACAGTTCTCTTCATGCATTTTCCTTCTTAACAAACACTTCTGCTGATCTTGAAGAACTGGAATGACATTTTCTAGGAGGACGTGAATAAGTTTATTCAGCCCACCAGGTGGCAGGATTTAAAAGTACTGACAGAATTTAGGAGCAGCTTAATCCCATTAAATACAGTGATAGCATGAATAAAGTGTTGGAGATGACAGGGACAGAAGCTGCAGCACTAGCTGCAACATTATTCTCCAATACAGCTGGGCAGCAGGATTATATTCCTGGTGAAATTACAACAATAAAAGCTCAAAGATTAAATGAAATTCAAGAACCAACAATTAGAATAAATAATTAGGGAATTAGTGGGTCTGTTTAGCTTAAGATCCTTCTCTTCCTGTTGTGCAAAACTCTTTCTGAGGGATTCACAATGCTCCAAACAAACAAACAAAAAAAAAGTCACAGGAAGATTCTTAGTGGACATTAGATTTCAGCAGATATGGGGTCAAGAAAACATTCAGAGGGAAAGAAAGAAACTCTGAAGACTTATTTACTGTTTTAAATCAAGAAAAATAATTTCAAACTCTGAAAAGTTCTCAAGACATAAAAACAATTCATTGGAAACTCAGGACATGATTAAAACAGAGGTAGCTTTAATGCTGCTTCAGAATGAAGAATTTAAGATGAAGTTAAAAACATATGGAGATTGGTGTATGTTCATCAATTTAAAACAGTACAGTCTTTTTAAAACCCGTGTAAACACCATACAGCATCTTGACAGGATCTTCTGAACGTATTTGCTGGTACTCAGTCAGCATTTCTTCTGACGCTTCATTTCACCAGTTCTATTAACATTACCACGTCTTTCATTTGATTCTTCACTAAGTGAAATCAAAGTCATGAAAGGATTTAAACATCTCTCCTCTGAGTGAGGAAACCCTGACAAAATTAATTGAGTAGTTTTTGATTCATCTTACAACAAAATTATGACAATGATATAATTGATTCTGTGCTGTTCATGTTGCTTCCCAGTCTTCTGACTTTAGGCAATCACATTGGTGGCTGCTAGGTCATTCACAAGATGAATGTACGTATATTAAAAATAAACTCACTCCAAAGGCCTTTTGAGTTCATGGAAATGAGTTAATTTAAGCAATAATAACATGTAGAGAACAGGAAAAAACAAAGCAACAATCTAAAAAAATAAATAGCTGGAAACCAAGGAGAGAACAGCATGTTACATTTAAAAATAATAGAAACAGTCACACACAGTTTTTTCAAATGGTGCAAGAAATGAGGAAAAGAAATAGTTTATATAGAAAAATAATTCTTAAATCTTTGGTAACAGTGAATTCTTCAGATCTTTACAGTACTTGTAATCTAAAAAGTCTTGCATTATTCATATAAGTATATTTTATAATTTATTTCCTAGTGTACTTAACAAAACTCACATAAAGCAGAAATCAAAAGAAAGATATGAAGAAAATATCTTATCTGAAGAAACAGATATCTGAATTGGGTTTTAAAACATGTTTCTTAATGAGTGTATCTCATTATTCTGCTCACATAATACCAAATTTCCCAGATAAGAAGTTTGTTTTTCCTTGAGATGTTGTATTTTTTCCATCATTTGACTTTGAATGCATGTCCATAGTAATATATCTAATTTGAAAACCACCAGCAGTCACTGAAGCATCTGTCAAAAACTTCAAGGTCATCACATTGCCTGTGAGAAGAAAAAGTTAAAGGTTACTTTTTTGGGTGGCATGAAAATGTGATATTTCAGAGGTAATTTTAAAGTGCTCTTTCTTGCTTCCTTCTAGATCCTTAGAGCAATCCACATGGTTTGTCTGCTTCTGAGCTGTGACCCAGGATTATTGCAGTTCCATTAGCCCCATGGAAAACCAGGCAGATTTTCATCAGTTTTCTTTGTCTGCAGAGCCCAGATGTTGATAAAATTTTGCTGTATCCGTGCTTTCTGCAAAGCATTTCCTGTTCTTTGGGATGCTGCTCTGCTTCACTCTACCTGTGAAATGTCACACTGTGTGAGTGAGACACATCTGGTGCCTCATGAATCTCTAGGTGACACAGAAATGAGGTTTCTACATCAGTCTCCCCTGAGTATTACCTGCTCATCTCTAACAAGCCTGTGTAAACTGGGAGATCAGGATGGCACAATTCAACTTTTCTGTTCTCTTTCTGCTGATTACAGCTGTGGGCTGGAGTGCAGTAACATGAGTTTCTGCACAGGACTATCCGTGGATGGCTTGCACAGATAGTCCTCATGACTTCTGTGCTACTGCAACTTTGTGATGCTTAAGCAAAGAAAGGTAAAAGTGGCTTTGATTTCTGTGTGATCAGACCTTGACCTGCTGTTTAAACATACAGGCAGAATAATGTCTAAAACTGGCTTTGGAAGTGTCTTTGCAGTCCTTGTCCTTGAAATAGGAAACCATCGGTGCATGAAGACTGTGTGCATAGGAAGGTCTCAGTCACTGATTGCAGACCTGCTGCATAAAGACGCCTGCATGAAAACTCAACGTTCATTGGTGTACTACCTCTGTAAATCCAACAGGATGCACCCTGATTATTTTCTAACCAGGCTGTTTTTCTTTTGCATTTATTTAGAAGTAATTGCACTGACAAACAAGCATGACGGCAGTTTTGAATAGCAGTTTATTACTTGCCAGCCATGAAGCAGAGATTTTGTCTTTGGACCTCTTTACCATATATTATTAGAAAGAAGAGACAAAAGGTGATTTTGGCTGATTTTTTTTAATTTTTTACCATAAAGAGTGCAAATGTGTATTACCTGTGCTAATGATATCATCTGGCAACTCATCTCCACAAAACCTGGAAAAGAATACAAACGGTCACAACTAAACAACACAGCAAATATGCCATATTCCCTCTACATGGCGACCCACACAGAACAGTAGCTTTCAGGCTGTACCTTCCTTTGGAGCTGCAGCTCATGGGGCTAAATTTGCTATAGGTATTCAGTATATGCAATTCTTCACTACAGGTTAATGCAATTGCCTGAAGAATTTTTGTCCTGTCAGGTTTAGGTAAGGGAGAAATGCAGCCAACATTTCAATTTATGCAGCAAGTAAATGATGCAAAAGAAGAAAAAAGAGCATTTTAACAAGACATTAAGAAAAAGAACAATGGCTTGATGCTAAGAAAGGAGAAACATTGTCAAGAAAAAAAAATTAAAATTATCTGTAAAGTCAAAACAAATGGACTATATCCTTGCTTTGCTACACAGGATTTATAGAAAGGATGTGAAAAGTGGCAGGAATTTGGAAGTGGGTTTTATCAGTTTTTGTTCTGGACTTCATACCAAAATCTGACTGCTGAAAGACAAGCAAAAATATGACATGGAAGAAAAGCAAGTGAGAACTCTGCAAAGAGGGAAACTAAATGTATCAAGAGAGAAGATATATAGCACTTGTTCTGATCTGGTATAGTTAGAAAATATTTGACCTCAATTACATTTTTGCCAACAGTTTAACACCCCACCTCCCTCCTTTCAGTTAAGCAAAGACAAAGACTAATTGACGTTGTTAGGGGTTCTTCCTATAAAATAACAAGAGAATTAAGGTAAGAGGCTAAGAAGTCTTACACCTTTTTTTCATGTAATTTAACAAAGCAGAAGGCTGCAAAGTGCAATTCTCTGAAACCTTTTATAGGCTTGTGTCAATGACAGTAAAAATAATGACAGTAAAGATAGGTCAGGTACTTTTGCTTGAAGTATTACAGGCATAACAGAGGTGCTAATTGTAAGAGGTAGTAGTACAGTGTTCTTGTGAAGAAAAGTTCTGAGGGAAAAAACAAATCTCTCAATTATTTGAATATTGAAGCTTGATTTGCTTTACCTGCCCACAAAGCCGTTGATATCATCATAGCTATCATAGATTTCCAAGAAATCAGCCATACAAGCAGTGTCGTCTTCAACATCAAACTCAAGAAACTGTAGATGAATACGTTGTCCATACTTTACTCTAATATGCCAGTAGCAAATTTGCTCATTTTCATACTCATTTGGGTACCCTGGTGACTTAAAAACATGCTTGGAATCTGTGAAGACTCCACCACACTCTTTTCCTAAGAGGGAAAAAAAAAAAAAAAAGAAGAAAAATAAAACCATCAAAGTTTAAGTATTCATTGTGGGTACGGCTGTGGTTTAAATCTTTGGGCACTTTGAACCAGCAAAGCAGTAGAAAAACACAGAGGAACACCCAGTGTGATAGCACTTTTCATATATTTAAGCACTCAGCAGTCACAAGAAATGTTATTAATTTCTAGCTTCTGGGAGCAAATATTTTGGAAACAAGAGGGATGATCCAAAACTCACTGAATTCCCAGGAGAAGCTTTCATTGATTTCAGTAGACTTCGGGCTAGAGCCAAGTGTTTTATGTAAGAGGCATTAGGGGTTTATAGTTATGTCAAACTGTAAGCTTTTCAGCTGCACTTGCAAGTCACCTTGACATTCAGTTCCATCCTTTTTTTTCATCAAAAACCTCTTGAAAGTGTGTCTTCTACAAAAAAAATTATAAAGGCTAATGATCACGTACACTGCACCATGTTTGTGTTATTTCTGCACTCTTCACTCCCTTCAGGATGTCTTCTTTGGGAGGAAAAACACTCGGTTTGGTTTGATTCAGTGGTCATTTGACCTTTACCAGCTCCCTGACAATGGGACCAACCAATCTGGGGACCTCACCCTGCCTGACTTTAGGATTTGCCATTGTTCCCCAAGTTCAGACCCAGGGAAGAGAGAGGTACTTTCTAAGGTTGATTCAGGGCATATGACTTAGAAGATTTAAGCTGGAGAGTGTGATTAAGCCTTTCTGTCTAGGATTCCTGTACTTCTGAGCTCCAGATCACTGCTGGGTGAGATGTACATTTCAAACAGTTCCATAAGTTCCTCTTGACATCTTTAGCATCCTAGAGAAGAGCATAGGCTCTGTTCAATCAGAGATTTGTCTATGTACCCCCAGGCTACTTGTCTCTAACCTGCAGACAACTCTGAGAGGCTTTGTAGTTAGTCAGGCTTTGTGAATACATGTCCTTGTAGTGGGAGAGACTCCCTGGTCTGTGACTGTTGACAATACTGGTTTCCTTTTGTCCTCTAACTGAACAGTGCACTTGGAAAGCAGCTACCTCTCAGCCCAGTGGAGAAGGCTGACAAAGGAGAAAACCAGGCTGACAGTTTACATGCATTAATAATGAATGCAGTCGTTTCTCTTGCAGTTCTCCTTGTATGCTGAACATCTGGGAGTGTCCCCCACCCCACGCAGCTATTTGATTTACAACTGCCCAGCTCACATAAACAAGATCAAGCCCTGTGAGCACAAACAGAATGTGCACAGCTGTACAGACGTCATGGACAACTCCAAGTTTTGGCTCTGCCAGGCAGGGTAGTACACTTGGAGTAGACAGAGAGCCAAGGAGTGAACAGTTAAGCTTCACTTTTCTTCTCGGTGCCTACTTTTTCTGTCCTATACGAAACAACATCAATCTAAACTGAAACAGTGGCTATGTCAATATTTCGGTCATCTGTAGTGTAGTGAAGGGAGGGGAATGGAGAGATGTCCCGTATCTAGTGAAGCCTTGTCAGTCATGTTCAAACTATGTCTTCAGATCTGCTTTGGAGATCAGCTTTTCTCCATCTTGTTACACATGTGCACATACACACACACACAGAGCACTGCTGGGAGCTGGATCTGTCAGGTGTTTCAGTCGCAGACACAGCATTTATATTCAAAAGTTGTTCTACCTCAGGCTCAAGAAAGGAGGAATAAGGATTAACAGTAAATTTAGTCTGTTTACAGGCAAAGCATCTGGAAAATGGTTCCAATGTTAAACACCTCCCTATTAGTTATTCGAATAAAAAACCAAAACAAGACATTTGCACATCTCATTGGAAACACTACTTACCTTTTCTGCCAACAGCAGCATATCATTACATTTTTAGTTTCTGAAAGGTCTTTGATTAGGCCCTGTCATATATGGAACAAAGTGGTGCAGAGACACTGAGCTCTGTGCAAGCCAGGTCAACTATAGGTAGTGACAGAGAGGGCCTGGTGCAAGGCTCCAAATAAATTTGTCCCAACATGCCCCCTGTCTGGGACAGCAGGTTTATGGCATTGAAGCTAATTAATTCAGAGCCTGGGTGCCTTTCTGCAGCCAGGTAGCATGGCGTGTAGCCATAACTCGAGACCTGATGAGCAATGGGTTGTTTTTAAACGCACCATTTGGGTTGTAGCAGTAGGCATCCCATCTCTCGCTTCTGTTGAGGCGAATCCCGTAATCAACAATACCAGTTTTTCCAAAGCCACAGTTGGCTCCAGCTTTTACTATGGGATAACCAACTCTGCCCTTTGCCATCCAGCCAGCAGCGCACACATGGAAACCTGCAATGGGGAGAAAATGAGACATGGGTGTGGTACACTGATCGTAGATAAGAAACACTGCCTTTTATTCAGCTAAGTTAAGTCTTATTCAAGCTCATAAATTACTTCTGTGTAACTGGCCTAAAAGAAATTGAACTACAGGAAAGAAAATTACTTTAAGAAGGTAATTTTAAACACAGAATATAAAATTTCATTGTGTTCTCCACAATATGATTTTCGGGTCTTCATTTGAAAACAAAAATCAAATGCAGATGGACTATATAGTTTCCTGGGTACTGAGTTTTAAGTTCTGTATCAGAATTTGTAATCAAATTACATGTTGGATGGGTAATACAAGTGTGTTTGTTGTTTCTCTTTTCAAGTCATACAAATTTAATCATATCACAAGAGTTTGGAGCAGTAAGTTCTGAGAATGAATAAAATACTACTTACAAGAGACACCTAAGAAAACAAAGAATTTACTTAAAATCCTCCCAAGTTAACCTGAAATGCCTCATGCATTTCTTGCTAAACAAAAGGATCCTGTTAATGCATTTTGTGTCTGAGAACTTTAAAACAATAGCCAAAGAATGAAATGTTATTCACTGTCTGGTAGAGACCAATTCAATGTTTTCACCAAGATGAGCTGGAACATATTCGTGGCGTCCTAGGACTATGAGCTACTCAAAAGAGACAAAAGCACCCTTTCCACATGCGTGCTAGTGCTGAGAGCCAGCTTCTGACTCAACAACATACCCTGCAAATTTTTAGAGTGGATTATATTTTCCATTGTTTTCACAGTGCTCTGAATGAATTGATCGTTTCATATTAGGAATCAAATAGAAATAGATCAGGGTATGCTTCACTTTTCATTACAAGCACACCACTCACCCTCTCTCAGAGCAAATATGGCTGGAAGAAACATTGTGAAAACATCTTGATTGATGATACGAAAAGTAGCAATGCACATTTGCTACAAAAGCTCCCTGAGGATAGACGCCTTTCTCAGTAGCCCCAGCAGCACTCAGGTGCTGTAGCTGTGGAGGTGCCACGGCTTCCCAGCTCAGCTAGATAGGTCTCTACTGGGTGCTGCTGGTTCTGGGGCCGTGCTGCACCCTGAGCTTGGGGGGGATGTGTAGCATCACATGCAGATGTTATCCCTGACAGCTCTGTGGGTGGCACAATCGTGCTGTGTTACTGAAGGGGGAAACTATATGCAACGTGGACCAAAATCCAGGGAGTTCACAAGTCTCTCAGTCCCAAAGTTTGTAACATTCATGAAATTACAAGACTGCCAGCATTATGAATGAGCACAATGTGGAAAGCAAACAGCTATGGTTTTTTTTCAAACCTATTTTTCTTGCCGCCTCCAGCTGCTGATACGTGGCTAGATGTCCACCCTCGTATTCACAGACTGCTTTTGCTTCTGCATAGGTAAGCTGGTACTTCCCAGAGCGTGACTCCCTGTGATACACTCCAGCAGCTCGTTCTGTGTGACCAAAGCGAGACATGATATTTAGATTAACAAGACCTTAGAGCAGTCTTCCAGTACCTAAAGCGGCCAACACGAAAGCTGGAGAAGGACTTTTAAAAAGAGCAGGTTGTGATACGACAAGAGGGAATGGCTTTAAACTGAGAGGGGAGACTTAGGTTAGATATTAGAAAGAAGTTCTTCACTGTGAGGGTGGTGAGGCACTGGCAGAGGCTGCCCAGAGAAGCCGTGGCTGCCCCATCCCTGGCAGTGTTCAAGGCCAGGTTGGAAAGGGCTTTGAGCAACCTGGTTTAGTGGAAGAGGACTTGGAACTAGGTGATCTTTAAGGTCCCTTCCAACCCACACCATTTCCTGATTCTATGATTCTATGATTTCAGTGTTGTATCTCAGCTGATCCATCTTCCAGTGTGCTCTCACCGCCTCTGGCAGTTCCCCCAAGACCTGTGCTTTGGGCGACTGTCCAGGTGAGAAGAGAAACAAAATGTTCAGCTAGTAGCTGTGCCACTTGGAAAATGTCAGGAAAATATGTCCCTCCCAGCCCAATGGCATGTTTTTGCAACCCAAAGGTATGGTTTTGTTTGGGAGAAGTTTGAACAACAGAGCTAGTCAGAGGTTGGCGAGTTTTTGAACAGCAAAAAAGTCAACAAAAGCAGTGAAGGACTCCCCTAGGAGTATGCAGAAAGCAGTAGTTATGGGAACGATCGGCTGGTGTCAGCATCACTAGGTCTGTGTATCATATCTGGCTCAGGGGGAGCTCCTTCTGGATTGCTATCGCAGCATACTTTTGGATGTAACTTTTAGCGTCTTTATAAGATGAATCAGAGCTTTGTTTTGAATCTCTAGAGATGTTAAATCAGAGCTACTTGGATAGAGGAGATGCAGAAATTAAAGGGAATAAAAATGTGAAGTAAAAATATCTGAGCTTGTGTCACAAAGGGCAGTAACAGAAGAAATGCTGGCTGACATTTTTGCTGAGCAGAAAATTAATATACTTTTTTCTTTTTTTTTTTTTTTTTTTCTTCTTCTTTTGCAAGTACAATATAAAGCAGCTTTCCACGGAAAGCTAGAAACTGTCAGTACAACTACAAGTTCTATAATCTTTTTGTGTTGTGCTTGTCTGATGCCATTTGTACAGAAATCTGTCTTGGAGCCAATCTGCATATCTAATCTGAATGTCGGTTTTGTTTATATCTTTCTTATATTTAGTATAATCTGAGAAATGTCTGTCTGTAGCTACCACTAGCCAATGTGGCTGAAAAAAGACTCAAAACAGGAAGCATTTGTTACAGTAGTTATTTGTACCATGGTGGGAAAAAAGAAAGTCTTTTCTAGGGACATGCATAGTCAGTAGTTTTGGCTATGTTAGGGTATTTTTTACAAGAACATGGTCACCACTGAATTGTGGTTAGGAATGGTGAGATCCTTTATTAGATACAGAATAATGTTTGCCAGTGCAGTTTTTGGACCCGCAGTCACTGGCCTGGTGCCCAGGGAAGTAAATGATATCGCTGACCATTGTCTCAGAAGACTGTGAGAAGAAAAGAGCCGCTTTCTCTAACATCACTGGGAATGTTACTGGCATGGGCATGAGATAACATGTATTAATTCCATGGAAAAATCTTTTCAAAGAAGCCAGTTCCATTGCAAATAAAAGTCACAGATTCATAAAATCACAGAATGTTTTGGGCTGGAACGGACTTTAAAGATCACCTAGTTCGAAGCCTCCTGCCACAGGCAGGGACACCTTCCACCAGACCAGGTTGCCCAAAGCCCCATCCAACCTGACCTTGAGCACTGCCAGGGATGGGGCAGCCACAGTTTCTCTGGGCAACCTGTGCCAGGGCCTCACCACCCTCACAGGGAAGACTTTTTTCCTAATATCTAATCTAAGTTTACCTTCTTTCAGTTTAAAGTCATGCTATTTAAAAAAAAAAAAAAACAAACTATTTTAATTAAAAATTTATTTAGAGGAAGTACTATTTTTCATTCACTCAGTAGTCTATCATGTCTAACTTAATAAATCCACACAATGTTTCTTTACACGATGATTGTATTGGGTTCAGTACGCGTGAATCAGAAATCTCAGTACTGCAAGAAATAGCACAGCTTTTAGCCTCACTGCACACACAGGAGACAGCCTGGCATTGACATTATTGATTGCTGCAGCACACAGTAGTCCTTGGAATTAGCTGAGCTGCCCCACTATACTGTGTCAAAAAGGAAGGGGCAGCTGAATTCCAAGATTTGTCACCTTTGCAAGGGTGACCAGTCACAGCCAAACCAAGAGCTGTCCTCCAGCTTATTGTCAGTGATGTTCACTGATAAAAGCCCCCATCACTCATGCCTTTGCAAAACTCATACTGTTCCTTTTCTGGAACTGCTGCTGGAGGTACCTCCAGGGATTTGGGGGAAATCGCCCCTCCTTGGACTTGTTGCTCTTGGAGCTGACATTAAAAACTTACTATCTTCAGTTGTCCAACTGACTTTTCACCTGGCAATGTTATTTTCAAATCTTATCCCTCAAAAGGTATTTATCCCCACTTACTGACAGTAATATGTCGCTACAGACAGGTATCATGCTTTTTGGAATATTGCTGGAAAGATCTGCTCTTCACGGTTTCTGCAAGGGCTGCTCTAACAACAGCAGCACCACTGAGTCTTCACATAACACCTTGGTGGGTCGTGTTGTCCTGCTGAGAGCAATCACCAATCTGTATCCTTGTTACTCCTTTGTAACATGACAAAAGCAGCCTTTGGGAAGATGGACCACACACATGTACTCTACCAAGCTTGGCGATTTGGTGCTGGCTCGGTGTGTCACAGTTTAATGATATGGTATTCCCTGACAGTATACTCTGATTAAGTGATTAGATCTTTCACCGGCTTTTTTTCCCCTTCCTTTTTCATTACATTAGGGGATATGCAGAAAAATAAACTGCACCAGCAAAAACAGACCTAGGTCAAAGTATTGTACGTATTAATTGTTAATATACATGTACATATCTATCTATCTGTATATATATATACACATCTGTACACATATTCACAGTCAAATTTGAACACACACACACACACACACACACACACACACACACAAATGACTGATGGTCTTTATGAAGACAATACCATGGCTACGGGTTAAAACCGCCATGAAATTTTGTTTTTACTTGAAAGCCCAACACATGCCTATACCTGTAACTGTGTCCTGTTCATATACCATGGGGGCAGCACCACAGAGCAGGACATGCCCCAGCCTCAGGTGGGCATCTGCTCTGATGGAGGATTCTGCTTGAAGGCTGCTGTCTTTACCTGACCTGCCTGAAATCTCCTCTTCCCGGACAACAGTGAGAACTTTCAGCAAAGTTCTTTTCCCCTTTGCCTGAAACCCCCGTTCTATCAGGGCTTTCTCCACTCACTTTTCTTCTTTGGTTCTTACTCAAAAGGTCACAGGCTCCATGGCTGATAGGACATGTTTCTTCCAACTCAGATTTCTTAAGATCTCTCCTTGAAGCCCAGAGACAATGGGCTCCTGCCAGGCCAGTGACCCTCTACTCACCCACAGCAGGAGGTTGTAAAATGTAGCCAATCTTTCCTGCACAAACACAACAAGCATAAAATTTGGCCTAATGAAGTACCCTGAATATGAATGACACAAACACTAAATGATAAATAAAAATAAATATTTTACGTCTAAGCAGAGGAGGTCTGTGTAGAGTTACTGGCATGGGCCCCTGCTGATGTGCACAGTCATACTTAGAGTACTCTGCCAAATGGGGTAGGTATGGCCCCTAAACCACTCTGACACATGATGTGCCAACAGGGAGGAAATTCAGAACACAGAGTGCAGTGGCTCTCCTGGGAAGCCTACTTTGTGGTTCTGAGAACTAGCACTCAGAGAAGCGTATGAGCATATTTGGGCAAGACTTCTCCAGTCCTCTCATCAGTTCACAATAAACCCTTGGTTATAACGTGCTTGTCTCAAAAAGCGAGCAACTATAAAATTCCATTCACATAAGAACAACATTAACAAGAAGGTGATCCAGTCAGCTGCAGCAGGCCTGCATGCTTACCGAGAAAACAAAAGATGCTTTGTAACGAGAGAAGGAAAAAGACATGAGCATTTCTAGACTGCCAGTAGTTCAAGATTTTTTATTTGTGCAGATGATTTGTTGAGGAAGAAAGGAAAAATGGAAAACTCCCTTCATTTTCAGTTTGGTCTTTGATAGTGCTTTATCAGAAGAAGAGGAGATAAGCAAAGCTCAGATGTCACTGCACATTCCTAGGTTTTATTCAAGGGAATGGGGGTTCTTGCTTTAATGCCTGTGCATCACAAGTACGAGACTGGAGTTACTTGTTTTACAGTTCAAGTTACACTGGCTTTTTTAAAATACAAAAATGCATATATTGGATGTCTGGGATTTTGCCCAATTTTTCTTCACTTATATACAACGTCACTGAATGCCACTGGTAATTCAATTAACTGCATTTTGAAGTTTGTTTCAATGATTTTATTGCTGTAGTTACAGCAGATGGTGCATTTCTAAAGGAGCTTCAACAGAGTCTTGGAGAAAAGAGTGGTTATTTCAAAGTCGAACACTGTGGTTCCAGATTTTGCATGTGTTTGTTTATTTAGAGAATATCGCTAATTTTACTCCATGGTTTATTTTTATTTACTCACATGGTAAATGCTAAAGGCCTAGCAAACCAAAATTTTATTATGTATTCCAGTTAACACTCTGTTTCTTCATTTTAAAGAATGAGATTTTTTTTTCCTTCAAATTGACTCCAGTTCGTGAAACTGCTTAAATGATCACTGTTATCACAAATTCTTCTGTATGTTGTAGCAGTCCCTAAGCACCACATACAGGGTGGCTGGCACTGTGCTGGAATACTCTTTAGAAGACCACTGTCTGGCTGAGATAAAAACTGTGCCAGAGTGTGGGAGAATGGTTAAACCACCAATAGGACTTGTGCATGGCCACATGCTGTTCTCTTGTGCAGACAGCCTTTACAGGGTACAGGTAAACAAGGTGACTGACTCAGGAAGCTGCTTTGCTCTTCACTCTGACCACAGCCCTTTGATATGGGAATATCCATCACAGCTTGTATAAAATTCATCTTCTCTGCCCTTACCATCAGGGCCTAACACAGCCTCAGTCCTACCTATCTGCTGTGTCTCCTTCCTATTAAGACCAGCCAAGAATACAAGTTTTGCTTGTTTCTCACACAAACCTCTTTTCCGTCACTCTTTCTTTGAATGGCAGCCACTTGAGGTGATGCATGAAGCTGTCCTCCCTTGGAGCTCTCCCCAGCCTGAGCACCTTTAGCAACTACATGAAACAGCAGGCATGTTCCAAGTTCAGAAGGAAAGAGAAGTCACTAAAACTGTGCAGTCAAATGGAAAAAAATACAGATCACATTTCCTAATCATTTAGTTTACATGGTCCTCAGAGAAGGGACCAGAGTCATGTGGTTGCTGCACCAGCTAATAAAGCATGGCCCTGATCCCCCATGAAACATCTGAGCATAACAGAAATGGGTACCGGCTACAGGAATTCCTCAAGTCCCTTAAAGAAACACACAACATTCTAGAGAGGATGAAGGAGTTCTTCAGTATTTGTCTATAAAACAGAGCGCTCAGTGTGTGCTTGTGTTTTGGCATTCTTTATGTGGCTATATTCTGAATGTGTTTTTCTGTTGTATTGGATAATTATAAAGATGTATAAAAAACCTCTAAGAGCTATTTAAACCCACCTCAGGTAAAAGAAACTATTCCCCCAACATTTTCTGTAGCCCTTTTGAAATCTTCTTTCCACTGTTTAATGATGTGAACAAACCAACGGCCAAAGCATATACATTGCTGTACTTTTCTAGAAGCCTAGGAAATATTATCACTATTATTTCCAGACCATTTAGTTTCATATGTAGGACCCCAGGCATTTGAAGTATGTTCATGCAGAAAGTAATTAATTCCTTTGCCAAATGTTTCTTTTCATACTCGTTTTCCTTCATTAAAAACAACTGTTATTTAACACTGTTTTCACTTTACCTCATGCTGTAGGAAAATGCATTCAAATGAAATATTCCATACGTACTTTTTCCTGCACTTCAGAGAAATAATATAAATAGTAAGCTCAAAAGGACAAAACTCACAGTCACTACTCAGATAAAACAGTCACTATTTTCAGTGCAGGATTTTGCTAATATTAATGTGTGGCTCAATTTTGTATTGCTAGGTGCTCATCTCTATACTGTTAGACAAACAGTGACTTTTGCAGCAAAACACTCACGATTAAATTATTTCTTACCTAACCAAATGGAGTTATGCAGCACTCCGTCCTTGAATCCCCATGCTTGAGCCTTGTCCCACAGCAGAGCAGAAAAGAAAATTAGTGCAATCATCTCTTCTGAACTATTAGGCTGTAAATATTTCCTGTTAAAACACTCAGGGTAAACTCTGCTAGCAGCTGGCTAGATCCTATTGGAACATCTGGTAGCCAGATCTTAAATAGTGCTTTCAGCTGTGAGGTCAGCAAGCCTGCTCCAATTGTGCTTGCTGTAGTATTATTACACAATTAAATGCGATGTCTGCAGTCGTCCATGTGACTCACTTTTGGCTTTCTTGATTCCCAGTGTGTCCAAGAAACTGTTTTAGCCCTCACTACAGCAGCACACATGAACACTTTTCAAGCCAAAGTCTGTTCATTCTTTAGCACTCACTGTCTTCAAATTCCATAAAACAATAAAACTAATAACCAGTTTATCTGCTTATAGTGTTTCAAGTCACACCATTTACAGGACTGAAGGGAATCACACGTACTGCCTCTCGTGCTCATTTAAACATTCTGTTCTTTCATGTACAACTTGGATTTAATTTCACAGTGACCTAATCAATGAAAAAATGTAAGGAGAGTATTTTGTATTGGCTATTTGAATTCAGTTTCCCTACACAGAATCTGTAATTGGATCTGTAATCAGCATAAAACTGCAAGTGTCAAACACAGATGCTCTTTGTTCTGCAAGTGGGAAATAAAGCTAAAATCTTTCCTTTGAAACCACAGTTTAAAATCTGATTCATAGCGTGACAGCTGTCTTCTTGTCTTCCCTTCTGGCTGAAAGTGAATAGTGCAGCTGCTCCTTGCGGATGAGTGGGAGAGTAGAAAGGGGGAAAGATGAGAGGATGGAAAATGCTCCACACTTCTGAGCAGCCATTGGAAGACTCTGCTCTCCAGTTCTGATAACATTGGTAACTTCTGAGTCAGGAGCTATAGAAAAAGATGTGTTCATGAGCATGAACACAACTGTATGAAAGTAGATGAAAGGAAAGGGTGGAGGACTCTGTGCCTACTCAAGAATATTTTACATTGATGACTTGTACCAATGAGGAAGATATTTTTCATCACTCAGGTCTTAATGTAAGAACATGAATGCCTGGCTACAGTGTGTACACAGACACATGCACGTATTCCTCCCACCTACCACTCAGGCAGATGCTGAAGGGATGTTGAGAAACAGAGCTGAGAGTGAGCCCTTTCCCTGCACCAGAGTAGCAAGGCACTTTCCACCAAAACACCAATGTTTTGACCTGTCCCTCTTCAGTGCTCACGGAGGAGAGCAAACCTATTCTTCCAATAAAGTTCACCTGTGTGTGCATTCCTATTGTGCACACCCATGCCTTACCCATTTGAGTTTGAACCTTCAGTGTGTAGTGGTAGATGTACAACATACACATGTCTTCTTGGTCTTGACAAAGCTTGTGCACTCTGATGTCAAGGCCTGACACTGAGACTTTCTGCTCAGGTATCCCAGGAAGCCAACGACAGCCTGCTGCCTTCCTTTGCCCATTCTGGGACATTCAGGGCACCCTGGACAATTGCCTTCTTTTCTGCTGTGCAAGTGAGCTACCACAGAGCAGGATGCTGGGACCAGGAATACTGCCTGCCAGTTTGTCTACCAGTCTCCACCACATTGATTGCCCCCACCATACTGCTTGTCCCACAACACTTTACAGCTTCTCTGTCAGCAAAACAAGAAAGCACTGCAGAGAGGTATCTCATTGCACAGAGGCAGGAGCCCTACTCTGATTATTCTTTCTAGATTTGAGGATTGGTGCTTTATTCCTACTTGTTTTCTGCTTTAATGCCCAATAGATAAAAGTCCAAGTTAATTCAGCTTCATTCTCTGAAAGCATATTGGTCAAAGTCTGTTGCTTTCTAAACATTGACATCCAAGACATGTATCTGAGGTCATCTGGGATGAGTTGTGAAGATGGCAGTATAAATTTTTGGGGTGGTAGTGAATGGAGGAAACAGTGCTGAGTGTGTTGCTCTGGAACGTTCGTTTTCTGTTAGCTGAAGGAGACTGGCACTCTGCTTTGGAGCTGTGACATATTCATATCTTTTGGGAACCTAGAAACAATAAAGAGGCATGATGGAAGGAATGGAAACCAAAGGAAAGTTTCAACAGCAATATCGTTGACTGGTAAACTAAGAAGACAAATTACTGATTCACATGAATCAGTAGAATTAGAATCCTCTTAGGCTGATGCTAGAATTTCTCCTTCTGAAAGAAGTCTGATGTGAATATCCTCTGCACAGGACAACTTTCCTCTCTGACATTCTATGCAAATCCCACTGGATGATATTGCAACATGAGTTGATATTGTAATGATCTTAACATCAGAGAGAGGTGTCTATGCCAAAGTGAACTGTTCCATTCTGTGGTAGGAGTGTGCCAATCCCACAAGATCACGAAAATGTCTTTATAGTGACTAACTCATAAAGAGCAGGGAGTGTATACCAACTGGGAGATGATTTGTAATAGACAAGCATACTGAAATTCTTGAGAAAGACACTCGTGCAACAATGAATAAATGCCTGACCAAATGGTGGCCCTCTATGATGGGGTTACGAAACTGATGGACAGGGGTAGAGCAGTTGACGTCATCTATCTGGACTTGTGCAAAGCCTTCGACACTGTCCCACATGACATCCTTGTCTCTAAATTGGAGAGACATCAATTTGATGGGTGGACCACTCGGTGGATAAAGAACTGGCTGGATGGCCGCACGTAAAGAGTTGTGGTCAATGGCTGGATGTCCGGCTGGAGACCGGTAACGAGTGGTGTCCCTCAGGGGTCGGTGTTGGGACCGGTCTTGTTCAACATCTTTGTCGGTGACATGGACAGTGGGATTGAGTGCGCCCTCAGCAAGTTGGCTGATGACACCAAGCTGTGTGGTTCGGTTGAGATGCTGGAGGGAAGGGATGCCATCCAGAGGGACCTCGACACGCTTGTGAGGTGGGCTGATGCCAACCTGATGAAGTTTAACCATGCCAAGTGCAAGGTCCTACAACTGGGTCGGAGCAATCCCAGGCACAGCTACAGGTTGGGCAGAGAAGAGATTCAGAGCAGCCCTGCAGAGAAGGACTTGGGGGTGTTGGTCGATGAGAAAATGAACATGAGCCAGCTTCAGTGTGCGCTTGCAGCCCAGAAAGCCAACCATATCCTGGGCTGCATCAAAAGGAGTGTGACCAGCAGGTCAAAGGAGGTGATCCTGCCCCTCTGCTCTGCTCTCGTGAGACCTCACTTGGAGTATTGTGTGCAGTTCTGGTGTCCTCAACATCAAAAGGACATGGAACTGTTGGAACAAGTCCAGAGGAGGGCCACGAGGATGATCAGGGGACTGGAGCACCTCCTGTATGAAGACAGGCTAAGAAAGTTGGGGCTGTTCAGCCTGGAGAAGAGGAGGCTGCGTGGAGACCTCATAGCTGCCTTCCAGTATCTGAAGGGGCCCTAAAAGGATGCTGGGGAGGGACTCTTCATCAGGGACTGTAGTGACAGGACAAGGGGGTAACGGGTTCAAACTTAAACGGGGGGAAGTTTAGATTGGATCTAAGGAAGAAATTCTTTACTGAGAGGGTGGTGAGGCACTGGAATGGGTTGCCCAGGGAGGTTGTGAATGCTCCATCCTTGGCGGTGTTCAAGGCCAGGTTGGATGAGGCCTTGGGTGGCATGGTTTTGTGTGGGGTGTCCCTGCCCATGGCAGCGGGGTTGGAACTAGATGATCTCAAGGTCCTTTCCAACCCTAACTATTCTATGATTCTATGATTCTATTTTACTGAAGTTAACTGTTAATGGTGAAAGGCCTCTTTTAGAAAAAGCAGCTTGATAAGTAAAGGACATAAAATAGCAAACAATTCTAATCATGGCAGTATCTGAGAACATCTCTTAATATATACAAGGTCTAATGTTTGAACAAATGTATACCTCCTTGGAGGAAGAAGGTTGGCTGTTAATATGTCCAAAGACATACAATGGCTTATGAAGCACAGAATAACTGAGGGTGTAAGGCATCATAAGTCATCATCCAGTCTTGAACTCAGGATTCAGATGTCTATTATCATCTCCTCTAAACAATTCCTCAGATTAATTAATTTCATCTTTGTTGGACAGTAACAAAAACTCTGCAGTGTTCAGCACATGTTCTATAGTGAAGAGCAATTGGATATGGTCAATTTTGATACTTCAGGAAACAACGAAATGTTTGCTGTTGTGCAGCATTAACATTAGACAAATGCTCCAGACTGAGCCTATGCGTAAGCCTGTGCAACTTGAAGCAACACTAAAGTAACATTCAGTTCTACACATCTGCCTCCCAAGTGAGCTGGAAAGGAAACCCAGCAGAAACTCTCACCAACAAAAAGGTATTCCACAGCTGTACATGGGCACTTCGAGACATTCATCTGACAGTAATTTCTGAAGTTTCTTCCACATTTTTCCACATTTAAATATATCCCAGAAACTCTTACATAAACTGGAGGGAAGGGCTTTCCTTAACTCTTTCCATACATGCCTATGTTAAGAAATGCTGTTTGAAAGTTGTTCTGTGGCTTTGACCAACATCCAAAATGAACACCTATCTTAGTAGTTCCCAAACTGTGGTGTGAAACCCACAGTGATGTAACACTAATTTCAATGGCAGAGAGAAAAAACAGTCCAGTAGCTTAATCGATAAGCCAAGGATGATAACAACAGCAATGTATGTGGGTCACGAATCTCCTTTGCATTAATTTAAATATCAAGCACCAAAATTTTCATTATTCTTCTATTTATAAGTGAATGAAACCAGTGAAAATATTTATAGTTTTTGTAGTCTAAGATTCATGTATTACTATCGGTGATACAGACTGTATTACAATCATATTGTTTATAGCTTTGAGAACGATACCCAGAATGGTGTATTTAAATGTAAAAGCATGCAGGAGAAGGCCGTTCATTTGGAGTTTTTTTGCAAGAAACTGTAATCTCATTCAAAAAATTACTTGGTGGGAAGTGTAACAAAACAGGAGTGCTGGAAAGAGATAGTGAAAGAATACCTAAGTTTTTCTAAAGAGAAAAAACTAAAATGGCTGAAGTGAAAGAGGGGAAGGGGGCCTACAAAGATGCCGGGGAGGGACTATTCATCAGGGACTGTAGTGGTAGGACATGGGGTAGTGATTTCAGACTTAGACACGGGAAGTTCAGATTAGATACAAGGAAGAAGTTCTTTACTGTGAGGGTGATGAGGCACTGGAATGGGTTGCCCAGGGAAGTTGTGAATGCTCCATCCCTGGCGGTGTTCAAGGCCAGGTTGGACAGAGCCTTGGATGACATGGTTTAGTGTGAGGTGTCCCTGCCCATGGCAGGGCGGTTGGAACTAGATGACCTTAAGGTCCTTTCCAACCCTAACTATTCTATGATTCTAATATGACACCACTGGCTGAATTTACATTGTGGGAAACCAGAGAATAGAAGGGCTGTTTAACCTACAGAATGGAAAAAGCTAGCCCTAGCCCAACAACAATATCATCCCATTCTATCTTATCCCATCCTATGTTATTCCATCCCATCCTGTACAGAGTTATATTTAGGCTGAAAAGCAGAAGACATTTTAAAACCAGAAGCCCAGAAAAGTTTTAGAACAGCCAAACAGACAGAACACCAAACTTATTTTGAGATGACTTTTGAGGAGAAGCTTGGAATTGGTGTTCTTTGAAAGAAGGCCACTTTCAGTGCTATTTTTTTTTTTTTATCTCATTTTAAACAATTTTCCTTGTATTTAAACTTTTTTTCTTTGTTTGGTTGTTTTTTTCCAATTAAATGAATTGTCAAAGAACAAGTTGAAGAATTGTCCCACGCCCCAGGACCTCCATGGAGAGCTTAAGAACCATCAGATCCCAAAGATATGACATATGGCAGAAATAATTAGACCTAAATTACTCCTGGCACATACTTGTGTAGACTGTATGAATCTGCAGTGATGGCAATTCCACAGCCTCTTGGTGCTTAACTTTCTAACATTTTAACTACTTTTTAACCAAAACATCCTGCCGTAACTAAAATCTTTCCTGATGCAACTTCAGCCTATTTCTTCTTTTTGCTTCAGCAGATCAAAGTAACAGCTTTTTTACTGCCTCTTAGTAGCAGAAAAGTTATGTTAAACTGTTACTATATCTTGCTTCAGGTCTCTCCTTAAAAATAAACAGGCTGTTCTTTTCATCTTTCTTGTAGGTCACATTTTCTAGACTTAATCGTTCTTGTTCCTTTCCTCAGTACTCTTTCCAGGTGGCCTGCATCCTTCTTGAAGTGTCATGCCAAAATTAAACAGTACTCCAGCAAAAGACTCCACAGTGTCAGATAGCACAGAATTATGTCATATATATTCCAGATGATATTGTGGTTTACAAAAAATTAGTTTGGCATTTGCTGTTCGTGAAATTTCTTTTAAAAATAACAGGACAGGATTTTAAAATACCTATTTCCTTTAAAATGCATTTGACTAGAAGATGCTTTAAGTATGAAAATTCATCCAAAATGAAGGAAAGCAGTGAGATTTGGTAGGCCTACCTGAGTATGTGAACCTTCTTTTCTAATTTGTCTTTGCTTGTATGCTTTCTGTTTCAGTGAAAGCTGAAAAGTGTTATAGAGATGTAGAAATGAGTTGATGAAATGCTTACATTTATGCTTTGGACTAATGAGATACTTCCTGACGAATTTACAAAACAGGTTTTCTAAACCGTCACACATTTGTTATACTTGAAGGGAAGGCAGAAGGAATTTCTGACGAAATTTCCTAACTTTTTCTGTCCCCTTTGTGTTTCAGATGATGCAATTTTAGAGAAATTTTATAATGTGAGAACTTATTTGGCCAATGATTATACTATTTATTTTCGCATTGTTAAGTTAATCTTTAGAAGGTATTTTGTCTTAGAAATAAATATTTTAAAACTGACTCCCCTTTGTCTTATAGTCTAATTCTCATTGGAAGCAGGGCTCATTTTTATCAGCAACATCAATGAGAAAAGAATCAACCAATCTGTGTAATGGCACTTTAGTTAAAAAAATAATAAATATAAAACTTCATATAAAAGTAGAACAAACCAAAGACATTTGGGATTATTAAGAGCAGATGTTAGAAGAGTATAATGGATTCACTTATAAAAAATCTGGACATTTGCCAGGTTAAAATATTTGTCCGTTGAAGTCCTCTATTGAAATAAATATATAAAGTCCTAAATAGTTGAACCTATCAAAATTAAAAATACATAGAGAAGCAAAATTTACAAGTGTCTCACAGATGTTCTTCTATGGTTACACTTTTAAACTACATAAATATATTAAACACATCACAAAATGTTGTAAACACAGTTTTTAGAATATGATACTGAAAAGTGGGAATATGGTAGGGGGATGCCAAGACAAACTGGCTCCAAAGATTGCCAAGAAACTCCTAAAAGGAAAAAATAACTTGCAACTTTAGCCATTGCAAAGCAAACTCCAACAATTTTGGAGGTGTTTGTAGAAACATTAAAATTGAATTGCACAATCAATTTATACAAAGAGTCAGATGTACAGAATTCAGGTCCTTAGGACCAGAGTTGGGAGACTTGAGTTTTGTTCTCTGAATAGTAGATAACTAACAGCCAATGGATTAAAAAACATGACCCAGGCTTTGTTCTTCCAGCATTCATAGAATAATGCTTTTCTCATCCCCTTGGATAGAAGGACTATTTAATTTTCTAGCCAAAGTGGAGCAGCTTTAAAGGGAAACACCAAGAGAGAGTTACCCCAAAACAGCTATGGACTGCTGACTGGCACACGCCATTCAAATCACTGGTAACCATTCAAACACATGGAGACAATTTTTGCAAGAAAGACTTTGTGTTCAAGCACTTTGAGGAAATAAACATTCCTGTAAGCTTATATGCTTTAAAAAAATGGGTAATTCTAGGAAATCCTCCCATGTGTGAAATAGTAGAGATAAATACTTATGCTAACAAAGGACGGTCATTAAGCTCCAGTGAATAATTACTTCTACAGAAAGTAAAAAATGCTTTTCCTCTCTGATGGTTTATGCATCTATACTAACTATGTGACAACATGTGAGTTTTGTGGAACTGTGAGAATGATCCTTGTCCTGGCAACTGTTAAAATACACCAAGTAGACAGAATGAACTAGTAACTAAATGAAAGAGCACAGTAAAAACTCATATTACATTTTCGGTAAGATATTGCACAAGTTGTTGCAAAATTGACAGAATATTGCATACAAAGTAAACACTAATCTTTGCTACTTTAATTATTTTTCTTTATAATTAAACTAAGTAAGCATTCATAAAGGCTTGTTTTAGTCTTCTATGATTATAATTATTTCACTGGCATATGACATAGCACAGATATTCACACTATCTTAACTCTGAGCATCTAGTTTAAGTGTGCAAATTAAGAGCCTTTCCATTAAGTGAGACTCCAATGGGCATTCACAGCATGTCCACTGTTTTTCACCAGTTTCACTTTAAATCCCATTCATTTGTCCATCTCATAACATCTTGGAGTTTAAAAATTATTTTCATACCCCAAAAGAAGCAGGTAGGGAATTTTCAGAAGGAAAATACTCCCATGAGTTTGTGCACAAATACTTGAGAAAATCTTGTCAGGTACCTAAATACTTCGAAAAATTTTGCCTTATAAGGGGTCATCAAAATGTCTCCTGCTCTGTGTTCTTAATGCATTGTTTCTGTTTGATATTCCTGGTAGATGGATTCATCCTTGAACTCAACACTTTGGAAAACCTGGAGGCCACTGACCTTGTCATATGTTTCATCCAGTGGCTACAGAAATGCCAGATTTGGGGCAGGTCCTCCAATCCAGGGCAAACAGAAAATGCCTGAATCACCAGGGGCTACCTGTTCAGGCTCTTTCTCCACTATTTCCTTCAGACCCCTTGAGCCACAGGCCTTCAAAGCTCAGGTTGCAGCACTGCTGCTCTGTCAGCAGCTCATTTTGCAAAAACCAGGCTAAGGTCTGCTTTCCTCTTCAGAAGCATGCACACCCACACCCACCCTGTGGCAAGGTGCCCAGACACACTGTGAATCCCAAGCAGACAGAGGTCCCCTGCTCAGAACTGCAGACTGATGCCCTAGATCTGGAAAACGATGTTTACAGTTCAGAACAAAGCACTCCCCACGATGTGCCTTAGGCTGGTTTCCCAGGAAGCCTGTCACCAGGCTCACTGGGCACTAGTACTCCCTTCTGATAGCTCTGAAGTCAAACTGCACCACTCATCTGAGCAGCTTCAGCATTCTGCACTTTTCTATTTTCAAAAGCCATCAGCCATTATATACCACTTCACTCAATTTCTCCCTCAATGAGGAGAGAAATCTCCCTCTATGAGGAGAGCTTTCCTTCTGCTGTATGAGGAAAGGCTGAGAGAGCTGGGTTTGTTCAGCCTTGAGAAAAGAAAGCTCAAGGGAGATCTTACCACCATGTTCCAGAACTTAAAGGGTGGCTAAAAAGAAGATGGAGATCCCTTTTTACAAGTGGCCACATGGAAAAGATATGGGGTAATGGGTACAAGTTATTCCTGCAGAGGTTCTGACTGGACACAAGAGGAAAAATTTTCACACTGAGAACATTCAGCCATTGGAATAACCTCCCTGGGGAAGTGGTGGACTCCTTAGTGTTTGATACAGGTAAGATTCAGCTGGACAGGGTGCTGGGACATGTAGTCTAGGTCATGCTTGGCCTAGAATGGTTTGACCAGAGGATCCTTGAGGTCCCTTCTAACCTGGTGTTCTACGATTCTGTGATTCTCCATTACTTTTATTTTGCTTTATTAGTATCTCACTCCTCATTTTGTGTGGTACGTCAGATTTTGTAATTGAATACAGGGATCATCCACGGGGATGCCCTTTGGTAAACCAAATGTTAGCTTACCATCCTAGATGCTGCCATGGTAGTGGCAGAATCTATCCTTGGTCTTACAGTCACCTTGCCATCTCAAGGGCAGTACCTCCAGTTTCACAAAAGCTAATCTTACACATTAATCAGCTTTGCAGTATTATGCTGAATTCTTTTCTGAAAACCCAAATGGATGAATATGGTGATAGCATACTCAGAGGATTAGTCTCAGCAGTCATTGCTTAAGATGTCCCTTTATGTCTGCAACACTCATATCCTACTCCACCGCACATTCATCTTCTCTCCTCCCTCCTGCTGTCTGCTTCAACTTCTGAGGAAATGATTTTTCTGTCTTTTCCTAATGCCATGGTGAATCAGTATTTTATCAGCTTTTCTTCTGTCTTATTTCGTTTAGCATGATATATTAGATCTCTGTCACCCATATTCTAACCTTCTGTGAAGAGTTAGGCTGTGGATTCGCTTATATCTGTGAACACAGCTCATATCCTGTGAGCTCAAGAGAAACAAACTGGTGCCTCTGATCACTGCCTTACGCATGCAATACCATGATTACAGCATCCTGTATGGTGCTAACTGATATTCTTGGCATCGCTTTGTAAACCTGGAAATGCCCAGTTGCACAAGTTGGCTGGAAATAGTTTTATAATGGTATGGATTATACCTGCTGCTTCCAAAACAGCAACACTTGGAGTTTTTCCTCTAGGTAGTCACTGACAATCACCATCAGCATCTTCACTAAAGGAATAACCTGTTTGCAATCTAGACCTGTGAAAAGAAGCAATCCCCAGCTTTTGCAGCCTGACATACAGTACTACTGAGTCAGTTATTTGCTGTGGATAACATCACACTTTCCTCTTCTAATTGTTCTGTGCTTTAGATATTTATTTATTTCCTATGGCTGTGAGCCACTGTCGCCTTCCCAGATTATTTTGATGTACATGTGTTTTTATGGAGTTGGTATTCTCCTTGCTTTACATCTTTTTTAAGGTATATTCTCTTTGTCATCTTTCTCATATGAAAGAAAAAGGTCAATCCTATTCTATAGTAACATCTCTCTCCATTAAGTTATTTTTACGTGACTGTGGTCTCAAATTCCTCCTATTTACATCGTTATGAAAATTCCTTTTTACTTTTTTCACATACTTGGCAGACTGTGATCAAATTTCATTTTTATAGTATTTTTTTTTTCTTGTTTTCCATGCTTTTAGTCTGCCAGCTCCCAGTTTGGGCCATCTAGCATACCATTAGAATAATTCCCTCCTAAATAACAATTCAAATTGGCAAAGCAATCACTTTCAGAAAAGATTAATTCAATTGCACAAATATGTCAATGAACTATAGTTCTTTTAAACCTATATAGAATCATAGAATCATAGAATAGTTAAGGTTGGAAAGGACCTTAAGATCATCTAGTTCCAATCCCCCTGCCATGGGCAGGGACACCTCACACTAAACCATGTCACCCAAGGCCTCATCCAACCTGGCCTTGAACACCGCCAAGGATGAAGCATTCACAACCTTCCTGGGCAACCCATTCCAGTGCCTCACCACCCTCTCAGTAAAGAATTTCTTCCTTATATCAAATCTAAACTTCCCCCGTTTAAGTTTGAACCTGTTACCCCTTAAAAAAATGGGTAACAATAACCCAGCTAATTGCTGTTAAACATTCTTAGTCATTCTGAGGTTTCAGCAGCATTACAGCTGATATTCATTTCGTATTTGTCTTGCTAAGAGAGCACCAACAGTAAATATTGTTAAATACCACTCTGGACACAGTAGAAAAAATGTCACAATGGGACTGTAAATGGAAAATTAGAATTTTTTGTCACTTAAAGATGAAAAGGTAAAAAGGGAATTCTTGCAGATCTAACAAACAAGTAAGTCAAAAAGATTTCTTTTCTCAGTGAAAGGAATCTTTAAATAGTACTACAGAAAGTGCCTACTGGCATACAGATTTCTGCACTTCAAGGTGTAGATACATGAGTACACAATTTCAGAAAAACTTTGCACTATCACAAAGTGTAGCTGATTCAAGTGACAAAACTGTGACTTGTGTCTAGGCCAAAAGCAAGACGAATCAGAAGTCTAAAACTCAGTATCTTTAAGTATGCAATTTCAGCCTGAAGGGGGAAAAATAATCGAAGGCTGCCCTTGAAATCATTGCCACAATGGATCATCCCAATGAAAACTAGGCTAATTTTTGTTTACTTCTTTGTTACTCGAGCTTTCCTTTTTTTTTTTTTTCATATACATGCTTCAATACAGGCAAAACAAGTGTGCATTCTGATACTCCGTTGTTTGCAGAACAGCTTCAGGTATCTTAAAGGAATCTCAGTCCAAATTTAGCAGAGTATTTGAAAAGCCATCAAGCTGGCAGTCTAAGCAGAAGGACTGCAGTTGTCATTCCAGGAACTGTCCTCACTGAATATTAACAGATGCATCAAATAAAAAATCAATATCCCAAACTTAGAGCACTGCAATGCAGCTGTAGAGTGAATGAATCATCATTCCCCAAAAGCTGGGATGATACAAATCTTACCGAAACTACTGAATGTTGAATATCCCATACTTCGATGCAAGACCGTTAGTGCCTGCACACTCATACTGAGAAATGTTTGTGCAGAGATCCAAGTAAAGAAATAAAACCCATGAATTTTCTATTTGCTGGCCAAACACAAGGAAGAAAACATAAAAAAGAATAAAGTTGTCTGTTATTTCAAAATAGAAAGTGATTTTTTTAGTGAATCAGACTGATTTTGGATCAAGTTTTTTATTTTGAATACTTATTATTCATTTCAGGTTTTAAAACAACTTAACTATGAAAAATTGCTGTTTCAAAAATGTCTGAAATGAAAAATGGAATGGTTTCTTTTTCAAAATATTGGAGCTCTTTCAATATATTTTCTCACTTGCCATGACTGTTTTTTACCCAAATTTGTTAACAGTTTTCTCCTCCCTAAAATTTTTGGTCAATTTTCTTGGTGAAATAATAAAAATACTGTATTCTAAGGCTGCCTTTAGCTGTGAATAACATCACACTAGATGTTTTAGATGTCGATCTAACATGCAACCATAATGACTTGACAGATCTAAACCAGAGTATCAGGGAATATAAGCCACTTATTTAAGAGCTGGACATGGCAAAATATGCTCAGCCAGAATCAGTGGCATAAAAAAACAGTGTTTAAAAAAATCCTGCAAAATCTAAACAGAGCTCTTAAGAGTTAGTAACATTTCAGGTGGAAATTAGCTGGGCTAACGGCTGTTGTGTCTTTATTTTCAAGAGTGCTTCATGGGAGCATGGGAAGAAATTGAAATACAAGTTCATCCAAAGCAATTAAACCTCATCTTATTTTGAATAGAAATAAAAATGAAAAAAAAAATGAAAAAGAAAAGAAGAAGAAGGGGAAGAAGAATTAAAAGAAGAAGAAGAATTAGAAGAAGAAAAATGAAGAAAGAAAAAAAGAAAAAATAAGAAAAAGAAAAAGAAGAAAAAAGAAGAAAAAGAAGAAAAAGGAGAAAAAGAAGAAAAAGAAAAATGGAAAAGAAATATAGAAAACCAACCCATGAAATCTTACATATAAACCATGGAGGGCCTGTCTGTGGAAATATCTCTGTGGAGAAGGAAGTGGGATTTCCACAGAAGAGTAAGAGACAGCCATGAGTCAATCCTTGGCTTCACACTGGGCGTTTCAACAACAAAAGGGCAAAAGAAATCGAATTACATGAAAATATCTGCAAGCAGTCTATTCAGCATTCTGCAGCTTGTGCTCTGCCAAAAGACTGAATGATGGAGGTAGAAGCTGGGAAGAGAAGCTGCATTCTCTAAAAATGTGAGCTTTTCATTTTTACTTTCTCAACAATTTTCCCTGTTAGGTTTGTTAAAACTTACAGAAGGTAAAACTTGGAATGTCAAAACACAATTTATGAAAGCTAGGGTTTATGTGAATTGGGGATTGAGCTGACCAAAACAGTGGTGTTAATAAACTAAACCTAATACATCCAATTCTCATTAACAGTTTTCCAGGCAAAGTGATCCTCCTTCACTCTTTAGAGTTCTGAGTTTTTCCGGTAACATGCCAAGGCCAAAGCTATATAATACTGGGATTACTTCACAGACATATCCTCTACATAAGCAATTCTCATGTTTTAATTTACACATATTTACTTTTTAATATATCTCAGCTATACCATGGCTTTCTATTTAATACAGGGCCTTATTTGCTTTACACTCAAGAGGTGTTGCTTTCCTGAAGAATGGTATGCATTAAATAAAATTTGGAAATTAAGAAAAAAGGTGGAAACCTCACGATCTCTTTCAAAAAGCATTTCCAGAGACTAAGACAGTTATTTAAACATTCCCCAAAAGATTATCTTGATAGAGTGTTCATTCAGAATCCTGATGACTACAAAGTTTGGCAAGAAACATAAAAGACCATTTTTTTAAATTTTTTTTTTTTTTTTTTATACAGACAGTTTCAGAATCTGTCGTTCAGGTCAGAGACAGATCAAAGAAACATCTTGCCCTCTGTTGCAGTCTATGTTATGGCCACTGCTTACCCTGGGACACACCTGGGATTTTCAGAGGCAACGTTTTTTTATTCCTAAGGAATATAAACAATCAATTTCTATTCATTCATAAAATAAAATAAAAGCATGGAATAATACTATTGACAGGCACATCTCCTCTAGCCCCTCTCCTATTCTCTTTTCCCTCTCATTTACTTCATCTGCATGTAAAATGGCCCCCACACTGGAATTTGTTCTGCCAATATAAACCAGTAATTCTCACTGAAACACTAACGCTGTTATTTGGAAGAAGTATTTAATTAACATGCAGTGATTTATAGCCGAAGAACTGGAATGTGATTCAAGCCTAACAACGTGTATCTTGGATGATTTCTTCTTCATTGCTTGCTTTCTAGCGGTCGTGCTGGGACTATTTACTAAACCACTGCATTGCCTCATAGCACTGTGTTCTGGGACACATGTGTTAGGGAAGCTGAAACATTCACAAGTCCTGCTGGGCATATTTCAGGATCCTTTCTGTAAATAATGTAGATGGGTATAGAGTATTTAATTTGTAATTTTGCTTATGTTGAAAGTGGATTTGTGCATTTATAAGAGGTAGATATTTGACATCTAAAGGTGCTGAATGTTATTATCAGGTATATTTTTAGCTCCTGCCTTGCAAGGAAAAAAAACTGAAAAAAAGACTATGTCTTGAGATGCCTAAAATGTAGGCTCCTTGAAACAACACGTGGAACCCCCTAATGATGCTGAGGCACCTTATACCACATCAGACAATGAGGCTGTATTTTGACGAGTGCTTTAAGCCATGCCATCTGGCAGCACTACTGATACTAGCTGTTATTCACCCCTGCTGAGCCTACTGACCCTGCTGCATACCATCCCCTCCTGGAATGGCACACTGTTCTCTGACCACAGGCTGGACTGGATTTGGGAAATCAGCCAGCTAAAACCAACTTTGTTCAGTGTTCATTTTTAAGATGGGTCATTTCCCAGTCCGGATTGCCACATGGCAGCACAAACACTCTCGATACAGGAGACACAAGGAAATGAAGGGCAGATAGGACAGCTTCTTTAGAGACACCACCATCCATGTGTTCTGGGCATCTCTATGCCATCAAGGTCTGATGAGCTACAGACTTTGGTATATCAGCAGTGAGACCCAGAATTATCATCATGGTGATTTTAGATGCCGCTTAGAAGCCTGTGCATTGCCCATCGTCTACAGTTACTAAGAATACAGTAACTGTAAGCTTCAGATCTGCTCCTCTCCAGGATCTGGCATTGCACCAAGGAGAGAGAGATGAAATTTCTGTTTGCCTGAGGTTTGTAGGTTTTTTTTTTTTCCAATAGCTGAGTAGGGATCACTAAGGATGGGAGGTGGTACATCGATCATCATTCCCTTTAGCAGCTGGGCAAAGTGTAAAGGATTGGGAGACCTGGGTTTACTGAAGAGAGGTCAAACCCATTTCTCCCAGTTGCTGGAACAGTGTTCTGACCACATAATACTGGTTGCTCTGGAACTTGGGGTCTTTCTTCTCTCTCGTAGAATGTGTGAAAACTTCTTAAAGAACACAGGAAAAAAAGCATTGGTAAACAGGAATAATTATTGTACCTTTCTTAATAAGGAACACATTTGTGTGATAATGTGTGGACAGAACACATGAGCAGATCCATAACCACCTAAATTCCATCAACTTCCTTCTTTAGATCTGTTCTAACTATAAAAGAACCAAAATACTTTACCTCTGAAGGTAATGTCAATGAAATTCTTAACAGTTACTGTCCAGAAGCCTAGGTATGGTCAAATTGGTTTAGTACCAATAAAAGGCAAGCTTATGGCTGCAAACCTTCCAGCTTAATCATAGTATTTCCTGCTGGAGATGAGTCCTAACTCTATGCTGCCAGAAGTGTCACGATTTTCTTTTTAAGTTTCTGGTTCAGATTTCTAAGCTCATCAAGAGTTTTTCAGACTTCTGAAGAACAAGTTTGGTAACAGCGCAGACTGCTCAGAAAAATCCAAAGAGTTTTAAAGCTTCTTGTATTCTACATTATATTTTACTCCTTGATTTTCCCCTTTAGCTAGACTCTTCAGAATTCTGAAATCAATGCTTTTGCCTTTACTCTTACTCACATTAAGTTAACACTATAAATTCACAATGCATAGAAATCAATTGACATATCAACTCCAAGTCAACTCCACTTCAGTTAAGGAACTTGGCCCAGGTCAGCATCTCCAATAAATTTCCTTCACCAAACAAGCACAAACACACTGTTCAGCTCAAATCCCAAAGCAGGCCATGTAAACAGATTGGCGTTGCTGCATTCCCTGGAGTTTAGAGAAATACGGCTCTTGCAGATCAGCAGTGACTTCCCAACATGACCGTGGTTACTGGAGGACAGCCTGCCACTCTGACATTTAAATCTAAAATCTAATGTGCTTAGGTCATAACATAATCACCTCCTCCTCCCTGGCTACTCCAGCTAAACCTCTCCCTTTTACTCATCTCATTAGTAACCAACTTTGTGTTTATAAAGCAATAGTAAACATAGTTATCCATTGTCAAGGCAGAAAAAAAATAATAAAAAAATACTTTCATCCATTTATCTTAAAAAGCAGATAAGGACATTTGAAACTGCTATAATAATTACCCCATGAGTAAAACTCCCCCTGAATTCTGTGGCACAAGGTGACTGCAGTCCAAGCAGTGAGCAGTCCAAGATCCCCTTTGTATAGCCAATGAAAGCAAAAGTTCTGAAAACCTTGATCTAGCTGCTTTTGCACAGGCCTTCTCAAGTCTGCACACAGAGCCCAACCAATTTCACTGCAACGCCTTGCTGCTATATAGCTCCTCCTGCTTTTCTTTGAAAGCTGCAGTCCACATCTGCAAAGTGACAAAGTCAGCTTCTACTCTTTCTCCAACTATTTGGCGTATTTTGAATTTTTGAGGATTAATTTCTTTAACATTCAGTGCTGATTGACTGCTAACCATACAAAATACTTCGGCCAATGAGTACAAGTCTGTTTGCAATTTTGAGGGTAACATTTAAGAGATTAGTCAGCTTAGTTTTAAAGGAAACTTGAAAGCAATATGCTTTATTATTCTTGGCCTAGGACATAGACATTGCCCAAATTTTGTTTATAACTGCAATGCACCTATTATGAGTATTTAAACAGATAATGAGTCTTAAATTCAATCAGCTGTGTCTGAATGGCTGGCCATAATCCAGGGTGCATTGTGTGCTCCTAAATCCAGGAGCTATTAGTGGAAGACGCTGTGGGGCTCTTGCCTTTCATCCACCAATGCTGAAGTGCAGCTTTATACCTGCCACTTGACAACTTGCATGGGAAGAAATCCAGTCTGTCCTAGCAACATAATCTGCATGACAAAGTGAGTCATACCAGCTCTCAAAGGATTTCTAAGAGACTCTTTAGCTACCTACATGAAGAACAATCATAGCATCATAGAATCACAGAATACTCAGGGTTGGAAAGGACCTTAAGATCATCTAGTTCCAACCCCCCTGCCACGGGCAGGGACACCTCACACTAAACCATGCAACCCAAGGCTCTGTCCAACTTGGCCTTGAACACGGCCAGGGATGGAGCATTCACAACCTCCATGGGCAACCCATTCCAGTGCCTCACCACCCTCACAGTAAAGAACTTCCTCTTCATATCCAATCTAAACTTCCCCTGTTTAAGTTTTAACCCATTACCGCTTGTCCTGTCACTACAGTCCCTGATGAATAGTCCATCCCTAGCATCCTTGTAGGCCCCCTTCAGATACTGGAAGGCTGCTATGAGGTCTCCACACAGCTTTCTCTTCTCCAGGCTGAACAGCCCCAACTTTCTCAGCCTGTCTTCATACAGGAGGTGCTCCAGTCCCCTGATTATCGTCGTGGCCCTCCTCTGGACTTGTTCCAACAGTTCCATGTCCTTTTGATGTTGAGGCCACCAGAACTGCACACAATACTCCAAGTGAGGTCTCACAAGAGCAGAGCAGAGGGGCAGGATCAACTCCTTTGACCTGCTGGTCACGCTCCTTTTGATGCAGCCCAGGATAAGGTTGGCTTTCTGGGCTGCGAGCGCTCTGCTCCTGTGAGACCTCACTTGAAGTATTGTGTGCAGTTCTGGTGGCCTCAACATCAAAAGGACATGGAACTGTTGGAACAAGTCCAGAGGAGGGCCACGAGGATGATCAGGGGACTGGAGCACCTCCCGTATGAAGATAGGCTGAGAAAGTTGGGGCTGTTCAGCCTGGAGAAGAGAAGGCTGTGTGGAGACCTCATAGCAGCCTTCCAGTATCTGAAGGGGGGCTACAAGGATGTTGGAGAGGGACTCTTTATTAGGGACTGTAGTGATAGGACAAGGGGTAATGGGTTAAGACTTAAACAGCAGAGATTCAGGCACCGCTTTGGCGGCAGTGGGGGAAGGCATCACCCTCCGCCATGGTATTCCAAGGAAGAGGAGCGGCGTCGCTCGCGGGGACCCGGGGCCGGGCACCCCACCGCCGTCCCACAGTCTGACATAGCCTGGGGGTGGACCCACCAGCCCCTCCTCCGCTAACGGGAAAGCGAAAGCGAAAGCGTGCGGCAGACGAGAAGTGTCTCGGCGGGGGACCGCGGGGGTTGTTGTGAAGGCCTGCTCTGAGCTGCGGGCTGCCGTGCCAGGAACCCGCTTCGCAGCGCGGCCGGCTGCCTCTGCTGGACCTTGCGGCTGCTGTAAGTTGTGTGAGCAACGGCTCCCGTCCTTCGCCCGGTGTGGGGAGGCCGTCTCCCTCCCTTCCTCCCCGCGCCTGGTGGTGTCCGCTCTCCCGAGGCAGCGAGCCTCAGGCTCTCGGAGGCCTTCGCCGCAGCCTCCCCACGCCGGAGGGAGTGGCCGTGACACGCGCCGTGGTGTCTGCCGGGGCGGATGAGGGGCTGCCGCGGGCTGCTGGGCTGTGAGAGCTTAAAGTGCGGCCGTGAGCCGCGTTTTCGGTCCCCCGGACCGCAAGACAAAGAGGAGTGGTACAGCCGAGACGGGTGTCTTAGCTGTCGACTGCGCTAACCTATGGAGAAGCCAGGTGAAGGTGTTTTGCAAGTTAGGCTACTTTCACTTTCCCAAAGTGAAACGGGTACGTGAGTCGGTAAATGTTCAAGGCCAGGTTGGACGGGACTTTGAGCAACCTGCTCTAGCGGAAGGTGTCCCTGCCCGTGGCAGGGGTTTGGAGCTGCATGAGCTCTAAGGTTCCTTCCAACCTAAACGATTCTGTAATTCTATGATTCTATAAACGTACATACGTGTTTCAGCACAAAAAAAAAAAAAAAAAAGTTGTGCAATGTGGAATTCCTCACATCTCTGCCTTTTATGCTACTGAAGGAAGAAGGCTTCAGATAGCCAACATAGATGACTTTTGCCTATAAAATGATAAAAATATTTACATTTAAAAATTCTTTTAGCTCAACACAGCTTCTGGTTATCCCTTTCTGGTATTCCATTATGCTGGGGGGGAAATAAAAAAAAGCCAATGTACACTATGATGTAATTTTTTTTCCTGTCCCCTCAGGTTTCAATGGATTTTACAAGTCCCCCACTATCTTTAAAAGATAATGGCTTTGTAAGTATTTCCTGATGTGTTGCCTGGAAAAAAAATCAGTATTTGACAATATTATCTTCGAATGAAGGTCTGTGCTAGCACCACAAGGACAGTGCTTATCTCACCTTCTTCCACTTCAGACATTTCTTGTTCTGCCTCCTGTGTCCATATGGAGAGTCCAGTTTCAAAGGGCCTGCATTAGAGATTCTGGTAGAATTTTCATGTCCTACCTTGCTTATCTACCTCTGTTTCTTAGGGGCATTTCCTTTTTCCTGATGCTTCACTTAATTCAGTTCCCTCAGTGTGGCAAGTAATTTCAGTGGAGCTTTCTCTGGGATTTCTTGCATTCTCTTTGGTTTTTTTTTTTCCTCTTCTTTAAGGCTGAAAACTGTTGCCTTAGACCATTTTTCAGTAAAAACCAGGCATCCTTACTTATCAGCTTCCAGATGTACATCCTTCTACTTTCCTGCACTTAACTCCTTGAGCAAAGGATTTTTTTTTTTTTTCCCAGTTTTAAGTTATACGCAGATGGGGATTTCCCTGTTGCTTAATAGGCATTTGAAATTGGACAAAGTAGTGGAAAAAATTACTTTATATTTTATTGTGTTTAGGAAATACCGAGCATCACCAAGAGAATTGACAAGATTATCTAATTTAGACCTTTTCCATGCCTAAATTTCATGGTTCACATTCAAGTTTTATGTAATCTTAAGTGAAAGGGAGGGATTGTTTCAACAGGTCTCTTTGGATTTTTTTTCTTTTCTGCAGAATATTGCAGCCATAGAAACAAAACAGAACAGAAAAGATTTTTTTCTCTTCTTGGTCTTTATCCAGTTCTAGTTTTCCTGTGCTTGTGAACTTCTGCCCTGAAGTACTTAAATTTGAAATGCTTCTTTTATCACCTTCCTTTTGCTTGGTGCTACCTTTTATTGTCCAGTCTCCCTGAGCTTGGAAGCATCCAGTTTTGAATTTTTTTTCTCATTAGGCCTGTCTGTTCTTTATATGTTCTCTTAGAAGAACTGGTGAGAAAGCATATGGATAGACATTTGTGGGTTTGAGGGGCTTAGTTCCCTGTGGAAGAACATAGAGGCAACTTGCTTATATTATTTATCAAAATATTATCCCATGAATATTTTCAGTTAGATACTTAGCAAATAATGATTACTCACCAGGATTTATTTTCTTAGATTTTTGTCCTATCCAGCCATTAAAATAGTTCAGTGATTTGGCCTAAGTGTCTGAATGCATTTTGTAAAAATGATGTGGTATATGTTATCCTCTGGCATGCAGATTATGGGAAGATTTAATTACAAAATATAATCAGTCTCTCAAAATGTTCAACTCACCTGCATAATGGGAGAAAAACAGCAAATAGGCACACAAGCAAAATACTTTGGGCTTTTATTAATGGACATACATTGGAAACTACCTTGGCAAAATGCCTCATCCAACAGCAGAGGCTTTTATTTATTTTCTTTAATTTTGAAATCTTATTTGAATTTTTTTGTGTATTTCCGTTATTGCCTGATGGAGGGGAAAACCAGTGTGTGCCTTTTCTTTTTTCTCCAGACTATGGCACCCACTGACCCTTTCGACTCATCAAAACATGAGATGGAAGGACTTGAAGAAGAACTGAAGAAATGGAAGGCAAGTTCTGTAAAGCACAGAGAATTGTGGAAATTAGCGGAAAGATACTTTGAAGTCCTTTAGTTCATCCTTCTAAAACCAAATCAAGTTTCCCTTGATTATGACATGTTTGTCTGCCTTGTTCTCTATTCTTCAATGGGACATGCTTATGTTGATCTCAGTGGTAGCTACACTTGTAAGTCTAAGAAAATATGTATCCAAAGTGCTATTTAAATATATACTTATATATGATATATAAAGGGCTTACTTAAGGTTTTGTTTGTTCCTGTAGAAAAAAGAAAAAATTAAAAATCTTTTTCTTTTTACTATCCAGAAAAGAGTTGAGGAAGCTGAAAAAGCAAAAGCTGACCTTCTTCTCTGTAAATCAAGTGCAATGGAAGAGTATGTTAAAGCAGAGGATGGACTGATAAAATTAAAGAATTTACAAGAAAAACAGCATAAGGAAGCTATTATGTCTAGGGACAACCATGAGGTATGGAGAAGTCTTGCTCATAGCTGTTTATATTTGGGGAGTTATAAAGGAGGTGTTGATTAGAGAAAATAAGAGTAATACTTCCTTTTCAGTTTAAATTGCTTTACCAGTTTGCAGATTGACTAGAATGTTCTACATGTAGTTTTCAGTGGCAGATGAAGAATCAATGCGATAAAATAAGTCTTATGGCAAGGTTGGAAGAGGTAAGGCAAAACTGAGACCTGTTTTGTATAGAAGATAAAGACTGACAAAACCAGCCTTCAAAGATGAGTTTCAGTTTTGTGTGGTGCAGGTAAAATTGAATGGGTTGATTCCATGTCTTTGTCAACTCCCAGAAGTCACAGTGCCCAGGGGATTAGCATTTCTTAAGTGACAGTGAGCTGGGCAAGAGCCAGAACCTGTCTGAAGAGGGTTCTTCAAGACTCATTGGTTCTAGAAATAATTGATTGGTTCATTGGCTCAATGTGCCATGTACAGTCTTTGGTACAGTAATAGGGTGAGTTTCCATGGGCTGTCAAAGAGGTGGTTTCAGTGAAGCTTGCTTTGCCCTGTAAATCACTGATGAAAAACTATGGCTTCAACATTACAAGTTATTATAATTAATAGGTTAAGAATATTCAGGTTGGCATGAGATTTTCTGAAAGTTGGTTTTGTTTCTCCAGTCATAAATGTTTGGATTTCAAACCCAGAAGAAGTCATTATCACCATCTGGTTTTTGTTTTACTTCAGCTGAAGGAAACTGGTCTAACTGTTTCAAGTGGTTATTTAATTTAAAGGAGCCACTTTCTGATTGTGGATAGCTAGAGCTGACTATATCTGCTGTGTTTCCTTCTCATTCTGTTGTGTTCCCTGTCCAGGAAATAGTGGATTTAGTTGTATGGGCTTTATGCCCATTTAGGACTGACCGGTGTGGAGGAAGTATGTACCAGATGAGGTAGAAGAGGTGTTCCCTTTCTCACTGAAGAAGTATAAAGAAGGGACAGTAGCAGCGTGTCAGAAACTGTCCTCAACAGCTAAGCTTTTCAGAAAAGGGAGTAATGCTTCCTCGGATTACAGATGGTACAAGAAAAAATATGTTTGTGTGTTGACATAGGCTCTGACCTTGCACATATAAGGAACTGACGTAACTATGGAAAGCGCTGTGCAATTTATGGTACACTGTATGTGCTTGGAAACATGAATGCCTCCTTTCAAAAACCCTCTTACTGTAATTTGCTTTGACCAAAACTGTTCCTTGGTGAGTGAATTTACCTTGCAGATAATAAAGCTATGCCAAAAATGTATTGTGCATGGCTGTCATGTAGAATAATGAAAAGTTAAAACAGTTTTTAATGTCTACAGATTTTGTTGAAATATAATTTTGTCTTTTGTGTGTTTAATTTTGCATTTAATACTTTCTGGGATTTAGAGAGAACTTTATGTACTAAACCAAGAAAATGCTGAGCTGAAGAGAGAGATTGAAAAGCTTGAAGAAGACCTTGCAGAATGTAGTTTAATGCTTTCACGGTATAGTCAGGTAAAGTTTGAAATACTTCACAATTTGTCTTTTGGAAGGGCACGTTTTTATTTTGTCAATTCTAGACCGTTGGGACCAGTTGTTTGTCATTTGAACCTCTAGTGATTTCAGTATACAGTATAGTTCGAAGTTTTATCTTATTTCACCTGGCAAGATAATGTGAAGTAGGCTAAGGATATGGAAACAAATACAAGTATGTGGGATACTGAAAATGTGAGAGGAATGAAGACAAGCAGATAATTATTCAATGGAAGACACTGGAATGAAAAATACATATAACATTAGTAATTTTCAGGTACTCTCAAGTTGTATTTCTTGGCCAAGAGGATGGAAGAAAGGGAATAAGTCCATTATATGGCAAATGTAGAATTAATTTTAGCCTATATTGAGCTTGACTCAATTACAGTCTCTCTCATGTTACTTCACATGAGAAATAATTCAATTTGCAGCCAGATAAATATTAGTGATACTAAATAAATTTAAATTCAGGATCCAAAGTGTCTTTTGATGAAACTGCTACAGATTCCAAGATATTCAGAAATTGAAATTTTGCTTGTGGAAATTTCAGCTTTTAAAAACCTGTTTTAATTCCGAATTGGAACAAAACCAAATATTGTGTAGAGTTTACTGTAAAATGAAAACTCTGATCATTTTTTGTTCATACAGAGATTGAAACTCCAGCCAAGTGTTACCTTGTTTGATGATAACAACATTACAATAACAGCTTTAGCTTTCTGAATTCCATTTCTAAGTTTAGTCAGTTAAGACCAGCCTCCTAGATTTCCTATGCAGTCATTGGACAGGGCAAGGCTGCTCTTCAAGGAGATTCAGTGTGAACATGGGCTTACACTCAGTGTTAGAATTATCTTTAGGAAGTGTGTCTCTTTTTCCAAGCTTAAGGTGCTAGTTTTGAAGATAGGTGGCAGGAATACTTTAATTGCTCTGGGTATTTTATCTTGACACAAACAGTATGTTTCTTCTATACAGGGTTTTGTTTTGAAATAGTTACGTAAAGGGGAAAAAAGAGTTATCTGAAACTCCCTCAAGTCTTTCAAAGCAGCCTTTCCTAAATAATATTTTCCTGAACAGTTTTAATCTAGCCTAGTTATGAAATACTTGGATATTCTTATCTGTTTTACTAAGATGGAAACATGCAAGGCTCTGAATTAGCAGTTCCCATTGCTATAGAGCAGTGATGCAATTAGGCAAAAATAAATTGCAACATGAGTGACTCTGATACTTGCATTTTTCGAATTTCAGATACCAAAAATATTCTGCTTCTGCAGGTGGAAATCCCTGTGGACTTCAATTGAATTTGTATTCTGTAAGGTCAGTTTTAAGCTCAAAGTTAGTAAAAGGGAAAAAAGAAATCCCACCTAATTGACAAAAATCTCAAGGACAGAGGAGGACAACTAGTCAGTTTAGTTAGAAGAGTAATACCTGTTTCATCAGCCATTACTTCAATCTGCTTGACTGTTAAACTTTAAAAATGAAGTATGTGTAGCATTTCAAGGGAAGACTACCATTCATTTTTCTGCTCTGAAGTAAATTACAGAAATTATTTTTTCCTATCTTCATTCTAAAATGATAGATTAATAAAGAGGTAGCAGAAATGAAAATGAAGTTCGCTCACATGGAAGACATGAAGGATAATTATCAACATATGAATACTCACTGTGTTTTCGGTGTAACTACAAAAATCCCATTCAGACTGGATGAAAACCAGGTGCTGCTTACTTTTGAAGACAAAGAAGGTATGATGCATATTTAAATATAAAATTAATGTCTCTGATGTATTTCATTGCCGAAGGGAAAATATTTCCATAAACATTTTGGAAAAAAAAAATCAACAACAGGCAAAGAAAGAATACACAGAAAACCACTCACTATTGTGATACCAATCAGTAGAAGAAAATTCTTGCAAGTACTCTGCATGGTTTTGTCGTATGCCCAGATTTCTGCTCTTAGCTAATACAAACAATACTTCGTGTTTGAAATTGGGAATATGTTTCTACCTCAGAGAGTATTGTCAAGAATGATTCAGAATGTTTTGACAGCAGAATTTGCTTTTTTTCTTTACTCTGGGCAGTACGTTACTCTGACAGCAGTTATGTTGGTTAAGTGAACACAGCAGATGATGGGTAGATCTGAGACATCAGAGGGATGGTGCAGTCTGTAACTTGCCTGCTTCCTGCTGAGATCCTTGTTGTTTGGGCAGCCTGCAGACACTCTGCCTGGGCCTGTTTTAGTGGTGCGTAATTCAGTTATGCATGCAAATATATTCCGGATACAAAAGCTAGGGTCCAATTCTTTTCTTACAGCTAAACTCTAACATTGCTAATCGGCATTCTTTGTACCTTGTAGCGATGTGGTTTTCATCCAAGGATATTTTAAATGAAATACGAAAAGTCTAGTATTAATATTTGTTATAGTGAGAGCATCTTTTGACAGCATAAAGATTTTACTATTCTATACCACTCTAAAGACAGTATAATATTTTACCTGATGCCTATAACCAGCGAGATTTAACAGAAATAGACAGTTCTGAAGACATGGATATTGGGATCTGGTTGCCTAAATGTTATTTATTTCTCTGTTATTGATGCAGAAAGAGATTTTGCTTAAGAGATGGGGGAATAGTCTTGGGTTTATTGTGATTAAACAAGGCTTTAAATATCTGAAAACTTGTGATTTTCCTTAGTTGCCCAGAGACTGACAGAAATTGGTAAGCATACTGTGAACCTGGACAATAAAACAGCAGACATGAGAGTGATGCCTTTTACACTTGAAATGGGAATCAAATTTAAGGTAATCAACTGAAATATGAAACTATAAAGATAAGAACTTGCAGTACTTAAAAAGCATTATGTTTATGGGTTTGGATGTTTTCAGTCACAAAGTGCACAAAAAAATATTTTTTTAGCTCCATGTCACTATTTCTGGAAAGAAGATTAATGTTTCAAAAGTACCTGAACTATCCATTCCTGAAGACTGGATGAGAGACAAATTAGAGCTGAATTTCTACAAGTCTGAACAGGGAGGAGGAGAAGTTGAAAATGTGAACTATGACAAGCAGTCTAGAACAGCTGTTATTACGTTCCTCAGACCTGGAGGTATAGTACGTAATATATTGTTGGCCAGATGTGGAGGCCATACTGTCCATTCTGCATTACATTCTATTCTGTATTATATTCTGTGTTAACTTAACCACTGAATGTAGCAAATTATTCCCATGGAGAGTTAAGCAGATCAGGAAAAACATGTGGGTTCACTCACACATCTGTAAAAGCAGTGTTTTATCACTCAAGAAAGACATTGAGGTGCTGGAGCAGGGCCAGAGAAGAAGGACAAAGCTGGTGAAGGGTCTGGAGCACAAGTCGTAAGAGGAATGGCTGAGAGGACTGGGGTTGTTTAGTTTGGAGAAGAGGAGGTTCAGGGGGGACCTTATCGCTCTCTACAACTACCTGAAAGGAGGATGGAGTGAGGAGGTGGCTGATCTCTTCTCCCAAGTAATGAGTGATAAGGCAAGAGATAATGGCCTCAAGCTGTGCAAGGGAAGGTTTAGGTTGGATATTAGGAAAAATTTCTTCACTGAAAGGCTTCCCAGGGAAGTGGTGCAATCACCCTCCCTGGAAGTGTTCAAACCCCCATATAGATGGGGCCCTTAGTGACATGGTTAAGTAGTGGACTTGGCAGTCTTGGGGTAAGTGTTGCACTTGATAATCTTAAAGGCCTTTTCCAACCTAGTTGATTCTAAGATTCTATGACCTGATACATAGTTTGTGAGCTTTATTTCTTTCTTAACTTTGTCAAACCTCTCTTTTTTCCTTGCATTGCTAGGCACATTGCAAAAGAGAAAATCATGAAAATGTGTTTGATTTTAGCTCTTGTTTCATGACAATGAAGTTACACAGGCATTCAGATTGCCCAACTATATTAAATTCTTTGACGATCAGTGGAGCCACATCCATTTAGAACAGCTGCTTTAGATTTTGTGGGTATTTAATGATTTTGCTTTTTTGGAAATGCCAAGTAAACTTTTTGCAAAATGCATATGAAGAATCTGCAAGTGTGCTATGATATATTAGTTTCTAAATCCATATAAGAAAGATTAGTCTGTTCTTTGATACTCTTATAAAATGCATTTTAGATTATATTACTCTTTCTTCTCTTTTTATGATTCTTCATTACAGCAACTAACAGCTTTGTGAGATGTACCGAATATCCTTTTGTTGTAAATGGAACATGCTATAGGCTTCCTGTTTCCCCAGACACCAGTGTAAAATTGGAAAACTTTCAGGTAAAAGAATTGAGTCCTAAATAGAACAGATGCATGGGAAATGCAAGATATAAGCAGAATTTTCAGTTCTGAGGACTGCAGAAGCTTTTGTGTCATGCACTTTGGGAAACTTAGTAGCAAGTATGAGTCTGCAATATGATACTCTGGTTATAATCTTATGTTTTGCAGTGTGAAAGCTATAATTTTTTCCTTGATCAAATTGTATTACTTACCATAATGTTTGTGCTAGACAGGAGGCAGATACTGAATTATTTGTGAAGTAGGTTAATAGTAGACACAACCATGTTTTTCCAGTCACAAAGCACTGTCAAGTTCATTCCTAATGAGAATGCCTTGATGATAGTCTCAGCAGATACCCTTCTTGTTCTAGGAAGCATTTGCTCATTCATTTTTGTTTCATTCATTCATTCATTCATTCATTCATTGTAATCAAATCGGTATTTTGTATGTAATCAGGCATTTACAATTAAAGCATTGACTAGGGTGTGCACATTTAGGAGATGCAACAGCATTCTTTGCAGGTGTATATCATGTATTGGCATGGATTTTTATGGAGCAATGCTGTTTAGAGTCACCTTCAAGTCTAGAGATCTTCAAATCCAGTGTGTGCATGCACTAAGGAGTATAGGACACACCAGTTAAGGAGGAAGGTGCATTGCCTATTGAACTCAGCAGCATACCAGAGAGTCCTCCTGCTGTTTTAAGTGACAGAAATATAACCCACTATTCAAAGTCTTAAAATGTAATAAAAAATCCTAGCCATACCTGATCACAGGTACATTTTTTTTTTCCAGTATCTCTCAGCTCCTTTCGATGTACATGCAACAGCTGATGTGTAATACATGTTTGTTTTTCTTTCCTCAATAGCTCTATTGTGGGATTTCTAAGAAGACCATTCTGTTGGAAGGAATTAAAGAGATGGAAGATGATGAGGAAAGTGTGCAGGACATGATTAAAATCCATTTTCAAAAGCCTAGTAATAATGGTGGGGAAATAGAGAAAATCAAGTATGCATCAAAAGGAGTAACATGGGTTTGTTTTGAGGAGGATACTTAAAATGCCATATAGGAAAATGTAATTGAACTCAGGAAGTTCTGTTGTTTTGTTTCATCAGAGGCATAGGAAATTATGCAGATATTGTGCTTTAATGTTCTGATATGTATACTTGAAAAAAAGGAGCTACCTGCTCTCCTGATTTGTGTAACAGCACAGACTTGGCATAGAAATTCAGTAAAACTCGCTGCTTTGTGTTCTAGAGTTTCCTGATCAAAGTAACAGAAAAAGCCTTTACAGCACTTGAAACTTGTGCTGTAAATTTGCAGATTTTGTATTTGCAAATTTTGGATAGTTCCCATACTCCAAAGTGGAATAAATCTATTTATTCTTACATTTTGATTATAAAAGCCATATGTAATCCTAATCAAACGCTTGTTCACAGAACTTCTTTTCTGAAGTGCCATAGCTTCAGATAGTAGCTGTAACAGGACTCCAGTCCTGCTTAGGTTGCTGTATGCCATCATAACTCAAATACCTGAAAACAGTTACCTTGTAATTACATAAAATGTCCATTGCCAAATGAGTGATAAAATTAAACTAGAAAAAGGGAAATGGAGAGTGTAAAATAATCACAGATTCACTCAAGAAATTGCACCTTATAAGAAATGCTGTAGCAGTAATACTGCTTTTAGCTTCTGAAACACTGTTACTTCTCCTAGCATCTGATGCAAATTGTGCTGAGCTTCTGTAAGTTAATAGCCTGGTTTATTGTTTGTTTTTAACATTTGTTTCTGCAATTAAATCTTTCCTTATTTTTAGTCATGGTTTTGCTTACTTTAGAGTTAAAAATTGAGATGATTCTTTATCAAAACCAGATTGCTTTGCAAAAACGCTGTGGAAGCAGTGAACACTGTGTCTGCGGTATGTGTTTTGGTGTGGGCAGCTGGCCAGGCCACTGGCGCAGGCGGGTGTTGAGGGAGGTCAGATGGAAAAAGGCACATAGAGTTTAGGGCAAATTAATTTTTCAGTGCATAAAGCTCCTCTTTTTGTTTCCACTTCTTCCTTTCAGTTCTCATTCTGAAAGATCTTTGAAATAAATGGAAGTGCAAAGTCACAGAAAGATTTCTTTTCCAAAGAGGAATGTTTTTCTTTTAATGCTGTTTCCATTTTTATTTGCTACCCTTGGCGGCTGAAACGGTTTGGCAACAATAATCTTAACTTCAAAGTAGCCTGGGTCTAACATTGAAAATATCTTATTTTCCAAGTATTTGACATTTTAGTGTGCAGGAAAAGCACAATGCACGGAAGTAGTGCACAAAGAGCACTACAAACACAGCTTAGGTATCATTATTCTAGAGAAATTATTAGTAGGCAATAAATACGTTGAATATGGGAAACTCCAAGGCTACTAGCACCACAGCCAATTTTGAGTTTACTGTTGGGCGAGATACATGTGGCTGTAGCACCTCTTACTGTTTAGTGCATGCAAAATCATGGATTGATTATCTGACATTTATGAAATAATAATAAAAATGGTAGTAGTACTGAAGTATTTGTGGAGATTGCATACATGTCGTATCATACATGACATGCAGCATGTCACAGCCTTAAAAATGTTGGTAAGTTCAGATGACTTAAAAAGAAAAGGAAGGAGGGGAAACTGATGAAAGTAAAAAATGTCATGCATTTTAACTGTACCTCACTGATAAATGTTGAGTAATCCTTAAAAAAGGAAGAAGTTTAAAATCCTCATAAGGTATCACATTGTGGGGGAGTAGTGAGAAGCTACATGTTTTAAGTGCATAAAATCAAGATGAGATTTTAAGTAACATTTTAAGACAATCAGGCTTTGTAAAGGTGTTTTCTCTCTGATGAATTGGTTGTACTGTTTAAATTTCAAAGCACTGGTGGTGCCACAAAAAGGCTGGTTTTAATTATGAGACAAAAGAGTACAGAATTTAGGTGATGTTTCTAGAAATGGCGATATCCTTTCTTCTACCTACTTGGAATGAATTAACCTTTGACTCGAAGTTTGAATAAGAACTGTGACTTTTTTATACCCGTACTACATACAAACACTTGATATTTTCATAGCTGCAGCTTCCACCATGAGCCAGACCTGCGTGTGGCTCGCGTCAGCCGGTCAGCCTTGGTGTGGGGCTGTTTGGATGCCGCGGTGAGCGTACTGCTCCAGGTGTACAAGGGCTTTGTGTCGCCGTGCCTGTGTGCCTACCCGTGCCTCGCCGTGAGGGGGCACCTAGCTTATGAGCCTTCCGTGGGGGGACATAGCACGAAGCATGGAGGCACTGCGATAAGAACCAGCAGGAGCAGATACGCAGACCGGCCAGATTGCGCTGCCTTGCGAGGCAGCGTCGCTGGATACCGGAGCTTCCAGCCGCCAATGGTGAGAATCGGGGCACCGCTCCTTCACGGGCTTTCCAGCAGCGGGCGGGAGGCGGCGCGGGGGACGCCCTTCCGCCGCGGGGCTCCGGAACGCGGGGCGCACAGTTTCTCTTTCGATTTCTCTGCTAGACCGTAGCAGGCCGAGAGCCCGGTGCCCGGGAGGCGTCGGGACGGGCGGTGCTCAGGAGGCAGCCGCTCTCCGGCGCCCCGGACATCAGCGGAAGCCCCGGCTCGGCAGAGGGACAACCATGGCAAGTGTGGGGATTGGCGGCGGGAGGGGGCGCTAGCAGGCCGCTAGGGAAACGTCATCGTCCCGGCGGGGGCCGGGGCCGCGGGAGGCAATGTACCTCCGGGAGGAAGGGTCAGGTCGCTCCGGGAGGCTTCGGGGAAGGGCAGTGAGGGGAGCGCGGGCCTTCTCGCTGGCCCGCTCCGGTCCCCACGACCCTCCGCACAGCTTGGACCCGCCAGCCAGGGTGCAGAGAGCAGCCTTCTCCTTCTCCGCTTGTTAAAAGCCTCAGAGGGTTAAAAGTAATGGCAACATGGGGGAGAGGAGTGAACTGCCTGTCCCTCGCTCAGTTCCCGCACAGGGAGAAATGTCTTATCTGCCATGGCCTGGTGCCCTGACCCTCAAGTTATTAAATGGTAGCATCAGGTCCGATTTCCCTGTCAGTAGTATTAGTATTTATGTTTTTTAATAACAGTGAGAACCTGTGAGGTCTATAGGTAAGTCTTCATATGATCTCTTGTCAGTGTTGATACGTGTAGCAGATATGCGAAGAAACAGCAAATCATAGAATCACAGAATGGTTTGGGTTGGAAAGGACGTAAAGCTCATTCAGTTCCAAACCCCGTGCCACAGGCAGGGACACCTTCCACTAGACCAGGTTGCTCAAAGCCCCATCTGACCTGGCCTTGAACACTGCCAGGGATGGGGCAGCCACAGCTTCTCTGGGCAGCCTCTGCCTGCACCTCACTACCCTCACAGGGAAGAACTGGCCATGCACAAGGCACTGTGGGCACCAGTGACCGGCACTGCAGGGCTCCTGTGTCCCTGAGGCACCCCCCGCAGCTGTGCAGTTTTATCTAGCAACAGCCACTGCAAACAGACTTGTCTTGGAAGTGATTCAGCACAAACAAACTGTGTGTTCATGTGGATTTTTTTTTTTCTAACCCCAATAGTAGGCATGAGCGCTGCTCCAAAATACCAGCTGGCAAGGTGCAAGATGCTGTCTGGCAGCTGAGTGCTCCCGCTCATGCTTAGGCTGCATCGGCTGTGTGAAGCGTGAGAAAATCCTGCCTATAGCTCCATCAATCTTGGGAGCACCATGTTTATATTCTCTTCATGTTGTCTCATTAGTGCAGAAACTTGCTTTCACACGAACATTACCACCAAAATAATTGCCTAATATAATTAAAGCTTCTGGCTCTTTAAGTTTGATGTCGACAAAAAAAGGCTCCATGTCTTTATGAATTAAAAGCTCCCCTGATTGCGCAGTCTCATTGAGTCTGTCTCCTCAGAAACATTGTGGTGGTGGTCCACAAGGCTTTTGACGCATGTCAATGGAGCATTTGCCCCTGGCAGCGCGTTCTGCAGGCTTTGTAGTTGCTGTGCTGGCTCTAATATTTTATGCAGCCCAGGGTCCAGAAGCAGCTTTGTAAGAGAAGTCTAAAGAATTTAGCAGGAGTGGCTGACCATGACTACAGTAACTTTGAAGTTATTGACGGTTCATTCCTGTGAATGCTGCCATGCAGATATACTAAATTATTTTCTTTCTTCCAAAAAGTCAATGAACTGTTACAAAATTTACTCAGTGTTCCACTATTTACAGTAATTGTGCCATGATATTCCCAATGAAGTATTACTGTTTGTGTAATGAGAATGGAAAGAAAATACGCTTTTCTTAACAAGACATGAATGCAAATCCTATTCAGGATGGGTTTCATGTTTGCAGCATTAGGAGGTTTGGCTCTGATGAAAATCATGTGGGATGTTAGTTGTTTTATGCACTGCGAGTCTCAGATGATTGGGATTATGTTCTTTCAATTTAACAATGTTATCCATTTAATAAGTGGAGAGAGATGAGTCAGAACACAACCCTAGATCCGAGCTCTCATGAATTTAACAAGTAAGTACAGTCTGAATCTGACCCTTCCACTCTGAAAGACAATCCTTACTGAACAGTAAGTGCAGTTAAAATTTTTCATTCCCTTCAGATTTTGAATAGTAGAATCAAGAAGAAAATACCTCATCAGTGTGACACTGGACCTTTCATTTGAAAAGCTGTTAAATTTAGTTCGAATTTTTACTGCTTTAAGAAGATACTGAAGGTGTAAATTACACTTAAGAGTCAGGCCACTTTGTACTGTGCAGTACTGTAAAGGTGCCTAAGGGAGGCTGGTATCCACTGAAATCTGATTCATCCGTCTTCTAAATTGCCCAGTAAATGAACAGGTTGCCTATGCAAAGCGAAGGGGAGTCCCTTCAGCAATGGGTGTGAATCTGGGTAACCTCTGTGGGAGGTCACCAGGACTCCTTGCATTTATGCTGTGCTGTGTCTCTTGTGTGCAGGCGACAGGACAAACTGCTAAATCAGCAAGGACAGTTGTCATTGCTGGTGTTCCAGATGGCCTTCTGCACAATGATGTCATGGCCGACATACTGACAATTCATTTCCAAATGTCGAAAAACAACGGTGGAGATGTGGAGGACGTAATGTATCCCACAGACAAAAAAGGAGTTGCATATGTAACTTTTGAAGATCAAAAAGGTAGTTAGATGAATGTACTATAGAAAATACAGATGCTCCCTAAAGAATTAGCCCTAGAATGTTAATCCTAAACGAAATTAGTTTAAATTGTTTGCTGGTACTAGGATTTTATAGAACTGAGAGACTAACATCTCTCGTTTAGTCAGCCAAAGTTTTAGGATTATATTTCTCTTCTTTGGAGTCATGGCTGTCCTAGTTTTGGCTCAGATAGAGTTAATTCTTTCTCTCTTTTTTCTTTTTTCTTTTTTTTTTTTTTCCCTCTAAACGGGCTTCCTGCAAAGTGTTTGTTATGTTTGCTTTTAGGAATAAATTTATACCGTACATAAGAGATAGGATTTTTGTCATCAGGTATTTGAGAATAAATCTCTGCCAATTAATGTTCTAAGAAGTCAGGCTTCTGCCTCTCTCTCTGAACAATTTTGACTAATCATAAAGTATGAGGCAAGAATATTGAATTGCCTGTGTGTACGTTTGCAACATTGTGAGGGAAAGCATCAAGAGAAAAATACCCATGAAGTGTTCTGCCATCAGACCTGCATTAACACGTTATCTTACTGCATGAATCTGGCTTTCTCTTCAGTTGTAGAGAATGTTCTAAAAAAGGATGAACATCGACTAGAGGACAAGAGGTTCTCCAGACACTACCCGCTGAAAGTAACCCGCTTCACTGAAAATGTAAGCTCTTTCATAATTTATCTAGTTGTACTTCCATTGCTATCTTAACCATTACTTAACTTCTCCAATTGAAAATTCTAGGTCTTCAGCTCTGTCACATGTGTCCTCGATATGTCTGTTTTCAAAGAACAATTCATTTTAGAAGATCTGATACAAGAAATGAAAAAGAGCACAGATTTGAGCTTTGGTCCTTTGCAATCCAATGGGCATATTTCTGTTCAAGGGTCATTTCCAGCTATCAGATTGCTAAGAGACTTTCTCTTATTAAAAGCAAAATCCATTTCAGAGAAGGACAAAAGAGAAAAAGATATGTCGCACCAGAGACCAAGAAGGAGGCAACAGCAGCACGGACTTACCACGGAGATGAGTAATTTTGTTCATGGTGCGGAAAAACAGGTGGTTGTTCTTGACACAGATATATATCACTACATGAAGTCCTTTTTTCCCAGGACATTCATAGTAAATGATGACACTGTGATTTTTGACATCACTGATGGTGATGTAACTACACTATATATTGAGAATGCTGGAAGTAGGTCTGATGCTGGACAGGCGTTACAAGTCAAAGAGAAAATTGAAAATTGGTCTATAAAACTCCATAAAACTCTACGTAAGGAGAGAATTGACTTCAAGGAACACACCAGAGATGAAAAGCAGAGATACAGGAGGGTGTGTGAAAGCGTGAAACCCCATTACTCTCGTGTTTTGATCATCTTTTATGATACTCACATTGATGTTATAGGAAATCCTTCTGAGGTTTTTGAGTTTACGAAGAAAGTGAGCAATAAGATTCAGAGCCTGTTTCACAGCAGGTAGAAAGTTAGTGTTTATGTTACTTACATGTTGTACAGACTGTACCTGTGCACGTCTGTGTCACTGCAGATCTATCACATTGCTCCCACTCACAGGTTGAGCAGTCTGCATCTGAGGGTGAGCAAGCCCGTTCCTCCCAATTAAGTTTGGAACAGGAAGTAAATTATCTCTGTATCTCTTGTGAGCTTAAGAGACTGAAGAATTTAGGCCTCTTCTGTCCAGATACAGCTCCTTTTTCCTTTGTTAGGTGTGTTCTGGGTGTATACACATTCATTCTCTTGGCATCAGAGAGCATAGGATGAGAAAAGACAAATTTTTTTAGGAGTTCTCATTAGCATAAGAAGTCTGACTGACAAAGCTGGGTAAGCCAACCTGATACAGAATACTGCACTGAAGCTGAGTTACGTTTCTCTGCAGAGGGAGATGACCGGTGAAAACAGGAGTGGTGGCCTTTTCTATTGCCTTTATCTGCAAAAGGAAGTTCTTGTCACTGGAGTGCAAGAAGAAGATACAGCTTTGACGCTTGAGGGGGTGAAATGCTTATTAAATATGCAGGCTTGTCATGTCTTGAGAAAGACCTTAGAAAATGGTATTGGAAGTTCCTGACAGTAAAAAATAAGTACGTTTATTTTCATAAGAGCAATGTACTTGAAGTAAGAGAAGTACTGTGTACCTGTTGCCCCTCATCTTTTCCGTGTGGCTCCTTGTTGAAAGGGAGTCTGTCTTCTTTGTAGCCACCCTTTACTGGAACATGGTGATAAGGTCTCCCTTGAGCGTTCTGTTCTCTTTTTCTGATTCACAGCATTAGTACTTCCTATTCACTACAATAAATGTTTAGGGCTGGACTGGTAAAACAGTGGCATTGGTGTTAGTTTGAATCCTGACTGATAACTACTGGCTGAGTGTCACTTTTTGAGTCAAGTTTGGCAACATAACAGTTTTCAGCATGGGCATAGGTGTCATTTAGGTCTTGTTGCCTAGCAAGCAAGTCATTTTTACTGAGCGATTTTCAGTCAGAATCTTAGTGTCTTAAAATCTTGAAAACATAACAGATTAATACAATTTTATTGCTGAATCCTGGTTTAGCTGCAACAGCTCCTCTTCAGATCCACTTGTCAAGTACCCCTTTGCCACTGCGTCCTTGGCAGCGCTCGGCTGCTGAGTGCTGGGGTCTTTCTCTTGCACCCACCAGCCAGCATTGACTCATTGTTTCCAAGTGCTCTCCCGTCTGGCGTCTCTGGTCTCATACCGAGGATGTAATTTCTTTAGACAAAAAGAGCTTTGCATTGGTGGTTTGGGTTTTTTTTGTTGTGGTAGTCTTGTTTTGTTTTTGATTTCTATGGAGTGCCTAGTAAATAGGGACTGGATCCAGGGTGAATTAGCAAATAGTAGCTATTGTCATGCTCCAGGCTTTCTGGGGCTACTTTTACGTGTCATATATGCAGCGGCATCGGCCACAAACACCCCAACTTTGTCACCTTTGATGGTTCCTTGTAGCTATGCAAGGATAAGGCAGGATAGGGTCTTTACTAGTGATAGTAGAAAGGCTGTGGCATGTATGGCCAGTGACTGAGTTATTCTAAGATTTAACCCCACAGAGGAACCTGCTTTCTGTAACAGAAAAAAAGCTGTGATCTACCAAGATAAACAAATATTTGCAGTAAAAATATAAACAGCATTTTAGCAGAATGACTTCATAAATAAAGCATGTATTCGTTCCTTCCTTCACAATGTAGATACCATGGAAAACAATAGAAGTTTAGCAAAAAAAAAAAAAAAGTCCGATTTTGTCATTACCATGAATACTTAAACAAATACAACAAAACAAATCAGTAGTAGGTCTGGTAAGAGACTTGGCCAGCTCTCATTCTCCTGGTTATTTTTATGGCAAGCAAAGCATTGCTGTATCTATTAAACTCCACTTGGCATTTTGTATTTGTGTATGTTGAAAAATAGCCGTGAAACCATATCAAATGTTATTCCTAGATCTAAGCCATTGTATTCTCAGCATCGGGTTTGCCTTTTAATTTGAAGAGAGAATTTTGCTCATGGGACCTCAACAAAGTATTTGTCCTTATTGCTGCGCCAATGCTCGCTGCCCTTTGCCAGAAGAGGCTACACAACAGTTTATGTTGTAAAAATACAAAGCCTAATTTTGACTTAAGACACAAGTCCTACTGACACAGCCTAAAAAATAAAGAATAATTTGAAAAAGTCACAAATAGCAGCAGAACCTGAGCCCAGTTCCTGGCAACACCCTGCTATGGTTAGTGGGGTAAACACCATTTTCTGTCACCTGAAAAGCTGAGGCTTTGAGAGAAAATTTGACATCCCTTAGCAGCAAAATACACAATTTGGAGGCAAAAGCAATCTCCCAGATTGACCGGAGGGGATGGGGGAGGTGGATGAAGGAGGAATGATTGACTGGAGTCCTTTCACCATCACTGACACAAAGCACAGGGAGGACAAAGCCACCTTTACTCTCCATTGTACCTGTGCATATAATTCTGCAATGTAAAAGATTATTCAATTCCTGCAGGAAGGAGGTTGTTCCATCAGGAAAAAAATCCCTTCCTGCAGGTTTAATTGTTGTCATCAGAACTGCCTCCGCCACCTTTGAGTTGCATTGAAACTTTCTCTGTGCATCTGTTAAAAAAGCAGACTACAAAAGGCCTGTCACATCTCCTGAAAGATTGCAATGCCCTCATGACATTTTCTTAAGGAAGAAGCACTTGCTGCTTTTGGGAGCCATGTGTCTTATTTTAAAAAGAAAAACACAAAACCATGTGTAGGAAAACCAAACAGCATTACTAGCAAATAGCTCATTGTTTAAGACAACTTTTAGGCTTAAATCTTCATCTGGTCACACTGGAGATTCAGATGCATAAACTTCAGATGAAAACAGACAATAGTCATCAGCCATCAGGGTGATGGGGTCATCAACCACAGGGTGAGAGTACCTGCAGCCAGCTGGGGTCAGATGGGGACATGCTCCCACCAGGAGAGAGGAGATGAATTTAGCAGGCTGTGTATCCGGAGGAGCAGAGGCTCTCACTTGGCTTCGGTTTGGCTCTCAGGGGCCTCCCATAAACAAACACACACAGTCCTGTTGTGTTGCACATCTTGTGCAAGAGAAATGCAGCTGTAGAGCAGGGCCAAGTGAGTGCTGGGGAAATTCTTTCTCTGTTGCTCAACATTTCTGTGGTGACTTCTTCCCTTGCATTTAGCTTGCATTTAAACAGCTGGTGGCTGTTTATGGGATATGTGGCTTCTATCCAATTTAATTAAAAATAACTCATTTATTGTCTTTTGGGCTTCTACCCCTTAATCACCTGCAGTTCCTGATGAAAAGACCTTTTCCATCCCTCTCTTTTAAACTAAGAGCATAGTAATATCACACGTTACCTTTTTCACCTACCATTAGAGGATGGGAGTCTTCCCTGGTTTCTGCAGCAGGCTGCCCACACAACTTGGCTAAGAGAATAACAAAAATACTCATTTTAATGATGATTTAAACAAATAAACTCAACAAAAAAGAACAAAAACCAAAACAAAACCACCAAAAAACCAAAAACAAACAAAACAAAAAAAACCCACACAAGGAAAAAAAAAGTCAAAACTGCACAGCCATCCAGAATCAACAGCAGCTGATCTGGTTGTACTTACTTTTTCCTTAGCTACGGAGGATTGCAGAACATCTGCTGGAAAGCAAGTCCTTTTTCTGCTTCAGCTAACACAGCTTTCCTTTGTGTCCTGACACCCATTAATGACCTTTAAAGAAACCTCCTAAAAGTAACTTAGTTAAGAAGAAGCACTACTTCTAATGGCAGTAGCCACTGCTGCTGGAGCATTGCATTAAAGCCATTTCTCAGGTGGATTTCACCTCTTGTTACTACTGCCACGTTTGTAAAAGGAATAGTATGGATCAGGACCTGCTACACAGAGTACTTTACCAAAAAAAAGTTGTATAAAATACTGGAAAAAACAAAGCTCTAGTATCTTTGTACAGATGAAATAACTTCATACTCTGTAAATTCCTGACACTGTGAAGGAGGAAGCACATTGCATGCTGAGCATTGCACGTACAGATGGCAGTGCTGTCACTTGGACTGCATCATGCAGAGGAAGGGTGGATTTTCTCCAAGGCAGAAGCTATGGTTGACAGTCACAACTCATCACTGATCCAGATACAAGGAGCTGGCTGTGTATAGTGAGTATGGATCTTCATACCCTAGTCCCTAGCTGTGATCCTGGAACAGCTTCATATTTCCTGCAAACTCAAGGGTACCAGAATATGGAGATGGTCCATATCGGGTCAGGCCTTAACTAACAGGTACTGATGTGATCCGCTTCTCCAGCTGGACACAAGGAGATGAACAAGGGACATCTGCCTCAGTGTGTTCCACCGCGTGGCCTTCGTCCCGTGCAACTTCTCTTGCCATAAACACGGGAAGCACAAGAGGGAGCCAGATGCTTTGGAGCCGAAATCCCAAAGTTCCCGCTGGGGTCCTGCCCAGGGGCACCCGGTGAATGAGATGCCAGAAGCAGGTGCTGCTCTGTCCCTTAGCTGGTAGAAGCAGAGCTCAGGTCTGTTTGCCTGGAGCAGAATCTGGGAGAGATCCCTTCCAGTCTTTCATTGCTCACACTTGCATCACTTTCTTTCAAGCTTATACAAAAACGGGTAAGGAAATCGAGTACTTACCAATTTCACACTGAAATCACAGACGAGTAAATTGACCAGAAGCCCGAGCACTGCTGTAGTTAATCCCTTGTTAAACATCATTGCTTCAGCATGTAGGGCCTTGAACCAGACAAGCACAATGTGGCACCATGCAGGCAGACCACCTTGGTGCCCATGTGAGCTGTGGGGAATGACCACCCTGTTACCGCTATCCTGAGACAGAAGGGAGTTACCTGAAGGAAAAAGCAGATGAAAGCCAGCTGTTCTGCTCACTGGGGGTGATGTTTCCAGCTAATCCCCATCCCTCAGAGGTAAGGACCTGGATCCCAGTTTACCTGTACTGTTCTTGGTCTCCAGATCTCCTCCAAGTGCAAAGACTTTGGAGCAGGAACACCACCAACCCTCCACCACCACTGCACTGGGCAATTTAACTCTTCCCACATGTGAGAATAACCCATCCCATCTCCTCTTGGCATGACTGGAACTTAAGTCAGTGGGCAGTGCTGGTATACAGCCATGGGTTTGATTTTCAGTTAAGACATCCTTAACAAAGATTTTTGAAAATCTTCACTTCCATTTTGGCATGGGTTGTGACAAATTTTTACTAGTTTTATAATAAAAGCAACATCTTGCCTTGGTGTTGCATATAGATGTGCTCTGCCTTGCCTGCACTCAGGGCCTTTGCAGAAACTCACCATTTTTACCATCGTCTGCGTGCTTCTATGTATTAGCAGAGAGCTTTTGTGCAGATACAGCCAGTTCTTAACTGGAAAGTTTTAATGCACACAGTAAACACCACTAAGAGCGCTTTTTTCCGCTCTAAGTTATATGAACACTTCCCCCATGAGTTAAGGGATTTGGCATTTCTCTCAGGCATACTTTACATTTTCCAAACTTTCTGAGTAACACATTGAGAGACTTAAGCATCTGCACTGCCAAATCAAATGAGAGAAGAAACAGTTTTGCAGGCTCATTAATGCCTAACACTGACAGGCCTGGAGGGGCTGCGATTTTATTTACATAGGGTAGAGACAGACCTTTAGGGAAGTGCAGTGTTATTTACATAGAGAAGATATGTTCTTTCTGAGGTAGGGGTCTCATTTGGATACAAAAGGGACAGGAATGGGAAGCACAGTCTTACACAGATATGGTTTTACCTGTGCTTCCGAAACCACACTTAAAAGCACAGTCATAAATGCTGCTTTTAGTAGCAGCTGGAGTGTCTCTCCCACACGTGAAACTGTTAAGAGTTCAGCTACATCAGCTATCCCACTGCTAGCAGAGCCCCTGAGAGCAAACAAGGGTGAATCAGCTACAAAGAAAAAAAAAAGAGAACTTGAAGATGGGAAGATAAAGAAAACCCACAGAATAACAGCACTTATAACAACTACAGTTATCAACCCCCACCCCCTCCAAACTCCCCTGAAGTCTAAACCACAATAACTGCATTTATCTAGTTGTAGGCTTGATGCTATTTGCAGAGCTATTACCCTGCTCCCCCACTGCTGCTCCTCAGTGTGCCTCACAAACATGCCCTGAGGTTGCCCCACCACATTACAGCCTTCCCACACCACCCACCTCCTCCCATTCTCTCTCCTCAGCCTATGAAGTATTGTCTTCACCACCCCAGAGTCATCCTCTCAGCCTCCACAAGAGCTGATGATTAATTGAAGCCAGCTGCTTGGCTTTCTCCCCTTCTTCCCACACCACTTTGCATTCCTGTTAAAGCACATGCACTGCCCCAGCAGTGTATTTGGCTTTCTAGAGTGTGTAGCAGTGATGCTGCTGCACAAACAGAGCCAACTTTCACACTAACCCTTTTCTTTGTGAGCTGTAGCTGTTTCAGTATCAGAGATTTGCAAATGCCAAACTCAGTGTGCAATGTCATTGGCCTCAGAAGGTATTTGAAGTCTTGCTGGTTTAGGGCCTGTGTTATGTTTTTAGCTTTTTGTGTTATATTCTCAGTTTTCTAATATGGGTAACCCTGAAGAGCCTCTAAACTTACAGTGCTGCCATAGGAATCACATATTGAATACCTAATCATAGAATCATGGAATCATAGAATCATAGAATAGTTAGGGTTGGAAAGGACCTTAAGATCATCTAGTTCCAACCCCCCTGCCATGGGCAGGGACACCCCACACTAAACCATGCCACCCAAGGCCTCATCCAACCTGGCCTTGAACACCACCAAGGATGGAGCATTCACAACTTCCCTGGGCAACCCATTCCAGTGCCTCACCACCCTCTCAGTAAAGAATTTCTTCCTTATATCCAACCTAAACTTCCCCTCTTTAAATTTGAACCCATTACCCCTTGTCCTATCACTACAGTCCCTGATGAATAGTCCCTCCCCAGCATCCTTGTAGGCCCCCTTCAGATACTGGAAGGCTGCTATGAGGTCTCCACGCAGCCTTCTCTTCTCCAGGCTGAACAGCCCCAACTTTCTTAGCCTGTCTCCATACGGGAGGTGCTCCAGTCCCCTGATCATCCTCGTGGCCCTCCTCTGGACTTGTTCCAACAGTTCCATGTCCTTTTTATGTTGAGGACACCAGAACTGCACACAATACTCCAAGTGAGGTCTCACGAGAGCAGAGTAGAGGGGCAGGATCACCTCCTTCGACCTGCTGGTCATGCTCCTTTTGATGCAGCCCAGGATATGGTTGGCTTTCTGGGCTGCAAGCGCACACTGAAGCTGGCTCATGTTCATTTTCTCATTGACCAACACCCCCAAGTCCTTCTCTGCAGGGCTGCTCTGAATCTCTTCTCTGCCCAACCTGTAGCTGTGCCTGGGATTGCTCTGACCCAGATGTAGGACCTTGCACTTGTCATGGTTAAACTTCATCAGGTTGGCATCAGCCCACCTCACAAGCGTGTCGAGGTCCCTCTGGATGGCATCCCTTCCCTCCGGCATATCAACCAAACCACACAGCTTGGTGTCATCGGCAAACTTGCTAAGGGCACACTCAATCCCACTGTCCATGTCACCGACAGATGTTGAACAAGACCGGTTCCAACACCGATCCCTGAGGGACACCACTCATTACTGGTCTCCAGCCGGACATCCAGCCATTGACCACAACTCTTTACGTGCGGCCATCCAGCCAGTTCTTTATCCACTGAGTGGTCCACCCATCAAATTGATGTCTCTCCAATTTAGAGACAAGGATGTCATGTGGGACAGTGTCGAATGCTTTGCACAAATCCAGGTAGATGACATCAACTGCTTTACCCATGTCCATCAGTTTCGTAGCCCCATCATAGAAGGTCACCAAATTGGTCAGGCAGGATTTCCCCTTAGTGAAGCCATGCTGGCTGTCACCAACCACCTCCTTGTTTTTCATGTGCCTTAGCATGTCTTCCAGGAGAATCTGCTCCAAGAGTTTGCCAGGCACAGAGGTGAGACTGACTGGTCTGTAATTCCCTGGGTCATCCATTTTCCCCTTCTTGAAAATGGGGGTTATATTTCCCTTCTTCCAGTCGTCGGGAACTTCACCTGACTGCCGTGATTTTCCAAATATGATGGCCAGTGGCTTAGCAACTTCATTTGCCAGCTCCTTCAGGACCCACAGATGGATTTCATCAGTCCCATGGACTTGTGTACGTTTAGGTTTTCAAGATGGTCTCGAACCAGATCCTCTCCTACAGTGGGCCTAAGGTCTTCATTCTCACAGTCCCTGCGTTCGCTTTCCAAGACTTGGGTGGTGTGGTCAGAGACTTTGCCAGGGAAGATCGAGGCAAAGAAGTCATTAAGAACCTCAGCCTTCTCCAAATCCAGGGTAGCCAGTTCTCCCAATAGCTTCTGGAGGGGGCCTACGTTGTCCCTAGTTTATCTTTTATTCTCTACGTACCTATAGAATCCCTTCCTGTTACCCTTAACATCCCTAGCCAAGTTCAATTCTAACTGGGCCTTAGCCTTCCTCACCTGGTCCCTAGCTTCCTGGACAACATCCCTGTATTATTCCCAGGCCGCCTGTCCCTGCTTCCACCTTTTATAAGCCTCTTTTTTCCTTTGAATCTTCCTCAGCAGCTCCTTATCCATCCAAAGAGGTCTCCTGGCCCTCCTGCTGCACTACCTCCTAGTTGGGATGCAACACTCCTGAGCTTGTAGCAGGTGATCCTTGAATAACAACCAAGAGTCTTGGGCCCCCCTGCCCTCTAGGGCTGTATCCCATGGAACCTTACTAAGGAGGTTCCTGAAGAGGCCAAAGTCTGCTCTCTTGAAGTCCAGGGCAGTGAGCTTGCTGCACACTCTTCTCACTGTCCTGAGGATCTCGAATTCGACCATCTCGTGGTCACTGCATCCAAGGCTGCCGTGGAGTGTCAGATTTCCAACCAGCCCTTCCCTGTTGGTGAGCACGAGGTCAAGCATGGCACCTCTCCTTGTCGGCTCCTCTATTACTTGCAGAAGGAAGTTGTCTTCCACACAATTGAGGAACCTCCTGGATTGCTTCTGCCGGGCCGTACCATCGCTCCAACAGATATCAGGGTGGTTGAAGTCTCCCATGAGAACAAGGGTCTGTGAGCTTGAGGCTGTTCCTATCTGCCTATAGAGCACTTCATCCACAGATTCCTCTTGATCAGGCGGTCTGTAACAGATCCCCACAATAATGTCTCCCATCGCTGTTCTCCCTTTAACCCTGACCCACAAACTCTCTGTCGACTGCTCACCCATCCCCAGACAGAGTTCCATACTCTCCAGCCTATCCCTAACATAAATAGCAACTCCCCCTCCCTGTCTGCCGTGCCTGTCTTTTCTAAAGAGCCTGTAACCTTCCATCCCAACACTCCAGTCGTAGGAGCCATCCCACCATGTTTCTGTGATGCCTACTATATCATACTCCCGTAGTTGTGCACACATCTCTAATTCCTCTTGTTTGTTCCCCATGCTACGGGCGTTTGTATAGAGGCATCTGAGCCGAGCTCCAAAAGAAGCCGGCTCATTGGCTGGAGCGGCTGGAATATCTCTGCATCGCTCTGAGCATTTATTATAGGTGCTGGCAACTGACTGGGTGTGTTGGGATGGAACGATGCCCCCCTCCCCCAACACATCTAGTTTAAAGAAACCTTGACCAGCCTGGCAAGCCTCCTACCAAAACCACTCTTCCTCTTGTCAGATCAGCTCCACCAGCCCCCAGTAGACCTGGCCTACTAACTTGGGTCCCGTATTCAAAACACCCAAACCCCTGACTATGGCACCACCCTTTTAACCATTTATTAACTTGGCCAATCCTCCTAGCTTTTTTAAGGTCCTCCCCTGTATCCTGGAGAATTGATGAAAAGACAATCTGAGCTCCATGTAAGACATTCTTGAGAATGCTATTTAATTTACCAGAACTATGATGCCTTGTAGTAAATTGGTTGCCTGAAGTAACAATCTAGTTGTTGAGGATAGGAAGCCTCCTCTGAAGGATAATTTATTCTGCTTTGAAGCAGGTGGTATTGGGTGATCTCCACAGATAGCATTCACATCCTTCCTTACTGTGCAGATGAACAGCAGATGAAAAATCTCAGATAGTTCTTGATTCTTGCTACTCATTTCTAGTTGACTCTTTTGCCTCTACTTAACTGCCAGCTTTGTTGTCCTGTTGGGAATGCGGAGGAAGGCACAAAAAGACTTGCAATGTGTATCCAGCATCACTGAGGTTGGTGTGTCCTTATGTTTCCAGTTACCATATGATGAGTTTGCTGGGATTATGGACTGGTTAACATGTTCTTGCTTAGCAGCCTTTCAAGTTCCCCAGTACTTAGAGATAAAGCAAAACCCTCACATGTCTAGTAGATATCTTTCAGCTCTTGGAGAAATATCTCAGATGTACAACTATAAGTGAGGTGTGATTTGGTTTCCTTAACATTTCAGGTGCCTGGAGCCTGTAATTGTGCTGGTATCTGATACAGGTCTTTCCAATCAGATGCTTGTGCTCCTGACCTGTTTTGTTCAGGGATGAATATACTGCATGCTGAGCGTGCCACCAAGTTAGAGTATTAAAACTGAGCATGCAGAGGCCTTGTAAGTGAGCTACGCTTGGTTTGCTTGGTACCTCAGCTTGAGGTTATCAACCCTTCATGTCAACTGACATGTAGGCTGCTTCTGTATTGGCCAGTCCTAAGCCACATCCATTGCCACTCCCAGGCTTTGTGCAAATAGAAACAGAAGTAAATAAATACCAGGGTCACAAAACTAAAGAGTTAAGAAAGCTTTGTATTCTTCCCCAGGAGAGAGCCTATTGCCACTTGTAAACACTTGCTGTTTATTTCCAGGTGGTAACTAAAACAGTTTCCCCCCACCAAGTCAGTATTACATCAAGAGGCTGACAATTTCCCGGAGAAGACAGTTGTGCTCCCACTAATGAGCCTCAAGATCAGCAAAATGCGATGCCTGTGTGCAGTTGTAGCTGCAGCTCTGGCATGTGAGACCCAAAGATGCTTTGATAATTCTTACTGGTATTTCATAGAGGTTTCTGTTTTTTCTACTGTTATGATGCCAACTTGTAAAAGTCTGCTCATCACACTGTGAAGTTTTTCCTTTTAATTACTTACTGTGAGCTGTTGCTAATTCAATTAGGTAACAGTGACATATGGAATGGGTTCTGTTAGGAGAGGGCAAACTAACCAGAGTATAGACGGGGAAAGCACAGGGCAGTGTGTTTCTGATTTTATGGAAGAAATGCATTCTTATATCATGCAGTTCAATGAAACGATTTTCTTTTTTCACAGGATGAATTAATTTTTGCAAGGCTGGAGTGTGAGTTTGAGAAATGGTTTAATTCCCTTCATGTGGCATATGCACATTTTCACAAATTACTTCGCAAATAACGGGCATTCTTTAACAGGGAGGCTGGGTAAATTAAAGCAGAATTGTCGAGTATTGCTGTTAAGTGACCTTAGCAGGTTCTTCACAACCATACAAGGCTGGCAACAGCTGAAAGCTAACAGATAAAATTCTGATGTTCATTCATCTTAATGGTTGCCCTGGTGAGTAGATAGTAGTAGCCTTGCTACTGGGTTACATAAACCTGGTTTGAACATCCATATGTAGCACTGTTAATGGCTAGCTGATGAATTGTGTTCTGCACTGAATTTAAACTTAAATGTGTGCTGTTGTATGAATAGGCAATAAGTACAGGCGTGGCTGGAGCATGGTTACAGTAGTAGATTAGGAGCAAAAGTCTCTCCTTCCTGACTCCAGACTGCTGCTGAGGTCAGCCTGAGTATCCCATCACCTCAAAAAGAATTGGGACTTCATTCCCTCTTTTGGGATGTGTGGATTTTGATGGGCACCCTGGGCAGCACATAAAGGCATGCAGGCCTGTATTAAACACAGGGAGAACTTGTAGATGGATTTGAAAAAGGTCTCCCTATCTCATGGGCCAGAAGCTTGCTGCTGGCTTCTGCCAGTCCATGCTGTGCAGCGATGGGGTGCACCTTCCAGGAGGGTGGAGATTGCCAGAGAAGCAGCTGGCTTCCTGAAAGCAAGGTCTTATGGGAATCCTCAGGGCTCAGTCGTGTTCGGGTAGGCAGGAAAACTCTCATGTTTACATTTTTCTCTGGTGTGGATTGACTTCACAGAATAGAATCACAGAATGGTTTGGGTTGGAAGGGACTTTAAAGATCATCTCGTTTCCAGGAACACCTTCCACTAGGTCCATCCAACCTGGCCTTGAACACTGCCAAGGATGGGGCAGCCACAGCTTCTCTCGGCAACCTGTGCCAGGGCCTCAGCAACCTCATAATGAAGAACTTCTAGTATCTAATCTAAATCTCCCCTCTGTCAGTTCAAAGCCATTCCCCCTTGTCCTATGCCTACAGGCCCCTGTCAAAAGCCCCTCTCCAGCTTTCTTGTTGGCCCCTTTAGGCACTGGAAGCTGCTCTAAGGTCTCTCCAGAGCCTTCTGTTCTCCACACTGAACAAGCCCATCTCTGTCAGCCTGTTTCCATAGGAGAGGTGCTCCAGCCCTCGGAGCGTCTCTGTGGCCTTCTCTGGACTCCCTCCAACAGGTCCACAACTTTCTGGTGCTGGGTGCCCCAGAGCTGGATACAGCATTGCAATGGGGGTCTCACAAAGTTGGAGCAGAAGGGACAGAATCACCTCTTTTGACTGACAGGTCACAGTGCTGGAGATGCAGCCCAGGACACAGCTCTCTGGGTTGCAAGTGCACACTGCCAGGTCACTTTGAGCCAGGATTTGCTGCCTCCACCAGTACCTCCCTTGCTCCCAGTGCCAAATCATCTTTGTCACCACTTTGTCTTGGTCTATTTTTCAGTAGTTTCCCACCCTCTGCTTTCCCACTGCCTTCAAACTGCAGGAGCCAAAACCTTCAGTTCAGACAAATCTACTGCTGAGAGGAGGTGTGGGTCAGTCTTAGATTTGCTGTCCTGTCTGTCCCAGGGTAGATATGACCCCAGACTGCCTGTTCAGGGTAGAATTGCAAAGGCAGAGGCACACAGTGGTGGCAGTTTTTGCATTAGCTAGTCATAGTATGGTCAGCACTTGTAACACTCACTGAAGCTGTGCTCTGTACCAATGCCAGTTCACTGCTGCCCAGGAAACCAGCTGCAAATACTCCATATATTAATTTATTTCCATAGACTACCAAAGTGAGGACTCTGTTCTTTTGGACAGGATTCAGCCACTGAATAGATCAGTCCCGCTTTTTGGCCCCTTTGGGAAAGTGTGACAGGGAAAGCTTGCACTCATTGTGTTAAAAATGGGTAGTTCCACTATCTAGGCGGAAGCCTTCCATCTCCAGGGCCATCAGTCTGTATCCCTGACAAAGACTGAATGAAAGGCAAAACATAATTACTTACATAATACTCCATCTGACATCTTAAATATTAAGACATCTATCTAGTCTAAAATCATTCATATAAATGTGTTTGGGGCACCTTAGGCTTAGGAATTTTTCAGTAGATGAAGCGATAACGTTCTTTTGTTCATTTGGGCTCCTGGTATAATATGATTTGGTTTTCCACAGATGCAAGGGGTTTGCTACAGCCTCATGCTGTGAAGTTTTCACCTGCCATGAATTGTACACTATTTCTGTTTGCCTCTGGAGATGTTTTCCGTGATAGTCCAGCACATTAACATGAAATTTGAGGCAATGTATCCATTTTTTGAGAAGTAAGCATTATGTAAAATGAGTATAAATGTCATGTGTTTTCATAACTGTCAAACTATTGTAATTTCTTTGTTATTTCACGGATTCAAAATTTGAGGCAAAGAGGGCAAATGCTTGCCTGAGGCCATATATTCAATAGCAGAGTAAAAATTGACAATAACACGCTAAGGTCAGGCCAGGAAAATATTAACACTTTGTCAGCCTTAAGCATTTGGGAAGCACGGGACATGAGACCCCATGCCATATTTATGTTCCTAAAGCCCTCCATGTCAAGCTCTATGCTTTTAGAGGGCGTATTTCCAGCCCTTTAACTGAAAAGCAGAGTAAAAAGCCTGAAAATTAAAATAATTGGAAACTGCAAAAAATAACAGCTGCTGAGAAACTCATGTATATGCAGGAGTTGAAGTTGGTGCTTTGAGAAAAGGAGTAGAGGCTATATTGTGGTTCATGATAATGTTGTGATAGCCAGAAAATGCTGTTATGCTGGTGTTAAAGCTGGCTGAGTGTGAGCAGGGACACCTAGGGACAAATTCACCAGATACTGAACTTGCATGTTCACATTCAGACTTCTCCTGGTCCTCTATCCGTCAGCTCTGTGCTTTTGCAGCTTGTGCTTTGGGCAGTTCATGGAGCTAGAAAATACTCTGTGAAAATGGCATCAACTGAAAAAAAAGGAAGAATTTTGAAACTTCTCTCTAGCCAAAGGAAAAACAGACTTAGCAAACAATGCTTATTTTTGTCAAGGGAAAAGAACTGCTGTGTCTGACGTGGCTGGTTATGAAAATATATGTTGTATATGCCATTCCCAAAACCCGCATATTTTGTAAACCAAATCACAGATCGTGTCAGTTTGTGTATCATACTGTATTTGTGCTCCTTTTTGCCTGGAAAAAAAGAATTAACTCCAAAAAGGAAAACAGAGGAATTGGATATTAAAAAAATTGAGGTGTGAAAACTTAGGGACATGGGAATAATTAGAAGTATTTTACTACCCTCTGGTACTTCATGTGAAGTGCACTTCAAACATACACCAGTTAAATTACCTTTGTAGCTGTCCACAGTTTCACGGTGCCTCACACTCATAGAAGCTGCGCAGAGCTTGTTACATCAGCCTCTCAGACCAGTGATCCAGGAGATTCGTTCATCTTCCAAACAGCATAGAAAAAGACCGGACTATGCGCTAATGAGCCCCCCTGGCATTTTTGGGGTGAGCAGCGGGAGTCCTGTGGTCCCTGAGCATCATGACTCTGGTACAGGCCCTTTTTTAAGTTGGATTTCCGCCATTGTTTGCCTTGTGAATGGGAGTGAATGTGACATGAAGATTATAAATGAGACCTGGCACTGGCAGGGGTGGAGTTGAACATCTGAATATTTATGTTTGACTTCATCTCAGGGTCTGTAGCAGTAGAGGAGAAATTGGGGGTGGCCCATCTCAGCTCTATAAAGTAATTTTTAAAACTATTATTTTGACTAATTATATGGCACCTAATGATGTAACTGACAGGCTCTCGCTCTTGGCCCCTTGCCCTCCGGTGGTGCTTTAGGTCTTTGCAGGTGGGAAGCAGGAGCATGTATAGATACCCCTGGGACACCATGTCCTCTGGGTATCATTCCATCAAGACGTACTAGCAAACAACATTAATAGCACTTCCCAGATTTGGTCTACCATGCTCCTTTCTTTCATTCTTGACCATAAGCAGCTCATTAAGCAAATTAAAGTGGGTTTTATGGGACTGCCTTCGTCCTGTCAGGTGCACTTCACCCAGATATGCACATGACATATCACCACCAAAGCGCTGCTGATACCCTGCACACAGCAGGGTTCGCACAGAGGATGTGACTGCACACTTTGTGCTTGTGAGTATGCACTTCTGCTGAGTAACTTCAGGAGCGAGGCTTTCAGCAAGTCGCATGGTTATGCACAGGTACAGCCAACTTGCTTGTTTTGTCTCTATTTGTCAGGATATATCTGTTTTGATTGCCTGTGCTGCTAACAAGAGCAGTTAACAAATTTCAATAGCCTTTCTTAGTGGGCTGAGAGCCACGTGAAATGCAGAATGAGTCCCTGGGAGCAGGAGTAAAAGAAAGCATGTCTTACTATTCCGCATCTCGAGTTACCGTTAGCCTGTACAGGAAGCACTGGTCCGTGGGTGATCTTATACACCATATGTTCTGCGGTATGCACTGCAGCAGAGAGGCACAAAAGGGTGTGTTTATATTGTAACTGTTTTGTTTTTATTGTCCTTTAAGGTTTATTTTGAGAGGGTTTTTTTAAATAATGCATTTATACTTTCCTCTGTGGAGCTTACCTTTCGAGTTGAAGCTGTTAACCACAGCCAGATATTTGGCAATGATGCATCATTTTATACTCTCACAAAGGCCATTAGTGTTCACTTTGAGATCATTACCAGGTTAATGAATCACAGGACGCTGTAAGCAGAGTCTCAGCTCAGCCATAAGGTGGGAACCAAGATTTCCCAAAAAACTCTACAAGTCAGTGGCATTGCCAGCTAATGCCAGAGCATGGCTGACCCCAGAGTACATGGCAAGTGGCAGCAGCTGAGGGGTTGTAGCTTGTTGCACCTATAATGGCCTATGGTCACCCATCAGACTCCTGCAAAGGAGCGGATGCTGTGTGAGTTTGCAAGAGTAACTTGATGTGGTCAATGCACAGAAACATGACTGGGAGTGCTAAGGAAGCTCTGCTGAGCATGGAGTGAGAAGGCAGCCCACCATGGTATACCCATTATGGGGCTGGGGTTACCAAATCCCAGGGAAGAAATGCAGAGTGTGGATAGCATAGCATCCTTCTGGTGTACAAAACGATGGTAACACTGTTTTAAGTATTTCTAGGCTGTTTAATTTGCCCTAAACACTTTACAGGCATTTTTCCTTCAGCTATTTTTGTATTTTTATGTGGGTTTTAATAGACTAGTCTAAATGAGATCTTTGTCCCTCCCTGCAATTGCCCCTTTAAGGCAGCCTTATGATGTACTGTTAGACATTTCTTGCTAAAAAGCCTTGGGTAGAAAATGAGTTGGCTTGCTGGAGTGTCAGATCACTTGCATTGCATTTCTGTTTTTTTTAACCTTTGAAACTGGGCTAGAAAAGCTCAGACTAAGGCAGGGGCCCTGGCTGGCACCAACAGCGAGGAAGACTTGATGCTTCATTTTTGTGGGAGCCTGCAGGTTCCTCCCCGAATCATGGTGAAGCTGGTGTGATACTCAAGTCAGCTAATAGTCACTATTAAAGGAAGAACAAGAAAGCTCAGACAGTGAATATGGAGATGCTTTTTGACTTCTGCAGGGGCACCTTTTTCTTTTTTTTCCTTTTTTTTTTTTTTTTTTAATATTACCTTCAAGAACAAGAGAGCCTATTTAATTTTAAATTTAATGACTTTCAACCATCCCTAATTCTACCATTTCCGAGTACATTAGCTGTGTGATCTCCAGATTGCTAGAAAGATGTCGTCAGGTACCAGACTGAATGTCAGACATAAAAGCTTAATAAGTGATATGCTTTACATTTTTTGTGCAATCGAATATAAAAGCTTCCACTCAGTTAAAATTACCAGAGGTAATTTCAACACAGCTGTCAAGTCTTTTTCTTAGAAATGGAAGTTTTTCCTAATATGCTTTTACTGACATTGAGGGAAGTAATTTCTGATGTAATTTCTTTGCATGCAGAAGAAAGGTGAAGCTTGACATCTCGCTGAAAAGGTATTTGTCTGGTCATCCTTAGCTGTATGCTGCTGGAGATGGTCCCCCAGGTTCAGACTGGAGTAGATTTAAGACAGGTCTGAACATGTGGGGCTGAGAGCTGAGGCCACTTGGGGCATGCTGAAACCGATAAATTATGTTAAATGCTAGAAGACATCTCTTGGGATTTTTCCTGCAAACGTGTGACAGCAAGGAGATGAAACCCCTGCCTGAAATAGTCCCAGATGAGTGTCATGGGGCACTCCTAAAGCTGCCTTTAGAAGGCAAAGGAGTTATCAACGAGCACCTGTGCTGTAATCCCTCAGTGCCCCAAGGCACACCTCAGTGGGTTTGTGGAGGAGGGGCTGAACCCCTTTGCATCTACAGAAGAAAAGAATAAAAGAAAACATTTTCAGTGCTTTCAACGCATCATTGTTATGGCTTGCAGAGTCAGGCATGGGAAAAAGTTATTAGTGCTCAGTTTAGGATAACAGAACAATGTCATTTCCATATTAAGAGGCTGCAGTTGAGTATGTAAGGATTACTCAGCCCTGACAAAACAGGTGCTAAACCCAATGTACTTTGGATTGGGGCCTTATCAGGTTTGGCTTTTAAACCAGGTGATCAGCTAGTCTGGGACTCATTCAGTCGCTATTGTGGCCTTCAGAAAGGCCTTTCTTTACCAGGGGAGTGGCTTTCTGAAAAGCAATAGTCTTTTAAAATCCACTGTTGAACGTGTCAGACTGTGCAAGGGTCCCTCTGAGCCCCAGATTTAATTTAGAACAGGGTGATAGATGTTTCATCATCTCCAAATGTCTGTCTCTTTTAAAGATGGGATAAGGCAAAACTTATTTTTTTGAGTAGTTTTGGCTCCTTGCCCAGTCCCAGAGTGTTGGAGGGGAATGAGATGTGAGGCTGGAGGCAAGCATTGGAGAGAGCTGGTAAAATGCTGGCGATAGCAAGGCAGGAGGGACCAAGGACAGCTCTTGAGCCCCAAAGCCTTGCAGAAGGTTTGGAGCAAGGCTCCCTCCTCTCTTCAACATTGGCTTGGTAGCACAAGCTGAGCCAGGAATGGAGGAGGAGGAAAGGGTGATGGATAGTCTAGGGGATCCTTGCATTTTTGCTGGGGGTGATGCATGTGCCCAGGTCCCCTTCCCAGTGTGTCAGTGACTTAATGCTATGAGAAACCACTCCATAGTGTGACACAGGGTATCTGGGGGCTGTGGATTAATAGGTAAATAATGCATGTGTTGGCCATGAGGGAGCCTTAGGGAGAAGGGACAGACGTTCCTTTAAGGGCTGAAACCTCAGTAGGCATGTTTGGACAGTGTGTAGCCCATGGGATCTATCAAGGTGAGAAGTCAGGACATAGCATCTTGCAGATGTACACTCAGATATACACTTGCAGATGATACGCTCATCTACATATCTTCTAATTACTTCCAAAGCATTGATGCTCACACTCATTACTTTTCTTTTTCCAAACAATAATCAGGCTGTTTGGTTTTCTCAGTTTATCAGGGAACGCAACGATCTTATGCAATCACATCTTTCATCAGATTGTATCTCATTTTCCCTGCCTTGCTCCTTCCCCTTGCAATAGGACTGGCAGTGATGGGAACTGTCGTCTCTCAGCTGCATGGGAGAGCACTTGGGTGCTGCTGCTCTGCTCAGACCCAGATTTCGCCAGCAGTTTCTAAACCCTTGGCCTGACCCACGGTCTGGAGGAGGGACTCTCATGTCCCCCTTCTCCAAAAGCTTCCACACCTATTCCTTATTTAAATGGTGTTTTTGTCTTCCAGGGCTGCCTTAACTGTTGCCTCCACTCCTACAGCAGACGCGTTATGGGCTAACAGCTCAGCACAACCCATGTGTACTACAGGGACCTTTTTACTGCCTGGCTGAGCCCATCACCAATAGCCAGGATGAAATCATTCTGCTTTTTATTTCATCATTACAAGCCCATAACCAGCTCTTAGGGCAAAGGGAGTATTTTTTCTCTCAATAGTTGTAAACATTAGTGGAATGCACTTTAAAAGCAAGAGAGCAGAGTGAAAAAAACACAAACCCAGGCCTTTGTCCCTGTTGCAGGAAAGGTCCTACACCAGTGCTGCAAGTTGTTCATTTATGAGGCCTCTGAACAAAAAGGTAAAGGAGAAAATACTTGAAAATGCAATGTTTAGACACCACTGGGAGCAAGAAAGTAAAAACCTGGGTATGCTCTGACTTACAGTTTGGAGACAGAGGAAAAAGAGAAAAAACTGAATCACAGCGATCAGTGTTTTCCTGTACAGCTTAGTGCAAGGAGCTCATAACTGTACCCAGATGTGTTAGCCTGGCTTTTCTCACTGACACCAGTTATCCTTATTTTCTGCCATCTGATGACTCTAGCGTGCTTCCAGTTCTAAGTGCACGAAGGACCCCCATGGCCTTAGTTTTCTTACTGAAAGGGACTTTGCAAGAAAAGCAGAGGTAGATTTGATAAGGTTTTGTTAAATCTGGTATTTGCAGGAGACATTTGCAGAAGACAGAAAGTATTTGCAGGGGACAGGAAAACTGTGTGGAAGCCTTTCTGCTAAGGGCAAGCTCTTCCCTCCAACCATCACAACAAGGACCCACTGGGCACATGCCTTCCTGTGGGGCAACCATTCCTCACTGGGCAAGCCTGGATCTCCTGGCGATTGTGTTATACAGCTATCTCAGCTGTGTGATAGAGATAGCTCTTCCATAACATTTATCTTCTGTTTTGCTGTCTCTTCTGTTCTTCATTGCTGTCGGCTTCCAGCTCTTGCATATAGTAACAAGTTGTAGAAACCAAGACCATAACCTGCTCCCCTTCAGCTATGGTTTATTTCCAAACAGCCAACCAAGACCTGCTGAACTAAGATTATTTTCTTTTTATAACCTTGTGACTATAATCTGTGACTTTCTCATCATGAAGATAAGGTGGGTGAGGTTTGGCTGTGGATGTGTTCCAGGACAGAGAAACACTTGTGGGCTTTATTGGTTGCTGGGGAGAGGACAGGAGACTTGTGGGCAGGGTGAGGGCTTGAGGCCCAGCTGTTCCTCCCTGAAGGAAAGGGGGGAAAATGTGAGATTCTGTTGAAAGAAACTGTCTTACACTTCCTTGGAAGGGCAGCCTCTTGCCTACAGCTGATTGCCCAAAGACCCCTCTGTAATTGCGCTTTGGTTCATAAAGGATGCGACAGTTGCAGCCCATCACGTCTGCCGTCCATAGCATATGATACCTGGCATATCAAGTTTGTGCCATCAGCATTTGTGTGTATAGAGACCTGAAACTCAAGGCTGAATGGCCTTTACTGCTTTTTCCTGAAATTTGAAATGCTAATTAAGGCTTTCTTCCACTTTCTAGTTAATAATAAAGAGTTAGTATTGTAAAATATTATGTATTACTGTTGAACAGCTTGAACTCAATGCAAAAAGCATTATGGGTGAAATTCTGTCCCTGTCAGCTCTGGGAAGCTCTGGGGGTACTAACAATGTGCTCTTCCTAATGAAAGCAATGAGCCAGCCAGAACATCTGTGTAGTACAGTGCAGTATATCTGAAGGATGCAATGCTATTTTGATAATGTGGATGTGAGCAGCTTTTCTTCTCCCTTTAATAAGGATTGGGAAAAGGGAAAGAGAATGGAAGATGGACAGAGCAGAGGAGTCTCCTGGCCTGCATGCATAAACCCTAACATGGGTCCAGGTCGGGGCAGATGTATGCAGCAGCCTCAGCATCTCCCCAGGGCTTTTATCTAGTTGTGGTTGGTATTCTGCTTGTGCAAAATCAAAAGACAGGGGATTGGCACTCTTCAGGTTTCTGCTAACATACAGGTCATGCCTCTTCCCTGCTGAGAAGTGACCAGGCCTCTCATCTCTAAGCCCTCCTGGGTACTCTAGTCCAACAGCTCCTGCTCAGTTCTTTGCAAGACAAAGGCTTTAAGCAGCAAAACCCACTCCTCATCTTCCCAGTACACTATTGAGCCATCCACTGCCCAAGCCTGCCCGTCTCGATGGTGCATCTGGTCATTGCATTGTATGGAAACAGCTTGGGTGATAAACTAATAGTGCAGAAAGTGTACCTGTGCTCTTTGCCTGGACATCAGATCAATGTGTCTCAGGAGTGCCCAGTTGAGGCTTCACTAATAATTTTTTTCCTTCAAGAAAATCATTCTGTAAGAAGACTGGAAAGATACATCCAACATATCTTTGAAATTTTGAGAAAAATAAGTATTCAGGAAAGAAAAAAAGGGAAAGGAGAGGGTGGGAAAGAAAATGTTTCTAGGATCATGCTTATTACTCCTTATATCTAATGAAGTCTCCCGAGTAAGTGATGGAGCAGGTAGTGGAAGAGCCACTCAGAAAGGTCTGACCTCAAGGGAAGAGGCTCACAATCAGGGATCAAGGCTTCCAATCCTGTGAAAGGTGGGGGAAAAAGGCAATACAGGGATTTCAATTTTGATCTCACCAGAAATTGTTTGAACTGAATGTAATAATAAGGAACTGGGTACTAGTGTCTTTGTGATAGAAGGATATTGCTAGTTGTTAATATTTTATACATTGTTTCAGGGTAACTATAATTGCTTCTCCCACCTCTTTCCTACAGAATAACCCTAAAACTGCCAGCAGGAAATCCCAAATATCTTTAATTTGAACACTTGTAGGTAGACATTGAAAGAAATTATTTCAGATCTGCATTATGGTTTGTTTCTTTTTCTTTTTTTTAAAAAAAGAAATGAAGTACAGAACAGAAGTTGACGGTGTAGAAACAGAGCATTGTCCCATGCATAAGCCTGCCACGTGACCTATTGATGGCAAATGCAAGCTAGCTATTAAGCTATATATATTACACTAAATATAGAAACATAGGCAGGTATACTGTCAGATGGATAATGCCTGGGATTTTTACAATTTGACATAAAAATGACATATACGAGGATTCAAAACTTCCAGTTTTGTTCTACATGCTGCTCTAAAGGTTTCTTTTTTTGCCTTTTAAGCATCTCTCTCCTGCAGTTGAGAAAATCCCAGTAGATGATTGAATCAACCCTAATGAAACAGAATGTGCACAGCATTAATTCTGCCCCCCCCCTTTTTTTTTATTTGAGAACAGTTTCTTATTTTTGTTAAGAAGTTCACAAATACCTTTATACAACAGCATAAAATCAGGAGAGGTTAAAAAAACCTCTAACAAACAAACCAAAACCAAAAAAGAGCATGAATGGAGACTTTCAATATATCTAAGATCAAAACAGTAACTAGAACAAGAGAAAAAACATGTGAGAGAAGCAGAGTGGAGAGGAAAAGTCTTGAGAGTATTGTGTGCAGTTCTGGTGTCCTCAACATAAAAAGGACATGGAACTGTTGGAACAAGTCCAGAGGAGGGCCACGAGGATGATCAGGGGACTGGAGCACCTCCCGTATGAAGACAGGCTGAGAAAGTTGGGGCTGTTCAGCCTGGAGAAGAGAAGGCTGCGTGGAGACCTCATAGCAGCCTTCCAGTATCTGAAGGGGGCCTACAAGGATGCTGGGGAGGGACAATTCATCAGGGACTGTAGTGATAGGACAAGGGGATAACGGGTTAAAACTTAAACAGGGGAAGTTTAGATTGGATATAAGGAAGAAATTCTTTACTGTGAGGGTGGTGAGGCACTGGAGTGGGTTGCCCAGGGAAGTTGTGAATGCTCCATCCCTGGCAGTGTTCAAGGCCAGGTTGGATGAGGCCTTGGGTGGTATGGTTTAGTGTGAGATGTCCCTGCCCATGGCAGGTGGGTTGGAACTTGATAATCTTAAGGTCCTTTTCAACCCTAACTGTTCTATGATTCTAGGAGGGTGGAAAAGTTCCTGTATCTAAGCTCTGCTGGGTTACATTTTAAAAAATGAGTTATTCAGAGAATACAAAAAAAAAAATAGCTCTTGCAAATTTATCAGAGATTTAGGACATATAGGAAGCCAGATTGAAAAAAAAATAGTGTTTTCAATACAATTTTGTTGGACCTTAAGAGAGATTAGGAAACTGGAAACATTTGCAATGTGGCTTTGTTTTTTAAAAAAAGGCATTGAGAATTCCAAATATAGCAAAAGGAAAAGATAACAATTGTGCTTGAAGAATTCCCAGGAAATTAAAAAAATTAAGAAAGATAGAAGGAATGGCAAAAGTGTAAGTAAGAGATGCTGAAGAACAGATGGAGCTGAGGGTCACTCTAACAAGATTAATGGTGATTAGACCATTGAGCAGAAATCTCATTTACTGGGCACTGACCTTTGAACTGAGGTTGTTGGAGGTCAAAGCAGAAGATAATTGCCTTTGAAGACTTTGCTTTGGAGCAATAGCTGGGTGATGTGTAAGGATAGGATTCCCACCTCTGCTGCCTTCCCGGCACACCAAGAGGGGCAGCAAGCAGTGAGGAGCAGAGGTGAGTTAAAGTTTGTTTTAGTCATAAAATCTCAGAATAGTTTGGTTTGGAAGAGACCTTAAAGCTCATTCAGTTCCAGCCTCCTGCCATGGGCAGGGACACCTTCCACTAGACCAGGTTGCTCAAAGCCCTGTCCAGCCTGGCCTTTAAAGAAAATTCTTTCAGCCCTGACTCTTAGCATGGCAGCGTATTATAGTGATGTTCGGATGAAGCGAGTAGAGGAAAATACACTTGGACGTTTGGGCTCAAGAGCATCCTTGTATTTGTTCACTTAGAAACTGGTGGTGTATGAAATTAAAGTGTTGAGGTGGATGGGCAGCTCATCTGTGGGCAAAGATGCACCAGTGAGTTTTGGAATATTTTCTGATACGATTTGCCATCATGATAACATTGGGTTGTCTTTTTTTTTTTTTTTTTTTTTTTTGTCCTCAAGTTACTTGACAGAGCCGGTGAACATGTTGCTGTAGTTGCTGTAATGTGCCATGGAGGTGAGGGTGCTTTATGCCAGCTCCATGTGGAGAGGAGAATAAACTCAGCTTAATGTTAAAGTTTTTACTATTGGGAAAAACATGGGTATTTCAATGCAGATGGTCTGAGATTTGTTTATGTAAGAGAAATTACACCCCTCATTTACATAAAAAATAGCATGCAAAGAATAATAATTAGCCATTGTACTAGAAAATGTGTATTAAATGTGCAGTGGAGAAAAATATACCCTGCATATATCCTGCACAGACAGCAGGAAGATACAGGTATGCTAATAGATTTTTACCATGTTTGTATTTTATTATTCCATGAAACATGACTACATTGAGTTAATTTGACTCATGTTGAATCAATTGCTAATCCAGTTCCCCAAACGTTTTGATAAACCAATTAAATTTTCAGCAGATACTTGCCATTTCCTGCCACAGACTTGGAGGAGGTAGGACTGGGGGAAAGTGTCCACAACAGGACTGAAGTTTGAATAAAGAGTCACACAAACACCACCAAAACCTCATCTATTTGTCCAAGTAGGAAAAGCACTTCCTCAGTGCAGAAAGGGCAGAGATGCATTGGTCACAAGCGTCTACACGAAGTACAAGAAAAGTCTCATCATGTCACAGAATATTACTCTGGTATACTCTTCTGTGATTTTCTGCCCTTGCAGATACTAGATGTATAGCAATTACAATACAAATCAATTCACTTTCAAGAATATGCATGTGATACCAGCAAAACCATTGTTATCCTGAATGTGAAGCCTTTTAGGAAAATATTAGCTTGTTTTCAGAAAATCTGCTGCAGTGGAGGAGTGGGGAGCTTGCAGTTTTGCAAATCATAGAAAAGTTGAAAATTGTGGTATGGGCATAGAACCGAATCACAGAATCGTTTAGGTTAGAAAAGTTCTTTAAGATCATTAGGTCCAACTGTTAACCCAGCACTTCCAAGTCCACCACTAAACCATATCCCTCAGTGACACATCTACACGTCAATACCTCCAGGAGTGGTGACTCCATTATTTCCCTGGGAAACCTGTTTCAGTGCTTGACAACCCTTTCAGTGAAGACTTTTTCCTAATACCCAATCTAAATCACACCTGCTGAGTACAGGGGGACAATCACTGCCCCAGTCCTGCTGGCCATGCTATTTCTGACACAAGCCAGGAAACCCTTGCACTTCCTGCCCACCTGGGCACACTGCCAGCTCACATTCAGTTGGCTGCCAACCAACGCTCTCAGGTCCTTTTCCACTGAGCAGCTTTCCAGCCACTCTTCCCCAAGCCTGGAGCATTGTATGGGGTTATAACTCAAGTGCAGGATGCAGCACTGAGCCTCACTGAACCTCATACTATTGGCTTCGGCTCATTGGATCAGCCTGCCCAGATCCCTCTGCAGAGTTTTCCTACCCTCCAGCAGACCAACAGTCCTGCCCAGCTTGGTATCATCTGCAAACTTACTGAGGGTGCACCTGATCCCTTTGTCTCAGAGCATTTAATAGATAATTAGAAACTCTCTGCCCTTGTGGAAATCTGATTTTGCAAGAGGTACTGGGGAAGTTCATCAGCCCACTTTAGTATAACATAGGATAAAAATATGTGCAAGGCTGGAGGAGAAGGATTGGTGCATGTATATGAGGTACTGTAGGAGAACACCAATTACTAGAAAATTACATTTTCCAAGAGACTAAAGTAATCTTTTTACCCATATTGCAAACATATTATAAATGTGCTTTGAAATATTATGACTTCAAAATGTGCATTTTTAGAGTAAAAATCCCACAGTAACAGGAGAACTTCCTTCATGTTTTTGCACATCTATCACTACATAACTAATAGCAGCAGTCACTGCACGCAATTTCTACTGAAAAGCAAGAAATGGGAACCATAAAATGACCAAAATTGAGTTGGAAAGCTGAGAATAGGTGAGAAAGACAGGAATTTAGTTGTGATCTGATGGATGAAGGAGGTTGGACTGCGATCAGGCACCCACAGAAGGGGCTCAAAGCTCAGCAAGAGCTTTAAAAAGGAATCTGGAGTGATGAGTTGTAAATATTCAATCATTAAGGGGAACATTCTGTAAACTGTAAAGTGATGCCAGGATCAACCTAATTGCCACTCAAGAGCAGTAATCTGGAGGGGTAAACTTGGTGAGCAGGTGGATTACAGGGGCCACCAGCAGCAGGGCTTGCAAAGTGAAAACAAACCAACAAATTCTGACAAGATCCTCCTGCACTCAAGGGCTTATTTATTTATTTATTTAGCATGCAAAGTCAGGCTGACTCCCCAAATCTGAAACACCAGTTTTCCTTGAACGTGCCACTTGTAGGATGAAGCAGAATATCGGCTTGTGGTGTCCCCAGCTCTTAGGGGGGAAGCACAGACTGTGCCACTTTTTACACTTCCCTGACTGGCATGGGCCAAGCACTCGCACAACAGCCGCTTGTGCTGTCACAGCAGTCTGTGTACGTCCTATGCTATTTATTCCCTTCCTTTTCACAGCTAATTGGAGCAAGAAAGAACAGGGAAACAGAAATGACACTTTTCTACCCAAAGCTTTGCTGCTGGTAAACTTCAATGCATTTTCCTTGCCATGCAATGCTTCACTGCTGATTTTTATTAGATAAAATAAACTGGAGTTTACCTACTCTCAATAAGCAGTGCTTGCTTTTCGATTTAAACAGCTTTCTCCAAATCTTCACCTTGTTCTTTTTCTGTCAGGGGCTTGCAAGCAGCTGCCCCCAGCCCAAGCTTTGTTCAGTACAAATGCAGTTGCTGAGCAACCAGGCAACCTCCCTACAGCACGATTTTGGCATGTAATCTGTGATTTGTGTGAAACAGAGACAGCTTTAGAAAGGTAGATAATTGCCTGCCCTGCTGCATAGCACGTATGGTGGGAGGTTATAACATGGGTCGAATTTTGGAGAGTCCAACCCAGGGTTTACCAAAGTTCTTCCCAATCCCTTCTGAAATTATATCTCTTGAGTGAGGATTAGGTCCTAGTTTCCTGTTCCCAAGAGGAAGCAACGATGCTGTCCATGCAGCTGGTGGCACCCGCTGCGTGTGCACATGCCACGCAGGTAAGGTCAGTGTGTGCTCCCCTTTGCTGCTGTGCATGGTGATGAGTTCAGCTCCGGTGCTTTGAATGCCCTTGTTCCCACCGAGCTGTAAATTACTGAAAGGGTGAACTTGATGGGAAGGAATTTACAAACTATTAAATAGCTTTTGGGGATATAAACCAGAGCAAAACTGAAGCTTTGGAGTGCTGAGAGCATGGCTTGCTGCGAGAGTGTTGCTCCCTGGGAACATGATACAATGAGAAGAGTGGTTGTGCTCCGGTGACAAGCTAATGATACGACAAGAAGAAAGATTAAACAAACTGCTATAAAATAAAAAAGCTTTTGTGCTATAGGAATATGAACTCTTGTCCTGAATATTTGGGAGCGCTGTTTGCATGGGCACCGTTTTTGCTATGTTTGGGGTTGAAGATTTGGGGATCTGCAAATGAAGTGGTGCAGGCACAGGGCGTCTGTATATTATGGCAATTGTTTGGGATTTTTTTTAGTGTTGTTGGATTAATTTATGAGAAGGTGCCGTAGCAAGCAGTAAATCAGAGCAGTGACCTGTCCCACCTGTTCCCAGGGAAATATCAGAGAGCCTCTTTGGTGGGGTGATGTCTCCAAAGCCACGGTGCAAGAATTGCTTGGGGAGGAGAGCACATGGAGGAAGGAAAAAAGCCTCAAAAATGTAGGCCCTCTTATTGGGCTTGAATGCAGAAAAGTTTGTGTTGCCAGCAGAACAAGCAGCTATCATATCAATAGACAGCTGTCTACTGATCTTCTACAGGTGGAAGACTTGGGGGAAAAAAGAATGCCATAGTTCTCATATGGTTTTCCATGCAATTTGCATGTGGCTAAAACCTTTTGGTTTTGGAATTTCTCTTGTGCAGCACAGAGCTTGTAAACACTCCCTGTGCTCAAGCCTTGCAAACCTTGTATGTACGTCCTCCTGGGAGCTTTGTGTCCTTCTGAGCTGTTTCTCCTTCCATCTTAAGCAGCTGCAGACATCTGAGGCTGGGGCTGTGCATTGATCCTTCTCTTAATTTACCATAGACTAATTAGTATGAGAATAATCTGAAGTGGAGGAACTCATTGCTGTGCCAGGGGAGGGGAACAGAGCTGGGCACAGGCCGCTGTGCACATAAAACTTGCTCAGGGACCTTGGGAGGCTCCGAATTAAAACACTGCTGAGTTTTTCCAACGCACTCTTCTAAGAGGGTCCCAGCTCTGTAGAACATGTTTAAATATTAACTGGGATATGTTTAAATATTAACTGGGATATGGCCGGCAGTGCAGATGTCTTCCTCCTCTCTCTTCCCATGCCTCTCATGAGGTTGCTTGGCTGTTCTGTGCTTTCCTCCTCCGACTTTGTGAATATTTCATGCATAGTGATTCAGCTGTGCACAGTCAGCTGGGAGGGCTGCAGGAGATGTGCCTGAGCATGAAGTAAAACTGCAAAGTTAGGGAAAGGGAAGACCTTGCTCCAAAGTCCTCTTTGGTTGTTGAGCCCTCTGCAGAGGGGTGAGTGCTTTCAGCTGTGACCTGGAGATGCTCTTGGTGACCACAGGGAATAGAGAAGTGTTGCAGTTGAATCTAATAGAGTTGATTTTCTATATAAAGTAATTATAATTTCACTAGTTGGAGAGAGAGATTGCACAACAATGGTTGTGTAATTCTGCTCCTTCTGACCACAGAGGACTAATCCCAGGAATGGATATTTTAAGAACTGGGATCAAGGCAACAAAAATGACAGGGAATGCGCTGCCCACCAGTGTAATCTGAGTAGTACTGTGCATCAAGGTTTGCTCCCAGCAGGTAAAACTGTTGTTTTACACCCTTTTCATCAAAGCAGAGGATCCTTGCCAATCCCCCTGGATGGGTCCCACCCCTATGTCTTGCACAATAAGATTGTGCAAGGATTTTTTAGGACTAATCCATCCAGGTAATGCTCTGTGTGGGGGTGGTAGGGAAGCAAGAACTATTCTCCATAATACTGAATGAAAATAATGTATTAATCTGACACGGATATATGGGTTACATGTTGGCATTTCTGATACTCTATACTGAATATCAGTATATCCACCCATAAATTGTTAGCACTGCCTAAGTGGGACAGCACTACAGACCAGAAGAGCCTGTGCACCTCTGCAGAGATATTTCCTGTCCTACCTGCACCAGCTTTCTGCACTGTGCTTCAGCACCCCATATTATTGCCAGCCAAGATCACCATCAGTGCAAAACCCACACTTCGGGGGGAATAAGCATTCCTTCGTGGCGTAGGACTTGAGTAACTATGAGGACAATGCATGAGCCCCTTGCCCCCCAGCTCAGGCACACACTGGTGCCTGTCCTGCCCCAAGGACCTCTGCTGCCAGGAGAGAGAGGGGGTCATACACCTCTACGGGACCCAGGTGTGCTCTGTACACTGAGCACAAGATATCCTGCTGAGAGGGTTTCCTGCTCAGCTTGTGCATGGCCCAGAGGAGCAGCTCTAAGTGTGTCTTAATTCATGGTGTGCTGGGAGAACAGCATTTTGCCTCAAATGCACAGATGAGAAACACTTCACATCTGACTTTGTGGAAAAAGGGAGGAAAATGCTTTCCTTAGGTTTAAAGAAAAATCATTACAGCATTTAAAAATCTTTGTTCCCTCTTTGTTTCAACAATGTTAATTTTTTCCATTTTTTTTCTGAAATTTTAATTATCTGCAAAACACTTTCTGCAGGAGTTGTTTCAGTTTTGAGAAAGCTGCATAATCTCTGCTTGAGGCTGATATTTGAGCATGCTCTAGTCCCACATGGAATGAGAGCATACCAGGGAGAGATGGATTCCAGATGTTTGCAGCTGTCACGTGGTAACAGTTGATTTTGTAAGTAATAGAGTTCCTTGAGTATCTGATTTTGGCAGCAATCTCCACTTTTGTCTAAAGAGAAACTGCACAGGAAGTTAGAAAGTACAAGACAAAGGAGTATTTTTAGCTAACTCAGCTGTGAAACTGCATAGAGAGGCAGGATCGAAGGAGAGATACTGGAACACACCAAGGACACTTGCTCAGGTTCCTGCTGGGTGGGGCAAAAAATAAATGCTCCTTCCCTTTGCAGTCTGTCCCAGCTTCTAGCAGCAAGCCTTTCACCATAAGTTGTACCTAGATGAGCCCTTGGACAAGTTACTCTTCATGAATTTGCCTCACCCTTTCCTGGCCCTGCCTGTGGGTGCATCAAGACCACCAGAAGGTCCCTGCCATCGTTCCCAGACTTGTCCCAACCACTTCCTAGCAACTTATTTGTTATTCTTCCCATCATGGAAGTGACATCTGAGAATGGGGCTTGTTCAGCAGGTTCCTTTCCTGAGATGAATACCCATTTGCAGAGCTTGGCTGGGGATGTGCTGGTTGCTTTATTCCTCGGTGTACAGCACTTCCCCAAAATGACATGGAGTTTGTACGTAGATGGCTTTCACCATTTAGTCTTGTGATTGAGCCTAGACTCCAACTAGACTCAGTAGTAAGTGGCTGTCCACACACAGGTTACTCTTGTTCTTTTTAAAGATTTATTTTTCCATGTTTGACAAACTCTGACCCTACATATGGCCATTTAGGAATACATTGTGGGGGCAGCTGTGCTTTGCTTTTTTTGAATAATAAAGATTTTTTTCTGGAACAGGCAGTAATTAGCTGAAAACGATGATACAGGCATCTGTGCATATATAGGGAGAGGGCTTTTTAAAAATGATTTAGCAATCTTTCTATACCTGCTTGCAGTCTTTGTTTAGGTTAAATATAGCTGGTCCCTGACCTTCACTATTACTTAGAATCATAGAATCATAGAATAGTTAGGGTTGGAAAGGACCTTAAGATCATCTACTTCCAACACCCCTGCCATGGGCAGGGACACCTCACACTAAACCATGCCACCGCCAAGGCCTCATCCAACCTGGCCTTGAACACCGCCAAGGATGGAGCATTCACAACCTCCCTGGGCAACCCATTCCAGTGCCTCACCACCCTCACAGTAAAGAATTTCTTCCTTATATCCAATCTAAACTTCCCCTGTTGAAGTTTGAACCCGTTACCCCTTGTCCTGTCCCTACAGTCCCTGATGAAGAGTCCATCCCCAGCATCCCTGTAGGGCCCCTTCAGATACCGGAAGGCTGCTATGAGGTCTCCACGCAGCCTTCTCTTCTCCAGGCTGAACAGCCCCAACTTTCTCAGACTCTCTTCGTACGGGAGGTGCTCTAGTCCCCTGATCATCCTCGTGGCCCTCCTCTGGACTTGTTCTAACTTCTAAGAAGGTTAATAACTGCTCTGCAAGTACATTGTGCTTAACCTGCATGGCCCTCTCTCAGCAATGCAGAACATTTTCCTGAGCTCCCAAGTGTTCTCTTCAGTACACGGCAGCATTGGTCCTTGGCTAGTACTTACACTGTGTCCAGTAAAATGTTTGCAATGTGTCCTGCTGACGCATTCACTGGGCTGAAGCTATTAATGTGCTGGGAGAGGCGAGGGAAAGATTTTTCTTGTGCAGACGCAGGGCGCCAAGCACCACCAGAGTTTTGACCTCATTGTAGATAATGCCACTGCAGTTAAGAGAATGTGGTTTACATGGACTTAGGATACATCCTCTGAAAAGAGCATTGAAGAAATGAAGTGGCAGCAGAAGTATGCTTCATAGAAATGAGGCTCATAACAGTGACAGGGCCTTTGTGTACAAAGCCTGTTAACTGCACAAATCTGCCCTCTGCAATTTCTGTAACATTATCTATAATGTGGAAGAAGGTCTGTTTTTCTTTTTTTTTTCCTTAAAAATCAATTATTTGACAAAGAAATAAATGTAGGAGAATAATATTTGCTCAATATATTATTTGCTGAAATGAAAATGCTTTTGTCAGGGCAAAGGCATTAAAAATACATTAAAATATTTCAATAAAAATAAATTGAATAGGTTTAAAAATTTTCCGAAATCGTAAATTCCTATCTTCATTTTGAGTTCTTTGATTAATATTGTGATTAAATATACATATACATATACAAATAAATATACACAAGAAGTGTATAGAAAAATAATGAATAAAGTAGAACTCTAGAAAGGAAAAACGTGAATTACGGATAACAAAGCCTGCAGATAGTGCAGCAATCTGTTTGTCAGGATGGATTGCTCTTCACAGCACATTGTTAGCTAGACCATCTGATGTTTAATAAGCTTTTCAGCCTCCTTCATCCCCCCTGGCTGGCTCCAGGAGCCTGGAGCTACTTCTTAGGTAGAGTAGCTTTGGGTAAGATTGGGCCTAGCTGCAGGGCTGTTATTTCTACTGCTTCTGGTAATACAGGTAAATGCCACTGACGCAAATGCTGCACCACCTGTGTCAAAGCCATCTGATATTCTGAAAAGTAAGTGATGATTTTATGCATCAGCAGAATAGAAAAATAAAATTTCCCATCACTTGGCTGTGGGAAGAGGAGCCAGATCTGCTTTTGGATTCACATAGCTGTATTGCCTCTGAGGGCTTCTGGATATGAAAAGGAGTAGCAGTGTTTTATTGGAGGGGGAATGAGTCTGTGCACAGAGGTGTCATTTTTATACAATTTCTTGAAAAGCAGAAGAGTTCCTCAGCCACATCCTTCACTAGTGAAAAATCACTATACCTCTGGTAAATGGCATGTACTGGAGGGGAGTACAGCCTCGGAGCATCCCTGCCATTCCATCCCACCTGCTCCATTGTGTGAAAAACATAAGACACAACCAGAGTTCTTGAAATTGCAGTTGATTTATGTTCGATGTATTTTTATAATAGCCATATGGGAACAGTGTTATGCTGAGAAACGGCGTGATTCAGAGCCAGGACTGCAGGTGTATGAGAGAGGAGTTTTTATAACAGAGCCAAGCTTATTGCTTGTCCCACATCACAGTTCCCGGTCAGAAAGTAATGCAAGCATCCTGGTGGGGTGAAGGCCTGAAGGCAGTACTAGATCTTACTGTGACCAGTGGTGATGGTCTGTTCCTCCGCTTGACAGGGTGATCCCCAGGCACTGCTTTCCCAGTGCAGTACCATTCCGCTGCTCACCAAGCACCTTGTGTCGTGGTAACACTGTCCATCATGGTAGCACCTTGCATGGTGGTGGCACCTTCCGTCATGGTAGCACCTTGTACGGTGATGGCACCTTCCGTCATGGTAGCACCTTGTACGGTGATGGCACAGCCTCACCAAGCAATGTGGGCAAAGGCAAGGCCATTAATACAATGCTTACCAGCTTGAAGCAAGGTAAGGTTGGGAGAGCAACAGAAGTTGCTCTGAGTTAAGCTCTCACACATGGGTTTTACTTTAAAAAGAATTTATTCAGCCTGAAGATTGTTTCTCTACATATACTGCCTGTGCTGGCCTTGAGGGAATAAGCTAGACGGTAAGGACAAGAGGCAAAATAAAGTGTGTGTGTAAAAAAATACAGAAAACAATTAATAACATAGAAGATGTCGATTTGATTTTCAGAGATTGCTGTAATGTCTCTGTCCCGAGACATTTGGGGAAGGGGAAGACAAAGTGAGATACATGATTTCAGGTATTTTTTCTGTCACCTTGTTAAAAGAATTGGTTTATGATATGCATTTGAACTAGATAGGGCTGGTTTTATTTCACTTATTTGATAAAGCATGATATTTTAGATATCGGGAAGGGATAAAATGAATAAGGAAAATCTCAGCTTTTTTTTTTTTTTCATGTACTCAAATCAAAAAGAATTAGGTGAACTGGGATGCAAAGTAATTAGAGTAGGCAGAAAAAGGAGGGTTTTTTTAGAGTATAATCTAGTAACCTGAGGACTGTCATGCCTTCTGATGTTATGAAGATGAAATCTTCAGCTGGCACTTACGTGACTATCTAGAGTATCATATACATTGGTAAAGTAGCTGAAAATGGATATGTTCCATGCTTCAGAGTATATATACCTTTATCCCTATATATCTATGTGTGTATATCTATATATCACTGGATGTCCAAGTATCTTCCACAAATGTGCTGTTGTTTCATTATCCACCCCATGGGCTTAACATGATCTGCTAAAAGCATGTCAGTGTAAGCTATCAGGAAGAGCCATATATTCTTTACTGATATATATTCTTTATATATACAAAATATGTACACTTACATATATATATTCTTCACTGTAAGGATGGTGAGGCCCTGGCATGGGTTGCACAGAGGAGCTGTGGTGATCTCATCCCTGGAAGTGTTCAAGGCCAGGTTGGATGGGGCTTTGACCAACCAGGTCTAGTAGAAGGTGTCCCTGCCTGTGGCAGGAGGGTTGGAACTGAATGATCTTTAAGGCCCTTTCCAACCCAAACCATTCTATGATTCTATGATCCTATACAGTTTACAACACAGGGCAGAGCATTGAAAACCACTGAGACAATGGGCTGGCTCGTTGTTTGGGTATCATGAGAAAGCTGCAGTTTATTACATTGGAAATACATTTGAAATCAATCAATCAGTTGGAATTGCATGCTTGCTTTAATGCATTCCTGCAATGGATGTGAGATCCCTGGCACCTCTGTGTGATCCACCTGTGGGGTGTCCTGCCCAGCAGCAGTGACTTGGGGCTGCAAGGAACATACAGCTCGGAGGCTGGCTGGGCTCTCCCATCGCTCACAGGAAAGCACTGGCCTCACTAGGATGATGCATCCACAAATAGGATGCTCCAGTAGTGTTTTCTGGCTAGAATTGCCTCTGTATTATGAATTTCGATCATCTGATGCTTCAGCGTAATGGATCATGCCTTTGCAGATAAAAGCAGATAAAAAGCGCTGTCTTTCCAGCACAGCCAGCTCAAGGGAAGGAGGTATGTGTTTTAAACTGCTGAATTAAGCAGCACAAAGGGGCACATTTCAGAGGCTGTACGCTTTTCCCAGTCAGAGGCAGGAAACATACAACATCCATAATGGAAATTTATTTTACCTTTCTAGTTTCCTGTAGCATTATGGGAATTTTTATTGATATTTTTTTGCTCCTTTGAAGGGCAAGCTTTGGTAATGCTTTCTGGTGCACGTCAGTGGTGTCATATCTACCACAACAGCCTCAAGAATTTGCAGCAAGAAATATCACACTGACATGTTATCCATGTTTTACCACTTTTGAGCAGTACAACAAAATAACTACAAGAAAACAAGACAAAAAGCCCCATGTAAGGTTAAAGCCGCTGACAGAGTTTGCCTGTGCAGCCAGGTCATATTTTGGGTGTATATTAGGAAAACCCAAACACAGAAACCCTGGTCATCATGTTCATGTTTTTTGCATGAGGACAGAACCAGAAATGTCTTTAGTTTCTGGCTGCTAGCAGGTGCACAGGGGCATGGTCAGTCTGCCCTGCAGGGCTGTAATCACACCTTGATCACATCAAACAATCTGCATCAGGACAGGACAAGGAAAGTGCATGTCTGCTTGGGTTGCTTCACACAGGTAGGGGTGTGAAACAGCGATATAAATCCCAGTGATTTTACGGGTTCTAATGTGAAATTCTGGCATCGAACTGGAACAGGTCATGAGTTGATCCCAAGCACGAGTTTAAACTTGCAGTTTTGTAAACATAAATGCAGAGAATTGCAAATGTCAGAGTTCCATGCGGATTTCCTGGTTTGGGTGTAGGCAGTTCAGGATAATGCTGGAAAGGCTATAAACATGATTTTCTCTATCCTTTCCTTCCCTGGAAGCCTGACAAGATATCAAGCCATCAAGCCTCCTGGGAGGTTGTTTGACTCTCACTCACGGCTCTGGCCAAGCCTGTCCCTGGCAGTATGAAGTGCACCCATGGCCACCAAACCATCACTGTCTTACCAAGCTGGCATGCTGATGATAGCATCTCCTTTCAATATCCAGGAGGGAAATAACTCCAGTGTTGGCGGGGATTTGCTGACAGGCTGGGCAATATGCAGCAGCAGTGGATGGTTACTCTCGACTGCAGATGGTTACTACTGCATTCAGCCAGGGTGTTCTATGGACACAAGTCCTCAACTCATTATTGTTAATAATTATTCCTAGGTGACACCACAGTCAAGAAATTTTGTGTGTTTACTGAAAAAAGTTATTGGCTGATGAGTAAAGTATAGAAGGAGGGCAGAAGGGTGACAGCATATTAATATTTTATAAGGTTAGAAAAAGCCATAATGATTATCTAGTCTGAACTCCTGCGTAAAACATGCCTGGGGAGTTTTCTATTTGAACTAAAGCTTTAGGTTTAGAATGAAAAAAATACCCCTTCAAATCAGAAGATTTCTCAACGGTTGTTTCAGTGGTTAATAACCTACACTACTAAAAATGTGCTTTTAATTCAAACCTGAATTTTAATCTTGTAGGCACTGGGTTGCGTGTACTTTCATCTGCCTGACCAGGGAGCCCTCTATTATCACATTTAAATTCCAGAAGTAATTAGAGGCTGCAAGTGGATCCTCTCTTAACCTTCTTTTTGTTAAGGAAAGCAAATTGAGTTCCCGGCGTCTTTCATTATCAGACAAGCTCCTCCACCATCCCTGTGGCTCTCCTCTGAAACTACTCCAATTTAACAATTTCCATCATGGCTGCTAGACATTGCTTTCCACCTACGGTAGCCAGGGGGTCCTGGCTATGGAACAATCAGTTCAGAGTAATTCCCATTGAAAACAAAGAAATAGAATGTTTCTCATTGTAAGATGCTTTTTGTGTCACACTGGCAAATTTTGCTATATGTCTGGATGGGAACAGTGGCCTCAGCAAACACATGGTTTGCATGTGTGCCTGTGAATGTCCTGGTCAGAGACCCTTTGACCACACAGTGAGAGATGCAGGGGGCTGCAGTTGAGCAGGGGCACTCTAGTTGAACCCCTGAGCTGTGGCATGGGATGGATGCTGTTCCTTGGGGTGTATTACCTTGTGGGAATAACCTGGAGTTATCCACCAAAGTTCCTGGGAAATTTCCCATTTGGTTGACTCTGAATCCTGTATTGTGGCAAAAAACCCCCCACACAGCGAAATATAAAAGCTAAAAGCCAGGGCAGCATGTATGAGCAAGGAATAATCTGCTGTGTAACTGTGCTGGGACTGCAGTAGCCAGCATGAAAAGTCACAGTGGTTGTACATCAAGGAAAAGTAGGATTGTGTTGCAAAATCTGCATGGATTAAATGATGAGTGCAGCTTTGTCCAAAGACCAAAAGGCTGCTGCTATTGGTGCAGCACTGGTCTGGTGTCTCTTAGCATGGCGGTGGGCCTTCAAAACATTGCCTATGCAGAGTGCCAGGGGAATGGCAGTGTCCCAGTGGTGTTGGTGGTCTGGGGAAACAAGCAAGGGGACAAAGGCTTGGAGCTCTCCTAAAGACACTCAGTTTGGTTAAAAATAAAGCCAAGAATTAAAACCACCCATCATCTGGGTAGGGCCATCAGAGGGCTGGTTAGTCACCACAGTGTGTGTCCAGCCCCATGCACAGCTTGCCTGGTGACAGCTGTGCCACCTCCACCTGTGAAAACCATTCCTGTCACCCATGCCACCACAGAGTCAGCCCCTGCAGTGTGCACAGACCTGTGCAGCTCTCCAGTCCTGGGGTTGTTATCACCAAGAAAAGACGAGGCTTTGCCTCAAGGTGCCCACCACGCTTGTACAAGTCACACCTTCCAGGTCATGCACATTTACATCAGGGAGAGATTGATTTCTAAATTAGTCAAGGGGAAATACTCCTCTCCGATGTGATATGCTGCGTTGTGCAAGGAGTAAACGCAAGATCAGCCAGAGCCAGGCTTGTGCATGTTGTCATAGAGATCCCGTAACCGCAGGTCTCTCAAGGGGCCATAGGGAAATAGGTACATAATGCACACCGCAAATTGCAACGGCACATTTAGTTACTTTGGTTCATGCAGGAGGAAAGCTGAAAGCAGGGAATTCTCTCGTAATTGAAAATGCAGATGGTGCTATTAAAACCAAAAGTGATTAAAAGTAAGGAAAGAGAGGCATTAAAATGAAAAAAATGTCTCTAAAATTTGCTTTGATATGATAATACAAGCTGAATTTTAATTGCCGTTCTTGTATCCCAGGGGTAATTGCCACTGACACAGAGAAACATCGGGGATTTTGGAGCCTTTGGTGCAGCTCTGTAGCATGCTGGGACTATGTGGATTTAGGTCAAATAGAGATCGGGCCTTCATGTTTATGCAGGTAAATTAAATGGAATGTTTGAGGGGGTAAATTTTGCAGCCTGCAGACCTGCTCGGGGAGTTTCCATGTGGGTTTTCCTCTGGCATTCGGGGTGTCACAGGGCTGCTTGGGTGGCTGTGGGAGGGATGCAGCAACCCTCACAGAAGCAGAGACGGTTTAACCCAGTTGTATACAGTTGTAGACACCTTGGATTTTAGGTGCTGGTTATTAGTCACCCTGTTCCCCTATCCTGGTCCTAACCAATACTGAGTTTTTTGGGAATAGTAGATGCTAGTGCTAGATTTTACAAGAGCCTCTCCCTGAAATAAAGACATACATTATACAGCATCTGCTGGCCAAGGGGAACATAAGTGGAAAATAATTAAATACGGGATAGTGTATTTTCATCTGTCACCAGTCCTAAAATCTCCATCCAAAGAAAAGAGCCTTAGTGAGTTAAGCAATTTAAAGTAATAGATGGCAGGGAAAAAAAAAAACCCCAACAATTTCTGCCCTTGTGTGCTGAACTAGAGACTGTGGCAGACCCCACGTGGGAATCATTGTGTGTTTTGTGTGTATTTGTCTATCATTATAATTTAGTTATTCCAAGTACTCAGCAGAAAAGAGGACATTCTCCAGGGACTCAACATCCTAAATGCAAAACAGAAAGAAAAGGTGAAACCTGGAGCTAATTCACAGGGCAGCTTGGCTGGGAAAGAACCAGGTGCACTGGGCAGAGGGGTCAAGGGAGAAAATGGAGAGGTAGCCGAAAAGCTGATGTTGAAAGTCTTCTTTTCCAAGAGATCCGATGGAGATGGCACAAGCACATGCCGGCCAGCACTGTCACTGCACCGGGATTTTTCTGGTGGCCGAAAGAAATTCTGGAGATCACGCACTGTTTTGCAGGACTTGTGTAACACATCATTAGCAGTAAAATAAGCGTGCCTGCCTCCTTTTAAACAGAGCAGAAACACCTTGGAAAAGGAAAATTACTTTAATGGGAAGCAAAGGAGTAAAGGGAAAGGAGATCCCAGACCTCATGTCTCTCCATGGAAGATTGGTATTTATTTATCCTCCTGCATTATGGCTCTATAGGTATTTCATCTTCTCACAAGGAGTCCACCAGTTACTTCAGGGCTCTGGGGAGGACCCCAAAATCAGAGCCACAGTGAAGCCACCATCACTTACCAAGGAGCAGCCACAAGGTTGCATTAGGGGAAAAGAGAGTAAAGTCAGGCCTGTGTTGCTGGATCTAAAAATAGAGAGAAAAATTAAATCATAAGATAAATCCAGAACTGCAAAGCAGCAAGAAGGAGAAAATTTGTCATTGAAGAAGAGAAAGCAGAAAAAGTGTGAAGAGAAAGGTTTCCTATTTTCAGTAATATAAAAAATATAAAAAATACATTTATTCACATTCCAGTGTAAATGATACAGGTCTTTATCAAGTGATTTACTGAAGTACTTGTCACCAAGCAAAGTACCTGCAGTAAGGAGGTTTGATTACTTGAGCTTGACGTGAACGCAACACTTCAAAATCTGTGATAGATAAGGTCTTAGTGAGCTGCTTAAAAGTCCTCATAAACTGAAACACATAACATTATTTATATAGTACATATTGGTACAGCATGTTATAGCAGAGCTTATAATAATTTATTAGGGGAGAAAAAAGCTATCTCTATTAATAATTAATTCATTATAAATAATGTATTAAGAAATGCTCCTTTGATTTAAAGCCCATGCTGTTAATGTATGCTAAATTCTGGTGTATTTGACGGTGATAAATCCAGGGAAATCTCACACATTTGCATCCTATATGCACACATATGCTTGCGAACTGCAGAGGACAGGTGGAAATCTCACTGAAAATTATGTTTTTATAGGCTTGCAAAGGGAATGTGGATTACAAAGTGGAAAGGTGAAGTGCCAATGAGACCTGCATAAAAAAAGGGAGTTCCTGTTTTACAACATCAAGAAAAGAAGCATTTCTCAGCAGGAAGGGTTCACTGGAATCACTCCCTTAAAAATTGCCCTACTTCTGTGTTTACAGACATTGAAAGATTTTCATAGTTGAAACTCAAGCACCTCTCACTTCTCCTTTTTACTAGCATATATGTTCCACATTTATGTTATCAGGATAAAGCTGAAATGAATGAGAGAATGTGAGAAAGTGCGTTACACTTTTCCAGACGCTTCCTGAAACCAGCTTTCTCATAAAAACTGATACTTTAAACATTGCAGATCTCTGGATATGTCAGTAAATATTGACAGAAATTTGTCAGCAGAGATTATGAGTCAGCTCTGGCCTAGAATTTACAAAGCAACTTTTCATTCATTTATTAAAAAAAATAATCCCTGTTAGTGTATAAAGCACAGGCTTGGTGCAAGCTGCAAGAGCAGATGGAGTAATTTAATGCCTTTAAACTGTTGGACTGGTGACAGGTAGGACGCAGCGTCAGAGCAGAAACCTCCATCTGCTGTACTCATACCTTTGCAGCAAGGCAATGCCGAAGCAGAAGCGATAGCGCAGGCATGAAATTGGGGACTGCAGAACTTTTCTGGGTACTGAGTGTATTAAAGGAACAAAGGCCATGGGTCATGGTCCACAAGAATCAAGAGAAAACTACATCAAGTAGCAGCACTGAGCCACAATTCATAATAAAAAGGCTATTTTGTGACTGAGCTCTCTTCCATGCCTCAGTGTACAGGATAAAATAAACTTGGGTGTTGAAAGGAAACAGAAATGTCTTTCCTGTTTTTGATTCAACTTTTAACCAGTTGCCAGAAGACTGGTTGGGGTCTAATACATCCATGCTGCTGGCTGCAATGCATTGGCCCAAGAAACTGTCGTGCTGGATTTTTATGAGACATCATATTCGCCCAGTGCTTGTGAGAAATTGTCAGTACCTAAAACTGCCTTTTAAACCATTTGACTAAACTCCCTTCTTTTCCCACCATTCAGTCTCCTGTGATATAATAATACAGCTTTCCTTCACAGTCTTTCAGGGCTGACAAGACTTTAATTTCTAATTTAAAAAATGAGACAACATTCATTCTTAGAAAATATTCTTGGCTGTAAGTCTGTAGGACTTCTTTGTACAAAATGAGAGATGAAAAGGGTAAAAGTGGCTGTTTTCATTTCTAAGATTTTTTGGATAAAACACGGGGATATTTCTTCCTACATTGCTTCAGTTGATGAATTCATCATCTCTGCACTCCCATAATCTGCAAATGCTGGTTTTAAATGGAGGGTTATCCATGGAACTTTCTCCAGCAAGCAGTCTTTGTGCTATGTGTGCCACCAGTGTCACCGTCCCTGCCCCTGGGCTCAGATCCAGAGATGGGGAGCACAGACAAGTATTGCAATAGCATGTCTTTCTTCCCTGGGGCTGCTGAACCCCCAGACTCTCAGCCTGGTCCTCAGACGCACACTAACCCCGTTCTGAAATCTTGGGCATTGCAAGAAAATGCAGTTCAGGTGGTACTGGTAGAGGAGCCCTTTGAAAGTTTGCTACTCCATATATATACTGTACATATATATATATATTCCTACTGTATTGGGTTTACATGGCAAGGTTTTGGTAGAGGGGAAGGAATGGTGAAAAGCTGCTAGAAGCTTCCCTCATGTCCAATGGAGCCAATGCCAGCTGGTTCCAAGATGGACCTGCCACTGGCCAATGCCAGACCCATCAGCGATGTTGGTATTTCCTCTGGCATAATATAGTTAAGAAAGAGGAAAATAAACTGCTATGGCAGCAAGAGGAAGGAGTGAGAACATGAGAGAAACAGCTCTGCAGACACCAAAGTCAGCGGAGAAGGAGGCCAGGAAGTGCTCCTTGCGCAGGGGCAGAGATTTGCCTGCAGCCCATGGGGCAGCCCATGGTGAGGCAGGCTGTGCACCTGCAGCCCATGGAGGTCCATGGTGGAACAGATATATACTTGCAGCCTATGGAGGACCCCACACTGGAGTAGGGGAAAGCCCAAATGAGGCATGATCCCATGAGAAGCCCGTGCTGGAGCAGGATCCTGGCAGGACCTGGGGCCCCATGGAGAGAGGAGCCCACACTGGATCAGATTTGCTGGCAGGATTTGTGACACCCTGCGGGACCCACACTGGAGCACCCTGTTCCTGGAGGACCGCACCCTACGGAAGGGGTCCACACTGGAGAAATCTGTGAAGAACTGCAGCCTGTGGGAAGGTCTTCTCCCACGTTGGAGAAGTTCATGAAGGAGTGACTCTTACAGGGGGGACTCCATGCTACAGCAGGGAAGAATGTGAGGTCTTCCCCTTAGGAGAAAGAAGCAGCAGAGACTGCTGCTGAACTGTGATGAGCTGACCGCAACCCTCATTCCCTGTCCCCCTGCACTGCTGGCGGGGAGGAGGTTGGGAATTTGGGAGTGAAGCCTGAGAAGAAGGGAGGAGTGGAGGGAAAGTTGGTTTTAAGATTTAGTTTTATTTCTTACTGTCCTACTCTGATTTGATTGGTAATAAATTAAACTAATTTCCCCACATCAAGTCTGTTTTGCCCATGAAGGTAATTGGTGAGTGATCTGTCCTTACCTTGACCCAGGAGCCTTTTGTTATGTTTTCTCTCCTGTGTTCAGCAGAGAAGGGAAGTGATAGAGTGGCTTTGGTGGGCACTGGGTGTCCAGCCAGGGTCAATTCGCCAAACCTACTGGTATTGTTTTCTTATCAGGAAGAAAAGATACATAGCAGGGATGATTATCATTTAACTTCCATCTCCTTTATTAATTTATAATGGGTAATTTGGGATGCAAAAGTACTTATTGCCAAAACCCAGAAATAGACAGCTCCCTCGTAGGCACTAAATCACTGCTCCTGGAATAATCAAGGTAGTGGGAGCATTTATCAAGCTTTTACTAAATTTATGGCCCCTCCCTGAGGTCTCTCCTCCCGCCTGGTTGCGTGTCTCTGGGTGACGGAGAAATTTGGCCTCATGGTACAAGTTTCCCTGGGGCAGAGCAGCCCCACAGGGGAGCGTGGGCTCTGGTTCAGCTCCTCATTTCTGTCGTGGGGTGGCTGGGCTGTGGGGTACCACTTCGTCTGCCCTTCTTGACTTTTTTAACCTCCTTTGAACCTGTGTGCGATGCCCTGTGCCAGTGAGCTCCAGAGATGGATGCTGTGGTCGAGGGGATGGGGGTGCAGGGGACAGCCATCTGCTGCAGGCAGGGCTGGCATCCCAAACCAGGATCCATGAGGAGTTTTGCAGCTGTAAGGTGCGGAGAGTGGGATAACTGTGTTATCAAACAGGAGGAACACCAACTCTTCCTGCTACATGCTGAGCTACTTTGGGTTGAAGTTATTGTTTAACTTTTTTGGACACGATATTCAGTGCTAATAGAAAACTCCCTCACCAATGTTTTCCCTAAACAAAAAGACGCTTCTATGCTCCAGCAGGATTTCTGCAGAAATTGCCTACCATCTCTCCATCAAAGACTTGGAGGGTTTCCTCCCGCTGCTGTGCACAGTGCTTGCACTCAGCATGGGGAAGCCCTGATCAGACCTCACAGTCATCCCTCCCTATCTGAAAATTTTGGAGCCAGCAGCTCCAATACACAACCAGCTCCATCTGAGCTCTTCCCCATGGATTAAAATAACTCCAAGAAGTAAATAAGGAAAATCTGATCTTAAAGCCCAGGACCTGACAGTGTAATTTCCATTGGAAATCAGCTCTTGGGGGTGCCTGGCTGGCAAAGCTGTGTCCCTAGGGACATGCCGGGAAGTTTGTTCTTGTAATGTTCTTGCTATTGATTTAAGGAGTAACAAGAGTTGGTTAATATTCTGTGGCTGTGCTTAGCTTTGTTTTGTCTCTACTAATGACTGGGGCTGTTGTGACAGTACATTTTAATGTCTTTCAGATGCCAGAGGTCTTATTATAAACCCATGCCCCCTACAGAGACCACCAGCAGAAAACAAACTTGTTGCTGCTTTGAGGTTGCAAATAGCAAATAAACCTATGCTCCTTCCCCTACTCCAAGCTTTCAACATGTGTCTTTTTGCAAAGAACTTCAGGGCTTTTATATCAAATGAGCTTTTTTTTTCTGATTCAGCTACAGACCACTGAAGAACTGAACTTGTCCCTGTGCAGGTACCTCTATAAATAATTAGACATATAATATTTCCACAGCTGTGCACTGCCAGATGGCTCTGCTTTTTTAAGCTTAAAGTAACTTCCTTCCTTTGCAGGGGGAAAAGCCAATTCTGTCAAATCCTATAAACTCATCCTTTCAGGAGCAGACATGTCCTGGAGACCTGGCTTTGAACCTGGAGAAGAAACTTCTCAGGACTGGAGCAGCCACCAAGTGAGCCTTGAGAGGGGTCAGACAAGTGCGTGGGAAGGTCCCTGATCCAGCCCTGCTTAACCCAGCCATTTGCAGGCAAAGAGAATGGCTGGCTGCAGAAACCGGAACTACCCTGCAGATCACGACCTGGTTCTTCAGTGGGGCTGTAAGAGAAACATGGCGTTTATAACATCAGTGTGGCAATAACAGCAATATTCCCGGAAGAGTACAGGCTTTGTGTTGAGAGGGTAAATGCTTTTAGAGGAGGTTTCCTTTGTGCAATGGCAATGCCCTTTTGTGCTTCCCAGTGATGGCTGCTAAGTAAATAAATAATTTACATCTCCAAACTGATCTGCTCTCTGTTCTGAGCTGTTCTCCACATATTTAACCTTTCAGAGATGCAGCAGCTCCTGCAGGTTCACAAATGACATCTCTCAGAGTCTGGCTGGGACTCTGCAGGCTCTCTGGGTAAGAAAAGCCCAGCCTTGGGAGCCAGCCCGGACCCTGTGCATCACCCAGCTCTAGGTCAGGGTGTAACTAGGGTGGCAGAGCTGTCCCCATGCCAGAGACTTCAGCTCCTGGGAAAAGTGACAGGCTCTCACTGCTACAGCACAACACAATAAATCTCTATCTAAATAACCCTCCAAATCCTGCTTTGGTCTTGTATTGCAGCAATATTCAACCAGCAGTTCTGGGGATGGTAGGTGCCCACCTGGATCACGAGTGGACCTTTGTGCCATGCCAGCCCTGGACATGCCAGGCCCAATGCTCAGCCCCTCTCCTAACAAACTGCCCTCCAACTCCTCCTGCTGCGAAAGCCTGGCAAGTAAATGTAATTTTTTTTGATAGCAATTACCTCTGCCATGGACAAGAATGCATAGGCACAGCAAAATTTCTGTTGTCTTGGCTTTTTCAGCTCCTGCTCATGCTCTGTAATAACTGTTAGCTCCCCAGCACAAGCGCCTGTTCCCTTTTTACAGCTTTGGATGCACCTTTTCCTATATTACATCCCCGGAGCTTTGCAAGAGAGTTCAAAATGCAGGCTGGATTTTACATGCCGTTTCACATTCCCGAGCCATGTCTGGGAAACTCAGCATGAGCAGATGATCAAGAGCATGTTGTCAAAGATGACATCAAGCAGATGAAGGGGAAAGCGCAGCTCACTGAAGGTCTTCACCATGTGCTGTAATTGCTGGGTTCTTTCCATGCAGGTTTTCACGTTGCTGTTTCTCATCCTGCTGCCTGAGCCTCGGTGTGCCCTGGGGAGATGTAGTGGGGACTCCTCTGTGAGGGGTGGAGCATGCCAGGACTGCTTCCAGGTTGCTGGGTTGCTCCTCCTGGTGTCCTACCCAGAAAAGAGGGTGAACGGCACCCAGGTATGGGGTCTTGATATCAGCCCATGCCCTTATAGCAAAGAAACCTTGATCCAGTGTGCACCACTGCACAGGGAATCAGTGGACAACACCCAATGCCTTGCTTTGTTGGTTGCTGCCATAGCTATAAAACAGTGCTTCACTCTTGGGCTGGGGTGGGAAGAATGTATTTCTCAGTCTATTGCTCATCACACAGTTTCTTGGGCTGCCTGGCTTAATTGCTCCTGCTCCCTGTCAGGCTTTGGGAGCAGTGCTTTCCCACCTGTCACTGCAAAGCAAACCTTCTCCCTCACTGCCCCTGAGTGCAGCTTGAAATTCAGCTAGCAAAAGGTGTTTTTCAGCCAGAAGAGAGCTACAGCTGGGCTGACCAGCCACCGTGCTGTGGGCAGCCCTGCCTGTCAGTGCCCTCTGCCTGCCTCGCCACCTCCATCCTCGAGATGTGGTCATTGAAACACACCACTCTGCTTCTCAGCACATTGGTTTCAATTACCTGATCTGGAAAGCTGTGACTGTTGCTTCATTTTAGGCATTCCTTTTCAAACCAAATCCATTCCCATCCCTGCTGCATGATTGGGTGTAATCCCTGGGTAACTTACTTCCTGCTGCCAAAATGAAGCTGCCACATGCAGCTGCGGGCGCAGGAGCCTTATTTTATTTTGTTGGTTTGCTTTGGTGCTATTCAGCAGCGAGGTTCTCTCTGCTGAACACATAGACTATTTTCCAGAGCATTCCTCCTGAGTTTCAGCCCCAATTTATCATTCATCCCATACTGAAGATGCTTGGCTCAGGAGGAAAAAAGGGACGAGAGGCCTTGTTTTGTAGATGTGCAAGTGCAGATTGGGTTTGTGCCTTGTGATAGTGCTGTCTTATTTGCGGGTCAAAAGACGGGAGCCTTTATCTGCTGGCCCAAGCCTGACCCAGTTGGCATGGCAATGTGCAATGTGCATATATGTGATAAATAATTTGTTCTTTTCTCTTTAGAAGATCTCCCAAGGCACACCTTTGAAAACCTCTTTGCAATTGCATGAGGACACTATGGAATGATATGAAAAATAGCATTTTTAAAATAAACCCAGACAATTTATATCTCCTTTATCCTCACTTCTGTATATCTCATCTCCCTTGTTTTGCACCAAATTCTTTCTGGGGAAATGATGAAAATCTATAGCAGAGAATACATTTTAATTATCTCCTGAGATCTGTGGCTGTTGTGCCAGCTGGTCACTGAGCCTGTGGGCTGGGGTGGACTTTGAAAGAGGGCTGAAAAAATCCCTGCAAAGGGTGCTGGGTGTGCATCTACCTGCAGTGCTGCTGCCAGTACTCAACAGTGCTGCAGGCTTTCCCTGCTTCACTCCAGTATGAACCCAGGATTCAGCCTCATCTTTCTTGACTGGAGACCACACTCTTGGTTGTCAGAGCAATTGGTGATGAAAGGGTACAGGGCACACAGGTTGGTTGTGTGATGAGGATTAGAAAGCCCAAATGCTTGGACAAGTCTGCTTTCTGTGGACTACCTCATTTGATGTCCTGGCATCTGTCTGCCTATGACTAATGAAGTCTTCAGACTCACTACATTTTGCTTTGAGGTCGTTTGTGCCGCCAGGAGGTTTAATCTTTGCCAGGCACCATGGTGCAGCGGTGGTGGTGATTTTGGTACAGTCAGCCCTGACCATCCAGCCATGCTGCAGGCGGCACCGGTGACCCAACCACATGGTGCTGCTGGCATTTCTCATTTTAGCTCTGCTGCCAGACATGATTTTCAGGCAGGAGTCTGCCTGATATCTCCCAAAGCCATGGCCAGTTTGATGGCATCTGGAGATCTGCTCTGTGGTGCCATAGACCAGAAAGCAAACAGCAAAGCCCCAGCAAATCCCGCAGCACTTATCCAACCCCACCATTCTCCCAGGAGAGGAGCAGAGATTATGTTTAGAACACAGGGTCCAAAGCCCTTCTTTGATGATGCACTGTATTTTTTTATCCAAGGAAAAATTAGAGTGGAAAGGGTGCTTTAGTACAGGAGAGGCTTTTTAAATACAGAAACCCAAATATGGAAGCACATTTAGTGGTGTTGGAGAACTAGGATGCACAAACAAAGGGCCTAGGAGGAGGGCAAGGCACTACCCATTAGCTGTTTTTAGTATTTCAAATGCTACTTGGCGATTTCAAATGAAGGCAAAGCCATGTGGATTTTACACAGTGGCCTGGAACCTCTGGACTCACAGCCATTCCCGGCATCTAGCAACAGCCTGGGAAGCTAAAGAGGCCCTGCAGGCTCACATGAACATCTTCTGGCTTGTGTCAGCTGATGCTCCAGACCAAGGATACAGGTTTCCATCCTCTCCTGGTCTGGGCAGTGCTGTCAGCAAGCTGCAATCAATAGTGTGCAGGGGTAAGGAGCAGTGAGTGCTGGAAATGAACGTTTTATTATTCCAGGGCCTTCAGAGGTCAGTGCAGGGATGAGGCTGGAGCCGGTTCCCTGGATATTGCTCTTCTCAATCCCCTCTCTCATTAGATTTTCTCTGTGTGGATTGTTTAGCAGGAGGGGAGAAAAGGGCAAAACAGGGCTCATCTGGAGTCTTTGGTTACATTGCTGAGGGCTTTGGCTTGTCCTGCTTTAACATCAGGCTAGCTCCTGCCCCTAAAATGTCATCCTAAGGCACCCATCAGGCTACCAGCTCCAATGTGCGCTGTACACAGAAAACCAGAGATAGATACAAGCAATGCTGATGCTGTGGATGTGTGACAAGGTGTTTTCTCAGTTTAATTAGTAGAAATATAAAATAATCCTGTGGAAGCACTGCCCTTGGTTTAGTCTCCTACAAATCATGCAAGCATGCACTGCAGCAGGCCGCTGATAAATCAAACCTGGGCATTGCCGGAGCCAGGCGAAATGAATCCCAAATCTTGACATTTGTTTTGACACATCATCTCCTTGTGTGTCTGAGCGGTGCAGTCATGGCTTTTGCTCTTTACACAGCACACCTGGGTCTGCACGGCTGAGATTGCTGCTGAGGTCATTACGCAAATATGTGAACTGCCTATTTTCAAATTAATAGCACATGGACCCAATCTCTAGGCTCTTGGGCATAAGTTCAAAAAAATTAAGATATAAAACTTGGGTGATTTACTGGACCTTTCCTAGACTGAAGTGATTAATTGTCTGATTTACGGGTTCCATTTTGTTTTAATGCTGGACTGATGTAAAAAAATTAAATGGAGTGTAGAGGAAATGGTTATCTCAAACGCCTTCATCACACTGCTATGTAGAAAAAAAATGATATTGTTATGGATAAATTTTAAATGCTAACATTCTAATTCATTTCTGTGTGGCAGTGAACAGAATTGTGAGCGCTGCCTGTCTGATGTGGACAAGCGCAGTGTTAAACGTTTGTTCACCGATATGAGCCAGTCAACTCACGTTAAAATTCTCTCTCTAATCAGCCAGAAAAGGTTTTAGGCCATGGTGAAAAAACAGCTGTAAAACCATGGTGGAGTGAGAGCATCTGGCACAGTATCAGCGACTGGTATTCAGGAAAGTCATCCCAGGTGTCTCAAAGACAGGCAAAAGACCAAGGGCAAAGGATGTGCCTTTGGGGTATTTATTTGGTTGGTGAAACAGGGGTCACAGCAGAAACATGCCTCCATGTGTCTGTTGGTCCTTGCAAACAACCTGGGCTGAAGACATGTTGGCTGGAGATGGGTGATGCTTTGCTGGTGCTGCCCGGGGCTCCCCTGAGGTGAGACAGCACAGCTGGCTGTGCTGTCTGCCTGGCTTGTGTGACACCCACTGCCACACGAGCATAATGAAACACATGAAACACAGAACCTCTCTGCAGTGCCAGCTTCTCATCCTGATCTTTTCTTAAAGAGCTAGCAAATGTTTCTGTCTCTGTTCAGATCCGAGATCTTGTGATATTTGTTTTACAATAAAAGCCACAGTGGGAGAGCAGTGAGGAATACCTCTCTGCAGCATTTCCTTTGCAGTAGCCCCTTATATTCCTTGCCGTGTGCTGCACATCTTTCCACCATGGTTGTCTGCTGTAGGACACAGCGTGGCAGTGCACAAAACATGGGCGGCAGCAGCCTGGGTCTGCCCTGTCCCAGCTCTGCTGAAAGCCCCAACCTTCCTCAGAGCTTTGCTGAGCTGGTTTCACCCTTAAAGCATGGTGATTACTGTAATGTATAATATATGTATTGCAATAAGCAGGATATTAAAAATGAACGCTTACACAACCATGTTGATATTCTACTTAATCCAACAGGAAAAAAAGTATTGATTTCAAGGCAAAGTGGGGAAAAACCCTAACTTACTAAAAATGAGCAGTAGGCTAGTGAGGGGTTTTGTCCTTTGCCTTCCCCTGAAATTTGTCCCTTAAATTAGGATTGCCTGAGTCTCAGGGGTCACTGGGTAGCAACTCAGTATTCAAAGGGAAACCCCTTGAACCATCGCACTGGAGAATTAAGCCTCTTGATTTTGTTTGTGTTACAGTTAATTATGAGCTTGGCTTTGCTAGGTGATACATCCCTACCCTGGAGCTATGAAATGTTTCCTATACACCCAGAAGATGAGTACCTCCTTAGTGATTGAACAAGTATTTGTGAAAACACTGCCTTCAAAGTTGTGCTATGTTTTCTCACTCATTTCCTTGGATGAATTTGTATTAGCAATAAGAGGTCTACCAAATGATGCCGAAGACCAGTAAGCCCCGTTTGTGAACGGCTGGGTTTTCTGGGATGCCGTCAGCGACGTGGCATCAGGGACACCATGCTGTTTCCTGGCTTCTGTGCTGCTCTGAGGACCCCACAGTGAAAAGGAGCCCTGAGTAACCACATCTGTTTTGTTCTTCATAGGGCCTTTTTTTTTCAGTATCAGTGGCCTGATTCTGGCACTGCAGCCAGGCAAGGATTGCTCCACTGGAAACACAGGAAACAGTTAATTTTCAAAATTTGGAACAGTATCTGTCACGTGCAACTGCTCTGTAATTATGACTTTTTCTGCTTCTTAGAAAAAGGTTATTACAAGAGCCATTTAATCTAAAAGGCCAATTATATTAAACCAGTCACTTCCATACTTAGGTCCTCCCTTACACACACACTATTGTGTTTGGTATAAATTTAGTAAATTACATGGAAGCTTTGCTTAGTGGAAGCTTAAAAATATGATTACTACTTGCATTGATGTAAGCATGAACGGTCCCAGGAAACACATCTATACTATTTATTGCAGTGGGTAGCCCTAGCCTCACTCAGCTTTAGCAAAATAATTGGGGCACAGGGGCTTGGTACCTCTTCTCTGCACCTCTGCACATTGCAGGGGCTCCAGACTCCAGGTCTGAAGGATACTAGGAAGCAGCAAATGTAGCGAAGCTGAATTTGCAGCTGGTGAGCTCAGTCAGGGTAAAAGCACCTATCCAGGCTCATCAGTGCACTGCTTTTTGCAGATCGTTTCAGTGAGGCATGAAACCCAGAGCAATTACAAACCTTGTAACTGGTCCTCCCTGAAATCTTGCATAGGGAAAGCATGCCTAAAACTTACTGATGTTTTAAATCACATTTATGCTATCTGAAAGGGGAAACACTTTCTTCTCAATAAAATAATGTTGTTTTCCCTGACCCATGATCTACAAGGAGAAATAATTATCTTGAAGGACATGTAACGGAGAAAGGGATAGAGTTTCAGAGCATCTCTTGCATATATGGTAGTAATTGATTCTAAGCACTGCTCTGGATGATGAGCTCATTAGGAAGTGAACAGCACAGACACAGTTCCCTGGGTATCTGCTGCAGAGAGAGGAATGGTAGTTTTACAGGAAATTCAAGAAAACGTACTCATGTGGTCATATTAGCTCAATTTTTTAAACTGCAAGATGTCATTTTATCAATACTTCTGAAACAATTACTGCATTGTAAAAGGGCCAGAGACGGGAGGAAATGAGAACAAGTGAAGTTTTAGCTTGGCACGCTGTCCTAAGGCTGCCACAGGCTGCCTCACGTGTCAGCTATGAGGACAGGGATGGTGTCCCTGCTGCCAGCATCCAGATTGGGTTGGTTCAATATCAGTGGGAGTTAAAACTCAGGAGTGACGCTGAACAAAAACAATGTTGAGGCAGGTGAATTGTTGCTCCTGCAAAGAAGCCACCACCTCTTGTTGATGGCTTTATGAATCTCCTCCCTCATGATGCTCAGGCTCCTGGGACACTGCTTGGCCAAATTCATTTTCAGACTCTGGGCACTGCAAAGCCTGTAAGTCATAAGGATGAAGCTATGAATTGCTTGGGAGGATTCCAATGAAAAGCTGGAGCTGACTGGGTTTGAGCACTGGCAAGTGCGGTATCACTGCAATGGCTTTGTGCTCAGCCAGGATTGCTGCAGGAAATCCAGAGTCTCTTTTTATTCCTTGAGCGATGTGAACCTCAAATGCTGATGGTGTATTCCTTCCTACCAAGGAGAAATGCTTGGGCTGGGATGGGGAATGGTGCAAGGCACAGCCCTCTGCTCTCCTGCTCCTTTACGTCCCTGGAGTAATACACAGCAAATCAATTCTGCCAGTGTTAAGCACTAAAGATAGAAATGCCCCATACAGCAAAGAGCATGTACGGATATCTATAATTCTCTGTGGCCACAAGTTGAGGTAAGAGCTTGAGGGTCATTGATTGCTTCCATGATTTATAACTGTCTGGAGTTGCAGAGCAACATCAGGTGGCCCATGAATGTTACCAATGACATGGCTATTTATATATTATCCCCAGTTAATGCCACCATTCTGATGAGTGTGAATAAATACCACTGCAGAAATTATATCTGAATTGATATTAAAAGTGTATTTTTGGGGAGTTGGTGTTCTTTGCAGCTAGTTTCCACCTTTATGTGCATCACCAGTGCCACCTCTCCCACCAAGTCTCAGTCCCTCTGTGCTGAGTTTAGGCAGTCGGGTGGGAGGGAGCTTTGACTTCCCTTGCTGCAAGAGCCCAGAGCTTTCAGAGCCTTCTCTGGGTCAAGGATAACTTAGGGCAACCCAGAGTCTGCTCTAAGATGTGCCTTTTTTCCAGGGACCTGGTGCAGGGAGCGTACTGTGGCACAGGAGTCAGCTAGAGAGTGGAAAATGCCCTGGGGACACTAAGAGTTGAACCCCTTTGGTTTGTTGAGAAGCTTAGGTGATGAGATGACAAAGTTTAGCCATTGAAGTTTGAACATTACTATGTTCAAAAAAGAAATTGTAATGTGTGAATTCAAAAGCTTCAGGTGAGCTGACAGGTAATTTTAATTAAGAATCACTGGTTAAGGGTATGGAGCCCCAGTACTGCCTCCCTTCCTTCACCTTTACTGAATCAATGGCACCATGGGATTAAAAGGTTCACTGCCTAGATCTTTTATTTATGCATTTATTTAATCTCATGCCACCAAGGTAGGTGTTTTAAGATTAAAACATTCCTTATTCTCAAAAGTTATGATAAATATTGATGCAGCATTTCAAATAGGACATGCACAGGCAGGTCTCTGTGAGGGCTGGAAAGCAGCCAGGACTGGCTTGCAAGACTTCAATAAAAAGTAAAGAAAGCTCTGCAAAGGGTGAAGACGAATGATGATGCTAACAAGCTTGCCGGGCTCTGAAAACACAGGCTGGCAAGCATCCGGTGAGCATCCCAGCGGGCAGCTGGGAAGGGCTCTGTGCAAACTTCTGTTTGACTTTATAACATCCTTATGAACTGGTTTTACAAGATCAAGCAGAAAAACAGGAGAAGGGAAGATATCATAATTTCAATAGTCAGTGGCCCAAGGCTTTTGTTTCTAATAAATGGACAAGCTCCTTTAAGCCTGGTAATTAATCTGATGGATCTTTTCAATTTTATCAACCCCTTCTGTGACATTATTCTTTAATCTGCGCAGCTCCAGCTTTCATTAAAAATGAACCCAGTGACAATGAGGTAAAGCTGCTCAAAATGCTGCCACTAATCCCAAATGCTTGGGCATTTCCCTGTGATTGCTTTTCCATGGTATTTCTGTATGAACTGTTTAGTGCACTAAACACATCTCTGGTGGTGTCATAGCTTCTGGATACCTTAATCAGGGGCTTTACAACTTCATACAAATATTGTATCAGAAAAGAAGGGTTTCTTGATGGTCTAGATTTGTGAGAAGCATATGTCTTTCTTCCAGCTTTTGTTGCTAAGTTAAATTACGGCCTCTAGGAGAGTGGTGCAACAGTTTTATTGCTTTCTAGAAAACATATTCAGGTAGGATTTCTTTAATGCTTGGGCCCTTTTTCTTCTTGTCACAGATTGGCATCTCTCTGGAGATGTCTGTCAGCTTGAGAAGGATCATGATCTCTTCCCAAACAGATGTCCAGATCCGATGCATGTGGTACTGCTAGCTGCCAGCTCTGCCCATGCAAGGTTTGGATCACATTTAACCATGGCCAGCAAAGCAACGATCCCAAAACTGGGCTTTTTGCTTCAGAGGGTGCCTGTCCCAAGGAAACAAACTTCAGAGCTGCTACTGCCATGAGATGCTGAGGATGACCGAATACTCCCAAACATAGAAGCCAGGTTTATTCTAGGAGCCAAATTTATCTAAGTCCTTGGCATGACCTCTCCTTCTGCTCACAGCTTGGAGGGACTTATCTCCTGCATTCTGAAACTGGTGATCACTGCTGAGGTCTTGGCAGACCCAGTATGCGTGTTATTCATGGCAATCATTGTTGCATCGGTGCATGCATGTGTTAGAGAGAAGTGCCAGCATGGTCATACATTGCTGTACAGGTTTGTATGCATGCTGGAATCACAGAAGCTGAGATTTAAGGCTCTTTTACCAAATGTGAGTTCATAGGCAGTCATCAAAGCAGAAGAAGAAAGACTGCAATCCAGAATTCGAAATTGCTTCTTCGGTGGTATTTATTGGCATTTTTTATAAAAGAACCTGTAAAGCTTTTAAAAAGAGGTGGTTCAGTTATTAATGCTGCTTGCTAACAGCCTAGTTGAAAATAGGTTTTGAGGTTCTTCCTCTCAACACCTGAGCTTGAACAGGGGCTGCAGGCTAAAGGAAGGCAAAGCCATTGGCAGAAACCTTTCAAACCTAATAAGCATCTAGTGCTCCAATGCTTTCTGTCATGCCTTGCCCCCTTTCTGGGGTGGGACAGCTGCAGTGCCACGGGGATGAGTGGGGTGGTAAAGCCGGGGGTGGCTGTCCTTATGCGTCTTGTCCATACTTAGGTTTCGGAGCTGCCTTTCTCACCAGTGCTGCTTGGGGTTGTTCTTGCAAGGTGCACAAGGAGCTGACAGAAGTAAATTAAGCTTCTGAGTAAATTAAATTAAGGCCATCTTAATTCTGAAAAAGGCTGTCCACACAGGGACTTAATGAGGTTTAACTAATCCACTTGAGAAATTAATTCAGATTAAATTCTCTGAGCACACCCGGGTAGGCAAGCTTGAAGGAAAAGAGGAGAGGGTGGTTCAGTAATGGGCTTACTTAAAGTGAGAGAGTTTGGTGGCAAGTTAGATGCAAAGCAGGGGCTGCCTGAAGGCATGGGGCACCTCCTTAAAGCCAAAACCTGCCCTGAGCAGAGTGGCAGGTTTTCCCTGGGAAGACTTCTCACTGACCAACTGTGTTTATGGGAGAAAAAGGATAGAAATCTTTTGCTAAGTGGGAGCCCAGGTCACCCCAGGAGGTGATGCTCATGTCGGGGAGAGCCCTGTGCTCTCAGGCAAAGGTACCTTTTCCCCTTACTTTTTTTTTTTTTTAATGCCAGACAGGAAATATCTTGATGTAATATTTAACATGGAGGCCTGGGGGACTTGGCATGATTGAAGACAGGATCTTCATTTTGACAGCTTAATGCATTTTACATTATGATGCCACTGCATCCTTCTATTTATGCAGAGCAATTCAGTGATACATCTCCTTTTCCAAATCCTCGCATGACATACAAATACTGTCCCTTTGCTCTCCTGACCCAATCTCCTTTTTCGTTATGAGATTTCGGCCGTTTCAAATCTTTTAGGTTTCACTAAATGTAATCTGATGATAAAGAGGAGGAGAAACCAAGCAAAGCCAAATTTTAGCCAAATTTTAGCGAAAACTACTTTGGCGTATAGTTACTGGATTACTGTGAAAAGCGCCTTTGGTTGAAGTGGATTATACCTAAACCCATGCCTTTGATAAAGACAGTGAGGCATTCACCGCAGATGGGTTTAGTATTCTGCTCAAATTATTTTGAGTAAATAAGAATGATAAAATTTGGAAAGGTATGTTACAAAATGAAATTTTGGGCTTTTATGATCATAGTATTTGCAAAGTATTTGCTTGTCAGTTATAGAAGAAAATACAACAAATAACTTTACACATTTATAATGAGAACTCACTAAAGTTAAACTAATTTGAGTCGTTATTAGGGCTAAACGGGCTGCATGAAAGAGAGGAGACAGGAGAGCTAGTGCTGTGGGATGGGCACAGGAGGCTCCTGACCTGACCCAGGCATATATATACACACATTTTATATCTACGTAGCCATACCTGTACTTATGTGTCTCAGCCTTTGTGTGAGGGCTGTTCACACCTGCATGTGGACTGTCTGTGCAACTGAATGATCTCCAAATGGCCTGTATTCCATTTCAGGTTATAGCAAGTGTCCTAAAATTGTGTATTAACCCACCTTTAGTCTAAATAATAGTCTAAGGAATTTAAACCTGCATTTTAGCCTGCTGTAGGAATACATGTCGTAGCTATTGAGTGAAAGGGGCCCCTGAAGATGGTGGCCAGGGTGGGAAAGGCTGACTGCTGCATTCAGCTGTGTGTTTATTGTCAAGAATGGCTATTTTGCCATTTATTTTTTCAATGTATTTAAAGACTATCTGGCTTGGGGATTTTGGAGCTACATTGCTGGAGGCAGAAAAGCCACACACATCTGTATGCCTCTGATGTGCCTGAAATCAATATGGTCGTGAGCATGATCTGAAAGCCTGAGCCCCCACCTACTACACAAATGCACTGAGCGATAAGCAGCTGCTAGTGGGGAAGGACCTGGTGCAGAAAAAAATGTCACCACGTGAAGAGATACGCAATTCTCAATGAATAAATCCAATATATTCTATATAAATCTCTTGTTATAGCCTGTTTTATTGAACCAACCAGCATGTTTCTCCACTTGAGAGTGTGGACAGCCTTATTTATTAGCGCTGCAACACGAGTGCATCCCTGTGCCTTTGTCTGTGTTAGCTCACTTGTCTCCGTGAGGCTGCATGTGTGGTTCTGACCCTGTGCCTTTATTTTGGAAGGTTTATAATTTAGGCACAAAACCGTTGTTCCTAGCTGAAAATTAGGAGGTGTCAGTTGTGCGCATTAGCCTGGGAGACAAGTGTCTTTAGGGAGTTGCTGTTTATGGAGGAAGATGGGGGTGATGCTGGCAGTAGGGATGTACTCGCTTGCCACTGTGGAACTGTGGTGTCACATGTGGGGTAAAAGCATCTTTTCAAACAGAGGGACCATATTCAGCACCAGTAGCACCAGTGGGGCAGGAGAGCTCATCACCTACTGCTGTTCATGTGAGGCTCATCATAAAACCTTATGTCTCAGAGGCAATCCAGGTATATGAAGCAGCTCAGCATACATGGAACGGAGCTCTTTTCTCTTCTTGGGTGTATAAAGCGAGTTTTTCCCACATAACTGTCGTGGTTTAAGCTCAGCCATAAATCACGCAGTTGCTCTCTCATTCCTCCCGCTTTCCTTCCCCCGCTCCTGGAGGGATGGGGAGGAGAATCGAAAGAACATAACTCCCACAGGTTGAGATAAGAACAGTCCAGTAACTAAGGTATAACACAAATCACTACTGCTACCACCAATAATAGTAATGATAAAGGAAATAACAAGGAAAGGGAATACAATACCACCCGTCGACCGATACACAGCCTGATCCAGCAGTGAGCTAGCCTTTCCGGGTAACTCCCAGTTACATCCTGGGCATGACGTGCTGTGGTATGGAATACCTCTTTGGTTAGTTTGGGTCAGGTGTCCTGTCTCTGCTTCCTCCTGGCTTCCCCTCCTCCCTGGCAGAGCATGAGACTCACAAAGTCCTTGATCAGAGTAGACATTACTGAGCAACAACTGAAAACATCGGTGTTATCAACGCTGTTCCCAGGCTGAAAGTCAAAACCACAGCACTGCACCAGCTACTAAGAAGGAGAAAAATGACTGCTACTGCTAAACCAGGACAACAACCTTCAAAAGGAGGGCAATGTGTGACATAAGAGCCAGCCAAGTGCATAGAAGCACCTGATTGTCAGAACTGTTTTATCTTATGGCAAGGTGAATCTCCTCATGAAGAGTAAAGGTTCATACATTATCCAACAATTTTATCTCTAGCCACCAGACAGATCCAGTTTTCCAGTGTTAAGAAGATCTTCTCCCTCCAGGGTCTATCTGCTGCCATCACCACCAACATGCAGGAGGTGACTGTTCCCAGTTAAACAGACCTTCACTGCCAGCCTCTGAGATGGGAAAGTATTCAAACCTTGGATTGCCAAAAGAAATCAGAAGGAGAGCTGCCTTTAAAGTCCAGGCTTCCCTAGCCAACTCTGTGGCCATGATGATCACTGATGACCCAAACCTTGCTTGAATTAAACAGGAGTTAAACCAACATGAAAGCACCTTTGCATAGAGCACTGGAGCCAATTGAGATGCTGTGGGCATCAGCATTCCCATCATACAATATTTTTTAATCTTTGCCATCTGGTTATCCTCCAGGAGGCACAGCGAAGGACATCAACAACTGAGAAAAGCCTTTGACTGTGTTGCTAAACATGACTAACACAGCAAAACCAGCATCAAGAGTTTAAGCCTTTAACCTGATGATGCAAATGTGCAATTTCCTGGCTCAGCGATGGGCTCATAATAAGGCAAAAATGAATATTACAGCATTTTGGCTTTTAAGCATTGTTTCAGAGAAGTCATATTGGATATTGTTTCTGAGAGCACAGCCAGGGCATATGACTGGAGATAGATGCTTGATTCAGATTTATATTAAGTTTTCAGCAAACTAGGGGAATATAAGCCTGTCTGACCTAGTATTATGTTGATTCCAAAGTAATTACATTTGTTATTTGCAGGATCTGTAGTAAATTGAGTTGTGGCAGTTATGTGGATGCTTCACAGAAGCAATTTCAGAGATCATTAAATATATCTTACATTGGTTACACATTACATTAACCCCTCCAGTGCCTCAAGACATATGACATCCATTCACCGAATAGGCAATTTTTATAGGACTAGATGCCAAAGTCAATCCAACAGAGATAAATTCCGGAAATGTATGCAATTACTGTGGAGAGATGTCAGTTACTCACCACAAAGACATGAGGATTAAAAAGTTTGTGCAAGGCTCATACAAAGTCCAGACCACCTACTCCACCAGTCTGTCCTCTGCAGCAGCCTGGGTTGCATCCTGCCCCAGAAGCAGCAATATCCATGTTGGCACACATGTGTGCATCACTGTTCTTCCTGGAGGAATTCCTCCTTGTCTTCAGCTAGCTGCCACTGCTGTGGACCAGAATTGCATTTATCAAAATAAATGTGTCTGGTCTGCATCAGTAAGTCCCCACAGCCCTTGGTGGTTAGGGGCATCAGTGAAAACTGCAGCATTTTGAGGTCTCTCATTCACGCTCAATGGCTAAAGTTTAAATCAAAGTATCTGAGGCTCTTGAGATGTAATGTCTCTATGGGCTTGAGAAAAACATGGCTGAAAGCATTGGCTCATAAGGATTTTGAGACTGTGATTTTTTTTGTAGCAACCAAGGAGGAGGGAAAAGTGATGCTACAGAGATGCTTTTAGGTAACAGCAAGACCAATTTCTCACTCACCCGCCAGCAGCAGGTCTTCTCTGCATGTGGTAAGGTGCAGTGTTTTGGCAGGCTCAGAGGATAGGAGAAAGGATGGGAGAAGAGGGTGGAGATGGAGGAGCTGATGGAGAGCAACAAGAGCATGAGGACGAAGGCACTGAAGAGACAGGTCAAGAGAAAACAAATGCCTCTTACTCCCAGGGCAGTGCCTGCTCCTAACATGCTAAAGCCCCATGTTGCTCAATGGTTGCAGGGAGAACCCCAGCCTGGCTGTAAGTTAGCTGTTGGAAAAGCAGGAGCATTTGTCATTACTACATTTATTTCATCCAAATGACAAATGGTGTGGACAAGCTGAGAGACAGGTCCAGCCTGGGCAGGAGGTATGCATGTGCTCATCAGCCTGACAAAGAGCACCAGCTCTTTCTGGTTCCTTTTTCTGCCAGCTAGCAGCAATGCTTGCTCTTGTCTGCAGCTGCAAAGAGCTTTTGCAGGGTATGAAAGTCTTGTATGCTCTTTGGATGAGGCCCAGTGGGCTATTTCACACTCTGAGAGCTGTGTTTTGGTAGTCTGTTCTGAATGCAAAACTGCAATTGTCCCAGAGAAATGTCTGTGTTTCCTTTTGGGGGGCAATAGATAGCACCAGGAAGAAAGAAGCAATGTTCCTCAGGCAGAGGAGGCTCCTGCAAACCAGCAGTTTGATGGTCAGCCAACTTCCTCATGTTGCAGGAAACACCAGGTCATGTCCCTGCCTCCTCCCTCTGAAGATATCCTTGATATTTTTAAAATAAGCTAAAACATAAACAAGCAATGGAAATGTGTTAAATTAGGGAGTGAACTAATGGAAAGGAGGTGAACAGAGGTTAGATGCCACCACAACTTTCTGTAATTTTGTTTTTCACACTTTCTTCTGCTGCTTTTGGAGCATCACGTGGCAGGGAGCTGGGCAAATGGATTGGAATGGGAGAGAAAAAGCCACCCCAGGTCCTGCATCCTCATCCCTTCTTGCAGGGTCTGTGCTGCATGAGCCGCAACCCAGAAGTATTAGGAAAATGGAATTAATCAAGTCTGGACAGATGGTGGTGACAGCAAAGACGGCAACCCCAGGCACCTGGCCAAATACAGATTGGTGTGTGTCTTTGGTGAGACAAACCAGTGCAAATATGGCTTATTCCTGTAGTGCCACCTTTTCTGTCCAGTGCAACAGCAAATGATTCAGCCCTTTTGCTCATTATTGAGCTTGTGAGCCAATTTTAGCAGCTGCACAATAAATAATTCCAGTGCCTGTTACTGGCAATTTTGCTAAGTGAGGGAGATACAAAGTCATTAATGTTTGAGAGGAAGGATTTGAAACTGCTAGCTGCAAGCACACAGGACAGCTGCTGTTGCAGGGGTGGTAATGATGCAATCATCACCACTGTGATGTAATTCCCCCCAGGCTTCTGCAAAAGTTCCCACTGGGCACTGAAGCAAAGGTTTGTGAAAGGCTTCAGTCTTTGCATAAAAAATACACTGGATTTTTTTCATCTCTGTGCCATATTCTTGCAGTGGATATTCAAAGTCTAGCTACATGTGCAAAGGACTGGGGCCTACAACACCCATCAAGCAGGAAAGAAGCTGTGCTGGAAGACCTGGAGGAGAACCTCTCCTAAGATCCGTTTTGTTTAGTCTGATCTAATTTATCTCTTGTCTAATGCAACGTTTAATGTTATAATGTGATTTTGGCTGATCCTCAAGATGTGCACAGCCTTGCTGGAGTCTGCCTCAGGAGCTGTTTTTATTGTTGGGTGACAGGTTTGCCCCCATTATCATCAATCATTGCAGTAAAAGCTGGATGAGCGGGTTTTTTCTCGGGTCTAATAAATGTGCCCATGGGCTGCCCACTGGCTGCTTACAGGCTCCAGAGGTAGGGACCAACATTTCATGAACCTCCAGGGGATGGAGACGGCTCTGCATGTGGCCCAGTCAAGGTTATTAACAAGCTTTGGACCTCTGCATGTGCAGTGACTAAAACCAAACCAGCCACATTAAGGGGAAGCAGATCCAAAGTCTTCTAGTGCCAATGAACACCTCTGCAGTAGCTTTGGTCACCAGCTTGGAGCACCCCCTGAGCAAAGGTCACTCACTTATGTGTTCATCTCTCCCACCATCTTCTTTCTTCTCCCCTTCACTTGTCTGCTGCTTTCTCAAGTTCAGTGAATTGCATTTCCCTGTGGCAAACCGACCAAGTTCATCATGCTGTGCACACCTGCTGCCCTATCAGCTGTGGCTGCTTGATCTTGTAGCTCTGCCTTTGATGAAACCCCCATTTAAAGCCTTCCTGGTTATGATGCTGTCAAGCACTCATATAAACTGCCATCAGATTTGGCTGGTATCTCATGAGCTATGCACCCATCTCGGAGGGTGGCCGTACTCAGGGTCATGTGTTTCTTCTGCAATTCAGAAGTGGAGGAGAGCAGCACCTGTACACTGCAGCCAACCAGTGAGCAGCATTGCAAGCCATTTCTCTTCTAGCTGACTTTACCTGACCTAACTCTCCATGATGCCAGTGCAGCATAGGCATAAACTTACACTCTTTTTACTTAACAACCTCGTATCACCTTTATTTTGGGAAGAAAGACCCTTAACCTCCACACTCGTTTCAAACACATTGGGCTTTTTATAGTTGGCAAAGGGACAGTGATGGGCTGAAGTTTCCAATCCCGGATGAGCTCTGGGTGGTCAACTCTCAGAAATACTCTTATTTATTCATCTAGGTGGGGTTCAAAGCCAACCGTGGTTGGTGTATAAGCTATCTATAGTATTTGGTCTCTGAGCTATATACAGTAACTGGGAGTGTGCTCTGCATGCATTGCACAGGTACATTATTCATGCCTCTGTGTAGGTGTAGCACAGAAAAGCATTAAAAAAAAATTGGTGCTGTGGTTGTTATTTGCTGTAAGTGTGGAGGGGGAGAGCACTCGTGCTGTAAATCTCCCCTCCCCACCAGCCATGGCAAGCAGTGTTTTACAGCCCCAAAGTAAATGTAGCACATGCCTGCTGCTGGCCAGAAGGAAAGCATGTTAGTGGGGACATTCCTCCTTTCTCTTCTTGTGGTTTTCCTGGCTTTAATCAAGCTTTTTTTTCTAATGTCATTCATAGGAGTGGGGCTATGCCAGGGCTGTGTTTTGCAGCAGCCTTTTTCCTGTGCCAGCCTGGGCAAGAGATGCCCAGCTTCCTGCACCAAGTACCAGCAACACCCTATATCCTAGCAACACAAACATACAAAAGCTAGGAATACCCAGAAATACCCTCCTTCCCTAGTGCAGAACTGTCCTGGGGACCCTAAATACTGTGAGAAATGCAAAGAAAAGGAGATGGGGAATATGTAATGCACTTTATATGCCTTGTTTGGCAAAACCTTGGGTATCTCACACCTCCAGCTATGAGGCACTTACCAGTCTTTGGGCTGCAAAGATATTCCCCAAACCTGTCAATTTCACCCGCCCTCAGCTTTGGGTGATGTGGTTGGGTGGCAGGGTGCAGCTGGGTGTTGAGCGAGCAGAAAGTATTTCAGTGCTCCTCTTCACCCTCTTTGAACCACATCTGGTTTTTGTTTCTGCAGCTGACACATCCTCTGAGAGGCATCCTTCTTTGCTGGATTAGTCACACCGCAAGATTTAAAGGGAAAAAAAACTCTCATGCATATAATTATTCTGTATCTGAAAATGGTAGGTTTAGAGCAGAAACGAGCTGAACAGTTGGAGTGTAAGCCAGATTTCAGTGATACTTTGCCTGATAAAGACCAGGTATTAAATACTTGCTGGGAGATGAGGACCTACCTGGAAATATCACATTTGAGAGGAATCAAGTGCATAGCAAAGCCGTTAAATTGTTAAATCTCCTTTTCTGAACCAAAGGAGAGCTGGAGACTGCCAGTGTAGAGCCACTGCCTTTTCCATGCAGCACCAAGTTGCATGGGATGTGGTCTGCATGTCTAGTAAGTGGCAATAGTTATTTTAGATGTGCTAAACACTGATGCTTTCCTCTTTCTTCTTCTCAAAACCATGTTTTGGTGATTCTCTCACAAACCACTGAACTAGAAGGAAAACCCCAGGTCATTTGTCACTGGTTTTGCACCGAGCTACAAAGAAATGTGTTGTGTGGTGGATGGGTGCAGCTGCGATGGATTCCTCTGAGGATTGCAGAGCCACCCACACCCCTGAGCAGATCTGAGGCCTCATCCATGAGGTGAAAGTGAAAAGCAGTACAGACACCTACCCATGGAGTTGCAACACCTGAAAAGCAAGCAACTTCAGAGGTGTAAAGGAGTTAATAGGAATTTGTTAAATTAGTCTTCATGAACACTAATGATGCCAGCAGCTTTCAAATGAAGCCGGGGAGAGAAAAGCTGCAAGCAGCCACACTGGCAGCCGGTGAAGGAGGCATCTGCTACCTGAGCTTGTGCATATGGAACATCAACCCAAGGCAGAGTCCAGGCAAGATGGGGAGACCTGAATCCAGCCCTACCTACATTGCAGGGGCTTTGCCTGGGGGTGCTGGGGGTCTTGTTCCTCATGGTTCTAGGGGTCTTTCTTTGCTTTGCTTTTATTTTTTATGAGCTAACTTTATGAGGGACGTATTTCCGATAATGCCCTTGGAAGGAGCACTTGGTGATGGAGTGGTCTGGGTGTAATTTGCCTGCTGCTGAGTGTAGTGTTTCAGTTCTACCCGAATTTGTGCCGATGATTTATGATTTAATGTTTCCTATTGTAAATTATATTTAAAGAGAAAAATGAGGCTTATTTTTTTATTTTTAGAAAACCTAATGTTTATACTTTATGAGCCATCAGAAGAAATAAAGTACTGCTATATGTTCAGACCATGTTTTCGGCAGGTAAAATGCAATTATTCTGACCAGAGAGCTTTATTTGATATATGAATAGAGTAAATGAAAAGGCATTCAAAGCCTGATCCAAAGCCTCTTTTAATCTTTGGGAGTCTTTTCTTCCTTGAGATTATAGAGCTAACCCCCTGGCTATACAAATAGCAATAGGATACATGCCATTTCTGTCTCGATGGGGTACTGCCATAGCTCAGGCTTGAATTTCACCCTCTGAAAATGCAGATATTGGTCTTTCCAGCTGCCATTCAGTTTATCCAATGTTCTCTCTGTGTTCGTGGGTAGCAGTCATGGACCCGTAATGCACATTTCCCATCACATTAATTTGTGTGGGAGCCATTCTGACATCCTGCTGTGGCTTGTAGAAGCGCAAGTGCCATCCCTGCCAAGATCAACACCTTCTTGGGGAATGTGGCGGCATCTCTTCTTCTGTCTCATCTGGCATAAACCTCCCTGGCAGAGCACGTGTTACTACAGCCGTCACTTCAGATCACGTCAGCTCTTCCTCCTGGGACCAAGCAGCTCTTTAGGGTGTCTGGGCTTCCAGAGGTGTTCAAAGCACATTGCAGCTGGTGTCTCCTCTGGTCCAGCCACTGCTGACCATGAGAGGTTTCCTGGTCCGTGAGACACCACATTCTCCCATTTACCTCTTTCAAACACATTCCCAAATATATCAGTGCATGCCTTAAACTCCTTGTGCTTCATTTTCTTTTTCATGGTGATGAATTATCATCCTCAGGGGAGTGATTGCAATGCTCAGCAGCCTCTACTATTCACTTTGCATTGACCCATGGGTGCATCAAGCTCTACATAGGTGTTTGGGAAGTCCCCACATCCCTGGAGTATCTTCAACCCTGACTTCTGCTGAGCAACACCTTGGGCTTCTGAAATGAAATATTCTGCAGAAAGCGAATTTTTAATGGGATGGTATATTAGGAACATGGGACACAGAGGTCTTGGTTGTGCATTTCACATTGGAAAGCAGAGTCTCAGTGCAGCAATGCTGGGATATGGCAGACCTGTGGGTTAACATCACTGCAAACAACTGCTCGTCTCATATATTGCATTTCATATTTCATGTTAATTTGTTTGCGGCAGAATGAAAGATAATGGCTCAGTGTTTGTGAAACTATCGGGCAAGGAAAAAAGATAAGAAAAAAACCCGTGTTGGTGGTGTGGTGCTGTTCTGGAATGGTTTGCTCAGCTTAGCATGGTTTTAAACCTCTAAAACCATTCCTGAGTTTATGTTGAAAGCCAAATATGACTACAACAAAAGCAACCTCCAACCTTCAAGGCATCCTGGAACTAAATGTTTTTCCTTTTGCAAAGAATTTGTTTCGTCACTGAAACTGTTTACTGAATCCATCTGGAATGGTTAATGGCCTCCATGCAGTTAAGGAATTGACATATTTTCAAGGGAACTCAACTAAAGCTGGTTTGAAAATTTCCATTGAAATTGTGGTTTTCTTCACATTTCATTTTGTCTTCCCTGCAGGTATTTGTCTTTGCAGCTATTTGTTTTTGCAGCTTTTTGTCTTCTGCAAGGCTGGTTTTGTACCTTCTTCTAAACAACATTTTCTGAGGGCAGCAGCAGCGAGCATGCACCAGAGACAGACTCCATACAAAAGAGGAAAAACGGCTTTGGCAGGTTTTCTTATCCTTAGCCAAGCTTCTTAAAGGGATTTTTAGCAAGCAGATATAAACTCCAAGCAATCCTATGTCTATGTTGAATAAAAGTACTTTCAGAGCCTTTACTTTAAATATTTCCTATTTGTTTCTGTCACATAATTTTAAGATCATTACAGCCTGGAGAAGCCCATGACCTCATTCAGTCAGAGCAGAGTGGAGTCTCACAGGAACCAGCCCTGATGCGGCCTCAGCACAAAATCCCACAAGCATGAAAGCAGAGAGTTTGGGCAAAAATCCTTGTTTTAAATGATATTTGTAGTGAAGTTCTTGGGTAAGTTTATACAGACAACACAACAGAGAGAAACACATGGGAAAACTCCCAGGGCAAGGGGGTTGCTGCAGGGAAAGGGAAGCTTTGCTGCGGAAGTCTCCACCATTGCTGCATTGCATTATTCTACAAATTTGTGAACAGCCTGAATTTACAGATGGAGAAAAAGAGTATCTAATCTAGGCATCCTCCAGCCTTCCCACAGTGCATAGACAGGGCACCTTAACAAAAAAGCTGCCTCATAGTCTATAATCTACGCTTCTGCCTCAACATCCAAGGTCCCACATAAGTCACACCTTGTGGGAAAGCTAGAAGGAAAACAGTCCCCTGGAATGGGACCAGAATCAACGTCATTTGACCATTGTGCTCTCTCACAGCACGGGTTAATGTATGTGCATTAAACCTTGTCTTTTATTTCTACCAGTATCTTTACTGGTAGGAATATCTCTATCTATCTCCTACCAGTATCTCTAGTACTTACAAGTTTATTATACTGCTTTTCCGGAGTGCTGGGTTATGTTTGCAGGGCACAAGACCCTGTACCTGTGACATATGCATGAGGGAGGTCTGTAAAGAAGGGTTGAAATCTGGCATTTATTTATTGCAGGCTTGCTCTTTAACTTTTTATCCAAGGACACAAACCTGCCTTTTGCCAAACACCCGTCCAGGCAGAAACTGGTGGTAGCAAACAAGACACTTGTGCTAATTAATATTTTATAGGCTTATAGACATTTTTTCCTCAGCAGCTCGTCTTAAATAAAGACCAATTTGCCAAAGTGTTAATTAACTCTAATTACAAAGTGCATTGTAGCTTCTCTGAGGATTTCTGTCTGGAGAATGACATGTAACCATTCAGCCCCTCATCCCCATCACACTACAGTGATACTTCAAGGAAGTTTTTTCTGAGGACTCCATGCACGTTCCCAAATCAAATTCCACATTGGGTAACCAGAGGGTACCAAATGGCCATGCTAAACAGAGGATGCCAGTTTATTCACATGCATAAATCCTTAAAGCTGGAGACTTTTCCTGTGCATTCTTTGCTGGGCAAGGAAGCGAGCGTGCCCTCTGCTGTGACCTGGACCAGAAATGCCTCCGCTCCCTGGTAAATGTAGAGGAGTGATGCTGGTCCACATCCAAGATGCTTCAGCAGCAAAAATGGGCATATCATAACTCTCTGGAGTGGCATCTAGCCCCCAGATGGAGGCATACCCTTGCACAGAGCAGCATTAAATACACCTACCGCTGCACCCGGTGTAACAGGTAAGTTAAACTCCAACGTGTGCTATGCTTTGACAGTATATTTACACGAGCTTTCTAATTAGCTTTCCATGACTCATTTCACTGGGTTTACATGCAGATACTTTTGAATGTTTTACCCCAGGCAGAGCTGGAGCCCAGTGTGCACGCGTGTGCTGAAATACAGCCCTGGAGCAGCATCGCAGCGTTAATGAGGAGGAAATCAATTAGGAGTTTTGACACGCGGCAGTGCGCTCAGGCAATTAGCCCTGTCTCTAGCTATGAGGCTGCCGTTTTAACGTGACAACTACACGGACTGTGTCACAGCCCTCCCAGTGGCTTGCAGAGCTGCCAGTCTTGCTGATTACAACTATTGCTTTCCTCCCTCTGGAAAGCAGCCATATGTGGGATCTCCTCTGCAGACAGCTTTAATTGGCAGCAACCAAGCCCTTGTACATGGTGTGCATGGCCAGGAGGGGTTGTTAATTTTCAAGGGGTGGTGTCTTACTGCTTAAGGCTCCTGGTAAGGATGGGAAAATGCACCGAACACTGCATCCTCGCTGCTTCCATTTGTGGAGCTGCAGGGGGATAGTTTTTACATGACCGTATTCCATGCAGAAACCAACTAACCTTTCGATGTAATTTGTGCTATCAATTACTTTGGAAGCATTATTATTTCTTCTTAATCTTCTCCTTCTTCTTCTTCTTCTAATAATGATAATAATATTCTTATTATTATTATTATATCTGTGATTTGCAGCAGCTTTTATACAGAGGAGCTGTGAGAAAAATCAAATTGCATCTCCAACTCGAGGTAATGTATTCACTATAAATTAAAATTTTGGACTTTGAACTACTTTACCAGCCCAAATTCTCCCCTTGGCTCCATGGGGCAGTGAAGTTCTGGAAAGAAAAAAAAGGATGTGGATATCCTGTTGGGAAGCATGGTCTAGGCAAAACTAAATCTAATTCTTAAAAGGGTGGAGGAGAAGCTTTAGTGTACTGAAATATGGTTTGCCTTAAATAAATTTTTCAATAGATATATATATGCAATACTGTTAAACAATTGATTCAACTGCCTTCTCAGAAACCCCCGAAAAAGAAAAAGAGGCCTTTTGCAGCATTAACTTCTTCAAACAAAACATTAGCACACTAATAAGCACAAGTCATGGAGGTTTTCTCTTGAGCAGCATCCTGCAATAGGGGCTGCATTATCCCAGCTGGAGCCAGCACTGGCTCACCCCCAAATCTGGACACAGGGCTGTGCTGAGGCAGGTGGGGATTGCTTCCATTCATGCAGTGGGTGGCACAGCTATTAATTAGATGATTTGCCAAAAGAAGCCCTCTTTTGTACATATGCACACGCTGCTTTTCCACTTTCAAAGGGCAATTCATGAACTGGTAAAGTCCTGGCAAATTAATAATAATGAGCTAATTTCCATGCCATCTGCTAATCGCTCTCCTCTACAGTGCTTGGCTCCCAAAACAGGAATTTTTCCCACTCTCCTTCTGTCTACCGACAGGAAATAATGACATCCAACTAAACTCTTTTGGAAGCGATTCACTTGGTATTTTTTACCACTACATCAGCACTGAGTTGTTGCACAACCTTCAGCTCTCGTTTCAGTTCCTCTAAGGGAAAAATCTCTCAAAGGAAAGGAAGTGTGTGTTTTACAGTGCAGGGCTGATCCCTGTTCTTTCCTCCCTCCATAAGGCCACATTTTCTTTATTAAGGTTAATTTTTGTCCTGTACTGACTTGGCATCAGCAGACGAGGGGCAGCGCGCTCTCAGGAGGTTGGTGTATGGTGGGCTGGGGATAGTGGCCAGCAAGAAAAACAGAGTGCTGTGTTTATGGGATGTATAGACTTCAGCCATAAATGCCAACCGCTGCTTGTAAGAGGATCTTACTTTGCTTCCCAGTGCCTGGAAAGGTCAGGGCGACTGGGATGCTGATGCTTGCTGCTGCACAAACTGTCTTGCCTCTGAAACTGCAGGATGCCCGCAGCATGGGTGGTACAGTTATCCATAGCATCAAGCAGTGTTTCCCAAGCCTGTGGTACCACTGTGATAATAACATAGACTGAGGGATTTCTGTCCCAAGGGTTCACCCTGACATTCCTTGACAGATGCCCTCTGCATGGGGCTGTGTGCAGGACAACGTCCCATGGTGAAGCAATCTCAGAAAGAGTTTTTATTTGATTTCTGAATCCCCTAAGTCATTCTCAAACATTGCATGTGTGGACAAATAAAACATTTCAAACATGCATAGCGAAATCTGGCTGAGCAAAAAGGTTTTGTCAACCCCCACCAGGTTTCTGCTCAGAGTAAGGCAGAGGTCAAAGCTGTGGGCTCACCCCAGGGCAGAGATGGCTACCATGAAGCCTTGTCTGCACAGGCCACTGCATCCCTGGCCCAGGAATGCCAGCGATTGGTGTCACTAGCCCTGCTTGGACCCTTTATGCCACTGGGATTGCCACAATAGCTGTATATCTATCTATCTATCTATCTATGTATCTATCTATCTATCTATCTATCTATCTATCTTTCTATCTGAATAATTATTTCTTCTCTCATTATCTCATTGCGTGTGTTATTATGTATGCAATGAAATTATGCCCAGACACCCCAATGCATTTAAGCATTCTTGAGAGCATTGTCAGCATTTTCTGAGGCTCTAAAAGCATTTCCCTCTTCCTCATAGCGCAATCACATCAGCTCTGAGTTCAGAGAAGTGTCCCTGCCAGGGCTTGGAAGCCAGTTTCAGGGCTTGAGTGTGACCTTTCATTGTCGTAGCCTGAGAGTTGATGGGCAGTGATATTGGCATGGATCTGAAGGTGTCTGACTGGTTGGCACAGCAGAGCTTGCTCCAAACGTGAGGATGAACTAGGCAATACCTGTGTAATGCAGAGAAATGTGTAAATATATTTCATTGCTTTCATGAAGCGCAGCTAAGTGAGACAAAATTCAAATATCTGTCTGTATTGTTCCCTGAATTACCAGGGTTTTTCTTTTTCTCATTACCTTCTTCTTGCAGCTGCTAGTTAATGGAAAGCAGCAATAGGATTTTCTCTCCTCCCTGGCTTATTGTGTGTATTTGTAGGCTCAGGATATTACACTGGGGATCTATGGATTGGTTAAGTCGGTTTATATGGAATTTGGGAGAGCAGGAAACACATTTAACTCTAATCATCTTGGGAACAGGTCACATAACCCGGAGAGTCATGAACCTTTCATAACAAATATATATGGCCAGGTGTGAGAGAAAATGAAATCCATATGTTTAACATGAATTGGGCAAGTAGAAATTTTCTAGAAGCCATAAATACGATATATGTCTACTTTCACCTGATCATGTGAAATTATAGGTAAGCAAAAATGGATTCTTTCCTACAAATTCCACCCATGATTTTATACAATGATTTTTGATTATCTTTTCCAAATGACTCTTACTCGCCTGGGCACACATGAAGACAAACCCACTGTTTGAATTGCTCTCAGAGGGAGCTGCGGTACCTTTTCTGAGAGCAGAGTTTGGGCCACAGTCTTTACTATCTGATGACTGTCATCATAAAAATGGATAAAACTGGAAATGAGAAAGTACTCAAGGCTCTTTCAGGTTATTTCAGCATGTAGGAGAATACCTGGCTATGCAAGGGAGCCAAACCAAGAGCAGTGGGAAATGGCTGTCGGTGCACTGCAGCTGTACAGCTCAGCCATGGGCGTTGTATCCGTGAAAATGAAGGCTTTTCCATAGTTTTGATCTCTGCTTGTAAGCCTAAGTCTTTCTGCCAAATATCACCTGTAGCTCCAGACTGAGACCAGAGTGTGTCCTGCATCATATGTGCAGTGAGCCCCTGCCTGGCAGGTTCAGTGTGTGGGCATGGACCACAGCAATGGGTAATGCCAAATCTCGTTGTCCAGCTACAACCAAATCCCAAGCATGAAATATATTGCAAAGGTGATTTTATTCATGTAAAGGGGTGGCACTGTTAAACACCCTTTCAACATTCATTTGCATTAAGCCGTATTAAAGGGTGCTGTGGGTGCAAGCAGTGCTAAGGGCTGTTTGTGGCTGAGCCATTTCCCACTGCTTCCAGTAGAGTCTTCCCAGGCATGGGACATCCCATGCAGAAGGAACACAAGCCACTGAGCTGTCCCCTCTGTGGTGTGGGGGGCAGAGGTGTGAGCACAGCTAGGAGTGGCACTGGGGCTGTGTGTGCCAGGCACTGCTCACAGCCCTCCCAAGGGCTCCCAAGCCCTCCCAAGCCATGAGGATGGTGCAGGGCCCATCCCTGCCTACCTTTTTTGTACACCTTCCTGTACTGGGGGTGCCCAGTGATTGGTCACAGCCGGGAAGTGGCTACTGAAGTAAAAATCCTGTGTTTGAAACCAAGTTGGGGTGGGTTGCAAGCTGGTGAGGACTGAAGACCATGAATGGGACATTGAGATGTCCCTGGGGGGAATCAACCAGGCATGCCAGCCTCTCTGAGAGACAAAGGTGAAAAACAGGCATTATACCAGCTTGAATGCCCCAAAACTAAATCGTCATAAGTCAACAGCACTTCCTGTTCAGCAGATGTGGCCAGGCCGGAGGGGTGAGCAAATGGAAACTTGGAGTGTTGTGTACAGTTCTGGTGTCCTCAACATAACAGAGACATGGAACTGCTGGAGCAAGTCCAGAGGAGGGCCACGAGGATGATCAGGGGACTGGAGCACCTCCCGTATGAAGATAGGCTGAGAAAGTTGGGGCTGTTCAGCCTGGAGAAGAAAAGGCTGCGTGGAGACCTCATAGCAGCCTTCCAGTATCTGAAGGGGGACTACAAAGATGCTGGGAAGGGACTCTTCATCAGGGACTGTAGTGACAGGACAAGGGGGTAACGGGTTCAAACTTCAACAGGGGAAGTTTAGATTGGATATAAGGAAGAAATTCTTTACTGTGAGGGTGGTGAGGCACTGGAATGGGTTGCCCAGGGAGGTTGTGAATGCTCCATCCTTGGCGGTGACATGGTTTAGTGTGAGGTGTCCCTGCCCATGGCAGGGGGGTTGGAACTAGATGATCTTAAGGTCCTTTCCAACCCTAACTATTGTATGATTCTATGATTCTAACTTGTGGATATAGAAATGCCTGCTGAGAAAAGATAACTGTGAACAAACTATGGCACTGCTGGATTTATTTAATCTCTTAATGTGTAAACAGTAGCTTTTTACTGCAGTAGAGTAGCTGAAAACTCCCAGATGAAGAAAACAGGTTTGTAAATAACCATATCCCGGCCAACAGCAGGTATGGACCATGCAATGGTTGGTCTCCAGCATGATTCTGGTGTTTGTCCGAGTTGTTCTGTAAAGTCCAGAGAAGAGAGATGCACCTCACAATGTTTTTATGTACTTTTTGTTTGGGTTTGCTCTTGCAAGTGGTTTTTCAGTACTTCTATTTGCCTCACATGTAATTTAAATGCAGATATAGACGTTAAAGTAATCACAGAGATGTGGCGTTGTTCCTTTCATCTGTGGTTAGTTAGGGCTGAGAACTGCAGTGATAGCATTGTCCGCACTGACCTCTTTGCATATGTACGAGCAATAAGGGCTAGGACATTTCCTTTGGGAAAAAAGGAACAATGCCAGAGGAAAAAAATTAATGTGAAGTATAAAGTGGTTTCAGGAAAAGACTATTAACTTGCAATTGCCCTGCAGGCACATGTCAGTGCTGAGGAAGTTTGCACTCCCTGGGAGCCCAGTCCCACTGCACTGCAGCTTCATCCTGTCAGCTGTGGGGACCAGGGGGAGCCCTTCCCCAGTCTCACTCTCAGCATCTTCTGTGTGCATATAGCAAGCTTTACATCACTTAATTTCTTATCTTTCTCTGCCTGCACCCAAGCAATCTGATTTCCTCCCCGGGAGTAGGCAGACACTTGGGGCAGGGGGGAGGACTTTGAAGCAGGGGTGTTAGGATGCTCGCAGGCACAAAGGCAGTGCCAGACAGTGTCCAGCCTGACGATGCTGCTACCAAAACCAACATAAAAAGCATGAGAGGAAACTGGGTGGGTGCTGGAGCTTTCATAGAATCCTAGATCCACAGTATGGTTTGGATTGGGAGACCATAAAGATCATCCAGTTCCAGCCCCCCTGCCACAGGCAGGAACACCTTCCACTAGACCAGGTTGTTCAAAGCCCCGTCCAACCTGGCCTTGAACACTGCCAGGGATGGGGCAGCCACAGCTTCTCTGGGCAACCTGTGCCAGTGCCTCACCACCCTCACAGGGAAGAACTTCTTCCTTAGATCTAACCTAAATGTAAATCTTTGCATCAGGTTTAATTGCAGTGTGTTTCATTCAGCACACTGGTTGTAATCTACCTCTTAAACTAAATAATGTGTCTTTTAAAATGTTACTAGCATTAATTGTTGTAGATTTTCCCTGATCTGAGGACAAGCCACCCTTCCAAGCGAAACCCAAGACCTGGGCTGTGAATCATTGGCAGTGTGCAACAATTCCAACAAATATTTCATTTGGACAAGGAGCTGCCCAGAGAAGGAATTTATCACATGCTGCCTCTAAAAAGGCATTTTAAAGTGCAACAGATGTTAAAGTTCATACCTTTGGAAGACAATAAACATGGCAGGCCTGGGGAGATAAACCTTTTTTGGGGATAGGTCCCCTTCCACAGCTCGTACTTTGCAAATAATACAGTGGAGCATATCTACATCACTCTAGTGTTTATGCATTAAAGTAACACCCACCACACTATGGGGACTGAATTACTCCCTGCTTGGCTCTACATAAATGTACAGAAAAAGGCAGAAATAGCCTCAAGAAGTTTATCTTCCCCAAGAGCAAAGCTCTATTTTTATTATTTTTATTATTTTTATTTTATTTATTTTTTTTTTTTAAATTTCATTTAGGAGGGAAACCGGTGTCTCTGCTTGTCAAAGTAACCCGTATGATATGAAAATATTCACTATGTTCCTGAAAAATGTGCTGTTTACATTGGGCTGCTTCTGTAGCTCAGGTTTTGAAAAGCGCCTTTTTCAACGGGGTTTTTGTCTTGAGCTGAGCAAAGAATTTGCCAAGTTTTAGTTGCTGAAGCCTGAAGAGAAGGGACATCCTTGAGGATTTATCTTCAGAGGCGGATAAGAAAATAACTTTGAGGTGAAAGCACAAGGACTGAGCCTAAGGAAAGCCACACTGCCGTCGGCTGGGCTCTTTTCCGGCGCCATCGGGCTCTTGCTGATCTCTCTGCTGCGAGCCATCCCAGCCGGTTTCAAAAGGGAAATAAACAGATGGAAGAGTTTTCCACAAAAATGCAAATAGGTTGTAAAAATGTCTGCAAAAATCTAAATACTCTGTGAGAACGTGCCAGTTTGGATGAATATTTTGACAAGGAAGAAGGAAAGAAAGAAAAAAAAGTTAAATGATGTCAGAGCAAATTGTTTGGGTTTCCCTGCTAAAACATTGCTGCAAGAGCTATAGTTTAATTAAGACATATGTGTTTTACTTAACAATATAAGAGTCTATACAAAAGTAAATTCAGAAGTCAAACTGAAATGGGCTTCACTGCTGCAAAAATGACATATTTCACTGTAGTAAAATGATTTTTCCCTGAGGTTTTTTGGGAAGGAAGGATTGATTTTCCCAGGAAAACCTGACATTGCATCTCTGCAGTGTGGTCCCGGGAAGAGGGAGGACCCAGTGCCACCCTGACACTGGCAACGTCTGGGTATTTAGAAGGTGATGCAGCTTTGCCAGGGTGTGTGTGGTCAGAAATTCCTCCCAGGCTCCGTCTGAAGAAGAAAACCAAACTGTTTATCTTGCTGGCTTGCCTTTGCTGCAACCTTTTCCAAGTAATTGTGTTCTTTTTGGGGGGGTTTTGCCTTCCTGAACCCAAAGCTGTGGATGTTGTTGGTGGGAAGGCTGGGTGGGCTGGATGCAGAGGGGTCTATGAGCTCTCACTAAGAGACATGCAGCACACAGAAGGGATAAGTAAGCCTCTTACAATGCCATCATTGCTTCGTTCTTCTGCTGAAAAGATGCTGCTTGTGCTCTGTGTGTTATTTTTTTGCTTTTATTAGTGTTTTATTTAACATTTATGAGTCTAATGCCTGTAAAAGCCCTCAGTGGAGATGCAGGGGAGCTGAGGATAGGATTGCATCATTCTCTGGAGCTGCAGGGCTCAGCAAACAAGCTCTGCTGGGAAGATGGGAGCACTTCTTTTGGTGCTTCATATTTGTCATTTATGGGACTGTTCCTACATCCTTGATGGCCTTTCCCTGGAGGTGTTGCTGTAAGTTCCCTTGGCACATGTTAGACATATCTAACAAGCCACACTGGTAGCTTCAATTTGCATGGGTGAATTTCACATTTTTCAAAACCAGGTGCTGTCAATGGGATAGTGAAGGTGAGCCCAGTGCTGCCTCCAAGGGTGAAGCTGCCCAGCTCCTATGGAAGGAGTAAAACTGTAATACATAGTAGGGAATGAATGAGTGGCTTAATATTGATGTTTTGGCTGCTACTGAAGGGACCTGAGAGTTGTGAAGCACTGGCACAGGTTGCCCATAGAAGCTGTGGCTGCCCAACCCCTGACAGTGTTCAAGGTCAGGTTGGACGGAGCTTTGAACAACCTGGTCTGGTGGAAAGTGTCTGTGCCCATGGCAACGGGGTTGGAACTGGATGATCTTTATGGTCCTTTCCAACCCAAACCACTCTAGGATTCTACGAATCTATGAATCTATGATTCTATGATACCGTGTTTCTAGTTTCATATTTTCTGTGTTCATAGTTTCTATGATAGCATCTTTCTAGACCTGGGGAAAGATTGCTTGCCTTGCTGTGAGAGCCTGGCCAAACTGGGATGTAACCAGATCTGCTGGGTTTTGCGGATGGGGTCTGTCCATGTGAGGTCATCCTCTAGATTCCCCCAGGATCAGAACAGCTGGAGCAAGGCATGGATTCTCAGGCCCACATGCACAACCCTGGTCAAGGGAACTACAGATAATGCATTCAGTTATTTTGAGTACAAAAATGGCATTTTCTTGCTCAATATATTTGGGAACAATATAGCTAGCCCCCGTATTTCCCAAATTGGTGATGCTGAAAAGCAGGTTTTCATTTTTCCCCAGCTTCTGTGACCATCTTCCTTCCAGCCCAGTCCTGGAGAGAGGTTGTTCTGCCTTGCACTATTCACCTCTAAACACCTACCCCCAAATCTCTATGGGACTAAGGCTGCTGAAGTAACTGTGTTCCTTTGTGAGAAGGAGCCGTGCCACTTTGGGAAGAGAAGCAGCTTGGCTGGTGGGAGTCTGTGTGAGCCAAATGGAGAGAAACTGCATTTTTACACTGGTGCTGGGCAGAAATAGACTCCCCCGATATAGTGTGTTTGACAAGTGACTGCCGTAATGAGTGTTTTCCATTGTTAAGTCACATCACACAGCCTTCTAATAGAGGGGAACACAAATCCACTTACTGTGGACAAGTGCACTTCCAACCCCGTGTTTTGGAGTGTGTTTAATCAAATTACAAGTTACGGTGAGCTGTGATGGATGGCAGTACGGTATTTAAGAGGTGTATTGCTGACAACGCAAAGATCTTTTTGTGCTAGCAGTGGTTTCAAGTTGATTATTATGAATGACTGCCTATAGCAAATGTAATTTGTAAAGCTGTGAGAACTTGAAAAATCCACCAGTGGTTCCTTGCTTTGCTCGTTAGAATAATCTCCAGGGCTCCCACAGCAGGTAGAGAGAAAGCAGACGTGCTTGGTGTCAATGAAAGATTTAAACAACTTGTGATGCAAAAATAAATGCTGTGATTGGCATCGATAACTCCTCATATACCCCCTGCCCTGTGCAAGCACTAGGTCTCCAGGGGTTTGCTCCATGAAGCATCCTTATAACTTAAGATAGGATGCAACCCTGAGACAAACCACAGGCACTTATGATACAAGTCCTTTGCTTAGCAGCAATGGCATCAGCGTCCTGATTGTGGGGAAGGTTATGGTGGCTGAAGCACCTTTTTTCTTAGGAGAGGAGCTGGGATCTGGGAGGAAGCCTCCTCGGAGCACTGAAAGGCATACAGGGCCAGCCCAAGGGGCTGCAGGGATACCAGGTACTGACTCACAACCTCCAGCTGGCACGACTGATATTTCTTTTATCTAAAAAAAATAATAAACCCCTAATAAAATCACTTTGGTTGCAAGACATTCTGCTGGAACCCCCTCCCTCCCCCCTCATTACTGGGGAACAGTCAAAACAATTATTAGCACGAATTTCCAACTCATTATCTCCCAAAGTGACATATCATGTCAGGCATGGTCATGTCACAACACGGCTTACCCAGATGCAGCTAATGCAAGGTGGCAGCTCCGGCACCAGGCTGGGGGAGCGAGTCCTGACCACCCGGGGGACAAATGGGGAGCTTGGCTGCTGCTGAGCCTTTGGAGGAGGGTTCATGACCACGGTGCTTATAGAGAGGAAATGAAAATGGCCCAGCTGTGTCACCTGGACAAGGCAGCTTTCCTGGTACATGTGCAATTTTGAGCCACTGCACAGCTGTAGCTGAGCTTTGAGACACGCGTTATGTGCGCATACATAGAAATGAAAATATAAATAGATAGCAAGACAAATAAATTACATTAGAAACTGCAATCAATTGCATTTTAACACCAAATTTTGCCTGCCTTGGGAGTAGGAGCTGGCGTGCTCCTGTTGCCAGCTCCAAAACATGCATCTTTCCCTTTTTTGCCTCAGGCTTTGGCAGTGAGGGACCCATGATCTCTGGTGTGCACCAGCCACCAAACAGCTGCCTGGGCTTTGGCAGGGGATGAGGCAGGCAGGCAGGCAGCGTGCATCACACAAGGGATGGCGATGTGACCTACATCCCAAAAGCTGGCCCAGCAGCCTCACAGCTGTCTTTCTTACAAAGAAAAAAAGTAGCTGACACAAAGTTTAAGAAAGAAATTAGGAAAGCTTTTTAGAGACAAAACATAACGGCAGAATATTGGGGAAAATTTAATCCACGCTCTGTGTATGAAGTTATGGCAAAAATGATGCCAAAAGATCTGAATCTGCCAGCAGTCTCTTGGCACTGGGATTTTTATTCAGAGCATGAACAATGAATTTGCATCCTAGGAAACAAATGCACTCCACATGCCCCGAAACAAATAAACGGAGACATTCCTTTATTCTGCAGCCAGGAACCTTAATCTTGCTGATAAACAAATGAAAGAAAAAAATGTCTCTAAATGTCATATTTTTCTGTAGTGCTGTATTTTCTTTAGTTAAAGACCTGAATGCCAAATGAAATATAAAGTAAGCTTTGTGCAAGAAGAGATTTGATCCATCACGATGGCAAAGGCAGGTCCTTCACTTTTTCATTTGAGACAATTTCTTCCTTTCAGCTTCTAGTTTTCCTTACAATCAATCTGCTGCACAAGCAGCCAGCTGGGACAGGAGGTAGGATCTCTCCATGCCTTCATGGATGAGGGTCCCTTGCAGGTACCTGCACAGCATCACCAAAGCTCATTCACCAGAATCAGTCTTGTCCCCAGCACCAATAAAGCACCAAAACCAATTAGTAGATATCTTTGAGACATCATGTTTGCTGTCATTTTCTAGCAAGTGGGATGCTATGGATCTCCTTTCATTCCCCTCTTGAAAGCTCATAAGGCTTTGCTTAAAAATTCTGAAAACAATCTGCTTCTATGCAATTTGCAAAGCAGCATTCAAGCCTTCTAATATATGTAAAATTATTCAGGCTTCCAAACTCATGTTTGGAGTTACCACTGCATCTTGGGCTGAAGCAGCATTTGCAATAGCTACATGTTAAAATAGGTTCAGAGTATAAAGGGGGGATTTTTGTGTTGGAGAGGAGCCAAATCCCTGGATATCCCAGCCCCCCAGATATCAAGAAGATTTTATTCCCCTTCTCTTTGCAGGTGGTTTTCACTTCTCCTTACGATGGTCCCCATCTCTCCAAAGGAAAATCTTCCTTTTTGTCCTCTAATTCCTCAAGAGTAAGGTGTTCCAGACTACGTCTGGTAGATACTAGCCCCTGTGATTGTTTTGCCATTTGTTTTGCTAGTGCCATTTTGGGCAGAATACCACCACCTGGTTGTCTGGCTCAGAGGAGCACATTTATACTTCCGCAGAGCGGTTATTTGTAATTATGGGGTCAGAAGTTCCTCTTCTTCTAATTGCACCTTTGAAATTCCAGCTGAAATTACTAATTTCTTGACCTGGCAAAAGGAAGGTGCTCCCCTAATTGCGATCCTATTTCACTTTCCAAGATCATTTGGCCCTTGGTGGATGGAACAAGCATTTTCAAAGTCTTTTTGACTTTTTTTTTGACTTGACAAAAAACTTTCCGTAAGTTTTCAAGAGAGAAGGTTAAAATCAAGGGAGATCAGAGCCTGCTGTCCTGGCTCAGGGGAACTGAGTAGTTTTTCTTTCCCACCACTATGAAAAGGGAAGACTAAACCCCTTTCTAATGGAATAAACTTGAATTCTCTCCAAAAACCAAAGCCTCCATGGAGGGTAACAGATTGCTTACAAGCTCCTGCGCAAAGCCTGGCTGGATTGAAGCAGAGGCAGAAATTGCTGGACTGTGGCTGAAGCTTTAAACAGGGAAAAATCCCACTGAACTCGCTGGGAATTTGAGGTCTCAGCTTTGGCCCTTGAACTGGGAAGGCAGGCAAAACAGCACTTGCTGGTGGATGTATGTCCCTCCTACCCTCTTGTCTGCTCCTGGAAAGAATGTCGTGCTGCCCCTAGGCTGAAGGATGCATCCCTCCACGTGCTGCAGTGTATAAATAATCAGTCGCATTAACATACTCCATGCCAAATTATTTTGTTATTAATAACAACTTGTGAGCTGTTCTGCTGGTGCTCTCTATTCACCTGAAACAGAGGGTCAGATCCTTTTCCCTGCATGCCTCTGGATCATTCTGCTGATCCCAAGAGCTGGATTTTTCTGTTGTGTCTCATCTTTGGACTAACAGAGTGATGCTCGGTGTCCGTGTGTCCCCTCACCCCTGGGGAGGACAGACCTGACAGGCTGGGCCAAGGTCATCTGAGCGTGGGCATAGCCAAACCTTTCCATCACACTGTGGGACAGGCAGTAATGCAGATAAAATAGAAATACATTATGTTTGGACAGGTGCAATAAATTAATCTTGCATCTGGTGGAGCTCACGGTGAGGCTTTTTTGGACGAGACCATCCATCAGCACTAGAAGTGCAGCATTGTGGAGTCAGGAGAGGCAGCGGCTGTCTGTGAGGCGGCTGCCGGAGCCTGAGAACTGGGACTGCTGCCTGCCACCCTTGCCTGCAGCACCTTGTTGCCAACACCATAAAGCCAGGAGTTTCACCTGCAGTAAGATTTCAGCATGTGGTGGAAGGGAAAACCTCTGGTGATCTTGGGCAGGGGTGGTGAGCAGTGGGGGTTGTGGGGGACATCGAATGGGACAGACCTCAAGCAGGTGATGCCCCAGGACACTGGGAGGGCAGGCAGTCCCACCCCTGGGCTAATTGTTAGATGATTATTTATCAAAACATCTTTCCATCTGGAGGCTTCATCCTCCACATTTCCAACCTGTGCCAAGTTAATGACCAAGCTACTTTTCAGAAACATCTGACGAACACACTGAATCCCCCAGAGCGCTGACTTGGATGAGGAAGGAGCCACCACCTCCAGGAGAGAGGTGGCCCAAGGGTATTTTTTGTTAAAAACCCAAAAGCACAGCTTCTGAGGAAGAGTTTGCTGATGCAGAGGTTCCACCATCACCACCCTCCACCTGTCTTTTTGAATGAATTTGGATCCGAAGGTTTTTTGGCCTATAAGCACAGTGCTGAGCACTGTGATGCCTTGTCACACTGTTCTTGTCACAGCAAGGACATAATTTCTAGACTTTTATCTGTCTTAGCCAAGACATGTGCAGCCCAGAGAGCTGCAGGGTGATGAGGGTATTTGTGAACAGTCAGCTACTGGAACAGAAGACATTTTACAGAGAGATTTAACTCTTTCAGTGTTTGATATTTTCCTGGAAAGAAATTAATTTGAATTTTTTCCTATGTATTCCTGTTCCCAGAAGGCCTGAGTTTCTAAAGGAGCTTCTGGCCATTGAAATCCTTATGCAGCCACAGTGGGGAGCAGGCAGGCGGCAGGCAGCAGGCAGCTCGGCTGTGGCAACCCGATGCTTTCGGACATTCCTCTTTGATCTGCAACATAAGGTGGTCGTGCCTGATTGCTGCTCACAGCCTTTTGCCCAAAGGAGGTCAATATTTGAAGCACTTCAAAGCCACTAGCCCCTCCGAAATGCCTTGCATTAGTAAATCCTAGCTTTTGATCAGAGCATCCTCCAGCTCCACCCCTGCCAGCGATGCCCTCCTGGGCACGGAGCAGTCAGGCTGCTAATTGGAGAAGCAGCCGTCACCCATGACAAAACCCCAGGCCAAGCAGGTTAAATGTCAGCCCAAGTTTTGATCAGTCCATTCCATCTAAAAGGAAAATGAAATCAGGAGAAAAGAGAGGGTTAATACTGCTTTTCATGCCCTCGCTTACTCATGGCCACACTTGGGACTGCAAACTTCTTCTGAAATGTGGATTTCAGCATCATCACCACACATGACCCTGTGGAAGCCTGGAATAAAAAACCACCAGTAAAAGTGCCCTGACCTTTAATTCTCAAGCAAAGCCTGCGGTGCTGAGTAATTGCACTCCTAGTCCAGGCCTTTTGCCTCCAAGGTCTTCAGGGAGGTAAAAGCTAGATTCCTTCCTCTCTGCAGTCATGGCAAGGAAAGAGGAACAAACAAACAAACAGGAAAGCTGCTCCCAGCTGGAGCACAAGTCTGGGGGGGGAATCCAGAAGGTTATTTAAAGCTTTGAGAAGTTCCTTCTTTCAACCACGTCGCTTGCTCAAGGAGAAGCAGCGTGTGGATGGCAAGGAAAGGAGTTGCTGCAAGGCCAGTTATTATTAGCTGCAGTCAAATGAGCTGGGATATTGCAGGATATCATCAAGATATTTCTGCAAGAGCGGCTGCTCCTTTATTTAGAAGAGAATGAAGAGGCTCCATGCTGGTGTCATGGAGGTGACGGGTGGCTTTGGCTTCTGCTCTGTCCCAGACTTGAATCAAGTTTTATACAGCTGTTGCTGAAGTTTGAGGAGCATCATCAATATCTTACTGAGGGCCTGGTAGCTCAGCAGTGGTTTTTGGCCACCTCAGAAAAAACTCCACCCCAAACAGCAGCTTTCTGTGTGCAGATAATTATTTCCATGGCATTGTTAATTGGGGCTTCTGATCAGTATCTTTATTAATTCTGCAGACTGCACACCATTAACTGATGGGATACATCCTAACAGCTTTGAAAAAGAAGTGTAAAAAAAAGAATTTTTACAAATATCTCATTTGCTTTATCTTTCCTTCCTTCATCCGGTAAGTTATCAAGATGCAGCAAGTCTCTCAGATCGTGATGCTATATCAGAGTAGGTCTTGGGGTTATTGATGATGCACTGAATTCTGGTCTGATTAGAGCTTAAGGCTGCCTCCAGCAGGCACGGAGATGTGTGAAGGCTAACATACTTTAAAATGCCCTGGGGATGCCCTGGGGTGAACTGAATAGAAGTGTCTGGAACTGTGCCCAGCACAGAACCAGCTCCTTGGCTTTTGTTGACAGCAAAAGTGCAAGAAGCCCAGCCCTGGCATGTGCTGCTCCTGTGACGAGGGCAGGGGGTTGACATACTTCCAACACTAAATTCCAGCATCGTAAACAGCTGAAGCAGAGACAACCAATTCTGTTGATGCTCAAAGGATTGGGAACCTGCCATATGAGGAAAGGCTGAGAGAGCTGGCTTTGTGCAGCCTTGAGAAAAGAAGGCTCAGGGGAGGGGAGACCTTATCACTATGTTCCAGTATTCAAAGGGTGTCTACAAAGAAGATGGAGACTCCCTTTTGACAAGCATATCATGGAGGAGGAAGCAGCGGTGAGTGCAGGGTACCATTGGCTGCCTCACAGGGACGATCAGGTGGATAACATGGACCATTTGTGTCTGAAGAGGTTGTGATTCATGTTAAAAAGTAGAAGGGAGCTCCCACCCCCTTCATTTCACGGATGACGTTGTCAAAGCCTTCCTGGAGCTTCCCACGTTGCAGTTTCCTGTTGTCCCTTCGCACTCCCAGTGGGAACACTGTCATTACTCCTGTGCCAACATCTCCAGAAGAGGTACTGGGTGTCGGAGGCTCCTGGGTGTATCCTGCAAGAGATCACCTTCCGCAGCCTGCTGCATGATGCAAACCAGAAGTCAGAGGGTCCTGACAAGTGAAGTCGGCAGAGGATGCCACATGGGGACCTGGATCCGTGCTCTCTAGTGCAGGGGAATAGATGACTAGATCAAGGAGCAACTTACTCCTGAGGAGACAGATAATTTTAAGACTTTTTTTTTTTCCTTGTAAAAAGGCAATAAATATTTCACAGCTCTGGAGGAAGCAGCATGGTGCCTGGATAGCCAGGGAACACAGTATGAAATCTCTGTATCATGAGTGCTATTTTTATATCTTTTTTTTTATTTATATATGGCATAAATGGTGACTGATTTTATGGTCCATGATTAATTTAGACATAGAATAATGGAAAGCCAGGACACTCATCCAGTTCAAAAAGTCATATCAGATAAATAATGCATGTTTACCTAACTGTAATATCAATCTTGGTAACAAATGATTTGTAGAAATTTGGCAGAGGCTGGCTGCAAAGAGCTAAGAAATGCTCCTAAGAGGCAGCAGCATTGCACCAAGCGGGCCTTCAAGAAATGAAAGTTTGAAGGTCCACCTGCCATGCACTACCATGTGACCATGCACTACCATTAGACCCATGCCTGGACTTGGGTCTAATCCTCTCTGCCTGAACTCAATATAATTGAGCAAACCCAGCTCAACTGCTTCTCTGAGAACATCCACATACAGGAAAACTGAAATGGGAACTGGATTTCTGGGTATTTTTTAAACACCACTGAATTTGCTATTCAGGTTTCCTGTATGTAGATGAACATTTGTAGATATTCTTGGAGCAGAACATCCTGCACATTCTCAGCTGGAGCAGAAGGACCAAAGCTAGGACCGGAATGACACATCTGTCCAAAATGCAGCTGTGTTGTCCTACCAGGGTACAATGTCTGGACACTGAAACGTGGCCTTTGTTCACAGTCTGCTCTGAAGTCTTCCTCAAAGATCCCCAAATACATGGGTGTTTTGTTTTGGTTTGGTTTGGTTTTCCTGGAAGCACTCTGCACGCAGACAGAGAAGAGAATTTAGATATTGATGCCGAAGGCCCAGAAAGCAGAAGCAAAAGGGCACCTCAAATCCCATAAGAGCACAAAGCCATGGAAGATAGAGCTTATCTGCTGTGATGAAACCATGAGATTATCTACCTACAGAGTGAGGTGTGTGTCATGGATAATGAAGCATCTCTGCACACCAACACCAGGGTTATCTTTGGAATAAATAATATTGTCTTAATTTTAAACTTGTTGGCAATTGTCTGTGGTATTTGTGTTGTATTGCACCAACTGTGGTTAGATAAAAAGTGTTTCTCATTAGGAAATAAACATTTCTGAGAGAAGTGCCGAGTCCATGAGAGAGAGGAGTTCAAAAGAAAAGGAAAGAAAAATGTATTCTTCCTTAGACACCCGCTGTGTGTGCGGGCAGCAGCCAACGCATTTTGCTGCCTTTAAGTGGTTTCTCAGTTTACCAGAGGTTAGTTACAATTGCCTTACCAAGTGCTGCATGTGTGACATTGGACATGCAGAGATAACATACTTAATTATAATAGGCAACATCTATAACTGAACTGCCAAAGGATGCATTGCATACAATATATTATCACCAGAGCAGAAAACCACTTTGGCTTTCCCGTTGCCTCTAAAGGTTGAGTTATGCAATTCTCTTCAGGAAACAAAATCTGCTACAGTCCCATTGTGTTTGCATATTTTAATATAGCTGAGTGAGGCTATTCTGGCCTCTTACTGATGTGAAATGTCTGGGTAGGTGGTTATATAAATGTTATTTTTAGATGTGATGAAAAACCCCAGTTCTTCAGTGCTAACATGTTTTTCCTCATTAGCTTTCTTGAACTAAAAGGCTATTATGTATTTTAAGAAGTGACTGCATTTTGCTTGTGGCATAACAATACAGGCAGCTTAATTGTGCGTATGTTAATGGTTTGTTTTTAGAAATAACCTTATCAGGCTCCAAGGCTGCCCAGCAATAATTTGGCTTTGCCCTGTACAGAACCTTACCTATAAAACTGTTTTATTACTTGCACAGAAATTGCAGCCTAATGGCTCTTGTTCTGTACTCCAGTGCTGCGCTGGCACTGGGGCTCACTGTGTGGCCCAGAACTACACAAGACCAAGTCGTATCTGCCATTTCTCCTTTCAGCATATAACACATTTCATTTGGAGCATTCTTTTTAGCATTAACCCTAACCCCATTTCTGTGTGATAAGTGTAAATAATAAATAGAAATTTGGTGGGTAGTTTGAGCTGTTTATAATTGTAGGTATGGAGGTGGAGGGGCAGCTGCTGACATTTGATGCAAATAGAAGTCATGGGTTTTTTGATTTTGAGAGGTTTTTCTCCATTTGCAATTTCAGCATGGACATAGGCTATGCAATGGCCACCCAAATCCTGCCTGCGTTTTGTGCCAAGGAATTGTTGCAGGGATGGGCAGAGGATACCCTGCAGGGCTGGGATGGGCAGGGGCTAGCCTGCAAGGCCAGAGATAGGTAGCAGGAACCTCACAAGATCAGCAGGGACACACGAGCTGGCTGGTGATGGGCTGCAGTGGTAGACCAGCAGTGCAGAAAATGGCCCCCACTCTGCACCTTATGCTGGGAATGGCCATCCCTACAAAAAAAGCCCACCATGAACAGTTACAGCAAAGCCCTTTTTTTACTTCAAGCATTGGTCAGCAGTGCAAAATTTAGGGGTGTTCCATAATTTGATCTTGGAAAACCATCAAACTAAGAAATTCCTGCCCATTCTGGAGATGGAAGCAGAGATCTGTCCTTTCATGTTTCCTGGCAGCAGCAGGGAGAACCACGGTCAAACAAGGAAGGATATAAATGCTAAAGAGTCCCCCAACATACAGGTAGAAGCACAAATGCCTTCAAACCCAGAGGCTGTCAATTCAATTATTTTGTAGTAAGAGCTAAGAGTTATCCTCGGCTTCAATAGCACTGTTACTCTGAAGTTTCCATTGGGAAACAAGTGTCCAATGGAGGAACCAGTTTCAAGTGAGACCCAGAATGAAAATAAATGAGAAGCAAATCACAAGGACTTGTCTAAATCAGACACATTGTCCTGCAAACACAAGGCATGCGGGTGTGATGCCTGTGTGCTAGGTGGATCAGCATTTGTAGATAGGTATATTGCCATGAAATGGCATGCTTCCAAAAACTGACACCATTTCTACCAGAAGATTAAAGTTAAAGTAATTAAATTTTCTCCTCTCACTGTTTTTATTTTCCGCAGAACAAGAAATATTCAGGGTCACAGAGACTGTTTTTCATACTGGAGAAAGCAGACATTTGTCACCTGCACAAGCTAAAATACTAAAGAATTGTTTTCCTGAAAAAAAGTGTGAAGAAGTCATACTGGGGCATAGTGTACTTTCCGTGCCCATTATGAATGAGTGGGAAGTGGGTTAATGGTATACTTATACACTGTGGAATTTACATGCAGATTTGGTACGAAATGATGTAACCCCCTATGTTATTCTATATTTCATGTTTCCATGGTGTGCCTTTTTTCTGCTGGCAGGTTGATATTAAATGCCTATTTTTGTTTTTCTCTCTCTCTCTACTTAACTTTAAGAATTTCTCTGGACACTGTGCAGGCAAATGAATTGTGCTGCTGTTAAATAAACTTAACAAGGTGTCAGGAGCCAAAAAATATTCTCATGGCAGTAAAGCCTTTTAGTAATGAAACACTGATTCCCCCTCTTCCCCCTCCTCCTCCCCACCACCTAGATATATTTCTCCTACTTTAATGGTTAGTTAAAGAAAAATGGTGATCTGAGAGCATAATCCACTCTCAGCAGCTTAAGTTGGTATTTCAAAATCTTTATGAGATTAGTGTATTCATTTCTCTGCATTGGCACAGCCTTTTCTGATTGCAGTTGCATGATGCACACGATCCATAGGGTCATTTTAAAGTGGAAACCCCAGGATTTATTGCTTCTTGAGTGCTCATTAAAAATAAGGACAGTGCTAATTGGGATCTTAATTGGTGGGGTACGTTCCCATGCACGTTGTATGATGCACTTGGCTAGCTCACCACACCAACTGATCACCTATCACCCAGAGAAACCAAGACCTCCTCCCAGCAGATGAACTCTTCCATGACATGAAATCATTCCTCTGATCTGAAACAGATCCTGCGGGGAGCATGGATGTAAGCTGAGGATTTTCTAAGGCAGCCGGCATCGGCACCTGGCTCTTGTAATGTGGCAGCTGCCTGTGCTAGGACTGCTCTGTGTACTCAGGGATAAACTAAGAGTGAATTTGGCCTGCAGAGGCTTTAAGATGCTTAGTCGTTACACAGGAGGATGCTGGTAAATATTTACCAGAGACCTTGGAATAGTTTCTGGTCTCATATGAAGGCAGGCATTTAAAAATTAAATGAAATTCCTATTATAGGTTCAGTAAAATAGAACAAGTCCGGAGGGACTGGTCTGGTCTTTCAGGTGAATGATGCTTTAAAGGTAGTTCCTTAAGGACCCATGCAGTAATATTTCAGTGTTTATGCTTTTATACAGTGGGATATAAACCCAGTGAAATACAAGTGATGTTTTTGTTTTTGTAATGTGCTCCGAGGTCCTGGGACTGGTTTGGCACAGAGTTTACCACAGCTGCTGGTCTCATCCTCTGGGGCTGAAGGAACATAATGAACCATTTACCTGCTAATGAAAATAGGAGCTATTAAGATAAATTAGAGAAAGAAATGTAAGGACAACTGTGCTTTGTACTGCTGTAACAAACATCTTTTCCTTGTAATTAAGCTGTGACGACACTGCAAGCTCCCAATCCAACTGTGAACTGTCAGGCAGAAATATGACAGCTCTCACACTCTGCTGTAATTATTTGGGAAGTTATTTCTACTTGTCCTGCCTCAGAAACATTCACGGCCAAGCAGGCTGGCCCTTGGTTGAAGGAAGGCATTTACACCAATTTGCTCCAATTAGTAGAGCCCCTTGCTACTAACAAATGATGGTGAAGCGCTCAGTAAATCACAGCTGGAGAGAGTGAAGTGTATTTATAGTTGACACTCAATATACTCTGCATCTGCCTTGGCTTAACCAGGCAGGATAGTAGGAAGATGCTCTCCAAGTCATGAGTTTGCTTTGGGGCTTTGCTGGACAGTAATTCTGAAGCTGCGTTCATTTGGGAGAAAAATTTGTCTCTGTATAAATAGGGAGAAGACAAGGTACTAACCATGCTTGGGAAAATTCATCTGCTATACTGATAGAGAAAGGATTAGGCCGTTACTGTGGAAAAATAATTTAAGCTATTAGTTTAATACCCAGCTGCAGTGAAGAAGGCAGAAATGATAATGGGCTTTTTCAGCAGAGTGGAGATGGGAGCAGCAGCGCTGGTAGGATTGCCGTGGGAAAGCTTAAAGGAAGGAGGAAAGCAGCTGTACAGATGAGTTGTTAGCAGAGGTGCACGTGAATGACTGAAAAAGTTGAGAGATATAATTGCAAAGCTTAGGAAGTGCCTACAAGGCACGCTGACAGGAAGGTTTGGCACATGGGGTGGCATACACGTGGGACAAATTAGCTGGGAGGAGCGCTGGAGCAAATAAGCTCCCTGGAGAAGGGAGGAAAAAAAAAGGGTATGGCAACCCCCCAAAAAATAGATTTTAAGACGAGCTAACTAAGAAGAGAACAAGTGGCCTGCTGCAGAGGGATATGTTGGTCTCTTATTTTTCTTATGGTCTCCCTAACTACAGTCATAAACAATGCCCATTGTAGGGTCTTGGCAGGGTTTGCTGGGCGATGTGATGTATTAAGATGATTAAGTGACTTTTTGCAAGGAAAATGAGCCAGGGATTCAGAAATACACTGGAAAGGGAGAAGAGGAAAGTAAGAGCTTTCCCTTGATGACACATGTGGTGTTTCCATCCTCCCTGGAGTTGGAGACAAGGGTCAGGAAGTGGTTTCTGATGACCACAAAGTACCTTTGAATACCCCCATAACATGAGTGAGCTCTTCCCACCTTTTACGTTATTCTCCTTTTCTCCTTCAGTTTTTGACATCTTCTGCAAAGTGAGGCAGTTGCATAATTCTTCAAATTGAGTATTATAGGAACCTCCGCAAACAGAAATCCTCTAGCTCTTGCTAGGTTGTTAGTAAGGTCAGTGGGAGTCTGGGAATCTCCCTGGTCTGGAGTGCTTGTAAAACGTTTGAAAAGGAGAATTATAGTGAAAAAACTGTATGTACTGAAATAGCCGCCCGCAGCCTACTGTGCCTCCCTTAATACAATAACTGGATGCAGTAAGTCATTTCTCAGACAGTTGGGTAGGCATTTAATGTGATAACTTGAAGATAAGGGGAAATGATTCCATCACCTATTATTTTCTCATCACAGCTGAAACAAAGAATATGAAATAATCATTTGACCAAATGATATAAAAAGGGCTGAGGGAAATGCGTGGTGTGGTCTGAAATTCATCATTTCCTCCAGTGTGAATCATAGCCTATATACAACAATGATGAGTTATTTGGGAGAGCTGCTGCCAGGCAGAGAAAATCCCAGTTATGTATTCCTCACATTTAGATATCTCCACCTATTTTCCAACATTGGGCCACTCAGAATTGTCCTTACGGGAATAATAGCAATTCCCCACACTGCATCTCCATTGCTCCTTGCCTTACACTTGGCTGTATCATTATTAAAGCATCTTTTGTTATTTGCCTGCTAACGCCATGAGACTAGTCTTTTGTAATTCGCCAAGCACTAAGCATAACAGATAAGACTGAGCAAATAAAATAGTTTGGATTTAGTTCCCAGAAGGAATGAACCACCTCATTAGAGACAAGTGCTTCACAGACAAGATTTTCCCATATAGAAACACCCATATGGTATTCCCCAATGTTCAGTATTAGAGCTGGTTCTGTTTAATATTTATCAATGATCTGGACAAGGGGATCAAGTGCACTCTCAGTAAGTTTGCAGCTGACACCAGGTTGGTCAGGACTGTTGATCTGCCTGAGGGTAGGGAGGCTCTTCAGAGGGATCTGGACAGGCTGTATCAATATGCTGAGGCCTACTGTATGAGGTTCAACAAGGCTCAGTGCAAGGTCCTGCACTTGGGTGACAACGACCTCCCACAACAATACAGGCTTGGGGAAGAGTGACTGGAAAGCTGCTCAGGAAAAAAGGACCTGGAGATTCTAGTCAACAGCGTTTGAATATGAGCCGGCAGTACGCCCAGGTGGCCAAGAAGGCCAATGGCATTCTGGCTTGTATCAGAAATAACATGGCCAGCAGCACTAGGGCAGCAATCTGCCCCCTGTACTTGGCACTGGTGAGGCCACACCTTGAATACTGTGTTCAGTTTTGGGTCCCTCACTGAAAGAAAGATATTGAGGTGCTGGAGTGGATCCAGGAAAGGCCAGCAAAGCCAGTAAACGGTCTGGAGCACAAGTCTTGAGGTGGGTGTTGGTATGTTCTCTCAAGTAATGAGCAATAGGACAACAGGAAATGGCCTGAAGCTGTGCCAGGGAAGATTTAGACTGGATTTAGGAAACATGTCTTCATGGAAAGGGTTGTCAAACATTGGTACAGGCTGGCTCGTGGAAGTGATGGAGTCACCATCCCTGGAGGTACTTAAAAGACATGTAAATGTGGCACTTAGGGACATGGTTTAGAGGCGGACTTGGCAGCGCTGGTTTAACAGTTGAACTTGGTGCCCTTAAAGGTCTTTTCCAACCTAAATGATTCTATGATTAGATATACATATACATATACCTGTATATGTGTGTCTGTGTGTATACATCTTTGGCTCATTGGGCCTCTTGCTGACATTTTAAGCAAGAGTCTGTGTTACAGTCGGTGCTTCCCTCTCCAGCCACCACTGAAACCACAGCAGTGGGTGGCCGTGACCAGACTTCGCTGCTCTTTCCCTGAAGAGATGCTGCAGTTGGATTCCAGAGGTGATTTGAGGACGGGTCTCAAAAGGACGCTAAAATTGACCGAGCCAGAGCACACGTTTCTGCCTCTCTTCAACTGCGCATGTCCTCCTTGCAGAAATGTAGGTCTTGGCATAAGCTGGTCTGAAACTACTAATTTCTTACATTTCAGTACAACCCTTCAAAAATATAGAGCTCTTTGCTCTCTTTTCATATCCGATGAAAAGATCTCTGCAGAACCAACGTGGGAACAACATGTGACTAAGGTCTAGGAGGAGTCCTGCTGAATTAAATGGAGCTTCTCCCAGGGGCGAGTGCTGTGAATCCCAGCATGTCCTTGAAAATAAATCTGTCCCGTATACAGAACTTCGCTTTTTCTATTCAGGTCATCTCTGGTGCCTAAACACTGTATTAAAAATGACAGACATTGCCTCTAAGTTGCCTCTAAGTTGCTTCTGTCAGGTTTCTGCCTGAGCACACGTGAACACCCTGATCTTTGCAGCATCAGTGCATCTAAACATCAAAAGGATTTTTTGGCTAAGCTCACATACGTATTAACTGCATCTCTGCGTTAAGATGCAGGACCTGTGAGGTGATAGTATGTTTCCCAAGGATTTCAGTCTGTCCCATGTTTTAAGACAGTGGGATAGTTACTCACTTTGTGACTGGAGAGTCCTAAGAGTAGATGATATTTTTTATCTATTGTATCTTGCTGTTCAAGTAGTGTTTGTTTAATTAATATTTTTCCTCCCTAAATGCTGTCCTTCCCTTTCATCCTTACCTTCTTCTGACACAGGAGCCATTGGCATGTCCTGCTTCCCATGAGGCTACTACCATGCTGGCAACACAGCTAACACCCCATCCCAGGAAGTTTCAAGGTTTTGTACTGCCCAACTTCTATTTTCCATCTTCCTCACTTCAATCAGCATTTTATCATTCCTGTAATCAGGCCGGCGTGCCTCTGCACCCCAGCCCCAAGGCAGCCACCAAAATAATGTTGCATGCAAACACTAGAAATTGCTGGGTTAGTGCTAACATTAGAAAGCTATTGCCACCTCCTTCTTGTCTTTAAGCTATTTATCTTAATCTTGTGCAGTTACCTCTAGCTAAGCTAGAATGCATGGTGATATAACTCAGTTATTTATACAATCACCCAGAAAATTATGTCCTAGCGGGTATATGGGGTTTTTTTGTGTCACTCCATAGGTTCATCACAGCAGGGAGCAAACACTGGCGAATGCACAAGGACACGGGGCAACACAGGGGCTGGTTGTGGGTGAGAGGGAGGGAGAGGCTCCCTGGGTGTCCCATGGGACATGGCATCAAACCTCTGGCTGTGGAAAGAAGAGCCTTTACTCTTTCCCCTTCCCTTTTCCCTTCCTCTTCCCCTTTCTTTCTGCAGCACATCTGGCTGCGGCTAGCATTGCTGCAGAATGGAAGGAGCTGCTGGTGACTATTTATTGACCAGATTAGTGAAACAGCAATAAATTCTCATGCAGGTCATCTTGAACACTGTAAGCATACTCACTACCAGATCCTCAAAGACAAATCAAATATCTTCTTTCACCTCAAAACCAAAATAATTAGAAATTCTTTGTAAAAAGTAATTTCTGCTCCAGACGTTTTATCTTACCTGTGCGCCTGGGTTCACAAATCTTTCCTTCAAAGATCCCAACGAATATTTGCATTGAAACCATTTTAAATGAATGTGTGCATGGAAGATGTGTGAAGGTCTTTTAAAAGGCATCTACACAAAACCCCAAGTTGCTCTATCCCTGATCAATACAGACACACTTATCTGTATCAATCCTCCCTATATGGGAAAATTAGAAAAAAATAGAAAAATTATGAAAACTTTCATGTCTGGTAAGGTTGTGGGCAGCAAATGAACCTGCAAATACACAGCATCAGTGTCCTGGACTACACTCTGTGTCCACGCCGCAAGCCCTTTGCAGGGCTCAGACACAGACAGTAGCAAAGAGCAGCTATACATAAAACCAAAGCAAAACAAATCACTGTTACATGTGGCCATTTAAAAAAACCTCACAGGCTGAGTCTGATGGAGCAAAGGAAGAGCTGTGCTATACTTGTGCTGTTTTAATGAGACTGAAATGCATTAAACAGAGGGGTTGGAAAATGCTTGTAAAGATGAACCCTAGGTGAGGGAAGCTTAACCCCTGGCTGTCCTCCCCAGCCAGAAGATACGTTCCTACCAGTGCTAGTCCAAAACAGTTTGCGGCAGCTTTTCTTGCAAGGAGCAGCTTGCAAGAAGCATTCAATGCTCATGCTGCACGGGATGGAGCAAGTAAGCCCTCTGCCAGGATGCTGTCAGACCTGCACTGGTCCTCTGGAACATGGTCTGCAGGAGGGCATGGGGACCTGAGCCCCACAGCAGGCTCCGGGCACAAGAAGCATCTCTTCTGAAGCAACCTAGGGACCTTGCTCCTACTCAAAGCTACAGAATTTAAAATTAAATGAGATGAGAAAACATGCACGGTCAGATATAATCAAGATCACTGAAATAAATACTGTTTTCCTCTTAATTTTAAACCTGGAGTTCTGCAAACAGCACTGACAAAATGGATGGCTTCTCTAAGCTGCATTTTTGGGGGTAAAAACAGTTGTTTAATGACCTTTTGAAACCAGAGAAACAACTGGCTCATCTCTATGATTCCTTGCAGCCAGAGATTTTTTGGATGGAACAAGTGCATGTCTGTATTTTAACCACACAGAAGAAATGTTCCTCATCTATGTGGGATGCTCTTGCATGTGATACTGCAGCTTTAGCTAATTGCCATGTCCGTACTGCTTTTGAGTTTGGATTAAGCGAAGCTCAAATCCGTGTGATTTATTCTCCCTGGTGCTTGCTTTGACAAAACTAATCTTTGAGAAATGTTTGAGCAATCAAACTGTCTGGGGCTCATGTGCTTTCTCAGTCTCAAAACCTTTTCGTTTTCTAGCTGCTGTCAGGGGTCTCTGGGCCAACTGGAGAGAAGTTAAACAGAAAGGAAAAAATCCATCCCTAGACTGGGTCTGAGTCATTTACTGTTATAATATTTCTTGATAAGTGTTTTTCTTTCCTCTAAGCTGCACTCCACAGTGCTGCTGTGCCTTTTCTTCCCAGTCCCCAAGCTCTGCTGCTCCACTCACAGGCTGCCCTGAGCTGCAACCGGCTCAGCTCAGCGTCAGGAGTTTGGGTCCATGCAGGTACAGCAAAATGGAGTAAAGACAGGCTAGACTAATGAAGAGGGAGATCAGCTACAGAGGAAATGGCTGCTGTGCACATTTCATATGTCCTTCTGCTCTTATTTTGGCTTACCCAGTGCTGTATGACTGGGTATGTATGACTACCCACTCAGGTCCAGGAAGTTTGGAGGGACACCCGGATTTATAATTGATGCCTTGCTCTGAGTAACAGCAAAATTCTGGGAAAATAACAATTTGGGTAAAGCAAAGTCCAAAGACTTCATTCAGAAGGAGGAACCCACCTTCTCTCACCCCAAAGCAGCCTCTAACTGCAGCATGCTTCGAACCTCATGATGATTTTTGCTCATTTTCACTCCTTCAGGAGTTTTGTGAGAAACAAACCAACTTCCAGAGAGAAGTGCAGCAGGTGTTTTGATCAGGATGGGTTTTCTTCACTCCCTAAGTGAAAAGCAATTGCTGCATTGCAGAAGCATATCTCAGAGCATTTTGAATCAAACGAGGGCACAGGGCATCTCACTCCTCTGTTTTTTAGTTTGGGGATGAGCAGTTACCCCTGCAGCGACTCCCACAGCCTCTAGTAAGCCCATCCCACAGGTCACAAGCCACCCCATGCTTGTGGTCCCTGTCCTTTGGGGAAGGTGCAGGCAGGGCAGGCAGCAGCAGCTGATTCCCTCCAGCATCCGGTGGGGCACTGCTTGAACTCAGCAGCCACCTCGGCCAGAGGTTGCTCTCAGCATTGCCCCTTGGCAGCAGCTTTTCTTACACGTCTTTTCCAAAACAGCTTTCAAACAGATCTCTGGAAAAAAATTCCAACCAAATAAAACAAAACTAAAGGGCCGTTTCAGGGTCCTGACAAGTTTTCTGTGTTATTCATTTACATGCCTTTGAGCTGTCTGATTGCAAGAGGCTCCGTTTGCAAACCAGGTTGCAAACCAAAACACCTCCCTCGAGGTGAGCAGCTTATAATAACCCCCGTGAAAGGGGGCTTGCTTGGGAACGGTTATCTGCATCATCTCGTGAAGACAATGCTGTCTGTGTCCTCTGCTCCCCTCCTCCTTACACACCCAAGAGACACAGCAGTCTTTCACACGTCCAGAGGATGCAGGAGGCAGTGAGAGCTTTTGTGTTCAGCATCAGACAGTGCCTGCACACCCACCCCCTTTTATTTTTTTTTATTTCTCCTTTCTCTCTTTTAGTATTTTTTTTTTGTCTTTTGAACCGGTGTGGGTTTTTCACCTTTTCTGTTTGTTATTGTTTTCCATTCAGAGTCTTTAATGTTCCCTCACACCCTCATCCCAGCTGCATAAGAGGGATCTAACACTTTCCCCCCAGCTTCCTTAAAGTGTGAAGACCTCATTATCCCTGGTCCCCAGCCCATGCAGGCTGGGGCTCCCCATGGTGCAGGCAGGAATGGGCAGCCTGCTACAAACTGTAAAGCTGCCTGGCTCACTGAGCAGGGTGTCTGGGTAATAAGAGCACAGGAAATCGTTGCTTTTAGTGTTCTCTTGAAAAATGTAAACTTTGGGTCCTCTGTTGGCTGTTTGGCAATAGGTGAAAGGGCGTGAGCGGAGAAGAAGTTTGGAGGGGAATGAAGGGCGCATTCAGTGCTGCAGCTCTGCTATCCAGCCCTGCTGAAGGAAGGTGCCTGGGACACTCACTGCCCATTTGTCAATCTGCGTGCCATGTACCTGTACCTGCCTCTGCCAAAGCTGAGGCTTCAAGGCAAGATGTGTCTTGTGTCCCCATCAGACTTCCAAGAAGCACATGAGACATGAGGATGGTCCCAATGTCCCCACTGACCCTGAGGTCACTGGGAGCAGTGGGGCTTACCCATGCACCCCACTGATGACTATGCATGGAAAGTGCTGAAGACAGCTGAAAGTAATATCTAGAGTCATCCTCATCAGCCCTGTGCTTCTGCCAGGCTGAACAGGTACAGGAACCCAAGTCCACTATGTCCCATCAACCAGGTACAGTGGGAGGCTCTTCATTCCCCTATCGATCTTCTCCTCTTGAGGCTGAGCAAACCCAAATTCCTGTGTATGTCGTGTATCATAGAATCCTAGAATGGTCTGGATTGGAAGGGACCTTAAAGATCATCTAGTTCCAGCCATCGTGCCATGGGCAAGGACACCTTCCAATAAGACCGGGTTGCTCAAAGCCCCATCCAATCTGGCCTTGAACGCTTCCAGGGATGGGGCAGCCACAGCTTCTCTGGGCAACCTGTGTCAGTGCCTCATTACCGACACAGGGAGGAACTTCTTCCTAATATCTAATCTAAATGTCCCCTCTGACAGTTTAAAGCCCCTTGTCCTATCACTACTTCCTCTTACAAAGTCCCTCTTCAGCATGCTTTTGCACCAACTGCTAAGAGTGCTGATGATCTGCCAAAAGTTATTAATGAATTTTCATGTTTTACAAGTGACACCAGGTAAACTAGGGATCAGGAGCCACAGTAAGAATTAAGGAGAGTCACTGAAAGGCATAAGAAGTGAATACATTCAGCAGAGTACATCCATGGAGTTACTTAGGTCCTTTCTCCTTCTTGTGTCCACTAAGAAGACAGAAGAAGCAGCAAAGCAGTTGCTCTGCTTGAGGATCTGGCTCTTCTGCTTCATCCTTGCCTGTCTTATGTTACTCGTCTTTAACACACAGGGTAAACCCCAAATGGTTAAAAGTTCATTTAGAGTGGAAAATAAAAAAGTTCTCCCTGCAGGCTTCCCAAAGCAGCAGGCACAGCTCCAGGGCCCACCCCAGGGACTCCTTACCCTGCTCAGAAACCCAGCGGCTCACACAGGCAACATCTGTAATTCATAATTCTGTCAAGCCAGCCTCCAGCTGGGTGATGTTTCTCTGACCTGCCAGTTGTGCAATCATAATGATTTCCTAGGAAAAAAAAGTAGGGGGAAAAAGAAGAAAAGAAGAGTGAGTTAAGGTCAAAACCAATTTAACTCCTTTTATATGCTGAAAGAGAAGCAGAGCCAGCCCCAGCCAGGCAGGGAGCGCAGCCCACGGGGGCTGGCCAGGTGCCCACTTCCCCCCAGCCCTGAGCGGGGACCGGATTGCAACACCCAGAGGAAGATGTTCTCTGTGCAACGTTTTCCTCCCATGCCACTTTTCAGACAAACTGGAAATGTTATTTTATCACAGTGTTCATGATCTGGTGGGGGTTTTGTTTGGTGGTTTGTGGGTTTTAAAATATTTTATTTATTTTTGTATTAAATAGACAGGAGTAACTTATTTTCTCAGTTGCTGACTGTCAGCTGATTTAGCCAGCACTGCCAAAATAAGTCAGGGATATGAGCAGCAGCTGGTTCTTTGAAGATGCTTATTCTGCCTATTTTTTTAAAGCTTCTTTCTGGGCAACTCTCCACACTAGGATGTACACTACAAAGCATCTGCGTATTGCATTCTATAGAATATTTTTGTTTAGGACATAAGTTTCACTTCACATCTTTTCAAAACACATATGTAAATAGGAATCAGTGTTAAATTAAAAAAAAAATACTGAGAAAAAGGCATGTGATAACACATGGGGGAAGCAGAGAAAAGATACTGTTATGCATGAAATTTAGATGGGAGAGCTAGCAAGGCAAACATATAGGAAAAAAATGCTTTAAATATCAGGAGCTGCAGGAAGAGCTTTGGATACCTGATCATATAGAGAACCTCGGATATTGGGAGTGACAAATGACAAGCCAAGGGAACTGGGGAGTGGGTTGAGGTGCCATCTGCACCAGGTGACAGCACCTGGGTAGCTCCAGATCTCCCACTTATCTTCAGAAGGTCCAGGAGTAGTATTAGCCCAATCCAACCCCAGAAGCAATGAGTCATGAAGAAACTAAAGGTCAAATTTTAGATGTTTTCACAACAAAAACCCCACAGTATCTTCAAAATATTGCTTGCTTCCTCTCCTGGCTTTTGTTTCTCAACTGACCTTAAAAACCTGACAGTGTGAGATTTGCAGAGGACCAGTGGGAGGGACACGGTCAACTGCAGTGTGTTAATCCAGCACCACCTCACCCCATAAATACCTTCGTACCATTGCTACAGCTTTCCTGTTAGAAATTCAAACCCCAACTTGCTCAGAAACATTTGTGCAGCCAAGATAAACTCAGGGCAGAGTGGCTTTGATTCATCCCTGAGGGTGTGCAAGCTTGCATCCATGAAATATTTATGGAAATTAATAGCACGATGGATTAGAAATTGCAGTTTTCCTAGGTATCCAATAACTGCTTTCTGCCACAGCAGCCTTTTACTCTCAGTCACCAGGCATCCACTATATTTATTAATCAAAAAATTGTCTTGGTTTCTTGTAGCTGTTTTTTTAACATGTGTTTAGCACAGCATATGAAGTACATCCTGTCGTATCGGCATTGAATGTATTGTCTCCTGCAATTTAACCCTGTAGAACTACTGGTTGCTATCAGCAAGGTCATTTAGCAATTGAGGGAGGTATAAATCATCTCCAACCTCTTCCCTCACACAGTCAGGCTGGCATCTCATGTTTGCCTATACCACATGCCCTGCATCTGCTTTCTGGGGATATCCTTGCACAGGATGTGTTAAACAGTATGTATGAGTTTATGGATGTATGCAAAAATATACATTGATGTTATGGGATGTTAATTAGCATACATGAGTCAGTCATTAGCAATACAGATGATTAGAGGCAGAGCTAAAAGCAAACACACCCAACAATAGTTCAAGAACAAGTGGGAAAAATTAAGGAAATATGCGGCATGCAGAGCAGAGGAGAGATGAAAGACAGCACCAAAAAATACAGCACACCGGCTCCTTACTGAAAAGTACTCTGGTGGCCTCTGTGGAGCACGGAAAAGGCTTCTGGGTCAGGCTTGTGTGAGAATTTTAGAGCAAATTCATACCCACAATGCTCTGAATTCAGTAAGTTCTGTGTGATGCTCTGGAAAGGCCTGAAGCTAAGTCAATCCTGCTGGCTTTGGCTTATGAAAGTTGTTTTTAAAACACAAACACATCCCTGCAATTCACCTGGGGGATGGAGAAGCAGCTCAGTCCTGGGAAGCAGTTGGATTAAAAATCCATTTGTCTGAAAATATGAGGTCTGATACCACATCTGATGCCTTGCCAAGGTCTTTGCATCACCTGGGTTTAACCCCCAAGCAATAGAGGCTGCTCAATGCTTTGCTCTCCCAGAAGCATTCAGGTTCACACTGATGATCTTGGATGTAATATAATACTGAGCCCTAGCCAGGGCTGGCATGCAAAAGTCAGATCACTCTTTGCTCACTAAGTATAGCATCTCATTTGGTTATTTTCCGCAAATAATAAAAGGCTCAAGCTGCTCAAAATGCACAGCTGGAAAACCTGGCTGCAGCAGGGACCAAGCAAATGGCAAAGATCTGTCTTACTGACTCTTTCTCCACTCTCACTGTGGGGAGAGATGCTGTTGGGAAAACCTGAAGTGGGCTTACTGGAGTTTGTCTGTGGCCAAAATGAAGTTGTAACTGAGGTTTATGTCTATGACCACTGCATATGAATCATTCCTGGCTGAAAACTGTTTTCACTGACCCAAGCCAGCCACAGCTTTCAGAAGAGATAAGAGTGTGAGGCAATGACATGTTTCCACACTGGTACCACCAAGATCTGCCAAAAGCAAGTTTCACATCTCATTTGTATCAATGCATTTCCCTGCTTTGCTATCTCCCACCACCTTTATTTACTTATGTATATTTATGAAGGGGACTATACACTCAAGCAGACAACGACAGTGTGCCTCTTACTGCTTCACCTCTTTCATGGGACACTCCTGAAGTACAGAAACCATCTATTTTTTGGGCCATGCTGGTGAGTGGTACAGAATCTGTTACTGAGGGTGCCCAAACACACAGCCAGAACATGGTCATGTCTTTCCCCAGCAAAGTGCCACTTCACCAGCTTCCCACCTCCCTTCACCACCTGAAATGCCACACAGATACTGAACTTGCATCTACCATTTGCCAAGGGCTCATTCCTTTTAGTTTATGTGGTTTTGGTGCATTTGCATGAACACAATGTCTACCAAGGGTGTTCCAGCATTGGAATCTCACCAGCCTTAGCTGGAGCCAACCACAGACTGCACAGTCCTTGGTGACTCCAATTGTTTTTCAAGCAGTTTAATGTTATTTTTCCATGTAAGGCAAAGCCTAAATAACTCAGAATCTGACAGAAACCTGCTGATTAATATCACACAGCATGGTGGGAATGGGATATTAACCCTCAAGTTGTTCAGCATGCTGCGATCAGCATCCACACCGACAGGAGAACCTCAACACCCCTTCCTGACATAGCGCAAGAGCCTTCATCACTAAGAGCTCAAAAAAGCTAAAGAGCCACCCTCATAAAAATACTGTGAGCCAAATTAATTAAATCAGTTGTCATGTTCAGCACTCAATCTAGAAGGTAACAGAAGCTGAGAAGAGAAAGGAATATGTAATTTAGATTGTGTAGTGGATAATTAAAGAGCAACTGAAATTAATGCAGGCTGTAGCTATTTCCCTTGCCTCCTACCAGCACCATCAAGCTATATATTATCAAATGCATTAGGCTAGCTTTGGGAAAAATAAGCATCTCCACTTTTTACCTAAACCCTTGTCAGCTCTCTGTAGCCACCCACAGGACTTGGTTCTAGCAGCATACTTTAGGTTTTTAAAAGGTGAAATATTCTCAGTGATAACATTTTCAAGTGTGCCTAAGTGACTCAGAAGCTGAAATCCTATAGCTAAGTCAAGAGTGATTTTAGGGCTCTATTTCGCACTGCCTGCAGTTTGTGATGGATCCAGGTACCTCCTACAGCATCCTCGGTCCGAGAGAGCAATGTCAGGCTGAGGACAGCAAAATGCCAAGGGAAAGCAGCACATGCCACACTGGGCAAGCACTGCTCATGACTTCACTGCACACAGACACTGAAAGACAGCGACCAAGGGGTTCCTGCAGCATGGGCATTTCAGTGCTTGGAGCCAGTCTGCTGCAAGGGAGCAAGGCTACAGTATCAAGTCCATCGCCACTGAGAAATCAGTTGAAGTGTTTTTTATTGCTATAGGAAATTTAAGTTTTAGGATTGCACCAACACTTAAAGCTTCATCCCAAAGCTAATGCTAATTCCCTGGACTTGACTTCTTATCACATTAAGTATCTCTATCAGAAACAATTTAATTATTTTTTCACAATGTGCTTTATATAGAATCATGGAATAGTTAGGGTTGGAAAGGACCTTAAGATCATCTAGTTCCAACCCCCCTGCCATGGGCAGGGACACCCCACACTAAACCATGCCACCCAAGGCCATATCCAACCTGCCCTTGAACACCGCCAAGGATGGAGCATTCACAACCTCCCTGGGCAACCCATTCCAGTGCCTCACCACCCTCTCAGTAAAGAATTTCTTCCTTATAATCTAGACTTCCCCTGTTGAAGTTTTAACCCGTTACCCCTTGTCCTGTCACTACAGTCCCTGATGAATAGTCCCTCCCTAGCATCCTTGTAGGCCCCCTTCAGATACTGGAAGGCTGCTGTGAGGTCTCCACGCAGCCTTCTCTTCTCCAGGCTGAACAGCCCCAACTTTCTCAGCCTGTCTTCATACAGGAGATAATCAGGATTACAAAGTTAATTATATGAGAAGATGCTCACCAAATTTGCTTACCACAGAGGTATCTTGTTCTCTGGGAAAAGGACACCTCTTCCCTTCGAGCTGCCTAGAAGACTGATTCAGCACAAACTGACTGACAATTCAGCTTCAGGTGTTAGACAACATTTACTGTAACATCTATGCTTTCCCTGACAGTCACTCTTATCACTTGGGTACTCTGTATTTTGCTCCCTGCCCCTTCTTTATTTCATTTCATTCCTGCCTTCTCTCTCCTTTTGCCCACTGTCAGCTCAGGAGAGCAGCATACAGGACTGTCTGTCCCTCCATGCCCTGGTATATTCCTTGTACTTACATCTCTACATATTACTTTGCATTTTACAATACTTTAAGCACTGGAATATAAACATGCAGCTGAGGGAAAAAGCAATGCAGATGCAAAAGTATGTTTCTGTGTATCACCTTGGTGGGTGGGTATGGGTAGCATTCAGAGCCCTGCCTCTCGAAGCACTAAATATTGCAGACTTGTAGATCAAACTCTAAAACAATGCTGATCTAAACACCTTCATGTCAAAGAAATTGATACGAGTTCCCGCTCTGCAGGGGGAACTACCCTAGGTGATCTTCTCAGAAAACACTGATTTGAGCAAAAATGTGATATATCATTTGAGGAGTGGGATTTGATACTTTGTCTATTATTTTATATCACCATATGATATTAGAAGCCAATCATCATACAATCATTTCCCAGAGAACGCACTTGGAAATTTTTAATCTTCAGGCTTGAAATAAAAAAGGTATTTTTCAATTAAAAAATTGCAATGCAAAGTTTCTGATTAACCTAAATCCAACTACTTTCAGCACTTTCTAAGGTCGTGTATCACAGGGAACAGGAGAGGGCTAGTCACTGGTGCCTTTCCTACAAGCACTGGTGGGAGGGGTGTTTCATGTGCCATTGAGAGCAAGTGATGTGCCTGATGGTGCTGTTGGAGGCTCCTCTTGGCATTGGCATTTCCTTCTGGTCAGAGATGTTGGGGTTGTTTTTTTTTTTAAACCTGCTGTTCAGAAGAAGCACTGTAAATCTGAGAAGCACTATTGGGCTTGACCGAAATCCCATCTAAATCAATGAAAGCATTCCTATTGACTTCACCAGGCCAGCCACTTGGGAAATAAGGCAAAGTGGTCTGCTTTAAAAGGCCTATGTCCTTAGCAGACTGTTTCTGATCAATACTAGGAAACAACACACACCACATGTACCCTTATATATAGGTGATATATAGGGGGAAACTCAGGGTTCATCTGCCTGCTGCACAAGCGTATCCAGCTCTGTGATAATAAAGGAAAATTAATAGGGGGATGTATTAATTTTGTTTTATTATCACAGATATAGAAGAAAGAAGTAAACACCTATCCCTTATAGAAGCTGGAGTTGGAGGAGGGGTCCAGCAGAGGCAAAGTTCTCCCTCCCAGCCTGATTCCTACCAACATCAGCAGAGACGATGCCTCTGTGCTGACTTACAGTTTCCATTGGGCACTGCTAGCAGACCTTCATCTTCCTTGTCAAGCTGCAGGAACGCTGGCAGCTGGAATCTATTCTTCAAAGTACCCATGGGGGGAAAAAAAAGAAGAAAAGGAAAGATATTAGCAAGACAAATTGACAGACACTTCTGGCACTTGAGCTGGTAATTAAGTGTGGACTTAGACATGAGAACATAAACGTTAGCATGCCAGGTTATCAGGCTTGCTGCCAGCTGCAGATCACTGAATAGGGATCCTGAAATCCACCCTTCCTGCCTGCAGTCAAAAATGGCCCCAATGTGGGAGGAGGAGCACCTAAGATCACCCCCTTGCATCACTGTGACTGTCACCCAACACGTTCCCAAGCGAGGCTTGGCTCTGTTCTCAGCAATTGTACGAATTTATGGCCTTTTTTCCCCCCCTTCTGACCCAAAGCCATAACCAGGGCAGGGATGCTCACAAGGCCTTGTGGCCACCCCATCACAACCCTTGGGACCTGGACAGGATACCCTGTGGCAAAAGCTTTTATTGCCAATATCTGTCTCCCCAGGACCTGAAGCTTATATAATCCACAACAAAGAAAATAACTCTCTGGCTGGAGACTGTTTTGTCACAAAAAGCTGGCTTTTACATGGTTCTTGTTCCCATTTCTAATAGGCAAATATTTAAAACTGCAGCCAACGGCAGCGTTGACTCTTCCTCTATATTTGTGCTGAAAAATGTCACAGCTGAACAAGTTGCTGTGCTGATACTTAGTGCTAATATAATCAGACATAAGACCTGATCACATTACCCTCATTTTTTTCTGTTTTTCCTCTGCTATTTTTTCTTCTCTGTGAATTGTTAAAATACAAGCAAAACCAACTGAAAGGTCCTATCCTCGTGAGGTGATGAATAGTCACAGCTCAGAAGAATCCCTTCCCATAGTTTTGGACCTGAGGCTCAGGGATGCTGGCTGCCCTGGGGATGCAGGAGCTTGCGCTCTCATCCCAGACACAGATGAAGAAACTGGAGCTTACCCCCTAGGGAACACAGCTTATTGATAATGGGGTAATTGATCACTCTGGTGTAACTGCAGGCAGCTTTTGGAGTCCGTCCCAGCAAATGGATATTAATTCAACTGGGTGCACTTATTTTGGTATTATCAGAAAAATGCATTGAGTTTTGAAAGGTTTTCCTTTCATCTTGAGTGAGCAAAGAGCAACTCCAGGTCAGAAAGCAGGAGCAGTCCGTGACTTGAATTTGCCTCTGTTTTTTTAGGGTATCAGAGCACACTGAGCCCCACATTTGACCATGTCCCCTCTGCAAGGGACATTTTTCCTACACCGCTGTTCCTGTCCGTGGCTAACCAGAGCCCATCTATAAGTGCTTGGAGAACTGTGAGCACATGGGCCAGTCTGAAGGCATCATGCCAGTGATATCCCATTAAAACATGGAAAATTAGCAAAACTTTGAAGCTGAATGGTAAAAAAGTAGCAATCACACATCCCTTTGAAGGACACCAGGGAAGAGTCCCATGTCCAGAGCCCATTGCCACAAGCTTTGCAGGTCTCAGAAGCGCAGGCAGTGGTTTAAGCATGAGAGGTTAGATAAAAAGATGAGCTGTAACTCCATCACAGCACAGATATCTTCCCTCCTGAAATCAGAGTCTCTGTGCTGCAACTGTTGTGTTCACAGATAACTCTTATGTCTCTTCCTATTCCTCAATCATTTTTTGAATAAAAAAGATTTTTGTTGAGTAAACCCACGTTTTCACAATCCTCTGCCTTTGTCTCAGTCAGTGAGAGTCAGTGTCAGCCCAGATCTCTGTGATTAGCAATTACCAGGTGATTATTTCCTCCTTGTTGGCACCATCCTTCATTTGTATCTGAGCAGATTCCCTCCAAGTCTAGATGAATACCCTGCCCATTTTGGAGAGGAAAGGGAAAAGGCAAAAGTTTTCCTCCTTTGCTTTCCCAGACATATTTTTCTGGGCTAACCTTGAAGTTTATTACAATTTTCTTTTTCTTCAGAGTTAGCCAAGCACAGGACAGCTTCATCTGTTCTGCCTGTTTCCCCTGATGTCACTAGCAGAGCTCACTGCTGTGTACCAGGGGGTTCCAGTGCCCCAGCGACTTCTGCTATTTCCATTATGGAAGCATTATAAATTATAAGAGAGACATTTTAATTGCCATTAGTCTGTAACCCGGTACATGTTTTACCCACTGGGAGGGATTTGGGAAAGGAAAGATGTCAACACTGTGCTACAAAGAAATGATTGATGCAATGAGCTATTTGAGAAATGTATTTCCAAAGGGCAGGTGCTGCCAGATGTACCTGCCTATGCTCCAGAGTGTCAGTACTTGCTCCATGGAGGGAACGTTCTGAGCATCATTAGATCTTAATAATCAGCCTGCTGTGATAACCAGCCTGGAGCTTCAGGGTACACATTTAATGGGGCAGCAGCACAGTTGTGCATAGAGTGCATGACTTGGCTTGGCCATCAACAACAGAGAACACACAAGGCTTTCCCCTTCCAAAGAGCAAGAATTGCTGTCTTCTCAAATAGCTGATGAGTAAACCCAGCTCCATATGTGGTTTCTTACCTGGTGGTATCTCCAGGAAAGATCATCACAGAGGGTTTTCCTTGAGTCTTTCTTTACAATATAGTAGTTCTCAGTATGTACTTTTCTCTACAAACAAGTGCTGAAGAAACAATATCTAGCTATCTAAAGTAACTGGAAAACTTTAGAGGAAAAAGGTAGAAGTGCTAACATTATTGTTTGCTGCATGGGCTTTGGCCAGTAAGAATTTGAAGTATTAATAAAAACATGAATAGTCTCTGTAACACAAAGGGCCTCCTTGATTTGAATCTCCAGAAAGAACAATGCTGTGCTTTGCTCCTCCCAACAGTGTCCTCCCCTCCCAAAAAGGGAAGGGAGCTTGTATGAAGGACCTCAGCCAAGAGTGACCCAAGGTGGGCAAGGACCTTGAGAGGAAGGGGGTGAGGGGAAGGCAGGCAGCTCTGAGGCTGCCCTCAGTTACCTCCAGCTGCATGAAAGCTGACCCACATCATGAGAGCTGGTGGAGGGAGGAAGGGAGAAGGAGAGCTCTGAGGGCATTTTGTTATCAAGTGTAAGTGGAGAAATACTGATGTTGGACATTTCAGAAGTGTGGTGTAGAGGTTATGGGCAACCTGATGGGAAGAGGTGCATGAGGAGTTCAGGAAGACTCAGGAGTCTCTTAGGTTAATTTAGGTTGGAGGGAACCTCCTGCCTCAAGGAGGGTCGGGTATGCAGCTGGACCACGTTAGTTTGACATCATAAGATGGTTTAGGTTGGAAGGGATCTTAAGATCATCTAGTTCAAACCCCCCTGCAATGAGCAGGGACACCTTCCACTAGACCAGGTTGCTGTTTATCTGGTTGAGTCTTGCTCTCCTCCAGGGCTGGAGACAGTGCATTCTTTCTACCCCATTCATCCTCCCAACACTGGTTGTGTGTGCAGTCCCAGAGCTACTGGTGGTCTTCACAACCCCACTGCTCCCAGCTCGCCTGTTCCTCAACCAGCCAGTTTGGTACATTGGAACTTTCTGCCCATCACTGTAGCACTGCCACCCGTGTGCTACCATCTGTCCCCCAAACTGCCAAGCAGCTCAGGCCACTGTAATCTGAAAAGTCATAAAATCTAAGGCTTGCTTCCTGTCCCATCACAGGTATTCCACATCACAGTACCTTTCACCATCTGTGTGGGCTTATAAGAGACCCATGGAGATGAGCACCTCTGTCCCTGGTCCCTAGTGCCTTGATTTCGCATTGCTGTTAGTCTCGTTAATCTGCACAGACAGACACACTGTTTATCACATCCATTTCACAAGTCTGTCAGCGTGAGTAGGTCACATAATGCAAAACTCCCAATATTTTGACTTGGCTCCTCATCATGCTCTCCAAAATCTGTGCAACAGCATGGATGGGAGGGGTTTTTTTCTTGCTTGTGAAGTTTGAAGTCTAATATTGTAAAATCCATTTCTCGTCAAGAGCTGGAGCCACTGGTTGTGATTGTGATGGCATCCCAAGGATATTTCTTCTTGGGCTTCTGACAAGACCCTGGGGGGAGGATTTTCCCCAACATGTTCCACTGGTGTGTGAAAACAGTGGGAGAGGCCAGCCAGAGACTGCCCGGCACTGCGTTGCTCCATTACGACGGAAGGTGGCTAGGAGATACAGGCTACTTTCTTAAATCTGCTCTGAAACATCTGTATGGCTGGCTTGGTTTTGCCAAAATATTCTCCCTGAAAGGAAAGCATCCACGGGTGAAGCAGAGCCACTTCTCCATACGTGCCTGCCCAAAGTGCAGTGAGCAGTAACAGAGCTGAGGCCATCACTGTGGATGCTCAGGGTTTTATGGCTTGTTTTAGAACTTCAATACATCAGTTTAAAGAGCTGGCTGTCAGTGCAGATGAAGCAGCAATGAGCTACCAGGGCTGCTCTTCCCAATGTAGCTTTAGCAGGGATCAGTGGGAGCCACATCCCAGGAACCACAAGTGCAGACAAAGGACGTGATGGGAGCAATCCTCTCAAAGGAAAAAAAATCAGCAACACCGGTACAGTGCAAGGGATCTGCAATTCAAAATAACATAACCTGTCCTGCATCATTAAAACAGGTGATTGGTATTGATTTCCATGGTGTTTGACATATATACACCTACACAGTGGGACAAGAGGCGGTGGCCACTCAAATGCCTCAGAGGGTGTCCCTGCTCCTGCTAAGTATTTGCCACTGTTGTTTATTACAGTAATTATTCTGGCAATTTGCTGTTCATGAATTAGTTTTCTAACAGAAATGCATCTATAGCACACAGTTATTTGAATCCATCTGCTTGCCAGGTAGCTCGCCAGGGTGGATGATGAAAACTGTGCCTAGTCTGAAGCACTGTGGGCTGTTCCCACCAGATCTTGCAATTGATGCATGGTTAACAAGATCGATCTGAACCCAGCGCTGACTGCTCCACATCATAATGTTTTTAGTGTGGTTGCCTAGCTTCAGGCACCATCAGGCCCCTCTCTGGCCAGTCTACATTTGTTTGATGCCTTCATTACACCTTTCGGCTCCTATGTCAATAATACATTAATATCTCAATAATAATTTAATATAATATCCTATAATCTAATAGCCTGCATCTCAAAATCTTATTTAGTGCAGTTTGCCCTGGATTACATCAGCCAGAGAGCAGGAAAACAAACATCTGATCAAAGGCTGGATATTTTCCCCAAGTATATCTGTGATATCCACCACAATGGATGGGGCTCAAGAAAGAACTTACTGGCTAAGACCACGGACATCGCTGTGCTGGGACTGTGGCAAATTCCTTCTTATCTGAACACAGTGGCTTCAGTGAAGACAAGGACACATTCAGCCAGGTGGCTGATGCAGCCAGGAATTTACCAATGCCAGACCTGACAGTACCTGTACTGCCTGCCTGCAGCTGTATGTGTCAAGTGACCTCTTCTTGGATATTTGGGAATCATCCTTCTTATCAGAGAAATATCCAGTTTTCACCTGCTGAAGTCTGCAACCAATTATTTTAATGGTGCACAGTAGGGTCTGTAAATTCGTTTGAGCGCAGATTTGATTCTCATTTCACAAATGGCCATTTTGCAAATCTGTGGGTGGGCAAAATACCCTTTCAGTGAATTTAAATGGGCCACTTTGAGCCAGGTGGCAAGATGCAATCTTAATGCAAGTGAAAATCAGGCATTTTGGCCTAATGTGCCTGAAAGGCACATCTACTGTTGTGCTAGATCAGTAACACATGTAACAGTGAAGGAAAGAATATATGAACATTTATTTCACCACGTCTAGTGATGGCCGAAGGATTTTTAAGTTGTCCTTTCTATTTAAAATAGCCTGTGCCTAGGATGCCCTTGGTCTGGCACTAAGGTATCTTAGATATTGTCAGTTAATTCACCTCTGTGGACTAAAGAGCAGCAGCAGTTTTGCAACTGGCTGTAGGATATCTCCTCCTAAGCCATTCCTGCATTCCTCCACAGCTCTGATCCCTGGAGTGAGCCACTTGCCCGTCACTGATGGAAGAGCTGGTGCTCACCAGCTCACCTTCAGCTGGATTTACTCACAGGGAACTCAGCAGTGGGGTTTGAAGGTGCCCACCATTCCACTTTTCCCTGAGATGTGCAATAGGCTCATTCTCTGCTGTTTAGTGGGCTGCTCTGCCTTTCCCTTCAAAGCTTTGTTGCTCACTTCACCTTGCATCTAAAAGCAGAGGATCTTCCACTTAACTCACTCTATTGACCTGCTCATCTGCGAAATTCAATAAAGCAACTGCATGCTGCAATGCCCTTTTTCTTGGAGAAAGGGGTCAGGACCCTCCAGCTTTGGAAATACATTTTAGCCATTCTCAGCTAAGCTTCAGCCTGCATCACCTCAGCTTGCAAAGGAACATTTCTGGTTGAGGAAAACAAGAGGATTTTGAGTGGCTCCTCTCTCCTTACAGCTGCTGCCTCTGCTGCTGCCGCCATCGGGGTCCAGTTACCACCCATGGAGACACCACTGGTGCACCCCTTCTTGCTTTGCTATGGGTAGTTATTGGTTGGAAGGCTGGAAAATGGACCATCCTTGGAAGAAAGCATGACATCTTGGAATTTCATCCCTTGGGATATGAGATCTGTCACACAGGTCAGGGCTGAACCATGCCAGTAACCAAACTGCAGGGATCAGCCAACAACAGCAGTGAGTTTATTCGGGTCAAAATAAAAGGAAATCTGCATGGACTGGCTGATTTGTCACTGGTTTGCAGAATTAAGGCCATCTTAGGATAGAGGAAAAAAATATTGGTCTGGTTTTGAGTTACACAGTGCAAAACTAATCTCCTCTGAAATGTCATAGGGAAAATGAAGTCATTCCATTACTGCATTAGTGGATGCAGATGGTGTGAACCACAGCCTAAGCACTGAGAGATGTCAGACAGCGAATCCCATCAGATGCTCTCCCCCTCCCCAAACCCATGAGTGAAATCTGGCAGAGGCCTCACCAGAGTAACTGCAGGCATTGCTAAATGCAGATAAGTAGTGGTGTGTAATTTGGAGCAATAAAATCTCGCAGCAGTGTCATGAGAGCACAGCTGCCTGCCACAGTGCCCCTGCTAGATGACACCTTTGGATTTGCTGCTCATCACACACTGCAGCAACTCCTCTTTGGAGACAACTAACAGGTTTTTTTTTCCTTTCTTACAACTCTGATGTTAATTCTGCTTTTGCACATGAGATGTAGAGCTGAGTAACAGAATGGGCACAAGCTTTCAGGAGGCAGGAGGGTTTTGGGAGGTTCCTTCTGCTTAGGCAGAGCTCCCTTTGCCACATTACCCCCCCGGAACCTATGGCCTTGTGCTATACCCATGACCATTGCAGAAGAGCCATAACGTTTCAGAGCAGGGCAACAAGGGAGTTTACTGCAAGGCACCACACGAGCCATCCTTACTCACTTCAGCATTGCGTTGAATGAATGGAAAAGGTATCTTCTCTATGCATTGACTAAAACCTGTTTCACTCGTACAAAAGCCTACAGAGGTTTGATTGTTTTAAGAGAGCAGATACAATGATGTGATCAGATGCATTTAATAAAAAAAAATAAGTTCCCCTTTGGAAAATGCAAATGCACTTTCCTGTACTTAAAGCTTGGAAAATGTAAGAAACTGTATTTCTAGGTAGTATCTGCTGCCACGTTCCTGGTATGTGTCACTATTTATGTGGCAATGAGTAGACAGGAAAAAAGCATCTGAGAAGAGGCGTAGTTGTGTGCCAACAGCTGCATCAGCTCTACACAGCCGTGAATGTGCGGGGGATGGTCCTTCTGGAAAAACAGCTTCTCTGCAGGATATCTTTGATGGCTGCTGGTGCTCTCCGGGGAGGCTTCACGCCAGCATCCCCCTTTGCAGTAAGGCTGCATGCTGCTGCTGGGATGCTCCAGGCCCTCCCTGGTGTTGACAAGCACTGCTGAGGTCGGTGCAACATATCTTGGACCTATAAGCTGGACAAGCAGCTTAAAATTAAGGAAAGCAAACAAGATAGCACAGTGACAGCTCCAAAGTCCTCCCTCTAACCCACCAGCGTGGTTTAGAAAAAAGAGTGCAAGGTGCAAAGGGACCTGCTGTCTTGGCACCAGCAGGCCATGCTTGTTACAGTCTCCTTTGGATAATGCCATGTGGGCAGTAGTAGGAAAAGCAATGCAACAGGATAGTGCGTCAGGTCAGGTTCTCCCCTAGTGTCAATCAGCAGTTGGTCATGGAGTGGTGTTGTGTTGATTAATACCAGATGAAGATCAGACACATTTTATTTTATTACACCATACAAAGGGGTGAAATGCCCCAAACCTCAGTAAATGCTTTGCTGGTTTTATAGAGAGAAATCTGAACCATGGGCTGGGGTAAATGGGAAACGAAAAATCATTTTGATGTGATTGCTTCTTGGCAAAAGATCCTGAAAGGGAGATAATGCTGATTTTTATATTCAAGGATGATTCTCCAAGTTTATATTTTCCTGTCCTTTGCAGACAAACAGCCCAAAGCTGTTGAAGGGGTGACTGGGAGCAGAGCATGCGGGTGGAGAGCTGATGGGACCCTGTCTGTTCGTGCTGTGCTTGAGGACACTCATTTGTCATCTCTTGTCAAACACTCTGCCTATCACTACATTATTCATGAATCAGAAGGGGGCAAAAAATAATCTCGAGAACTCCACAGTCAGCTGGGAGATGCTATGCAAGAATGTGAAGTGTAATACCTGAGCCCCTCTAACAGGCAATGTATGCCCAGGGGCAGGAATAGGCTATCCTGGCCATACTCCTACTAATTGCAAAAGATCACTTGGGTGATAGTACAGTTGGGATTGTTGATTGTTCCAATGGCACATATGAATGTGGACATTAATATTAATATCATGTTTTGGTTTAATATAGAGGATGGTATCCAGCTATGGGGTAGCTCCACAGTGGTGGTAGGTAAATAGGATTTTTTCAGCAAAGATTCAGACACTTCTGAAAAAACAGGAGGTGTTGGGGGGCAGGACTCTTAAAATTTCTCCTGAATTTGGCCAGATGTTCCAGACTCAGCCCTTGTTCCCTTGATGCATCCTTCCTCTGCCAGTTAGAGATGGTATTAGCAAGGACACCTCTTCACTGCTTCCGAAATGGGACGGCTGTAAGAACTGATCTGACCAGAGGCAAATGAATCCCCAGGTTAATTAGCACTGCTCCAAGTACAGGACACGCTGTTGCCAAAGCCCAGAACAGAAATACAAACCCTTGATGACTTGATGGTGAGTTGATGGGAAAAGAGAGTCTATTGAGATCTGGTCTGTAGTGGCCAGGGACACTCTGCTGACCTGAACGAAAGGCTTCCCTTGCAAGCCCAGTTTTCATTTACATTCCTAGAAATGCTGCTCAGAACAGGGTTTTGCCTCAGTTTCAGGGGGATGTCTGAAGATGCCAGGAAGTCCTGCAGCATCCAAAGCCAGCAGACAGTGACCCACCACCTCTACTCCTCATCCCTCAGTAGAAACCCTGCACTGGTGCTGTCTGACGCCAGAAATCCCAAATGTACTTTTTTTCCCCCTCAGCAATGAAAGCAAAGATTTTGACCCCCAGCTGAATCCAAGATGCTGTTTTTAAATGTGACTTCCAGAAAATATTCGTGGCATTTTGTAAGTAAGCCATACAACCTATGCTAAGGAAATGGATAATGTCCCTTTCACACCCTGTAGGTCATACCTAGGGTTTCATTTAGTGTCTGACACTACATACTGTTCTTGAGTTCAACCTCGTCACTCATAAATAATATAAAGAAACATGCTGCTTGTTACCTTTCTGGCAAATCAAAACAGCTTTGCTTCTCCGAGGCTCCCAGGAGCCTGTCATATTTAGCTATCCCCAGCTTTGCCACCGACCATGGAACTGCCACATGAAATTCTTCATTATGGGAACATTTTCTGCTGGTTTATTATTCAAATATTGCACTTTGTGTGCAGAAGGCAGAGTTTCAGCTGCTGCAAAACTGCACCGCTGCACCACTGCCAGTACAGGCATGTGCAGTGCCCAAATGGTGCCACGCTGGTCCCGGGGAATTTCAGCTTTCCCTCCATCTGGGATAACTTATGGTAACTATGGAGGGGTGTCAGCTAACATACGGAAAGACAGACATGGTGGTGGAATAGCACGTTTCTCCATGCGTGAGTGTCATGGTTTAAACCCAACCAGGCATCTCGTTCACTCACTTTCCCCTCTTTCCTTCCCTCACTCCCGGAGGGATGGGGAGGAGAATCAAAAGAATGCAAATCCCACAGGTTGAGATAAGAACAGTCCCGTAACTAAGGTATAACACAAATCACTGCTGCTACCACCAATAATAATAATGATAAGAGAAATAACAAGGGAAGAGAATACAACACCTCACAACCCGTCGACCAATACCTCGCCCCCACCCAGCAGTGATCCAGCCCTTCCGGGTAACTCCCAGTTACATCCTGGGCATGACGTGCTGTAGTATGGAATACCTCTTTGGCTAGTTTGGGTCAGGTGTCCTGTCCCTGCTTCCTCCCGCTTCCCCTCCTCCCTGGCAGAGCATGAGGCTCACAAAGTCCTTGGTCAGAGTAAACATTCTGACCAGCAACTAAAAACATCGGTGTTATCAGCGCTGTTCCCAGGCCGAAAGTCAAAACCGCAGCACTGCACTAGGTACTAAGAAGGAGGAAAAATGACTGCTACTGCTGAACCCAGGGCAGTGAGCAAAAAGTGTTGCTTGTCTTTGAGGAAGTTCCTTCAGTAATGGGACTTCTGCTTGGAGGCCTGATACAGCAAACAGGAGAGAGGAAAACGCATATGGTCACATTTATCATCTCTTTTTCTTATCGTGGTTTCTCACCAAATTAATATTGATAACATTTCCCTAGATTTTTAATGCAATTTGATGATAGTTGGGGTCTTTTTCACTAAAGAAAATAATCATCTGGGGAGGGAGATATAAAGAAAAGAGTCTCAAGTTTTTCATTTGGATGACACAAACATTCAATCAAAATATTATATTTCCCTTTTGGGGCTGGAGAGTTTAAAAACCCCAAGTTTTGATAGGAAGCTTTGGAGGTGGAATTTTCCTTTCCCAGCCATCCGGCACAGAGCTACTGAGTCGGCTTTTTCCCTCTAACTAGAAAAATCTGCTGCAATGTGATATCCCATGGCCAGATAGAAGCTTTGGGTTGTGTTCCCAGCCCTTCTGCAGGCAGAAATCCATCTTGTGCAGAGTTGATTGGAAATAAATTAGTAGAAATAACAGATCCTGCCAATACATCCTGCCAAGGGCTGAACCTCCTCCAGCCTGCGACTTCTCTCTCGCTGAGGACAGTTGTATTGAGCAGGGGAGTCAAGAGCATACGGCACCTCAGCCAAACACAGCTGTGGTTGTCTGTATTTTAAATGTAAAGGCATTCCCCCACAGAAAGGGCTTCTGTAGTTGAGGGAAATGCAGGATTTTATAGTTGTATTGTGCTGCACTTGGCGCAGGTACCTCCAGATGCAGAATTTTTATGAAGAGCTTTGGTTAAGAATTTAATTGTATTGTTAAATATATATTACTTACAATAAAAAATGGAAGAGTTTATCATAAAGGAGGCCACTGACAGTTGTGCAGCTGTGTGGACAAGCTCTTTCAATTGTGGGCAAGCTGCTCACCAACACCACAGCCTTGTGGTCTGTCTCCCAGACACTCCAAATTTGCCCTGGGCTTCTAGCAGACCATGTCTTTCTGCCTAATTTGGCCATTTCTTTGCTTTTGTGGTAGTCCTTTCCTCATGGAGGTCTGTTAGGATTCATGTATTTGGATTATCTACTTATTCCAAATTAAAGGATACTCTGTGCACACTGCTAATCAAGCATGACAGCATATGTATCTTAATTTAAAATCATTGATATGGTTATCATTCTAGGTCAGACTGTAAGAGGAAGCAGAATAATGCTTTGGCGAATAGTATGTTTCTGCTATGGAAGAACGCTACATCCAGGTGTGCTTTTATTTAAAGGCATTTATTTTAGTCTTAAAATATATGCAGGAATCCACTCCTTAGGTATGTGTGTGTCTGGGCTGAGATGCTGTTTGATCTAAGATGGGCTTGTAGCATACGATGTCTGCAGAGCCCTGATACATCCCCACTGCACAAATGAGCTCTTTTCCCTTTGCTGGCACCGCGCTTCACCTCCTCTTCATTTCTGTCCTCTCACCGGGAGCAGCCCTTGCTTCGGGGCTGTAGCAGCTGATGTGTCTTAGAAGATTTGTTTTGTTCCTTTAGCAAACTCATCACCAAATCCCACCCCACCCATCATCTCACCCCACATTCCCACAGCCTTTAGGATGATTTAGGGACATGGCTGGCACAGGAGCATCCTCTGGAGCATAGGTGGGTGCAGATGGCAGCTCTTGCTGCTGCTTCTCCCAAGCCTACTTGGGTGGTTAGATTTGCGGGTTTGGCCTGGGAGCCTTTTGTTCCCCAGCCAAAGTGGATCCCTGGCTGCCTGAAACCAGCACTGTCTCACTGTGTCATCCCTTTAATGCCCTGACCATAACACAACTGATGGGCCTGCCCATCTCCAAAGGATGTGCAAGGGGGAGGCAAGCCGAGCCAGGAGAGTTGGTATCTGCCATCTTTGTATCTGTTGACAAACTGTCCTCTGCTGCCTGCTGCTTCCTGAGCTCTTCTATCACCACAGCGATTTCAAGTTACGGCTGAGATCCCTCCTCCTCCTGATGCTTCGCCCACTGTTGTTTTGGGCTGAATCAAAAGGTTGCCAGAGCTGGGATTATTGTGGCTTGAATGCCACAGGCTTAAAAATTGAAAGATGCAATTCAGCTGCTGGTATATAAATATGCAGAAATTATAGCTCATTCCTAAACTCAATTGAGCACCATATGATCTGCATTCATTGCAGTCAATTTGGAAACATTAAAAGCTATTTTAATGGCTGTTTTTACAGTTACTGATTTGTTAATGTCTGTTTTGCAAATGTGATTTTGATTGGCTCATCTTAATTTGCCAAATGGAAGACCCTCCTAATGAAGCTAAAAGGAGTGGAGAATTTTGTTTGTCTTTGCATTTTAATATGGTGACTGCTGTTTATTTTTCCACTCCAGCCCACATGGGAAGAAAAAGGCGGTTGTGGTGAAACACACCCCCAGCCATCGAGCACTTTGATGTACAGTGTGTCTGAGGGAAAACACTGCTTTGCTGCTGCGGTTGTCTGTCACCCAGCAAAGTGGTTTTGGGGGTGTGCCAAGATACTAAACAACTTTTTGTTTTCAAAGGGAAGAGTCCATGGGTACTCAGGGAGCTCAGCAGCATCTGCCCAGGAAAAGCAAAGCAGCATCCCAGCATTTCATCTGACACTGGCACAGGTTGCCCAGAGAAGCTGTGGCTGCCCCATCCCTGGCAGTGTTCAAGGCCAGGTTGGATGGACTCAAGGCCAGGTTGGATGGAGCTTTGAGCAACCTGGATTAGTAGAAGATGTCCCTGCCAGAGGCAGGAGGGTTGCAACTGGATGACCTTTAAAAGTCCCTTCCAACCTGAACTATTCTGTGATTTCCATTGCTCTGCAGGCATTGGACATCCCCAGCGAAAGTTGCTAGAGGCTGCATGAGACCACAGATATCCATATTGTTTCTAGAACCAGGAAAATAAAGATAATCCAGAGACCCAGGAAATACATCACGATTCGTGTGTGTCATCTTTGTGGTCCTTCAGGGGAGATACAGGAATAGGTGCGCTGTGCATAGCCAGCCTGGGAGCCCAGATTTTGAGTACATTCATATTAGTTTTATATATTGAAAACCACTTGTTCCACTGGAGCTTTAAAAAGAATTCTATTGATTTTTAACTTCTAACAAAATCGAAGTACAGGCCACCATTAAGTGTGCAATTTTACTTTTGGAGAAATAAGGAGTTTCTGTTCCTTGCTGAAAAGGGAAAATGAGGCTCTGGACCATGGCTCACTCTGATTCCCTGGTTTGGTGATGCACACTGTGCTGCTTTTCACTGGGGAAGGAGCCATGCAATTAAACTGGACACCCTTCTGCCTTTCCCGCATTATCCTAAGATATGTGTCCTCAAGCACTGCCATCAATCACTCATTGGCTTTTTATTAGCAAATCCATTTGGTCTATTTTCACATTGAATGGGAAAAGACAAACATTGAATGGGCCAAAGCACCAGGACTCATCTTTATTAACTCACAGCACTTAAGCTGATTTCAAATAACCAGTGAGTGGAGGTAGGAGATAGGCCCGGTTTACAGTTTTTTAATGTAATCGTCAGCATCTCCCAGCAGCTCCCTCAGGCTCCGAGCCTCATACCTCCCTGTTACCCCCTCCTCACTCCTGGGACTGGACTCTTAACATTTCATCTATACTGAAGACTAGCCTCAAGTTGTGATGAAATCTTTGATTGCCCAAATAAATGCTTCCAAATCCTGTTCCTCTGATCTGATTTGCTGCTGTGGAAAAAACATGGGAAACTCTTCCATTTTTTTCCTAATCTCAAAAATCATGCAGTTATTGAGGCCCACAACACTTAAACCTCAGCTCTTAGGCTGCTGCTGCAGGAGGAGGAGGAAGGCTGTGCTCTGCTACAGGAGACTCAGAAAGTCAATTATTCAAATTTCTCAGTGGTGATCTCATCTGCACCCAACTGACTGTGGGAACAAAGAGATCCTGAACAACATCAAGTCCTTCTGTGCACTCCTCCTCCTTCTGCGTCCTAGTTATCACACACAGTGATCAGATCAACTACAAGGGTGCGTGGCAGGATCTCAGGTTTTTCTGGTCTGACTTGAAGGATCCTCAGGTTTATCATTGAGTCCTCTGCTACTGCAGGCACCACATCAAATAGTCTCTTTCTCCACCTAAGAGTGTAGTCATCCACTGTCTTGAGCAGAACTGGCTTCTTAGTTTTCACAACTGGCCGCCAAAACAGTGCCTTGGTCCTTGAAACCTCACTGCTGTGATGGTTTCAGTTCAGATCTTGAAGGATTCTTTCAGTTCCAATTGTGTTTTCCCACTTGTCCATGACTTAGAAAACTTCTTGCCTCTTTTTAGTATCTGGCCCACAAACATCTTCACAGACAGCAGTTAGATTTTCTCACGCTTTGCTGAGATTTTTGTAGATTAAATACACCAGGTTCCTGTAGTCAATCCTGCACCAGAAGATCTTGTTTTTTCTTGAACGTGCCTGATCAGAGCTGTGTACAACATCTCAGGTGAGGGCTAGTGAGATACTTGTACATCCTAGGAAGTCTTTATCCTCTGTAATCAGGCAGAACCCTTCTCCTTAATCATTTTGCACTGATGCGTTCTCACCATACAAGCTCAAGTTTTCGTTGTGAGGTCCTGAGTGCATTTTATACCACTGATTTTCCTCCCCTTTCCATTATTTCAGTCCTCAAGGCCCCCTGATTATTGATGCTTCCCCTTAAATTTGTGCCATCAGAAGATTCCATCAGCAACACCCCCACCACATTTTTTTTTCTTATTGTGGTCATTAACGAAAATATCAAACAAGGCTGGTTTCCATGTGGATCTTGTAGGACATGGTTCCACTCCTCCTGCTGTCACCTGCCACTGCCCATTTCTTACCTCCATTTGACATCTCCTCCTTGTTCCACCTCCTCCCTGTGCCACTGCAACCTGCTTTTACTGAAGTCCAGATAGATGCAATCTCCTACATTTCCTTTGTCTAAGAAATCCATTATCCTAGCAAAGTCAGGCTCAATTAACCTTTGTTTCACCTTTGTGCCACTTTTATATCATTTTCCATTTACCTCTGTAACAGTAACAGTTCCTTCCTTCATCCATTTTTTTTAAATAAAGTTAGATTAGTGGGCCTTTAATTACCCAATCACCATTTTTCTGAAATGTTGGTATTACATATGCTACTCCCCAATAAAATGCAGGGCAGTGATCAAACCCTATAATTCCTCTCTCCTGAATGGGAGTCCAAATCACTAAGATAAACCACAAAGAATCATGCATCTTTGCCCTTCAGCATAATACGTCTTCTGCTTTCTTAGAGCTTTATTGCCATTAGTAGGTCATGAATTAGAGCTAATAACTCCAGGAGCTCCATTATTTTCCTTACTAGGTGTGCATGAAAAAGGTGACCTGGATAAACCCCTTGTGTTCTGGATATGCTCATCAGTCCTTGGAGATTGAACTTCCTTGTTCCTCTTCACAATGCTGCATTTCTTCCCTGCAGCTTGGGTAAAAATGCTTTATGATCCTTTTCAGCAGGGCCATAAAATACTCAGAAATGAGTGTTTTCACCACTGGAAATCTGGGCTCAAATGTGGGAACTAAAAATGAGACTACTTGTTCCAATCTGACGCCCACAACTTCACTTCATAACCGAACCCCAGGGTGGTGCTGCTGCCCAGGGCATGGGGAAGGACCACCGAGGTTCTACCCAAGACATAGCAGATTGACCATGAGCAGTACCATCTTCCTGTAGCCTTGAGAGGTGTCCAGAGAGATGACACCAGTCAGATGTCCTAGGCCACATACCTGGCACTGAAACCTTGCACAAGACCATTTAACTCCTCTACATTTGCCTCCCAACACCACATCCCCCTGCACCTGCACTTGAGGTGTATCACATCTCCATTCTGGGGAGCCACATGGCTTTTATGAGGACATTTGCCTCCCACCTGCTGTGTGACTCTAAATGCTCTAAAAGACAGGTCCTGAGATGACTTCTTCAGCTTGCATTTGGAGACCTCAAGCATTAGAACTGATGGAGGAAGCAAAAAAGCCCACAAGAGCCCCCCTGTATTTCCAGAGAGACATTCAGCATGTTATCCAACACTTAGTGCCATGCTTTGAAGATTACGAAAGACTGAATTTTTTCCTTCAGCCTGTATTTTCTTGTCACCCTTTCCAGAGCTGGGACAGGCAGCCGTTCCAGTAATGGGATACGGCTGGGTGATTGGTGCTGGATGGGAGGCAGAAAGTCCAGAAATATCATGGCAAGCCATTTCCAGGGGATTAACAGGCTCCAATTACTGCTTTGATCCTTAGGAAAAAAAAAATCATTGCTTCACCTTCTGCAGCCCTGCTGCTTCTCAGCAGGTTGCTTGAGTAGCAGACCAGCCTCCAGCGATGTCCTGCTACATGGACTCAGCTCCTTGAGCTGCAGCTTGTCATCTTCGGTACAGAACTAGATGGAAGTAGGTTAGAAGTATATTTTAGGACACTTTACATGTGTAACAGTTGTTTTAAAAAGTAGAATTCAGGTTCACAGAGGCAGAGATGTACAAAAGTCAGAAGGAAGCTGGATTTTTCATACCTAACTAAAAAGCACCACTGCAGTGAAAAATGCTGGCACTTGCTTTCATCAGGGTCACCTTGCTGCAGTCTCCTTTCCTGAACTTCACATCTGGGTGGTGCTTGCATGAATTCAGTATGAATTTGGTCCAGTTCTGGGCAAGTCAAACAGAATGGCACAGGGAGCCTGGGCAGGACCATGCATGGCCTCAAGCATCACACCTGCACCGGCAGCTCTAGGGAACCCTGGACCTTGTCTTGGGAGTGATCTGGGGCTTGTGAGGCTGCAAACCCAGGGCTTTGCTGCTGCTACAGTTGGGAGGGTGACCCAGGGCAAAGCCAGTCTGGTTTTGGAGCAATTTCCAAAAGCACCCTTAGTCCTTCCTTTCTGTGATCAGCATGGTGGCTGCACTGAGAGGATAATGCTGCGGAGGCAGGAGGAGAAATGGTTTTCCATAACTCTATAACACACATCCAGGTGTACCGGGTACATGTGCCTGGCACAAACAACACATCAGAGGCTTCAGCACACTCTGCCCAGAAACAGCAGACTGTGTCCCACAGCCTCGGTTTCTGAAGACAAACAGGATAGACGACAAAAGGTGTGTCTGGCTGCATCCACAGGGACCCAGTGGGTGGCCTGCTGTGGGGAGGCAAAGCAGATACAGAAATTACTAAATCTAAAATGAAATCATAATAAAAGGCTGCATTGCACTTGCCATCAGGGGGGGCAGGAGAATGCCTCTCAATTTAATTTAGGAGCAGCATCTTTATGTTTCCAAGTAGGAATTTGCCGGGACAGCAAAGGAAGCAGGTTTGCTCAGCAGTGTGCCCAGTACAAGGGCAGCCTCTCAGCTCAGAGGCATTTATGGCTGCCTGTCCAGCCTTGTTCCAGCCTGGCATGACTCAGAAAAACATTCTGAGGTGGTTAGAAGAACACTGTTGGAATGCTTTTGCACACTTGTCATTGACAGAAGCCTTTACTGGCAATAGGAGGAGTCAAGTGCAGGTTTTCCGCTGTCTTGGCTAGGAGGCTGGCTCTACTCCATAATGCTCGAGTAAAACCAATATCCCCTATCCTCACTTGCACAGAGCACTTGCAAACCCTGCCTCCTGCCTCCAACCCTCCCTGGCCATCTCAAGGGAGCTTCAGCCCCCCAGGAGTGCCTAACCTTCTCTGTCCCACGTTTCCCCACCCTGGCAATCCTTAGAGCATTTTTCATTCGAACAACATGTATATGCACTTTTGTAAAACACTTAGATCCCATTTAACTTAGTTTCCAATGCAAAAACAGCTTTGTCAGCATTTTCTGTATTACATTTAATGAATACACCCTGCCTGAAGTCACCAATTCTCATTTTCTGTCCATATTTTCTTCCCAGGTGTTTTTCCTCACCCTGTGGGCTGCTGTCCTGGCCAGGGGCATCTCACAGCTCCTTCAGTGCTGGCTGCCCAGCCAGTCCAGAGATGCCCTCTGAATGTCCTGCAATTATGCTTTAATGGCTCCTCGTTAAACTTCGTGGCTATTAAAAACACCTATGAAAAAGAGGTGTTAAGTACATTAATAAAAAGGTAAATCTATTGGTTTATTGACCCAGCTGCCACAGGGCAGGGGCTATTCTGATGGCAATGCTGCAGGATGAGGAAGCAACAACGGGCAATGCCACCCTTTGCACAGGCTCTGCTGGTCCCCATCCCTGTGCATCCCTTCCCAGAGAGCTCTGCTCTGCCGAAAAAGACACAGCTTTGGCCAGATGAAGTACTTGCTAAGTACCCTGAAACCACACAGTAAAAATCCCTCTGGAGTGCACAATACTTATGTTTTATGAGTTCATCATAAAGCTGATGTAGTGAAGATACCTAATGCATGAATAATTTGGCGGTGGATGCAAAATATACAATGGGCTGCAGTGAAAGGGAACAGCAGAGAATTGGAAATGTTTTTTCCTCCTCCATCTCTTGTTTCAGCAGCTTGTTATTTAACGAAGAGACTCAGGGCACAGCACTCAAATACATGTTTCACTCATAATCAAATGAAGTTTAAACGAAGCCTCAGCACAAAGACCAACAAAAGTCAACTCATGCTTCCTCAGAAAGGCATGCAGGTAGGAAATAAAACAGCCAAAGCAGTTTCTAACCCACCAAAATGTCTGTCAGGAAGCAGTATACCCCTGCTGCCCAGGGCAGTGATGCTGAGTGCTGGGTACTAGGGATTGCTGGGTACAAAGGAGCCGTGGTGGCTTTGGGGAGGCAGGAGCTGGGTCACCACAGTGCAGGCAGGAGGGCAGGCATACACAGACACAAACGCCAGCCAGCACTGAGCACAGGCCCTTCTGATATTGCACTCCTAAATAAAAGGGCAGCAAAAAAAAAATGATAGGAGGGTATTTCATGAGGTGGATGAAGGGAATACTCATGTTGATGGAGGTTGTATGCACACACATACATATGTATGCATACTATGCCTTACAGCTGCTTTGCCCTTGCAAAGGCTTGTCCTGGAAGCCAGCTTTGCCACTGCTCTGTGCAAGCACAGCATGGTGGCAGGACCAGCCCGAGGGAGCCAGGAGGGACTGTCACTCCCCCACAGCCCAGCTCCAGCCAATGCTGAGCCACTTACTCTGTCCCATCCATCCAGCCTGAGCTCTGCTTTCAAGGGTTTTCACACCAGACTGGAACATTTTTTTTGCTTGGCTAATTCTGCTTATAAATGTGTTACTTGGCTTGGTAACATTCATATCTTCCTTCTCTGCATCTCACCCAGACAAGGGCTGATGTAGTCCCTAGGTGATGTGCTGAAGTGGGTACAAACCGAAAATTCCTCTGGGACACGTGTCTGCTGACAAACACACGCGTGTCTAAATGTATCCACAGCACTCCCCGCAGCAATTCTCTTCCTCTGACACACACACACCCACCAAGAAATCTTCAGGGTAACAAGACATGTCTTTTTAAGTATCAGCATGCAGGAGTGGTTCCTGACAAGAACAGAAAAAGTGAGTTACTGACATGCTGTGTTATCCTCACACCACGCATGATGGTATTTTTTCCTCACAGATTTTGGTGCCTTGGGCATGGGTGGCAAGTCCTGCTGCTCCTGAGAGCCCCTGGTCTTCCTCCTCCCACACTCTTTCCCGTGGATTTACACCACAGCACAAATGGGATCTATCTCTGAAAGCGAAAAGGATTTCCCATGTTATTTCCCCAAATGCGCTAAAATTGTTGCCTTTTTTTCCTCTTTCTCTCTTCTTAGCCTCTTCTGGGGAAACACTAGACGCGTGGGAGGCCGTAGCTGGAGGAGCATGTAGGTCTGGCATGGGGAGGGCTAAACCGTGTCCAGCACTTCGTGTTTCCAGAGACTTCCCCAGACCTCCAGAGCAGCACAGCCAGCAATCCCACGTGGTAGATATTTAGTGAAAGAAGTTATTTGGGGGCTAGCTGTGTCCATGTGGTCTGTCCATACCAGTTTTGTTGCATGCAGAACAAAAGAAAAGCGATATTTATACAACTGGGGAGTGCAGAGGTTATAATTTTTTGCCTGACATTTTGTTTTCAAATGAAATACTACTGTCCCCGCATTACTTCTGGAAGCGTTACGAAACCTGGCCCGGATCCTGCAGATTTCCGTTTAGCATTAATGATCTGTTCCAAAAAAAAGTGGCTAGGAAGAGTTTCCTGGCAAACTATGGGAAAATTTCACACCGAATGCATTGGGAAACAGTCAGCTGCAGCTCAGGGCTATGCAGCACATGACATTACATTGCCTGAAATGAAGCACCATGACTGACAGTCCAGAATACCACAGCGCAGAGCCAGCTGCAGCTAAGGAGAAAGAGAGGAACAGGATTTTTTCCCAACTATGAGGTGAGAGCAGCACAGCCTTCGGTCTTCATGTTCATTAAACCCCTGAATTCTGAAGGGTACTTAACTGGGAGTGTGATGAATGCTTTGGCTGACTCCAGGCAGCTTCCAAATTCTCATGTGATGGCGTAGCTCTTTGGGATGACACCAGCAACTGCCGCTTATTTTTATGTGCTATTTTGAGTTATATTTAAAGCACTCACCCACAGCTCCAGGCACTTTCACAATAATCTAAAGTGTGCATTAGCATCAGGTAGCTTCTCTGTGTCCCTGTGGGAAAGGCTGCTCCCTGGGCTATGGGAGGACAGTCAGATGCAGAGGGTCATTGCCCATTAGTACCCAAAAAGCCATGCAATCAGCCTTGTTCCTAGATAGGTCACTTATTTTTGTTATTTATTATTAATTATATTATTCAGTAGGATTATTCCAAACTGCCAAATACCCCCCACACACCACCATCTCGTGATGACAGATGGATTCGGGATCATGGTAAGGAGCCACATCTCTGCCCCTTGCTGCTGTGCTGTGCAGGTCTCCACCAGCAATGACAGGCATGAGCAATGCACTCCAAGGGCACCATCTCCTGTCCTGCAGGAGCATCCCTGCCCTCACAGGTGCTCCTGATAGGGCTCCCTTCCATGCATAAACCCTGAGGAGGAGCCAAGATAAAGCTGTTAGCTTTGCAGGCTCACTAACAAACAGGAAGATGTGACAATGTTTACCATCTGGTAAGCAAGAATAAGATTCTTCCCAGGTATAAACAAGGAAGAAGCTGAGGTGTGTGTACCAGCTCTGGTCAGGTACTCATAGTCACGAGCACTTCCTGCCTGCTAGCATTCCTGCCACAGCTTTGGAAACTGGATTCATTAGCTATCTGGGCTTTAAAGAGAAGAAATAGCACTTGAGTATCCACCACCTTTCGTCTTCCCTCCTGGCTCACGTAACCATGGCAAAGGAGTCTATGCTAGCCTCTGAGATGGCACAGTTCATGTGAGCCCCCATCCATTTTCTGATTAAACCACTCGATGCAGAGCTATGTAGCCTTCACATCTTTCTGAGTCTCATCTTAGCATTGCCACTGATAAAAAGTCAGGATTTTGTGCCTGGACTGAGACAGGAACACATTTTGCTCCAGTCTGTGAATGATACCTGCGCCTGCTGCTCCCCGCCTTCCTTCGGTGCCTGCTATGCAGCTCATTGATGGGAGGATGAAGATAGTACGGGAAACCCACGCAGGCAGCTGTCAGAAAATGAGCTTACTATAAAAGCAACATATGCTGCACTGAATTACGAGACCTTCAAATCACTACAAGAGGCGCTTAAAATATTCTGGAATTTAATTACAAGACTGTATTATGTTTTAAATGCATGAATGTATAATGCAGGCTTGGGCTGTAACAAGGGAAAATCTTCTTCCACATGCACTTGAAGGTGCTGGAAGGGAAAATCCTTGCAGGGCGTGTGAGACCAACAAGTTGGGATTCATGAAGCCTCATGGCTAGGAGCCAGGATGCCACCACAGATGGGTGACATCCCCTGGTGCTCTGTGCCTGGGACTGATGAGCCAAATGAAGGCACATTTATAATGAGGGTGTGTGCACAAATCTAAATTATCAAAGACACATCAGCAGCCACGAAGTTGTTTGGGTTGAACCTGTTCAAAAATGTTGGGTTTTTTTTCTAAAAATGCTTGCATGCACTTGAACAATTCATCCCTTTTCCATGTCACCTGTCCTGATCTCATGTGGTTATCAGACAGATGAGGGCTCATCTCTGACTAAAACAATTACATTCCATCAAGTTAAATGTCTTGTGTATTGTGCCAACAAAAATGAAGATGCACTTAACATAACAACATGGTTATTAGCTTAATGGCAGGAAAAGAAAACCTAGCAAAGAGAATTAAAGCACTGCTCCTTCAGAATGTCCCTGAGGAAAGATCCCAGTGTCCGGGATACCCATGAAGGCTACTCACCCCCCAAGATTTCCTGGCAGGCATACCACTGGCATGGGATTAGCATTGCAGCAGCTAACACGACACAAGACAGGAGACCTGGATGGATGCCACACTGATTTGTAGTAGATTATTATTGTTTTCCTACTTTAATTAACATAGAGAACTCAAATGAGAAAAGAGAGAATGTGTATTTTCCAAGCAAAGAAATAACTACTTGGCAAAGACTTTGGTCTGCAAGCAGGGATGCAAGGATTGGACTGGAAAACTAATAACCATGAGCCAGAGCATCCTCTCTGTAAAAGCTGGGAATGGTACAATATTCCTGCCCATAAACCCATGGAGAGGCCAGGGTGAGCCTGTATAGCAAGCCTAGGGTTTTCAGGACGTACAAGAAAGCCAGAGCCATCATTCCCAGTTTGACAGAGGGACATTTGCTAGTGTCTTCCAACTTTCCATCAGTCAGCATTCCCACTACAGCTTCCCCGGCCAGTTCAGAAGCACGGCTGAGATGGCACGATGCATGCTCCCAAGGGCTGGAAGGTATAATTTCGCACAAAGTTATCAACAAGTCACCTAGATGACAGCCAGCTCAGACGTGAGGTTTGCAGTGTAAACTTGGAGAGAGAGAATGCACATGTTGTGCCAGGTAACCCAATCAGTGACTCATGCTTTGCAGCTACATCATGCTCAGGATCTTTCTGCAGGAAATGCTTACTGGGAAAAGCAATGCAACCACTGTATTTGACTCATTTTAAGGCTGGAGAGAAATCAGGACTACAGCTGGAATTGCTGCTCTGGGCTTGTCAGGGCTTTTGTCACTTGATCTGATTTTCAAAGTTCTCAGGCTGCTTTTTGGTGTCAGTAAATTTTTGGAAAAGCTGAGCGGAAATTGCAGGTGCATGTCTGTGTCCTGCCATGACCCACCGGCACTGTGAGCGCTGAACACAAAACTTTTACCTCCAGTTTCCCAACCTGAGCTTGACAGCACCATGTGCCCAAGAAAACACTGTTCCTGCTTCAGACTTGGGCTGGCACAAACGCTGACCTGGCAAATGACAGGCCTGAAGTAGGGATTTGAGGCTGTGTCCCTATGCGTTGGCTATGGTTGTAGCTGCCTCAGTTCTCTGGGGCTAAACAACACCAGCTTCAACAGCCCAGTGCCTGTCAAAGATCAGCTGTGGATACCAAAAGAAGAGGACAGGGTCATAGAGCTCATAAAACTACTCTGTCTCACACTTCTGGCCAGAGGCCAGGCGCTGGTGCCAGAGGTCGGCAGCACTTCCGAAGTACAGGCCCTTGCTAGGGAGGAGGGACTCAGCTAGACTTGCAAATACTTTAATTAAATATGGTGATATCATTAACCTGCTGGAGTTCATCAAATTAGTGTTGCAAATGAAACCGCATTAGCCTCATTTACATAAGGCGGTTTCAAGAGGGAAAATAGCATTTTGCTTGTGAAGATGGTGTTTGCTTTCCTGATAAACAAAAACCTCTTCTCCCTCTGGAGCTTTGGGTCTGTTCAGTTCTCACCAAAATATTTGGTTTGGCCCTTTCTTGGTTTTAGGGTACCAACAGTGAAGGTACTTGACATGATAGGGGACTGCCACGGGAAAATGGTGAGAAAGAGGGAGAAACAAGGGACTTATTAAAAAATGACTTTTAGGAGGAGGAGATGCCAATATCCTTCCTCTAGCACAGAAATCATTTCTGTAGTTTAAAATAAACCAGCATCTGTGCTGGTTGGATCGCTGCCATTTTTTGTCTTATCTATCTTGTTTGCTGAAAGATGACTCAGGGCAAAGCTAACACGGTGCCCACAGGAGCGCTGCTGGGAATGTGCTGATGTCACTGACCCCCTGGCAGCCGAAGGGCTTGAGGGCTGGGAGGGGGATTCCCACCTGCCAGAGAGGAAGGAAGAGGAGTGATAGGGATCCTTCTGCTAGCATCCTGGCTCTTAGCCCAGGCCACTTTCCTTGCTTATGTTGCACTTGGGGGAGAGTCTCTTAAATAAATAGAAGCACTGCTTCATACGCGAGGGCTGGCATCCCACTGACACCGGGGGAATGTCCCTTTCCTAGCACTCGTCACAGCACTTTGGTGTTGAATGAAAGCTTGGGCTTTCCGAGCAAAATCAAACCCCTGCCATCTGTGGCTTGCCCCTGAGCCCTTGGGCTTGTATGCCCCACAAGCAGCATGGGTGGGTGGGGCGTTCCCCAGGCTGGAATTGCAGAGATTTCTGTCTTCCTCATTAAATGCTTGGGCTGTCTTATATCCACTAGAGTTTGAGACCTTCGGAGTTGCTCAACTTTGTTTCAAGATCCCTATAAACCCCTATCATCCCCTCCTGTAAATTCAAGATCATTTTGAAAGGCTGAGTAAGATTAAGGAGTCAGGAAACATGAGTGCCTTTAGGTTGAAGGGTCCCTAAAGCACAGTGGTCCCCAGGACATTCTCCTCCATTTTTGCCCTTGCAGGAGCATCGCTAAAACCAATAAGCTTCTCTTATGAAAGGATCCAGAGAAGCTGACAAATAAACCTGGCTCCATCAGTGGCTCCTGGAGATGGCACAGGAGATGCATGGTCTGCCCTGGGAAGGTATGGGCAGTATGGGAGGGTTCCCATCGACCTGGCAGGCCCCATACTTCCAGGGCAGAGAGGGCACTTGCCTCTAACCCCAGCAATGAAGCAACCCTGCACCTTCGCAAACACTTTGAACAGAGTTTCACAATAAGCAAAGCTGATTTCACCACCTACAGCCCTGCTCAGCATGAGTGTACACAATTACAGCACGAGGGCAGCCCTGCCTTCTCATGGCCGTTATCACCCTGTGCAGCCCCCTCACATCTGATCGGAACTAGGCCTGGGCACAGGTAGGATATAACACCAGGAAAATCCCCTCTGGTTTTCCTGTAATTACGCTGTTATTTGATGCCAAGAGACTTCTTCATCAGAAGCTAGTGCTGTGTTGCTCAGAAGCTCTGGCACAGGAGGGAGTTACGTGGTGTTTCCCTTCGACAGACTGAGCTCCTGACCCAGCCATGCTGGTGGCACAGGAGGATATCCATGGTGTCAGCCAGGGAGCTGGCACCCCCATCAGATGCAGTCCCTCACTCTTCATGGTGGCAAGGCATTGATGTCCCCAAAATTAACACAACTAGTAAATCCTCCATCGAGGAAACAGGGAATTCTCCAGGCTTGATTCACTGTGGCTTTCAAATCGCCAGGGATGTGAGCTGGCTTGTCTGGTACAACCGCAAGCTCCAGGTGTGGTTAAACCGGCACTGGCGAAAGGATGCCAGTGAAGTGAATGCCATCTCCCTCCTCACCCAAGCCCCTGACCAGCTATGCTCACTGACACATTAGCTCAATCCTCTGGCGGGTGTGAATTTTGCCTTTTCCCAGCTGTCATACTTTCTGTACAAGCAGCTGAGGGTGCACCTGGTTTTCCTGGAGCACCGTGGGTTTGCACCATGATCCTCTGGCCCAGGCTTTGCTCCCTGGGTGCTTCCTGCTAAAAAGATCTTCTCCGTAGTGCTGTGGTCAGCTCACTTGGGTTTAGCATCTCCTGGTATTGCGGACAAACAGCAAATCACCACCTGCATGGGCTCCATGGTGCATCAGGATCCCTGGGGTAGCCATCACTCCTATTGCACCTGGTGTGGCATTGCATGCTTATATATACAGTTCAGATAAAGAGATTGTGAGTATTCTTCTCTTGTTATTGACTGATGATTAAACCCAGAGTTGTTCGACAAAGCCTCACCTTCCCTCCAACAACACAACCTGCCTCCCACAGCCTCCATCAAAGGGCAAAAAGCCACCGGCTTTTGTTCATCCATCTCTGGCTCCTCATCAGGGCCAGGTCCCTTGGGCTGAAGACTGACTGATTGTTGCTTTTAAGCTTTGTGGGGTTGACACATTGCTCCTTGGGGTGCTTTTGACATTTCAGACTAACACGGTTGGGTTGTATCTGCCAGGCACAGGGAGGGCAGCGGGGCTGAGGGAAGCAGCTCTGGGCAGCATGGGCTCCCGCCAGCTGTACCCAAGGATGTGGCAGTGAGGTAGTGGAGGCACCCACCATGTTTGCCATCCAAACACCGGGCTCCCAGTAAGCACCAGAGCTCTTTTGGAGGTAGTGGCAGTGAGTTCGCCTTCCCAGTGCCCTTGTGAGCCTGAGGGTTACTGCAAGGCTCAGATAACGAAAGAGGCATGAAGACGTGAGCTGGCTTGCCCCAGGTCCCACTGGAAAACTGGCAGGAGAACCAGGAACAGAGTAAATCTCTTTGTACTTGGACCAGAAGATTCCAGAAACTTTAGGATTTATCCATCTTATTGTCTAAAATTAGTTTTTAATTGCTGTCAGTGCATCCTCTCCTGTCATGCTTATTTCAGTAGAAGGAAATTATTGCAAGACCACTCTTCTCATTATGCTTGTAACATAATTCCAAAGCTCAATTCCAAATTCCCTTCTTTTTTTGAGAAGATTGACTGTCCATCCCCTGCTGATTTTCAAAGGGGTGAAATTGCAGAGCAGTGATGTGATTCTGGCCCCGATCAAGCCTGCTGACCCCACACAGGCATCCCATTCCCACCAGGAATATCCCCTCAAACCTCCACACTGTGGTACAAACAAGCTTGGCTGCTGGATAATCCTCTCTCTACATCATTATTTGTTAGGCACAAGGTCAGAAGAGATTTCTGTGCCAGATGTCCTCCTAGACCTGTGAAAACTATGGGCTGCTCCAATTAATTTGGAAAATGGAGCAGGAGGAAAACTACATAAGTATCGAGGGAACCAGACCTGGCTTCTGCATGTATCTTTCTTTATAAGAGGTTATTATATACTTATAATTAATTGTTGGCTCATGGCAGAAAAGGTTTGACTTGCATGGACAAGTCAGAGGGAGGAAGAGAGGGAGGGAAGACCTGGAATGGGAAGCAGATATGTGGGAGGATGCAGCATTCTTTTCCCACGTTGAGGAGCAGCAGGACATGTAAATTCAGCTCTGGAATTTTGCTCCTTACCTTTTATGGTGAAAAAATGAGGCTTTCCTTTGACTTTGCAAATACATGTTCCAGCTGAAATCCAACCTGTGCATTAAAACCCAGCCAAGCATGTGCAGTCACTCACCTGGATGTGCTGAGCACAGGCTTATGCAAAAGGGAAAGCACAGCTCTAGGCTCCCAGAGGCTCCCAGGCCGCTCCACTCAGGCTGATGTAATGGTTTTATCTGAGGATAGGATTTGGTTCTTATTGCTCAGTCTTGCCTTCAATATGAAATAACTAAGCTAAGTAATTAATTTTTAATGCATCCGATATAAGCAGTGAGAGTTTTGGAGTGATTTATGCTCACTCCTGTTGCTGCTGCCAGTCTGCCTCTGGGGCTGGAGAGGCAAAGGAGAATCCTGCAGCAATGCCTAAACCCCACAGAGAGCCCCACTCTTCCAGGGCCTCTCTGCTGCTGCCTCCGCTCCACTGCACAGAGCCCAGAGCAATGCAGACAAACCCAGTGACAGTTGCTGGGAGCTCAGAAAGCCTCAGACTCCTCATCTTGCCAGCATGGAGCCCACACATCTTGTGGGGTTTGGAGGTCAACGGATGGAGCAGCGACATCCTGCAGGTTCCCTCCAATCCTTCTTTTATAATACACAACATCACGCCAAACTGCAAATACAGTGAAGCTGCTCCAGAAGCTCTTGCTTTCTGTAACCTTCCTATACAACTTGTTCTATTTAGTAAACAGCAGTGTAGGAAGAAGATATTTAAAACTTTGAAAATACCTAACTACAAAAATAAATACAAAATGTGTTAGAAGACCAGTTAGTCCTTTCTGAGTCATTTAATTAGAGGGACTAACTTTCCCTGTCTATGGAAATCTCAGGGTGGAAAGGGTGTGAAACTTGCTGCAACCAACACTTGCCTGATTAGCCACGCATTTGCCTTCCTCTGAAGGGAGGCAAAGCGTGTACCACCCACAGACATTCACACTTTTTCAGCCTAATCTGGTTTAGGTGCTGCCAAGGTGGGACAGGCTCTTCTCATGGGGCAGGGTGGCAGTGGTAGATGTGAGGCCCCCGGCCTGCTGCCCGTCACCATCCATCCACCCATCCACCCATCCACTCATCCATCCATCCATCCATGCATCCATCCATCCATCCATCCATCCATCCATCCATCCATCCATCCATCCACCCATCCACCTGTCCATCCATCCATCCACCTGTCCATCCATCCATCCATCCATCCATCCATCCATCCATCCATCCATCCATCCATCCACCCACCCATCCATCCACCCATCCATCCACCCATCCATCCACCTGTCCATCCATCCATCCACCTGTCCATCCATCCATCCATCCATCCATCCATCCATCCGTCCGTCCGTCCATCCATCCATCCATCCATCCATCCATCCACCTGTCCATCCATCCATCCATCCATCCATCCATCCATCCATCCACCCACCCATCCATCCATCCGTCTATCCATCCATCCATCCATTCATCCATCCCTCCCTCCTACCCTTCCTCCCTCCCTCCATGGGATGAAACTACTGAGCAGTGCTGGTGTTTTCTGAGCTGCAGGTCCCTGAAATGTCACAGAGCGAGTCCAGGCATCAGGGCTGGGCATGTTGCATCTCTCCATGTACTACTGCAGCACCTCAAAGCAAGCAAAGAAATTGAGCAAAACTCTGCATGTCATCTTCCCAGCTGGAGGTAGCAAGGGTGAAAATTCAGGCTAGGGTCATCATGACCCAGAAATGTCCTGTTTAACCCAGGGGCTTCACTTAAATCTCATTTTTGCATTGCAGATCTGGTCCACAGCCTCACTCAAACAGCCCTGGAGAGCAGCTCCTTCTGAAGCAGTAATCCCTCAGTGCTGACAGTCACAGCCATGCAGGAGCTGCCTCAAAAATTTTAGCTAATTAGAAATTTGGGGGCAAGGAATTGCACTATCAGCTTTTTGCTTTTCCAGAGATTGGCTCGAGGGAAGTTTAATAAGGTTGAACATTTGCTATTCTTATTCTGGGACAGAGATTTAGATGCCTAATTCCCATGAATGCCCTTGCATCTCCCAAATCCCCACATGGAACTTCAAAATGAGCAGAGGATTTCTCCTCTCTGCCATTTGCTTTTCAGAAGTGCTGGGCTCTTTACATGCAACCCCCCCACACGCCAGTCATCACTGCTTGGGGCGAGCATGGTTTACCCACATGAGTGCTCGTGGCCAGCCTGCTGAACCATGCTGCATTCGCCCCTGAAATTCCTGAGGTTTTTCTGAAGATCAGAGCCAGATTAATCACAGCTTGGTAGTGGTCACCCATGAGGCTAAAGCTACCAGCTTCACAAGCCTAATAAGTGGTGAAATTCAGTGCAGAACTCAGCTCTGTGACTTTATGGTGGGAAAAGCAATGCCTATGGGACAGAAAATAACAATAAAAATCAACACTGAAGCGTGTTAAGAGTTTCAAATGGCACCGAAAAAAATGCCTGCTATGTTTCCAAGGGTCTGTGCTGCTGCCCCAGACACTGCTGTTACTCATTCGCATGGGCAAGAATTACAAGTATGTCTGCAACCAGGAAAGCTTTGGTTCACCGAATTTTTGAGGCTTGGTGTGGTATGAAGGGGTGGGGAGCATGGCTCCAGCCAGCAGCAGTTTGAGCAGAGACGAAACAGTTTTAACTTCCTCAGGACAATTAAACTGCCTTGGTGGTACTGCAGCCAAAAAAAACCACCCCACTTATTATTTGCCGAGTTCTTTCTGCTCTTCAGCAATAATTTAAGGCCGCTCTGCCTTCAGGGAAGCCCTGTGAAGTGCAGCGTTCACAGGAATGGGTAACAATATGCAGTACTGACCTAATCGACTTCACTCTGCCCTGGAAGCTGCTCCCAGCGTCTGTCTTTGGCCCCCGGCACCCATTGGGATAGGCCAGAGCTGGGTGAAAATTGGGGATTACACAATTTCAGTTGCTTTTTCCACTCCAAAATGGGATTAAAAAAAAGGATTTCAAAATTCCCTGTGAAATGAAAACAGTCTTTTGACTAAAGTCAAAATGTTCAGTTTACACATTTTGTATGTACTTCCAGAAAATACATTACAAGCAAAGCTTGGAATTGAACAAGTCATCAAAAAAAATGTTAAATCAGAATGTTGTGACCTTAGCAGAGAGCTTCATAACAGAAAGTTGTTAATACCAATACAGAAACTGAAGCAGATTTGCAAAACATGTTGCCTACAGCATATCAATATTTCTGATGGAAAACCACTCCATCAGAAAATTCTTATACAGCTTAAGGCTAGAATTTCTTACCAAATAGTTTTATTGTCTCCCCAGCTACTGGCACTCCTGATCCTCTATAACGAATTTTCATAATTAACCTCCAGGTACCGAAAATTAAATCTTTTTGTCTACAGGATATTCTCAAAAAAACCTAGAAATTATTTCACTCTAAGCCAAAGCACAATCAATTCAATAGGGTTTTCTCCACAAATTTCAATGGATCTTCAGATCAGAGTTCAGATCCAGATCAGTTTAATGCAACTCTGGATATTTCTTCAAATTCGGATGGGGCTTTGAAAAACATAAATCTCAAAACAATTCTTCCTTTTTGTTGAAATTAAACCCTATATTGTCCTCCAGATTAAGGACTCATACTCTTTGATGATGGGGATAGAAGTACTTTGTAAGATATTTGTGCTGATTTTGTATGAGTGAGGAATGCACTACAGCATGAGGTATTTAGACAAAATAACAAAGTTAAAGCTGTTGGCTCTGAATGCTGAGATTTGGCTTCTCACATGTGTTCTTGCTCCCTGAAGGCTGCTCGCTATACCATTCTGCAGCAGGAAACGTCCTTGAGCTGCATGTGATTTCACGGATGGCAGAACACCCCTGACGTGCAATTCGTTCTTATTGCAAGCACTAACAAATCATACATAATGTAACAGCAAAGCAGCTAATGTTGGATTTGTATGAGATACTTTTACTGTGTTGATCTGGGAGTTTTCCTGGTTTAGATGTATTTACCCAAGAGGAGTAAGTTCTGCTTCGGGGAAGTTTTGACGCGAGGCACTTCCCCAGCTGGTGGGATAAGAATGTCAAGCAGCCATAGGCCACAGCAGGAGTGTATCTGAACCCTAATCCCTTCCCTTTGCAAGAAGTAGCTCTGTATACGTGGATCCTAATAGAGACTTTTTCCTATTCTCAAAACATCAAGCTTCCCCAGAGACAGAATTAAGACATTCATGTGAATAATCCACATCATTTTCACGGCTTCTACCGAGCCTCCTTAGCTGGGTGGTGTGTTGGGAAGACAGCAAATGCAGGAAAATGGTGATCGCCTCCCACAGGTCCTCATTTCACCAGCACTGCTGTAGACTCCCCAGCAGTGCTCCCGGAAAAGTCATTTAACCACTGTAATACTTCTCAGTAAATGGTCGAGAGCAACACACCTGCCATTCCACTGGTGCTGTGTGAATAAATGCCTTAAAAAACGACCCCATGGATGGAGCCAGAAGCAGACATACTGCGGAGCTGCAGACACTGTGGAAAAAGTGCACCAGGCTTGCATGAGATACAGGATGCCTGCCCACATGTGAATAATTGCACTACAGTCAATATTTCAAAATACCTTATCTTCTGTCTTAATATAAAATCTTAATTATTAAGGGGGTTTAAAATAATTTTAGAGTGCTTATAACTTTGTTAAAGACTCACCCTCAGCTCCTGAAACTTGGAATAGCTGAGCTCCTGCCCAAGTCTTAGCACTGTACCGTCTGTCAGTCAGGTGAGGGACAATCACTGATGTCTTCAACTAATTTCACAAATTTATGTAATTCCTTCTCCATAGTGTAGTGATGGCCAGATTTCTAAATGCCAAAATACAAATTATAAGCTGTCAGGCTTCACTTTGTTTTCAGCTCACAGGTAATTAGCATGTCTTTTCACAATTGCCATTGTTCCTGCATGTTATTATACCAACATCATAAAACAGAACATGCTCATTCTTACCCTACCGCCACCAATTTTAAACCATCATTGTGACAGAAGACTATTTGTGTTTGGTTTTGGCAGCCAAAGCTCTGGTCTCTTGGCAGTGGTCTGAGCCACATGTAGCTGTTGTGCTGCTTGAACCCTGGTTTTTCCAAAGTGAGAAATTTTCATTCCCTACGCAGACAATGCAGAGCAGTGCTTTCTGATTTTAAGCCCTAAACCCTCACAGCCACACACAAAAGTAGTGGGAGCTGTGGTGCTGAATCACATTATGAATTGGGAATGAACCGAGGCCCAAACAGCATTAGCAGGTACTTGTGACCTTACTGTTTCTCATCTGTTGAACAGGCCTCCTCAGATCATATAATCTCATAAGGCAGCAGCAAAAAATAATTTCCTTTCATCTGTTATGAACTCAAATCTGACACTGATAAGTCCCACGGAAGAGATAACAAATGGGTATGTGTTCAGAAGGTTTTGAATAGCATCCCTAAATGAGGCAGGGATTACATGCTGGCCTGTGAGAAGTACAGATGTTTCTGAAGAGCTGCTCGTTAAGGTGACAATATCTTTCCGTGGGCTGAATAGGTTCTTGGGAAAAAATAATATGTGATCATGAAATTAATGACTATCACTGCATACTCACAAGGGAGCCCACGTTTCCGACACACAGGAAATACGCATTTCCTAATACACAAGTGTTTGACCTTAAACCTTAATAATGTTCTTTTAATGTACGTCCCATTTAGCTTCACATACACAGGCAGAAAGGAGGAGGGGATAGGATGTGTGAGGTTCATGTTTTATGTATATTGTTTAATACTTTCCACCCATGCTTTGGTAGTTGGCATAGCAGGGAGAGATATTCTGATGGCAATTTTAGATTTAAATCATCAAGCAGTCATTCTGATACTAAAAGCACTTGTTCTCAGCTGTTTTATTATAGTCATAGAAAGTGTTCAGGCAGATTACTTGTGAAAGGAGAGAAATGTATTTTGATATTCCCATAAAATCTTATACTAGATCACTAGTCATTACCACAGATAATACTAAATTGTATATATGTTATTAATATACGCATAATGCTTTCTTGGATGGAAAGCGGAGAAACTGTGAAAGTCTAGAAAGAAATCAGATCTGAAGAAAAATGGTGAATTTGAAATAAGCAAAGTGAGAAATTATGCTTTATAAATCAAAATTCAGATTGCGTGCAAAAAATACCAATGGAAATGTTAACCCCCACTGCATTATCCCCCTAGTTATCAAGATATGGGAAAAGGCATTAAACTTAAGAGTATGACATGAATAATAGTTTTATGGGGATTAACATACCTGGAATAGCTTCCCCAAGGAATGACAACAAGCAGGCAGTTGCAGAGCAGGCAGGGGTGACTTTCAGCTTCTTGATTGTCACAAGCGCCCAAAGCACTGTGAGGCACCCTGAAAGCCTGGGAGTTTAGCTGGGCGACTGGCAGCCTCTGGACCATGAGAGCAAACAAAGCATGTAAACACGATGTGACTGTGAATTCTGCTGATTGAAGCTCTGTGGTCATGATGAGTGTTTCGCGCGCATTGAAGTTTCCACATTCCTGACATAGCCAGATGCAGGCGAATTTTCCATGTGAGATGTGCGAAGGAGCTGACTCCCCCTGCCCAGCACACAGTGCCCAGGAGCACTAATTCCTCTTCTGAGCACCCCTGGTCCTGGCCAAGTCAAGCCACTGTCAAGGAAAGGGAAGCATCAGCAACAACTTCGGTGCATCTTGTCTCCATCTGTACAGAGGTGACCGAGGAAGTGATAGGGCGCAGATGCTCATACCTGGCTCCCATTCAGGAGTAACAAAGAGCTCTTTCAACCCTGTCTTCTCTCCTTATATTATACCATACCTCAGTTGGTATGTGGGACTCACAAAGAATATAGAGCCAGATCTGAAGCTCCAGAGCTCTATCCCACCTGCATCTGTCCATGAGGCTGCCACGTGTTTCAGTGTGGAGAGGAATGAAGAAACAGCATTTTCTACACCCTGAAGAAGACACAAGAGCATTTACACAACTGGTTTTTTCCTGATTTATCTCCTGTTCAGATACACACAGTTGAACAAAAGAGAAAAACCCAAATTGCTGTGAGCACTAAGCTTCTTCACTGTTCTCCCATTCCAAAGAGCTCAAGCCTTGTTTGCGGACCACAGATATGGAGACTGCAAAGCAGCTCAAACTAGATTTTCATTAAAAAAAAAAAAAGAAGATGGAAAGCTGCTTGCTCTGCCTTTTCAGTACAGCTTTACAAATAATGCACACACAGCAAATTTTAGTGTTTTACCATTATTTACTAGCAGAAACCAAGGCTTAAAATCTTTGGAAAATTCATTAACGCTGAGTAATTCGACCAGCTAAAGATGTGACACATCAGAACAAGATCAAGAATGTTAGCTATGAATTTTGAAATGTCATGCTTGGGATTCTCTTGTCTGCGTCACTGGAGTTTCTCCCTGTGGTCAAACACGCACAAGATGGTAATGCTTTCCGTTTCAAGATGTTGTAAACTTTATTGATTGCTTATGTTTGAGCTCAGAACTGACACGGAGCTAGTCTGTGACCTGGATAACCCACTTTAGGGGTAAGTAAGGCCAAGACCCCCCTTCTTGAAGGCCACCCCTGTCTTCGGCTGCGCCAGCAAAGCTGCAGGTGAGGAGGGCTGAGCAAGGAGGCGAAGCAGGCTCTGCCCCAGCCCTCCCGCCGGCTGGCAGCCCTGTCCTGAGAGTGCCCATCTGCTGGCCGCGCAGAGCCATACGAGAGAGGAGAGCAGCACTTGCTGGAGAAGTGTGCTACGAGCCGCTCACAAACCGTCCCTTGTTCAGGGCTGTCGCTTCAGGAAAGATATACCCCGTGCTGTTACAGAAGTGCTGTTTCAGCCAGAGCAGCATTCAGTCCTCGGGTGAACACAAGCCATTACCCAGTTTGGCTTGGGTTTGCGACCAGGAAGCTAAAAACCAAGCACGTTAATGGTGGGGATGCTTCCCTGAGATCCCCACACGCTCCTTGTGACCATGTTTCGAACAAAAAGACCCTCCTGCGGTGCAGCCAGGGCCGGAGGAGAGCGGCTTTCCTCAGCCGGACCTGTGGGGCCCTGAGGGACCCGGGGGGGGGGGCGCAGGCGGCTCCTCGTGCCTCGCCGCCCCTCTGGAGGCCACAAAGCGCCGCATGTTCCCTTTCGTAGCACCCAGGTTTATAGACGGCTCGTACAAAATGACCAGAAAACCACCACAAAGACCGCTCTTTACTCCACGCATTGTCCCACACCAGGCCTCTGAGAGGATGACACCGGCCTGCAGCCAGCACGGGCTCACCCCAGCCTCCGGCGGATCAGCCGGCCGCGGCGGAGCCGGGAGAGCAGCGGGGCCTACCAGGCTGAGGGGCTCCCCGCAAGGCGAGCTGCGGGTCCGCACCACCCCCCCCCCACACACCCCACCGCGCTCCTCACTCCCGCTCGGGTCTGCGGCGCCACCCCTAGGGGGCACGATGCTCCGGCGGCCTGCTGGCAGCGAGCTGCGTGGGGGCCGGCCTCGCACCAGCAGAGGGCTGTGATTGGCGGATGCGAGGCTATAACTGAGGGCGGGTGGTGGTGGGGGGACAAAGCAGTCAGCGCGGGACCGGCGTCCGGCAGGGGGTCCCGCGGGTTGCCACCTCTGCCGGGGGGTTTGTTGTTGGGTTTTTTTAATTGTTTTTAAGAATATTTTTATCTTTTGGGGGGAACCGGATTTGTGTGGTCTGGTGGGTTTTTTTTTTTTTCTTTTGTTGTGGCCGGCCGAGGGACTTAAGCCGAGATCAATGAAGGAAAGAAGAGCGAGCCAGAAGTTATCGAGCAAGGCGGTGATGGATCCCAACCAGAACGTAAAGTGCAAGATCGTGGTGGTCGGGGACAGCCAGTGCGGCAAAACAGCGTTGCTACACGTTTTCGCCAAGGACTGCTTTCCTGAGGTGGGTCGGGGCTGACCGGGGTCGAGACGGGCTGTGGATGGGGCTGGGGCTCGGGCCAGGGGCGGTGGGCGCGGGCTGACTGTGCGGTGTTTCCCAGCAGAGCTACGTCCCCACCGTCTTCGAGAACTATACGGCCAGCTTTGAGATAGACACGCAGCGGATCGAGCTCAGCCTCTGGGACACCTCGGGTAAGCGCTTCCCCGGGTGCGTAGGCGGGGAGGATGTGTGTGAGTGGTAAATCGGTGTGGAGCGGCAGCCCCTGTAAGTCGGGGGAGCTGGGGAGAGGAGGAGACCGTCCCTGTGGCCTCGCAGCCCCTCACCGCCGCGCCGTGGCGGGGGTGCCTATCTCCAGAGGCGAGCGGCCGCTGTGCGAGACGGGAGGCTGCTGCTCGGCTGTTTTGTTGTTTGTTTGTTTTAAAATCTGAGGTATACTTTAGCCATATGCTTGGGAAGGGAAAAGGGTGTGGACAGCCCTCCATTAAGCGATTTGTCAGCATTGCAGGGGAAGGCAGGCAGGGTAGGGGTACGTGTTCCCACCTGCCTGACTGGAAGGAGCTTATCCGAGGAGCTCCAAGGGGGTACCTTCCTTTGTGCCTCTGCTGCTGAGGTGCCCCGCTTTACCTAGTAGAAGAGTGAAGAGGTGGTTATATATGCTAATGGTAAATTACATCAGCTTGCATCGGAGTTCCTTGTGGCTCCTAAATGCTTGTTTGGATTCTTACAAGATACAGTACTTCTCTTTTTCCCCTGTGATTTAAAGAGTCTTTAAAGCCCGGAAAGATAAGGGAGGTGGGCATCTCTGGCCCTCAGGATGCGGGGGGAACTGTCCTTTCTTACATATCAAGAGCAGTGGTTAAGGTCTTTGTCGTCATTCTTCCAGTTGTATCTTCAGTGGCCATGTCAAAAACACTGGCTCACCTGCCTCAGGGGTTGAGGTTCTTGGTGCTTGGCTGTCTTAGATCTCATGGTAGGCCAGGAACCACTCTAGATCCTGCTGTCATTGATACTTGGACTAAGTTTACTGCCAGTGCAGTGTGGATGCGCCCCTTAACTTGCCACCTCAGTGCTGGAGAGGTGTGTGGACAGCCAGCAAGTCTGCAGTACCTCTGCACTCTGGGGGAGGTGGTCAGCGTAAAGGACACTGAACCGGTAGTGCAGGTGTGGATCAGCATTGTTCTCCAGAATTCACTGGTAAAAAGCTGGAGATGCTTAACAAGAGTTACAAGCCCTTTCTTCTTTGGGGAAGTTGTGTAGATAGCTTGTTAATGTTGAATTTGGACATAGCAGTTCCTTCTAAATGTGACAGCAGTCCTTTTACCAGAAACTAAAATGTTAATTCCCCCTTTAAAAAAAGGAGTTAAGGCAGAGAGTTGGCTTTTTCCTCTTGCTGTTCAGGAAATGATTCCAAATTCTTGCAACACGATTACTGGGAAAAGGCAGTCTTTGCGCCCACAACCAGTATCAGTGTAGCTCTGAACTGATTTTTTTCCTCATCTCATGCCAAGTAAGACTTGCAGACTTCTAGTGTGTGTGTCTGGTTTGAGCTTTCATCCTGATTAGTAAACTGGCTGTAACAAACTATGGGGTAAGGGCTTATTAAAAATTAATAGTGAAGTTATTTTGGAAAATTTTATCTTGGCTATTAAAATACAACAAGACTGTAGGTTAAGTTGTTTGGCATGGGAAAGTTTGGAGTCCGTATGTCAGGCTGGAGACACCCATGTAATAGAATATTCTGTAGCAGTTCAAAAGACAAAAGCAGTGGAAGGAGCACCTGCCAGCCTTTGCATGTGCGTGTCATCTTCTCAGGCCTGTCCTGGAGCTAATAGAAAATTTGACTTGAGTCAGAAGCTTGAGATCAAGTGGCTGATTTGTCTGCAATCCAAAACTGAAATGGTTGAAAGATCCAATGCTTGGTCTTACAAAGTACTACTGTAGATCTTCTAGTTGTGGAACTCTGCAGATGAAGAATTACCTCTGTGAACAGCCCTTCTCACTGACTGCAGGAACAAACACTCCCCAAACCCATCAGCCCAATGAGAAATCGCATCACCAGATAAAAGACATTAGAAGATAAGATAGTGTTTTGGCATTAGCTTGAATTCTTGGCAGTTTATTTTTTAGAAGTCTTTGTCATAGTCCTCTGCTGAATTAGAATAAATGTCTTAAGATCTAGTTAACTTAAAAATATGATTGATTAACTGCTAAATAGTAATGGAAGGCAACATCCATTGCAACAGGGGTGAGGTAAAGCTGAAGTCATTTGAGGCACTTCAGTATCTCCTGGGGAGGGGATAAAAATGCTGTTCAGCTGAGTTTGATTGCAATATACTGCAGCTATTTCAAGATGACTTGATCAGTATTTAGTATACATCTTTAACACTCTATTTCTTAGTGGGAGAATGCAATGGGCTGCCTTGCAAATTAGTCCCCAACTTAAGTTAATGTCGTTCTTTGTACTGAATCTGTTGGAAGGAAAGTACTGCCACTTGGAGTGGGTTTTTTGCTTACTGAGAAAATGGGAAAAGCTGAAGGCATTGTTTAAAATAGCCTTGTGTGAGGGTGAGAACAGGACTTGCAGTCATGAATTTTAATTTACAATCCTGTATATAATAATGTGTTTTTTACTAAAGAATTCGTAAATACAAAATGGAGAGAATCACACAGGTGATACAACAAAAACTCCCCAGGAAATTTACAGCTAGCTCCAAAATGTCCTATCTTGGATATGCCCTTAGAAATATGGAACAAAACACTCTTACAAGAGTGGAATGGGAAGATTCATTATTCAGATATTTTTCTGGTACTGTCTAGTTCTGCAAGTCATTGTAAGGATTTAAATTAGCCACAGCATTAAGGAAAGCACTTGCCAACTTGAATTTCAATTGGTTTTTGGACTACCAACCCTTCTTTCAAAGCAGGAATGTCTGGTTGCAGTCTAACTACACCATAAATTACTCCACTCTGTGGTAACATAGTATGGCAGTCTTGCGCTGTTTGGGAGCTGTGCGCATATTTTGCTAGGTAAAGTAGTAGAAATTTCTTCAGGTTAAAGCTTCATCTTGTGCTCTCATGGACACTGTGAAGAGCATTCCTGTATTAGACATCTTTGTCTACCATAGGCATGGTCTAATGTGTATTTACTGAGCTTTGGCTTCCTCCATTTAAAGTGACTGCTTTGATATTTATATTCTTGCCAGTACACCACCAGCTGTGGCATAGAAATCACATACCATTAATTAGGTATACATACCTGTGTCTCCTTAAAATATTCTAGAGGGGTTTATTGGTTGAACTATGGAAACTGTACTGGATACACCAATAAAATAATTCTCAACAGGGCCATAAATACTTATACATTGCTGGGGATCAGCATATAATTAAATCCAGAAGGGCCTTAGAGCATTAAGTCAAGTTAGCTGTACTGTGATTTGAAATTGTACGATCTATGCAGTGTCCATATAGAAACATAATATTAATCATAAAGTTTTGTGCTGAAATCATGCTGAAATTATGATGAAACATACAGAAAGTTACTATTTCCTCCAGTTCTCTAGCAATAAGCATTATAAAAGAAATGTCAAATTTTTGTCTTTACCTCCCACTTCAGTTGCAAAGTTTGCTGTACTCAGCCATTTGATACCTTTTTTTTTCCTCCTTCACTTTCATGACGGAGTAGCAGTAACTAGTCTTTAATAGTTGGGGTTTTTCCGCTTAGAAGGGAAATAGAATAGGTAACTGGGAATCCCAAGTCATCTACTGAAGCCCTGTTTTCTGTTTGAGGTGCAGAAATGTAAACACTCAAAAGGCCATGAATATTGTGATATTCCTGTGCTTGGAGGTGACATGTTCTGTGATGCTCAGTATACAAAATCACCTGCGTTTTCTCCAAAACTGCCAAGGTGGATTTTGAAGGAGGAAAGCCATCAGCAGTGAATCAGCTACTTAGAGCAACCACTGCAAGTATTTGATGTGTTTTCTATGTAGCTGATAATTAGTGAGCCCAAGGGTTTGGGAGTGAGAATGCTGCTGTTCATCTGTTGTTTTTTCAGTTGACTGGAGTCCAAAAGGCTACAAAGACGAATGCCTGATGGCTGCTTGGTGGTGTGTAAATAGTAGTCTTGCCTGTTACTGAGCAGTGCTTCCTTTAGGGCCCGCCAGCAAGCAGAGGCTGAACAGTTTGGTGAGCAGAAGCTGCCCAGGTTCATCTCCATAGGTGTGGGATGTGGGGCTGAACGTTCCCACTTGGAACTGGTGGTGGCTTTGGAACTTGCAAACAAATAGGGCTTCTCTGTGATCTAGTGTCTTAACAGTAGTACTAAGCTATCAAAAATTAAGTATGCTTTAACTTTTAACAATGTAATTCTATTATTTATCAAGATAACATTTAAGCCTGAGCTTGGTGTGTTTTGTAGACCAAACCCAACTGTATTGCTGGAGAGGGCTTTATTTCAGTTAAAAAGCTGAATGTATGTTGTACTTCAAATGAAAAATAAGATTTTAAAAGTAGATCATTCTTAATGTTTAAATTCTTTTGGCTTTAAGGTGCCAAACAAATTAAAAAAGGGGTATTGCAGCTGGATTATTTTGTATCACAGAGTAAGATGACCTACAGTGTTGTCAGGAATTCCTTAATAAAGTTGAAAAATCATCCTTGTCCTTAGCAAAAAATCTCTTCTTTTGTAGAAACAGAATCACAAATAACAAATAAGCTTTCCTCTTCTCCCTTTCCCCCCCCCTCCCCCCCCCCAGTACCACTGCTGTAGCTCTACGTTCTCCTTTTGTTTTCTAGGATTGGCATGGCTTCAAATCTGCAGACTGACTAGAAAAAGAGTGAACAGCCATACTGGGCTGTGCTCAAGTTCTGTTCAGACTTGAGCCTCATTCCTGGGATTCCTGGCTTCTGAGGGTTTCTCTGGGTGAAACGATGAAATGCCAGATTGAATGGGCTCGCACAGTGAGGGCTGTAGCACCTCTTTATTTGCGCAGTAATAAAGGTTCAGTTATTGCTGCTGAATGAGACCAGGAAACTTTCTTTGTTGATACTGCAGCCCAAGTAGTTTAAATGGTTCCCATTTGTTCTGCCACACACTACCCTGAAGAAAAGGTGGTGTCAAATATTCCTCCTAGCTTGCATCTGGGTAGATGGACTGCCAGTAAAAGTTCACTTACTCTAGCTCAGCATCTTTAATATGAGAGGTTCAGAAAGAAAACCTAAAAAGAAAAACCCTCAAAACAAACACAGCTACAGCTGACACAGTAGAAAGGAGTCTCTGGGCTGGAGGTGGTGACTGTATGTATACATAAATATGTGCTGATGGACATATATGGTGTGTTGTATCCCTGAAGACTGGTGCGTGAGAAGATAGGTATGTGTCTAAGGAATTAGTTTCTGGGTGAGGCTTTTTTGAGACTCCTTTCTCACCAGCAACCATGTGGCCAAGCATTAATCTTCAATCCTGCCCTTACTTGCTGGAGCTTGGCAGGGAGATGTGCTAGCCAGCCAGTGGCTCTTACCAGCATGCAGGCTGGTGGCTGGGCAGCAGTCTGTACTGTGGCCAGTCACAGGCTGTGGAGCAGTGCAGGTAGCTAGTTAATGGCATGCTGCTCTGCAGTTTACCTGGCCAGGGCAAATAACTTGCCCCTGGGCTCTGGGATAAATAACTTGACCCTGAGGCTGCAGGATGGAGGCACTGTAATAGTAGTGCTGGAGGTAGCTGGGAAATAATAGTGGAAAATGCTTATTGATAATCACTGCAAGCAAAGCTGAGCTCAAATGAATAGCTAACTAGTGGTCAGCTCAGTCAGCATGCTTAGACTTCTTTCTAACATGTCATTTACTGCTGAAGACAGCTAACTTGTTTTTTGAAGAGCAGTTTTTGACAGCTACCTCTTTGTTTAGGTTGACATTGTTTATGACGATGAGCATTTGAATAAAAGTCTCGTCCAACAAATTACCTTCTGCTACCTAGTTTGGTAATGCTTCATTCCCCATGTGTTACTCTTCATTTCAAAAACAACATTCCTAGGATTCTTGACTTCTTTCTTCCAGTATAAGCTGTCCAACCAAAGTCATCTGCCATACGTTCACACCATTCCCTGCTCTGCTTTGTGCAACAGCATGAGCTGTCTGTCAGTTAAAAACTTGAAGAATTTCTCTAATCCAGTTAATAGTCTGCTCAGCATCTGAGATCTTGCAGCCAATTAGTTCTAGATAGTCGGAAAATTGGTGGTATAATTAGCTGATAACCCCAAAACTCTTGAAAGCTGTATCCTTGTTACTTTTGTTCGATGCTGTATTTTTAGATTCATGAGAAAATACAGAAATAGGAATGTATGACTAAAAAAATTAATTTTAAGTTGCAGGCATGCGTCTTAAAGCCTAAGCCCTTAACCTGTTGGACTACTTAACCGTTGAAGTACCCTTCTAAATCAGAAATGCATTCTTCTCAGTAAGTGAAGCTTCAACAAAGTCAGGACCAAACCAAATGTGGCTTGGTGACTGGCACTTCCTAGAAAAAGGAACATTTTTTTTCCCCCCTAATCTGGTAACCAGAGTCATCAGATGATAAAGGGAGATTTCTGACTCTGGAGATGTAGCTGCATCCACACAACGTGACAGTTCTGACAGAAAAGAGCTCTGTAAGTAAAGCATGCACGAAGTCAGTATTGGACCTACTTATGTTCCGTCAGATTACTAGATTAGCTTTGATCTCATTGATAAAAATCTGTTTTATGGGCTAAACATTTATTGCCAGTATATATTGGTTTACAGATTGGTGAGGCTTTTTGTGACAGTTACTTTGCATGCCTGTATACAAGACTGGGATTCTTTCCTGCTGAAGTATTGCAATGGATACTTTAGTTTGAAGCAAAAGTTTCTTCTAAAAATTACTTATACCTGTGACAATTAAAGATGCTTTTTGCACTTGGAGCTATTTGTTTTAAATGAAGTTTAGAAGACTGAAAGCTAATTTGTTTCAAAACTGCCTAAATTTTTTCCGTGAAAGCGCAACTGTGACTAATCTGCTTTGAAGAAGCCTTTTGGAGGTTAAGGGTTTGTTCTCAAAGTCAAATCTCCACAGGCTAATGCTGGGACTTAAACTTGGGCTGACCCAATTTCCCTTTTCTTGTTATTAGGGGCATCGCAAAGTTTTGGTTGGAGATGGATCACTGGGGTGCCATCACTCTTAATTATTTGGGAAAGCCGTGCTTTTGTAGGTGAGAAACAAAAGGAAAGTGGGGAAATGAGCAACTGCAATGAGTGTTTTGGGAATACAGTGCTATTGAAGAAAAGATGGTAGCTAGATGCTATTACAGAGCTTCACTAAACCTTTCTAAACTTTCCGAATAAGCTTGAATGACTGCAGAAAGTAAAAAATCTAAACTAATAAAAATGCTGTTTGCTTCCCTGCAGGGTCTCCTTATTATGACAATGTCCGCCCGCTCTCCTATCCAGATTCTGATGCTGTCCTGATTTGCTTTGACATCAGTCGGCCAGAAACTCTTGACAGTGTGCTAAAAAAGGCAAGTGTTTAAGAAACATTTGAGTACAGAACTGTATGAGTAGCTTGTCCTTAAATCTCTGAAGAGTGGTGCTGTTTTGTACGTTGGAAACTTCAGTTTGTTTCTTTTAATGCAGAGATGACAGGACTGTGCTGTGCACTGCTAGAATGAGATAATTTGTTTGAAAGGGATGAATGTTAATTGAAAACAAAACTTCCCTCCCTAATGGACACTCAGGGGTGAAGTAAATTCTCATTCCCCAGCCTTTAGACACTAGTGAATTGTTTAGGGTGGTGTGAGGTGCAAGGCTGGGTGCAGCAAGAAATTGTCTCTCACATTATGTTCATATAGCAGACAAGATTGAGAAACTTTTCCATGTTGCAAAGATGGCTAAGATGTGCCTGCCAAGTGTTTGGACATTTGCCATGGCTTTACATCATTTCTCAGCCCAAACTTAGAAGGAGCCAGTGACAAATGCTTCTGGAAGCCACCAGAAGACTTAATAGTGGCATAGAAAGGAATCGTGAGCCAGAGTTGAGATTTTTTCACAAGCTCAGTGATCTGAGATTCAGTGCCAGACTTTCCCTGAGTTAAAACATTGAATCTTGATAATCATGCTCTGTTTGCGAAGTGGTTGTGGTCCTCTCCTTGGTCACTGAGCATGACTCAACTTTGCAGTGTTATCTTTAAGGTTTAATGACCTGAAGTTCCTTTTTCTTTTTGTAGCTGGGGCCAGTGATTCTTGTGTCACTGGGTATCAAGTGGCATACAATCCTCTGAATAGGCTACAGAAAATACTGAAGATTTTTCTCCAGCTACTAACTGTGCCAGCAAGCATCTAGAACTGTTTTTCTTTTCTGTCCCTGATAATGTTGCTTAATTCTGTAAGAGATTTTTCTTAATGTGCTTTTAAACTCAAATGATATTTTTAAGTTTTAGGGATTGTGTAAACTGTTCAAATTATGCTGGGAAACTTCTGTTTTTCTTATGTTCTCAAAATAACAGTGTAGAGGGAAAGAAACCTGAGGAAAGTATCACAGAAACTGAACCCTTGGCAGATTTGTGTTAGTTTTAGGTGTGAGGATTTAGCCACAAGCTAATACACAGCAACATTTATTTTGCATGCAAGACCTGCCTCTAGCTGTGTCTTGAGGAGCCATTGAATGTGGTGGCACCGGGTTTCATTGGTTCCTGTCTGCCTGTGGCAATGGCTGGGTGTTTGCTGCTTGAGAAGTGAGAGATATCCAAACCTTTACTCACGTAGGCAAACAGTCTCAGTTCATTCCGTCTTGATTAGTACATCAGTGCAATTAATGAGTATGCGAGATTGTAAGATTTCATCCTTGACCAGATTCTGCTGGAACTAATGCCATAAGAAATTAGCTTGAAGGTAGATGCAACTATTATGTAAGAATATTTCCAAATGTCAAGATTTATTAAACTTCATCTTGTATCCATTGCTGCTTTGGATTTAAACATTCAACTACTTGACTATAACAGCAACCTAAAATTTTACAGTGGAAAGGCGAAATACAGGAGTTTTGTCCGAACACCAAAATGCTTTTGGTTGGTTGCAAGTCGGATCTGCGCACAGATGTAAGCACACTAGTGGAACTTTCCAACCACAGACAGACACCTGTGTCCTACGATCAGGTATGTGCCATGTCCTTCTTTGTACTTACGGGTGGAAAATAAAACTCTTTTCTATTATTGTAGCTGTCTTTATGAACAAATTCTTCATGTTGTTTATATGAGTGCATCCTTGAAGGCAAATGTGCACTCTGCTAGGAGATGGAGGTGAATTTGAAAGCTGTTACGAGTAAAGGCAAAGTATTCCGTGAACTGGATGCAGCAGAAAATCATGCTGCTCCACAATGCATGCTTCAAGCATCATAAGGTGGTAGCCTTGTTAGTTGCAAAGAGCCTTTTAAGTTAAGCTCAATTAACTTTTAATTTAATTGAAAAGAAGCTTACTGCTTTTCTGGGCCAAAACTGTAACTGAGAGGTGTTTATATACTGATGAATTGATGAAATCATTGTATTTAGACTTTAGATTTGAATGTCATTCATTGGAATTTAGCATTGTGACAGACAAGTATTGCATATAATCTGTCTTTTTTAAAATCTTGTTGCTTTAAAACACCTGTGAAGGCACCTTGCAGCTCCCTCTGAAGCTGACAGCAAATCCAGAAAGCATCTTAATTCTTGGCAGCTGTTCTCTGCTGCTGCTGGAGAAATTAGAAGTTTGGAGACAGGAATCAGGATAGAGAGACTGAGGTGAAAGGGAAAGGAATCCAGGCCATGGCAAAGCAGGAGATAGAGAACAGGGGAAAATTTGACTCTAAGGTAAACTTCCCCTTCTTACTCACACATATGTATCATGCATTGCAGCTGAATCACGGTGATGCTTTCAGATACACCCTCCAGGCTGTAAGAGCAAGAATGGTACTTCCAGAAATAACTTTAGCTAGTGTGTATATCTTGTGCTGTCGCCTAATTCTTGGTATTTTATCCACAACCTCAGGTTTTCCAAACCAACAGCTCCTAATATGTGATTACTAATAATGCAGTATTCTGCAGCGTGTTTAAATTGGAAAACACAAAGATACCGTAAACTGAGTATCTTGATTAAAATATAACACTGGGTGTTCCACTGTGATGGCTTATGCTGCTTATGGCATTTTTCTACACTTCACTCAGTAAACATCTCTCTATCTCAAACAGTTTCAAATGGAACTAAATGCTGGGGTTTTTTACCTGAGTGTAAACCAATTCAGAAGTGTCCTTAAATCCTGCTTGTTGCAGGAGATGTCATCCCAGTTACAAACTACCACTGTTGCATGTGTATATATTAATGTTCAGCCCTGGAGGTATAAGGAGATAACTCTGCCACTTATTACATACACAACTTCATATATTATGTTTTTTGAAGTACTTCAGTAAAATCACCAAGACTCATGCCCTTTCACAGATAGTGATCAAAAATCTGCTGACAAGTGGATTTCTTCACCCCAGGAGACATCTCTTCTGGTGTCACAGCTTAGCCTGTACTGCTTAGGAACAAGAGTCAGCTGAAGACAAAGGGCTAAACCAAAAGCTGTTACTTGGCAGCCAAAAGGAAAATTGTAGGTGTTACAGGGAAGCCTGTACTTCAGTAAACTCCCATAGTTTCATCTGTTTTCTATATAAGCAACAGCTTAAACTGAGCATTGGAGGTATCTCTTGTGGTTGCCAAATCCCTGGTGTCATGAAGCAACCCACTGCTCTCCTGCACTAGTTTTAGGGAAGGGTTCTCTGAGGTCAAAATACACAGCTTCTTTTTAGATCCGTTGCCTTGCTAAGTTGTTGTGGGATCAAAGAGCTTAGTGGGGCTTTCCCCATTCCTCTTAACTTCATAAGGAAGCATTGGGAGAATAAAGCCAGTTGATGGTGATGCCCTGCCTCCGGTATGCTAGCCAGTTTCCAGTCAGCTACACCCAAGCAAACATTTCTGAGGCTCTAAGGTACAGGCTAGACTTGGTTAGTAGGAGTTGAGGTGTTTAACCGTGGGGAGGGTTCGTCCTACACACTAATACTCCTTTATCAGCCACTCCAACTTAAAATTGATAAGATGGCCGCATCACTGCCATGCAAATAGTGCATACTGAAGACGTGAGTCCAAATAGATTAGAGCAAAAAGGTCGAGTTGGACTGACTTGTGCCTCTGTCTTAGGCCTATGAGTGTGTGAGGAGTGGCACATCAAGGATGTGGTTGGATTTCATAACTTAATGAAAAGATTCATTCCTTGGAAGTAAAATTCCATTGAAATAACTCAATTTTTCCACACAATGCTGTATTGTCTTCTAGCAGCAAAATCCACAACAGGATACCATGGTATTGTCATTTGCTGGAGTCATGTGTTGTTTTCGTTGTGCTGCTGGAACAAATAGCCCTGCTTTGACTTTCAGTTCACTTGAAATCAAAAAAAGAAGGCTTCGTGTAACTATGTTCCTTTTCCCCCTGTTCTCTAGCTACAAGTTGGTATAACTATCCCTGACTCAGAAACCCACAGCACATTTCCCTGTGAACTTTGACTCCTTCATGGAGATGTAACATGGGCTCCACTCCAGGTCAGGGGCATGCTGGCTAACCCTTAAGGCAGTCAGAATACATTTTGTCTTTGGAGACAGCAGGTTTAAATCTGGAAGATGTCAGGTTCAGACCTTTCCCAGTGAGCATGTGATTCATGGATGGAAGTTAAGGTGTAAGGGTGAAATTGTTAGATAGGTCCTCCTCCTACTCTTCTGGCTTTCTGCAGTTGTTTGCAGGTCACTGAGCTTATCTTCTCTCTTCCAACTTGTGTTTATCAACATTGGAGATAATGCTTGGATACTTATTTAATGCATCTTGGAACCAAAGCTCTGTTTATTTTGCAGAATCAGCTGCTGGCTGTAGTGCTGGAGCTTTAGCTTTGTATTTCACAAAACACTGTATGGAAAGCAGCACTGAAAAGTAGTTGTATGGTTTGCTTTGGCTGTCTGTGGAAACTTGGTATTGATTGCGTGTTCTTTTTTCCCTTAGGGTGCAAATATGGCCAAACAGATTGGAGCAGCTACATATATTGAATGCTCAGCCTTACAGTCAGAAAACAGTGTCAGAGACATTTTTCATGTTGCCACCTTGGCGTGTGTGAATAAAACAAATAAAAATGTTAAACGAAACAAATCGCAGAGGGCAACAAAGCGAATTTCACACATGCCTGGCAGGCCAGAACTTTCCACAGTGGCGACGGACTTGCGAAAGGACAAAGCAAAGAGTTGCACAGTGATGTGAAGGACCTAGATTTTCTGGCAAAGGAGGAAGCGAGCATCTGGGAGGAGTGGATGCTCAATGAAGTATACAGCCACATGGTATTTAATGAGGGCTTATGCCAGTGCTTTAATGGAGATTTCACCTCTTGTGTGAGACTGTACTTAGGAACTAAGCAGCAAGAAGAAATGGCTCTAAACGAGGTGACATCAGGAAATGATACATTGAAGAAAATGCCAAAAAAAAAAAAAAAAACCCAAAAGAGAAAATGTTTGAATGTGCTGAGAAAAGAGGGCCAATGGGAAAATAACACGGCAGAGGAGAGATGTCACTGTCATTGCTTGTTTCTTTTATTAACGCTCTACTCCTGGATGCTACCACTTTGGTTTCATTTAAAATAATTTTTTTAAAGAAGACATTAATATGCCCTCCTTATTGAGGAACTATCCCTGTGACCTTATAGTTGGTTTTCCAAAGGATATGATCTAATTTTTTAGTAGCTGATTGTTAAAATGGAGAGTATACTGAGGCCTGTGCGTCACCTAGAGGAAAACACTGTATGTGAGAAGTCTGGAGTTTTGCCTTCCCAAGACAGCAGCGCAATCTACACTTGAGCATGTTGATAGTGAAGACAACCGTTTGAGATTTCCCAGTATTACAGATGTCTTCGCACTGTGGAAATTAAAATGGATCGAATTGGGGTGTGGGGGCAAACTATGTGTTGCAGGACTCTGACTTGACATTCCTCCTTGTGATTGTAATTTAGAGTGGAAATGGTCTCCAGTTCTGGTGTACTGTGTGGGTATGTTGCTGTAGGTTCAAATGAAAGGTGCTAAGAGCTATGATGACAAATGATCTTTAGTTTTACAACCATGATAACTTGTTAAGCCTTACTGCCCACCTGGGGAAGCCCTGAGACTCTTCTTCTCATGGGAGCTGGAGAGCTGGGTGGGTCCCAGGATCTAGCCCTCTGTACGTGTTACAGAAGTGCTGTTCTTTGTGGTTCACTGCTGTTATCTTTGCAAAAATCCCAAGTAATCTGCAAATGAGCCAGCAGAGCCAGGTTATGTGATGCTCTTATTTTTGGGGCAGCCATCTCTCGCTGCAGACTGCGTTTGCTCGTGGTGAGGAAACAGGTCTGAAGAGCTGTGACACCTTAAGGGGTCCCCAGTGGAAACTGGATATTGCCCTTAGTCTTTGAAATTAATAGATATGTATCCAGACAACAATCATGAAACATCGGTGAACTGATTAAGTCAAATTCCTTTTTGCTCACTGAATACTATTGTTACATTATAAATGGGCCTTTAAAATTGTTTGCAACTGCTTATTGACTGACTTAACTTCATAGCTTCTCTCAAAAGAAGGATACTGTAAGCTCTAACCGGTGTGGTTATCTCTTGTTGAGGACAAGCATTTTGTTCCCAAGGGTAATGCTTCATTTTTGAAGTGTTAAAGCTGTGTTCACGTTAACTTGCGCAAAAGTAAAGGGTTACCGTAACTAAAATTGAGTTCTGTGTGTTCCCGGCACTTTGTTTCATCTGATAAAAGAAGAAAAAAAAAACACAAAACCCATTCTGATTATTTCGCAGAAAAAGACATTTTTGCCACCACAATAAGCTTTTGACTGATGCAACAGTGCGCTTAGGGCAGTATTACAAAATAGCTGGTAAGTGCTTTCTGTATTTAAATATTGTGGAAAAATAAGTTATAACTGTTAAAGCAGGACATTCATTACTTTATTTTTAATTGTTGAAGTCACTTTGTATGTTTGGTTAATGTTTCTGCAGTATTTATTAAAATACCATTTTTTTTCTTTGAATTAAAGAAAAGATTGACTTGTAGTGGAAATGGCTTTTGTGTGATAGTTCATTAATACTTGTGTATTTTGGACACAATTGTACTGAGCTACAGGCTAGGCATTGCTGGGAATTGGGATTTGATTTGAATAGAAATCAATCTTACACTTGCAACAGCCCTTTGGGGTCTCTGGCATTGTATTTAACTACATGGTGTGAGTTTCTGAGTTATGTTTCCTGAAATTGGCAGATGCAGAGGAGACTGGAGCAAGCAAACACGTGAAGCTTTGGTTTGCTTTACCTCTGACAAGTTGAAACTGCTTTTGAAAAGGTTTCATATATTCAGGCTGCTCCTAGAAAATGTTCTTGGCTGCCTGCTGTGAGTTCAGCAAAGACAGACTTTCCGAGCCAAGGGGTGTGTTTTCTGTCACTTCTTGTGGAAGAGGTGGCCCAACAAACACATCAGCTGTGCAAAGTGTCAGGCTGTCGTTTGGACACAAAGGACATGACACTGAGTGTCTCCATAGGAGAGGTGCTCCTTGCCTCTGACTGTGGCCTCTGGACTTGCTCAAAGAGATCTGTCCCATGCTTTGTGCCCCTTAGTTGAACACACAGGACATGACACTGAGTGCAGCATCATGATCATCCTTGCTGCCTTTGTGAGGTCTTCCTCTCTCGTAAGAAGCTCTCTTGTCTTGACTTTTCGTGTCTCACTTTGAGTCTACTGAAGTACACATGTTCATGTCTCTGAAGTCAGACAGAAGTCCCAGCAATCGGTATCTCACTAATGCTTGTGACCATCGTTTGCTGAGCTCATGGTTTTCCATTTCTGGTGACAAATCACGTTTATTTCCCAGGATTTGTAGAAGCTGTAATTATGTGAGTGAATGCCTCAGTTTGTGAGAAGGCAGCCCGTGCTGGTGGGAGGGTGCTGGGCTGGGTTTGTGGTGCCTCTCCTTGTTACAGCACTTCTCCAGTAGCTTGTGAGTTCCTGGGGACACTTGTCCTCCCACATCCTTGAAGCATCAGCCCTGCAGCAGCTCCTCTTGGAGCAGGAGGTCATCTCTGGCAACATGTTGCTGTGGTGTAAAAAGTCCTCTGGTGAGCCTGCTCTGGCAGGATACGTATGATAATCATCCTTATGTCTAAAAAGCTGGCTTGTCCACTTCCAAAAAGCCCTTTTGCAGTATTTTTCTATTCTTTCATTGCACAGCTGAGTTGTGGAATAGCTTATGGCAATTGAGGTGTTTTACTGCAACTCATCCCTTGCAGAAGATCCAGGGGATCCCCTGCAGAGCAGTGTTTCTAGACACGGTGGGCTGGTTTGTAGTACAGAAATAGACCTCAGGAGGATGGCAAACTCTCACTGTGCTGAGTATGTGCAATTCAGCACCTCCTCGCAAGTGCGTCATCCTTCCAAGCAAGGGGGCAGGAGCCAACAGGATGCCAGCACAGTGAGGAAGAGGTGGGTGACAAAAGCAAACCCATCCCATGTTCCTCACTTTTAAACTCATAAATCGTTTGGGTTGGAAGGGAGCTCATTCAATTTCAAACCCCTGCCACAGGCAGGGAGATCTTCCACTAGACCAGGTTGCTGAAAGCCCTGTCCAGCCTGGCCTTGAACACTACCAGGGATGGGGCAGCCACAGCTTCTCCGGGCAACTTGTGCCAGGTTCACCACCCTCACAGGGAAGAACTTCTTCCTAAAGTCTAATTTAAATCTTAGATTGCTAAAATTACTAAATCTGTCAGTTTAAAGCCTTTTCCCTTCATCCTACCGTGCCTGCCCTTCTTAAAAGTCCCTCTCCAGCTTTCTTGTTGGCACCTTTAGCTACTGGAAGCTGCTCTAAGGTCTTGCTGGAGCCTTTTCTCCAGGCCGAGCAACCCCAGGTCTCTCAGCTTATCTCCATAGGAGAGATGCTCCAGCCCTCTGATTCTCTCTCTGGCCTTTGGACTTCCGCAAACAGGTCTGCCTTAGCTTTGTGCCCCAGTGCTGAACACAGTGTTCCAAGTGCTCTTTTGAGAGTGGAGTTGAGGGGTCGAATCCCCTCCTTTGACCTGTTGGTCATGCTGCTGGTGGTGCAGCTCAGGGCACAGCTTTCTAGGCTGAGAGCTCACACTGCCAGCTTACGTTGAGTTTCTTGTCGACCAACACCCCTAGATCCTCCTCAGGGCTTGTCTCAATCCATTCTCTGCCAGCCTGTATTTGTGCTTGGGATTGCCTTGGCCTGTGAACAGCACCTTGTGCTTGGTCTGAGTTATGCTATTTGATGGATATGTGTGAGTGTTTCCACCTAGACTGGTAGCTGCTTACACCTCTAGCAGGTACAGTTACTGAGTTTTGTGGGTGTGGGGCTTGGTGGTGCTAGGTCTCTGGCAGACGGGTCAGTCTGGTGACACTGTCTTCCCCCAGGCAGGACCTGCCTGCCTCCAGGGCTGTTTGCAGGCAGTGAAGAGAGCTGGAGAAAGAGGCTGAGCTTGTTCCTTGTCTCTTGGGCTGCTTCTTGTAGCTGATCTGCAGAGAGAAATGGGGAGAGCTTGGCTAATGAATAGTTTGATGTTACCAGTATGGCATTTCACTGCCTAATCCTCACATAGAAGTGCTGGCTCTCCTGAGGGAGGGATTATTTGCTGAAAAGCAAGTAATTAGTAATTTTCAGATCATTGGGCTTCTTCCTACCAAATTCCTTTCTTATAACAGAAGATTTATTAATCTTTTTTCCCAGGGACTTCCCATCTCATTCAGATCTCGTTCTAACTGCGAGCCTTTCTGCAAAAGCCACTGAGATGCTGGAGTTGCACTGGAGTCCACAGGGCTGCAGCAGTGGCCCTTTCCAATTCGTATGTTTAAACAGGAGCAACCGTCACATTTTCCTGCAGCCAGTTCAGCTCCTTCAGCTTCCCAGGAGGCTGATAGATGCCCAAAATGACCTTGTTGGGCTGTGCTGAGCCCCAGCGAGGGGATGCTGAGGATCAGGTTCCCATCACAAGGGCCCTGCAATGGTAGGAGTTGTTTGCTATCAAAGAGGGATGTTCTGCCAAATGTGTCTTTTTTTATCTTCCCTATATTAGTTTGGAGCATTAGGAATGAGAAGCAATCTGAGGAAAATAAAATAGATCTTTTCCAATTTTAAAAAGGATCTGTGAAAAAGGAAGCTTTCCTATAGCTGTCAATTTGGAAACGGTTTTTTAGCCCACTGATTTACGCACTTCACAGAAGCACTAATCCTGGCAGCTCCAGCTCTTCACTGTTACATATGCACCATGGTACAAATTCTGCACAGTCCTCCTAAAGCTTGTAAATCTTTTTCTCTTGTTGAAGTTGGCAAGAGATTGCTTGTATCTCAAATACAGAAAGGCTGTGAAGGGGGATGGACACCCCCCTTGCTCAGTGCGGGCCACCCATGCTGAATGGGGAGGTGACATCAGCACAATTTGGGAGCAAGAAGGGGCTGAGCAAGGGCCCCCCTCAGCAGGCATTCAGCCTCCCGTGGGAATCCCATGGGTCCTTGCCCAGTGAGTGGAGGCATTGGTTGGTTAAACCACATTCCTGGGGTCCTGTTTCCTGCAGTGCTCAGAAGTGGGTGGGAACAGTCCCCTGGGGGACTGGTGCTGGGCCTCCAGCCCACCGCAGGTGCTGCTTTGGGATGAAAGTAGCTGTTTTACTCACTTTAGCAGGGAAAATGTAAACTGTTGGAGTAGGGAGGTGTCAATAACCCACAATGCCAGGTAGTATTGAAATAAAAGTGGGTTTTCAGATTATATGCAATGCAATGAAATAATGCTTATATTATTTAATATTAATAGAGATACTGTCCTGGTTTCAGTTTAAGCCACTACAGATATACACATGAGGAGTCAGCCTACAATCCCTGGTAACCCATGAGCAGCAGAGGAAGGGCTCTGGCTGGTGGGGCTGTGTATTGGCTGTGCTATGGCACCTGCCAGGTCACCTGGCTTTTCTTTGTGGGAAAGCCCTAAAAAAAGCTTCATCCCCAGCACAAGAAGCCTTGGCTTAAGCAATTTGAAGGAGGAGAAGAATTTATAAGCACTGTGAATGGCTCTAAGGTATAGACTCATGGCTGGAGACCAGGCCAGCAAATGGCATTGGTGGTCCTGATGGGCCTGTAACAAGCAGAAGGATGCCAAATCACCCACCAGCACGAAGTGCTCTACATTTGCACTGTAAGAAAAGCTGTGAACATTGAGTGTGATGCCCTGGGGCACCTTCAGCTGCTGCTAGAAGAGTTACAATGGGTCCTTGTGTGACCTTCATTTTGAGGACAAGCCAGTGGCAACCACAGAGGGATTGGGCAAGGGACAAGGACTTTGCTGGAATAAATGTATTTGGAGATGTAGCAGCAAAGGAGCTACACACTGAACCTCAGATTTTTTCTTATGACTGCTCCAGCTGCAGGGGCAGGGATCACCCTGCGCCTCCATGGCCTGATCAGGAGTGGTGGGAATATGTTCCACTCCTTGGGAATGTGCTGATTGCACCGTGCTGCACGACTTTTCCAACATGGGCAGAGGAGAACAAAAGCAATTTACAGGGCTGCAAGGCATTTTCTACCCCCAAAAATGGACCTCCCAAAGTTAGGGAAGGACTTTCAGTTGGAGATTGCTCTGCTAGCTTCAAGTTACTGAGAGCAGAGCCATTAACCTTGCCCTGACTGTAATAACTGCAAATTAGATTCAAGACTTTACTGAAACCAGACAGTGAGTCACTTATTCTATAGCATGTCTAGTGTTTAGGGAAGTATCTTCCCTTCTATGCTGCCAGCTCCTGTGACTAAGGCTGGACGGAAGCTCAGCACGCGTGGGGATGCACAGCATTGACCTTTGTACGGCAGCACTGCAGTCTTGCCCTCTCCTTACCAGCACAGCATCATATTTTTGTTAATATTTGTCTGCTTTGGAAGTGGTTTGCTGCTCTTCATTCTGCTTATTTGCCATGATTCACAGCAGGGAGCTGCGTGTACTTCTGAGCAGGGGCAGCCAACAAGATGGATGGGCGCCATTTTATGGGGTATCTCAGCCGTGAGAAGCCCTTCTCCTTCTGAAATGCCCATTCTCTGCTACCACTTCTGTAGATTTAAACCCTCCCACACTCCCCAAATAAGCTCCGGAGTATCACCTTGTGCAAACACACAGACATGGTTCTACAACTAAATTTTGAGTAATGCATCCAAGCTGCAGCTTTCTCTCTGTGTCACCTCAAACTGCTGAGCTGTTGCAAATCCCGTCTCCCCAGGACCCTTGTCTCTGGTGCTGACAAAGACAATACCCCCCTGAAACACCGCACCTTGCTACACACGGTGCTATATCGATGGTGTGCCACTCAAAGGATGTGCCAGAAGCTTTTTGCTGTCTTCCACCTTTGTCTCTTCCTTCTGCACTCCCAGCAGTAATCGCAATGGCTCTGGCCAATGCACGTGGCCCCGGCGTGGGGTGCACTGGTCCTTTCCCGCTCAACACAGGACATAGCCAGGGAGTCTCGAGCAAATATGCATTGGAGGCGGACATCAGCGGGATTTTGTTAAGATTAGGGGATGATGAGGGGGGAAGTACATGGAGTTTGGTGCCTTTCCAAACTGAGGAGGGCTTTGTGAGGCTGGGGGGATGCGGGAGGGCATTGAGATATGTGTGTGCATGTGTGTGTGTGTGCATCTCACTCAGTTCCCTGGCAGCCCAGGCGATGAAAAGGCTGGGAGGGGGTGGCGGGGCCGTGGCAGCGGGGAGGCCAGAAGGCTCATCTGGTGTCAGCAGCATTCATGTGCAAAGCAGGGACCCAGAGCAGCGCATTAGCTCCGAGCTGGAATCACTCTTACAGGCGATCCCAGACTTTTCAGGGATGCTGCACACTTGAAGGTTGGTTATTAGTTCCAAATGCTGCAGGAGCATCTGCTCTCAACTAGCTAGAAATCATGTTTAATAACAAGAAAATCTACTTCAGCCAAATCCCTGTTGGGAGGGCTTTAGCCCGAACAAAAGGCCCCACTACCACTGATTTCCATAACAGATGTAACATGCGATGCATGACAGCTCAGCACAGTGTAGCTCCTTTATTCCCCACATCTCCATCTGCAAGAAACGGGGCTTTCATTTTATTAATTACTCTGGTGTGCTCCACATGGCTTTGTGTGGCTCTGAGAGGAAGGTTTTGTGTTTCATGCTACAATGATCGTGGTAATGGTTTGGGTTGGTTGTTTTTGGTTTTTGGATGGGTTTTTTTGGTAATTTTAGAGTTAAAGGTCATTATCCCTCCCCTTTTCGATTTTTCTGCATATGGCATGTTCAGGAAAATACCAGCAACTCCCTGCGGTGCCAAACCTTCCCTTTTCAGGCAGGGGCTCACTGTCGGCAGAGGGAATTTCCAGGAGCCGACAGGGGTCTTATCCATGCCAGCCTGGGGACGATGCTCAGCCAGTGCCCTCAGGATGCTTTTTTCTCTTCCATCTTCAATATCTCCCCAGACCCTAATTCACAATTTTCAGCCAGTGGCAAACTCTGATTATTCTTCCTCTTCTTGATTGTGTCAGGTCCACTTTGCTATGGCAATTTCTGGCTATTTTGGGCAGTGTGCCTGCTGTGCCTCAGAGCTCCCCTCTCCTGTGCGTGCCCTGCTGCTTCCCAAGGATACAGTGTGTGTCATCACAGGGCTCTGCCACTTATCCCCACATTTAACATATCTCTACACCACTGATTTTTTCTTATTTCTGCAACTCAGGTCACCCATGTGCAGTATTTCAATCTTCCTCTGTGCCGGTGACTTGTCCCCACCCCTGTGCCACAGCCAGATTTCCACAGCAGCCTCCCATTAACTCCTTCACACTATCCCATCAAGGCTGCCCTTAATCCCCTTTTCCCATGTTCCCATCTTCCCCCCTGCCCCCAATATATTTTGGTTTAGTAAACCATTCACCATGACTACGGCTCCAAGCCTTCACTTTTTGAAACCCTTGCTGTAAGTTTGAGAGTGAGATTTTGTGCTCTGTGACTGGATCATTTCCAGTCTTTTCAAGGCGTTTTCAAGATGTTCACATTTCCAGCACTTGGGAATATTAAAAGTCACTTTCTTTTCCCTCCAAGGATACTTAATGACAGAAATGGAAGGGGAAAATCTCAGAATGAATTTGCAGGGTATGCATTTGCAGGATATGCATTTGCAGTCATAACTCTGGTTTTACCTATCATAACCTGGGTGCAGTGGCCCATGGCGTGGAGTCCATCCTGCTCCCTCTCTTCGCAGTACAGCAGCAGCATCCTCAGCTGTTTTCGGCTACTCTGCCCTGTGTTGTGCAGTCCTTGCAAGCATCACCTTTGCAGTTATTTGCAATAATCTTATCAATTATGGGTGACTGAGGGCCAAATGCATTTAAATGGCTTAAACTGAAGTCCTCAGGCATGGATGATGGGTATACCTGCCCAAGAGGAAAGGATGAATAATGGGAGTTGTGCAATGAGATGAGCATCTCACCAGGTGAGGTGTGCATTGCCAGGGCTGGAGAAGGAGGGGAAAAAGTTTTCTGGGAGGAAAGCAGAGCTTGCTTAGCAGGTGAGCCATCATGCAGTACAGGAGGAGACTGCAGAGACCCAGCACTCCCCATTACACCTCGACTACACAAGGCAGAGTTTTTAGGTGAATAATATTTAATTTTAATATTTGATTTGGGAGAGCAAGTGAATGCAAAGGGAGCAAATACTGGGAAGGACAAGATTTTTACAGTCTTGATGAAGGAGTCAGTAAAGTAGAGCTTTCCCACAGCTCACTCAGGCGGCTCAGGGAGGAGCACAGCAACAAGCTTGGCAGCAGCCATTTACTGTTCTAAGACACTAGTATCTCCCTGGTTTTAGTTGCAATTTTACATTTTTATGAAACGCACATCTATGTTTAATTCCCATTTATATATATTCATAAAATTGGATATTATATGTGATAGATCTATGTGCGTATATATGCATACAAAATACAATTTATCTCCCATTTGCATATAATACATGAGGAAAGCCACTTCAGCAGTGGTCAGAGACAGAAGAGGTGAGGAGGGGACTGAGTAGGGATCACATGCAGGGATCAAGTTGCAGTTGGGTTTTCCACCCCATTTGCCGTGAGATCCCGAGGTTACCAAGGCTCCACTTAGCACAGCAGCCTCCTAGATGTGCGGCCTATCCTGCATGTAGGGACATGCTTTCCCTGATGGATCTGGACCAAATTCGCATCCTTAAAATCATTTCCACATGTTTCACTGGTGAGCAGGTATCTGGATGTTCTTTTCCCTGCAGGTTCCAGGATTATAAATTAAAAAAACCAAGACAACTCCTTGCAGCGTTGTCTCTACTCCAGACCTATAATTTCCTGGGCTGAGCATCCTCCTGGTCCCCTGGTGAGTCCAGCTCCTCCTCTGACATTGCTTTTCCCTGCACCTGTTAGAAGGAAGACTGAGTAAGAAACGGTGATGTTTAAGAGTGAGATGCTGCTAAACCTGTGTGGTAAAACAGCTTGTTGGTGTAAAGGGATACTTGGCGAGTGTTTGCAGGCTTTGCATTTCACTGCCCACTGTCACTGCATGTTAGCCCTTGGGGTGTTCAGTGGCCCCTCCTCTGCAGGATGGACTTTCAACCCTGCAATACCAGCACCTTAAACACATGGCTGGTGTAGTGCATCGTTTATCTCAGCAGCTGTTAAATAACCCAGACAGGCTTTGAATTGAGATTAAGACCAAAGCAAATTTTTTTAAGCTTAATTCCAGGAAGGTGCTGAAACATTCCAGAAAGATCTTGCAGCACTCTGGGAACTTGACCATCCTGGGATTCGCACTCCTGAAACCCATCAGGCATGTGCAAGGAAGAAAAATCTCGCACACTGTAGTGCACTGCAAAAGGAGAAGAGCATAAATCCTAGGAGGTCCTGTTTTGATGGCTTATTTCACTGATGAAGTCTCCCAGCAAGCAAGCTGTATGGTATAGTGAAGGCCTTAACTGGGATATAACTCATGTCTGTCAAAATGCTGGGACTATTCCCCAGAGCTACTTGACTTTTCCTTCAGTTAGTGGGATGGGAAAGCCATGGAGGGCTGGGGAGTTTCCAGTTGGACCACCCGGGAGCACAGAGCAGTGCCCGTCCGTCTCCTGATTATCCTAGCAGGCCCAAAGCAGCTCCAGTGAGTGTTTGAGCAGAGACTCTCAAAGGCAGGGAGTAAGCTAATTCTCCTAAAATTTCAGAAGCGGTGAGATAAAAGGCCGTCCCTTGCTGCTCTGCCACAGATGGGGAAAGCTGCATGATGCTTTGGATGCTTTTTATGGTTTTAAGCATCCTCTCCATTTCATTTTGCTCCCACAGGCTGAAGCGGAGAGCAGTCCTGGAGCTATTGGCTGAGTTACTGCAGGGCAAAGACAGAAGCTGACAGTGACTCAGGCCACAAGTTTCTGGAAGGAATTAGGCAAATTTTCTCCTGTTTTTCTGGGGAGAAAAAAGAGAGGAAAAGAATAAAGAAAAAAAAAGAAAAGGGAAGCCCCCAAAAGATCAAACCTACAAGCTTAACTCAGAATATTTTTCTAGTCCTTTTTCCTACGAGCCGTAGCAGCTCAGATCACAGAAATGCTGCCAAAGGGTGGTTGTATTCACCATGGGGTTGGCTGCCTCAAGAGACAGCTCTTCTTCTGGGCAGGCACCTCCAGCATGGGGACAGAAGGGGACAGTCAAGCAGGGGATATAGCCCTTCCTGCTTCTCCATCACCTCTGGCCTTTCTGCTTGCAGAAGGTATATTTTTTTCCCAAAATATTTTGCCCCTGCCCAGGAGACCTGCTTCCTCCCACTGGCCCATGGGCATCTCCTTAAAGGTCTCTTCCAAATCATGTTCCACAGAGCATTTTGCCCAGAGATTGCCAGTGTGTCCCTTCCCACCAAGGCCTGGGACAATTACTGCACCACAAATGTGGCCTTGTCTTGCCCTCCGTGAAGTATCTGAAAACAGATTGCTGCTTTTTCAAATTTGGAATTTTTGAAAGATTAAGTTAATGCTATAAATAATTCCTGGTTTGCATATAGCAGTGACGAACACACTGAAAGTCGTCAGTGTGACTGCTGGAGCAGCTTTGACTGCCCGGACACTTCCTATGGCAGGCTCATGGATGAAGGACACAGGGAGCAGGGACAGATCTGTACATATGCATCCAACAGAAAGTGATGTGTCCTAGAAATTCATCCCTTGCACACAGAAAGCGGGAGTGCTTGCTGCATCTGCTGTGCCTCCTTGTGCCAGCCCTGCAATGGCCACAGCGAGTATGCTGTTCCCAGAAGGACTACCTGAGTTGGGCATCATCAGGAACGGTCCTCATGAGCTTTGCAAAGATGCCCCCCAAAAGCTCTCTTAGCCCCCAAAAAACTAGCGAACAGCAGGTCCAGCTGGCCTCAGCAGCCCATCACCAGCATGGCTTCTCATGGAGTTTTTAACATTTTCTTAATTTTAACTTTGCAGATGGAAAAAAAACCAGTCTTTGATAGCACATCCATGGGAGCTGCCTCCCATGGAGGCTTTTGTTAAAACAAAAACAAAGACAAAGGGTTTTTGTTAAAAGCTTGCAAAAAATGCTCCAAGTGCTATGTTCACAAGCCAAACTAGCCAAAATGAATAGGCATACACTAAAATGAGATGCTCACACACATCCTGAACAGATTTTGACACTGTTTGTTGGAAAACAGCTTTTCAGTTTCATTTTTGAACATAGTTGGTGCGATCCATCCAAGGAAGCAATGTGAGGTCCTGCGCCAGGGTGTGCTCAGGGTATCGGGGTCTTGGGGCAAGAAGGAAGCATGGCTTTCTGAAATGGCCAGACTGATGAAAAGCAGATGATAGTATTTGCCATTACCGAGAACTCTGGCTGTGCGTTAACTTGACAAAATTGCGGATGCCAGCACTGTATGTATATAAGTCATGAGGGAGCCCTTGGACTAATTTCAGCCCTTCAGTCCATCCAGCACGTGTGCTGGGAATTTAAACAGCCTTTGCAGAAGGCCATAGAATAGTTAGGGTTGGAAAGAACCTTAAGATCATCTAGTTCCAACCACCTTGCCATGGGAAGGGACACCTCACACTAGAGCATGTCTTTTGTCAAGCTCCTCATTGCACCCCAGGGCTGGATCTGTGCTGCCAGCCCACCTGCTGCTGTGCCCTGGCAGCACTGGGTGAAGGAGGGATTTTTTCCTTTCCAAGCATTTTGCAGAGGTCCTCATTATTTCTTTTCTGTTTGTTACTTATTTACAGCCCTAGGTATTTTCCCTGTGGCTTTATAGCATCAGATTAAAGTCATCCACGCCTGTGAGGCAAATAAACTGACTGCAGGTTGGGCACATCTCTTCTAGCAGTGGTGGGTGCAGAGCTGGAGCCATGTGATGCTTTAAGATATGGGACGGTTTGAGTGAGTGCTATACTAAATCATATCCAGCTCTCCTGCTCTCTGAAATCTGTTTCTCAGAGCTGCTGAGATGGCCATTTTCCTCAGTCCCTAATCTCAAGCAGTAAGATAAAAGCTGATTCTGTGCAATGGCAGTTTCCCAGTTAATCATTTGCAATTTCCCAGCAACTCTTTCTGTTTTACATTTCTGCTATAGGAGCAAAAGGAAAAGCAACGCTTGTATTTAGCCCTAAAAGCTGAGCGTCAGGGCATGTGACTTCACCCCTCCTCCTGCAAAAGGGACAGCAAATCCTCATCCTAACCCAGAGGCAAACAGATCTCTGCTGGCATGGATGTTGCCCCGGGATGGGTGGAGGCACACAAACCCACCCCAGCCAAGCACAAACATCCTCCTTGTGATGGAGGGCTATGGTGAGAGAAACCTGTGTGCAGGTGCCAGTCGGTTCCATGGCACATCTTGGCTCACTTCTATGGACTCGTAGAGGTTTAATCCCCATTAAATTCCCTGGGATTTTTCTATTAAGAGGATATTGTCATGACAACCCTTGCCATCAGCATGCAGTGAGCCGGAGCTGAAGCGGCTTTGATGGCAAAACTTGGTGAAGCTCATTCGGTGGGTAAGACCCAGGGCCTGGCATGGCTTTGCCTCCCTCCCTCTGTCCCTTCTCCAGCAGAAAGAGAAGAAAACAGCACGTTTCCCCATAGACAGATGGTTTCTTTCTTCAATTTCTTTTTAAAAAAGCCTCTGTTTAAAATTCTCGGCAGATGAGGCTGGCATTTCCCCATGAGTCATCCTCCAAAAGATTAAACACCAGCCATCGGGACGGGTGGCTCCAATGCAAGCAGATGCGGGGAGAGGCTGTGGGTGGGCGGTCCCCGTGCAGGGATGAATATACGCAAAGGCAGGATGGTGGCTGGCTGGTGCTTCTTGTCATGGCTGCACAGGGCGGCAGGGCCTTGGGAGGAAGTCTCTCTGAACATCAGTAGAGAAAAGCATAGGTACTGAGACAGATGAAAAGAAACACATTGAAATAGGAGAATGCATTGTAGTAGGAAAATGCGTTGAAGTAGGAAAATGCATTAAGATAGGAAAATGCATTGTAATAGGGCAGCAGCAGTGGGTTAGAGAGTTTTCTGTCCTTTTGGTTCTTGTCCTGCAGTCTTCACTCAAGTGAGCACTCCCCATCAGGTGAACAGAGGCACAAAGCTGCGTTAGATCCAGGCTGCGACAAAAACCAGGGTGAACGAAGTTTGCATGTTGCCTGCAGACTAGTGGGGAGTCACACAAACACCCGCAAGCACCAGTCGAGCATCCAAAACTCAGAGCAGCCAGCTGCATCCTGTCCCCTCCACCACTGATACCTGCAGGACCCCCTGGCCTCCCATACCCCAGCCACAACCCGTGAGCCCAGCATCAACTTACTTAGTCTTAGGGAGAATTGGGTGCCAATGCTGCCTTGATGAGCCTCAGGAAATAACACTGAGCAATTCAGGTTTTTTCGTTGAATACAGAAGATAAGGAGGATTTATAAATGTGCCTCTGACTTCAGAGGTGTGAAATACTATATTCTCTTTCAGAGCCAACAGCACAGTCGGCTACTCCCAGCCTGAACTTGATCACACAGATCAAAGGCCAGCATTTACCATCAAACAGGATTAGATCATTTCTTCTTATGATTTGGAATAAACCTGAGCACCACTGGGATTTCTGCTTGATGGTAGAAACACATCTCACTGATTTTATAATCCCCCATGTCCTAACATCTTCAGATAAATTGATCTCCAGGCTTTCACTGACAAGATCTACTAAAGCAGATGCGCAGTGGTCAGAACACCACAGCCCCCAGGCTCTCCAGGGGCCAGTGTCTTTTCTGAGAAAAGCAGCTCTGAGTCAGGCTTAGTTCTGGGGCAGAGTCCCCTCACTCCATACTTGCTGTGGGGGCTTTTCTGATTCAGCAGCAAGAAGTTGCCAGGGAGTCTCTAAGGGGTTTAAGTTTATTTTTGAGTTGTGTATCTTCATACATTAAACATGTGACTTAAACTGTTTGAATGCTGCTAAGTCAGTTGTTAAATGGGAGTTTTAAATTAGAACTGAGATGCATAATTACATTTGCAGATCTGAATCTCTGCAGCAATTTTAATGGACAGATGTCAGCCATGGGAAAGACTGGTACATGGCCATGATGCATCTGGCTCTGGAAGCTGCAGAATGAATTAATCCTTATTTACCTTAGCACTGTGGCAGAGAAAAGCCATTTTCCTCACTACTGCAAGAGGTGATGTCCACATTAGCCCTGAGCAAGCTTTGCTAAACTGGGGAGTGCAGTCTTCTTAACAGTGATATCTATTTATATGTATGGGAAAGTGAGGAGTGGCATACTGTTGGGTTCAGTCAATGAACTAAAAAATTCACTAATGAACAAATAATACAGCTGAAATTAAAAACTGGTTTATGGTGGTCCATTTGGCAGCCCATGATTTTCCTTTGCATAAGATCTGCAGCCAATTTTTTCTGCTTGTTTTCCTGAGCAGAATTTAGAAAGGGCCTCTCTGAGCAGGACTCTCTGTAGAACATCACACTGGGCTGTATTTAATGGTGGGCTGTATTTCACAGAGGTGTATGTGAGTCTCAGCAGAGTTGTAAAGGAAGAGTAGATCATATTAATCCCCATGTTCACTTATTTCCATTTAAAGCATTTCTGAGGCAGCCTGGTTACCTTTGCCACTCCGGCCCTGTAGTTCGATGAGTGCAGCCGTACCTGTGTTCACCAGTGACTGTGTGTATTTGGGAAAACCAGACCCTGCATAAATGCATTTCTTTAAACATTTCTTTGTCAGCCACAGTCCTGTTACAAATCAGTTGAGAAGACGGCTTTGCCCTTCCACTAGCTTCCTATAGTCATTTCCAAACCTTCAGGGATGTGAACAGATGATGGGATAAGGAGAAAAACCATGGCTTTCAGCCTCTTGACTTGATTTACTCCAAACTCTTTGTGTAAGGGATGCTGGAGGAGGCTTTACCCTGCCTACTCCCATGCAGCACAGCACTAAGGCTGCACAGGAGCATCCCTCTCACCTTGCTGCTGCGGGAAGTCAGGATAATCAACCTCCTTGTGCTAACCTGGCAATAAAACCGGAGCGTTGCCCAGCACTGTCCAGCAGCCTTTCAGCCAGACGCAGTCAAAACCTCCAGGAGGCAAACTCAGGTTTTCTCCTCTTTCCTTATCGCACTTTATTCTGAGATAATCTTGCATGCCAGGATTAGATGAGATAGACATTTGTCTGTTAGAGACTGGCTTTGCAGCGGGCTTTGGCAAAGAAGGGAGTATGAGCATGAAGCTGAGTAAGAGCTTGGCCTGGCTCTGCAGCCTAGAAGCAAGCCAAGAGCCTCGATTTGGAGGTGAACACATGAAAAGGTCTCTGCTGGCCCTGGGTAAGAGGGCCAGCAGATGCTTTGCCATGGCTTTGCATCTCCTTCCTGCTGGAACCTCAGTAAATACCCAGCTTTACTAGCCTTGTGGAGAATGTTCTCCTCCTGTGCATCATTTCTGCTGCTTTGCTCCCTGACCAGGCCAGGCCAGCATGGGGACAGGGCTTCCCAGTGAATTAACAGTGTGTTGTCACCCATCTACAACCAGGGATGACAGTGATGGGGACTGCAGCCAGGGCACATTCATCACCTTCATTCATTATGTGGGAGTCGCAGCTACTCATGAAAGGGCAGCAGCTGGCCTGAGAGGGGTGAAAAAGGGAAAGAAAAGCATGGTTCAGTGAAAAAACATTACTTGTGAGCACGCTGTCACGGCTGCAGTGAAACAGCTCGGCAGCATGGCCTGCGGGGATTTGTACCCATGCAAGGGCAGGGGAGCTGCCAGATTTGCTCTTGGGAAGTGCTGCTGGCAGTTTGCCCCTCGCAGATTACCCGGGGGTTGCCCAATCTGAGGAGCTGTTTTAAAGACATGCACCTAAGTGGTGTGAGGGGGCTGCTGGAGGGTATCCTCTGTTTTGTCTGCAGCTCCCACAGCCCAGCCGCACCAGCCCTGCGGGCAAACACTTAGGTCACAAAGAGGGGGATGCTCTGAAGCTAAATCACATCAGCAAGAACAAAGGTGAGGTTTGTGTGTCCCAAAATGAAGTTGTTTCTGGGCAGCTCAAGAGGCGGCACAGCCGGCACAAGGGGGTCATAAGGCTGGCTTGGCTCCCCGGGTATCCTCCAGTGCCTGCCGTATCTGCATTGACATGCTCTGCACAGGGCCAGCACAAATGTTTATATGTATGAGTGTTTCAGGAAATACCACTGGGATTTTGAAAAGCATTTCTTTGGAAACAGACCTTTTCTTGGAGATTCCACCCTGCCTGCACTCCCGAAGAGCACTGACACAGGGAGGGAAAATGCACACCTCCTGGGATCTCACCTCATTGTTCCCATCCAGGTCAGAAATGTGCAACTGGACATGTATTTTAGTTTAGTTGGAGCAAAATCAGTTTTCTACACCATCCTTCAGGAGATGATCCCCTCTGAGGAGGCAGACTCTGGGCAGGGGTTGATGGTGGGCTTATGGTGATGATGCTCTGGCTAAGGAGACTGGGGGAGAACCCCCCACCCCTCCACCTCATCCAGCCCCCAGGTTTCCAGAGTTCACCTCACCAGCGAGTGCATCAGTGGTTGATATGGGAAAGCCTGAGATAGACAAATGGTGTTTTAACTGTATTTTTAAATGTAGCCTAGCAGTTAGAAACAGGAGGAGTTGATGCTTTGTGGCCATCTTGACCCCTCTGTGCAGCAAACTCATGACCTGCTGTAAACCATCAAAAGATATGAAATAAAATTGTATTTGGAGGTTGGAAGCATACACAGCCAGTGACCTGGAGTAATGTTTAGTATGACCAAGGACTTTGTGAGTCTCATGCTCTGCCAGGGAGGAGGGGAAGTGGGGAGGAAGCAGAGACAGGACACCTGACCCAAACTAGCCAAAGAGGTATTCCATACCACAGCACGTCATGTCCAGGATGTAAAACTGGGGGCAGTTATGGGGAAGGGCTAGTTCACTGCTCTGTAGGGCGGGGTATCGGTCTGCGGGTGGTGAGCGGTTGTATTCTCTTCCCTTGTTATTTCCCTTATCATTATTATTGGTGGTAGCAGCAGTGGGTTTGTGTTATACCTTAGTTACTGGACTATTTTTATCTCAACCCGTGGGAGTTGCATTCTTTCGATTCTCCTCCCCGTCCCTCCGGGAGTGGGAGGGAGGAAGGCAGGGGGGGAGTGAGAGAGCGACTACGTGGTTCTGAGTTACTGACTGGACTTAAACCATGACAGTAAGGTATCTGAAGTTTTATGCTCATGTTTTCATGTGAACTAGACAAATTCAGTTATCACTGTGTATCCTGGGTCATGCATACTGACTCACTTTCAGTATCTCCTCTTCTGCACAGATTTCCCTTCCAGATTCACCTACATAAGACATTTCTCCAGTTTTTCCTTGTAACTACCCATGTTATTATTTCAATGCACAGTTATTTAACAACTAGTCATCAATATCTTAGACCTCATAGCAGCCTTCCAGTATCTGAAGGGCGGCTATGCTGGGAATGGACGATTCATCAGGGACTGTAGTGACAGGACAAGGGATAACGGGTTAAAACTTAAACAGGGGAAGTTTAGATTGGATATAAGGAAGAAGTTCTTTACTGTGAGGGTGGTGAGGCACTGGAATGGGTTGCCCAGGGAGGCTGTGAATGCTCCATCTCTGGCAGTGTTCAAGGCCAGGTTGGATGAGGCCTTGGGTGGCATGGTTTAGTGTGAGGTGTCTCTGCCCGTGGCAGGGGGGCTGGAACTAGATGATCTTAAGGTCCTTTCCAACCCTAACTATTCTATGATTCTATCTTCTCAAAAGGAGAATTATTTATGTGGTATTTATAGCTAAAGCACTGTGTCTTGGCTGTTGCAGTCTTAATAATTCATCGTAACTTACACAAGGCACCTCTGTCATACAGGCATCAGAAATGCCCAGGACCGAGTATCTTTGTGGTCTCCTTCTTGTTCTGTTTAGGAAAGACCAAGACTCCCTTGGCTTCAGTGGGAAGACAGGAAACCACTGCATTTGGGATCCACTGCACACACCGCCTCCCGAAACACTGATCCCAAGCCTGGTTCTGCTTGGCCAAGGGAAACATTTTCCTTGACTTCAGTGCGGCTGGGGTCAGGACTGAGGAAGGGTGGCTCCCATAAAATTCTCACTTTCATTTTTATATACACATATAGTACTCAAATCACCAGATATTGTTTAAAATATCGGTACCCTTGAATCCTCAATATTTGTTTCTGTTACATACAACTATGCTGACATCCCTCTCTCAGTCTGCATTAAAAATACCAGTTTCGTGCTAGTAAATTAGCTCCTTGTTGTAGCATGATATTGTGTAATTTTAAAATGATTGTAGGGGCTCCTAAATTGAAAAGGTGATGATCCTCTAAAGATTTACATGCCGCACAGCGGAGTCCCTGCGACATCACCTTTAGAGGCTCCCCGGGATGAAGGTCATTATCAATTGCTGTTTAATCAACCAAGTCATGCATGCAGGCAAATGTTAACTGAGCATGGACCGATCCAAATGCCTTTGTCAGCTCCAGACAATTTGTAGCCTAATAAAGCTGCTCTGATTGCACTTAACACCTGCTTTAAAATCCAGCCTCATTAATACTGTGGTAATGAAACAGAAATCTTCTAGCAAGGGCAGAGTCAAAGATGAGGGGTTTGCCCTCAATCACATGACCTAAATGGCATTTACCCACCAGGCAAGACGTCTGCAAAGCCGTTCCAAAGAAAATGGTTGAGAATAATTGCCTATGGTATTTAAATTTAATTTTAAAAGCAAACAAACAAGCAGATAGTGTTCACTTTGAATGGCACAGAGGTTTATTGATTTGGTGGGATGTGCTAGGTGTTTTTCCAGAAGGCTGCTCTGGTTTCAGCCAAATATTGGCCACACAGCAAGCAGGAGCCAGTGCAGGACAGTGCCAGACATCCATTTCCTGCTCTCTGATAGGCAAACATCATCACATCAAGCAATAATCAAGCAGAAAAAAAATAAAATAAATAGATACTTATAATAATCTTCCTTTGGAACTTCTTTTTTCCATGGATGACAACAGCCAATGAAGCTGACCCACCTACCCTGCAGCTGGTGCTGGGAATGTCCTCTCCTCTGTCCCCAGTTGTTCTAATTTCGGCTGGGATGGGAAGCATGGAGTAGTGAGCAAGCAGCTGCGTGGTACTTAGTTGACAGCTGGGGTTAAACCAGGACACCAATGCAAATCCCAACCACAGGGACCATATAACACAAAATACAGTCCCCCCCAGGCAGTGGGATCCCAGGGAGGCACAACCCATCCTGTGACTTGCACCACCTCTAAATCCCACTGAAATCCATATCACTTGAAGTGAGCAGAGAGTGGTGAGCTGCTATTTTCCTTTCAGTGTAGATTATTTGTCTTCATTCTTTATTTCACATATGCTTAAATATAATAATCTCTCACAGAGATGGAGATTAAAGTGTGCTGGCAGGGATGCTTCAACATTAAGCAGAGAGGCAAGTGAGCAATGCCAGACCTCGAGTAAATCCTCTCCACTTGAGACTTTGAAAACTAGACTAGACAAAATGCTCATTGAAATGTTACGGGGAGAAATCCTGCACTTTCTCAGGGTAAGAGACTACCAGGTGACCCATTAGGTCTTGAGTTTCACTCCTTGGAGAGAAACACTCTTTTTTCTCCTCTTTTTAAATGCTCTCCTTTCAAGAAAGCGTGTGACAGTACTGCATAAAAAGCAAATACAAGCTGAGATTTCATCATTGCTATGAGAAGAATCCACTCTGGCTGTGAAAACTCATGCTCTGGTGGGCAAAAGCTCAAGAGATTTGTAGTTTCCCAGTCTCATTGTCCAAGTGCAAAGGGCAAAACTCTGCTCCTGCATGGGCTGGGAGGAGCTGCATCTGACTCACTGTGAACTTTGGCCATTTGTACAGAAAAATCAGCCCAAGCTGAATCATCCCATTTCCGTTTTGTTGTGTCTACAGCTGCCCAGAGGACATCCTGGGATGTGTCCTGCTGGGACCATGGGAGCAAACCCACCCTTAAACCTGCAGGGAGTCTTCTGGGGTGTTGGAGACGAGGTTATTCAAACCTTTGGGTGGGTTCTGTGGGGAACAGCAATTCCTAACCCTAAACATACAAATGCTGGTAGATGAGATTAAATAAAGGAAAAGTCAATTTCTCAGGCAGCTGTTCTACCTGCTTCATTTCCACCTTTCTGCTGGGAACTTGCATGATGGAGTTGCCACTCACATAATTGTGCTCCCACTGCTTAGGTGCTGCTATTCACACTTGCAGCCTTCAAGCAATCCTTATAACAAATTCTCAGTGTTCAAGATCGCACAGAGTTGGCTAATGGAGATTATCAGGCCAGCTTTCTTTCTCTCCTCTTCTTTCCAGCTCTAATCCCCTCTGGTAATGGCAAATTTTACAACTATTAATATGCACAAGTAACCCCTAAATTAGAAGATCCTCCAACAGGCAGCTGCACAGCAAAAGATTTGCTTAATCCAGTAATAAGAGCAGCGTTGGCTGGAGATGCCAGGAGATTTTGGCATTACCTGAAAGGAAGCAATTCTGCTACAGGAAAACTCAGGGAGACGTTTTCTTTACCAAATTGCTTTTCCCCTCCATAATTCACATTTAAAACCAGAGAATTCAAGGCTTTTCTGGCCTTTGCCAGTGTAGAATCTGGGCAGCACTGCATGAGAGCCTCCGCCTCCTCAAGTAAAAAGTGGGGAGCGATGCTCAAACTGAGAACTGCTGGGTGTGTTCACTGCAAAGGGAGACTGCCTTCAGCAAGACACAGAACAACTCGCAGAGTTAATAATACATTGTGCAAAATAAAAAATGCATAAAAAAGAAACTATCCTGGACTGCAGAGACACAGCACAGGGTGCACTGGTGGAAAGCCCAGCCTGGAAAAGTGCGGTTCTGCCTCAGAGGCTGGATCCAGCCTTGCAGCATCTGGAGCTCCTCAGAGATGACACCATGAAGGTGCATTTGCTTTGCGAAAGACCAAGATGTAAACAGGGTGGTGGCACACACATGTCTCCCAGGGACACAATTTTCCATCAAAAATAGTCCTGCCAGGAAATCTGGGCTGGGCTTGGAGGGTCCCACGCATGGATGAAGGTCCCAGGCTGGCCGCATGTGCAAGCTCACTCCTTCTGGAATAAGTAGCCAAGCCTGTGCGCATCCCTATGAACATCACCTAGGGTGGAGGGGACTAGACTCTGCCTCTGCTTTTCTGTTCCCTAAAGAACCCTTTCATCCTGCTATTATTCGCCACAAAGCTAGCCTGAATGTTTTCTCCTCTTCTGGGTCCTTCAGACAATGTGCATTAAAGGCAGGGAGAAATCCCAAGGGCACTTGTCAAAGGGGAACAACATCTCTTGGGTGTTTCTGTGGCAAGGACAATGAAGTGGAAAGATTTGCAGACTTGAAAAAGAGGAGAAAACATCTTTCAGTCCAGAAACTGGTGGATATTAAATCCAAACACGCTGCTGTAATGAATTCGTCTTGAAGTGCATTGGGTGAGAGGATAAGTAGATGCAAAGTGGGGATGATATTCTGGCAGCCTTGTGCAGCTCATTAAATCGATTGGCGGGAGCCAGCGTGTTTCATGCTAAGAAGTTTAATTTCTGTTTGGGCAGACAGATGCTCTGAGGTATCGCAGCATGCCACAGACTGTGTTTGTACTCTTGGCTTATCCAAAACAAGCGTGGATAGTTTTATCTGTGAGTCAGTGGTGACTCAGACATAGAGAGGCAGGATTTTTTACAGCTATCTTACTAGGAACACTGAGAAAAGAAGTTTGAATGCCTAATAAGTGTTGTCAAATAGCTGTGAATCTTATCTAAGGTTGTTTAAAATTTATTTATGCAAGCTGTATACTGTATTTTGTGCCTGCATAAACCTGTGTGAAAATACTGGCATGCCAGCTCAAGGTGCAAGCTGGGTTAGCTGAATTACTGCAACACTGGAACATATTGTTGAAGCCCTCTTGTTCCTTGTCAATGAGATTTTAAAAACAAATGACGTTTGAGTAAAACTAAGCATTTGGATAGATTCTTCCACCCCAAAACACCTGACAGTGACCAGTTTCTGCTAAATTTTTCCAGTATAACTCACCTCTGGCCATAGACAACTGTAGCTACCAGAAACTGGTTTCGGAAATTTAATTCACGATTAAAATGTTTATAATGGTCATTGAAAATTAAGTTTAACTGTTACTAAAGTAGTATCAGTATTCTGATCAAATTGCACATATTTTGCTGACAAATAGTGTTTAAAAGACACCACAAGTCAGATCTGACAACAATTAAGCTGGAGAGCATGGCATTTAGTTTGAATTTTAGGGGATGAAATGGGATGCCAAGAGTACTGCAGGTGCTGCAGCAGTGCTCAGCTGAGCACAGCTGGAAACATAGACTTTGTCAAGCCTGGAGAGCTGGAAGAAGTGCAAGAGGTGACACACATGAACAGCAAAAGGTGGCACACACAGAGCCATCCTTGGAAAAGGACTACTGAGCCCCACTGCATCTGCCTGGCTTCCTATGGGGAGGTCCAACTCCCCAAGCCAATTTTTTTTTAAGATAACAAAAATGGGATGCTGAAACTCTTCCCTCCATGTACACATGTACATATACGAGCTTTATTCTGCAAACTCCAGCAGATGTTTTTCTAAGCTGAGCTCAGCTGCACAAGTTATGCTCTACAGAGCACTAGCTGGGGAGATGATAAGACACACACCAGCAATGCACCACCACTGTAAAAGCAGTAAGAGCCATACCCTGTAGCAGCTGAGTATAAATTCCTGTGGTGTGGTAGCTCCTGCCACGTACTGATTAGAAATGTATGAACCTTTGCTATGCATGCTTGGGTAAATTACTATCTTTTTGGCAGCAACTTTTCCAAACTTAACCTCTGGCTTAACCATTGCCAGCTGGGACCTTCATTGAAATTCAGTGCAGGGATATACTGCAAAAACCCCAGGGCTCTTGCCCTGGACCCAAAGCCTGTCCGCACAAAGCACAATTGGGAACACCACATGGGAAACCATCGTCGGAGATAAATTCAGTTTTCTTCTGCAGAAATTTCTGTCCACCAAGCACTGTGAAGAATTGCAGGGGCTGCTCACGACGTTTTCAGGGCACATTATCCCTGCGGGAAGTCTGGAATTATTTTTGTCAGATTGTTTCTACCTGTTTATTACCTTTTAGTGAATTTTGGGGAATATTTATGATGCTGCTGAGCAAAACTGCAGTAGCTCTTCATTTGTGCATCCAAGAATAGTACATAAGGTAATAAAAGCAGTGGTAAGCTAATACTGCTTTTGTTAACTGAAGTTGTATTATTTCTGTAAAACATTTTTATTCTATTTTTGCCTTCAAATGGACGTGTTTGTTTTCTATTTCACGTTACTTTTCTATATCAATTTATTTCACTGTGATGTTTGAAATATGCATGCATAACTACTGCTGTGATTTCCAGCTTGAATGAGCTTTTTATTGAACTTCTCCTCTCAAGTGTGTTAAATCACTGCAAATTGGAGCCTTCAAACTACTTGGTCAGAAAACAGATTGAATCATTTATTCAAAAGACTTCCCAAAGAGTAGGATTATTTTTCAGCAGAGCCTCTGGTTTACACATGACCTCAAGCTCAAGAAAACAGATCTCCAGAGATGTCTTGTTTTCAGGCAGGGGTCTGGTAGTCTGAAGAATGCAAAAATATTCTTCAGCTAGCAGAGCAGAAGGAATTGATATGTAGATGTTGATGCTACCCAGGCCATGAAAGCCTGAGTAAAGAGCTTTATTTTTTTTCTCCTTTCAATTCATGTGATTCCTACATTTCTTCTCAAGGACAAAATCTTTAAATGCAAGCAAGAACTTTTGTCACATTCTCGTTAAAAATCAATTGTGACTGAAAACATTCAAGAAAAAAGATTTTAACGATAAAATTTAAAATTGAAACAGGTTATACTGAGGTGCTGGTAACCTCAAGCTGCATGGTGCCACTCAAGGCACCCCAGTAGCCTCTCCCTTTATCCATCTTGCATGAATAGATAAATCTTTCTAAACAAATACGGAATTAAATCAGTGTTGTAGCTGGTTGTGAGTTCAAGAAACTGTCTGAATGTGCTCACACAGAAGACATTTGAAAGGAACATTTTCTTGGATTGTTTCCTTGACACTATCTGAATAGAAGTCTATGTGCTGCTGAACAAGTCTTCGTAAGATCACATTAATTTGGGGGTTTGGAAAGCTCAGCTGACTACAGCAAAGCAAAGAAGAGCCACTCACCATGCAATGAAAAGCCTGTGCCCATTCGTAAACTCATGAACAATGACACATACATCTCTATTTACTACTGTTTCAGGAGCATCAGACACCCTTACACCTGATAAATTAAAATCAAACAGAGGTGGATACCCTTGTGAAGGCTTTATCTCCACTGAGCGGTGAACAGGTCAAGATCTGCGTGCAGAGGGTTCTTCCAAAACATATGGTTTCATGAAAAGCTAAAATTTCTCTTGGAAAAATATCAGCTCCAGCCTAACACTCATGTATTTTTTCCTGCAGGAGATGTCAACGCAGCCATTTTAACTTAGCTTTTATCTGAAACCTCATGCTGTTGCAGTCGTTCAAAACTGGAGTCTGAGGACATGTAAGAACTGCCATTTGGAGTCAATAAGGAGAGGAACCAGCAAAATGAGGAGGATGCTGCGCACACACTTGCTGCCCTAATTCTCCCAGAAATAGCTTGGCAGTTGCATTTGGTGGGAACCAGGCTGAGGGTTGCAGGTGGACATTTAGAGGATATACCTCACCACCCTGCCCAGCAGTGTTTCACCATTGGAAGAGGGCTTTTGGGGAGCCATCTCCTGTCCTTCAAGGCAGAATGCCAGCTATGATGCTTAGCCTTCTCATGCCCAGTGCACCTTCACACCCCCATGCCAATACTCCATCCTACTGCTTCAAGTCTAATTTAAACCCTTCTTTGAATTTTTAATAAATATGGGATCATTTAGTGCAACTTGATGTAAACCTCTTTACACTAATAACAGCAAAGAGAGAATTGGTGTAATGGAAACACAGTGAATTGTGGCATTGTTTGGGATGGTTTTTGGTGGCACGCTGAGGTATTATTATTGCAGTTGAACTTTGCACTGTACTCCCGGGGTAGTTTCCTACCAAAAAAATCTGTTTTGTGATTTAGGCAGAGAAAAATGATGGTTTTCCTTTGGAAGAGCAAATGGCACTGCTCACATTGGTGCTTCCTGATATGGAGAGGACAGGTCAAAGTTAAACCTTGTTGGAAGTGAAGAGGAAATGTCTGTCCTGATGTCAGATTTGTGCTATCTTTAGCTCCTACCGGTCTCTGAGGTGCTTAAGGCTGATGAACTGAGCACATTTAATGTTCAGATTAAATATTTTAAAAGTGCAAATAATTATTTGCATCTCTCAGAAAGTTAACATCAAGACCAAGTCTAACAATTTTGACAATTAAAAATTATCAATTTATTTAATTATCACACCATTTTAATACAAAGGCAGTCACCTACATCCACCAGAGCCCTGAGTGAGCTTGCTGTAATTGGGGGTGTTGTAAAGACCCTTTCTTATTTCATCTTAATACAGCTTGGATGGTTTATTAAAGGAAAAAATTGTATATTTAGTAAAATTTTGTCTTAGACTCATGACACCTATTTTACTCACACTCACATTTCTAACTCACCAGGAGCAAACAGCAATTTTTCTAACGCTGTTAGAAAGTTCAGATCTGTTTCCATATCATTTCAGACTCCTTATCCTATTATAATAAATTAAGGACTGATTAAGTGTTGTCTTTTATTGTCTCTTTGTCCAGGCTGTAGTCACAGGAGACGTCTGGGGTGGTGTGGTCGGCATCACCATGGCTGGGCATGAAGCCACTGGTACCATGGGAGGTCCCACGATGTCTTTTTGGCATGGCCTTACACTTGACCCCCATCAGGAGCCCACTTAACTCTACTGCAATTTGAAATCTTTTGGGGGGGTCTGTGAGCCCTCTTCCCCACCAAAGAGGACCTGAGTGAAACAAGGCAAGAGCACCCCCGAAAGCCATCCATGGGATAAAGATATGCAGAAATACCAAAAAGGCTTTTTTTTCTTTTTTTTTTTTGAGGGGGGGGAAATAGAGATTTAGAATTTGTTGATCAGAAAGAGCTTTATCTCACCCAGAAAACACAAAACTGGTTTGTTAATGTGATTATCAAGAGATGGGAAGGATTAAATATGTGGTCCTCTCACCTGACCTGTTCCAGGTGACAAGTGAAAAGCTCTGCCTGGTAAATTTGGCATCATATTTACAACGTCAGTTTGAGCTTCTGACATCTCTTCTACAGCAAAATTCAGGCTGGCTTGGCCAAAATTGCTAGAGAATTGACCCAGGGTCACAAGTATCCTCATTCCTGAAGATGTGTATCACTGGCAGCTGAAGCACGCTCAGCTTCCAGTTCCAACCATTGGACTTCATTATGCTTGCTACCAACCCTGTGCAGGAGGAACCCCTCCATGCACCATCCCTCCTAAATGCGATAGGGTTCATAATGGTCCTTACCCAGCAAAAGCTTTCCTCGAGGTTTGGCAGCTGGCAAATGAAGTCAAAGCAAAGTGTTTGCCAGGTTATGGGAGGTAATCAGTGACCTTTGCTGTTCAGCCCCTTGTGAATGCCTCCCCCCATTCTATAAGTCCCAGGGTCAAACTGAGGGTTTTAAGAAAGTTTAAAAGAAAGGATACAGCATCCAGGATGGGTAATTTTTAATGCGCTGGGGTCATTCAGAGACAAGTTTGTGTAATGAGTGCGCTAGAAATGGAAAGAAGAGATTAAAGCCCTGTTTGTCATGTACAGAAGCTCTTATCAGCCCTTCCCAGCTGAGCCCGTCTCAGATTAAAAGTGATCTGAAAGAACAGGGGCTGACTGTAAGCATGGGTCTTCCCTTCCAGGCTAATTATAAAGTGCATATTAAACACAAGGCCGACGAAGGAGCAGCTGCAAAGGTCTTTATCTATATTAAGAGACTGTCCACCTACATAATAGGAATAATTATTAAGAAAGGAAACTTAAAAAGGAAATTGCACATAATGGCACATTATACATTTCCCTAATCCCAAGCCTTTCTTTAACAGCACACGCTGCAGCAACACTTTGGTTTCCATCTCGGGGCTTGTCCAGCCTCACTGAGCACTCTTTCGGACTGCAGCCCCTCTTCTCTGCTCCTTCTAGCAACCCAGGAGGAAGAACTTCTCTTTCTAATATTGCTTTCCACCTTTTCTTTTATTTTCATATGAGATATTCTAAATAAAAATCAGAAACTGGGGCTTGAGCACTTCTGTCTCAATTTTTAAGATCCTTCAATACAGAGCACTGAAGGGCAATGCACAGCCAGCTCTCTGCATCCACTGGGCCCTGAAGTCCAAAGCTGCCAATCTGTCCAAAGAGACACAAGAAACTTAAGGCTCTAATTAATGATAAATTAATATGTTACCCTCTCAATCCTAGAAGACTGTACCAGCCTAGGACAACCAATGAAGAGAAAGATGTTAAAATACATAGAAAGTTAAGAGCCTGTGAGAGAAGAGAGACCTACACTCCTTTGTTTCCTACCTGTTTTAGGCATTTTTGTAGCCCACTAACTTTAGTCCCTGCTTTTCTGAGGAGGTACACACATGCAGGTTGGGATGCTGCTGCTTTATAAGCCTGGGAGCTGCTGCACTCCGTATATGTGTTAAGGAACCCTCTTTATATGACTGAGTCCAAGCGCCCTGATTCACACCCATGTTGACACCACATCACACAAGGACCAGAGGACACTTTGACTTCAGGGATGTTTTTGGGCAGAAGTTTCAGAAAGGGCCAGAGGCATAATCTGCAAGAAAAGGCAAAAGGGGGTCTTGTTCAGTAAAAATTAATTTCTGCTGCATTGCACCAGCAATCAGATTTGTTTCAAGATCAGTGTGTCTCCTAAGAGTGCTGTTCAGGTCCACCCCACCATCTGCAGTAGAGCAGGTGGAAGAAGGATGAATTAAACATGGGTGGGGATGTGTGAGCATGTTCTGCAGAGGAACTGAGGATGGACTGTGATTTTCCCAGGTCTGGCTCTGCAGAGTTCCCACCTCCATCTCATCTGCAGAGGACATCTCTATTTTGCGCCCCAACTATTTTTTCCTGGGGGTGCCTTTGCCACAGATCTCCCCATTCCCGAGAAGTTGGGCAGGAAGATGCACACTTGCTTCTCTTCCCCCATGGCACAAATCAGGACTGGAGGGTGGAGGTGGAGCGGGAAGCAGAGCCCTGATGGACGCAGAATTTATTGCACTACTCTGCACTTCATCCTGTGAGCTTTGCCTCCATATATGGGGTGTGATGGGGGTTGAGCCACGAAGGAAAACGTTTCAGTTGACTTTATTTTCTCCTTCTCCATGATCCGCCTGGGTTTACATTCCTCCAGGGCTGCTCAGCAAAGTCCTGCACTTCATGGCCCTGATTTCTGCACAAAATCAGAGAGGCGAGAAGTCCTGGGAACCCCCGTGAAAGGCGGAGGGTCCTGGGGAGCCTCAGTTCAGCTGCTGTGGGGCAGTTTCCCAGGGAAGGTGTCTGCTTTGGGAGGTTTTCCCCAGGTGGCTGCAGCAAGAATGGCTCATTTCCCTAATCCAAAGGGAAAAAAACTGTCGGTTAGTTCCCATGAAAAAAACAAAAACCGACAGTGAGACGGCTGTGGGAGCAGGCAGTGCTCTTGTCACATAAGCTCACTCACATTGTCCAGGAAGCCGCTGAGTCCAGGTTTCCTGCTGACTTCTCCATGAATGTAAAGGAGAATGCTCTGCTCCTGCAGCCAAAGCTGGAGCATGACCATGCTCCAGGCCCAGATATGGACCACCAGCATGCTCAGATGACTTTTGGGAACCCTGTGCCCAGGGTATCACCGCCTTAAATACCCACGCAGAAAGCTCTTGACAAGCACAGCTCTGCCCTTTGAATACAGTACTGTGCTACAAGAAGCCCAGGGGCTGCAAATAATGTTCTTTAGGAGCTGCATTATTGCCTTAATTTATTTGAGTTACTGCATGGTACCAGTTCTTATAGATTGCTGCATTTAATGCATTTTTTTCAGAGGGACAAGCTGACCATTGCTAGCATTGTCAAGGCTTGCAATTAGCTGTCTCTCGGTCACACAGTAGGATTTGCCCCAGAATGACTCCTGAAACCTAGAAAATAAGCTTTTACCTGAACCATAAAATGTGTTACTAGACTACAAACTCTGCAAGTGCTGATCCTTCAATCCTGAGTGCCAGCAATCCATAAACAGACTAAAACTGGAGTCCTGATGGGAGAGCACAGTGATGGAAACTGAGCATCACCAATCCTGCATCCTTTAAAAGTAAAATCCCAGTCAACGATAAGCATAACTTATTGCTGCTCGCATGTGTGGCACAGACATACCTTGACTTCCACTGGCCTATGTACCTAAACATATGTGTGTTGACCATATGTACTATATAATATATATAGTATACATTTATATAATATATATGAAAGCATACATATAGCTTTATATTTAAGTGTTCTTGATTTACCCCAGATCACCCTATTCCCTACACTGAGACAAATGCTGCTACCAGAGGGAAAAAGAGTTTTCCCAAAAAACCCCAAATCACACTGTCCTATGTTCATGCAAAATCTATAAACTGTTCTAAGCAGACAAAAATGCCTTTTCTAATGCCACATAAGAGGTGATCCTGCTTGGCATCAGGGGCCAAGGCAGGAGCGGCGCAGTCCAGAGGCTGCCCTGCCCAGCACCGATGTTGCTTTGCATGGTCCAGCCTCTATGCACAAGAATGGATAAAAAAAAAATAAAAATGAATGTTCCAGAATATCCTTAATTTCTAATGTTTCAACAACAGCAGCCTGCCAACCTGACTCGCACGGCACAGTTCATAGGTTTTGACTCAGCACCAGCATTTGCAGGACTCTGATTTTGCCCAGAGGCTCTGATTTACTCGGAGAAGAAAAAGGCTCTTCTACCTTCCTCCTGGAGCATCAGCATACTGCTGGAGTCCTTCAAGGTCACTGTTCCCCATCCCCAGGTTCACCCTGTAGCAGGGATAATGCAGCCTCCCCATCATCTCCCGGTCACAAAGTTGCAGAGTAGCTGGGGAGGGCCAGGGCCAGCAGAAGGGTTGTGGCACTGCCCTCTTCGCTCTCCTTCTCCCACCAGTGTCTAAAAACACAAAGAATTTTGAGAAAAAAAAAAGTAATCTAAAAACGATGTTGCATGAGCAAACACGAACCATCACTCGTATCTGATGTGCACATTGCCAAGAGGAAACTTTCTGGGTTTGCAAAAGCTGCAAGAGAGGGAACTGGCCTAAACTGCAATATTTATACAGTCTTGTTCACATATCCTCTGCTGAAGCCAGACCAAGCCTAGGGGGATTTTCTTGGCAGACCCTGTATGGCAAATGGCAGATTTATTGGTGAGGAGTGAAGCAATCCAAGGCTATCAGTGCCTGCACAGTATCTCCAGCATGAATTGAAAACAAAGATTTGATTGTCTCTGTTTGTCTGAAACAATTTATGAAACAGTTCTTTGCTTGGAGCTGGGGGAAGAAAAACACTGATGTTCTTATCTGAGATCTTCTCTCCTTTTTTAAGGAAAAAAATGTCGCATGGTTGAATGGAGTATCAAGGCAGATCTGGCTTTCATTTCCCCTCCCACAGGTAGGGCCGTGGTGGGAGGGTTCCCAGCCTGGGCATGCTCTGCACCCGGCATCTCCATGTGGGCCATGTTTGCTGATGTCAAACAAAGTCTGATTCAGAACCTGCTGCAATTAATGAGATGTTTCCTAATGAGCTTGTTATGCTGCAGAGCACATGCATCCAGGTGGGCAGGAGGATGGGGTTACACACAAGGGTTGTGAATGCACTGAGTGAAATAGAGATGTCCTCTGCTTTTTATCTTCAGAATGAGAAATTGGATGTGATTGTGATCCCAGTGCAGTCCATGCTGCCAGGTCAAGCATGGCTTCAGGGTCTCAGCCCTGGCAGCTCTTCCAGTGTTGCTCTGGGGGCTCTTGGCACACCTGCGTGATTTTGGCGAACAATAATCTATGGGCCAAAGGCTGGAAAACTCAGCAGGAAAGGAAATGACAGCATTCACTACAAGAAGGGTTAAAATAACTTGCTAACAGCAAACATCCTGGAGTCCCTGTATGTGGACGAACATGTAATTGTCTTCTAGGGGAATTGTTCTCAGGCTGGTATAGATGAAGCTGGTGTCTGTGACAGGCTCATCTGGCCAGGCTCTGCTGATACCAGTGGGAATGTGCTGGCCAGCAATAAATACCTACAGGAGCTGGCAAGAGCTGGAGGTAAATTATTAACATACAGCCAATACTGTTCATTCTCAGCTGGGAGCAGACACCTCTTTGTTTATTTCCCTGAGCACAGGCTAGTGAGAATATTTATTCATTTATTTATTTATGGCACATAAATCTTAGTGCTATAACACATCTGACGGGCAGCCGGCAGCCCTGGGATGCTCACTGCAGGATCACTGGCCCTCCCTCCAGCTGTAATTCCTGCACTGATTGCTCTGTCTATTCCTGCACCATCTCCACACGACCTCAGCATTGATTTTACACCTGAAAAAGCAGATGGCAGAGGTTAATTAAGTAATGGGCTATTAATGTTGGTGATAAGTTGTTGAGGAGCATGAGTGGAAGTCCTGCCACCCAGCCTCAGGGTTTTGCATTGGGCCACGAATTCAGGGGAGACCTGGGAAGGTCTGTACAAGGAAGGGTGATGCAAACGTTGGCTGTGCTGCACCACAGCTTATGTCCCCACAGTACCAAATGGGATTTCACAGTGGTGCTCCTCAGCCTTCCTGAGATGAGTGCAATCCCCAGCAGGTGACCTGAGGCTGCTTGGCTCTCCCTGCCTGGATCTGGTCTCAAAACAGGATTTAATGCACCAGCTCAGCTTAACATCACTGCAAAAAAAAAAGTCTCACTGAAGCAGACTTGCTTGGAGCGTGCACACAGCAGATTTATGCCGGTTAATCCCAAACCCATCCCCTCACTCTGGCGCTAGGCACATCCTTCAGACTGCTTTATTCCCTGCACAGATCTCCAAAAGCAAAGCACAACATCTTAAATGCACCTTTTGGGTCTCTGCAATATACCTGTGACCCTGCTGTCCAGGAGATGATCCTTGATGGTCCTTCTTTGGACCACATGTGAAGGCTCTGGAGCACAAATTTCATGAGGAGCAGCTGGGGAAACAGGGGTTGTTTTGGCTGGAGAAAAGGATACTGAGGAGAAACCTTATCACTCTCCACAACTTCACGAAAAGGAAGTTGTATTGAGGTGGGGGTTAGTCTCTTCTCCCAAGTAACGAGCAATAGGACAACAGGAAGTGGCCCTAAGTTGTGCCAAGGGAGATTTAGATGGGATGTTAGGAAAAATGTTCTCACCAAAAGGATTGTCAAGCACTGGAACAAGCTGCCCTGGGAAGTGGTGGAGTCACTGGATACCTGGAGGTACTTTGAAGACGTGTAGACGTGGCACTGAGGGATATGGTTTAGTGGTGAACTTGGCAGTGCTGGGTTAACAGTTGGACTTAGTGATCTCTCCAACCCAAATGATTCTATGATTCTATCAACTCGATGCCTTCTTTGGTGCAATTTTGCATGATGAAAACAGTTAACATGAACACAGGGAAGTTTTTGAATTTGGCAAGGAAGAGCAGCCTCCTGGCTGACTGCTGAAGCTTCACGTAATGCCATGCTTACTCCAGCAGGATCCAGCTAATGGAAGGCTGGAGCCCCATTCCAATTTGTTTTGGTTTTGCAGGGAGGTGGTGCTGTATCAAAACAATGTGACATGCATTGGTAGATAGAGGTTTATTTGGTTTTAAGGTGATACCAGGTTTGAACCTGGAGCTCTTTTCCAGCTAATGAAAGCTCAGCAGTACTGTGTATTTCTTCATAAAAGCAATACATTTGGCAGAAATTGAATAAATCCCATTAAAAACACATAGGAATAGTCTGTATGTGTAGACTTCTTCGTGCTGGCTTTGCTCAAATCCTTTTTTTTTTTTTTTGTACGTTTTTTCCATCCCATGTTACTTCTACCTTTAAAATACTTTTCCAAAAAGCCTCTTTCTGCCCTTCCCACAGAAAGAAGACACTTTCTATTCATTCATTAGTGCTGTGTTACCTCTAAAAATGAATTACCTGTGCAAATTATTATCTACCCTGATTCACTGTAGTCACATTTAATTACACCCAAGCATCTTTTTGTTGCCTTATGATCAAAGTGCATTTTCCTGAGTGATTCTGAGTAATAACTTCCTCTTAGGATACATTTATTTTTAGAAAAAAAGTCGGCCTTCTGCCCCCCGCCCTCCTTGGCATGGTCTTGAGGCAAGGACAAGTGATAAAGCCATGTCCTCAGCCCATCCTTGTGATGCAAAGCTTAGAGGGAAGTTTCATGGGTATGGTAAAGCTACACTGAACATCTCCCCAGCATCGTATGAAAATTGATGTTTAGCGCAGAAAAACACATGAGTAGAATGTCAGGGATGGTTTGAATAAAAACATTACTGAAAACACGAGCTACTTAAAAGCCACATTTTCTTTCAGGCTGTATCAACTCATCATAAAATGTTTGTTTCTGAAATGGGCTAGGTTTTAATGAAAAACAGCCAAAATGGCAAAGCCCTGGAAATGTGCGAATTATGACATGGTAAAAAGTCACATTCAAGAGAAGCTGCAAAGCCTCTTCGCTGGAGAGCTCTGACTTAAGGTCAGCAAACTCCTCCACATGTTTCCGCATGTTTCATAACCTCTTTCTGTGGCTCCAGAAGATGAATCACACGCCTTCAATCACAGCTTTTTCACCTTTGCTCACACTTGTGCTCAGGAGCATCCAACAAGTTAGGTACACAATCATATTTGCATATAAATGGCCTGAAACAGGGTGTTTATCCCAATACAACCACTTGAGCAAATCATGATGTCCTTCATGTCACCACTACCTTCATGTCACCATGGCCACTTCCACCTCCATCATCTATATCAGGATCAATGTTTCCCACTGTCTGGCCAGGGACACCACTGCTGATGTTCCCTGGTGGTCTCTGCCTCTCTCTCTTCCTGCCTTGTCTGTGGCTGGGTTATTTAAGGTATGCACCTGCAGATGGGCTTTTGTATCCTTCTGTATTCGGGAGATCATGTCCCCAGGATAACAGTGCAGGGGAATTAGTCTAATGCAGTCTTCCAAATTCAGCGCTCAAGTCAGCTGTTACAATTAATTAGCTGTGTTGCTTAATCCTACTTTACGTCCCTAATGATTTGGTGCTTCATTGGAAATCTACTAATGTCCCCTATTGCTGCTCAGCCTCAATTGCAGCACAGATGAAAGCAGAGAAGTAATGCAGGCACAGCACAGACTGAAGATGCATGTGATCTGCTCACCGGTGGGAGCCTCTGCTTCTCAAAGTCCTACAAAATAAGCTACAAAACCCCATGACAGCCTTCAGAGCCATAAAAAGCTGCCAAGGTGCTTTGACGCTGCCTTCTCACTGGAGGTTTTGGCTAACCCTCGCAAGGCAGGAGGATAAGGATGCTGCTTCTCACTGCCAGACTGGTCACAGTTATTTAAGGCAACCTGGGATCTGATCACAGGGCTCAGCAAAATAAATGCTATAACATAAAAGTACCTTTCCCAACCCATTAAAAAACTCCTTTCCCAGCATTTCTGTTTTATAGGTACTGGTTTATAGAGCTACATTTTAACTTTTTGTCTTTTTTTTTTTTTTTTTGTTCAGCTATTGTGTTGTTTTATTGTGGGGTTATTTTCCAAATGAATTAAATTCTAGCTGGCTGCCCAGGGGTTTACTTATGCAGACATTTCTGTTGCTTACCATGGCTCTGCCCTGAGGGGAGCTTTCCTGTATAAATTAGGATTTACAAGATCTCAGTTGGGTGAACACACCTGGATTTGGCATCTTCTGGTATTTACATGTATGCAGCCCTTGCTTTGCTTTCAAATCACCCACAGAGGGGCCATTCCCAGTGTTACTCTCAGAAACTCTACAGCATAAGCCCTTAATTTGGCCTTCGGCAGTACTGATTTTAGCAGTATTTACCAGATTTATTGCACACACCAAATGTATGGTTTAAAGATGCTGGAGTTACTCTCTCTGGTGGAAAAGTCTGTCATTCCATGTGTAGCATTCCAAGGTGAGATGAACTGCGCAGAACCCACACTGTGCTGGTAACTGGATGCTTAAATATGTGTATTTCAGGATAATAAAAGTTTGCCAATCTTGCTTTCCTTACTGGGAATGAAGACCCCAAAAGTAGGTCCCAAGAGCAGTGATGGTTGGAGAAGATGGGTCATAACGTCCTGTGAACCCAGGTGTGTGCCTGTGCTGGCATGAAGCACTGCTAGGAGCAGTTGCAGGCAAATAAGAGAGAAGATGATAATCATATCAGAGAGCACAGGCTGGTAATTCTGCTTGGAAAACATCATTTAAACCTGCCCTAAAATCAGCATTTTTAAAATGGAGATTATGTCCCTCAAACTGTTTCTCCCTGAGACATCCTTGTCCCAGCACATAATTTCTGAAGGCTGAGCATCCCATGGTGGGGGAGATAATTCTCATAACCTGCAGTACAGCCTTGCTGGCACTTGCAGTGCCTTAGAGGTGGGGAACGCTTTCAGCAGAGGGCTAACTGCGCACTTAATGCTCACAAAAAACACACCCCTACTCCATGACTCTTCTGCAAACCTGTTCAGCATCTTCCAGGATAACCGTCACCTGTGGGTGGGAGCTGTGTTATTACTGGGCCATCCTTACCCCCAACGCTCACATAACTGAAGATGCAATAACAGCATATGCACTCTATTAATGATGTCAGCTGAATCTCAAGCCACACTTAACTGGATTTTAATATGGAGATAGGTCACAAAGTCTCTCTGGCCTGAGGCTAAGAGAGATGAAATGTGTTTTTTCCTTCTTTCATCTGGTATTTGCTCAGCTGAAAAACCAAGCTGCCAACAGCCCAGACCCTCTGGTGGGGTCGAGCATGGGTAAAACCTCAGTTATTATAGTGATTTTACTTTTAATAATGACTAAGAAACATCTCCATAAGTCCTGTGCCTTGTATAACGAGACAGAAGCACACATAAGTATGAAAAGGTGAATGTGCTGCCCAGCTCCCCCTGCCTCCCTCAGCACTTGAACACATTTCCATAGGAGGCTGCATTCAGGAGGATATTTGCACACATATTTTTGTAATGCATGGGTTTTTTCAGCCTTGGCTATGCTATTGAATTTCTCTGAGGAGCAGCTCAAGCTGCTTGAATTTAATGAGATGACTCTGAGCCCCAGGAAAGCCAACGTGGGAAGGTACCTCAGCCCCGGATAACCTGTGCTCCCAGTTGTAACCACCACAACCTTCTACAAATCGCTAAACTGTTGAAAACACAACAAATTCCAAAATCTTTCATGTTCTCAGCATTGGTGGTACCATAACTCTCATTTCATCTATAGTGTGTCTTTCTTAACTATCCTGCTTAATTACTTCTTAGTGATGGTAGTTTTCTGATCTCTCCAGAGGAAAGCAAAGCATCAGGAATGGCCAGTAACTGTTCCCAGCTGTGTGCTTTGCCTGGTTCCAGATGTGCAAATAAAAGAAACACTGATGACAACGTGCTGCCCTAGAGCAGAGGAAAAGAAATGCACAGCTGGTTTTCAAAACTCTACCCTTGCCCTTCCATCATCCAGCACCAAAATCAGTATTGAATCTAAAGCTTTGCTTAATTTTAAAGATTATGGGTTGGACAAAAGGTGTAAAACTTTGTGGCATCCTTTCAAGTTTATTTGTTTTAACAAGATACCTACAAGCACTTGGTATCTCCATGCACACCATGAAAAAACCCAGCCTTATGCAAGGAATAATGATGCTAAAGAAGTACCATGCACATGGAGGTAATTCCTTGTGTTTAACACACCCGTGATGGTGAAATGTCCTGCAGAAGTGTGGGCACAGGAGCAAACCACCAGGTATTTGTAGAGCAGGTGAAATCCATGCTACACCAGTCATGCTCCAGCTATCAAACCCCACTCCTGCAGCCAGCAATAGGAAGCAGAAACGTAAGAACTGTCAGGAAACCGTATTAAAACAAGACATTAGTCCTTCTCGTAAATGCAGAGAACAAAATACAGAGGAGGACAGGCAGAAAAGTGGAAGCAAGGAATGTGTCAGGCGCCAGCCCCAAAGTGGGGGCTATTGTAGAAAACAGGGACAGGGGTTCCTGATACCCAGCAGCACTGGGTGGGAGGGATAATGGAGCTGCACATCACAGGGGAATGAGCATTTGCAATCCAGAGCACCTCCAAGCCTAAAATTAGGACCAGCACCTTCTTTGGGCAGGTTTAGGGACTCCTCACGAACCGCTTCAAGTTTTCAACCTTTGCCAGGAGATTAAATCCATCTTTGTTCCACCCCAACTGCCTGGAAGCCTCAGTGCTGGGTTCCTCCAGGCTTTTTATTGTGATCACTAAAATTTATGACTTACTTAAAATGCAGCAGTGAATTTTACTAATTTGGACTCAGACCCAGTGCTGGATTATCCTGCAAACCAGGATCCGGGATGTGGGTTAGGGCAAAATCTTGCATATTTGTTTTTTATACTGCTTCTTGCAATGGGTAAAAAGCTTTGAATATGAGTCATGTTGTAATTGAAGAGGACTTTTTTTTTTTTTTTTTTTTTTTGTGGTAGGAATGGGAGGCTGAGCAGAACAGATAGAAATCACAGAGAGCTGCCCTGACACATCACTAAGAGTGCTCTCTGCAAATAATATCCTGCATGGGACTTTTTTTCCATGTCTTCTGGAAGCTTATGGTGGGGAATTCAAACACTGGGGTTCCAGAGAAGAGGTATCTTTTTCTTGCCCGTGCTTCTCCAGCCAGCAGTGGGGATGACAGTGCTCTTGAGCACAGTTGTGAGCCCTGGCTGACAGGATGGGAGGCAATGGGAACCAGTGCTGCGAGAGGTACCAGTGCTGCTGGAGGATGCTGCCCTGTAGCTGTGCTTTAAAACAAGATGCTTTTCAAAGGGAAAGGACAGGAAGTGCCTCATCCAAGGGAAGAAGGAAGCCTACTGGCTCCATGCATGTGATCCCACTGTTGCCATGGCTCTCTCTCCAAAATTATTGGCGAGCTAGGCAATTAGGCTACCACAATGCATCTAATTGCTTATATATTTTCCAACATGCCCTTCCCATTTTTCCAGTGGGGATTTCCCTTGGCAGTGCTGAGGCACAGACATTATCCCACATCCTGCACCTTCCCCACTGCCAGCTTTTGACAGTCCCCTCCCCATAAGGAGCCTCCCAGGATAAATTGGTTAACTCCAGGTGACAGATGCTGCAATAAACCTGCTCCTAATTAGCTGATATCAGAACTCGCTCATTCATAAAATGTTGATATTACCAGCAGGACAAATGTGCTTCCTTTAATCACAATGTATTATATTATGGGCCCAGAGCCAGCTTTTAATAGCCGCAGACTGGGATGACACTTGGTATTGCTGGTGAAATCCTTCCTGGCTCACCTGAGGATGCTCAGGGTTATGCCAGTGGCTGCACAGGGATGAAGACCTGTGCTGTGTAAGTACTAGGGGCAAAGAAGGACAGCACTGAAATCTTGCACCCCTCTATGGCCTCTGTAGACCCCAAAATCGGAGGTGGAAGTAGCCCCTTCCCACCTGCTAAGAATTTTATCCCCAGTGCTGAAAATGGCCGTGCTTCAGAAAAACACCCTTCCTGAGCTCAGAGCTGGGTACCCTCAGGGTTAACAGTGCCTGAATGCCTCTTTCAAGTCTGGCAGGAAGAGATTTGAAGTGAAGCAAGGGAAGGATGTCAAATGATTTGGAGTTTCCATTCTCTCACATCATACCAAGAGAAGAGAAAAGAACACCTTTCTTAAAGCCTCATTTTATTGTGATTTTAATGAGCATTTCAGGTCAATTCTCTTTCTGCCTTTGAGCCATCTCTCTTGGTGCATAGTTGTTAGGGTACAAAATATTCAAGTCAGCTAATTTGAAATGAATTCTGGATTTTTTACATATTTCTCAGAAGAAGACTTTCATGATTAGAGTTTAGTATCCATTTAAATTAGATAGCAATTGTGTGACTTCTGGTTGTTTTTCTTAGCACAATACCTCCAGATTTCACCGTGGTACATTGAAAAGGCTCAAGACACCACATAAGATACAAACTATTACTAGTGAGGGCACCTATTCAAGTCATAAATGTATTAAAACTATTCTAAAAACATTTAGCACCTTCCTTCTCACATCTCCCTCCTGTATATAGTGGGGGCACACAAGAAGAGTTACCCCAGCAAACATTGTTTGCTTTTGAAGAGAAATTTGCTGTGGGATATCTGTATGGGAAGGTGCTTGACCTCAGTATCCCCACCATGGGTTTTGGGGTGCTGGGAGCAGAGGGGGGGAATCAGGGCTGCCTGCCTGGCACAAGGTCCCCACTTTGCCCTTTCAGCAGCAACACCCAGCTGTAAAGCTGTAGCACACAGGCAAGGAGCAGCCCAAATACATCAGCTCGAGCTGGTTCCATTCATGGAATAATTACATAAAATGTATGATCTGAGGCTTGTTTATGGGCAAAAAATGAGGTTTTGGGGTGGGTTGGTTTGACGGAAGGGCTCGCCTGGTAATTCCCCTAGTACATGGTGACTGGGAATTCTGCCAGGCACTGTAATGCACTGGGGAGACCAGGAAGAGCAAGAGCAGTGATGCCCTGCTGAATAATTCACAGATGCCCAGGAGAAATCGGGCTGGTGCTCTCTTGCCCTGCCCAACTGGGGATGCTCTGGCTATTTCAGGTCCAGGTTTGCATGGCCGAGGGAGTCCTCACCTACTTCATCTGCTCCCAGCCCTGTGGATTAACACATCCCTAGGAGGAAAAGCACCTGAATGCATATGAAAAGCCAGGCGACATCGACACATTTCTTCTGGTCATTGGCTCTGTGGTGCCACTTTTCTCCATTAGCAGGCAGGATGATGGCCTTTAATGGCCACGCTCCTCATCAGGGCTGACACCAATTACCAGCTGGCTTTTTAATATTACAATGCTTATTGCCATTGCTGTTATCACTCACAAGCATTTGCATGCCATCTATGTACCCTTCACCAGCCTGTGTGAAGGATAAGTCATTTGGCACATGGACAAGGTACGTTTTGGATGGAGGAAAGCTTCAAATCGCTGTGCTGAGTTCCACCTGACTGCTTCGTCTGGGGCCTTATGAACCTAAATATAGAATCATAGAGTAGTTAAGGTTGGAAAGGACCTGAAGATCATTTAGTTCCAATCCCCCTGCCATGGGCAGGGACATCCCACACTAAACCATGTCACCCAAGGCTCTGTCCAACCTGGCCTTGAACACTGCCAGGGATGGAACATTCACAACCTCCCTGGGCAACCCATTCCAGTGCCTCACCACCCTCACAACAAAGAATTTCTTCCTTATATCCAATCTAAATATGGATAGTGCCAAACCAAAAACTGAGCTCTATATTCGCTTTGTGATTTGAGGAAAAAGAAAATCCCCTCCATGAACTAATCCATGGGTCAGCTAATGGACTGACTGAAGGCAAAAGCTGCACTGCACCCCTAACAGTTTTCAGGCTGGGAAAGCAACATTATAAAAACCTTCATTTCCAGCTGTGAAGAATGTACTGTCACTTCTGCACTGTCCTGTTATCACTTGGCTCCAAGCTGTGAGGTAGGATGCATTCAGCCTGCACCACACTTCGCAAATGACACACTTGGTGGACCAGGCACTTTAGGAGACCACACACTTTAGGAGATGTCTTGTCTTGAAAGCTCATTAAATATAAGTCAAGGGAAATGCAAAGGAAGCAGATATACTGTATGTACTGATGCTCCTACAAGACTCAGCTCAGGGGCAGGAAAAGAGGGGTTTAGTGTCCACTTTTTTGGTCTTGTAGCACATGTGCACCTTGAATTCAGCAGCACCAACACTGGACAGTGTGTAAATGATGGGGCTGGAACAGGATGTGGTGGCGAGTCCCTCAACATCCTTGTTTCCAGCCATCGTGTAACAAGAGACAATACCTGCACTGCAAACCCAGCTTTTGCAAGGCTGCATGGGGAGAAAATATGGGAGAGTTATGAGAAAAGCAATGCATTTTCCTTCTTGGCAGTATTTGCTTCATGGTAGCAGGATGAAATACGAAGGAGCAGCAGGCATGGGCTCTGCTGTACCTTTTCCTGCAGTAGAGTCTGGATTTCACCTGTGCAAAGCATTTAAATTGCTTGTTTCCCACCCTCAGCGGGGTCACCATTCAAAATAATGATTGGCACCAGTTTTGCCATCCAGATGTGATGCTTCTCCCCTGGCAGCTCAGCGTCACTCCAGCAGCTGTGGTGTATGTGGACAGACATACAGATGGATGCTTCTGGGCGTGCAGCATCCCCTGTCCACTCCCATGGTCCCAGGTTTAGGGGGCATAAAGCATCCAGTGGTTCCCTGGGGTACTGCTATGGCAGGCAGCGGGTGGGAAGGCACTTTGCATCTTGTTACCTGCCACCTTGGTTTGTGTGCAATTAGAAGCAATTTGAAAGTGGTCTGGTTTCCCAAACAAAAACCTGTTTCTAATTAGAGGTAAATGTGTATCCTGGTAACACTGAATTTTAAGCACCATTTTCAAATGCTTATTGATTAATCATTATTATGGAAAAACACGAACTTCCATATATAAATCTTTTGACAGGAGCTGTCCATCAAAAATAATGATCCTCTTAAAACTCATGAATAAATAATAATGCAAATCTATTTTACACAAAATACATACTGCCTTCCATCCCAGCCATGGGAATGAAATACAGTTATTTAAAATAATGACTCTACAATGCTTCGATAATGAGCTATTACACATGTAATACACATGGCAATTTTTTTTCCTGCCTTCTGGATTATTACTATTTCAATTTGAAACATTACATTCCTTCAGATTCTTCTAGTCTAAATGCCTTGCCTATGACATTTTTTCCAATAGGTTAAAGATAAGATGGCTCAATTTGCCACCGAGTCATAGCACGATGTGCACAGTAACATCGAGCTTCATTAATGTTCACCTTGTGCTCTTGATCCCCCAGAAAATGCTGTGGCACATGCAAAGCCCCAAGGCTACCAGAGGAGTGAGAAAAAATTGATGAGAAATGTTACTTTAGGGCCGTTTCAAGTGTATGATTTGCCGTAAAATGCTGAGTCAGTACTTTTGCTCAGTGCCAAGATTTGCACAAGGTGGGAGTCTGGTAGCTGTGGCCATCTTGGCTTAAGAAATAAGTAACAGGACACCTCCAAAACAGTTAGATGTTATTAGTGTGCACAGAAGTTATCTATAGGCTGTGCATTACTCTCAGAGGAGCCTCAGTGCAGGCATTTGTTGAGAAACCTGGCTAGTGATAAATACTACAGCTCTTACTCTATTATACAATAAAAATACCTCTGGGAGCTGGGATAGTTCACGTAGATCTTTTGATATTTTAAAGTTATATTTTTGAAGGCTCAATTTAGTGCTTGCTGTACCTCCACAGCAGCAGGAGACGACGGGGCTGGTAGCACCATGGCTGGGAGATTCCTTCTATTTCCCAAGTGCATTGTCCTGGCATCCTCCAGCTGCCAAGGCCTAGCACCACTCCTGGGGCCATTTGCCACACTTCTGCCCAGGGAAAATAGTACGAAGCATTTTTGATTTGAAAACACAGCCAGTGAGAGGATGGCACAGGGCTTTCTCTGGTCCTTCACATGCTCCCATTGTCTTTGGTACGGTGGCTCATTGCTGTGATGCATGGCAGGAGAGACAGCAAAGGATGAATAGTGGTGGCTGGCCCTTGATTATTGACCAAAAAAAAAAGCCAGTAAGCCATAATTAGAATAAAAATTGAGACACAAATGAGGAGAGAAAAGGAATTTGATAGATGTTTATCAGATGCCATGAACTGAACGTGGTATTATCCTGAGCTGAGTATTTAAATGTGGTGCAGCAGCTGATCCAGCCCCCCGTGGGGACCAGGAAAAGGTCTGCAGGGAAGTGCCTGATGCCAAGGCAGAGATCTGGAGGGGAGAGCAGGTCTTCCCCGGGTAAGAACAGTCTCAGCCCTCTACCATCCCGGCAGCTGGACACTCTTGCCTGGCCCTGCTGTGCTCTCGAGGACGCAAATGATGCTATTGCATCTTTTCCACATTGGCAATGTCCTCCTCTCAGCCCACATCTCAGACTGGATGTGGACTAGGAGCAGGTTTACAATCTGGGCAGCAAATTTCCCCACCAGCAAGTTCCCATGAATTAATAAATACAAGATAAACACTTATGAGTGGGAGACACATGCACAAGGATGGGGAGGGGAAATGATTTTAATAAAGGTGGGCTCAGTATATATTTTTCTCATATTTTCATTTGGGGGTAGAAAATGGAAATGGGCCTCTCTGCTGTTCCTATGGCTCTAATATTAAAGGTAATGTCCTCAGATTTCTCTTCCGATGGAGTAATTTGGAATAATCTGAGATGTATTTTCGGAGATGACTGTTAACATCTGCAATTCTTCTCCTGGCTTTCAAGTGAGTAGTAAGTGTACCTAATGTCAGACAAAGAAATCACATCTGAAACAGCACTGGTAAGGCAATTTGGAAAATAGCTCAGGAGAGCAATTTGTGTAGAAGATTTCTTTCTCTCCCACACCCTCCTACACCCCAGTTTTTTGATAGAAGCCTATTCTAAAATGTTATTACATGGAATTCAAACACAGGTTTTAACCATAAGAAATTCTCCCAGCAAAATTGCAGGAAGGACGTAATCAAGAAATTTGCTGTAGATTGGGAAGCGGGCTGTTGGTGCACTTATAAATATTATTTTTTTTTTTACCTTGGGGTTTTTTTTTTCTCTTTTTTTCTGTTTGATATTTCCAGAATTGTTCATAGGTGGGAGATGCCAGGGGCTGCAGATCTCCTCTCACCCTGCACACGCACATCATCCCCAGCAGCACAGCACAACACGATGCTGAAGCCCCAGTTGCACGTTTCCACCGCCTAATACCCCTAAGAGCAATTCAATTTAAATGTGTAAGAAGATGGAAGAAGACACAGAATTATTTGAAGGCTCAGGACTGGAGAGATTTGCAATTAAAAAAGGGGAAAAAAAAGAAAATCCAACAGAGACTTTTTATGACCAGACTACAGCTCATTTTTCAGATCTCTGCTCATTAAGGAGTAGCTCTGTATGTAAGTACATGTTTAAACTTCACTTTTAGCTCCCTCTTTACAAAATAACAACCCTTTCAAGAGGAAAGAAGGAATCCTCTGAAGAGAAAATCAAAGGCAAGTGCCCAGGAAGCTCCACGTCTACGGGCAACAGCAGTGGGAGCCCCTGGGACTGCTGAAACCCTTCTCATCCTCTATTGCCATTCCCCAGGGTGTATGCATCCAGAGAGGGGTGATAAGACCCCAGCCCCTCTGCGGGGCTCCATGGGGAGCAGACTGGGAGTTGTGCTGGAGAGGCAGAAAGAGCTCCCCTCACTACCCCCCGCACTTCTGCAAGGCTCCTTCCCCTTTTTCCTTCTTCTCCTCCTTCTCCTTCCTCCTTTTCTCCTTTTCCTTTTTTCCTTTCTACCTTTCTTCCTTTCTTCCTTTCTATCTCCCATTTCCTTGTTCCCTTTTCCTTTCTCCTTCCTTTATCTTTTTTCTGGGTTATTTTTTTCTTTTTCTTTTTCTTTTTTTCATTTTTTCTTTTCTTTTTCTTTCTCTTCTTTCTTTTTCTTTTTATTTTCTTTTTATTTTTGTTTTTCTTTTTCTTCTTCTTTTTCTTTTTCTTTTTTTTTCTTTTTCCCACCAGTTGGATATTTCCCAGTTCAGCCTGGTGCTGCAGAGCAGTGGCTGTGCAGCCCTTGCGAGCAGCACCTGACATCCCATGGCATTTTAGAAGGGCAACATAGGCAAGAATAGAAAAGGTAATTTCCTCACTGCCACTGGATAAACAAAACACTTTTCCAAAGCTGTAAAATAAAATCCATAAAGGGTGAGTAGGCTTGCACTTTTTGTGTGATGACATTTGATAACTGAGTTCAGACCATTTTTGTCACTTTCTGAGTGGAATTTCTAAGGCAGCAATTGTGCCGATCCTTTTCTCTCTTTTTTTTTTTTTTTTCAGAAATTAAGTGGCTCCTCCACAGCACAGCCTCAACACAAAAAGAAGGTAAATGCCACCAAAAATCCTGTTGTCTTCAGGATGTTCACATTCTGCTGATCTGGTTTGGTCATGCTCCTGACAGACAAACCTGGGGAGGGTTTGGCAGCAGAGGCAGGGGATGTGCTCCAGGAGAAGAGCTGCCAGCTCCCGTTGTCCCATAAGCAAACACCTGGCCCCCAGTTGTGCCATCAAGTCGTGCTGCTTGCAAACATGACAAAACCACCACTTTCAAATCACTGAGAAGTGAAAAGTGGTTAGGCTGCTGACATTCCCTTCCAGCTGCAACCTGAGGGGACAGCAAGAGGTCTCATGGGCAGGAGGATTGAATCCCCAACACAATGCTCTGCCCTTACCCTTTCAATGTCATGTTGCAGAGATTTTGGTGGTGCTCAGAGGGGCCTTCGCCAAGTGCTAGCAATAAAGCCCCATTGTCGTGCCCTGTTGCTTCTCTTTCTGGAACAAGATGCTCTTGAGCCTTTATTTTAGGATCCCCTTGTACACTCAGATGGTCATGATTTTTGCAGTGAAAAAGAAAAGCATTTTCAAAATTTAATCTTTTTTTTTTTTTTTCCTTTTTTTTTTCCCCCAGAGAAATTTGTTTTGAGAAAATAAATGTTTTCTCTGGATTTTGGAAAATGGAAAGGGAAGTGAGGGCTGGAAAGAGATGGGGAAAAAAAAGGAAAATGTAAAAATTTGTATAAAGAAAGGCTGTGAATTTCAAAATGCCCTCTAATAAATTCAGACAAAAAGGTGAAATATTGAGCTAAAACATGAATGGGAACTCCTTCAGTGTCCACAAATATGTTATCGTTGAGCTTTTCATACCATCAGGATGCATCATCAAAAGTTTGCAAACAAGCACACGGTATGAAGTTGGTTACATCTGTCAGCTTCACATGTGCATTTCTAACATTGTCAATATACAGCCGACAAAAAAAAATCTTCTTTTAAAGTACTTTTTGAGGGAGAAAGGTATGTCAGGTGTCCCCTTTGCCCTGGCTCCCTGGAGCCAGGGATGTGCAGAGCACTGTAAGGTAAATACCCTGCCCAACCTGTGCATGGCAGCCGTGTCAATAAACCCCCTCCATCCCTCCACCTCCCTGGCCAGAACCTCTCATTTCTGCCATTTCTTCAAGCTGTCCTTCCACTTTTATCCCCAGAAATGGCTCAAAGCAGACACCACCGTTTACACAGCAGTGTGGTATTCTAGGCACTGACTCTAAAAGAAGTTTGCAAAACAGATTTGGTTTTTTTCCCCTTTCTCTGTCTGGGCACTTTATTGTGCTGGGGGTCTTTAGTCAGCTGGGGATTAATTGCTCTTCCTCATGCTCCTGCTATTTGCAAAAGCTCCCAACACCTGCCCCTGCAGGAGTAAGTTAAAGTTTCCATCATATGGGAGCACTAGACAGCAGCAGAGAGAGATGACGAAGCATCCTGCCACCCCCATGCAAACCTACCTGCAAAACCATGGGGTACTACAGCTCCGATCCTCTGGTTACCATTCAGATGCCACAGTCCCTCTCAGGAAAGAAGAGACTTTCTGTAAATAGAAAAAGGAGACAAGAAATATTAACTTCAGAGTGACAGAAATCCAGGATCAAGAAGGAGAGAGAAAAAAACATTTCCAAATACCAGCAGTGAAGTGTTGCTTCCTTGTTATTTTAACCAAGGGTTTAATCAAACCAGATTTCCTCTCTGAGACCTCTTTTTACTGCCATTGCTTCCCACAGAGGTCATGGGCTTCTTCTGCTGCCCGTTACCATGCTGCTGGCAACTCCTGCCCGCTCCCACTCCTGAGCAGCGACCCTGAATGAAATGAGAAAATGGAAACTCATCCACATCACCACAAGCTGAGATTGGTCAGACTGCCATAATAATTTTCAGACCATACTTTGGGTTTGGTTCACTCTTTCTTCCTTGACTTGCTTTGAGCCAGTTAAGCATGGATGCTGCCTGGGATAATTTTTGCGGCATCAAGGCAACACCAAGCTTGAGCTTCCCACCAAAATCTGTGCTGGCTGCTGAAGCACTGTGTGTGAGCAAAGCATGACAAGTCTGATGGAAAAACAGGAGGTACTGGGTTCAGTTCTTCAGCTGTGATGCTCCCAAGAAGTTGGTACCAAGCAGAAATGGAGTCAGGAACCATGGGGAGGCATTGGGGTTTGCCCAGAACACTTTGTCTGCAGAAGTGATACCCCACTGCATGACCACATTTCCATTTCATAGTCACAAGGACTTGGCTCAGAGGGAAATGAGGACCTTGGTACTTTCATGGTTCCAATCACAATTTATCCAGCAGCATCCAACGTGGTGGGAAGGATCCAGTGTGCCTTGCTACAGCACCACAAAAAGACTTTCCTTTTTCTTTTTTCCCAGCCCAGAAAGAGAGACAAAATCCAAGCCCCAGCACCCCTGCACCTCCATGAGAACTTTCCTCCCTTCCCGGGCAACCAAAACCAATGCCAAAGTAAATCCTTCAAGCTGTAGTTTCCGAGAGCATTCCTCTGCTTATTGCTTACACATGGGTACCGCTGGAGAGCTTCCTCCCAGCCTCCACACTTGCCCTCGGGAAAGAGGCTCTTCCAGCAAATACCGAAACTTCAGCGTTTATAACCACAATATAAGGTCCTCCATCAACATTAGGAATCATTTAATGAGTCTGGCAGGGATTACCCACTTCAGCTGCTTCATAGCCAGCCAACCAAAATAAATTAGTTATTATGGCAAAGGGAACTTCTCTAAAAGCTGTAACTCAGGCAGTGACAATAAGGTATTTTTTTGCAATACTAAACTTTTAATCCCCCCCTCCCTCCAGAAGAACAGAGAGTTACAAAGGGCTGCCCAAGCTATTCTGATCCAAAGTGATGCATAAACGGGACCTGACATTAATCTTCTCCTGCCTGGAGTGCTATAATGGGACACTTTACAAGCAGTGAAAAATTTAAACTAGTAAGGATTTTCTATGGAGAAAAAGGAAAAAAACCCAAAACCCTAGGCTAAAATTGCATGAATTCGGTTACTGAGGGGAGCGTTTGCATCAAAGAAAATTCATGACACTTGACTCCAGCTTTCTGGGGTCTTTGCTTTACAGGCAAGGGCCCTCCACAGCTGTGGGATGGTGAGGAGTGAGGCAGCCAACAGGGCTCTAAGTAGGGGAAAGAGCCAGCCTCAACGTGCTCCCTAGCACTGTGACTTATTCCTTAAAGGACTAGAAGGAGCTGCGTGCTCACCATGGATTAATTAGTTTTAACCCACCCAGGAAAACTAGCTTTACAGCAGGAAGTCCCCTCAGAGCAGTTCAGAGCATCCCCTGCCACACAGGTGAGTGGAGCCAGGCATTGCAGCTGGACTCCTGCCCCTCAGCAGCACTGCAGGGATCCATGCAAACCCAGAGCTTTCTCCACGGGTGGGACACAATGTCCTCACCGGACACCCCTCATAACAGCTGAGCTGTAGCCATTAGCAGGGAAAGACTCTTGGTGTGCTCACAAGCAGTTACAGACCTTGGATTTGTGCCTCCATTCCCTTCCCAGGCATCGTGGCATGTAAATTTGGAAGAGCTTTGACACGAACTGAGATGTAATCAGATGTGGGCATCTGTGAAATCTGAAAAATTACCCAGAGGAACATAGTAAGCACCACTTGAATAAATAACCTTCATGAACATGGGGAATGCTCACCTTGCAAAGGGGCAAGATAAATCACAGTAATGAAAAAAATAAAAAAGATCTATGAAGCAGTCCTGGGAATTTTACTTCTGCTCTTGGACCATTCTGGGCTTGCAAATTGTGTTGCAGAGCCTGCAGCAATTTCCACATTCATTTCATGAGCTGTTGCATGGGACTCAGTTCAGCTGCTAATGTTTGCACCCAGGTTTACTCCAGGATGCACCAGACTCCATCCTCTATTCCAGAGATACCCCAGGATGGAAAACAGCTGGCTCTGGCCCTCTTGGACACAAGATAGCTCTGGACACATCCTTCCTGAGGCTGGCCTGAACCACCCACAAAGTGCTCCAGGGGGGCAGGGAAATTGGGGCAGAGACATCATTTTAGGCACTCATCCGTTTGCCTAGGCCAGCTCAAGGGCTGTTTGAGGAGGGTGTGCTTACGAAGCCGTGTGCCTAGCACAAAGTCCATCAAAAAGGACAATATGGATAAAGGCACATGATGATTTACCGATAGAGGAAAGGGACCTGGATTTAAAGCTCAAATCCTGCTCTCAGAAAATCCATTATCAGCATTTTTTATCTTTGCCATAGGATGTGCCTCTGGTGGTTGTCCAGCCACATGTTGGGCTGGTTCCCCTGTTCAGATCACAGAGCTAGAGGTGGGGATCTGTCTGACTGGGAATGCCAAGATCTCTCAGTATGGTGTTTGCACAGTCACATCTGCATTAATCAGGTCCCTTACAGTGGGCAAAAAATGTGCTGAAAGTCAGCCGTTTGTCCATGGAGATGCAGAGAGGACCCAAGGCTGCTCCAGGATACTGATTGGCCCAGGAAATGTGGCACACCACAATAGAAGCTAGGGCATGGAACAGTGAAAAGGCTGAAAATCTGACACTGAGGTTTTATAGTGATAATGGATGGAGCTGGAGGTTTAAGGAGACAGCAGGTGGAGTATTTTCCCAAATCTCAGGGACAAATGAGCATGTGCACTATGTGCACTGATGGGACCTGCATCAGCAATGGTCCACTCATCCAAGAATGCACCCGAAGGATGCCAAGGAGCACTTCGAACATGCCTTAGCAAACACCTGCCTGTTAGCCCACACTGTTTCGTTCTCACAGAGTTGTAGGGTGGCCAGAGGGGAGGGCTCTGGGTGGCCTGGGGCTTTGGCAGCCTGACAAGGGCTTCTGCAGGCAGCCACATCTCAGTGGATTTGTAGGGCAGCTTGCCTCTTCCCTCCCTGATTCAGCCATTCTCCTGAGCTTCTGTATCTCAACATACAGGAAAAAAATACAGGGCAGTTACACTACACAGGACAAAAATTTCTCTTCTCCCAAGCTATTTTTATGACTTTTTTGACTTCTCTTTCAGCCCTATCTTTTCTTCTCAAGTAAGCAGATCTGTCACAGCACTATCAGAGCCATGCATGCAGTGTGCAGATATACCATGTGCTGAGGCTATTTTAACACACTGAATGTCTTCTTTGGATGTAAATGTCGTCATATATACTCAGAAACACATATTAGTGTCCAGTATTGCTTGAGCACAACAAAAGGTAAAATGGCAACCCTTCTAGCATTCTGGTCCCCAGTCTCAGACAGTCAGCCCCATGGTAATAGTTCCCAAAATCATCTAGATCCAAGAAATGAGCTGATTTTGGTCATGATGAACATATGAAAGAAATAAACAGGGAAAAAAGCCATAATCGTTTCAGACTCCATTAGGAATAACTAATAAAACCCAGTGTTTGCCAAGTGGAAAATAACTATCTTGATAAGGAAAAAAAAATAAATTAGTTTTCAACATCACAAAGTGAATTTGGCAGGGAAAAAACCCATGCAGAGTTTAAAAACCCATGCAGAGTTTCCAGGGGAAGAACCTATATTAATAAATGACCTCATATGGGTTTATCTGGCTCTCTTTAATTCAGGCTGTTTGCTGTTATGTCTAAAATCATGTGTCAGTATATTATATCACACATAAGCACAAGCATTGAACAAAAGTGCAAAACACAAGTTGATGTTTGAAGAGCCGTGCATGGGCTCGGAAAGCAATGGCTGCTCAACATCTTCACCCTGCTATTTACAAGCAGCTACTTCCCTGGATAAGACCAGTCCCTAATTCCAAATACACTCAGGGTAGTGAGGTTTAAGGGGGTCTTTTATTATAATTAGTCTCTCTGCTTGTAGCAAAGGGCTCTGGTGTTCTGGGAGAATTATTCTTAATAAGGCAGGAACAAATCTGCCCAGCTTGTGGTAAAAAAACACATCCACGCTGAAGGGCTAGTTGACTGAAGTCTGTAGATGTGTGGGCAGCTGCCGTTTAATTCCACATTTCAGCTATTTTTCAATTACCTTTGACTAACCTCTGATTGAGATCTGAAATTAAAATCAAACAGTATGGAGGAGCTTTAGTTGTGAAGACCCACTCATGCTGTTTACCTCTTTGTTTCATCCAAAAATCTTTTCAGGTCTTTATGCTGCTTTTTTCCCTTATTTGCTTTTCCAAAGTGGAGTGTTTATTAGCAAAAAGTGGATTATTTATTAGCAAAAAGTATTTACTCTAATCCCACACACAGGACCACACTTTCCATTGGTCTGAGGAATAAGTATAAATTGATCTGGCTTCTAGTCTGGAAAAGATGCTTTTAGCACATGCTGCATGGCAGATTTGTTTCTGGAAATTGCTCTTCTTTTGGTCCTCACCATTTCTGTATAATTAGACTTTTTGCATTTCTACTGCAAAATCCATACAAATTACAAATCATTCCTGCCTGGACAGCTTTATGGTGCTAATGAAAGCCATTTAACACAGTCTTTTTCTTTCTTTCTTTCTTTCTTTCTTTCTTTCTTTCTTTCTTTCTTTCTTTCTTTCTTTCTTTCTTTCTTTCTTTCTTTCTTTCTTTCTTTCTTTTTCTCTTTCTTTCTCTTTCTTTCTTTCTTTCTTTTTCTTTCTTTCTTTTTCTCTTTCTTTCTCTTTCTTTCTTTTTCTCTTTCTTTTTCTTTCTTTCTCTTTCTTTCTTTCTTTCTTTCTTTCTTTTTCTCTTTCTTTCTTTCTCTTTCTTTCTTTCTTTTTCTTTCTTTCTTTTTCTCTTTCTTTCTCTTTCTTTCTTTTTCTCTTTCTTTTTCTTTCTTTCTCTTTCTTTCTTTCTTTCTTTCTCTCTTTCTTTCTTTCTTTCTTTCTCTCTTTCTCTTTCTCTCTCTTTCTTTCTTTCTCTTTTTCTCTTTCTCTCTTTCTCTCACTCTTTCTTTCTCTCTTTCTTTCTCTCTCTTTCTTTCCTTCTTTCTTTTTCCTTCCTTCCTTCCTTCCTTCCTTCCTTCCTTCCTTCCTTCCTTCCTTCCTTCCTTCCTTCCTTCCTTCCTTCCTTCCTTCCTTCCTTCCTTCCTTCCTTCCTTCCTTCCTTCCTTTTTTTTTTATTTATTTTCTTATTTTCTACTTTTCTACTTTTTATTTTCCATTTCTTTTTCTATTTTAGTTCATTTAATTCACATCTGATCATATACTGAAGCCTCAAGGACTGGCTCTGCCTTCTCTGACCACAGAAATCTTCTGCTTGGAGAAACACATCAATCTATGCTCTGTAGGAAACACCATGGTTGAAGCCCACCATCCATTTGAGTGCCACCTTCTGCTCATAGCTCCAGGATATGCAGGGCATGGAGTGGAAAAAGTTAGTTGATCAAGCCTAGAATATTCATAGTCCTTGGAAAAACAGGGAAGAATTCAACTGTTTCCAGCCCAGTTACTGGATTTGATATTGCCAAGTCAACAAAATTTTGTGGTATTGCATCGGCTCCAGATCTGCTTCTGCCTTTGCTTGTGAGGTTGGTGGCAACACAGTGTCCCTTGCCAGGGGCTTGGGATTTCCTCCAGCAGCAGCTTGCTCCAGCTCCTGCAGGCTGGTGTGCATGGGAACACCATGACCAAATGTCCACCCAGAACTATTGGGCTTGGGAGCATCTCCGTTTTCCATAACACATAGTACCAGCTCGTACCACTTTTTAATGTCAGCACAAACCATTTTCTAGTCATATTTTATCGTATTTTGGAAGGAAATCACATGATCTTTTTGTTTCTATCCTGAAAACCACCATAATAGATATTATCTTGGAAGGTGATCACACTTCTTTTTGGGATGTGGGACCCCAAAGGCCATAGGATGTCTGCACTGAGAGAGTACAGGTTGTAACGTATCAGCAGTAACAAAGGATTTTTACAAAGGGCTAATTATGACATTTATTCCAGTGGGGGTTTTGTGAAAGAAAGGTCTGCTCCTAAACATGGTCCTCATCACACTCCTCCAGCAGGCCCTGAAGAGTCTGGGCTGAGAAGAAGGAGCAAGGAGATGTCCTGAGCTGATGTCTTTGCTGAAAAAGCAGAGAGAGAACCAGGCAGAAGACACCCCTAAATAACATGTTTTTTCATGAATCTCCATGGTCTTATAGCTCCCCTGATGCTGCTTTAGGCTTATGGCATGGCTCAGTTCACCACAGCCTCCAAGCCAGCCAGCATGGAGGTCTTCTGGGCAGTTTTTCCTGAAGGGTGCCCCTGGATGTGACCATAGCAATCGTTCAGCTCCTATGGGTACTCACCACAGCCCGCTAAGAAAAGAGGTGCTCAGCTCACCTCACTGGCTCACTCTGGGGAGGGAATGGTGTTGGGGCACAATGATCTGCCATTCAGGTGTATTGGAAGAAGTGATAAGGGTCACTGAAACCACCTCAAAAGCAATCTGGAGAGGATTAAAAAGCTTTACATCACAGGATATTGTTCCACATAGATCCCTTTGGCTACAGTGAGGCAAGAACTCTCATTCCTTCATTATCAAACCCTGCTCAGCTGTTTACAAAACAAAAGAAAGCACTTGGCTGGAGATGCTGTTCCTCCCCATTTGCCTCTGTGGGCTAACATACAGATCATATACTCCCATCTGCCTTCAAACTATTTAACTAAAAGTACACCATGATTTTTGCTTAAAAGCCCAACATGAAATCCTGTGTCTACTGAAATCAGAAGAGGTTTCACCTGTAGAGCTTGGCAATGTCCAGCCCTCAGGTCTGTATAAACAGGAGGTATAGGTCAGAAAGGAGGTCGATTTTCCTGTTTAATCAGTATCTCCTGCACTGAGCATCACAGCTGCACATTAAAAATGCCATTCAGTGAATTTCTGTTTGAATGTGATTCCTGGGTAGTTCATCCAGTTTCAGCTGAATTGCACCATGCTCTGCAGACCAGGACCGGCTCCACTCCAAGTGCCCAGGCTCATTAGCCCAGGCGCAGCATGACATAGGCAGAGCTGTGCCACATCAAACGTCAGCTTGGACCCAGACTAAATTCAGCCACTTCTGGGTGGCAGGGAGCTCATGCTAATGAAGCCCGCTGGACAAGTGCAGGTTGCTGCAGCACCAGCACCATCCTTATCATCTTCCTTGGCATACTGGAAAGCAAACAACTCCAGATTTGGTGGGCAGTGATGACCATCTGCATTTGCCCTAGCACAATATTTGGTTAAATCAAAGGGGACTGGTGTGAGAAGAAGGAGAAAATGAACCCTGGTGCCACCATCCTGTATGATGCCCAGTGTGCCTCATCCAGAGAAGTTGGATGGTTACAATCCCTGTCATCATACTGTCCCTGGGTGGACAGTGTTTGGCTTTGTCAGGTGACTGAAAGTGAAAGAAATAAACTAGATGTCAAGAGAAAAAAAGCTTTCCACATCTCATAGGAAAGTTAAAGCATCCCAAAAAGATGCCCTGCTAAAAACATTCTGTAGCACCAAACACCTTGTCTGTGTTTATGTCACAGCTACAGGGACAAGATCTGAAGGCAAGGCTTCTGTTGGTGTAAAAGGAAGACATGTTACATTGTTAATTTTTTAATCACAAATCCCTACCCTCAAAGAACCTTTCAACCAAATGCATGGTTTTCTGCATTAAAACATCCAGAAATGGGCTGCAGCTCTGACAGAAGAAGCAGGATCCCTTGCTACTCTGATCTCCATCCAGGAGGGATCATATTGTGGTGCCACGGGTAGTGCTGGCTGCCAGCATTTGGCTGCCACTCGGCAAAAGGCCGGTACCCAGCGGCACAGCAGGGAAGCATCACTGGCTTTCCTCCCTCTTGCCTGCCCCAATGCCGCTCAGCCCAGGGGCTGAATATTGGCCAGTTCTTGGGGAGCTAAATGGCCTGTCTCTTTACCCAGAGAACCAGAAGCTCATTATGAAAAGTTGTTTTGATATTCCTGCTGGAAATCCTCGCTCAACAACACATTTGATAATCATACATGGTCTCATAGCTAGATATACTCCTGCCCATCTGCTGTCATGGCAATCTGCCTGCTCACCAGATGGTACACTTGATTCACAGGGGCAGAGGTGCCAAAAAAAAAGATGGATTTAGATGACACTGTTAGTGCCACCTTTTCTGTCTTCCCTCCGTGGTGACAGCTCAGACAAATTAGTGCCACAGCAACAAAGAATTCCTCTTAATAAAACTCAGGAATTAGAGATGTAAAAGAACTACTAGGTCATCTACTCCATCTCTTTGCCAGTGTCTGATCGTCACATTAATCTTCCCAAATGTGAATATCGCTGTGGAAGAAAAAAAAGACAGACTGCTTCCAGATACCGGCAGTTGCCAACAACACGAGCACAATTTCAGCTTGTGCCTGAGAGAGCCGTGGGGACCATATGGGGTGTCAAAATATATTACACAAAAGTTCAGCCTGAAGGCAATCTACGTGAAAGGAGGCCCGTGACAGACATAAAAAATGTTCACGTCTATGGGAGGATCTAATAGCAATGGTGGAACATAATACACAAGGTGTCATTTCAGGAACTCAGGCAAATGCGCAACAGTGGATGCCTCTGTGAGCCATGGGAGGCTTAGACAAGAGGAGTTTCACCAGCAAAATAAATACCTGGGGACATAAAAAGGGACATAAATGGCTCTGAAAGCACAGGTCAGCTCCATTTTCCCTTTTTCTTCTGGCTGTCATCCCAGTGCTCCATCATTATCTTTTAAGGTAAATATATCACAGCTCTTACCAAGCCACTCTATGTCATACTTCACAAAACATGTCCTTTCTTTCCAGTTGGGTTGGCATAGCTTAAACAGCATCCATTTTGAAATCACAAACTTCCTAAACCTTTCCGAATCTTTACAAACCAAATCCAACTCTGATTTCAGATCTCTTATATAATAGAGAGGGGAACATCAGATAGAAGTACAGGCACATTTCAAGATTTAGCAAAAAAAAATGGAAGAAATGGCAGAATAAAATGAGTTCTCCCTAAATGTTACCCTGAACTTAAGATAACGGTAGTTAACGTCTCATTGTATGGCAAAAGATAAGGATAGGTCTTCTACCAAGTTCTTGCCTTTTCCATGAGTTGTCTGGTTTTACAGTCACTCCTGTTTTTCTCTCTCTCCTTGATTCCATTGTCAATCCCTAAGGTCATGTAAATAACACAAAAACAGCCATTCAGTCAGTGTTTTTCCATGATTTTCAGATTCTATCTTTCTTTCAGGGTTTGCAGAAACCATACTCACTCAATTAACCTAATGAGGTGAATGTTAGAGATTCCTGAGTGCCCAGGCGCTCAGCTCTTGAAATCCCTTGAATACCTCTGTCGTTTACTTCCATATTGTAGCTGTGATGGAAATGATACCACCGACTGATGCTAGATAAATAAATGGAAAGGAAGGAGAGGGATCATCCCTGGAGAGCCAGGTCATCTCCCAGAGGGTTTGCAAAGAGAAAGAAGATTCCTGAGAGCTACAGGAGGCAGGGACACAGTGCCCTGCGCAAGGACCGGAGAAGGGCATTGACACCCAGGGTGCGATCAAGGGTGAATATTTAAGGAGCCAGGAGAAAACAGAAAGGCAGAACTATTTTTTTTTCCTCTCAGAACTGGAGATTTTGCTATGGTGGCTCACTGACCTCATTTCTTCCTCTGCAGCAATAGCTAGCCCAAATTGAGAGCAAGGACTCTGCTCCCCATTCAAAAAAAAAACCCATCTAATGGTGCTAAATGCCTGCAAACAGCTGTGATGTATCACATTCTCCATGTGCTGGTGGAGAGTTAAAAACAATTCTTACTGAATCTTACTATATTTAATGCAACTTTGTAGTAATAGCACACAGCAATAATGAAAAGGTGAGGGTCTCTTGCTGTTTTACTCTCTCAGCAGAATTTATTCCAGGCATAGGCTTAAAAAAAATCAAGAATTGTTTTTCTTCTTTTAAGAACATCTTTGGGAAAGGCTGCAGAAAGACTTTGGGAAGGAGTGCTCAGTCTTTTATGACATAATTAGCAGAAAATACTGAAGAAAAATATCCATGAAGAAGAACACAGGTTAGGAAGAAGCGTTCTTTAGCGGGTGTGTTATTGAGTTGTTAATTTTTTCTTCACTTAGAGAAGAGGAGAAATTCTTTGGTTTGCTCAGCTTACAAATAAATCCTCATTAAAATGAGCAGCTGAGAAGGCGCAGCTCTAAGGGACACCCCCCCCCCCCCAGCATTCCTCTTCACTCCGTGCATCCCCGCAGTGCCCTTTCCCTTCCCCTCCTTTTGGATGGGAGCCCTAGGGTGTGCACTACTTAGAGTGCATAAAGGTGGCAGCATCTGGCCCGTGAGGAATTTGCTATACCAGGCAAAGCTAAGAGGGTATCTGCAATGACCCCATAGTGAGACCAGCTAGGAAGAGATTAGGACACTCTACTGCCTGCAAGTACAATACAAGTCCATTAAGGACAGAGTGAAATTGCCCTGCAATTGTATTCTCTGGCCCATATCTAGTTCAACCATCACCCCTCTGACCATTGGGAATATACACAACTATTGTTCCATAACTGCTAAAATGAACAGCAGATTGAATGCTGCGAGTTTCCTCCTTTTTCTTTTTTTTTTTTTTTTTTGTTTCATTTTTTCCCCGCAAGGAGAGCTAACTCTAAGGCAGTGATGCGTGGGTGCTGAGTGCTCCATGGCTGGCTGCCGCAGAGACGTGCTGAATGGGATGCTCTTCTCATGGTCCTTTCTTATTTTTTACGCTATGTCACTCCTGGAAGCGCATTGATAGGAGATGTCAGCCGGTGATCATTTACAAAAGCTGGTAAGAAGGCTGCTCATTTTGTGTCTTGGGAAAGGAGACAAGGAAGAGGAGCAGTCTCATTTCTTTGCTTTCCTGAGCAATAAACAAGAATATCAAAACTGAAACCGACTTAAAGAATGTCAAGTTTACAAAACACTAGCTGAGAAAGAAATTTTAAAACACAGTGAAGCACTGCAGCCATCAGTTTTAGAAATGGAACGAGCCCTTTCGGTTTAGCAGCATACTTTCTGGGAAACAGAGTTTACAGGAACAATTAGAATTGCACCAAGATAAATAAGGATGAGAAAAGAGAAAATGCATCCTGTATTCCAGCATGTGAAGTGGATAAGCAAAACTAGATGCTTTTTATCCAAATAATTGAGATGTTTAACTTGGCTCTCCAAAATGCAACATTAGCAAAGAGTAGCAGTTGTTGGGATGACCATGGACTTTCAGCCAAAGAACAGCAAGTTCCCTCTGCATCATTTCATAGGTTATTTCTATATGCGTTTTCTTTTCTGTTTAAATGTTGCCCCTTATCCCTAGTTCAAATTTGCTATTCCAATTTCAGGATCTCATGCCATTTTCCACTGGATTAGACAGCTTTCAGAAATCTCGTCCACATGTTGCCATCCTGAGCCCCTCACAGCTCATCTCTAACTTCATGCTTTGCTAAGCCAGACAGATCAATTTTGGTAGCCAGATACTGTAAAGTACATTTTTGAAGCACATTATTTTTACAGTTCTTCCTGAGGACTTTCCACTCTCCATAACGAGGCTTTACAGTAGTAAATAAACTCAAAGACCTTTTACAGCCAAAAGCAACTCCTGAAACCCTGGTGGACACAGTGAGCGTTCCTTGGTCCAAGGCTGAAGGCAGCTAGATGATTAGCATGAATGGTGTCCCTTGGTCCTCACCTGTACTTCAGCAGTCATGTGGGTTGGAAGACGCTCTCCAGCCTCTTCTGGGACCCATCCACAGTTTTGCCAATGTCTCAATTTCAAATTCAAGTCAGCTTAAACCATTCTCAGGTGATGCCAAATTATGGGACTGGGTACCCGAAACTCCCCAGGATGTGGAGTATTTCCAGACAACGGCCAAATTCTTGGCTGACCTTTGTCTTCTGGAGGTGCCACAGAGCCCATGGGACACCTGGAAGTAGCATTTCAGCTGGACACCTGGACTAGCTGCACAAAGATGCTTTCCCATTTCATCACTCTCCAGCCTACTGCTGCCAAACAAGGCTGGACAAAGCTAGGTGTTAGCTTTAAACCTTCCATTTCTTCCATGTGCTTCTGCAAAAGCTATTTTTGCAAAACAGGCTTTGTTTTATTTCTGTGCTTTGCTTTTACTGCTGAACACAGGGTACTGAAATCAAGGAGAAGAGCACGAAATGAACTTGCATCGCTTAAAAGAGCTTGATTGATATGAAGTAAAGCATTTCCCCTTGAATTCACAAAGTGGAGCTAGCATTTTTAAATCAACACTCCTCTTTATGAAACAAGTAATTATTCTCTCATTGAAGACAGCCAAAGTCTGGCAAATTACTAAAGTTAGAAAAATGCAAATGTTATATTAGTCCAGAAGACTGCAGTTATGTTTCATTAAATCAGGCTTTTTCTGTACATGCATGATGTATTTTCCCTGTTTATTTTTGTGGTTAACTGGAAGCAAAAGTCCATCTCAGCCTGTTGTTTCAATAGAAAAAGGATGGGTGACAAGAGAGGACACAGATCATCCCCCAGGGATGCTGCAGTACCCCCCCATGTCAGGGACTTCCAGGGGCAACACCACCTGCCCAAGCCCTCCTGAGCCCTCTGGACAGTGCAGGCAAGCGGAAATGTCAGGCAGGGGTGTTATGTTAGGATAGTTCCAAGTGATGCCACACCCTCTGCTGCTGCCACTGCTGCACCGGTAGCAGCTTGTTACTGCACAGCTGAGCGAAGTCAGGCCGGCTGGTAAAATATAGACAGATGGTAGCAAGTTTCTTGTTCAGTACTCATGAGCCACAGCTCATTCACTGGGATCCTTGATTTAAGACATGCTTTTTTCCAATTTTTCATTTAGTATGGAAGCATTTTGAATACACCCCCAGAACAGCCTCCTACAGGAGGCTACTTCCTACCTCCTCCTATCTTTCTGCTGAGATCTCCTCCTCCGCAACGGGAAAATCAAGCAGGTGTGCTGGCAGTACATCATCCAGCTCTCCAAAGGTGGGAAGCAGAGGGATACTAACAGCATTTAGCTCACAGGAACGTCCTGAGGGTTAATTAATGAAGGATCATTAGGTGCCTTCAGCTCCTGGAGTTGAGTAGGGCATGCACGCATGTAATGGGAATGGGCCAGCATCCCTGGGCATCCCAGCCAAGCCTCAGCTCTGATGACTTCTGAACCCACTGGATCCTCAAATGGTCAGCCAGCCTATCACTCAATCAAGGCTGTGATTTGGTGCATCGTTACATAGCTCAATATCAAGCTCTAGATGAGAGCCCGGAAATAAAATAGAAAGCAGTATAGGTGACAGCCTGGAGAGCTATGTGGGAACCCCAGGCTGCAACCCTGTACTGCGGCAATAATTTGAAAGTAGTCTTTGAAGTATTAATTTGATTTGGACATTGCCTGTCATGCTTGATTTATCTGGCTCATTCCATACACAGTTAATTAATCCCTTTTGTTGAAATCAATAACAATTTTACTGTAGTCTGAGAAGTTTTCAGCCTTATCCCAGTTTGGCATGCTGGGATCTACATCAGCACAGAGCCTGGGGCTCTCTCCACCTTCCTTGGGTTTGTGCTTCCAAACTTCCTTCTGCCAATGCCACTGTGACTCTCCCGAGCACTGCCAGCTTGCTGATGGAAGACCAGAGATCCAGCATCAGCTCTTCCCTGCCTGGATCAGCTATTGCTCCTTTACAGCAAGGGAAAATAAGCTTCTCTGTGGAAGAACTAAAACACAATTGCCCCTGCACAAAAGCCTTTACAGACTTTATCACTAATTTAATGCAACTCCCACCAGTTTAGCTCATAACATCTGTAATCCAAAGTGGTACTAGCTGGAAGCAATGAAATGTGGTTTTCCTGATCTTAATGGGGGTAAGGAAGCAAAACCAATAGAGTGAATGCATTTCCCTTTTGACAGCCTAGAAACATACAAAAGCAGCTGCATTTTCCTTATGGATGCTCACTTTCTGCTTTCCCCATGGAGGAGGGAAGCAGACCCTTTCTTCCCCTTTTCCCACCAGCCAGGGCTGCTCTGCCACAATTACCCCACCAAGGGCCCAATTGAAGAGTTTATCGTCAGCCTTTCTAAGTGTCTATATTTCTGGGATGGCAATATTACCACTCATGTGCCTCAAGGGACCTGTATGAGATTGAATTAATTTTTCCAGGTTTCTCAGGGATGATCAGTTAGGAGATGCTATATAACAAATGTGCAAAACACTTTCATTATTATTACAGCACTTGATCCAGTGCAAGGACCATTGCACCAGCTTCTCAGGGTGTAAAATATATCTCTGTGTTGAAATGTAATGTTTTAGAAAGTGCTATCCCAAAATTGAGCCTCATCCAGACTATCCAGTTGCCCAGGCTTGGTCCTGACCTGTTTCTTGATCATATGAAAGACACGTGTGATTATGAAACAGAAAGCAGTCACCTGAGATAGCCCATAAAAGACAGAATATTGTATTGTGTATGAGGGAAACACCATGCCAAGGATGTGAAAGCCACATCTCCATGGCTCTATGGAGAATGAATCCTCCATAAGAGCAAAAGACCGAGCTATCATAAACACTAGCAAAATAAAAGGCTTCTTGCTGTTAAGTTTCATTTAAAGAGACTTGAAATTCCCAAGAAGAGCAGTTGCAAGCCACAGAAGACCTCTTTAAAAGGTTCTCAGTGCTGTTTATTATTTTACCTGTTGTTTACATGACATTTATAGTGTGGCTTAGATCGAATAATTGCTACTGCAGTCTGTTTATAAACCTTCCTTTCAGTGCCAAGCTTGCTTTTCTAATGATGGTGAAGATGCACAAATAAAGAATGAGCTTGACTGCTCTCATGACAGATTAAAATGTAAAGGAAAAGGGCTTAACTGTGAAGGATGGAATAGTTAAAAATCCAATAGTTAAAAATAGTTAAAAATCCATTGCCTTCCCATCTGAAAAGACAAGGTGCTCCAGGAGGGAGAAATTGTCTGCAATTCACCCCAATTTTACAGGGCAGCTGTTTCAGATGTGCTGCACTGAGCATCTCTTGTCTTTTTATTACTCATTTGTTTTCTGGTTTGCTTTTAAGATGGGAAAATCACGATGAACTAATGGGAAGCTTTCAGAGGAGTCCTTTTCAGAAAGCAAATTCCTCCACAAGAGCATTTGCACCACTAAACTGCTGGAAAAAGTACAGAAACCCTCTTTTATGTGCTTGATGAAATCACAGAGCAGCAGAGTACAGGAAAAAAAGATCTCAGATAAGATTTTAATCATATTTAAAGTAAATCAAAAGCAGGTAAGGGTTGTTCTGAACTTTGTCCCCATGATGTTATGACAGAATGAAGCCACCACATAAGAATCCTTTTAGTGAATACATATTTTGCTGGTTTGGGATGAAAAGAGTACAAAATCAGGAAGAGTGGAAATGTGTTGCTTACAAAATGAAATACATATGGAAACATAAAAGAACCAGCCTGAAGAGCAAACTCTGTCTTCTAGGATTACCTTAATTGCACAGAGACACCAGCCATACACATCCAAAAAACAAAGACCACATTTGATCCGAGCTCTTTGGTTGATTTGGATTTTACATGCTACTCCACATAATTAACCAAGAAAATATAACCGACATTTTCAAGCATATTGTTTCATTGTCAGTTTATTTATGAGGTGAAATGGTAAATTTGCTTGAATTTCCAGAAGCCACTACCAATATTTACCAAGAAAAGATGAAATAAGTTCATCAACTAAGCACAGAAGCCGACATTTTTGTAAAATGACATAACTGCAAACACTTTCCTTTTGTGAGCCACTTCAGAAGACACCTTAAAGGGGATTTGTTTTCTGAATGTGGTGAGCATTCAATTTCTAAAATAACATTTCTTGCCCTTGGCACTCAAAATGATGAGTCACTTTTCAAACCTGGGCCCATGCTGCAAAATACTGTAGTAAAAATAACTTCCTAAGAGTGTTTGCAAAAAGGAGGGAAAAGTTCAGTGTAGGTGGCCACGACTGAAAAGAGCATCCTTTCCCAGGTACAGGTGGGTGCATACAGGGATTTCGGTGACAGCGAGTGGGGCTATCTCCATCCTCTCCCATTGTCCCCTGTCCTTGCTACAGTCAGTAGTTCCCTGCTGATCTAAGACCATTGCTTGCATACCAACATGTGAAAAAAGCAAATCTCAAGTATGCTCTTTAGGATTGTCCTGGTTTCAGCTGTAACAGTTATTTTTTCCCATCCTATGAAGCATCCCCAGAAATGCAAATTCCCTCCAACATCTTTCACTTAACCTACAGCTCAGGTATAATTAAAGGGGAAGGGGGAAAAGACATTCCTATCAGGGTTTCACACCCTAAAGCCGGACACAGAAACTTCTGTCATTGCCTCCACCCTTAGACACTTAAACAAGACTTTAAGACATAGTGAAGTTAATAACATGTAGGTGCTTTGCTGGTCCATGGTCTCATTACAGAACATCTCACACCACTGTTTGCTCCAGTGAACTCCATGGAATGAGCCAAGAAACACAGTGAGCCTGTGAAGGGCAGAATGAGATCCATAGGCATGAGGAAAGCAAGGTAGCCCATCTGCATGGTGCCCACGTTAGGGGACATGAGTAGCAAATCGACTTGTAAAAATTTTAGCACATAAATGTGCATCATACTGAAGTGCTCAACTCAAGGCGAGTAGGTTTTGGCAGACTTTCTTCTTACAAGAGCTATTTCTAGCATCAGAGTCTATCTTGAGGTGCCAGCAACACAGCCTGTGACACCCAGTATCAAATCCTGCCATCTTAGAAGGCATAGTTTTAGATACTTCAGATGTCTCCATGAGGCTCTCCCACTAGAAGAAATATAAGTAATTCTTCAGACTTGCTTCAAGAAGGTTTCTTCTATTTTAATTTTTTGAGTTAGCTTTAATGAACAACAGATGACTTCACCTACCAAAAGACTGAATCAGTCATTGTAACTGATCATTGCATATTGAAACTTTAATCTTCCTGCTTTCCTTCCTGCTTTTCTTTTTCCAAAAATAAACAAAGTAAGCAAATAAATGCATTTCCTTAAAGAATAAATGATCTCTCAAGAAGTCTGAAGCTTTACTAAAATAGACTCATTGCTCCAGAATGGACAGAAAATTATATTCATACAAAATAACAGCCTAGAGTATATTCTATCCATTGTATAAAACACAGAAAGTTTTGAGCTGGAAAGTCAGCAAAAAGAAGGATGGAGATCACCCCCCACATTGTTGGAATAAAGGTTAGCAAGACTATCGTAGGCAGCTGGAGGTGCTTGAATTGCTCATTTGGAAGTAGCAGGGTGGACTCACAATTCTGCCCCAGTTACCGTTGTCATGAGTTGAATATATTCGCTTTAGGGACAAAAAATAACAGAGAAGGCCAAGATGTAGTCAAGGCATTCAAAAGACCAAATCAATTGACGTTGGAACCCAGCAGAGAGTTGCAGAGGTCATTGTTGGGGTTTTGGCAGGTCTATGCCATGGTGAGACCTGGGTTCACCTCAGGGTCACTGCAGGGAGACCCACACTGGGACTTGCTATTTCCAGATCTGCTCATGATCTTCCACTCAGAAATAGCTTTTCTGGAAAAATACTCTTTTTTTCTTTTTTTTTTTTTTTTTTTCCTTAATGGGATAATTATTAAAGCGATCAGCTGGAAGAACTCATGTGAGATATGGATGGAATAATATAAAAAACTCTTCCACATGACTGGCTGAGTAAGGGCTTCAGTGCTGGAAAGGTATGAGAAAGCCATAAATACCTCTTATTTATGCAGAAATTAGACAGCCAGCCTTCAATAAATAAAAAACTCAACTCACTCATGAGGGCCCCTGATATGTCGCAGTCTGGATCCAGGAGAAACCCCTTTGAAGGAGCACCCATGCCTCTGCTGCTCACAGCAAATTTCCACTGGGATCAGCATCCTATCTCTACTGGCTTGCAATGGAAACCTCTGTAAACAAGGTGTCATGTAGGCAGCAGAATTCATCAACAGCCAATTCATTATACTAAATCCAGAGAGGATAATGAAATCTGCTGAAATATGGGACTGAAGGCCAAGGTTAGGTTTCCCTGGAAACCATAACATTGTATTTGCAAACTTCTGTTATTCGCAAATGTTGCTCATGGTATTTCAGAGTCACTGATTTGCCAAAAGAAATGCCGGAGTCTGCGCCAGCAATTCCTCCTCCTTCCCCTCCAGCCCTATCTTAGGACTACTGTAGCTTCAGTAATTTCTTACTAAAAAGATAATATAGTTTTGGGGGTTTTAATTTTCCCAAAGTTTCCCTTTTATCTTAATAAAGACGCTTATATAGTCTCATAAATACCTTGGCCCACATCATATCCCCTTGGCTCTTGCCAGTTGCTAGGAGAAAATAAGTGACCTCAGTGGGGCTGCAATAGCGTTGGTATTTATCAAGAGAAACTCCTACGAGTCTTATTTTCATTTTTACTGCAGTCCAGCTGGGGTATAAATCAAATAGATATCAGGACCGTTCATCCATTGTGATGGATCTTAGCTCTGCTGTCAGCATAGGGAAGGACATCTGCGTGAGGAGATTTGTGTGTGTCTACTTTCGGCCTGCCAACGAGCGAGTTGTGTCATCCTTGATGGAAATGTTAGCAAGCAGTGGGGATATCTAGAAAAATGGGGGTCTGCTCACTGTATTAAATTACTTAGCCAGACCATTAATATTGTCTAGTCATAATTTTCAGTCCTGCATCTCCACATCATTAAATGGCAAGGGAATTTTAGGGCTTTTTGCACGCTATTCTTTAAACAAGACAAACTATTTTTAGCGGCTGAGCTTTGCATGAGGAGCAGAATGAAAATGGACTGGGCTTCCCAGCACAGCTACAGCAGCATTTTTAATGCTCAGAAACACTTATCTCTGCCATATGAGGACCAGCAGCCCCTCAAAGTGGCACCAGCCTGCTAGGTGTATGACAGATGCTTCTGCAACCTCTGCTCTATCAAACCCACCGTACACACTGGCTTATTTTCCCTAGGTGGAAAACGAAGGTGTTTTTTACTACACTGTGTAGATAAAGAACTGCCTTAGAATCATAGAATCATAGAATAGTTAGGGTTGGAAAGGACCTTAAGATCATCTAGTTCCAATCCCCCTGCCATGGGCAGGGACACCTCACGCTAAACCATGTCACCCAAGGCCTCATCCAACCTGGCCTTGAACACTGCTGAGGATGGAGCATTCACAACCTCCCTAGGCAACCCATTCCAGTATCAAAGAGTTCCAGCCCCACATGGAGTGGGAGCTCCGCCTGCCTGCTGAAGAATGGAAAATGAAGACAAAACTGCATAAACATTACAAACAGATTAAAATATTGCCACATTTTATGAGAACAAGCATAAATGTCTTCCAGAAGTTCTCCAAAGCTGCTTTACTTGACATATTTTGTCTGCTAACTCTCCTACTTGACCATAAAGGCAGCTGTAAAACTGGCCACAAAAAGGCTGTCCTCGGAGTGACTTCTCTGCTAGCACTCAGAAATGCAGGAAATAGCATTTGCTGTCAATGCCTGTTCCTTCTTAATGGGAAGGAAATTCCCCATTTCTTCTTACCCTGCATTGCTTTCACCCTGGTAAGGACACTATCCTGGGATAAGACGTACCATAACCTTAATACCCAATGCATTGTGCAGAAGTTTAGCAACCTTAAGATGCAACCCCATGACAGGCAAGTCGTTTATGTGCCTATTTGGTTTTATTTTCAAGCTTTTGCCTGTTTTCCCTCATTTTCAGCTGAGAAAAACGGATGTCTTCTCATGCCTGTAGCCCCACTAGCAGCCTGCCAGACAGCTCTGCCCCAAGGGGCACAGATAACTCCTCCACACAGCCTCACTCCGCAGACGCATGAGCGATGCAAGTTTAATTTTTAAAACAAAGGAGAAAACCAGATAATTTTTGCTGTTTACCACACTGTTTGCATTTCCTTTCTCCCATTGTGTTCTCATTTTTCCCTTCAATGGATTCCACCAGCCTCAGCAGCCCATTACTGCTTCTCAGTCTGCTGTTGCTCTGCAGGAACCACTGAGGAGCAAAGTAGCACATGTCCCAGGAGATTTTCTGGTCCTCATATTTAGGTCTGGATTGCAACCAGTTGTCTGGAAGCCTGAATCCGACTTTCTTGGGCTATGGGCTCTAACCCTATATGCAAAACTCTCCTGCGTACATGGGCAGTTCCTCTAAGCCAGCAGTGCAAAACTGGTTGGAGGGAGGTTGGTGGCCGTGTTGTAGCTCTAAAGGGGGTTTCTCAGGACACTGCCACTATGTCACTGCCCAGCAACCCTCCATCTCTCCCAGGATGGGGAAAGTCATTTCAGCTTTGCTAGAAACACTCCAGGTCTTGAGCAAGGTGGTCGGGACGTGCACAGGCCTTCTCTGCAGCCCAAAAGATAACAGAGTGAGAGTTGTACAATAATCATACTGGGCCCATAATGTCCCAAATTTGGGCACAATTGTACACACACATGTTGCCTCACCAGTGCTGCTGGGTCATCTCAGCCTGAGTAGGTTTTGTTCCCACCAACCAAGCAGTCACTGGAGTTCACCAGAAATCACTGGAAAAATGCTGATGGAAAAGAAGACACTCAGGCTGGCATGGAGAACGGTTTGTGTCTCACATTTTGTGTGTAGCAGAGGAGTTATCCTCAGCTGGGCCTGTTCCATGCAGAATCGCACGGTGACTCTGCATTTGAGGAGGACCTTGATCCCTGCCCTTTGGGGGGACATAGAGCAATCTCTACAAAGAGCAAGGGGCACTGCTGGTGCAGGAGGGATAGAGGCTCCCTCTGAGGCCAGCACTTGTGCTCACTGGTTTATGTAGGCAGGAACGGTGAATAGGGCCCAGACAGACAGCATCTGCCTTTAATTGCCTTGCTCCCTTTCTCATCTCTGCCTGGTTTTCCTTTCATGCCTCCTCTGTTGTCTTGTCACACCATCCACCTTCCTCCCTCACTCCCCACATCTCCCTAGGCTTGGATCCCTTCTTCCCTTCATCACCATTTCAAATGCTCCAAAGGTTTTGACTTTTATTTCACTGTGCTCTTGCTTCTCTGAATGCCCTCCCTTGGGAATAACACTAGGGTCTCCTCTTTCATTCACTTCTGAGCTGAGTTAAAAGAAATGGGATGTTAAACCCACACAAAGCCACTAGCACACAGATTTCTTTTTGATCTTGACGTCTGCAAGTCGTAATAGAACCAAAATCAAAACAGTCAAGAAATTTGGCAGGGGGAGGGCTTGGAGGAAACAGTTAAAAGGAAGATTTCAGGATTCATTTTTTATTATTTTTCGTAAATGAAATTTTTTGGAGAAATCTAGCTTTGAAACAATGTCTTGCATACAAAGTTATTCCACACTGCCAAATGATTTCCAGTTTCTTGTGGTAAGAAAGCTGCATACTGAGAAATTAAAAAGGGTAAAGAGAAGGCAGGGCTTTATTACCATCACTGCATTAATGTAAATATGCACACAAGTAAACCACCCTTTCACTGGGTGTACGGTCCACATTCATGCAGTCCCTACTCTGTGTGCCCCTCAGTTTAATCCTGTGAGATGGTGGGAGATGGACACTTGCACATTGCTCCTGATTCCAGTTCCCTTCTAAGCACAGGGAATTTTGTTTTGGTTTTAATGCATCTAACAAGAGGCTCTTGGCACAGGCGGTCTGCTTGGCTTTCATTCCTGTGGTCTACGAACATATACACTCGCCGAGCTGTTTACACTCTCTGTCCAGAGATATTTTTCTGATTAACCACCAGCAGTTATCAGGATTTATGTTTGCCCACATGCACAGCTGGGAAGAGCAAACAGCAAACACTGGAGGGAGGTGGATGGGGACCCTCTGTCTCTCAGCTGCAGGGTGCACAACTGGAGGCAAAGTGGCTCCTTGCTGCCACTTGCAGAGTCTTCACTAACAGCTGAGGACATAACGATGCTCTTAGTTCTGTTCCACCACTGCTTTATTGGTCTCATAAATTTCTGCAAGAGGGTACATTTTTAACCATCTGGATGATGCACCCACACAATTCAAAAAAGTAATTACTGGATATCTCCTCAGTGCAATCAAATATTTATCAGCAATGGGTGCTTCTGCACAGAAAATTAGATATTAAAGGGCATTGTGTTAAAAAAATCAGCATGCATTAAATAACTTTTACTTAGAGCCTAAATATATGCTGTTACATCTGCCTCTGCGGCATGTTTATTTGTGTGCACACATCACCTTAATTAGAGCATTGGTGCTATCAGTAGGAAAAAGGAGGCTATGTGGTAGTCCCCAGCAGCCACTAATATTACCTTTTCATTTAAATCACATCACTTTGTAATAGGAAAACTAGATAATGATCAAAAGTCCAGCTCTTCTTTCAATAAAACCTCATTGTTTTTTTAATTTCAACGCCTAGTGCTGTCTTGGTAGAGACCTTAGGGTCCCATCTTCCTCCACTTCCCTGTTTTGGGGATGTCTGTGGGACCCTGCAGTCCTACAAAGCCAGAAATCATTATCACATAAGAAATACTGTATTTTTATATAAAACCAGAGACATCAGCTATTAAACACACACCGGACTCCAACACTAATTTGTGTATAAACATCTTCATCACTTCTCTCCCACCCTTTGCTCCTTTGACCCTGTGTTAGCACTCATCGGGGTGAGAACAGCGGCTCTGATCTCTTCTGCCATTCACAGCTAAGTCATTTCTTTCTCTTCATTCATTTAATGCAAAGCCTTGGCAGAAGGAGCTGGACAATAAATAGTTTGAATTCTGGGTTCATGTACCTGAAACATGAGCCGCGCATCTGTCCTGCAGCTTGAGCAGAGCATCACTATAGTCATTGGCTTGTCTTTGTTCTAAAATTGCTCAGCATGAACCAGATCAAGATTATCTTCCAGTTTTCTACTCACCTATTTTACCTAAATCATCAAGCTATCTTTTACGATACTCAAGGTCCCTGACCAGAAAAACCACTCCTGTGGTTACAATTTGATTTACAGTTGATTTATTCATTCAGGGGAGCTGCCGTACCCAGTGAGAGCAAAAAAGAAAAGGCAGATTCTGACTAGTTATATCTCATAATTAATACAATGCTTTTCCAGCAATAACAACTACGTCCAAGTTGTTGTCCGCTTGCAGTGTGATTTGGAAGTATTGTGTGCAGTTCTGATGCCCTCAACATAAAAAGGACACGGAACTGTTGGAACAAGTCCAGAGGAGGGCCACGAGGATGATCAGGGGACTGGAGCACCTCCTGTATGAAGATAGGCTGAGAAAGTTGGGGCTGTTCAGCGTGGACAAGAGAAGGCTGCGTGGAGACCTCATAGCAGCCTTCCAGCAACTGAATGGAGGCTATAAGGATGCTGGGGAGGGACTATTCATTAGGGACTGTAGTGATAGGAGAGGGGATAATGGGTTAAAACTTAAACAGGGGAAGTTTAGACTGGATATAAGGAAGAAATTCTTTACTGAGAGGGTGGTGAGGCACTGGAATGGGTTGCCCAGGGAGGTTGTGAATGCTCCATCCTTGGTGGTGTTCAAGGCCAGGTTGGACAGAGCCTTGGGTGACATGGTTTAGTGTGAGGTGTCCCTGCCCATGGCAGGGGGGATGGAACTAAATTATCTTAATGTCCTTTCCAACCCTAACTATTCTATGATTGTCCGATTTTCAAAACTTTAAGCTTGTGTGCAGCTCCTCACAATGCCAGAAAAAAGACTTTGCAGACCTCCGGAGCTTGGACAATGTTTGACTCACAATAAGGATTAAATACGGAAAAACAGTGATGAACCTAATCTTGTGCACTGACACCAACATACATTTTTCTGTGTGAGTAATGAATAAATACAGGATACATTTGCTATTGATGTGTCGTGTTGTACACATCTGGGCACTTTGAGAGGGAAGCTGTTGTCCCTGCTGCTAGATGATACGCAGCCTCTTGTCCCAGTTGCCATGTTCACACTGATGAAAGACCAACGTATGCAAAAATCAACAGCCACATGCATAATACAGACAACAGCAATTAACTCTTAACTATAATCCTCTGTCTTTCACCACTACAACTCTGACTACAAATGGTTCTCTTTCTCTGTCAGGGCCAAACTCTGCCAATTCTCAGCATCAGTCAGGCATCCTGTGCCTATTCTCTTGCTGGTTTTCCTCTTGCTTGACGGGCAGACATGCATGGAAGTAACTACATGTCTGATCCCATTATGTTCTCCAACTGCACCACTTATTCCAGCTGGGTTTGCAAGTCTTATCTGTGATGCCCAGGCTTGGGAGCTCATACCAGTTTATTTCCCATTGTTGCCAGACACTGCTTCAGGAGGTAGGGACTTCCTCAGGGTTGCCACGCTGTAGAAGCTTCTTCAGGGCATCTTTGCGGTCCTCCCAGCCTTCCACTGACAGCCTCCTTGTTCCCACACCATCTTCCTACCACAGACCTTGGCAGTGCAGAAATTGAACAAGCCACTGGGTTCACTGTGGTGTGGCAAGTGTGTGGGATCTACTCAGAAGCTGCCTCTGAGCAGGCAACACCTGTGAGCTCTGTGAGGAAAGCTCTCCCTAAATCCTCCCTACAGTGGTTAATTGAGGAGCAATAAAAACAATTGCCTCTGTGAATCTATCTTCTATCACAGACTAGATGTAAGAAGGGATGGCTGTTTAGGTGTTTCGCTTGTATTGTTGATAGTTAGATGGGAGAAAATGTTAACAATAATGAAAGTAGTGATGAACAGTAGCAGCATCTTTTGACATGAGAATGTCTTGGAGCTAGAGAAATCCTTCAGCATCACAGACTGATTGGCCCCAGCAGGAAGTGGGGTTTACAACCTTCCTTGAGAAATCCTTGGAGGTGGGACCCAAATCCTTCTCTTTGATGCCTTGTGACAAAGTCTGGTAACTTCAGACATGGTGGTGAGACTACATCCTTGAGTTTCTGCTCTGGTGAGCTGAACATTTAATGTCCATAGGCACACAATGATCAGCCAAGTACTTATATAGTCCTGTCCAAGCACAGCAACTTCATAGCTTGTCAAAGATACAATCTTCACCAGGCTCCAGAAGAAAAATCAAGAACTTCTAGAGCTTTTAAAAAACCCGCACATCAGTTTGCTTAGTGAAAGGATGCAGGGATGGTGAGCAGGAAGGCAATGGGGCCCCTTGCTCTAGATTAGACCCAGATGGCCTGCAGAGGTGGGGGAGTAGCCTTTGCCTTCTTGATGATGAATGCACAAATCCCTTCTGCAGCTATCTGAACTGTCGTGTTGTGAAATATATGGTGATTGATTAGCAGAGTATTAACCTTGTCATTTGTAATAGGTCATCTGGTGATTTTATCACGTTTTAATCCATAGTTTTTCATACCGAGCTCCTTCCTAAGGAAAGTGTGTAGACGGGCAAGCTGGGGACAGATGGGGGTCAATGCTCAGAGAGTTTGATGATAATTTTTTTAATGCTTGCCTTTTCTGAGTCTTTTTTTTTTTTTTTTTTTTTTTTGTACCTCAAATGGTGGAGGGAGATGACCATTTTCCAAGGTCTACGTGACCAAATTAGTGATGTATATTTGCTGATGACCATGAATTCCCTATGTCCTTGAGGTGTGGCAGATTTAAGGGAACAGACCATAGGCAATGATTTTTTAGGCTCTTGCTCTACCCAAAGCCACAAACATCTCCCCAAAGTCACAAGGAGATTGCTGCGTTTATCTGAGGGTAAAAATCGGTGTAGATTTATTTTGTGTTTTGTGAGTACAGTAATCATTTCTGATTTATCCACTGTCTTATTTACAGTGTGTGATGAGCTGTGAATACCCAAGTTAGACAGTCAATTAAGTAAAAAACAGGGATGACTGTCTTCTCAAGTCCAGTTTTGGTCCAGGATATCTTAGCTGGAACAAGACCTAAAATGGGCTCCCCCAGTCAATGAGGATAATTTAATGGATTGGCAACTGTAGCTGCAGAGTCAGACAGTGGCTGCAGACTATGCTTTCTCTGCTTGACTGTAATGAGTTAGGGTGCAGCAAGAAAAGAGTGAATCAGGGCAACCATTGAGTACCATCAAGTCACTTGATGATATTAAAGTCAGGTTAGTGGGTTTCTTAGCTGGAACAGCCACTTCAGTAAACTATTTAGAAAGGGGCCAAGCATGATGCTCGGATTTTGATGAAAGAAGTATATTAAAGATATTAATAAACCCATTTATAAGACAGAAAACCGAAAAAAAGAGAGTATCCCAGTGCTGGAAGAGAAGAGTGGTTCCACCCCAAGCTGCCTAAGAGGGACTGGAAGTCTTGAAGGTACATCAGGCAATCAGAGGTTCAGTCTTATGCCCACATGGTCATTGCTAGTATCTGCTGCGTGTCTTTCTGTCTGCATTACAAAGTGGAATGAGGAAAAATCTCCCCAGCAGGTTACATCTGTAATTACTAGTATCTGCACACCTGAGCTGATAAAGACATTCCCCTTACAGTTTATCATTCCATGCAAGAGAACGGACGTTATTGCCCTCTGTCGTGGTTTAAGCCCAGGCCGTAAATCAGAACCACGCAGTCTACTTCCCCACACACACACACCTTTCTTCCCTCCGCTTCTGAAGGGATGGAGAGAAGAATCAAAAGAATGCAACTCCCACGGGTTGAGATAAGAACAGTTTAATTACTAAGGTATAACACAAATCACTACTGCTACCAACAATAATAATGATAAAGGAAATAACAAGGGCAGAGAATACAACTGCTCACCAACCGGTACCTTGCCCCCACCCCGCAGTGATCCAGCCCTTCCGGGCCACTCTCAGTTCTACATCCTGGGCATGACGTGCTGTGGTATGGAATACCTCTTTGGCTAGTTTTGGTCAGGTGTCCTGTCCCTGCTTCCTCCTGGCTTCTCCTCCTCCCTGGCAGAGCATTAGACTCACAAAGTCCTTGGTCAGGGTAAACATTCTGACCAGCAACTGAAAACATTGGCTTTATCAGTATTATCCCCAGGCCGAAAGTCAAAACACAGCACTGCACCAGCTACTAAGAAGGAGAAAAACTGACTGCTACTGCTAAACCGGAACACCCTCAGATGCTGCTTTCTGGGAGCTGATCTCAAAGCACAGTGCAAATTTTGAATACCTTTGGCATCAGACAAAAAGCAAAGTATATCTGCTCCATGCTTACACACTGGGAGACATTTTGAAATTAAACAAAGTTTTCAAGCTCAGTGAGGAAATTTGTTATTATGACGGTGCACTGAGATGCATTTATGTCCTACATGTCTCAGGACAGAACTCACTGGGATTTAGGGCATCCCCTCCCTAGGGCAGAGCTCTGTACACCAAATTGCATCCTGTATAATGACTACAACCTCTGTAGAGAAAAGAGGATGTCACTCTTGCAGCAGCTAAATTCACCTTCAGGGGGAAAGACCACAGCAGCCTCTTGCCCAGATGGAATTATCTCGGATAACTACATTTAACCCAGGCTTTCACTTTGTTTCCATTCAAACATCACTGAGAAAAATATGTGTGTATGCATGCGAGGTATTTGCATAGTGTTTATTTTTAGATTTAACTTAATAGGGAAAAAGGAACAAAAAAATAACCACCAAGGGGAAGGGTGAAAACATATTTCTGAGACATGCCTGAACCTGCTGCACCTCTTCATAAGATTTAGCAAGATCAATATGTTGATACAATATTCTCTGGCCTTGCCCAGAACAAATATTCAGAGAGGAAAGTGGGGCAAGGACAACTGCGGGCTTTTTATGCCTTTGGATCACTGCTACAGAATTATCAGAAATTTCCATTCCAGAAAAAAGGAGCTTAGGTTTTCAGTTAGTGAAAACCTGGCATATTCAGGAATTCCAGAGCCTTGGCAGGATGATAAACTTGCAATTACCCTTTTCTGATGCAGCATTTTCTATTTCTAAGGGACTAATTCTATTTTTTCTGGGTTTGAGATGTGTAAGATAAGGATCAGGCACCTTTGGCTTGAATCACTGCTGGTGGTGGGTCAAAGTCTGGTATAGGCTGGGAAGGTTAAACACCAGAAAGGGTGGGTGTTCCCCAAAAATGTCCTTGAGACTTCCAGTACCGAAGCTATCCTGCCATTGCTACAGCAACTGAAAGACGAATTCAGCCCAGAAAGCAACAGTCTTTTTGGATTCCTAGCAATGTTCTTTGTTGAGCATATACACTTGGAAAATACTTTCCAAAATATTTACTTTCAAATATTTTAACTATGCTATAGTGTTTTACCAAAAAAGCTAAATTTATCCCTTCAATGTTGTTGTGCAATAAAGACTGACTCAGGGTTTGCTAGTACAAACTGAGTCTGCACTGCTGCTGGCTTGTGTTTTATTGGAGGCTTAGCTTTTACCTGATCTGTATGATCTGATTCCTACTGAAGATGAAGACGTTATTAGCTATTGCTGCAAATGCTTTTTATTTAAAATACATTTCATTAAAAAACAATTTTGACACAACAAATAAGGAAATTTAGATGAAAATTGATTAAGAAACCACCATTTCCACCAGGTTGGATGGAGTCTTGGGCGACACGGTCTAGTGTGAGGTGTCCCTGTCCATGGCAGAGAGGTTGGAACTAGATGATCTTAAGGTCCTTTCCAACCCTAACTATTCCATGATTCTATGATTCTATTTTGGAGTCTGGTAGAAGACAGGACTGACGAAAGCAGTTGTTGGTTGTTGCACATTTGTTACTATTGTTGATACTTAAAGGCTGGATTATCAAAAACAGATTTTTAACCTGGAAAACCTGGTCAGCCCCAAACAGAGCAATATCTCTGCCTTTCCCAGGAGCCCGCGACTGCGTCACCGCCCAGGCCCCTTGCTCAGCGCTTCTGACCTAGTAGAAATAATTGCTCTCACAAGAGAATACAGGGGCTTACAAAGCATACTGGAAAGTTTAGATCTGGAAATGCTGGAAAACATAATTTACTCTAATGCTACTCACTCCAGTGTGGAAATATGATAGTGTGACCAATCACATTCATTTTGACAATGGATGCATTTTGTCAAGATAAAAGAAGTAGTCATAAAAATATACCTGGCACTTCACCGCCAGCCAAATATAACCTCAAAACCAGAGGAGATTAAAAAACAGAGAGCAGTAAGAACAAAAATAATGGATTCTCTGCTAGTATTATGAGTGATCTTCTTTGCTGGAAGGCAGCTGAAATAGAGTTTGAATATCCCGTCTCTGTGCTCTTGTTAGGGCATTATTTGCACCTCTCTGTGCACACTGGCACGCTGTGCAAGGCCATGACGTCAGTCTCCTTGCAGAAAATCACCGAAACTCCAATTTTTCTTGTGTTGGAGCCCACACCTGTAAGTGATCAAAAGCGAAAACCCAATTCAAGCACTCCTGCACAAAACTAAGATCTGAATCTCAACCCATCTGTAGTCTGTGGCTTCAGTCCCTTCACATTTGCTGTAACAAAAACTGTTAAAAAAAAAGAACAAATAAACTTGTTAAGAGAGATGTCTGGGGTCACTGCACAAGCTGTCACACTTAGTTATTCCAACATGTTACTGCAACCTGCATTTACAGTCCAGCATGGATCAGTCTAGGGACTGGGACAAGGTACCTTGCCAGGAGCAATGGATCCCTCCATTTTTTGTTGTACCTAAATCCAGAGTAAGTTCAGCAAAACTTAAGAAACCACAGAAGAAACTTAAGAAACTACAGCTGACAAAGGAAGAAAAGGAAATTGGAAATGCCTATAGTACATATTTAATTTTTTAAAAGAATATAACATAGAGAAATATGTATATTGCCCACCACTGTTACAGACCATTGGCTGGCCAAGGGCTAAATTAGCATCAGGTTAGCACGGTAAGACGCAGTGGCTAATGCCCACAGAGGTGTTAGGGCTTATATCTGACCATCCCCTTTTCAGTTCATCCTTTCTGATCTGGAACCAGCCTTTTTCACAGTGGGGCTCACACAGATTGTCCAACAACTCCTCAGTGGCAACACAGCAGTCCTGAGCAATGGGACAGAAGCAGCCTCATGGCATCAACTACTACAATGACAGCAACCTCCAGGAAGCCTGGAAAGCAGAGCAGAAAACCCTGATTCCTCTAGTGCATCAATTACCCTTTAGTGAACTTTATGAAGCTATTGCATTTTTTCCCTTTATTTTCTTGCCCTGATTAGTTCATGTTCCACCACTGCTCCTGTCTCCAGCTGCCATCTGTGAGCAATCTACATTCCCAGCCTCATCATTAATTTGTGTCATTTCTTGAAAACAGAGCAATCATATACTCATAGTATGTATTTAATTCTGATTCAGGAGAGCTTAAAATGCCTCCATGTGTGCCTGCTTGTACCAGCAGAGTGTCACCAGACCACAGCCCTGGCTTCTTCTTATGGCTTGTATGAAAAAGCCTCTGCTTCACGCTCCCCCTGAGCCACAGACCCTCTGCAAGGGCCCAAGCTATGCAAAATTTTTCACTGTTCTTTTTTTTTTAATTCCCTACGTATGGTAATAGCTTTTAATGAAAAAAAAAAAAAATAAATTGATGATATTTTCTACAGGAAAAAAAAAAATTCTTTGGAAAGTTCTCTTTCTGTAAGAAAACAATGCTTGCAAAATATTTATTTTAAAAACTGTGATTGCTCATGTAAGTCTGCAGATATTTGGCTTTATTTCAAATGCAATGAAATCTGGTTTTGAACCATTCAGATTTACAGTAAAACAATCATTCCAGCCTTCAGACATCTCTGGATCCAGAAGGTCCTTAGAAACACTTGGGACAATTCACCCCAGAAACACTAAGCTGCTGTTTTGCCATTTCAGTGGCAAAACAGGGACATATTTTAAACACCTTTTTGCTCCCAAGCCGTAGGGTTTGCTATATATGTATGTTCAAACAGCTCATGCATCAAATACAATCCCACCTCTACAGCAGGATCTTAGACCCTAAGGCCCCAGTGCCCCTGGGAAATAAATGCACTGGAAAGTCTTCCTTCAGCATATAACTTGAAGAATCAAATGTTAACACTGGTTTTGCTGATTGGTCATTTCTGTAGTGAGATTTCAGTGTCCGTGTACACAACAGGACATGGAACAAAGTCTAAGGAAGACCACGCTCAAAGACCACTCAATATTCACCTCACCATAATAGGTACCACCAGCATCTGTGCTTCCTGCTTTAGAAATTCACATAAAACAGAGACAAAAGGGCACACTGCTGCCTTTAACGCGCGCGCGCACACACACACACACACATCCGTATGTGCCACATGCCACTTGTGTTAACATAATTAACTTAATTTGACAAACTACATCGAGCAACAGGCACGGCTGTCTCAGAGCCTATCGCTCTGTACGGTGACTACTCCCCAAACCATCAACATGACAGAAGAACTGTGCCTAATTAACACTTTCTTAATACCTCAACAAATTACAAACCTGCTGTTGGGAAAAGTAGTTTCACACTTCCTTATCAAATTAGGGCAAAATCACTCCTAATGAGCTAAAATCAATTAGTGCAACACCAAAATGAATGTATTTATGCTGTCAGCAAGAGCTATTTGCATAACAGTTTGCAAGGGCAGGGAAGATGCTATAGCTTCTCAGTGCTGCTAATGAGGAGCTGCTGCGGGAAGGTGCTACCAAAGAGAAAATTGTTTTGTGCAACCTTCATACAGCCCCAGCTGGCATCCAGGGCCAGAAGCATCACAGGAAATCGTGCAGGATTTTGTACTCCCCAAAACCCAAAAGCCCAGGTAAATGGGTCCAGGGGTGCATCCTTTCTGCAGCCCCAGGAGGAATGAGGATGTCCCGGCCACTCCTCTCTGACATCAAGGGGTTGGAATTAGATGGTCTTTAAGGTCCCTTCCAACCCAAACCTTTCTCTCATTCTATGATTCTATGATCATCACATGCACTGCCCATGCTGGTGACTGGGATGAGTTTTCTGGCACCACCATCATCTTCCACAGTGCTGATGGGGGACCTGGTTCTTTCCTCTTTTACCCAGAGAGGTAAATGCCTCTTCAATGTCTCTTTTGCCCACTCAGGGAAAGATCAACAGCTGAAAATGATACATAGCAAGACAAAAATGTCTTTACAAAAATCATCCTTAGTTTTCTGTTGTTAAAAACTGGAATCAGATTAGAGGACTGGTCCATGAACAAGCAAAACAGAGATAGACAACAATTGATTTTAATAATGTTTATTTTTTCATAGCTACTTAAAACATCTTGTTGCAGTTCTGGTGCATACAAATGTATTCTTGACCTTGGAGTTAATTGCTTCAAAGCTGTGCTTGTGACTAATGCCTACATATCCATGTGTTTCTGCCTCTATCTATCTCAATGCCGTTATAGTCATGCATGTAGAAGTACACAGGTAAGAAGAAGAACGACACAATATGGACTGAAATAACAACATGCTAGTTGGTGCAGCTGAAATCTTTACCAAGACACTTCAGGCAAATTATGTCATCTTCTGAATTTAGGTTATCATACAGACAATTGTTGGGTGGATAAATAACTCAACATCCTGTGACTTTCCCCATCAGAAAAAGGATGCACGAGTGGAACGTGGGTCCACAAAAATAAATGCAAAAAGAAGTAAATACAGGAAGGGACCAGGAGGAGAGTAGGGACAAGCATGTTTTAGGAGAGGAAGCTGAAAGGTGACGAAAGGGCAGAGCAAGGGCAGGGAAGGGGTATGGTGTGTAAACCCACCAGCAGCACAGCACCAGGGGATGGTGCTGCTTCCCCTCTCAAAGACTTTACAAGGACTGAGTTGCTCTAAGTCTTTCTGGTCTTCTGCTGAAAGACTTTGGGGAAGGATACAATGGGAGGTAGATCAGGACAGCTCTGGTAAGCTCTTTGCAAGAATGGGCACAGCGGAGGTCTAATGCAACATGCAGTGGGAAAGGAAGAATCAGGTTTATCTTGAGTTTCTCTTAGCATACACATGCCCATGCTAGCAACTATGAGATCTACTTATTCTGCAACACATTTTCTTCTTTAAAATAGAAATAGTCAATTCTATAGCTTGTGAAAATTTCATCGATATAAGACAGGACATTCTCCTCATAAAATAAAAACACATTTTCAAACACGTGGGCAGGGTGATGCTCTGTGGTGATCCTGAGCTTTTCGTAATGTCAGTATGTTTTCCTAAGATAAAATATTGGTATTCATACAAACCCATTAGGCACTATATTTCCTGCACTTCTAGAATCACTCTTCATTGCTGGTTTCATTTTACTCGGTCTATTAAAAAGGCATGTGCACTGGGGAGAATTTTAATCTCAAAAAACTGAAACAAACAGTCCTCATTTATTTAATGCCCCTAAAAAACACTTGTAGCAAATATGAAAAGTAAGCCAGGCTCTTCAGCAGGGCACACATCTGCATAGGCAGCTTTGGAAAAACACTGATATTCTTGATGAACCCATACCCAAAGAAGTATTAACTTGATCAGGGCAAAGCCTTTGGCTGCTGTTGGGTGTTAGTGGGTCCTGCTCACCACCCCTGGGCTGGGGTGTGGATCAGGAATAACTCGGTGTCAGTCAAAAACTCCCTGCTTTGGACGTGGCCAAAGCAGGCCCAGGGACACCTGTCCTTACAGCTTTGTGTAAAGCTGTGCCCAAAGTACATATGGGTCATGCAGCTGGTTAACTGCTCCTTAACTGACACGGGGCTGCAGCAATGTTTGTGAATTGTGATGGTAGCATCCCCCAAAACCACATTGGAGGTCATACCAGAGAAATTTTTCCATTAATTTTTAATTTTCTTCTCTTCTTTCTTTCTTCGTACCACGCACAGATTTCAGGAATATACTTTTTACTCTGTTTTCTGTAGTTTTCTCAGCAAACAGAGCAAAGACTTCACCCATCATAGGGTTTCCATGAGCGTGGCTGCTGCCACGGGGTCTGCACACATAAACTTCAGTCACTCCCACTGTGCTGGAACTGCAGCCTGTCCACTTAACATGTCTTCATGCATTCCCCAGCATCGTACATCACCTGCCGCTGTGCCACCAGCAATTTGAGCTGCCTTGTGGGAGCCCCACCAGCAAAGATGGCAAATCCTCTCTGCATGCAGAATGCCCATCAATCACATGGGAAGCATCCAGGTAATGGGCAGCATGGTATGGGTTCCTGGCTCTCACCCAGCAAACTGCAAAAAAGAAGTCATAATATCTTAACTTTCTGTTCCAGATACTCTCTGCTGCATTCTAAGGTACAAAGCGTCAATCTGTTTCTTATCTTTGTTTTTTATCTGGCAGCCACAGGGAAAGCATTTACTAATGCAATCAATGCAGTCAGAAAAGTTTTAAACAGACTTTCTGGCTTTTCTGAAGCCATGACTTTCTCATGGGTTATTCTTAGTGGTTATTATCGGTAGAAAATTCCGGACAAAGAGGACAGTATATGTGGCTGGGATTTCTTGGCCAGAGCCACACGTGCAGGTACCAGAAAGCCCACACTGGGGAATGTGGACATCCTGGTTCATGACATATCTGGAGACCCTTGGACAAGTGTAGGAAATTCCCTAATCCTTCACAGGCATGATCTCCAGATGGAAAAGGAGACATTAGTTGTCCAAAGAAAACATCAGTGATAGCTTACTGTAGAATTTAATGCAAAATAAAGTTTGATGGAAACAGATTTTTCCTTCAACAGCACTCCACAGTCTGTTGAAAGATGGTTTCTCTCTGTTAAAAAAAAAATAAAAGTTTCTATATAATATCTAGGCCTAATGTACAATTTTTACATTACGACAGGATCTTTGAAAAATAATCTGAAATAAGGTTGCAAAGTAATGCCCTGGAAATGATGGGAGTCTGCAAGGTCAGTGCATAAATGAGATTAGAGTATATAAGCAGCTAATGAAGCAAGCAAATATTAGTGAGAAAGGGAAGAAAATAAATTCCCGAAGGACTGAAATCAGAGTGTTGCTCAGATACTTGGCTCTGTACAAACAGGGTGAAAATGTAGGCACAAGGTAGACCTCTGGAGTGAAACACCCCAGGCAATGCAGGCCATTCCCCGTGCCTGATACATGCCTGTCTCTTGGGGAACCCTGGAAGACACCATTAGCTACTTTCAGCAGCTGTTAGACACCTTTGAAATTATTTCACTTTATACATGGAAAATTTGGCAGGGGGTAGCTCTTCTGCTTTCACAAACGAGCTCCTAGGGACCCACCCAGGGCAGGACCTGTTCCCAGGATAAATAGCTGGAAAAGATGGTGCAGCCGGAGCCAATGTGGCATTCACAACACTAAGCAGCTCCTGTGACAGAGGCATCACCTGCCACAGTAATTAACACAGGACAAGCACATTGTCATCTTCTAGGTGCAGTCATTCTTCAAATGAATAATTTATACTGGCACATTAAAGTATATTGTGTGTGATTTCTCACCTATCACTGCCTGAGGGGAGCACATACACCTGGCTTACAAGAAAGTGCTACACAGACACCAATGGGCAGTGAATAACAGATCTTTTTGTACATTTACAGTCTTTAAATAATTCTACAAGGCAGTGAAAACATCCTTGCAAAAACAAATCCCCTGTGCATCACAACCTTACAGTGCATGGGGATACAGGAGTTGTGCTGGAAGATGCTTGGCAGCTGCTGCTGCTCCAAGATGGTTTGAAAACCTTGCAGATGTTTTGCTAGATGTTTACCCAGCACTTAACAAGGGCATGCTGGAGCACACGCACACCGCATGGGTTCACCCTGGCACTTTGCAGAAGTTTTATGTTCTCATGTGCATCCTTCCTCAAGGGATGCTTCAGGAGTGCTTCTGGACCTGTTGCATGAGGCTTACCCTGCATAGTTAATTCCATATTTAGTGTCTTACCTTCCAGTAATTCTTAAGGTTGTTAAGAAAATCTAAATCCCTGGTGCGTGATGAACAAAAGTCAAATTTGATCATCAGATTCTGAACCTCCGATTTGAACCAAAGTCCTGTTGTGAGTCTGTGACTTATAACAGCAGCTGTTGCTATGGTAGGAGGGCACCATGAACTCACAAAGTGCCCAGAAATTAATATGATGCAACTAATCTCAGCCCTAGGGGTAGAAGGACGAAAACCAAACACTATTGCAACCCTTCATCCCAATCATCTCAGTTATAGGAGGAAGATTGCTTTTTTTGCCAGCTCAGAGGGAAAATATGAGGCAGTAAACGTGTCACAGCCAAAAGCAGGAGGACCTGGAGGGCTGTTGCGGTTTAACCCCAGCTGGCAACTAAGCCTCATACAGCCACTCGTTCACTCCCCCTAATGGAATGAGGTAGAGAACTGAAAGACTAAAAGTGAGAAAAGTCGTGCATTGAGGTAAAGACAGTTTAATAAGTAAAGTAAAATCTGCACACACAAGCAAAGCAAAACAAGGAATTCATTCACCCCTTCCCACGGTCAGGCAGGTGCTCAGCCATCACCAGGAGATCAGGGCTACGTCGCACAATATGGTGAATTGAGAAGACAAACGCCATCACTCAAAACATCCCCCTTCCTTCTTCTTCCCCCAGTTTTACAGGCTGAGCATGACACCATATGGTATGGAATATCCCTGGGGTCAGCTGTGCCAGCTGTGTCCCCTCCCAGCCCCTTGTGGTCCCCCAGCCTCCTTGCTGGTGGTGTGAGGAGCAGAAAAGGCCTTGACTCTGTGTAAGAGCTGCTCAGCAATAACTAAAATATCAGTGTGTTATCAGCAGTATTTCCAGCACAAATCCAAAACATAGCCCATACCAGCTACTATGAAGAAAATGAACCTTATCCCAGACAAAACCAACACAAGAGCCCAAGTCAGAAGCCAAGTCACAGTAAATAGTGTATATGTTTAATATTACCCAGTAAAATCTACTTGCCGTCATGATAGCCTCAGAAAGGTGTTGCATTGTTTATCCTGATGCACATTCAGCATGACTCCAACAGAACAAAGCAAAATGTTTCTGTTGACGAGCTTTCTGCTTTTCCAACCTCTTGGGAAACACAGCAACAAAACTTCTTTAAGATATTGTGATCCTGCATCACGTTGAAATGCCATGAACTACCACAAGACAAATATATCTTTTGTGCAATTTAAATGGCAATCAGGGAGCTATTTTTTTCTGATTAATATACGGAAAGTTGGCGGTCACAGCAGGGGACTGATGAGGCTAATCCGTCAATGTCCTTGATAGCGCTACGCTTGATTGCTCCAAGCCAGTGGAACCGCATAATGACGAGGAAAGGCTGTGATCAGAGCTGGGGCACACCGCCCCTTCTGCTCGAGTCATTTGGATGTTTGCACCTCAGCTGAGGCTATGTGAGATGTTTGGATGGGCTCTCAAGAGGGCATTGCTAATGAAATTAGGAGCAGGAGAGGATGTCTATGTTTGTGGGAGACCAGATGCAGTCCAGAAACATAAGAGATAAAATTTAGGATATTTGTCTTTGGTAAAGGCTCTCTGTATGAACAGAGAGGGAACTAAACCTGAAAACATGAATAGCTCTTAGATTAAATTGTCCTTTCAGTGCTTCTGCAGCAGGTACCTGCCAAGGCCAAGTAAATGTAATTAAATGCATGAACAACCACCTCCACTGTCATTTTATAAGGGAATTTGTGCCCTCAGTGAGGAGCAGGAAAGGGGGCTTGAAGGGCTGCCACTGACCATCTTCCTTCTTACACTGAGTGACCAGATGCTCATGGTCTCAGGAATCATAGAATCAACTAGATTGGAAAAGACCTTTAAGATCATCAAGTCCAACCTTTACTCCAGGACTGCCGGGCATCATCTACATGGGTTTTGAAAACTTCTAGGGATGGTGATTCCACCACGAGACCATCTTAAGAGTCTGAACATGCACAAGTCCATGGGACCTGATGAAATCCATCCGTGGGTCCTGAAGGAGATGCTGAATGAAGTTGCTAAGCCACTGGCCATCATATTTGAAAAATCATGGCAGTCAGGTGAAGTTCCCGACGACTGGAAGAAGGGAAATATAACCTCCATTTTCAAGAAGGGGAAACTGGATGACCCGGGGAATTACAGACCAGTCAGTCTCACCTCTGTGCCTGGCAAACTCTTGGAGCAGATTCTCCTGGAAGGCATGCTAAGGCACATGAAAAACAAGGTGGTTGGTGGCAGCCAGCATGGCTTCACTAAGGGGAAATCCTGCCTAACTAATTTGGTGGCCTTCTATGATGGGGCTACGAAACTGATGGACAGGGGTAGAGCAGTTGACGTCATCTACCTGGACTTGTGCAAAGTGTTTGACACTGTCCCGCATGACATCCTTGTCTCTAAATTGCAGAGACATCAATTTGGTAGATGGACCACTCGGTGGATAAAGAACTGGCTGGATGGCTGCACGCAAAGAGTTGAGGTCAATGGCTCAACATCCGGCTGGAGACCAGTAACGAGTGGTGTCCCTCAGGGATCGGTGTTGGGACCGGTCTTGTTCAACATCTTTGTCGGTGACATGGACAGTGGGATTGAGCGCGCCCTCAGCAAGTTTGCCGATGACACTAAGCTGTGTGGTTCGGTTGATACGCTGGAGGGAAGGGATGCCATCCAGAGGGACCTCGACACGCTTGTGAGGTGGGCTGATGCCAACCTTATGAAGTTTAACCATGCCAAGCGCAAGGTCCTACACCTGGGTCGCAGCAATCCCAGGCACAGCTACAGGTTGGGCAGAGAAGAGATTCAGAGCAGAGCTGCAGAGAAGGACTTGGGGGTGTTGGTCGACGAGAAAAAATGAACATGAGCCAGCTTCAGTGTGCGCTCGCAGCCCAGAAAGCCAACCATATCCTGGGCTGCATCAAGAGGAGCGTGACCAGCAGGTCGAAGGAGGTGATCCTGCCCCTCTACTCTGCTCTTGTGAGACCTCACTTGGAGTATTGTGTGCAGTTCTGGTGTCCTCAACATAAGAAGGACATGGAACTGTTGGAACAAGTCCAGAGGAGGGCCACGAGGATGATCAGGGGACTGGAGCACCTCCTGTATGGAGACAGGCTGAGAAACTTGGGGCTGTTCAGCGTGGACAAGAGAAGGCTGCGTGGAGACCTCATAGCAGTCTTCCAGTATCTGAAGGGGGGCTATAGGGATGCTGGGGATGGACTATTCATTAGGGACTGTAGTGATAGGACAAGGGGTAACATGTTAAATCTTAAACAGGGGAAGTTTAGCTTGGATATAAGGAAGTTCTTTAATGTAAGGGTGGTGAGGCACTGGAATGGGTTACCCAAGGAAGTTGTGAATGCTCCATCCCTGGTGGTGTTCAAGGCCAGGTTGGACAGAGCCTTGGGTGACATGGTTTAGTGTGAGATGTCCCTGCTCATTGCAGGGAGGTTGGAACTAGATGATCTTAATGTCCTTTCCAACCCTAACTTTTCTATGATTATGTTCTTGAACACATGCAGGCAGACAGGCAGGGAGCCTGCAATGCATCATGCTGCAGTCACCCATTGTATCCCTGCTGAGAAATGAAAAATTTCATGGCTTATTGAACACTGCAAATAGTCACAGCAGATAAGACACAGCTCTAAATTATTTTATTTATTTATTTTCTAGTTGTTACACACTGAGAAATTCCCATTGTGCAGCAGCCTACCCAGCCATACTTGCTTTCCTCCTGAAACACAGCTGTCTGAGTGCTCTGAGCTGAGTTAAACAGCAAAGCCTCCCGTGCCCAGAGAGAATTGAATCACAGCCCTCCACCTCCTGGAGCTCACCTTCTGAAAGCCAAGGACCTCTTTGCGCTGTCAGCAGCTCAACAGCCCCATGTTTGATAGCTGACCAGATATTGTTCATGGTGGTTGTACCACTAACGGTGGCATCTTCCACTGAAGGCAGCTGGTGGAAGGTATTCCCATTTAGCATTCCATTTTAAAAGCTGCGCATATCTCCCTGGTGCTTGCAGGCTTGCCAGCCTGCTGCGGGGCTTATCTGGGTGCAATACAGGGATCTTGCTTTCCTGAAGGCAGCATTTAGTGTTGCTATACCATCAATATGTATGGTGGACATATGCATGCTACTTAGAATCATAGAATCATAGAATAGTTAAGGTTGGAAAGGACCTTAAGATAATCTAGTTCCAATCCCCCTGCCATGGGCAGGGACACCCCACACTAAACCATGCCACCCAAGGCCTCATCCAACCTGGCCTTGAACACCACCAAGGATGGAGTATTCACAACCTCCCTGGGCAACCCATTCCAGTGCCTCACCACCCTCTCAGTAAAGAATTTCTTCCTTAGATCCAATCTAAACTTCCCCTCTTTTGAGTTTGAACCCGTTACCCCTTGTCCTGTCACTACAGTTCCTGATGAACAGTCCATCCCCAGCATCCTTGTAGGCCCCTTTCAGATACTGGAAGGCTGCTATGAGATCTCCACACAGCCTTCTCTTGTCCACACTGAACAGCCCCAACTTTCTCAGTCTGTCTTCATACAGGAGGTGCTCCAGTCCCCTGATCATCCTCGTGGCCCTCCTCTGGACTTGTTCCAAAAGTTCCATGTCCTTCTTATGTTGAGGACACCAGAACTGCACACAATACTCCAAGTGAGGTCTCACAAGAGCAGAGTAGAGGGGCAGGATCACCTCCTTTGACCTGCTGGTCACGCTCCTCTTGATGCAGCCCAGGATATGGTTGGCTTTCTGGGCTGCGAGCGCACACTGAAGCTGGCTCATGTTCATTTTTTCTCGTCGACCAACACCCCCAAGTCCTTCTCTGCAGCTCTGCTCTGAATCTCTTCTCTGCCCAACCTGTAGCTGTGCCTGGGATTGCTGCGACCCAGGTGTAGGACCTTGCGCTTGGCATGGTTAAACTTCATAAGGTTGGCATCAGCCCACCTCACAAGCGTGTCGAGGTCCCTCTGGATGGCATCCCTTCCCTCCAGCGTATCAACCGAACCACACAGCTTGGTGTCATTGGCAAACTTGCTGAGGGCGCACTCAATCCCACTGTCCATGTCACCGACAAAGATGTTGAACAAGACCGGTCCCAACACCGATCCCTGAGGGACACCACTTGTTACTGGTCTCCAGCCGGACATCGAGCCATTGACCTCAACTCTTTGCGTGCGGCCATCCAGCCAGTTCTTTATCCACTGAGTGGTCCATCTACCAAATTGATGTCTCTGCAATTTAGAGACAAGGATGTCATGCGGGACAGTGTCAAACACTTTGCACAAGTCCAGGTAGATGACATCAACTGCTCTACCCCTGTCCATCAGTTTCGTAGCCCCATCATAGAAGGCCACCAAATTAGTCAGGCAGGATTTCCCCTTAGTGAAGCCATGCTGGCTGTCACCAACCACCTCCTTGTTTTTCATGTGCCTTAGCATGCCTTCCAGGAGAATCTGCTCCAAGAGGTTGCCAGGCACAGAGGTGAGACTGACTGGTCTGTAATTCCCCGGGTCATCCAGTTTCCCCTTCTTGAAAATGGAGGTTATATTTCCCTTCTTCCAGTCGTCGGGAACTTCACCTGACTGCCATGATTTTTCAAATATGATGGCCAGTGGCTTAGCAACTTCATTCAGCATCTCCTTCAGGACCCACAGATGGATTTCATCAGGTCCCATGGACTTGTGTACGTTCAGGTTTTTAAGATGGTCTCGAACCAGATCCTCTCCTACAGTGGGCCTAAGGTCTTCATTCTCACAGTCCCTGCGTTCGCTTTCCAAGACTTGGGTGGTGTGGTCAGAGACTTTGCCAGTGAAGACCGAGGCAAAGAAGTCATTAAGAACCTATATACTTCCCAGAGGGTGGAAGGAATCATACCTAAAATAGAACTATTCCTAATTTTTACTCTTTATGGTGTACAGCTTTCTCTGAGTAGCCTCAGTTCTGCTTTACCTTCTGACTCCAAAGAGCAGGTCAGGCGTGTCCAGACAACTCCCTCTTTTATGGGTTGCGCAAACTAGAGAGGAGCAGATGGCCTTGAACCATCTTCTCCGTATGTTGGCATGACTTTGCCCTCCACTGGAGGCTGATCACCTCCAAAATACGTACATCAAAAGCTCCACCAAAGAACTAAGGATTATTTCCACTATATTAATTTTTATTCTGAATGCAAACACACAAAAGGAAGTCTTAGACCTAGATAATGAACGGAAATGGCTTCAGCTACATTGCATAGAACTTACCATTATTTAAAATCTCAGGTAATCAGTGATAACAGCAGTGCAACTAACTCTGACATCTTTTTTCTATTTCAGGAAGCAAAATGTTCCTAGATTCATATATCTCTCCTGCTGGAAGAGGAGAGATATACGGAAGGGGTTGCAAGTGCCCTTACAGGTATCAGCAACCCCAACGCACATTGCATAGATCAACTGCCATTTCAAGCTAATTTTTCAGTGTTGCATTGAAACCGTGCAGTTTGACTCAGCTTTTCAGCAACTAGATTGCGTGAATGTTATAATTTCCTCCAGCCCTTAGTGTCATCGATTTTGCAGCATGTTTGGCTTAATGGCTACTGCCAAGGAAGAGAAGGTGCTGTCACGCCCCACAAGTGCTGGGAAAGCCTTGGGGTGGCACAGGATTCACTGTGGCACCCAGCCCAGGATGGGGCATGCATCCAGCACTGGTTTGCACAGGCAGGGTGGGATGCCGGCTGCAGAGGATCACTCACCATCTGCTCATTCACTGGTGTAGAGCAATTCAAAGGGAGTTACACATTTGTAATGACCTGAATATTTCAATGCTGGCACATTTCTAATTAGTATGGCTAATTTGCTTTCAGATCTTTTTCTATCCTGTAAAGCTCAGCCTGCTTTGCAAAACAAATGATAATTTTTCTGAAATACCTTTCTTCCCTTTGGGTTGCAAACCAATCAGCCCCAGGGCTCAGCCTCCAGCAGACTGCAACCCTGCCACCTTAAGATAGATTCAGAAAACTGCAGCCTTTTTCTGGCAAAACCATCCCTGATCCACCCTCCATCCTTCATCTTCCATCATTCATCCTCCATTTTCCACCCTGCATCCTCCACTCTACAACCTCTATCCTCACAAGTTTCCCAAAGTAGGAGGGTGAGCCACATGTGAGGGATGCCTCCTTCACATATGTGATGCTGCACACCCCTGACCTGTTACCTGCTGCAGATCCTAACATGGGGTTTCTGCTGCTGGAGGGGGATCTTTCCAAAACCACACCAAACAAAAGAGTTCTGTTTCATGATGAAGGAGCATCCCTCCCAAATACACCCAGCTTCTGTTACTGCACACCTGCAGGTGGCCCGCACTTTTTCTCCAGGACTTCTAGTGGTGGTTGTGTTTGGTGGAGGGGATGTGGTCCTTTCAGTGCCAGCTTGATACCAGTGGTGGGTAGAACACTACCTGCAGACACACTGCAAATCAGGATTTGATGGGTCAGGCTCTACACATTTGAACAGTCAACTTGGCCCTTGTCATCAGTCTTTCTAAGCCCTTCAGTAAATTAGTGGCCCACATCTTCTTTTTATATGTCAGCATTAGTGCAGCTTTAATTTCAGTTTATTTCTCAGGAAGAATAATAGTTCAAAGACAAGAATAACAGTAGAATACAAGTGGATGAAACTGCTGCCCAGATGTTTCTCCATGGTCAGGAGCATGGAGGTGTCCCTGCAGCACAGAGCCTCAAAAATACTGGTATGAAAATCAGAAATATAGGCAGAGACAGCAGCAAAAGCACATGGTCACGTCCCAGGCAGCCCTGGGGAGGCTTGTGCTGCAGGGATATCAAAACCCTACCTAGCCCCTTCTGCAGAGGTAGTTCTCAAGGCTTCTTTTTTCTCCTGTGCAGCAAAGAAACACAATCCTTGTTGACTGAGCGTCCTTGCACTCGGAGAAATCATCTGCCGGCAGCATGGGAAGGAAAGCTTTCTCCCAAAAAACCCTGCTCACGTGTTCCCAGGCAGCTCACCTCTGCAGCTGCCAGTGTCCTCAGAGTTTAAAGCTGTAATATAAGAAATACTCATAACAGCTCTGTAGACCATAAATATGATCCTACAGGGCCACAATTAAGCATATAACCGATCAGAAAATATTTAATGCTTGCAACAGGTTTTCCTTCTCAGGCCCATTAGATAATGAGATACTGGTGGGAAAATCCAGGCAGGCTGTTGCTGGAGTTCAGCAACAGGGCTAATGAGGCAGCAAACAATGTTCCTTTTAGGCCCTGGGCTTCAGGAGCCCCAAATTCCCAACATTAGAGCTAACACATTTTAAATTACTTCCCAAGTCCCAGCCCTGAAGTCTGTTTACATTTTGGAGAGCAGCCAAGAGGTAGCTTAATATTGGTAACAAATCCATGCTGAGACAGGATGTCTTCCTGGAGGGTCTGCCCCCAGGTTATCGCTGGGGCTCCAGCCCTTGCCCCTGGGCTAACGGGAGGGACACATTCAACTCTTCTGACATCCAAACCTCGCTGGTTGGCTGTCCCCAGTGGTGATAAACGCACACACAGCCATGCAGCCTCCACCCCAGCCACCAAACATGATGGTAGAAAGTATGCTGGGCACAAGGAAGCAATGCAGTAAGTCCTTCAGTTCAAGTCACGTACAGGGGCAAGCAAGGGCTGACTGATGCCAGAATACAGCTGTGCTTCTTGGAAGGTCCTGCTTTGGCAGTGGAAAATTTAATATAAGTTTTGGGTGAGGGTGGTTTGAGTTTGGGGTTTGGGTTTGGGTTTGAAAGAGGATGGGGGATGCAACTTTTGCTGGGTCTTTTTCTATGAAGGTGGTGAAATCTGACTGCATTGAGAGCTAAGTTAGATGACCTTCACAATTGCATCTCCTGCCTGATAGGAGGTTGTAACAAGGTGGGGATGGGTCTCTTCTCTCAAGTAACAAGTGATAGGACAAGAGGAAACTTCCTCAAGTTGCACCAGAGGAGGTTTAGATGGGATATTAGAAAAATTTATTCACCAGAAGGGTTGTCAGGCATTGGAACAGGCTGCCCAGGGAAATGGTGGAGTCGCCACCCCTGGAAGTATTTAAAGGTATATAATGTGTAAATGTGGCACTTAGGAACACATTTTAGTGGCAGACTTGTCAGTGCTGGTTAACAGTTGGACTCAATGATCTTAAAGGTCTTTTCCAAGCAAAATGATCCTATGATTCTATAAAGATATATAGAAGCTTATAAGGAAGAGGATATAGATAATTTTTTTTAAAAAAAAAGGGGGAAAATACAGTTAAAAAAGCAAAAAACAAACAAACAAACAAACCACATTAAAACCAGAAAACAGGTTCGCCCATCTCACAATTCAAAATGACGGAGTTCCCCATTCTTCCAATTTTCTTGCATTTGTTAGAGGGAGAAAAGCTGTTTCTCATTAATCTTATCAGATCCCCCAGGCTTAAATAATGGTCATGACCAATATAGTATTTTTTCAATAGTTTTTGATGCCTCCACAATTTGTATTTCTCTCTGATATGTGGAGGTTTATATGTTTTCAACAAAAAAAATTGACACATTATCTTTGTGCAGAAGCAGTGCTCCAGCAGATGTGTGGCAATACACAGAGTCTAACTAGTCATTCAGTATTGTCCCTCAGGAGCTGGGGCCATGTCCCCCATCCTTTTATATACTTCACTGTACCTTTGGCTGACTTCAGCACTGAAGTTGAAATATATACCAGTTTGTAGCAAAATTCAATGTTTGTAGCTCTAGAGTAGAGACTAGGAGTTTGCATCCCTATATTTGTGTGGATATACTACTTGTCAGGATAGTTGTGATATAAAAAAGAGGCTTCTTCCAGACCTGTGTTATGTTTCAGCCTTTTCACTCATGTATTTTTTATGTACTAAATAGGGTATTTATTTGCATTTGTGAGATGCTTGTCTTTCTTACTTGTTATCCATCAATGTCACTCTGAGTATTTTAAGCTATTTGTAAAGGAAAGGACTAAAAGACTTATACATTTGTTGCTCAAGGTGCTTATCAAAGATCTCAAGATATCTTCTCAGATATATTTAAAAAAAATACTATACAGGAAGCATGTAGCTACATTTCCAGAGTGTCAGAAAAATGTACCTGTTGGCAGCTGAACACAACACTAGGGCTGCACAACTCAGAGTATGATATGATGCAGTGTGAAATACTTACCCAAGGACATGGAGCTGATACAGCAATCTAAAATCTCAGACTTTAGAGAATTAGGTCATCTAATTCATCCCTTCTGTCAGTGCAGAATTGCTCCTTATATTTTTGAGCACATCCTCCAGCGTACCATTAAATAATACAACCAATTTGGGCTAATAATGTAATTAATTGGAGCTGTACACAAAGATATCTCAGATTCTCTTTTGGGACATCTATAATCAAGAATGATTTCTTCCTTCCCTCACATTTATTGATACAAGACCAGTTTCTAACCAGCAGATCGAGGGGGGCTGCCTGTCCCACCAGTTCACCATCAATGGAGATGGACACCTTCCAGTTTACAGCCCAGAATTGCATTTATGACCCAGCTCATTTCAGAGGTAAGGCTGCTTTTGGAGACAGAATCCTGCAAACAAAAGAAAGATTCCTGTTGGGATTTTTTTCTTCCGGCATCACATTATACCCATCCACCATGTCTAAGATGACTTTCAGTCTCTCTGAACTTTTCCCTGGGGAGCAAGATGAAGAAGCATTTGCATGCCCAACTCTTTTTTCCTGACATTTTCTAGCATGCAGATACAGCTTCGTTAGTTCTACGTTATTTATTTGATCTTAGGGTTTTTATCCTTGGCTTTCATTACCCAATAGCACTGGAAATTATTTTGAAGGCTACAAGGGGGTTCTTCATAAATAAGAAATATGCCACCTGACCCTCATTATTCTCCGGTTCCTTCTGCAGTGCTTCGTTTTACATATGCAGAATATAAGCAAAAATATAAAGCGGTAAAAAACATGAGAAACGGTGTCACACAGACAAATGCATATGCCTGCTTCAGCTTTTATGTGCGGGAATGCTGGTAGTCCTCAGATGTCTACAGCAGCTTTGCATGCCGAGTTGTTACAGCACATTGGCATGATCAATAGCACCATTAATCTTTCATATGCTGCCTTCTTCCATGCCCACCCCATGCCTTTTTTAGAGCAATAAAAAAGAAGATTTGCAAAATAAAAAAAACCAAACAACCCAGCAGTGGGTGCATTGTGAAGGGTTTGGTGGCCTGTGACTGTGTCGGGGCTGGCACAGCCTGAGTATGAGCAAAAGATGCATTAGTACACTAATGACAGCAATTACCGTGTATGATGCTCTTTAAGTGTTATTGTGTTACTTAAGAGATGTGCTATCCTCAGATAGATCCCCATCTCCCTGAGGAGACCGCTGGAAACTGAGGGGAAATGCACCAAGTAGAAATTACTATATTTAATAATCTTAAGATTATTAAAGCACAGTATGTGGAAGAAGGAAGAAAAGGGCAGGGTCATGACACTGTAGAAAAAGGGGTATGAGTAAACAAGCCTAGGATTTTGTGGGAGAAACAAAGCCAAGGAAATATGGGGTATTTTGAAGGGAACATTTTCCAAATGAAATAAATCAAATGCTAAGTTCTTACTTAAATGCAAAGTGCTCATCTGACAATTTCCAACTCAAAAGCCAGTTAGAAAATAAAATATTCCTTCATGTTTTTAAGATGGAAACATCCCAAAGTTACAGCTATGGCACACAGACACCAGAACCCCTCGCCAGCTGGCAAGCACTTCTGGGGAGCTGAACCAACAGAGATGTTCTAAGCACGAGCAGCATGTCCAATGAATAATAAGGAGAGAGAAAGGCAGGGTGAATGGACTTTAACTAGTAAGACTCACAGTCTGTGAAGGCGTAAATTATACCCACACTAAAGTCTGGTGAGGGTAACACTTCGTGAGGGGCTGAAGCTGTGACTTATGTTCCTTGACACTGTCCCAGAAGGAGCTTTGGGAAGGAATGGGCTCTCACTTGCCTGCTAGTCTGAAAAACTGAGGGGAGAAAATCATCTCAAGTTCATTCACTCCTTCATTATCAATGTTAAATTTTTGTCCCATGAATAGTTCCATCACAGCTTCTTGTTGGCATTTTAGGATTAAAATAGGCAAATTAAATGATGCCTTGAAACCAAATATCGGAATGATGGACTTGGGAAATGCTGAAGTGAACTTTACAGGCTTTTTTCCAGCCCCCCAAAGTATCTTGGTAAGTTACAGAAAAATGTGCAAATAACTGTGACAGATCTGATTTTACATTTTCTCTGAATAGGAAGTATTTTACCAACAAATTGCAAGCAGCTCCACTTGAGAAGATGCAAAAAACATGATTCTCAGCCAAGGGAAATTACTTTGCTTCACCGCCAAGTGGCTTCCTACACCTGCAAGGAAAATAAATGTCACGTACAAGGAAAAACAAGCTTAGCAAACACCAGTATTTTTTTTTTTTCAGTGGAAACTCTTATGGGAGCTCTACCTGAGCTGCTGTATGGATTGGCTTCAAAATGGAGAGAAGATATTTCTGTGGATCAGAGGAGGTCCCAGCCTGATGCTGTCCGCCCCATGCTCACTGGCCTTTTCATCTGCACAACCTGCCGCCTTTCCCAGAACACCTGCAGAGATATTCACTTTGTATATATGCAGACAACAATTAGTATTTTCCCTGCTGGAAACACCAGCTGCCTTTGCCTTTACTGCATTCAGCAATAAATATTTGCAAATACTGGAAGCGTCAATAAACCGAACATCATATGTACTGCAACAATTTATAGCAAAGAATTAGTCATTAGGACTTTGAAAAAATTGGAATAATTAATTTGAAATATGGTACAAAAAGATACGAGCACAGTATGCTGCTACGAACCAAGATGGGCTCTTTTGCAGGATGAAGTAATACCATTTAGAGTAAGAAGAACAAGGCTGCTAGAGGGATAGAAACTTGTTTACAAACATAACAAAGGTTGGATGAATTTGCATGGAGCTGTGATTTTGCTGTTGCACTCAGGTTAGGAAAAGACTAACCACATCCAAGGGCACCATGCCGCCTCTGGGCTGCAGCTAAACTGCTTAAAACGGGAGCAAGAGGAGCAATTTTTGCTCCTGCTAAAGTTATTATTATTGGTAACTGGCTGCATTCAGCACAGAGCTTTTAAATGTTACTTCCTATTGTTGTGAGGTCCCTTGCTGGGCTGTTTCACTGTTTCAGATGCACGGCTGTATCGATCCACCCATACCGACCCCCTTCCGCAGCTCCACCAGACAAAAGGGCTCATTTCACACCCAGCTGGATTCACTCTGGGGAGTACATTCCTAAAGGGGCTCCCTTGGGCCAGCCACGCACCACTCAAATGGTATTTCTGGGAAAATAAAATAATACACAGTATATTTAGTGATTAAACCTAGGAAATAGCTATAATCTATCTCGGGCTTTTATTTTAAGATGGGAGATTAAACAGCATTGGAAAACCTATTGGAGAATCCTACAGCAGTATTTAAAAGGACGATAGCTCCCACCCTTACCCAGCCAGGGCAAACTGGAGGTCAGATGGGAGAAATATGGATAGGTTCTTTGTCCATGTAAGTGATATTGAGCAGGGCACTTTGAATGATCAAGTAACCAAAGTGATTTTATTTGCTTTCCTAGGAAAGAAACTAGCCCAGAGCTTGCCAGCCTGCACCCAGGAGGAGCCTGACTAGCAAGGTTCAGGTAGAGTGAGCCCACTTCCTGGTGCTGCAGCCCCCAGTGTGTTGTTGCCTCTTGTCTTCAGCCAGGCTTGGCATGCACTGCTGGAAATCTTAACAAATTCACAGTCTCAAGGCGAGTTCTCCTGTTCAGGTGTGTCGTTTCTGTTCTGGCATCTGTTGCCTCGCCCACAGGGCGCACACTCAGCACTGAATCCACTTCTCTGTGCCCATGCTGGCGCTGAAAACCTTCCAGCTCTCAGAAATGCTTGTGCCCCATAGGAAAAGGCTGCAGGTACATCCTGGAAGCCCTGCACAGCCTGGCGGCATCCCCATCACCTCTGCTCCAGGGAAGGTGACTTGAAAATACGTGGGCTGGAGGCAAGCCAACACCATCTTTGCAATGAAAATGTGTTTGTGATAAATGCATACTCTGGCAAATGCAAGATAATAGTGCTTTCTGACAATATTTTTGCATTTTTTTGTTTCAGACACAAAGCCCCTGAGTTAATTGAGCAGAGCTGTAAGTGACGAGGGTGGACCTTTGCAGTGTCCGTGCTTTGCAGCAGCACACGTGGCCCCTGCACACCCACCTCCCAAGGTCAACTCATGGCATACGGTCGAGCAAAATGAAAACTCTTCCTGCTCACGTCAACAGAAAAATCAAACCAGAAAAGACGTTATCAGCACTGGCACAGACGAGAGATTATCACATATCTGTGGATATAACCTAAAGATAAAGGCAAACATTCAAACCAAGCTGATAGTTTATGTTGCTATAGGAGAACTGATGCTGAATAAATTCATCTTTGGCAATGACACATGAAGCGAGGCATGACCTCCAGACTATCCAAGTGCTTACAACAACACAAGGACGCTGATGAATTTGAAGCAGACGTCACTTTGACATATGAGAAAATCCAACGGATTCTGATTACAATATCCCATGGAGCCATAATTAAGGCCTTTATGGCAACAAAGAAAATTGGATTACATTATTTCAGTGCTAAACAGGCAGAAGATTGCAGGAAAGCCAAGAGTACAGAGTATAACAAGCCATAGATGTCTCTGACAGAAAACAAAGATGGGCAATTGCAGAATATTTTTAAGCGGTCTTGTGCTTTGCAAAATGACATAGCACAAACTCACGAGTGGCAGCAGAGGAAATCATACCTTCATTTTCTCTTGGTCTCTTTGTACTCCATTTTTCTTAAGTAATAAGCTTCATGTAAGTCAGAGGAACTCTAAATGCAATCCATACATATTCCTTCCCTTCAATGTCTTCACAGTAAGAACCGAGTTTCCCATCACTGCTTTATTTAAATGATCCATACTACAATGCAAGTGAGGAATGCTGAAAATCCCCAATATGCACTGCAATCACCTAAACTCTCCATTCTTTAGAACACCAAACTAACTCTGTAATAACCAGAATCACCTGAATTAAAATCACAAGCGGAAATCAGGCATGGGGAAGCTCTATCAAACTTTGCATTACTTTAAAACTCTTTCCATTGCACTAATAATAAACAGAGTTTGTGTGATAGGGAGGAGCATTCAAGAACCTTCTTGAATCTCTTCTTCACTGCCTTTCCCCATCAAGCACAGCAGTATCTGCTCCCTCCTCTCCATCGTTTCAAAGAAGGTGGTTCATGGTCAGCAGTTCTCATTTTTCATTTGCAGTGGTCCAAATGAGCAGTGATTTGCCTCTCGGCAAAATGTCCTTGTCTATGTATGTCGTTGCTCTGAATGCAAATCCAAAACTCAGAGAAAAGCTCAGCCCACTGCTGATTTTGTTTGTTCCTTTGTCAAAGCCTTGTCAAATTTTAGCAACATTTAGTCAAAAATTCCTCCCAACCTGTGTCAGAATGTTGGCTGATTTTAGCACAGGACGTTAAATTACAAAACATCTCTAAGTAGGCAAACTGTAAAACTGTATCAAGGCACCCTTTTTTACAACAAAACAACAGAGTAAAAGTTGTTTTCAATAACAAGGTGCCACCATAGTTCCAACTGGCTATCAAAACCCCGCATTTTATTTTTTTACCATGGTCCCTTGGCCCAAGTGATGCCTTATCATGTGGCCCCACCACTTTGAGGACATTGCAACATGTCCTCACCACAGTTCAGCTACAAATCTCAGATACCTAAAGTGAATAAAACCATGTATTATCAAGCCAGAGAATCAAAATCATCTTTCTCTTACTCATCTTACTCAGTTATACGATAGATTTCCCATGCACTTCATAAAACATGAATATAATTTGTTTTAATAAAAGGAAACCCACCAGGGAATTGGCTTCATCTCAGCTCTCAATTCATTGTCTGCGGTTCGTGTTTTGCTAGGTTTCTCAGCTGATGGTACATCAGTCATATCCCATCAGATCACAAAGGTGTCTGTGTTCTGTAATATTGTTTTTTCTAGTATTCTCCATCCTCTCATACCCTTTCATAAAAAATACGAATGTGTCAAAGACTTTCCAGATTTATATTGATTTGATACAGATGATAAACATTACATCTTCTTCACTTCTCACTGAGCAAAAAGAGCTGTGAAAAATTTCATTCTTACTTTGTTTTTTTTCTCAGCAGAATTATCAAATATCCAGGTCAGAAATAATAGGTGATATACCTTATAAAAAATGCATGAATTTTATCAGATTATTTCAGTGGATGGCCCCACCACCATTTCAAGACAGACTTTATGTTCCTGTGTTCTTTTGTTTGCTTCTCTAAAAGGGACTCAGACAAAAAGAGAGGTTGTAGCCATATGGGGCAGGGGGAGAAAGTGTGCAAAATCTCTCTGAGACCTTCAAGGTGCTGTCTCGTATGCTTTCATGGGACCCACCAGCTCTACTAGCATGCCCCAGAGCTTCACCTCCCAGGTCTCAGCAAAAATCAATCGAAAGTGTGTTCTTCCCACTTGTTTCCTCCTGCGGAGCATAAATTCAGAGGTTAATTTAAAAATAGCAGAATAGTGTTTTGGGAGGAGTGAAAACATATATGAATTCTGGCTGAATTTAGCAAATTCAGAAATAGCAGAATGTTTCCTCCTGATGCTTCATTTCAAAACGGCAAAATTGATTCACTTAAAAAGAGGTTAAACAGCAAGATTAACCCCAAAATACCCCCTCAGATTTCATCCTGATATAATGACCTTAAAGAAAAAAAAAAATATTTCACTTGAATCTACTTCCTCTTCATTTGACTACCATTTTTATTTTTATATAAAATCCATTATCTCTTCAGCTTTACTTTGCTTTCAGTATGAGCAAATTTGAGTTACCTGGAAATCTTATTTCTTTAAACATCCACAAGTCATGAATTTTAATAGTAGAACAAAAATTTGGAGAGGTATAAACTCTCAACAAAACTACCAATGGCAGAAAAAACATAGCGTAGCCAGAAGTGCTGATTTGGAAGTCAAATAGCTTTGAGAAAATTGCACATGGCATTATATCAGAAGTAATATCAGGATATCTAACGTGTACCTCAAGGTATACTGGAGTCAATTAAAAAACCCCTGCAATCTACTCAGGGTTTATTGGATTGCTAAAAAATGTCAGAACTGAAGTTAACGGATACATACATTGTACATGTTAAAGTATGTTGAACAAAAAGGTCCTGTGTGTTGATGAGCCATAAAAGTATCTTCTTTAAGTTCTATAAAATGAAGTAATGGGCATTTTTCTCTTTTCCTCTTTCATTATGTAGCCCATTCAGCCCCTGCAGGAACATCCCGCTGAGGAGCAGGGACATAATATCAGTTGACGAGGCAGGTTCTCTGCACAGGCAGGTTGGTGTTCGGGACTATGAGCAGTGACATATATGCAGCAGTATTGATACCCCCGCAAGACATGGGGCTGTTGCCTAGTGGAAAGCACCAGACCCTGAGGCTGGCAGTAGACCTGCAGCCTCTAAAAGACCTCCAGCATCTAAGAGAAAAGTTCTTCCAGGGACCTAACACCACCAGAGATTTCTCCAACACCACCTCTCTCGTCAATTAGATATTTAACCAGGCCTTTAGTCCCTGACTCATACCATTTTGGTTACTGGTTAATGCATTTGTCAGTGGTCACCATCATTAAGCACATCCTTTCACCACAGCCTCCTCCACACTGGCCACATGGTGCACGGGGAAAGGAAGACCTGGCAAAAGAATCCCAAATTTCTTCTACCACTCCATGTTTTAATTTTCCATCCCTGTTTTCACATCCCATCCCACTTACCCTTCACCCTGTACCCCCATTCAATCTGCTGAACAGTGCTGCACACACAAATGCACACCCCCCAGAATCAGAAGCTTCCTGCGAGTCAGCCCCCCAAAACCCCTGATAAGGGTTTCCCAAGGAGAAGGAAGGTAATGGCCACTACTTTATGATTCAATTAATTACTTGTGTTATGAGGATTATTATATTTGATTCACACAAAAGTGACTCAGATTGCACATAAAATTATTAACTGATATAAAGAGACTACTCTGCCCTGGTGAGACCGCATCTGGAATATTGTGTCCAGTTCTGGGCCCCTCAGTTCAAGAAGGACAGGGACCTGCTGGAGAGAGTCCAGCGCAGGGCGACAAAGATGATGAAGGGAGTGGAGCATCTCCCTTATGAGGAAAGGCTGAGGGAGCTGGGTCTCTTTAGCTTGGAGAAGAGGAGACTGCGGGGGGACCTTATTAGTGTATATAAATATATAAAGGGGGAGTGTCATGAGGATGGAGCCAGGCTCTTCTCAATGGCAAACAATGATGGGACAAGGGGTAATGGGTACAAACTGGAACACAAGAGGTTCCACTTAAACTTGAGAAGAAACTTCTTCTCAGTGAGAGTGACGGAACACTGGAACAGGCTGCCCAGGGGGGTTGTGGAGTCTCCTTCTCTGGAGACATTCAAAACCCGCCTGGACACATTCCTGTGTAACCTTATCTAGGTGTTCCTGCTCTGGCAGGGGGATTGGACTAGATGATCTTTTGAGGTCCCTTCCAATCTCTAACATACTGTGATACTGTGATACTGTGACTATATCTTTGTAATTAATTTCCTTCGGGGGGAGGAAGGATGTGACTCTTGACCGATATTCTACTCTTGGAGGAACGGCAACAAGATAAATTTAAATGATAGTCATTCTGGGCAGGAAAACTGAGACTGTCCCATTCCCTTACTCATGGACGCAAACCCAAAGGTCTCTGAAGTCTTGAACAACAGAGGCGATTCAAAGCAAAGAGCAGCCATTTCCACATTTCCATGAAGCTGCCTGTGCAAGGGTGTTGAGGGGATTGCGGGGAGGAGGATGCTCAGAGACGGGGGTGGTCACGCTCCTTTGACAAATTATTTTTCTTTGTATCTCAGAACCACTTTCAGGAATCCTTCCAGGTACAGCTGGAACCCTTTCAAGCCAGTAAAAGATCAGTTTGACTTTCGTTGCTTCGATTAATCAGTGTGGTTACTCCCCATTCAAGGCTGCTACTTCTAACCTCCGCCTTTCCACACTGTATCAAAGAGCTCTGATTCACCAGAGTGCTTGCATGCACACACGCAGGGAGCCAGCAACCCTCCCTGTCCTGATGGTGGGAAACGGCAGACTACAGCAGTTGGCTGTCCTGTACTTTCCTCTCCTCTCCTCTTCTCTCCTCTCCCTCTCCTATTCTATTCTGTTCTGTTCTGTATTTCCACAATTACGTTCCTAGTCCCAGGCAGATACGAGAGGTACCTACTTGAACCAATCCACTCAGGGATTGCACAAAGGCTTCAGCTATGGTTTTGCAAAGAGGCATCTCTGAACACCAGTGAGCCAAGAGAACCAGATGCCTGGCACAGCTCAACTGTGGATCTTGGGAAGAAAGGAGGGCTTTGGTATTTCATAGCTAAATAGGAAGGGTGGGGAGTTTTCCCTGGCAGGGGTTGCATATGGATCATGCTGCCATTGGCCCACAGCTGCAAGGATGTCTGGCAGCTGTGCAGGGCTGGGGCACAGCATCATTATGGGTGTCCCTGCCTGCAGCAGAGTCTGTGAGGATGGCGGGGGGCCTGGCACCTCCAAGGATAACCCCAGGGCACCCAAAATGACTCTGTGGAGCACCAGTTGTGCCAAGCACAAGGTACACGTGTGGCCAGTTCCAACGTGACAAGTGAGGGTGACACTCTCAGATCCGTTCCCCTAAACAAAGAACACATGAGGGAGTAAGAAGGATGATACCATGGTGCAAATTATATGCCAGAAAGACAGAAGATGATGTAAAATCAAGATTTTAAAGCTTTTTCATAACATAGATTACATCTTCAGAAAGCCTATTTTATGTTCTATCTTCCATCCCTTTAGCAGGTGAATAATATGCAATCATTTCCATGGAATACGAATATTAGGAAAGCACTGATGCATTTTATCAACTTGAAAAATTTTGGCCCAAATGAGATAAAAGGACTTGGATTTGATTTAAAGAGGAAGCTGATGGCATTGACTAGTGAATAGCCTGCTGTATTCGAACCAAACAGCTACTCTAAGACCTTACATTTACATTTTCTTTCCAAATCCTACTATATAGCATGCAGCAATTTCTGGACCACACCGCAGCAAGAAATATGGGGCAGCAATTGCACTCCCTTAATCTGCCAACTGACAAAAGCATTGCTCCACAAGAGTACACCGAGAAATGTGTGCAGATCATAGGCTTTATGCAGCTACATGGGTTTAATTTGATGCACTGTTGTGCAATCATGGTACTGGCATAAAAAGACATCTGTATCATTCAGGTGTACCTCACTGGGAAGTAAATGACATCATTTTCTCTTCCCTGCCAGTGCACAGTCTTTGTACAAGCATCACTTTCCTCACAGAGGACACCTACCCGCCTGCAGGCTAAAAAGGGAAAATGAGGAAAGAAAACCTGAGCAGACATCTCCTAGCGTGACAGTGGCATGTTGTACCTACATCCTGGAGAGCTGATGTGGAGACTGGCCATCAGACCTGTGCAATGCAGCCATGGTACACAACAGCAGCATCTAAATTAATTTGTATAAAAATACAAATTCTGAAAGCAACTTAAACACTATTGGTAAATACAAGATTGGCACGCTTACTAAAACCCTCAGTTAATCCCCATTTCCAAAGCCTTAGGCAGGACACTGGGCCAGAGAGCTGTGAAATTTTCCCTGGGGTACACCTACAAAGCCAAGCCAGCAAGGCAGGCTGTCTGCAGGACTTAAGGCTCAGAACAAATTGAAAATCACTGGTGGAATATTGTGCAGTTTGTTCATATTAGGAGCAGTCAAAAATCATACATAATGTAACAATGTACATGCAACAGCAGCTCACGCGAGATAATTTAACCATGAGGAAATAGTCTTTGAAGTGGTCCCTGATGAGATTTTGCTTGCTCCTAAGAGAATCCAGATGTATTCCAGAACAGCATTTTAAAACCACTTTCTAAAATTACACCCCCTCCCAGTCATTACAGTGCATTATGGTGACACTCTGCAGTTGGGATTTTATGAGGAAAATTACTTCTGAGTTGCATTTTTCTGTTAAATGCTCCCCCTCCAGTACCTGCACCCCCACTCTGATGACCGCAGGCATTTCATTACCCAACGTACACGTTCCTCAGGCTCTGCATTTCACAGAAGATACATGGTGGGCCAAATACTGCCTTCTGTTAACCATGGGAAGCTCATTAAAGGGTACCAATCTTGACTTCATAGGCATTATGCTATTGTAACTGAGAGCTGAAGCTGGTCCAAACAGTCATGGTTTCACTGCAAAAATGTCAGCTTGTGGTTTTGACAGCTGCAGAGTGGAACAAACCAAGGGGAATCAGGCACCCTCTCTCAACCCCTCCATGAGAAGGGGAATTAAATGCATTGTTAAAAGGGCTCTCTGATTTTGCTGGGGATCTCCCTGTGCAGCCACAGAGCATCCCAGGAGGTTTGCGAGACAGGAATATGTAATTGTAAGTTTTGTTCTTTACATTGCTTTGTCTCAAAAGCAATAGAAGCAATGTGTTGGATGCACCAGCTGACTCAATCTCTGTATGTCAAGGATGCCACATCTAAAAGAGATACCTACACAGCCGCAGAGCCCACATTACTCTGATCAGGCTATGACTGGGTTCCTTATTGGTATTTTAAGCAAGACACAGATTCCTCATAGATCTTGTTAAGACCTGTAACCTTACCCTACCACAAGCCTTGCTGTCACCCCTGCACTGCAGACCCTCTCCCCACCAAAGCAGTTGTGGTGAATTCTTCCCATGGGATCTACAAGAGAGGGGATGTTCCGGGCATCCACATTTCCCATCAGGAGAGGGGTCACAAGACCTCTTTTTCTTTTCTTTTCTTTCATTTCCTTTTCTTTCCTTTTTTTTTTTTTTTTTTTTTTAAGGTTTGACCTTCAGAAGGAAATTCATGAGCGACCCTAACAATAACCGACTTCCCCCATCTGTGTTAAGTCCTGGGGAAAGCTATCAGGCAAAGAAAATTGGTCCCCTTTTAGAGACAGAAACAGACCTGGAGAGGGATTTTATTTCCCTGTAAGGCTATTATATTCAATGTTAACATTATTTAAAGGGTTTTGAATGGAGCTGCACTCCACAACATCTCATTATGGAGTAAAATCATCTTAATGATTATGCTCTGCCAATACCCTCTGCTTTATGGGGTGCTTTCATTATCATTAGAGATGCTCTCTGTCTGGGAGTGACATGCATCTATCACAGCAGCCTTGCAAGGATGGGAAAGAAAAGGAGGCCATCACTGTGCAATGATTGTTAGCCTTTCTGTCTGCAAAATCCCAAAAGTTGTAGCAATTCAGTTCAAACACGTGGGATTTTGCATTTTCCTGCAGTGCTTTTTAGCTGTAGAAGCCTTCAGAGCATTTCATACATTAAACATAGTTTCTATGCTTAATCTATTTGTACTGGCTGTTTCCTTTCCATAAGGAACCCATCAGGAGTTTAAAATAATCTGAAATGTGGTCATTTATTTCCACACTGCATTACTAAGTATATGAACAGCACTTATCACCCAGTAACACACCTGCACTGCCAGCACCTTTGCATTTGTGGAACTAAACACATTTATACATTTATACATTTATACATTTATACAAGTGAATAAGTAACATGGACTTTTCCAGCTTTTCTTAGGCTTAACCAGGAAAGCTGCTCTAATTCCTTCCCCAGTCCCCTCCTCACCCCCAGACAGGTTTTCCAAGAAAATTAAATAACTTCAGGTTTTACAAAAATATTTTCTCAAAATGTGTGTGTTTTCAGTGAAGACTCGAAATCTTCTGACCAAACAATGCAAATAATTAAAATGTAGGAGACTGGGAAAAGATGCTTTGACAAAATGCAATATTCTTTATTAGATGTGGTGTTTGACCAAAAGCACCCGCAGCAATATATCTCCTCGGGAGGAAGGTGTGAAGGAGTATTTACTTTTGCGTTCTCACTTTGTAAAACTGTTACATGAAAAATTATCTCCCACTTCTGGAGCCAAGAATACAAGGTGCTGGTAGGCCTAAAAGGCTCGTTCACTCAAAGAACAATGTTAAACACATTTTTATAGCAAAAGATTTAAGCTTGATAGAATAATCTTCTCGTGAAGGGAAAGATTAACAGGAGACTTGGCCATATTATCTAATGTATCTTATACATGCTGCTCCGCAGATTAGCAGGCAACATTACCAAACGTTACTATAGCTGGAATTCAAAATTTAGCCTGGTACAACTTAAATTAGACAGATTAATTTCTGACCTTACATGCATTTGATAGAGGGAGAGATTTACTCAGTGCAGCATGAATCAGGCATTAGGCCCAGGTCAGCCTTCCCAAGGGCTTGCACCAGGGCCCTCTTCCCTTCCTCCCAGCTCTTATAACTGCAAAGAAGTCTTAGAAGTCTGGCTTTCTAAGCTATTCCCTTCTAATTGAATCCTCTTTAATGCAAGCATGCCTGTATTTACAATGAACGGAGAAAAAATTCTGCACAGGCTTGGGCACTCAGTGGAAATACAGTTCCACGCTGCATTGCAACGAGTAACTCAGATGCGCCCCTTGCAAAGATGTCTTACAGAACTCAGAAGGAATAAATCCCACAGACTGTGACCCCACAGCACCCTTGGCAGGTTGCACCCCCACAGACATGGAGCAGTGGGGGATCCCTCATTCCTCAGACCCTGTAATCCAGAGTTTTCCCACTCCCTGGACTCTGTGTCCCCACCAGTAGAGCAGAAAGAAATGGCTCCAATTCTGACCCATTACTACAGATAGAGATTTTTAAACTTTCTTTTCTTTATTTTTTTCCCCACCAGTCTTCTATTAGTGTGATTAATGGAAGGAGAAAAAAAAATTGGGTAAGGAGAGGAGAGAGGCATCCTGCTCTTCTGAGCCACAGCTGCCCGGCCAGCAGCCCAACCCCCTGGATTGGAGATGGATGAGGTTTCTGCATGCCAGGAAGAGGAGCCAATGGGCCAAGCTGAAACCCCATTCCAAACTCATGTTAAATATTTATAGCTGGGTTAGAGCACCAGGGGGCTAAATCACACATGGGTTTTGAATTACTTGTGAGTTTTTCCCACTTTGTCCTCTTCACCTTCATCAGCAGCAACAGTACCTCCATATGGAAGCATCCCAGCTACTCGCCCCGCCAGCTCTGCAGACAGAAAGCAATTTGCCAGTCAACATATACATTAACCAGAAAATCCCCCCAGGCAAAATTCTTGCATGAGGCTCAACAAGCCGCAGATACCTTAACAGAGTCCACAAGCCCTCCAACAACTGGGTTTTAATAACTTTAATAACCCCAATACTATAAGCTAAAGTTAAAGATTAGGTTTGTAGTTACTGTACTTATTTGGGTGTGGGAGTGTTTTGAATAGCTTGTGAGTGGCTTTAGTGATTTTCCTTGTCAGCATGTTGGCCCTGGGCTTGCAGTTCGATGCTCAACTCAATTGCTTCAGTTTAAGCTTCAGTTTAACAATTTTTCCTTCTCCTAACTGTTTTAGTTTTCAAAATAGTCCTAAATTGCAAACTGGAAGAAGGAGAAACTGGGGTTTTATGAGCATTCAAAGTTCATAGAAGGGAGGTCCCCTCTGACAAACACCAGCATGTATGCCTACAAGCATGTTTAGAAAGCTATTTGCAATGTCTCCTTCAGCAATGGTCCCCGTTGCCCTGCACTGCTCTGAGGGAGGTGGCATCCAGAAACCTGGCATTTACCGAACCTCAGCAGAACTTATGAATTGCTACCAGCAGTTAACACTTCTTCACTTGCAGATCTAATGGCTGGAGAGGGTGGCCCCTCTGTTCATGGGAGATGCAGGACTTTGGACCCACCGCTGATGGAAGATGCCCAACTGTGCTGGCACATAGCAAGCAGCTCAGCATCGGTATTTTGTGCTGAAGGAGAAAAGCAGCATGGCCAATCCTGCTGCTGCAGGTCACCATCTGCAGCAGTGCTTCGTCCAGTGCGGCTGCACTCATGCAAGAAACTCATTGCTTACAGAAGACCTTTCCCTTCTGAGCCTGCATCTAGCACACCAGTACTGCTGTTACCACTACAAACAGAATCTCAGACTGGTTTGGATTGGAAAGGTCATCTTGTTCACCGACCTGCAATAAGCAGGGACATCTTCAACTAGATCAGGTTGCTCAGAGCCCTCGCCAACTTGACCTTGAATGTTGCCAGGAATGAGGCATCTACAACCTCATCTAATCTACAAATGTTACCAGCTTCAAAGGAATTGTATCATGCATTCAGGTGGCACACAGAAACAGGCAAAGCAAAAGTAAAACTGTGTATTATATCTTTTCTAAGAAGAATGTGTTGAGTCACAAGTTAATTAATGGTAAGTTATATGAGAAAACTCCATAATGAGTCTCCAGCTCTCTGAGTCAGACGCCCACAGGTTGGAGGAGGGAAGAAAGAGGGGGAGAACAGCTTGCCAAAAAGGATGCCCTGAGGTGCAGGACCAGGAGTGAACGGCCATCCACCCATCATATAATTCTCAAGAAAGAGTTATATAGAGCATGATGAGAGATGCCAACACGTTAAAAAAAAAAAAAAAAGGGGGGGGGGGGAGGGGAAGAAAAAAAGGAAATAAAGGAAATAAAAGGCCAGAACTCTACAAGAAACAATTTGCCAGAAAAATCAAAACAACTGAGAAGGACTAATCTGAGCCACATTTTTTTCTCATTTTCTTCATTAATTTTAAATACCAAAACTTACAGGAAGGCAACTCTGGGAAAAAAAAAAAAAAAAAAAAAAAAAGAAAAAAGAAAAGAGAAGAAAGAAAGATTAACTCTTTCTTTTCTGTATAAACAGATTTTCTAGTGATGTCTCCCTTTCGAGAGGATGCGACCAGTGGCAGCAGGTTGCTGAAGGAGTAAACACCCAAGACAAGCTGGCTGAAGCTGAAGGCTATGGCTAAGAGGGTAATGGAAGGGCTTTCCCTCCCACCGCAGATATCAGGACCAGATGGTCTGCCTGACATGTGTTTTTTGCCACTGAATGCCACAGGAATGAATAATCTTCTAAAAAGTGATTAATTAACAAACCAGCCTGTGAGAGACTCACTGAAAACACCTTGCAATAAAGATAAGGACATTTGGACCATGGTTGAACCTGTCAGCCTGCTGCAGTACTGAGTGACAGACATCATGAGTATGAAAAATGTCTCAAAAGCACCAAGTCCTTGATTGATTGCACCACATCGTGGAGCCTCTACTGCATAGACAGAAGCTCCAGCTTTTCTCCAGCCAAGAAGACATGCAACGTCTTACAAGTTGTAATCAAACTGGCATGCTTGATTACAAGTGTATCACCAAAGGGAAACAGAATCCTAAAATTCTTATTGCCAGGAAGCTGCTTCATCGGCAACTTGTAGAGGCATTTCTCTTTCCAGCTTTAACCTCAAAACACACCTGCTTAGCTTGTACTTCTTGTTCAGATGGCCATGAAGATGAGCCCCAAAAATGTCTCAGATAGCAGAAAGCAGCTGGCTGTCATCTTCACAATAAGCACTGTCCAGCTCCTGTGTCCCCAAATGGTTTTCATCAAAATTCTCTTTGACTTGAGTGACCATTTTATTTCTGTAAAGGCACAGAGCTCAGAGCCTATGTTTCTATTCCAGCTGAAACCCAAACCAGAAGTGCTCCAGGTCAGTTTGGTTAGAAGTCTTCTGAGAAACCACAGTCTCCACCCTAAAGCCTCCTTCCTTTCCAGCTGGTGGCAATGCTTTGACTGAAGCCACAGTCAAACAAGTCACTTTTTGCTTAAAATTCAGAAATAATTTCCCAAATACGAGCTGAAGCTTTTTGAATCTGTATTTCTCAGTCCTGCTCTCACTGAAAAACCTACTCCTGGGTGCTCTGGCTTTCATCTTCCCACCAAAGAAACCATGATGAGAAAAAGGTAGGAAAGAACAATTCCTGTTCAGTATCTGTTTCCATAGGAACAGGGAGATTAAGAGAGAGAGAAAACTTTTAACATTACCCAGTCCACACACCTGCCAGCTCAGCAGTGAGCACCAGTCCTCGAGTTTTGAGATCCACTCGCACCTAAACTGACAAACATGTTGCTGTGATTTAATCAGGGAATAAATGTTTCACAGGACCATCTCCCAAGAGTACTCCTCCAGCTGTGAGGAAGCAGTGACAGGCACGAGACACCCTCATGCCGAGCTCTTGCCTTAGGAGCTGAAATATGTATTTAACTGACAAGACACATAAAAATCACTCGCTGAGCACGGCAAACACAGGAGTTATTTGGACAGGGTTAGCAGGTTTGCAGTATCCAGATGGAACACACAACGCCAAGAATGTGAATATCATCTTTTTCAATTTTTTTTTTGGAGCAAATTAATATGGGCCACAAGCCAGACTGTGTCAAGAGGAACACTCACATAAGGGAAGCAATCATACTGTGACCCTTTGTCCTAATAAACCATCACCATATTTCCCATGGCTGCTGGTTTTAGAGCTAGAGCAAACAGACAGAGCAGGTTACCAGTCTGCTATCTGACACCAAGGTCCAGGGATCCCCCTGGTTATGACAAGATGTACACTCCATCGATGGCTAGGGAAGAGGAATTTCATCTTCTCCATTGCCTCTCATGTGAACACTTGGAAATGAAAACATATGAGCCAAGAAAACCCCGAAGCATTAATGAAAACTGGATGCTACTTCTTGTTACTTTCTAAATTTGATATAGAACAGGAACACCGAAAAATGTGCAAAGGAATGTTCATCTCTCTCCACTAAACGACAACAAGCTTTTCCCTGGTAGTTTGAAACGCCGTCTCTGTTCCATAAAAACACAATAAAAATCACAGTGAGAAACACTAGAAGAGATTGAAAGGGTAAAATAGGAACAAAGTATAAAACCGAATGCATCAAGAGTAAGCTCTTAAGTCTCTTCTTCCAAATCTTCCTAATGATCTCCTCCGCTCTTCTATCACCTCTCAGAAGGGGTTTAACTTTAATATGGATTGGAATTGCTGAGGAAAGGAAACATTTTAAACATGTAGTCACCCTCTTTCAGGAGAAGCTTCTTAACCTTTCATCCTCCTTCCTCCACCCGCAGGCCATGCAATATGCAAGGCAAAAGGTCAGTAATGTGGACAAAGGCAATAGCCTGAGTCTAACCCACTTTTCTTCTACCCAGGCTATCTGCAGTCAGTGCACAAACACACATCACTGACTTTTATTACTGCTAAGAGCTGATGTGCTCAGTTTAAATACTGGCAAGTATTTAAACCACTCAACATCAATGCACAGCCAAGCAGGAGAGCTTATGGGCTTACCTGGGTTAGCTATAAGGGATAAGAGAGGGGCACAGCTGGCAGACTGCAGAGCTGGGTCATCTCCCCAGGAGCTCACAGTTGGCCAACCAGGTCCTCAGCTGATGTAAATCATTCTACCTGCACCCTGGGGTCTTTTGGGGGATGATCAGTCTATAACCAGCTCTGCCTTGCCATCCCCACTCCTGCAGCTCCTGGCGAGGCTCATTAGGGTCAACAACTGTCATAAATATGTGGGGTCTTTGCTAAGATGCCTGCCATGGCCCCCTGTCACTGCTGTACACCAAAACATTTCATCTGTGTTTTGGGATGCTTCCTGGCATGCATTTTCTAAAGTAAATCAGCAGTAAAATCAGCTAGAGGCCCTTAAGGGCTGGGCAGTTTGATAGAAATGCTTAGCACTGCCACAATAAATATTCACAAGGCACTCCAGGGAGCAGTGCGTTCATTTCCTCTGCCCTCTCACTGACAGTCCTGCCCTGGTCGAGCTACGGACATTTTCCCTAGATCATCGGGAAGACTGGAGGGACAGGCAAGCTTGAAACAAGACTGTCAGGCAATAATGTCCTGCAAAAGAGATGTGCATACACTACAGCCACCCTGTCTCAGTGACCTTTCAAAATACATTTGCTTTATCGGTTCCATAATGTCATCCCCTTGTGCTCACACTTACCAGAAATTTAATTTTCTTTACAAGTCACTTCACTCACAAAAAGCTCTCAGAGGAAGAACACAGATGTGTGAAATAGGTGCAGCCACTGGTGTAAACAAGGACTGAGCAGCAAGACCTGCCAGCTGAAGGCAGCTTGCCAAAAAGCTTCTCCCTGGTGAAAGTGAAAACTACAGAAAAGTATAAAGCCTTAAAAGAGATTCAGCCCCTCTGCTGGTTTTCAACACCAAACTGGTTTACCCAACTAAATAATTGGCCCCAAAGCATTCTTCTCTCAAACTGATTCACTTTAAAACTTTTTTGATTTAAGGCAGAAAGGATGGGCGAAGGCTGGCACATGGGAGCCCAAACCTCCCTGCTCCTTTCTCTTGAGCTATACATTGCTACATAGGTTGATCAGAACAGGCTGCGAGCAGCTGAGCTGCGTTTGCTCCCAGGGGACACTGCAGCTGAGTTTCAGCATGACGAAATGATGATCTTACCATGACCTCATGGAACTTCTTTGTCTGTCTACAGAGAAGCCCTGAATGAGCTCATACCTTATATGGTTTATCACCATAATTGGTGATGAGCAACTGTGGAACTGTTGCAGGGAAATGAATAAACATGCAAGTTTAAATATTCAAGTACACAGAGATATGTTTGACGGTGCTTTTTGTTAGATACCCCAGTCACTGATTTATACTAGATGTCAAATGGAAGCTACAGATAGCATAAAACGTTGGGTCTGTGCTATGGAGCTTAAATAAAACTTCATGTTCAAGAAAATTGTATGCACATTGCCTGTCTCTGGGTCTCACATAGTTAATCTATAGGTTTGCAACAAATACTAATTCAACTCCAGCCAACCAATACTTCAGCCAAAGCTGTGGCTCTCACAGTTGTGCATCAACAGTGGTATTAACCCGTCTGAGAAGTAATTGGAGATGCAGCTAAAGACTCAGCAGAGAATCACTAATTCAGAACAGGAATGATCCCTTCCAAAGTAGCACTGCAGTTTGTCCCCACTTCACCCATTTCTTCTGATCAGTGTTTATCCAAGAGGAAAACAGGATCAGCTGATTATTTACACCACTGGTTTTCTTCCTTTTTTTAACAGTAGCTTTAAAGATACTGACAAATAAAAATGCAAAACCATCTGTACTAAGCACAATTTCAGCTGTTCTTTGCAGGTTTAAAGTCAAAATACAGCATGTGAACCCCTAGTATTTTATGGTTTCAACATATGAGCAGGGCATTTCAGCTAACGTCAGGCTCCCTTTGATCGTCTTACATGTCTCATCTGCTCATATCATAACTTTTGAAAAGGATGTCTGATGTTTTCTTCTGAAGTTCATGTAAGAAAGTGAAGAGCCTTTATTTTAGGTTACCTTTACAAAGGAGGAGGTTGACACATGCAAAATGTAGTTTTCACTCATTTGTTTTAGCAATTTCAACACAAGCAAACGACTCTGACAGTGACAAGTTAGTAGGTTGTTTGCCTAGTAGGTTGTTACCTAAACTGGTAAAAGAGAATATGAAACCTAGCAGGAATGTGTTCTGGAAATTACACTATTTCTTATTTTTAATAAAGCATAAATAAGTGTTGTGCTATGGAGTTAAGCAAAAAAAAAAAAAAAAAAAAAAAGAAAAAAGCATCAGCAAAATAGCAAATTAGGAACAAGAGTTTGATGACAGAAATACGTAACAGCACCTAACCAGATTTGTCAGCAGCATTTTGCTGTCAACAATAAAGATGCTAAGTTAATAGGTTAACTCTATATATATTTCAAGGCAAAATGCAGTAATTCTAGTTATTAGTAGTTCATCTCATTGTCTCTATCCAAGGCTGCTCTACAGTAATTATTTTACCCTAAAGTACAAGATCAGTGCTGGCGAGCCTGGACAGAGAGACTATGCATGTGGATTCTGACTCAGTGACTCATGAAAAGAAATATTTGGGGAATTGCTAATATGCAATGTATCTTAGTGTCTATTTTTTATTCCAGTTTTCACCAAAGGCGTTGGGAGGTCTTCTACTGACTTTAATGAGCTCTGAATGTGGGTAAGAAAAGTCCTGAAGAGACTTCGCAAGGTTTTCTGGACTGATCCTTGAAATTCTGGGCACTACTCCCTCTCTGCAGAGCCAAGTCGTGGATTTGCTCCTAACACACCAGACAAAAGGGGACAGGATTTTAAGAGCAGCATCCCTGCTATTGCATGGCAGTGACATGCTTCACAATGGCTGATTTCCTCAAGCTTCCAGCCAGGAGGTTTGGATAAGCTCTGTAAATTTTTATAGAAAGGGCCTCCAACTGTCCTGACTTTTATGTCAAAAGTGATACTTTATCACAACATCCATCATCCAGCCCATCTCCTCAAAGTGGGAAGTTTTGCAATATCTGGTTTTACATAGTGCCAGATGCTGGGCTCTTTCATTCACTGCCAGACAGGAACAGAGCCTCATAACTCACAGGCAACACACAATGCCATAAACCTTTTTGCAAGACATACTTCATAACCATGAGGTTTAAAAAGTATGACCCCATATATTTAAGAAGCAATAAATGGGGAATCGAGTGGAGTAAGTAGCCCATTAGGCATGGCACTATGTTTAAGCATGAATTTTGACTTCTCAGATTTTCTGAGAGAACACTTTCCAGATGGAAAAATAAAGATTTACCAAAATAGAAATACCCTATAAAAAGGGATTTTGATACAGTTCTGATGGGAACCTGTCTCCTTACCTGTCACCTAGCACATCTGGCACCCAGACCCAGAGTCAAGCGCCTGGAAGACTGTTTCAGAGCAGATACATGGCTGAGGACCACCATGGTCAAGAGCTGGGACTCCGAGTGCTTCCAGCTTGCTGGGCCTGATGTCCTTCCCACCAGGAGATCAAGTGGGAGAGCTCCAATTCCTCCTTGTTCTTCTCGCAGATGTCTTCATCCAAGACCTGAGACCTCAGTCAAGCAGAACAGCAACACTCCGGTGTAGTCCTGATGCAAAACAGTCCCTTTTTAAGTTTGGGCTCAATATAGAACAAATTCAGGTCACACCAAGGCTAGTTCAGGCTATTTCTGGCCTCTGGCCTTGGTGACAGTCTCAGAACAAAACATTTGATACCTAAATTCCCTATATGCTCTCACGAAGAGACAGATTCAGAATGAGAGCAATACCTCCCAGTCGTAAATGTAAATACATCCCCAAACATCCAACCCACAAACACCCCCTGTTCCACTTTCCATGCAGCCGGGCCAAGTTGGATGTGGCAACATCCCAGAAGTGCTGGTGAAGTTATACGTGGGGAGAAATAAGATAGAAATCCCCCCATGTGAGTGGGGATGGCTGAAGGCAGACGCTCATGTTGCCACCACAGGAAAAATATTGCTTTTTAATCCCTACCAAGCAAATTATAAAGCTTTTAAAGTTCAATATCCCCCTCTGAATATCCCCCCTCCCACCAACATTAAAAGCTACAATAAGAATTTAGATGAATTAATGTGTGTCTTACAGCCTCAGGTCCCTTTGGGCTCCTACCGAAGGAGGTCACCACATTTGGAAATGGCACATTCCAGTTTAGCACAGTTGTAAAAATGTGAACTGGTAGTTTACAGATACAGGGGAAGTTATGCTGGTACAGGGTTTCCAATAAAGCTCCCTAAGCCCTGGCAGAGTTAGATCCAGACAGTTATCAAGGAAATGCTCACTTCCTCTGTCCATTCATTCAGATGTACATTCAAATGGGCAGGGGAGCTGAATGAGATACTGAGCAACAACCTGAGATAAAGGAGGAAATCCCTTTCAGGTTCACAGAAACAGATCTAGGGGGATGTCTTTCTAAAATGAAAACAAACCATGCTAGGACTTCCCTTGTGCATTTGCACTACTTACTAAAAAGCCTCTTTTCCCAGTGGTAGCAAACAAATCTCCCAGCCTAGTATCTGGAAATGCCAGAAGAAAGAGATTGTTCATATAAACACATACATTTCCAGGGGAAGTTTACTCTTCCTATAGCCAGAGGATGTTTACTTTTCTAGACTAGGAGTATGTTAAAACCTTTCCTCTCTTCTACTTCATCACCATTTCACTGGCACTTAGGAACAGACATTCCTCCTTTCAAACACGAGGTTTAGCAGGTCAAGTGAAGGGAGAGCCACAGTTGTATATGCAAGAGAAAATAAATACAGCAAATGAAATGAATAAACAAAGAGCCTGACATTGCTTAGAGACTAGAAGTTCCCTGGCCAGGGCAGTGACCCAGGTAGGCAATGTGATGGGTGAAGACTGTTGACTCAAAGAGCATGAGCCCAGGGCTAAGCTCTGCAGGTCAGACCCATGGTGATCCTAAATGTCACAGGACCATAGGCTGAGGCCCTTCTCCCTCCCTTTACCATTGCTCACAATGCTCTTCTGAATCACACGGAATGTGACCAGCATGCTAGGATAGTCAGCTGGCTTTTGGTATGCTCAGTTACTGATATGCTGCAAGCAGGTTTTAGAGATCAAAAATCAATATCAACGATTTTAACCTCGGTTTAACAAAGTCCTAATGAAGTTTAATGGATGCATTAGGTAGATTGCAAGCACCAGCACTATCCATCATTGCACAGAAATGGAGATACTTTAAAACACATTTTAAAGTTTCTTGTATAAGTACAATAAGAATTAAGAATATCTCATTATTTTTATGACCACTGAACAAATTTCTGCAGTATTCAGAAATGAAAAAAATACCTCTTTAGTAAACAGATATAATTCCACTGCCTTCAGCTGAATCACACCTGATTAACTGCAGGGTGAATGGGGCCATATAAGCAGCAAACCCCCACATTAAGGATGAAACCCTAACTTTGGGAAAATAGGCAAAACCTGCAAATCTAATGCTTATGGAAAAAATCCAAAAGCCTCTATTTAGGCAAGCTAAACAAAAAAAAAAATATGTTTCAGCTAAGTAATAAAATATGAAGATGAAGAGGGTTTGATTAAGGTCTTGTTTCTGCAACAAGTGAAGAGGACAGGAGAACCCTCTCGAAGCTGGGCTTTATATAGCAGTGTACGTGCTTCAGGAACAGTACATGCGTCTCTGCAGAAAGGAAGGCAAACTTCCTGTACTGAATACAACAGCAATCTGGCTCCATTACTCACAATCCAAGTAAATAGTTTACAAAAGTGGTGCCACAGGGCTGAGCAGATACTGAAGACACCTCGTCTATCTGTACCAGTGACAGGCTGCCAAACATGGAACTGTCCAGGAGCATTTGATGTTTGTGTGAGAAGAGTCCTCTGATTTTCACAAACACAGAAGCACCTGATCACAGAAAAAGCCACATTCCACTCTGGATCTCTGGAGCTCTCCAGTCCAGTTCCTCATCCCACTCAGTTCTGAAGACCTCCAAGAATGGAGTTTCCACAGCTTCACTGCAACCCTGGAGGAGCAGAGTGGGGAAGGGATGAAAATTCATCTTTTGCATGTCTTAGGTACCAAATCAGCTTCTCAGAGGCACCTCTGGCTCCTCTACCTGCAGACTAAGGAATCCAGAAAGTCTGGGAATGGTGAAGGAAAACACAACCAGAGCTCGGAGGTTATTTTTCAGGCAGTGGTGGTGGTGACTGAGAAAGTTCCTTCTTGCATCCCTCTTGCTCCAGTGTTGCTGCAGCTGCTGAGACTCTTCCCAATGCTGCACCTTGTTCAAACTGCCAAGGGGAAGCCACTGCCACCAAAAAAACAACTGATAAGGGAAAAGAGCATTTCAGTAACACAACAGGAAAAGCTGGTCATGCACTTCAGGATCCACAGTTAAAACTGTTGCAGGCTTCTGGGCAGAAACTGAGTTAGTTCCATCTTCATGGAAAGAAAAAGTGTCCAGTTAACTGAACCTACATGTTTTTTTCAGAAAAGACTTTAAAATGAGGAATTAGATATCATTCTTTCTCAAACTGAGAAAAGTAATCTCTGAGGAAAGAATTTAATCAAAGCCAGCTGCTAATTACTTTCCTGACACCAGGGGAGAAGAACGTTGGCATCAGAAAGATCTGGAAGATTTTCATTATTAATATTTGATAAATCTGTAATTGGATCGTTTGATTTTGCGGTCTCCTTTGAATAGAGGTAGAAACTTTATTGAAATTAATCTTTACGAATTCAGACCACAAACTTCAGGGGATGCTAACTCATTGATTGATTTGAGTATCTCGAAGTGCTAACCCTGGAGAGAAGATAAATTGAGATTGCCTAAGGACAAGTCAATAGAGGCTGAATGTAATCCAGAGTGCTTTCCTAGTAGCAGAAATAAATTACATTCTGTAAAGAGTTAAAGTTTAATTTCTCCAGTCTTTTTTTGCTGAGGTTCTGAGATTCAACATGAATATTTCATTTAAAAGCAAATGAGAATTAAGTATGCTAACATTGAATTAATAAAATAGTTGAGCAGCATGCAATAGCAGGCAAATATTCTCCTGGAAAAAATCCAAAAATAAGATTTGCAACATTATAGTTATCTATATAGTTTAGAAATGGATTGAAGAATTTCCTCTTGATCCTAATAAAATAAAGCAAAAAATTCTATTAAATGCAGTAAGAACATTTTAGGGTTGAATATTATTATGAACAACAAAACCAATTTCTTGCTCTGATTTTTAGCCATTATGTATTGAAACCATTAGAACTACTTTATGCTAATAACCCAGCAGAAAGGCAAAAACAAAAGAAAGTCCAGAAATATCTGGTTTATCACTAAAGTAAATTAAAGGCCATGTGCACATTTAGTGAGGGATCTGAACACCCATGTTTTATTTTGATGGCAACAGATTAAAGTTCCCTTCCCTTAACCAGCATTGCTGCTTTGAACAGATAGCAAAGAAATGGAAAAAAAAGAGAAAGAAGGAAGGAGGGAAGGAGGGAAGGAGGGAAGGAGGGAAGGAAGGAAGGAAGGAAGGAAGGAAGGAAGGAAGGAAGGAAGGAAGGAAGGAAGGAAGGAAGGAAGGAAGGAAGGAAGGAAGGAAGGAAGGAAGGAAGGAAGGAAGGAAGGAAGGAAGGAAGGGAGGGAGGAAGGAAGGAGAGAAAGAAGAGTCTTAATCCTAGTATTCTAACGTAGCTTTTATACATTTACCCTCTACTGCAGAAGCAAACAGCAATACAGCTCTTTTATATTAGCTTTAAAGAATATTTGGATTTAGGCACATCTCCCCTGACATTTTTAATTCAGCATTTAAATAGTTGCATTAGTATGCACAGCGCTTTCCACATACACAAGTAGGGAGGGTTTTGCCTCAAAGAACTCATGATCTAAATTAAATCACAGTATGGAAAAAAAAAACAAAAAAAAAGCTACCTGAGAACAGCGCTGAGCCTTACGATAGCTTTCTCCCTTCCCCTTTTCACTGCTGCCAAGATTTTTGAGAAAGCAAGATATGGAGGGTGATCACCAGTGCTAAGCAAACAAAAAAGACTGATCTTAAAGACAAAGATGGTGAGGTTGCTCAGCACAGTGCCTGGGGAAGGCTACATCACACTCAGAATTAGAGACTTGATAAAGATAGCTTTGTTAGAAAAGCTAGAAAGACATAGCATATGAGAAGTTATGGATTTGGGAGATATGGCATGATGGCCAAAGTGCGTGAAGTGGATGAGGAAAAAGGCAAATACAAAGATGAAAAACAAGGAACTAAGATGATCCTTTGTACAAATACACTTCAGGACAGAGGGGAACAAATGTGTTATGTTCCACATGACATTAAAAAGAAAAAGGACAGCAGTTTGAACCCAGGCTACGTACTGGAAAACCAGTACAATTCTGCAAATGAAGAGGGAGCATGTGCACATATGCAGGGATGTGACTTTAGAACTGGTACTTAAACTGAGCCACACTGACTTGGTGTATATATTCAACATACATTCTGTGGGTATCAATCCCATCTATTCAGCAGAATCCCATATAGTCAGTAGGGCTCAATACCAGACATAAGCTAGCTTTGTATTGTTCATTTTTCTTGGAGCAACAAAGACTTGTCCACAATCACAGCTTGCAGCGCATCACGGCAGACGGTGAGTAGAGCAGAGTAGAACAGTGACCCAAGCTGCTGTCACCGCAGCAGAATGCTTTCAATGTGTAGAACTAGGTGATCTCTGAGGTCCCTTCCAACCCAAACCATTCTAAAATTCTATGACATGCATTTGCTTTAATATCTTCTGCAGTTAATTAACTTCATGTAGCAGCAAGTACATAAATTAACAGATTATTAAGAGCTCTGCAGGTGGAATTACTTCGATCTCACAATGTGAAAGTTTATTTTAAATAAAAGCTGGCTTTGCAAGCAAACCTCACCACAGAACCCAACAAATAGGCAAAAGGAGAAAAGATGGGGAAACGAAGAGTTTTATTGTTATTTTGTAAAACAGTTTTCTGAAGAAGCCATGTGCCACTCTAGGACCAGTTTTGTTCGCAGAATTGGTACCTACGCACCCCGCTCTCACCGGCTTCCCAAGAAATCCCCGGGCCTGGCGGACCTTCGGCGGCTGAAAAGCTCCCCCTACGCTTTCCCCAGTAACACCCCCCTTTCATTCATTTTCGACTTCATTGTCTCCCCCAGCTCCAGAAAGCCGAGGCGGGGTGTCTGTGTGTGTAACGCCAGCCCGGTTTATATTACATGACTGACTCCTGGTGCACCCAGCGGGTACTGCACCGACGAGCCGGTGCTGACACTACGACTCTAAGGCGCCCTCCGCCCCGCCAAGACGGAGAAGCACCGGCCTCGGCCGCGCTGGCCCGCCCGCTTCGACGAACTGCCACTGTCGCCGCCGCCGCCGCCACACATCGGCCAACAGCCCCCGGGGCTCCTCGCAGGGACAAGCCGCCGCCGCCGCCGCCGCCGCCGCCGCTGCTGCTCTCCTCCGGCCCCAAGCAATCGGCCGCCGAACGACATGCCCCGCCTGTCTCTGTGCGCTCTCCCGGCACGCTAATCGAGGTGTCGGTTTATCGGCTCGCTCGGCCTGGCGACGGGCAGGGTGGACGCCGTCGCATGGGTGCGTCGGGAGACGGCGGCAGACGCCATTTTACAGGAAGAGGTGAGAGGTGCGGAGGCTTCGTTGCCTCCGGAGGTCCTCACCTGTACCCCATGCGCGGTTTTGCCCTGCTTCCCTCTCCCCTGTTTTCCCCTCCCATAGCCCCCTGCGGGTGGCTGGGTCTGCAACGGGTGGGCATCGCCGCGGTGCCTTGTCGGGGAACCGGGAGGGCTGCTGTGAGGGGTGACCGGCCCCGTCGGATCGTGAGAGGCGACTAGGAAGCCAGTGCGTTCGTTTCTCTTCCAGGGCAGCCGGGCCTGTCGGCGAGAAGTGTCCCATCGTCTGCAATGGCCAACGTGAGTAACGGGCCCCCCCGCCTCCCGGGCTTTGGCGCCGTTGCAGCCCCCTTCTCGGCCGCCTGCCGGCACGGGGGTGGCTGCTAGCCCCTCCTTCCGCCTCGTCCCGGTGCGGGGGGAAACCGCGCCGGTGAGGTAAAGTGGTTCTCCGCGTTTTGCGGGACGCTTGCGTTTTATTCTCCCTTTAAAGCTGTCTTTCAGTCATCTTTCTTTGGGGGTGGAGGAATGGGGAAGGTGTCATTAATAAAAGTATGAGTTAAACCAAGGTAGATTTTATTAGAAAGCAGTAGTATTGTCATCCTTCATTTAAATTTTGGAAGCCAGTTTCTGTGGAAATCATGGTAGTAACAGAATTGAGACTTTAAGTGCGATGTGGTTTTGTTCTTTTTTTTTTTTTTTAATATCACGAATTAAGATTAAATACTGCTGTTCGCCAGGCTGCTTTCAGACTGAAGAATAAAATGCCCATTATTGGTTTAGTCTTGCCACAGAGACATGAATAATTTATTGATTTCAGCTGGTTTTTTTCACTTGTGTAATGCTAGGTATGTAAATATTTGCATAGGTGAGTCAGTCAACAGATCTGTAATTAACATTAACATCTCCATGTTGAGTGATTGTGATTATATGAAAAAATGCTCTTTTCTTATAATTACATGTCAGCTGTAATTGTTTACATCTGGTTTATATGTAATCATTATGCAAAAATTAGAGGAAAAATATTTAAGTGGAATCAGCTTGTTGTCATTAAAGGAACCATTTAAACCAGTGGTGGTTTAGAACTAAGCAGCTGAAGGCCTTAACTGTAATTATTTAAGTTAGAAAATCAAATGTGCCTCTGTGTGTTGGAGTCTCTATGGTACTGGTAGAACTTATTAGATGTTATATATTTATACAGAGGTGGTAAGAAACTGATGCTTACTAGTTGATGTCCTAAGACTTTGAATAGAGTTTATTTTAAATGTACAAATAGTACCATTTAATCACCTCTTTTGAGTGACCTTGTTGCATACATATTTAGTGGTAAACTCATAGATAAACTTTTACAGAATGAGGAATACAGCACTTAAGGAAATACTCTTTGTGTCAGTTTCTTGAACTAATTTCTTTCCCTTACCTGAAAAATAGTTTTGTGAAAGCACACATGCTATGGTGGGTGGGGTTTGCATTTTCCAGTAATGCATGCTTTTGTGCCACTGTAATCGAGAGTATTAATAGTTTTGTGCTAGAGCTTCGTAGTCTTTAATTTTTTTAATATTACACTTATAACTCCATTTTGAGTATATGATTGGTTCTTTTTTGGTTGCACTTGTGTAACTGCATCATGAAAATTGTCAATCTGTTTTTAAAGTATAGCAAATCGATCAGGCTTTTCAGTTTAATTGTACCACCTGAATATTTCTTCTTAAAAAAAAAACCAAAACAAAACCAAAAACAAAACACAAAAAAAAAACCCCACAAAACACACACACAAAAAATCCCAACACAAAACCAAAACAAACAAAACAAAAAACCAAAACCAGTAGCAATTGCTTATGTTACTACTGAAGATGCTGTCACTGGGCCTCAGACTTGGACCTCATGGCAAGGAGCTACTAACTCTTGGAGCCCTCTTGTTGAGTTGTTTGCATGCTCAGGAAGATAGCATTGCATCATTTTCAGTTTGCTATGGGGCTGAAAGCTTCTGAGAGAATCATCTTCAGCAGCTGAAAGTTATATTGACAGTATGGCTCTGTGGTAGGAAGCAGATTTTCTGGTGTATTCCAAGATCACAGAATTCATGAAGGCTTTCTGGCTTATCAGCATTTTCCCCACAACACTGATCTGTTTGCAGTAATGCTTGTTTATAAATACCTGAATGCAAGGAGTTTGCGAATCTAAATAATATTGCTTGCACTAACAAGTTTTGTTCATGTTAAATATTTATGGACTTACGAGCAAAAGAAAGAAGCTGAAATTACCTTACTTATCTGTTTTGATATGCATATCTCCCTGTATCATTCAGAGCTGTTGGGATGTGCCCTTTTCTGGTGAGGAAAGCCACAAGGAGTATCTGGAGTGATACTATTTGTGTCTCCTTCCAGTCTTCTAAGAAGTAGGAATATATGGCTGGCTAATGTTTGTGCTGTCTTTCAAGGCAAATGTCTCTGGTATCAGCATTTGCTTAATTAACAATATTTCTAAGTGTTTCTGCTAATCAATCCTGTGGTTGAATTATGACAATCATAGAAACAATTACATGCGTGGAAATAATAATGGAAACATTCCCCATCCATAACTCAGTTTAGGTTGGGGGGTTTCAGTGGTGCTATTTAAACTTCTGAGGTTTTTTTCCTCACGTGAGGTTTTTCAAGAAGTGTTTTCAAGGCTTTTTCTTTACTTAAAATACTGTTGCTAGTCAAATATAAAAGTAATCATAAAATACTTTAAAACATGATTTTACGGAAACACAGTTAATCATAATGAAAATTGTAATTTAATTATTGAGTGAGGATTTCTCTTGTGACCCACAAAGCTGTACTTAAACTAACATTTTTTGCTAGCAGTATGTAATACTTATTTTGTTTTTGTCTTCTCAGGTGCTCTGTAACAGAGCAAGATTGGTCACCTACCTGCCAGGGTTTTATTCCTTAGTCAAAAGAGTTGTAAATCTCAAGGCTTTTTCTACAGCAGGTTCCTCTGGCTCAGATGAGCCTCATGTTGCTGCTACACCTCCTGATTTATGTAAGAAAAAGCAAATTCATTTTCTTTGAATTCGTGTGCTATTGGAACTTTGCACCCCATATAAATTTGGGAATTCTGAAGTGTGGTTTTTATGTCAGGGCTTGTGTGTTGTGATTACTTTGGTTGTATATGATTGTGATCAAATACATATATTTGTGTGGGAAAGGTTTTTTCTGTATTTTTTTTCAGATGTAATGACTAAAGCAAGGTGTTGACTTTTGCAGGTCCAAGAACTGTGTGGCCAGATGAAGTAATGGGTCCATTTGGTCCTCAGGACCAGAGATTCCAGTTGCCTGGTAATATTGGTTTTGACTGTCACCTAAATGGCACTGCTTCTCAGAAGAAAAGTCAAGTTTCAAAAAGTCTGCCTGATATACTAGCAGAGCCTTCAGCAAGTGAAAGGCATGAATTTGTAATGGCACAATACATAAATGAATTTCAGGTAAGAACAGGCTGCTTCTATGTGAAGCTGATATTTCTTGTTTAAAAGAAAATATAACTAATGTCTTTTCATTCTGAAAAAAAGTTACAGTTGGTTTTCTAGATGGTCTTGAAAGGTGAACTTGACTCAGGTGAGCAAAAGATTACATAGAACGTAGCTGAACCTCCTTTGAGGAGAAAAATATTTCAAGGTGTGGGGTTCCTTTGCTGTAGTAGTAGGCAGTGCTTAGTGAAATACCATTTTGGTAGTGACTTAATCACATGGATATGGGAAAAGAAAATTTTCAAAACTTGCTGTTTACCAAGTCTCACCACCTTTTATCAAATAGAATTGGTAGTTTTTTCATTTAACGGATCTGGACTTACATAGTTTCAACAATGTTTAGACCTGCCCACTTAGCTCTGACAACCATTTGAATCACACAGGAGAAACAGATGAATGTACCTCAACCTTGGGTCTTGCAATGAGACTGCATGTTAGTGATGGCAGAGCTTGCAGTGAGTCAAATGCATTATGAACAGCAAGCAGCTTGATAATTGCTAGTGTGATCGCAACGTTTCAAGAAATGATTAGTGACTATTAGCTGCTGACTTGGCTTTCCAGGCTCTCTGAGTCTGTGACATGCTCTGACTTGGAAGTCAACTAGCAAATCTCCAGTGTAGAAATGCTGTGTAGTGATTTTTGTAAATGTGGCATTGTAGCAAAAGTGTTCAGAAAATAGAAGCATGTGGTGAGCTCACCAGACTCTGTTTTCAGCTTTTGTGGATCATGCTTTCCATACAGAAAATTTCTAGTCTAGTTCATTTAGTGCAAACCAGGTGCACTGAATGCGTGGTCCTCTTGCTAGTGAGATTACTTGCATGATAAAATGCCCAGTGCAGCTGTCGCTGTCCAAAATAGGAGAAACTGGAAAGAGCAGAGGCAGGTTTTGCAACTGGTATTCATAAAGCAGTCACCATGAGTCAGTTCTGATCCATACCAGTGGTGTTTAGGAATCCATGAACAGCATTTAGCTAATGAAAATGTCAAGCTACTCCTCTTAGGAGAGGACTTCAATTTGAATGAAGGCATCAGCTGAATACTGGAACCATAGGTAGCTGCAGCAAGCTGCAAATGAGCTCAATGCTACTGAAGCTCATGCACTAGTCCTTGAAACAGCCATAGAAATGTCAAGCTTCTCTGATCTCTGTGTACTTGAGATTCATGTATTAGTTTTATTTGAGCGAAGTAAATTGGCTTACCAGCCTGTCAATATCACAAAGTGGAACTGATCTTTGGAAAATAGCCATAGTTTCTTGATGTAGCATGCCTGATGGGCGAATGGACTATCTAAGCGGTGTTTAGCCAGACAGAATGGGAGTAGTAAGGAAGAAATCACAATGAACTGAGACAGAGTAATGTTCTTAGTATGAGAAGCATCCTACAGCTAGGAGGAAAAGCTGTTTACAAGTGTAACAGTATGGCTTGTTGGGTTTAATGTACCCACATATCTGTCCCAGTGACTTTGCAATCATAGTGCAAAGTATGTGTGGACACACATATTGAAACTGCAGCTAATTGTCTGTTGTTTGTCTATTACTGTGTTTATTTTCTAATGGTTTGGGGTTTGGTTTTGTTGGGTTTATGTGTTTTTGTTGGTTTTTGTTCTTTTCTCCTGTTCTCAATCATTAACTTCTGATACAAAAATGCTATCCGCAGCGTGTTTTCAGTGTAATACTTTTCTCTAGGGAGAACTTTCAGTTACAAACACGTGTTATGTAGGATTTCATGTACTACCCAACATTTTAATACCAGTCTTAGAGAAACTTGCTGAAATTGATTGTAAATTATGGCATAGTTGGAGCTAGAAAAACTGTATTAAGGCATTTTACATCTATCCCAAAGGAGGCAGCTGTTGTTACTATCTTCTTAAGGGTATTTTAAGCTTACATGTTATATATCTAACTACTGGTGCTTCATATGTAACATACCACAAGAATCTGGGGTTTTTTTGATGATGTTTGGATTTGGGTTTTTTTTCTTTGGGGTTTGATGTTTGTGGGTTTTTTGTTTTGTTGGGTTGTGGTTTTTTTTTTTTTTTGAAACTGTAGAACTAAAAACTATAAAAAATAAAAATTGGAAATTGCTATTATTAGAAAACTTCTTTTCAAGTTAAAACAGCTAAAGCTGAAGATGCTGATAGTTCAGAACTCTAGAACTGTTGTATAATTGTAAAGTTTTGCTCTTGCTCAGGTAATGTGTTTATATCTAAAAGCTATCAGTTGGTTTTGTATTGAATACTTAAGGCCATTGTTTCAAAATTAAATGTTTCAAAAATTTATGTATTGTTTAAGGGTTTAAGATAATACAATTACAATAAGATCTAAAACTTATAATTTCTATACAAGTTTAACAGGTAATACCTATCTATATATGTTCCACTTTCAATAGCTGGAAAATTAAGACTCATTGTAAATCACCTTTCTGTGAAACTGCTTGAGTGTATCAGTGTATCACAAAGCCATAGTCTAGTGTATAAAGTTATTCCTGTTACGTACTGAGAAAATTACAATTTTCATTTTTTTCAGGGTGCTGATGTTCCACAGAAACAGCAAATAAATAATGCTGAAACTTACTTTGAAAATGCAAAGGTAGAATGTGCAGTACAAGCTTGTCCTGAACTGTTACGAAAAGGTATATTTTCGTTTTCATTGACAGCTAAGAAATTGCAACTTTCTAAAATGCAAAAATATGTAAGTAAACGCTGATGTAATTGATGCCACAAAATGTGTAGTAGAAAAGAGTAATCCAGAGTTAATACTTTCAAAAGAAAAATACACACTATAAAAGGAAAACTAAAACTTTGCTATTGACAATACTTAGTATTTCGTATAAAATTCAGTGCCACTTAAATTCAAGATCAGTTGGGGCAGGGAGTAACTTTCAGGGGCTTCTTTTGTGTCAGGTAGATTCTGGAGCTAATTCACTATCCAAAAACCAATCTGTGGCAAAATCAAATCTTTTTGGCACTGCTTCTTAGTAAAATGGCAAATTGAAATTATGAAACTTTTGAAAGCATTGGATTTGTGTCTTTCTTTAATGTGCTCAAGAAGGAAATAATTGAAATTAAGTTGGAGTAAACCCTTCTAATTTAAAAAGTGATAAACTGAAAGAGAGAAGAGACTGAAATCTGGTTAAAATCTTGGTCTACGTGCTGAAGAAAGCAGACTTTTCAGAGACTTAAGGAAGAATGAACCTTTGGACTTTTTAATTTGGGAAAGTGCTTTTTTTTCCCCACACTGAAAACAAGGCTCCATGAACCCTTATCGTGACTTTGGCACTTCATGTGCATTCTTGTTTGTAGTACGAAAGATGATGTACAGAAAATCATGATGGATTTGGACCTTTTCTGCTCCAGGTGAATTAACCGTCTCAACTCATGCCCATAGTATACTACTGATACTGAGTCTGCTGTCATGTCCTAGAAATTAGGCCTGAGACACTTCTACGGAAAGATTTAATGTAAAAATCAGTGCATCATGTAATGTGGCTTAGGCAGTTCTCAATGTGTGTGGAGAACTATGGTGGTGTTCAATTCCAAATACTAAAATATTATACTTGGTTTTATGTCTTTGCAAAGACAGACACTTGTTCCTGGAGCTGTTATCATCTTGCAGTTCAGCAGGAGGTCTTGAACTAGCAAACTCTGCTCCCCAAGTTGCTTTTAACAGGACCTTACCAAGGTGCATTAGTTTCCACAAGAGCAATATCAGCATTTCAAATCAGCATGCTGTTTGCTGGATCTGAGATGAAAAACACACATGTATTTCAATGAAAGGAGGTTTCTAAAGTAGGATTGATAATTTGTGTCAAACTGAAAAACCATAAATAAAATGTAAGAACAAGCCATAATGTGCCGGTTTTACATTTTTTTAGATTTCGAGTCAATGTTTCCAGAAGTGAATACTAACCAGTTAACAGTATTAACTGTCACCCAGAAGACTAAAAATGATATGACTGTATGGAGTCAAGAAGTGGAGGATGAGAGAGAAATGCTGTTAGAAAATGTAAGTAGCTGACATTAGCATCAGCTTCATTTTGTTGGTAGATTTATCTTTTGTGAACTATGTGTGTATTTTGGTTTGTTTCTAGCTCTGGTAGTAATATCTATTTTACTACTTAGAGGATTTTTGCACTAATTCTATGTTCTCTTACTGATAGAATGGCAATTACTTTTTTCCAGCTTTGTAGCTTTTTGACTACTCTACATGAAATGTCTCTTAGGACTATTAAATTCTTTATAGTGGGGTGAGTCAAGAGTATGCTAAAAGGTAAAATGCTACGCTAAATTAATAAAGATACATGATCATTGTCCTGTTGCAGTTAAAGGGCAGCAACTATTTTCTCACCTTCATTCTGCTTTAATACTATGCATTTTGCAGGATTTCACTGTTGCCTTTGTTTTTTGTGTGATGTAATTGAGATTCCAGTACAGGATCTATGGATAAGTGTGTGCTTACTTGTAAAAAGCGGTTGCTCTGTTTTGGGGTTTGTTTTGTGGTTCCCCCCTTACGCCCCCATTCTGATAATGAATACAGTTAATATTTTTAGCCTGGGTATCAGTTTCATTTATTTCGTCCTAACCATCCTTATGAACTTTGTCTTTTTGCTCTGTTGCCACTAGATGTCTCATTGAAAATCACTTAATTTCGTGTTCTTGATTATTTTTGTGTGTACAGCAGGTGTCACTGTTCACCACCGCTGGCATTCTTGTCTTGGCACCTCAAAATGCAATGTTTCTGTACATTATTTGTTACAATTTTTCTAAAACTAGTAAAAAACATCCTATGGGACTTAGATTTGTGATGGTCATATTTGTGTTTGAAAATAGTGTGGTAATGTCCTTTTCAATCCTATAAATTGCAAATGTAGCTTGTATGGAGCAGTGTTAAGGGCTACCACAAAAAGTAAGAAGCAGGCTGAAGGATTGACGTAAAAAATACACACATAATAAAATCCCCTTCATTTTAGTTTGTTCTTCTCTTTGAATTATTTATGGTCTGTTGGTCTTTGGCATTGTAATCTGGTCTAATTATATGTTAATTGGCATCTTTCTTCCGTGTGCACCTCCCTGTCAAATCTAATACAGTCATTGTAGGGGTGTTAGGATGTTGGATGTAACCTCCCGGCCTAAAGGTTACTAACAGCAAATTCACAAGAAAATGGTCTATTTGTTTGCTTCATAGTTGGTTAGGAGTAACTTTAAAAATACTAATTTAATGTGAGAGGCTTGTGGTAAAGTAATGAGGGTTATGTACAGCCAAATGTAAATGTTTACAGAAGTGAATCTCCAGTGTTTGTTAATCTTGTTCTAAGTGATCACTGAGGGATTGTTACAGCATTAGATCAAAAGATGTACTGTACCAGAAATATAATGCCTAAAATGCTGTCTTCAGATGGCTTGTTTATATTTGTGACTTAATTACACTTGAAACATAGTTAATCATCAGAGCCATCAAACCTCAAACTACAGAACAGCTTACTGTAAAGGATAAATTTTCCTTTTTTTGGCCCATTAAGGAACTGAAGCTGAGTAACTATAATAATATTTCTATAAATTTGAAACTTGGAGCAGCTGAGGGCACTAACTGTGAGAACAATCTTATTTTTCTAACTGAAAGTGAATAAAGTATTAAATTTATTCTGAAGTTAGAAATACTTTTTTGTGATATTAGGAAATTCCGCATTTTGAGGCAGTTACATGAATTCTGTGTGTGCTTTGTTCTGGCTCAGTCTTTTCAGCTGTTAGGTTTTTGCACTTGGTCTTCTTTTTCTGAATGCATGGATGGTTTTAGAACCATCACAGATCTCAACTTTGTGATTTTTGGTTTGGGGTTTTTTTTGTTTGTTTGTTTTTTGTCAACTATGCAGGCTTCTTCAGAAGTTTTTTATGAGCCCCTGCTGCCCCTTGTAACATTGGTTGTAAACTGCTGGTCTGAGTGATTAAAAGCACATAACTGAGGTCTCTTGTTGCTGATTTATCTGTGGAAAAAATGTGCTGTGTGATCTGTAGGTTATGTAATTATTTTGTGCCGTGTGTTTTGGTGTCAGTACAGGAGCACAGCTTTAAATGTACCTGATTGAGTTTTCTTCTGTATCTGGCAAGCAGATAACTAACTGCAACATAACACCAAAGATTTAAGTTACCTAAAAGGATAGATTCTTTAAGCTGTCCCTTCAAAGAAGGGAGGTTTTTGATGATGTGTCACAGAATAGGGAACTTCTTAACATCTTGCTTAATTGACAATAGTATTTTCATTTCAAAATACAGTTTTTATTAAAAATACTTTTCTTTTTTTTTTTTTTTTACTTAATACATGAGCTGGTGTCCTCCAGTGTAACTGAAATATGGTCTACAACTTTGGCAATCAAATAGTAGGAGAGTTTGAAATCATCACTGGCAGTAATTCAAGAGGATTGGTGTAAATTAGTGTAAAAAGTCAAATGCCTGTGGAACTGTTTGGTATCATGAGGCAAAACTAGAGTGTTCTTTAAAACCATTTGTAGTGCAAGAAGAACTACATAATGTTGTCCTACTGGCTGAAATAAGACCTTAGGGCAAAACTGTTTTTCATATATTTATAAAAATATATTTAATGCTACATTCGGTGTCAAATTTGTGGAGTTTAGGTGAGATCAATAAACTTGTGGAAATAACACAAACGCCTGATGTAATGGTTGACTTCTTAAAGAGGATAACAGGTATGATTGCTATCTGCATGAATAATGAAAGCAATTGCATTATTCTTTGTACAAGCTGTTAATCCATTACTGACTGGCATGAGGAAGACTCCTAAATCCCGTATGATTGGAGTAGTCTAACGTAATTCTAATCCTTGTAATATCAGTAATATTTTCATTGGATGTTAAATTTCTTATTTATTAGTATAGGCCAAAAGAAATCTGTGCCTGATCATTTTCAGAATGTTATAGGTACAGATGCATATGTGTATATGTATGTATGTATGTAACAAAAATCTCATTTGCTATCCTTCTTTCCCTTTTATTTTCTTTAAGTTCATTAATGGTGCCAAGGAAATTTGCTATGCAATTTGTTCAGAAGGCTATTGGGCCGACTTCATTGATCCATCCTCAGGACTGGCAGTAAGTTATATGCTGTGTGGAATATGCAATGGACACCACTGTGTCCTAACTAGCAGTATTATTTGTATTCTGTATGAGTTAAATCCAACTTTTTCACATGACTCAAAAGCTGTTACCATAGGGTAAGTCCTTTCATGAATTAAAATAGGATAGTAAACCTGCATTAGTTTCCATGCTGTGTCCACTGTCATTGCAGTTGGCACTTTGGAGAATGTTGTTCAGCAATTAAGTTGAAATTTAGATAACTCTAATTTTATGTTCAAAAGCTCTTGGTCACTGCACAATAAGCTGGTTTTGCCCTCCCAAGGTAACTAGGTAGATCTGACGCTTATCTGTGTAGATGGAGAGTTTTAAAAAGTCTCTTTGCACTAGTTAATGATACCTTTGTTACATAGAAAAAATGAATAGCATGTTCCTATAAAACAGCATTGGCTTTTGTTATTGGATCACATCAGTTCTCTGGAGGAGACGACAGTTTCTTACAAAGACATCTGTGGAACATAGTCTTAAAACTTAAAAAAAAGAATTGAAGAAGCTCCTGCCAAAGCATGAGTATGTATGCAGTTTTGCCTGAGAACTGGTAAAACCGTACCAGTTGAACATAATCGTGCCAAGGTCAGGTTAGAGGGTTTTTATTTAAAATCAGTATAAAAGGCAGTTGATCTATTGTGTCAACAGAGACAAATATGCCTAATGGGATGTTTATAAGGTGAACAGGCAGTTGAAGGTGTTTATAGTGATTAAAAGCTTCCCAGAAATTCCATGCATTTAACTAGTTATGGATCGATGAAAATGGGTTCTGTCGAAATCAGAAGTTAACACCCTTACTGATAATCTGTTCATCAGAAGTAGGCTATTGGTCAGAAACTTCCTCCTGAGGTAACTGAAATACCTGTTCCCGATTTACGTGCGTTTTTTGTCTTCACAGCATCTTTCTTTACTGGGGGCTCATTAAAGAGGTACATGCCTCATTTTTGCTTTTTCACAGAAGGGTTCTGTCCTTGATGCCTGTAGAAGTAGCAGAACCTTTCCAAAGCACTTGAGGCTATTTTTTGTATATATGATCGATTAGCCATTGAAACACAATGGTATGCCTTCAGTGCTCTGTCAGTAGCGAAGGAGTATCTGTAAATATGGGGTACCATTATAACCAGAAGTGCTCAGCTTATTTTCCTGCACAATTTCATAAATAAAACTACTTAAAATTTGCTCCAGCAAATGTAACTGGTACTTCTGGGCTTAGGGATTGTTTTAAAAAGGGATACTTCTGGCATTTTAAATGCCCTTGGAAATGTTCACGTGAAAAATTCTTTTTTTTTTTTTTTCACCTAGTATTTTGGATCCTACACAAACAACACTCTGTTTGAAACAGATGAACGCTACCGCCACTTGGGATTTTCCATTGATGACCTTGGCTGCTGCAAAGTTATTCGTCATAACATCTGGGGTACTCATGTGGTTGTAGGAAGTATTTTCACTAATGCTGAACCTGACAGTCCGATCATGAGAAAGCTAAGTGGAAACTACTAGTCTTCAAGGTTTCACAAGTTCTTACGACCTTTGCATTCTCTTCCTTGATGATTCTCTCTAAGCATTGTCAGGAAATGCCACAAATAATAAAGTAGCTGTTATTTATTTTAGTCTTTATGAGTATGTGTTCACCGCATGTGACTTAGAATATTAATTGACAGCATTCAAACAAATACCTTAATGCTACATAAATTTTAAGCTGTGAGTTTCTTCCACCTTGAATGAGTTTAAACATACATGCACATAGCGATCTGCATACCTTTTTTTAATATTATCTTAACTGTTTTGTCCTTCAGTGTCTGAGACATCTGTGCTCTTAATATTAAAAATCCTGATGCCACTAGGAATTCTGTCACTTTCTGAAATGAGCAAGTGGCAAAAAAAAAAGTGGAATAAATAGTAAAATTATTTTGCTGGAATATAAAGCTTAATAGAAACTACAGAAGTTATGCTGGACTAATCCCTCATTTGCTGTTCCAAAATGAGAATAATGAAGTAAGCTTTCAGTGGTCTCTAACTACAAGTTGTACTTCAGCAGGGAAGTGTTCACTCAAATGCTACATCCAGCAACTCAGTAAAAAAAGTCTTAAATTACTCTAGAGTCAGTCATCTCTTAATGTTTTGGGGTTTTTGGTTGTTTTGTGGTTTTTTGTTTGGTTTTTTTTTTTTTTTGTTTGGTTTTTTTTTTGTCCTTATGTTGCTTGGGATTTTACTTTCTCAGTGTTAGCTAAATATATTTAATTAGTTTATATTTATAAATGTAATTTTTAGTTGCTTTTATAACTTTCTTAGGTCACTAAATACATTGTGGGTAAAGGAAAAAAAGATAATAGGGCAATGCTTGGATGTTGTCGTTGTTTTCCTGTACTTGGATGCAATTTAAACTTGTCTCTGTGGAATTTTGAAATGCAAAGAGCAATTATGATCAATTATTGCAATTATGATCAATTATAAAAATATTTCAACAGGAAGATTCCAGTAAACTAGTCAGTCTCTTCAGGTATCATAAAAGCAATGAGGTCAGTTGAAGTTACTGGAGGAAGAATAGTGAAGAAAATTCAAAGCACATGAAATAGCATAACTGTCAGCTGCCTCACTTCAGAGACTAAGTAACAAACTAGACTTTAATCTCCTTTCAGTCAGTTAGCAAGGCCATTTGTTAATACACCTCAGTAGTAGCTATGCCAGTTCATATAACAATGGGAATCCTTCAGTCCTGATGCCATCAAAATATAGTGCAACTTTTGTCTGGATAATGGAGGCACAAGATGATGATCTGAGAGGTTTAGCTTCCTATGACATAGCTGGGGATTTTATTCATTGTGTTTTTTCCCAATGTTGACTAGCACAGATTGAAAACTTGTTCTAGGTTTGTATAATACTTTTGTTCCTTGCTCAGGGTCTAAGACAGTTATCACCAAAGTCTTTTTATTGGCTTTTAATGGGTTTAGAACCTTATCCTTTACCAAGTGCCTGTATCTGTCTATCTTTGTTAATGACTGCTGCAAGCCTGTAACTTTGCTGGATCCCTGAGGCAGAAGTGGGGAAGACTGTCCACTGGAGAAGTGAGTGCTGTCTACTCTAAAGTCACACACTAAGCCAGGAACTCAGAAGTGATCCTGCTCACCTACTGTCATTGTCATCACTGCTGGCTCTAGCCCGCACACATTCCAGGGTTGAAGTGTATGGCTCTTGAGGCAGGATATGTTTATCACCGTGGTCTGGAATTTGTGCTATATTTCCAGAGCACAAGTTCTTGACTGCCACTCTACTGTCAAGAAAGATGTATTACTTCAGAGTCTTTTATTTTTTTTTCCTCATTCTCATCAAGAGGATTAAAAAAAATCTTGAGAAGCTGCAATGTGTCTTGTCTGTTGCAAAATACACTTAAATTAGCTCATTTGATGAGAAGAGGGTTGGTGTCTTTGGTCAGTAGAGCACATGAGGGGAGAATTTCAGATAAAATTAGGGAAATGAATTCTACGAAATGGTTCATATTTTAACTCCCTAGAAGGCTTGCTGCTATCACGCCTTCAGATGACTTTGCTGTGCTTACCTTCCTATATTTTAGAAAGAGTAGGAGCTATCAGGTAGCTATTCAATTTAAGTTTGGGATGCTGGCTTTTTGTTCATGTTCTTTAAAGTTTTGTCTTGTAAAGGGCTTTTATAGTAGCTTCCCAGTGACTTCAGTGCAAGGCAAAAATCTCGTGGTGGGAGTTTTGGCTTGACTTCACTAATACTGATGTGCCATGACAGAATGTGAGGGGAGGTGTGATTTCCTGATATTTTTCTAAATGTTCCGGTACATATTGATTCTCAAAAGAGGCTAGAACTGTTCTAGTTCTATTTGCATCACATCAGAAGAGCTATACTGTGTATTAATTAACTTGCTACTATAAAAATTCTTGAATACAGTGTAACTGTACTTCTGATAATAAAAAACTTTCAGTGTTAAAGAATTAAATTTCTTTGTAGGGTAAAGAAACAAACATAAGAAGAACAATTGTGTGTCAGGTCACGTTTGTCTCTATCAAAAGATTACTGCTCTGTGAGAAGTGCTATTTTTCTTAATTCAGAGAGGCATTCTTAATTCTTAATTTCTGGATTTTAATTCATTACCAAATATACCAGTTGGTTTTTTTTTCAATATGTTTCATTAAACCATATTTAGTGATGAAGAATGTCAGAAGAGCAGTGCTATCTGTGTGGTTACAATTGCAAGCATATTAGTATACATGGAGAATATATTTAAAATGTTGCAAGACTTGAAGTTATTTGTAGTAGTCAAAAGGCTTAAGTAATGTTACAGGTGAAGTGCAGAAATATTACAGATGTTCTCCACCACTTTAGTCTCCTAAATAGCTGGTGGCATCACTGCAAAGGACAGCAGTGGTGACAGGAATTTAGTTTTAATTTAATTTAATTTTAAGCTACAAAATAAATTTGAAATCATGCTTAAAATTTTAATAGGGATAAATAGACAGAACAAGACAGAGAAAGGTCCAGTTTCCAGCTGGAAGGAAGTGTTTTACTGTCCTGTGAAAGATAAAAGCCCTCACTGCATGTCTGAGCTCAGTGGAATGGGAAGACATCGCTTTGTTGGTTGAATTGGTACAGGGAAATACTTAATTATCTTGAAGTCTTTAATGCAGTGGGGGGATCTTTCTACCTGCAGACTCCTCGAGTTTAGACTCTGATAGTTTTTGCTCAGACTCTGGTACAAATGTTGAAGTAGCAACTACCAAAAAAGTTTGTTTTCAGTGTCATAGCTGTTCATGTTTAAGCTGTGCTATTGTGAGGACTAATTGTAAGAGTTGTTCTGTTACCTAAATAACACTAGATGACTGTTAGGTAATTATCTAGTGTTATTAGACAGGACAGAAGTACAGTATTTTACCATATTGAGGATTGGGGGGGGGGGGGAGCTCATTCCAAGTCTTTTGCTCAACCACTTTGGTTCAGTTCAGTGAATTCATCGATTTATTCATGACATCCTTATATAATGGTGCAGGTTTTAGAACTTTGCTTTATATTTAACTATGCTTAATTTGTGAGCTAACAAATAAACTAGTCTTTCTCTGGTTCACTGAGTTACAAATTAACATTAAAACGTCACGTGGAGGGAGTAAAAATATAGTTAGTGATGTAGAGCTGAAATATAATAGTGAAATAATTGTATGGCTTTCCTCATGTGTCAGTCCTTTTAAAGCCTGTTTTTATTAAGTCTCTTTTTTACTCAGCATCCTCAAAATTGTCATTCAAACTAACTGTGCATGTATTTTATAGAGAATAGGAAAAATGAGCATTTAGAAGAGCATAAACAGTGAAGAACTCTATTCTCCTTCCATTGAAAGCCACCTGGCTGGAAGAAAGCTCTCGAAATAATCTGGAGGGACAAAGGTATTTCTTGGGGGAGAGGGCCCCTTTTCTTTGACTGCCATCTTGGCTGCAGGCTTGTTGCCCTTTCTTGCTAATTGAGGTGTCATTCAACAAGAGGTACTCTGGTTCATAAACATGCAGGAAAGCATTGGTGGTAACTTTAGACAGCTCCAGGTAGCTGATCCAGAAAGGTGAGGCTGCAGGATGTAAGCTGCTTTGTCACGGTAACATACATAAAACTTGGTCTGTGATCTTGTCTTACTCTAAAAGCTTCTGCCTGGTCAGGCAAAACTAATTGCAGAAGTCTAAATCTGTGGTGGAAAACCACATGAATTTGGAAGAACTTGGTGTATTGTGCATGTGTTCATGCTCTTACTCAAAAAATAATTTGAAATAAGTATTGGAGCGGCAATAAAGTTTTTATAATCTGAGTGATTTGTGTGATCCAAGACAGAGAGAGCGCAATTGCTCTGCTCTTTTTTTTTTTTCCCTCTGCTGCACCCTTAGACAGCAACAGAGCAGCTGTTCCTGCAGTCTGCCTGCCAGAATGAAGATGCGAAAGCTGCTGATTCAAAACAAGGGTGGAATTGATTTTCACGGATGCATGATCTAAAATCGTAGAATCCTGGAATGGTTTGTCTTGGAAGGGACCTTAAAAGATCATCTAATTCCAATTCTCCTGCCATTGGCAGGGACACCTTCCACTCTACCGTTGCTCAAAGCCCCATATGGAAGTGGTTGTTGCGTTGTGTTGCAGATGCATAGCATATTTATTTCTGAAATTATTACTTTAGAAGTGAGGTGACTTACTAAGCCACAGTGTTACCACTTAAAAGCTGCCTATGTGACCAGGTGTATTAAATTAATTCCTTCCCTTGCTATTGAGATAATACTTGATGGACACCAATAACCACCGTTTCGTTTGATAGTAAATGGATGATAGATGCATGGCAGTGGAAGTGTGGAAGGCTGGCTGAAAGAAGAAGAATGAACCATATTAATGTGAATTAACAGGTGAGGGCTGAAATGCCTCATCTCATGTACATCTCATGTACAGGTATTTGTGCATACTGATTCTTCTAACAAAATAGGGTGGTTTCACAAAAAAAATCCAAGTATTTCTGGGATTTTTTTTTTTTAATTGCACAAAGCTAAAATCCATACACAGTTACCGATGTTCTCTTTGTATAGCTGTTTTTACTACATACGCGTCAGTATTTATTTTTTTTGCTTGAGCTGTCCCTGCGCACATAAACATAACAGTTATGAAAATACTCAGGTTTAAGCTTCCCTTTTAAACAGCAGAATTTAATGCTGTTTTGTTAGGATGCTGTAGGAAATCCACAAGGATAACCCAGAGCTTGAAAAGTTACATATTCATAGCTTGTGCCTCCATAGGCTCCTGACAAAGTCTTGCTGAGTAGATCTGGAGTGGATATTATGCCAGTATTCTTGAGTTCACTAACTACTGTTGAAGCCAAGGTATCTTCCTGTTATCACAGAGGTTTGGTTAGTTAGTAACTCAGGCTAACACTAGGACTGTAATGCAAAATAATGTAGTGATAAATTATTTCTTCAGGAAGACAAGGCAGAATGCGTTAGTTCTGCCGCTCTGGGATGGGCTTGTATGTGTTCTTGCAGGGAGGAGGGGGGGAACCCTCATAGGCATATACTAATAGGCTGGCTGTATTGTTCTGCCTTTTAGTGTCGGTACTTTGTTGTATATCATTGTTCTAACTGGACACAATTCTATGTTTTGGGTGGGTTTTTTTTAGCCTGAAAAAGCATTGGATGGGAAGGCAGTAGGTATGCTATGAAAGGTAGCGTGATGGTTGGTCCAAAAAAGTATCTTCTATGCAATTGCTATGCTAGGAATGAATACTAAGGTTAGTCATAATTTCCGGCAGAGGAAACTACAGATAAGATATTAATAGAGAGTGAAATTCCTGCAGTTTATTGTGATTACCTTTCTTCTTCAAGCATAATGTCAGCAGGGCTAACTAATTGAAAAGTTACATTTTCATTTACTGCAGCAGCAGTTAGAGTGGTGAAGCACTGAAGTTTTGACCCTGCTATTAAAACCCTTGGCCAAAGAGCTTCCATCAGCTATCAAGACCTCAACTGCACCTGAGCCCTAATTGCTGCTGTGACCTGGGCTTTCTTTGGTTTTAACTTTTTGAGGCATTTGGCCAGCTGTTTCAAATTCTTTCATGGAAGCCAGCAGACTTGCTCTCATTTTACAGCTCATGGAACTTTAATACTTCAAGGAAGGTCAGTATTGCCATGCTTTCTGCTTGCTGTTCCAAGCAGGTCAGCTGGAGCCTTTTGTGCTCTTAAGTTTTTGTGCAGGCTGGCACTTGCATGGAGGAACTTTTCCCTGAATGTGAAAGTTGTCCAGGAGCTGCATGCCCATAAGCACACACACCCCCGAGGCTCGGAGCAGCTGCTTGATGACAACAATAACAGCTTGTGTCAGCTGCAAGAATAAGTTATGTGTTGGCTTTTTCATAGGGTCCTGCTCTATTATAATTCTCTTTGTTTCCAGGGGAATAGCAGCATCTGACAGTCTTTGTCATGAGCAGATCATTGTCAGGGGATGCATGCAGTGTTGATGATACATACCACTTAGGTCTGGCTTAGAGATGCAAAGTTAATTTTTGCCGTGTGAAGGGTTTCTGTGCCCTGTCAATACACAGGGTCTGACCTTCTAACCTGTTTGAGGCTAATGTGTCTGAACCATATGACTGAGACTAAGTTGTCTGCTCATGATTGCATCCGAAACATTACACTCAAACACAAAATCTTTACCTAGCAAATTCTAGGAGCAGCTCAGCAAAGCTGGATTTGCTGCAAGACACCGAACCAGCCCCATTCCCTCACCCACCAGATACCAGGGAAGGCAGGTTTTCAGCAGGTGGGTAATTTGGGCTCATTGAGCTGCGGCTGGTTCCCCCCAGCCCTGCCCATCTTCTCGCAGCACAGCTCTGCTGTGAGGTCTCTTGCTGTGCTGCTGAACTAATTCTGCTTCTTCCAAGAGGATCCAGTTGATATTCAGTCTCCTCAATGTGGATAAGTTGTGCTCGTGAGATGCTTGTGGCCTTTCAGGTCTGGATACTGTGAGAATAAATTGCTGTATGAGTACTTGGGTCTCAAGGTAGCAGAGAACCTATCAGTCTCCTACAGGTTTTGGGGGAGCTTTATCTGGGCTTGTACTGGGGAGAGGGGAGGACTGGGCTCAGGAGGGCGGTCCAGTCTAGTTGCCTGAATTCCTGCTTGGTTTGCAGGCAGCTGCAAATCTTCTCTCCCTGTAACCAGCAGTTTGAGGAAGGGTACCCAAGTTTTACAGTCTGCTGAGAAGCTGATGGGGCAACAGGAGAAGAAGCTGCAAAATACTCAGTGAACTTGAGTGTTTCTAAAACAATAATAAAATACTGGGGTGGTTTTGTACCAGCTGGGGGTTCCTGGGGACTGACTTTGCTGCAGAGACCACGTGGCTGCTGCTGAGGCAGCTGCCCAGCCCTAGAGCCTCCAGTTGTTGATACCCCGCAGTAGTGTCTTAGCTGAAGAAAACCTGAAGCTGAAAAATCTTGAACCAAGTAATTTACTAATTTGAGTAGAACTTTAGTGCTAGAGTGGAGCTGATGAGCTCCAGATAAATGTGGTTATTTTCCCGGATTTCTTTGTTTATTTGTGGGAATTGGGTATGTTTCTCTTTTTATTTTGTCCAGAGGCCTTTGTTCCCTCTGAGGGAGAGTGTTGTGTGTTTTAAATCCGGAAGTATGTATGTTTCAAAAAATATTGGAAAACAGAGGTTGGTGATGAATTGTAAGATGAGAAGTCCCAGAGGTGCAGGAGTGTGGAGGGGTGGAAAAGGAAATTAGGGTGTGAGGGGAGAGGGCAGGATTGTTGCTGGCTTAGTACTTTGGAGTCTAAGAGAAAGGAGGGAGAGATCAGGAAAGTTCTGAATTTAGAGACAAAAGCATAGACAGTAACATTAGTAATTTTTGTAGGCAGGAATTGGAGTAGGAATCAAAGGAAACCCAGGTCTTCTAACTCCATCCTGTTATTTATGAAAGTTGCCCAGAGCAACACATGAGTTTCAGCTCAGGGGATTTCCCTAAAGCTGACCTCCTCCTGATTGTGCCTGCAAGTTCAGGTGACAGGACCCCTGTTCCTGCCCCTTTTTTTCCTGCTTGTCTGATCCCTCCAGTCAACACAAAACAGGACCATGTCCTTCTTAAAACTGCTAAGTGGAGTACTGCTTGTCCAGGCCTGGCTCTTCCAGCATCTTGACCCTTTCCAAGGGGAAATGTCCTATTTAATGACCCAAATATTCCACAGAGACAGGAACGAACATGGGGCTTGCCTGTCGGTGCATGGGGTTTGATCTTTGCAGCCCTCCAAGGCCACTGCTCTTCCAACTAATCTGTTACAGATGTGAGGACAACACATCTCCTGAAGCTTTTGCCAGCTTGCCTTTCTATTTCTTTTTTTTTTCCATTTTTTTTTAACCAAATGCTCAATAATCTCTACCCAGGCAGTGAGTTGTTCTAGTTGGAAAACTATTAAACACTGAAGTGCAGGGATCTTGGGCTGTGTAGACTGTAGCCTTTCACTAGAGACTGCATGTTCAGCTGCGGTCTGTGCTTAACATCGTCTTCTCCATACAGGCAAAGGCAGGTGGTAGAGCTTTGAGCCTGGCACCCCAAACCCACATCCTGCATAAAACACAAGACTAAGTAATAGTTGCAAACTGACTGTGGCTTTTCTCTTCCATGGGCTGCTGTGGTGCTTTTAAAACAGCAGCCCTTAACCTTGGCAATGGGAATTCTTGCTTTAAGATTTTTTTTTGGTGAGGCTCAGGCTGCTGCACAAACAAAGGTCTCATCGGTGTGGAGTCTGACAGGGAAAACCTAACAGGATTATGAGACTGAAATTTCATGCAACTGGATGTTACGCTTCACTGAGTAAGTAATCTCTGCTGCTAAAACTACAGTGTCTGGCAGATTGGAAAAGCTTTAAGAAAACAAATGTAGTCTGAGAGCTGGACTTCGGGAGGGGTTTGTGTCTGAGGGTGATATCTCATAGAGACTGAGTACTGGTAGAAAATGATGGGGAAATGAACTTGTTGGAATATATTTTCACTTGGAGAAAACTCAGAATTAGAGTTAGTGGGATGGTTTTGGGTGACCAGACCCACTATTTTTGTTACGGAGAAGCTGTGCGTGAGCACACATGTTGGGCCCTACCTGTGCTTAGGTTGATAAGAAATTAGATGAGTGTGAACAGTAAGAAATACCCATTCCAGGTGGTCAACTATGGGGTCAGTAGCATCAGCCGTGTGAGATCTGCTGTGGGTGTTAGGTGCAGCTCTTTTATTTAGCTGTCCAGATACTGCCCTGCATGGCACACAACCTCACAGCAAAAGGATTCTTTACATTTTTACAAGGAAAACCTGTAAGTTACCCCTTTGAAATAGTTACCTACTTTAAATATTCTCCTTCCAGCACCCAGCAACAGAAGGAACCTGGCTGGCAGCCCCTTACTACTGTGTCTACCTGAGCTTTTGGGTAGGAGGCTGGAGTTAGCGATTCTGACACATGTGGACTGACAAGCTGAGGTTTAGCCTGTCTTCTTGATAGAAACATCTGCAGCACAACTGGAAGCTATTTAACTTTTATATTGGTGAGTGGTGAAATGTTTATAAACATCAGTGAAGCTGGCTTGCTCAGATTGCTTCTCAGGGTGAAGAAAACCTCTTAGAGGGTTTTGGGGTTTTTTTTGACAGCTTGGTATCACTTTTTGTTTTTCTGGTATCATCAGCCCTATGCTGGGGATAGGGTCCATCATGCTGAAGATAGATAGATATCCTGCTAATTTTTATAGCCTAAGACTTGTAGGTTGAGCTCTGTGTGATGAAATGTGTAAATGTTACATGTCTAAGACCTGGTGAAATCTTAAAAAGCCCATAAATACATATAGGCAAGTTGAAATAGATATATTCAAAATGCTTCCAAATCAATAATGTCAGTGCTAAAGGAATAAGTTATTAGCTCAGCCTGGGCAATGGGTGGCTGGTGGCTGGTAAGGAGAAAGCCAAGAGAACACTGGGATTAATATTAAGGGGAATCCCACCCAGGAATGGGCAAAGAAACTGATACAAGAACCAATCAAATGAGCTAATGAGGCTGGCATTGTAAAGCATGTGTTGGCAAGATGTAGCAAAAACTGGAAGCCTGTTTTGACACACAGCAGGGAGGGTAATGCTGTGGTGTGTACAAGGGCTTTGATTCAGAGGGTTGGGTCCCATCTTGGTTTTTAAAGTCTGAATTGATGCAGCTTTGGGCATCACCATTTCCAAGGTTTGCACCTTCAGGTCATGAGACTTAATTTATGCTTGACATTGATTCCATAAAATACATATTTTAAGCACGTTTTCCATTTACCTTCCCACTACCTGCACATGGGTATGGTGATACCACACACCAGAGTCAGAGTTCAACTTGTTGGCAGGTTCTTGGTGGAAAGAGGAAGTTATGTTGCAGAGTCCTCTCCTCAGCCTTGAACAGGAATATACAGGAACCTCCAGGTATTAGTGAGACACTAGGGGGCATAACCTTTGCTGGTTGCTTGAGCTTCTTTAAGAGGGTACAGGTGCTCTCAAAACCTTTGCCTGGCCAGGTAGCTCACACTGGTTGTTGTGGGACTGTGCTGGATTTTGCCTGGCAGTGGAGAAGAGGTTCTTGCTACTGCAATCAGGAGGTTCAGTATCGCTGTGTCTAGTGGTGGTTAAGGGGAGGAAAAGAGCTACGCAATGAAGATTGTTTTTACTGGCAATGCTTTCTGTAAAACAATTGAATTCAAAGTGTTCATTAACTATCATCTGCCTTCAGCTCACTGTGCTGTAATGCTGAAAAAATCACTGATTCAGCAACAGGCTAGGTAAGTGCTGCAAGGCTGTGTACCCAGGATCATCATGTCCCAAGCCTGAGAAGCAACTGGTGTTTCCAGAGGCACCTGTTGAAATGGGATAACAGAGCCTCTTATTTAAAGCATGTTTGTAAACCAAAGGTGCACCAAATGCCAAACAAACAGCCAGAGGGAAACTTAGTTTAGGACTAAGGGGAAGTTAAGGAGCTGTAAGCCAATGTGCCGTACTACTATAAATTGCGTTTATTCAACTTGAAGACTAGGGAATTGAAGCTGTGTAGAAATACTGTGAGCTGCCTCCTGCTTCACCTGATCCACAGATAACTTTGAAACCTTTCTTTAGCTACATGAAGTTGTTTACATCCAAGTCGTTGGGGTCAGGAGTGAAAATTGGCAATAACTGCATGAAAACCCCCAGACCTCACTGGATCTCATTATGGAAAATGTAAAGCTTTCCCAGAGCAGGCAAGAGAAAGGAGATCCAGGGGTCACAAAACTAAACAGGAATCACCTCTGACTTACTAAATGCGCAGTGTAAAACAATTTGTAACAAGTAACCCTGGGAGCTCAACCTTAGCTACAGGGAGAGTTGAAATGAAATGCTCTAAATAGACCTCAGCTCTTTTTTTTTTTTTGCTTGCAGGACATGAGAGAAAGGAAAAGGGGGCAGGGGAGCAGACAGCAGCATCCCAGCGCAGGAGGTAGCACCACACCGAAGGGCAGGGCTAGTGAGGGTGATTGTCCATTGTTATCAGACACCTCACACGTTATCTGAATATTTAAAACATTTATTTATACAAATATACAGCATTTACAAGAGTTAAAAAGTTAGACATTTAAAAGCAATATCATATATAGAGAGCTTAAAAATAAATACAGTGCAGCTCAGCATTTATGTGCTTTAAAAAAACCCCAACAGCTCTGCTTGCAGATGAGGCACACCGACCTGCTGGTACAGGGATGGTTCTCAGTGGGTTCCTCGCTTGCTCTCAGTCACCTTAATTTGCTCTTTTAAGCTCAATGTCCATAATCCTTGTACCACAGCAGGAGGTAGCAGCTCATTTGGACAGGGCTGAGGTCCCTTTTGAAGGGCACAACTGTGGCACGACCATGGTGGAGAGGGACCAGCACATCACAAGAACAAGGATTTTCTCTGGCTGCAGCAACGTCATGATCAGAGCAAAGCCAGTGATATGCTTAGGAGTGGCTTCTGCTCAGGTGTTTGCAAAGCACTGGTCTTGGTGTAACTGTGTGGCTGGCAGCTAGATAACCTAGGTGGGATGTGGTGTTTATAACCAAACTAGTTTTCCTAGGCACATCCATCATGTGCCTGAGACAATTCAACCACCACCTTAGCATACAGTGAATCAGTCCAATCCTTCACTGACTACAAAGGGAATAGAAGTAACTGCCTTGGTTTAACAGCCCTACAACACTGATAACTTTATTTGATCAGTGGTGTCCCAGTGTTTGCAGGTAGAGAGCACTGAAAGGTACCCAGAAAAGGTGTCTGGTCTGTCTGAAGTACACCTAAACACAGCATGAAGATCCTGTCTGTTAGTGCATGTGGGGAACCAGCTAGCACTGGAGCCCGTATCTCCTCACTGCAGGCACCACGCCTTTAATGAGGTGATAATGGTCCTGAAAGTCCCAGTATTTTATGAAGAAATCTGGCTATTCCTGCAGCTCATCCTGCACAGTCATAGGTATCTAGCTCAGAGTTACCATGCCACTGGTTAGGCTGGTTGGATAACAGTGAGACTGCAAAATATATATGGGAAATAGGGGGAGACAACGTACAGCACAGCCAGAAACCTGACTAAGCTATTGACCAAAGCCGCCAACTGAGGTCAGGGAGTAACATCATCTGCCTTTTGCTGCTGGTTAGGTATTGCACTGAGGGACTCGCTCCTAAAAGCATGTGCAAGGCCCAAAGTAAAAATGTAAAACCTTAAAATGTCCAGCTGAGCTGCCATCACTAGAGTGAGTCCTGAGGATGGTGGGGAGCTGCTGCTGCCCATGTGCAATATGGCCCGAGCCCTGAGCCTACCTTGGTTGAAAAGGTAAGCAAGATGTTGTTAATGGGTAATCCTAGATTTCCCATGCTTCCTCATCATGCTGGCTTTCCAAGACGTCTTTTCTCAAAGAACGTGTCCTGAATCCAGCCCAGCTCCAACAGGAGAGTGCTGCCAAAATGCTCAGTCAATGCAGAAAGCCTGTTTAAACCCCACCCCAGGAGAGCAGCTGAACCCCTAAATGAGGTCCTTCCAGGCTTAAACTCGTCCGTTTTGCAGGATAATAATAAAAAATATTTAAATTGCTGTCAGAGAAGTCATAACCCCCTCACTCTCCCCCAACCTGTAAGTACGGCACACAGCTCTGCCCGAATGAGCTTGCAGAAGAGGAGGACAGGGTTGAGTTTCCTGGGGGTCTCCACAGGTAGGTCTAACTTGCTTAAAACAGCAGATTGCAACTACCCTCAGTACTAGCGATCTGTGAGCAATTTTCACAGAAGAACTGAAAGGACAGCAAAACACAAGGTTTGTCTGTGAGCGACGTCAGCCTCCTTTTCTCAAAGAGGCTAGGTTTATATATAAAGTTAAACAAAAGGAAAAAAAACTGTGTTTGAAGTCAGTTTTCATGATATATACATACATCTTTAAAAGACATTGCCCAGCAAAACACACCAAGGCTTCCGGCCTGCTTCCCTTCCCCAGAGAAATCACCTGAAACTAAATTGGGAGCGAGTGCTGCTCTTGGTCCTCCTCCTTTGCCTCCAGTAAAACTCCCTGGAAGTAGAAGCAAGGTTCAGTCTATAGGCCACAAAGCTCAGGACAGCACCTTGCATGCTCAGCTCTGTGGATTTCTCAGTTACTGGTATCCAGTGCACACACGGGTAGATGAGGGCTTGCCTGTACTCTCTAGGAGCCCTTTACAAAGCATTTGCATTCCAGCATTGCCTTCCTTCACCTGCCTTTCACTGTATAACTCACCAAAAAAAGCACTTCAGAGCATAACCGTACTGTAACTTGATAAAGCACAAGTTACCTTGGAGCACAAGTAGCAAAGAATTAGCTTCTAAAAGAACAATTTATGACTATAGTTAAAAAAGGGAAAATAAGAATTACAAAAGAGTTTGGTTTAATTTTAAAGCAACTCCGTGACACCCTGCTTTTCTTACTGACCTTGCAAACAAAGTTGACTTTTAAAATTTAAGAACTTTTAAATATATATATATATGATAATTTATATATTACAGGCTTACTTACTCGCAAAACAACCATTTTACCTGGCAATATAGGTATTAAGAATCTTTTAAACACTTTAAATCCTACTCAACATACAAAAATAAATATTGCATAGATAATTTCTGAGCAAAAGAAGCAACACAGGTCACCCAAATACAGCTGTATCTAGTAATGCCAGAATATATAAAGCCCCAGAACACTGAGAACCCTTTGGCTCGGTAGGCACCAGCATCTCTACTGGGCTACCCACCAGCTCCCCATAACCTTACCTCCTTGCAATTGAGGGTCAGGGGCCACGCACCCTCCTGCCCTCTAACCATGCCTCAGAAACAAGTTTTAGAGTTCCTCCAGTTCAGTTTATAAGCAACAGTGATTTTCTGCACATCCCGGTGTGTGCTGTTGTGGGGGTGGCTCTTCAGACTTCTGGTGAACAACCTCAGGGGAAGCATCTGTGAATGATGCTGGCCTGATCCAAGCTGCTGCTGCTCCCTTGACTGCTAGTGCTGCCTTGCTACAAATTCCTGCCTGCTCAGAGAAGAGGAGTAGATACAGGGATACTGCAAAGACATACACTGACTGTGTATTATTTACTGTATGTTCTCAGAAGAGGTTAATGAGACACCAGAGTTAGTGCTCTGACAAATTATAATAAGAAAGTTTCAAATGAGTAAATGGTGATACTATCGGCAATACAGTACGTTTAAACGTAGACATTTAGAAAAGTGTATTCATCCATCTTGGCCATGGATTCTGGGAACATCTTGCATGAGTTTCTTCAGAAAACAGAGAAGTGGGGGTGGGTTTTACACCCTTCAAATACATCTAGATTCCAGGCTCGCTAGTTCATGGTTAGCAAGAAATCAGGAGGAAAAGCAGTTCCAAAGACAACTCCAAACCACAGGCTCGGTAGGGAGAGAATTAATGTTCATGCAGATGTTCTCGTGTAGCTCAGCTGCCTGGACCCGGCAGCACAACCCAGTGCTGTGAGATAAACCCCAGCCAAAGACACGCTGCTGTCAGCAGGGCAGGATGTGAAAGTCTCTGTGTTTTGTTGAGGGGGGAGAGGGTTGTAAATACAGCATCTGTTGTGTTCCTTGGTAGGGGCAAGTTGCAAATGCTTCCTTCACAGCAGGAGGTGCAGATCTGAAAGAAACACAGTTATAACTTGGTTATATGAAAAATACCAATACCCTGAATAAAGACATAGGGAAATAATACAATATTTGCAAAGAAGCACAGTGGCCTGTCTGATTCCACCCCCACCTCCGCTTCTTTCCTCCATCTACTTAATCCATCTGCTTGGAGAACAATTTCATCTGTACAAGAACAGTACATTGACTGGTACAAGGAAGACGCATTCCAAAGAGGTTATTTTCTTTTCTACATCAAATAAGCTAAACTGACAAAAATCTAACATTGTTTGGTAGAATCATAGAACCACAGAATGATTTGGGTTGAAATGGACCTTAAAGACCATCTAGTTACAACCTCCTTGCCATGGGCAGGAACACCTTCCACTTGACTAGGTTGCTCCAAGCCCCGTCCAACCTGGCTTTGAACACTGCCAGGGATGAGGCAGCCACGGCTTCTCTGGGCATGGTGTGCCAGGGCCTCACCACCCTCACAGTAAAGACATAGAGCTCATAAGCCGTAACTAAAAAATATAACCAGTATTTATTCATGTAGGGGTGCTCATGGCACTGAGGCTGCAGTGTGCCTCAGAGCTCAAAAACCTCTCTTTATTTTAACCTGTTGGAGAAATTCAGAACGGTTAACTAGTGACCTTCTAAAGAATCTTTGATAAATAACTGTTTGATTCAGATATAAAGCATCTGCTCTGAAGGTTTCGGGGCTTTCCCCACCCCATTTCAGTAAGAAGCCCACAAGATTGTTGGTGGGAATCAGCAGCAGAGCAGAGTGGTCAAAACATGATGCAGTTCTGCAGGCAAAGCCCTCCTCAGCAGAAGGGAGTGGTTTGCTCTCCTGAACTACTGGCAGGAGAGTTCTTTAAAGAGCTTATTCTTTTGTTCTGGGAGGGGTTATTCCTTTGTTTCTATAACAAATGGAAATGAGCTGGAGCTCATTAAGAATAGAAATATTTGACAATGCTGGTTTACCCACTGAACCAGTCAGACTTCTGGTGGATGCCAGAAGGATTCTACCCAATTTTCATATTTAAAAAAGGGAAAGCTTTATCCTATACCTTGTATCCTTCATGCTTTACATATGTGCATCCTGTATACAGACAGTCCTCTAATGGTACACAGCGTTTGGTGACAGATACGCTCTCCCCAGTAACTTTCATCATATGTTGGCTAAAGCAGTATCTTGTACCTAGAAAGAAAGAAAAATGTGTTTATCCATCAAAATTAAGATTTGTGATAGTCTACAAATAGGAAGATACAGGAAAGAAGTCTTAGATTTTTTTTTTTTCAAATCTTGGGGTTTAAAAAAAAAATCATTTTGATATATTTATTAAAATACATAAACACACACCCACACCCCAAGCTCTAGTGCAAATGTGAGGCTTCAAAGCACTCTGGAACACAGAGATTTATTCCCAGTTCTAATGTGGGCCTCTGTGATACAGATAAAGAAATGAGCGCATGTTGGATAATCAAGTCACAGTGGGAAGTTCATATAAACACCCCGGATCTTGTGCACTGTCAGTTTTATAGGAATTGTCTTTAAAAAAACCCCAAACATTCACACCTCTTTATATCTGAAGCTAACTTTCATTTATATAGGCTTAATTTTTTCCTAGCTTCATGCACAACCATTAATTCTGTAGAACTACCTAAAGCATTGCACATTGGAGACACCTTTCCCTATGTCCTAACAGTCCATGCAAGCTGTTCTTGCTGCTCGTGCTCTGATCCCCACTCTCCCACAGCTCCTGCAGAGCCTGGAGGAGATCCTTGAACCTCTGTGTCCTTCAGTTTTACCATCTGTAAAGTACCATCAGAAGAGTTGAAAGGATTTATGTATTTCTCACTTTCCCAGTCTTTGGAAAAAACAGCATGAAATGGACTGTCCCCCTAGTATTCACATCGCATCTTCCACATGTTTCTCCTATGGTCTCCCTCATCCCCAAGGGAGACCATTCTTCTCTCTTTTTAAGCTACTTTTCTAGCAACGCTTGTAAAACACACAGAAAATCCGAAGCAGAATATTTGACAAATGCTGTGGTTATCCTCAGGCATAAAGGAATTTGGGTTTATTTCCTGCTTTAGTCATTAGAGGAAAGTTGAAGGTGCTGTTTTGCTTCCTAGCACTCCAAGATGAAAACACTGGATTTTCAACACAGGAAACATGCCATTATATATTTCTTCTCTGAATTATAACCTACTTCTTATTAATCGACCTTATTATTAATAAAATTGTTGCTTTCAAGGGGGGGGGGGGGGGGGAAGTGGAGGAGAGGGAAAGAGGTGTATTTAATTTAAAGTGAACATTCCTGTTCAGCCCTTGTCTCCAATGGGCAAAGCCCTGCATACTTCTCATGTTTTAGGCATTCGGCAACAGCAGAGCGAGATTGCCAACTGAACATGTTATTCATTAGGCAATAAAACCCCTCAGACATCTGTCATATCTTTGACCTGCTCTTAACTCAAGTGCAATATCCACAGCAAACAGACTTAGCTTATCAATAGAGGCTGGATATTCTCGGTGTGCTGTCTTCTGTCAAACCAGCCAGGGCTGCAACACACGGCTTGTAATGCATTTTCCAGGCTCTCCCACCCCAAGGGATGAAGTTCACGGTCTTACCCTAAGGGAAGCAATGCTCTCTGCTCAAGCAGAAGCTTTGAGCTTCTCCCAGGACTTGCCTGGAAGTGCCATTCCCCAGCAAAGCCATACGTGAATCAGAGGAGCTTTATTTCTCCTGCAATGACTCTGTCTGTGAAGTGGAGCTCACTCTTGACAGGTCCCAGATGGAACAAATAAAGCTTCTAGCACCCCATAACTCTTTTAAGGCTGTTTTATTCTTTCTTCCAAGCATGTTTTCAGAAAATATTGTGCAATCTTCTTTGAGAAATGTATTTTCCCCACATGCTTCTCCTTGCACAGCCATCATCGATGGCTGCAGCTACAGAAGAAGTCCACAATAAGCAAAAAAAAATCCAATCAAATTAATAGTAACTTTTTCACTGTGTTCTAGCCTGCTCTCTTCTCAGGACAGGCACTATGAAAAGGATGGGGTCAGAGAGCTCTGGGAGGGCCCAGAGCAAAGCAGAGTTGGGGAACATCATCACATCTAACCCATAACAACTGCCCTGTGGATAGGGAGGCTGCCTGCCAGAGTGATGGAGGAGGAACTCCAAGCTGAGCCTGTGAAGAACACAGGCCCAACACTATAATAATTTTACCAGAAATAAGAGATGTTTGCAACAGTTAAAATAAAGCGTTGCAACATGAAAGATGATGCTTCTAAGTAGTGTGGTGCCCAAGCTAGGCAACAGTACAGCCACATGCTAAGGATGAGTCTCAGTGGTATCATACCAAACAAGCATGGATTTTTGTTTCCTAAACTTTGCAGTGATAGAGCATCTTTAAAGGCATTTGAGAGCCAGGCTGATTGTGGTATTATATTTACCTGTCCAACAACATATTCCATTACAAAAGCATTTGAAAATGAGATTGTTGCTCTATGGGATTATTTGAGGGGGTTTCAGGGCTGTTGATTTATACTGACCACCCATGTGACACTGTCATTTCTGCTTTTGCATTTTTCCTTCCCCTGGTAGAACTGTCTTGCAAAGACAGTGAGGTTTCTCCAAACGTCTATTAACAACAGACCACCTCAGTCTCAACCTGAGCAATGCTGACCCACAGCAGCATCATCCAACAGCTAAAACACATGTTCTCCAGGGAGTCCACCTCATGAGCACCCTCCTGTATCCTTAAGAGGGAACACAAAGAAAGAATCCAGCTACTGAAACCAGAAGTCATGGTGCAGCCCAACATCCAGGCTAAATTTAAGGAAGCCAGCCCCATATGTTGAGACTCAGCATGGTTGGTACATGTCTCCAGTAGGAAAAATTGGACCTCTCTGCTTTAAACTGTGTAGGGAAACACCAAATCTGGTATTTCAAGGGGTCCAGAGTCACACATTGACTTTTGAGAGCCTGCTTCCCAAACCAAAGCCTCTAACAGCACTGAAACATCACCTCAGCAGTTGTGGCCACCATCCCCTTTACAAGTTGTCAGCCCGCTCATAGGTCATCCAAAAACAGAGCACTGAGAGTATTCCAAGTGCAGTATTTCCATGCAAATTAGATCATTAACACAGTTTCTGCTTGAGCTGAAGCTAATAAATAACAGAAGCCAAGGTTCATGCGTAGCAGGAGGTCTCCTTTCTAGGAGATTCTCTTCCTAATCTCTGTTTAACACAGAATTCATGTATTCACTCTCCATTATAACAAGTTTTATTATAAATAAAATGCAGTTCCCTTTAAGTCCTACATTATAGTTTTTGAAAATATTTTGGTTTAAACAGCATTCTGTCTTTTTCAAAAATAATAGCAGCTGGACAGTGGGTCCATGCCACAGGCAGAGCCATTCTCCAGCCCCAAAGCACACACTGTCAGGCAGCCTGGTTACTAACATGTTGTGCCTGGTTACTAACATGTTGTGTCTGGGTAAAACATTACCAGATCACTCCAGTTTAAGGAATTAAGAAGTCTTCTGTGCTGAAGATTAAAGACAGACTCAGATTTGCAGCTAGCCCCTCTTCATGGATAAAACCCCATCCTGTTTCATGAATATACAGTGGGTGTTTGTACCAGCAGGTAGGAGGGCAGGTGACCATAACTAGCAGTTCTGATCTGGAATAATGCAGCTGATGAGTTTCAGACACACTGAAGCATGACTTTCCCCTCCCCTAAGCAGCCACTACATGCTAACTTGCCAGATCAGAACTTTTTCTGATCAGGTCATTTCTGCTGGCTATGTTAAGGTAGACCTCACAGTTGGGCCTCTCTTGCACAGCGATCTACAGGCTACGGTTCAAATACCATCCACTCCTGTCAAAACAGGGAGTATATCCGTGACTATTGGTCTCATCTAATGCCAGCTAGGCTGATCTCTTTTGTTGTTATTGATGTTGCGCTGATTTCAGCTCAAAGCAAATAAATTCTCAGATAAGGTGCTCCAACAAAGGCTGCAAACACAACTGGTTTGTCCCCACAGCACAGGTCACTGTCTGTCCCCTTCCAAAACAAATATTTTCTGACAGCACTTGTAATGTCTCACAACAGACCACAGACATCCTGGATAGGTGCTAAACAGGGCTGCCAAGCCCAGGGAAAGCTCTAGAGGAGCAATGAGCCCTGGCAGCATCCCTCTGTCCATGTGAATTCAGCTGCATCCTGCATGCACCCACCCTGGTAAGGACACAGAGCATGTCCAACCCAACTAAATGGGCTTCAGCAGCAGCTGTGGCCAATCTTAATGCCTGATGAGTATCTTAAAAAGAGAAGTGGTAAGGGAGGTGGAGATCCAGGGATCTCCCTGATACCTGGATCTGCTGTTTGTGTGCCTGTATTCCAAAGCCCTTCCTGAGCTGCTCCCAGCTTTTGACTCCAGAGTTATGAGCCCAAGATACTGAAAATGCCTGGATGCTGGGTGAAAAGAGGCAGCTTCAGCTGCCCTGAAGCATGGGCTTATGCCCTAGGGTGTGGGAAGCAAGCAATGCAAGAACAGGTCCCACACTCGCAACAGTAAGAGAAATACAACCGTTAAATAAAAGTAAGCCTGATTTAATTTCCAGCTGAGCTAGAGGAGTACAGGGAATAGATGAAAATCCTAAACTTCATCCATGGCAAAGAGACAGAAAAGCTTAAAGGATTACCCATATCGCTTACACATCTTTCTTCTTGAGATAGCTTACAAGCAGGAACAGCTATCACCAGCATCCAAGTATGCTCAAGGAATAATGGGAGCTCAGTGCTGTCACGTAGTGAGGGCAGCAAGAGGTTGTTGTAAGGTGGGTTTAAATTAAACACAAGTGTGCAGCTGGTTACCTCTTGGACAATAGACATCCGGAGCCCATCGGTTGCATTCATAATTATCCGCTGCCTTTTCGCAGGTGAAACACTTAAATCCATGAGGATATGGTGTGGCTGAAAGGAATAGACAATATGCAGTTAAAGTGAGCCAATTAATCTGGTTCTACTATGCTTTTCAGAAGCACATAGCAGCTTTTGTTCTCTTTAGACATACCTTTCTACCAGTATACTTTTCAACTTCACGAGGTTGGTCCTGATTTATAAAAATCCTATCACTAATAGCAATGCAGAAAATGCACATACAGGCACAACAAGGACTCAGTTCAGCCCTGTTTACCTAGCAGAAGTGCCTACTGCGTACTTCAAAGGGAGTTAATGTGAGCAAGGAGTACTTATCCTCTTGGTATCAGAGCTCACATCCAATACAGCTACTTTATTAGTCCTGATAACAAAATATCAGATGGATTAAAATACTTCTGGAAACTGTCCCACTGAGAAAATGAGCTATCCCTTTTGAAGGCAGGCTGATGTCCCCAAAGGAACAGCTGAACCTCCAGTTTTTAACAGCAGACTCTGTCCTATTATCTCACCAAACAAAGACTGTAACTTCTTAAGTGATCTCCTGGCAGGGTTTCTGTAACACATTCAATACATCTTCAAGATGCTGCCACCTTCTCAGAAGCTGAATTATGAACAGGTCACATTTGTCTGCATGGGATGAAGTCAGCAAAACATCCACAGCCCTGTGGACCACATCTTGCCTCTCCCTCCTCTTCACTTCCTCCCCCTGCCCAGCAGTTCTGGGCCAGACTCCATTCAGGTATGAGAGGTGAAGCAAGAGGCATTCACTGCTTGTGTCCCCAGGCTTCTCTGGGTAGGGACCACCAAATCACCTGGGAGCATCCCTGGTGGGGCTGGTGCTGCCTTCAAGCAACAGCTTGGGGTGGGACAACACACCACCGCTAACTAAGTTCACCCATGTCACCCTGGACCTCTAGCAGGTCACAGTTACAGCATAAAACAGGAATTTCATCTTGTACAGAATATAAATTTTCAGCCAAATTCAGAAAGGTGATGAGTTTTTCCTGGGAGCAGATGGCAGATACAGCTCAGCAAGTGCTTTCTTTTTGTAGAATTGAATAACTTTGTATCCAATAAAGTGAACAGACTAGTAAAAAGACGAGACCTAAAGATGCATAACTTTGCTATAGCATTGCTTCAGGAACTTACTGAAATAAAGTCAGGAGCAGTTAGTGCTGTAGCTGTTAATAGTCAAATTTTGCCCCTTGGTTGCCGCTACTGATGCGCTTAGGCAAACCGCATGGCATGGAGCTTGGTCTCATGGCCAGAGAGATTATTGAGGAACAGAAAATAGTAAACAAGAAGCTCCTGACGTGCTCAGCAACTGCCTGTAACCCTTGCTGACATGTGAGCCCTTGGGAAGCAATGGTCTGGTTGTACATCCACTTGGTTTTATGAGTACTGGGGATGTTTATTTAATCTTTGCTCAGCTCCCAGCTCATCCCTGATGTTTCTGCTGCCTTAAAACACATTTGCCCTCATCCTTACCCCCATGCCGCGGCTGCCTGTGGCTTTGCAGCCTGCGCAAATGTGGCTTACTGGAAGGGTGGAGGTAGACAATGTCCTTCACGGTGAAGTCCCTGGGCTGCACGGCTGGCAGGCAGCTGGCCAGCAGGCTGAGCAGCAGCACCCATGCGAGTGTGGGCTGCGAGGCCATCGCTGGGGGAGGATGTACTCATGCGGTGGCCGGAGAAACACACCTGGCAATAGCAGAGAAGAGGGGTGAGCAGAGCAAACCCACAAGGTGGTCACCACCTTAGCCCCCAGCAACCCTACATCACCAAAACCTTGATGGACCCGTGAAGCTCCAGCTGCCCTCCCGCAGGGGCAGGTAGCAGTGGGGTTACTTTGGCTCAGCTTCAGTGACATCCCTGTCACTGCCTAGGAAAGGGACTTGGGCAAACCCTCCCCTGGCCAGAGAGCTGCAAACAGGAGCAGGGGGGAATGGTAGAATGGCTTGTCAACATTTACAATTTAACTGGTCAGTGACTGGTTTGCGAAAAACCTCAGTAGAACACTGATAAAGTCATCAGAGACTGCACTGCCACAGGATTTAGCAGCTTCTTTGAGAGAATACTGGAAAATTGCAGAGTTAGACCAGGAAGAAAGGAAACAGCACTGCTGAAGACCCATTTGGGATGTCCAAGGGAGCAGCAATGGGTATCCCAAACCCACACTCTAACACAGGCTCACACCCTTCAAAAATGCACCTTTTCTGCAAGCCAGAAGCCCACATTACTTTCCACGTATCTCAGAAAAGGCAAGGAGCTCCAGCTGCTGCAGGTTTTCTCTACCTTCAGTGGGCTGGTGCTTATAACAAAGTGACTATTGCATTTTCTTCATCTATGCTCCAGAGGGTCTTATTCCATCTGTGACGCTGTTGTCAAACAATGCGATTTATTTTTCCCATGCCATCGAATGAAGGGAACCAATTTAAGGAGAAAGAAATACCTGTGCAGTAGCACTTGTGAAGCTTCCCAAAACCAGCAGCTTTCAGGAGCATCCCGATCTCTGCACCCGGGCAGTGGGGAGCCATCCAGGAGCAGACAACACTAGTGCACCATTAGATACACAGCTTATATTATTAAGATTACTTAAAAATTATGAAAAAGGGCCTCAAAAACTGAGTGAGAAAAGAAAGCCCTGAGAGGATGCAGCTGCCGAGCCAGGCAGGAGCGGCTGGCTTCCCCTGGCTGCTGGCATTCATCCAGAACAGAGGGGGTTGGATTTTTTTTCCACCCAGAGTGACCAAGAACTCTGCAATACCCAGACATTTCCTCAGCACCTTTGGAAGTGTGAAAGTGTGAGAGTCGTTATTTAACGATTTTTTTTGTTTGGTTGGTTGTTTTGTTGGGGTTTTTTTTCAGGAAAGATGTCCCAGGGGCAGGGGTGTAACCTCCCACCTCTGTCTCCAAATATTTGTCTCCTGGTGGAGACCCACACAGGACTAGCAGCTCAGATGGCCGCCAGTGGGGCCGTCATCATCCTTGGCTCTTATCTGAAAACAGCTCTTTTTATTAAAACACTGTGAAATCACAAAAATAGTGAGGGAAACAGATAACACAACATGGTGCATTAAACTTTGTTGGTTTAACCTTATGAAGGGGAAAATGCCAATTTCCATTGGGTTTACTCCATGGATGTGTATCAGCCAGGGTTAAATGCAATCCTGATTAGAAGCAAAAAGGAAATAAAACAAATCTCTCCCAGCCACATAAAAGGTTAAAGAAATGGGGCCAGCGTGTCCCTGCGTGATCCAAGGAAAGAGCCCCCAGTAAAGCCAGCTGGAGCCCACCTCAGCAAGGGAGCCAGATACGTGCATGGGACTATTCACGTTTTGGAGTTCCTCATGGCTAAATACACCTGGAGGTGAGCTGGCCGAACGGCAATGTTGTCCTGATTGTCCAGTTCTGAAAACAGGACCCATCAGCCGCACAAACAACGTCACCAGGCAGACATGCTCTACTCTGGCAGAATTTGCTTTCAGGGCACATATCTATATGCAATAAGCAATGCTCAGCAGAAGGAAACAAGATGTGTTTGGACTCCTGAGTTGAGCCTCTCCTATGCAAAAGGAGGGCCATCCATTACCACACGCACATCAGCCTCTCTACTCACTGCTTGACTAGAGCTGCTCAATGGCAACTGAATGTGGAAACTGCTTAATATTCATACTGTTAAGATACTGAAAGATTGGAGGTGAGAGGGGTTTGGGTTGTGGAGCTTTTTTTATCCCAAACAAAACCAAGGCAAATCTTGCAAGCCCAATTTTTCATTTCAAGGAAGCAGCAGTTTGTAGTGAAACTGCAGCAATCCGGCATTACAGTACAAAGAAATTAGGACCCCCATCCCAAAGAGAGAGACCCTTCGTAGCTTAACACTAACTCTCAGCAGAAACCTATGATGAACGTGTTATCAATAGAAATGACAAATAGCAATATTTTAAGTTAAAACACAGCATGATTAAGATAATGAATTAAGAATTCCTCCAAAGTATAATAAGAAATGAATTTGTTGGGCTTTCTCATCATCAAAAGCTTTTCTAATCACTGTACAGTCTTCCTGCAGTTGAGGACACCAGTTTTCCCTCTATCATTCACGCTCCCTTTTATGGGACCACTTGCTTATTCAGCCCATTTCGAAATGTGTACCTGTTAGTACTTGCCTAGTTGTCAGATTCAGAAGACAAGTGGCTGTTAGTCCTGCCTAAAAGGGTGGCAGGAATCCTACAGCTGCACGCTAAAAATACTCACATCCTGCTTCTCCTAATTACAAGTAGCTTAATTGCCAACACCACTTCTAAAAAGTTGCAAGAACCTCAAATGAATACATAGAATTCACTTTCCCACTTCTATAAATCTGTTTCAAACATAATTATAGGCAAAATTAAAACCCCCTTTGGTTACTGAAGTAGAAAGTACTTATTGAGCAAAACACCTACCACCCTTATAGTCATTGCTCTTTACAGCAAGTATGTTCTACCTGATCATTTCATACACACATAAGTAACATAAAAATAGATACTTCACTGTACATAGAAGTACCTACTGCCAGAAACCTGAATACTCAATATTTCACAAATATATTGAGTATTTACACATGAGTACACATAGTTCTGTCTTTCACAATGGGCAAAATACACATACAAATATACTATATCCAATTGAGAAAATATTTGATTATTTGTTGATGTTCAAAGTAATACTGATATTTCAAAGACAGTGGAACATCACAAACTATTTTGAATAAAACATATTCAATAATTACTGTTCAGCACACTCATTCTGGTTTTAGACCCATACATAAAAACCAAATGTAATTGCTTCTTTGTTCTTAAAGGAAGGAGAGATATATATTTGCATACACAGTCTTAAAACCTGCAGACATCTGACAAAAAATTATTTTTATTTCACTTCTTTCCTTAAATCATCCAAAATGTTATTTTTCTGCAAAGATGGCTTCTCCTCACAAAGCCTATAAGCCCTAACAGAATCTTCATCAAGGGCATGAAGGCTTTTTCTTTTACACACAAGCCCCTTTCAGTTCAAGGCTTTCAGCCAAAACTGCCGAAAGCTGTGCAAAAATACTTTTTCAAGCAGTTATTGCTGACATATCAGCTACACAGAGCTAAACCTCTGCTCACGGGACAGACTTGTGCTCCAGTGTACAGGCACACAGTTTTTCTTTCTGAACGAACTTCACTCCTTTACAGGCGTAGTAGCCTCTCTCGCATAGCAGAGTGCACGCACCAACCTAATAGAAAATGGCATGGCCCACTCTGAATTTGATACCAGATTGCAGTTAGGGGAAATAGTCACATGGTATTTAGATCATACAGTCTGTTTATAAAAGGTCTTGGGCGCCGACACAGAAATCCTAGTTAACTCAATCTTTCCAACTTCACCAGCACCTTTCAGACGGAAAGGCATCCCCATTGCTGCTCTGCAGCAGAATTACTTCTTCCTGCCCTTTGCCCTGACACAGCGCTATGGAAATTAACCGTTAAATTCCCTAAGCCACAGCCCAATTGCCCATTTGTCAGGTCTTATTAGGGCAGCAACATCTCATCTTCACTGTCACCAGTGCTGGGGACAATGGGAAGGTCCCCATCCTCCAAGGAAGGACCAGGGAGCCCTTGAGCAGACACACTGCCAACCATCAGATCTCCAGTTCTGGGAGAGAGACACTGCTGGAAAGGAGTTATTTGTGAGGATGTTTTTCTCCTTCTTGTCCCTCTCACAAGTTTAATAGATATTTGCTAGCTGATCAGTACTGAAGGCCATGAGCTGGGCTGCTACTAGCTGCAGAGTTGCAGCAAATGTTGCAGCATTTCAGAAGGAAAAAATTAATGAAGGAATTCCTAGTTTGTGGGCATTTCTGTGGTTCTCCTATTTGTGCAAGGACAACACATGCTGTCATGGTCAGTGCCCACTCCCATGGGAGATGAAACATTGCCTTGCTCTCTCTGGACATCTGATGCAGACAGAGGTTGCCTAGTCTCACAGGAGGTTGATGCTTCTGCTGATCTCTCACCTCCACCTTCCTCCTACATCTCCTCCTCAGTGCCAGGGCCTTATCTTCAAGTTTTATAGGTTACTACCTCTTCTCATCTTGAAGACATTTTCTCTTTTCACTTGGAAAAGCCTCCACCTCAGAACACCCTAAAGCAACACTTCCTCCAGATAAATAAAATAGCAAAAGCAAATAAAAACTCCTTAGCATGCAGTAGACATATCAGCCCTAAAGTGTAAAGCACAGCATGTCAAAGCAGCAATATCTGTGAGAAACTGCAGAAACCACAGCATGAGTAATTTGCTTCTGTGAATTCCACTGTGCAAGATCACCTGGTCTACCATTCAATTATGATGATTATTCATCAGTGATAAATTAAGTCAAAGGAACTACAACCTTTGTGACAGTGCTAGAAGATCTGTTCCTGGATGCAAAGTCTACCCAACGGTAACTCTCCCTTATGCACATCATCTTCCCAAATAATGTAAGAATTTACTGTTCTTTAGATCTCCCTTCTGCCCTTCATCCATAAAGCTATAGGTTAGAATTTCCACTACTGCAACTACAGAATATGTAGTCAATCATATTAATTGCCACTTGCCATTTACAGAATTCTTCTCTCTGCTTGCTATTTAGAGATTTTTCTTTGCAGCTTGGCCCTTGAAATGGTCAAATGTGTATTACCCTCCTGATAATAGGGGACGTAGTGAAGTACATGCAACTTCTAAGGAACCTCTAGGAGCTCTTGCAAAAGGGTTCACTACCTCTCCTCAGTTGCAGTAAGCAATAGCAATTAAATAATCAAACAATTAGTGCACAAATTACTCCTAGAAACATGGACAATCTAATCGCCTTGCTGCTAATTACAAAGCCTGTAGTCCATTGAGCTAAAAGCCCCCATCCTGTGGAAGTGAAGGGGGGTACAATATGTTACCTCTCATGCCGTTTTCCTTCAGATTTAATCTTTAACAAGATGTGATTTCAAGATTACTTTAAAAGTAGCACATTGCTTCTGTTTTCAACTTGTATAACTTATATTTTCAGTCCAACTGGCAAAAGCTTAACTTTTCTTAGGTCATGTACAGACCCCTCATCTTCTAATGAGTTGCAGTAAAATGTCACTTTTCATTCATCCCCAGAGGATAGTTTGGCTGCAGATAAACGCAGAGGAGAGATGAAACAGAGATATTTTACTTGAGCATTTCAGATACTTAATATTTGATGTGAAGGATAGAAAAAAAGCTTAAAAATCAGGCAGGTCATAATGTTCATATGAAAAAATACAATGTATGCAAATTAATTGTCTAACTAAGAAAGCGAGATGTTAAAAGTTGGACATAATTCATTCCAATTTCACTCCACCATACATAACACACAGTGGTGCAGTGACGCCACTGGTTTGTTGGTGATTTTTTAATTATATAGAAAATGTAAGACTTCTGAATTAGCTGCAAAATGGGCATGGATGATCTAATAAATCATTTCAAGACCTGTCTCCCACGTATTTGCATGGCATGCAATAGAAGCAGCAGGCAGCAAGCCTTGAACTCAACGGGATGTGTAAGATCAGGATCTGGCTAAGTTTGGGAATTTTGGAAGCCATCGCTCAACCCCTCCTGTGTCCCACAGCACAAGGGCTGACCTCAATGCACAGAGAGCCCCCAGACAGACTGGCTCCATGCAGATGGAGGATAAGGAAACCATGCGTGAGCATAGAAATCCTGGGATTTTCCTGCTAATAAGAGGCAAAAACCCCAGTCATTGAGCTCCAGTGGCCAGGCACCTCTGCAAAGGGGAGGACAGGAGGTTAAATAATTTCCTAAATAAACCTTGAAGTTCACTGGCGCAAATGAAAGGGCTCTTCTCTCCAAGGCAGGGATGCTATTTCTGTGGACTACACGTTACATACATCTCCTTTCTGCTCCTCCTTGATGTCTTGTAGAAAAAGGAGAGCAAGGCTCCATTCAGGCAGCCCCAGGGCACCTGGGGAAGGGTGTTTCAGGGCATGGAGGCTGTGTCTGCCAGGCCAGGGTTGGTGGCTACACCATGAAACAGCACTGGCCATGGGCAGAGTGGTCATGCTCTCCCAGGGAAAAGTAAAATAAAGTCTTAAGCTTATACTTAGCTGCTTATTAAGTTAAATTTCAGTGATGCTTGGTATGGCAACAACTATTTGGATCATCCTGAGCCATCTTTCCTACTCACATTTAAGCCAAAAAGCAAGAGCATTCCAGTTAAAACATTGGAAAGCACTGACAATATGACTGTGCAACGAATCTGCTAGGAAAAATGGAAAAAAATTGCAGCATATTACCATGTAGCCAAAGAATGAAAGTTGCCAAAACCAAGTGAAATCAAACAAAACAGAACGTATCCCATACTTACAAAGAGATAACTGGCAAATGATCTACTCTGCAACCAAGACATGAAACTTTAAGAAAGTGGTTTTCTAGTCCATGTACCAGGCTAGCAGGTCATAGAATCATTGAATGGTTTGGGTTGGAAGGGATCTTAAAGATCACCCAGTTCCAACTCCCCTGCCCACACTTATACATTGCAGTTTTAAAACAATGAGATGATCCCACTGAGCTTTTAAGATTATATTTTTATTAAGTCTAGAAAACTGGAGCCACTTTAAAAAAAAATCTAGAGACCAGGAGGATCATCAGCACAAACTCAGAATTTTTAAAGGATCAAAGGAGCAACTGCTTAGCCTAAAGTCAGTCCTGGGTATACTCACAGATCAATTTATTTGTGCTACAGCAACAAACATTTCAAGTTGTGAAAAATTGCTGGAGGGGTTGGTGGGATTTTGGGGAAAATAGATCTCCAAATAAAACCATCATTTTCAAATGGGCAAGATTACATCTCTGGCTGTGAAAGGAGACTGTTACACAGAATAATTGGGGAGAGACCAAAGCAGAGCGCCAAAGCACCAAACCCTTCTGGTTACAAAAATGAGTTCTACCCAATTAACCAAGCATGCTTGGGCCGAACAAAAAAAAAAAAAAAAAAAAAAAGAAAAACAACAAAACAGTTTAGTGACATCTCCAAGTCTAATTGGTGAAAAGGGGCATCTTCAAGAGAAAATACCTTTTTTTCCCCCCTCCACTTTCCTGCAAGGCTATGTTCAGAATTTTTATACCAGAAATATTGACAACAAGAAACTTTTTGTATTAACCACCAATGAAGACATTAAAGAGTGAACCAAATTGCTTGTCTGTCATGCAACAAACTGTGCTTTAATAAAACCATACATCAATCTGCACCATTGTGTCCTCGCTCTCCTGATGCCTTCCCCCTCAGCTCTCCAGAGTGATTTGTGACAGTTGTTCTCGGACATCACCCCACACATTTGACATGCTAGATTAGGCACAGAGTCACAGGCTGCTCAGCATCAACCCAAAGAGGGCTCTGTAGAATTTCAGAGATCAGCCCCGAATATATGATATTGTGCATTGAATGAGATTTTATTATTATGAATTAATTCAAAACTTGAGCCTTCTCTCCACTGAAGAGAGTTTTGTCACCAAAGTCAATGCAACTATATTGGGCCATTACTATTCCTCACAACAGACAAGATGTTAATGAACTCCTTTGCTTTGCCTATTCACACTGTCATGCCATGTCTATGTTTTCTCCCCAAAACAATTTAACATATTTATATGATAGTTAATGAACACCAGGTGGTATTGTTTCAGCCCCAGATATGCATAGACTAGGCTGCAGAATGGCTCTGCTCCCCTGGCAGTTCACCCAGAGTTCATGCTATTTTTATTTCCCAACCCACATGTGAATTCCCATTGACACAAGGCATCAAAAATACAGGCAAGCCACAAAGGGAAAGGACACATATGATGATAACAGGTTTGCTGTTTCTCATTTCCAAAGAGGACATCTCAAACGAAGCTGCAGAATATATCACACAAATATCAGCAGCTAACCTTCGGGGAAATAACTGGGAATGGGCTGACCATTCCCAGCTATATGCTTTTGGCACCTACACAAAGTTCAATGAACAATGACCCGAGACTTCCTTAATGATCCTTTAAAGTATGTATCTCATTCTCATTTTCTCTTGATAGAAAAAAGTAGCTCATGTTTGTGTACATCCACATCTAGCAGAGTCAGAGGTGACATCCAAAACTGGTTCTGTGAATCAAAATAAGACTCTTGCACTGTTTGATTATATGCACTGCCAGCCTTCACTCCACAAGGACTATAACAAACTTTGTAGGAAATCTTTCTTTGCAAAAATGTCCATAATTAGTCACATTAAAAGAGCAAAATTAATCTGATTTCACGTTTTCTACCGTGTGATACTGAAATTGAAATACTTTGCTCGTAAAGCTTTACTCAAAGTTACTCCACTGACATACCTCTGAATTTAATGCATATTTTATTTGGTATAAATATTAGAAAAGCTATATATCATTAAAGTCACATAAAATAAACTCAAATTAGAACTGACCAATTAGTGTTCTTCCAGCTGTCTGGTTAATTAATGGAGTAAACAAACACTACCATCATTAATTCATTTAATTTTCAACTGCTTTTCAAAAAAAAAACAAACAAAAAACAAACAAAAACAAACAGAAACCAACCCCCCCCAAAATTCCAACCCACCATAACCCCAAACAAACAAACACCCCCCCCATGCCTCATAAGACTTGCAAGTGTTACTTGTATTCAATTGCCAGTTAATTATTTGGCACTTATCCTCCCAGAAAAAGCTATTTAATTGCTTTATTTTTATAACTTGTTGATGGGAGAAAAAAAAGCACCAATTAAAAGACAATTATCTTCTCCATCATGATAGGAAGCTATAAAATGCCATTCTTATTTTAGCCACCACTACCTTGCATGTTTCAAGCTTCCAACACTGCACCATTGAGTCCCAGTGAAAGTTTTACATGTGCCTTCCTACATAAAGATCTTTACCCTTCGCTTCTACACAAAGCTTCCCTGCAATAGTCACCCGCTCTTGTTAATGCCATTACAATTTATAGATGGACAAAACGCTTGTTCTGCAACCTGACTCAAACTGAGTCTGCCAAAGCTGTGCAGTCTGCTGCAGCTTGGCATACACTATTCATTGAATAGCTGAATTAATGCTAGCTTGAATTCATCCTTCTGAAGCTAAAGTGTTCTGAATCACTTTGCTGTTCAGAGTTCAGTTTGAAGGCAACTGCTAATAAAGTGAATTAACTGTAGACAGAAAACACCAGGACTAAAGCAGAGAAACGTTCATTTCCCCTTGTACCAGTTTCCTTGAGCATTTAATTTTTCATTCAGTTTCATACAAGCTTTGACCCTGCCTACATTTCACTTGCAGCTAATCACTGTCACACGTTTTACTGTGTATGGATTACATAAGCAAGGGTATAAGCATAACACAATATTCTCATCAAAAACACTGTTGTTACAGGACACAGTTAACCAGGACGACAAGACAGAAGTAAACACTTGCACTAGAATCACTGCAAGCACAAAACCAGGCTCTCATCCTCTTGGATTTCTCACAAAACCAGATCTATTCATTTGTAAGCAATGTCAGAAAAGGATTTTTTGCTGGGTTTTGTTGGTTTGGGGTTCGGTCTTTGTTTGTTTGTTTGATGGTTTGTTGGTTTTTTTTTCCCAGTTGTTACTTTACCCCACCAGAAATAATTACCTGGAGCTCATCAATTATTTACTTTGTTGATTCATGGTAAGTTTCAAAAAGCAACAGTGCACAAAGATAAAAAAAGTGAATCTCCCTGAAATTACAGTGCCTGGCCAGCTGGTATTTTCCCAAAATAACAAAATTATATTCACACATTTGTTTAGTTTCATGGCAGAAATGACGTGTACATGAATAAAGCCACCTAAAAAAGGGCTAAGAGGAAAGTGGGGCAGGAAGTCACCGAGGACCTTATAGGAAGACTCAGTGGGCTGGATCCTGAGAGTCGGGGGACCACTATCCAGTGCCTATCATAACAGGTAAACCCTGGTTCTGGTAATAAAAACAGAGCAAACAAAAATCAGGAGGGTGAAGCACTAAAGCAAAAGCCTAGGAGCCAGTTCAAAGGCTGGTCGTTGCCTGAGATCAACAGAAAAAAGGAACAGGAGCTGAAGTGTGGAGAGATTGGGCTGTCCAGGATGGAGAGAAAAACCACAGTCACTGAACAGTATTACCACATCTCTGCACACTTCAACGCACAAGAAAACAAGGAAACCGCAGAAGCTAATGGGTCTGCTCTCCTGCCTCTGTAGTCCTGCTCACACACAGACACACCTGGACAAACAGGTATGGGTTTGCTTGACTCTCTCATGGGGGATAAACTGAAGCATGCCCCTCTATAAATCATTTTGCAGCTGGTCACACTGGTTCATGTATTGCTTGGGAATTCTACCGATTTCCAGTACACAAATTAAAACATAACCCCTACTCTGTATTAGCCAAGCTTTAAACTTCAGAAAGTAATTTCTCCCTCCACCCTAGAACTTCTCTGCAATGTGGGAGTTGTCACTCCTTCAGTCTGGCCCCTTGGATAAACCTAGCTGGGGCAGGCACCCACCAGGGTGATCAGGCAGCCCCTGTGGGGTTTTGACATCCTCATCTCCCCTGTGCCTTCAGCTGTAACCAGCCCCATACCCTGATGTCTCATGCATTTGCCCTAACACCTTCCATCGATCACCTTTCCATTCACTGTTATCTCTGCCACTGTCCATTTCATTCAGTTAAGATGCTCTAATATCATTAGTTCACCAGATGGCAAATATTATATATGATATTAAATAGCATATTTGATACCAGTAACTGAGAGCTAAGGCAGACCTCCTGCTCCATCTTCAATCTGCTCCACTAAAACCCTCACCTCCCAGAGATCAAGCTTCACTTCAAACTCCTCTGCTCCTTCGTTTATCTCTTCATCTGCTATGCCTGTTGCTGGATCCAAATGCCTCATCGTCTTGGCATTAGAAAGTCCACTTTCCCAAGGTACAGAGTGTTTATGGAGTATCATCAGAAATTCAAGTGTCTGCCAGGTAAGAGATGTTATCTCCAGCATAGCTGAAGAATACCTCAAAATCATGCTCCAACTCATCAGACTTAAATGCTCACCCACAGAACATACTAAAAGGAGACAGTTTTCAGAATGTGTGCCCCCCCTATTTAATCAGTTGCTTAATTTTCACACATGAATCATCTGGCATTCCACAGGCCACGATACATAGCTTTCATTATGTCACCACTGACATTTTCACTGCTGGAAGACCATGATTTACTGGTTTTCATTAGACCTAATCTTCACCCTCAGTCCTACCCCCAAAACTTATCAAAAAATCTGTGTCTGATCAGTGAAATATTGATCTGGCTTGAAAATGCACTGCTCTTCATCTACTAACTTCTCTAAAATTGATGTTTTCTGACAATTACTTTCAATGCTGACAGTAGGCATATACCACTGTGAACAATGACCCTGAGGGGACACCTCTTCCTCCAGCCCTGTAAGAAAACAGGCTTCTAGCAAAGACACTTCACAATCCTAGCCATGACACTGCTATATTTTTTTTTTCCACAACAGAGGAATATTCAAAACAAAAATAACACCATTTTATTTAAAAAAAAAAATTGAACTGAAACTTTGTACAGTTCTGCTTTCCAACTTATGCACTAGTATATTTCATTATACTTCTTTCCTAGCAAAGACCTCCCTGAGCATTTAGAAACCACCTCCAAAAGGCTGAAGGCTCCTTTGCTATAACAAAGCATTACCCATGGGTCAGCAGAGATGGTACTGTTGTGCAAGATACATAGCTGGCAGGACAACACACTATTATTTGGAAAGAAAGAAAAAACAAACAAAGATAAAACAGCCCAGACAATCAGTCAGGCACTAGTAAGAACTGCCTATTTGAAAGATTTTACAGATTATTAAAAGCTTGGTAAAACAATTAAATCAGCCTAGAATAAAGTAAGGCAGAAGTTCACTCTCTAAAGTTGACAGAAAGGCTAGTTATAGCTAATGGGTTGAAAATGAAAAAAAATCAGACCTTCAGGTCCTGAAGGATACCTGAGAACATGTTTGATGAGAGGAATTCCAAACTGCTTTTTATAGCATTATTTTAGTTAATTTCTCTTTTAGAAATAATTGAGACCTCATGAAAAGTTAATCAGGCCGAGGTTCTTATTGGGAATGATGACCTTTCGGACAACATCTATGATCATAAACACAATAGTCACCAACAGATACATATTTTGCAACTGAAAGACTGATTCAGTTTCCAAAATGTCTACATATGTCATAAGTCACTGGCTATAAAACCATCTATGTGCTTAAATCCACCTTGGGTTCCTAAAAAAAACTGATGACATTTCTGTCTTCTTTTTAAGCAAGACATGCACTAGCTGTCAATATTTCAAACCACTAATGCAAGAAAGACTTTTAAAAAGAACTATAGAAAGTGAGACTATATCATGGAGCACACCAGCACTATAAATCCATTATGTCCCCCAGTTTCAGCACTGGGAACCTTTCTGCAAGCTCCAGACACTGACAATTTCTACCCTACTTATAAGTGAAATCAACCCTGGTGATACTCAGACACAAAGACACAGTGTTGCTGTTTGCAGTAATTATCTACTATAATCCTGGGCATGGACCACAGAAACTAGAAGAAGCAGTGCCAAGCCAGCGAGGTTCACCATTGTCTGCCCATTCATCCCAACATCTGCTACCTCCAAAGAGACAAGAAATCCATGACCAGAGAATGTTTCCCTTTAGTATCTTCAATATTTTCATATAATTTTTGAAGAGTCAACCCATCCGTACTCCCCTTTCCTATTTGTTTCCCTCTTTTATTCCTGTGCAAAGGAGTTTATTATCCATGAGTCCTTGACTGGTAGATCCCATTTCCAGTAATTGTTCTCCCTAAATTATCATCAAAAAAATATATGTATATAAAATACTGCTTATCTCAAGATGTAAATAGAGCAGTCTCACGTGTTTCTATACTTCCAATAAGTGGTCATGACAAGATGAGCATCCTCCTGCAAAGGCTGAGGGAAGACTGATGCCAGCACAGCCAAGCTCCTGCAAAGAGCTGCGGCACCCACCCAGACCTGCCCCTCCTACACCAACAGTACCTTTACATGTAAGCCCATAATTGCAGCCACTGATAATCTGAGCATCACAATTACAAACACATAATAAAAGTAGTTTGCTCATACCAAAACTCACCTAAGCACTGGAGCTAAAGCAGTGCTGCTCTAGCGTCTCATGCCATGGGGTCAGGCACCAGGAAACCATCCCACTCTCACCCACAATCAGCCAGGTCCCTCATCTGCAGCATAAAATCCCCTCACGATACAACAAGCACTTTATAAAATATACCTTTCTGCAGAGAAGGGACAGGTAACTGAAGAAATCTAGGCCTACCGAGATGTGGCAGGATAAAGTGTGCAGTAACCAAGCCTCCCAAACCAGGGGAACAGTATCTCTCTGAACTCCTTATAAAGTTATACAGCAGCGTGAGAAGCATCAGGAATTAATTAGAAAACAGGTTTCCACGTCTGATCGGGTGTCTGCTCTTTCTGCTACAGCTTTGTTTACAAGGAAAATGGACACCAGACCCGACTCCTCCTGACACCTATTGCACTATGTACACTCTTGAAGAGATGGGGAAAAAAAAACCACACAAAACATGGGTCAAGATAAAAATATTGGGGAAATAAAGAAAAAAAAATTGTGTATAGAAGTTTATAGAGTTTGTCTTATATTTACTCTCTGTGCACACCCATGCTTTCTCCGCTATGTGATAAAACTAACAGGAAAGCAGAAAAGGCCTCATCACTCCACAAGTGATTTGTTTCTTCCAGACTCATTCACTATAAATCGTAAAACTTTGCCCACTGTAGACATGAAAATTATTCACCAGACAGTGGTTTAAGTCTTTGTTTTATATTCTTTCAGCTATACAAATAAAATATAAATAACAAAAATAAAATCAATGTTACACAAGAAAAACTCTGCCAGCATAGATTTAATATGTTTTAGTGTAGCTGGAATAATGTGTAATCCTCATAAGTACAATTCTGCCATATATCAGCAAACCCAGGCCAAAGTGGAGGCATCACACTGGGAGAGCAGGTGGATTTTGAGTCCCAACAGCAGCAGAGGGGGACAGGACAGGTACCTATCCCTAGAGCACAAAGCCCATAACTTCACCCCCTGTGCTTGTTTACATACGCCAGTATCCAGATCACTGTAACAGTTGAGAAAAATGTGTCTCTTCTCAAAGCAGAAGAGAAGTAGTGAAAAATGTGCCATGCAACCTTCTCTTGCTATGACAGACTGCAGAAATGTTTCAGGTTTTGATTTATTTTCAGGGGTCTGGTTTCTATGAAGCTCCAAGCCATGCTGCTGTGCCAGAGATATGATGTCATGTAACTACATTTCTGATTCCCCGCCAGTTTGAGCAGTGATATTAAATGAAGCCAAAATGAGCTTCCTGTGCTAAACTGGAAACAAAAGAGCACTTTTCCAACACTACCCTCAGGGCTAATGGAAATATATATGTCCAACTCAAGGCACTGTTACCATCTTATCACACTATCAGCTTCTACACACACAGAACAAAAATACAGTGTGGGATTTTACATAATGTGGCTATATTTAAGTCAGAGAGAGACTTCAAAACAGCTTCAGGCAGCAAACCACCAGCTTGGATCTGCCCACCCCAGGACATTCGTGCCCTGCTGCTCATTTCCCAGACGTGGAGTATAGAGCATGGGGTAGAAGATGTAACCTCAAACCCCAACTGGAGACAGAGGAGTTACTATTTATTTTGAATTATGAGAAATCATTTAGAACTTAATTTAACACTACTGCCAACCAGTCCTGATAGCTGTAGACACCTGGCAGTTTTAACTGTTTTAAGTCAAAAGTATGATTATGGGTCAGAATTGGAGAGAATTTGCAAAGTAGATGTTACAACTCACACTAAGGCCAATGGCTGCTTAGCTTTATCAGCATTTTACCTACACAAATGCATCCAAAATGGGCCTATGCCCCATGGCATGGAGGATGCCACCCATGAATGATGGGGATCAATAGGTTTAGCTTACAGCCTGAGCTGGGCTCAGCAACAATAGTGAATAATGGTCAAAGATATTTAAGCAATCTCAGTGCTTCATTATAAGTGTCAAAGGACCAAAAATTTCAGATAACACAAAGTGCTGTATTATACAGTCAATTCTCATGTCTTGCAAGGTCTGTCCATGGGATGTGACTTTACTAGTACTTTAACAGAACCTAACTGCTCTTCCAGCCACCCAGCAGCACAAGACAGCTGCTGTATGCAGAGTCATGCATGGACCACAAATGTGTCCCATGTTCAAGGAGTCCAACAAGACGGACCCAAACAACAGGAGATGGGGCATAAAGACGGACAAAATAAAGATACTTAAATTTCCCAGAGGTACAAGGAGACTTGGTGCCCCACTGGATACCACAGCTACAGCCTCACTCTTAAATAATGAACTAACTTCAATAGAACTAACAAGTTAACTGACACAGATTTGCAGGTATTTTGAAATTGAAAATAACAAGCAGATATTAAAGTCTTACTTGAAATGCTTGAGAATAATGCAAAAAAATCCAACAAGTGAATAGTGCTTAGACAGATCTAGCTAAGACTGCTAACTGGTGGTCCAGCCCTGCCACATGCTCTTGACAGCTGCTGACAGCACATGCAATCATTTCAAGGCAAATCACCTTGAAAATAATCCTCCCTCAAGAAAGCTCATGATATCCAGCAAATGTAAACCATTTTCAGACATCCATGGAAAGAAGAGGATTGTAAAGGTCTTGGAAAAGCAATTATATAGTATGGATGCTAATCACAGAATAAAACCGGACTGAAGACAAAGACTGGCATCAACACAGTTATCAAGTATTCTAGATCAAACTGGACAAAACTCAGCCAAAATGGCTTGGAAGTGCTCTCTACTGCTGAAGATGCTCGATATAAGCCAGCAGGCAGGTATGGGACTGGCCTCCGAAATGTGAGCTTCCATTGCCAAATCCATTAAACTGTCATTGGACCCTCTGTCAAATGCCAGAGTGAATCTGGATATCCATCACACATCATTCTTCCATTATCTGAAGCTGTCTGAAAGCTCATGAAATGCAAGAGTCTTTTCTGCCTACAAAGCAAGCTACATTTTACCAGAAGTTACTATGTTTTTAAAAAATTCTACAGATAACATGTGTGCTCAAGACATCACTAAAATTTGCAACGGCTCATTTCCTCTCCTTGACCCACTAACAGTCAACAGTTAATCAGCAAGATGAACCTGACATCCACAGAAGCTCTGTGTAGCCTCTACAGCTTCATACAATAGATGTATCACTACACAGGTTTTCTTCCAATTACAAAAGCAGTGCAGAACTGTTGCTGCAAGACTTAACCTCTTCCTATAACATGTCCTGTGAATGGATACCAGATACAAACCTGCTAAATACACAATGGTCTTCAACCGAGATTGGATTAGGATTATCTCAGCAGTAAGTGTCTCTGTAACATAGCAGTGGTTATAACATTGATCCTACTTTTTTGGAACCACAATATAATTTTCATTCACTGGTGTCAGACAGAGTCCCTCATGTTTATTTCGACAGTTAAGCCAGGAAAACATCTTCAAAGCTTAAGAATTTTAAAGGAAATAAAGTGACAGACATACAGCTTGCATGGTACAAATTTGGTGCATGGTCCAAGGCACCAAAACCTGTACTAATAACCCTGAGCTCATTAATTTACAGAGCTTTGGCCCAACTCTAGCGGCTGGCAGATGATCAGGCTCTTAGTGGATTAGTTTGAATCACATCAACTAAAAGGCGTTTAAAATGCAGCTCAGAAAGAAATGTATTTCTATTATTAGAAGTGCTAAAAAGTTTAAATGATATCAGACTCTCATGGTGAGCTGAACAACATCCAGATCCACATGTGAGGGTTTCCCACCATGAATCCCACCACCAGCCAATGAAGTGGGTCACCCAATGGTGACCCCTGTATTTCTGTACCCTTTCACTAGAGATGAGCAAAAAAGCAACCTGATTCAGCCTGTTTTACTGCTTCTTTCTCCCTTTTTCATCCTCCTTCTTCTGATCCTCCCTTCAGCATGATTTCCTAGGGAAAAGGAGGATTTTGCTACCATACCAGAGCATGGGTGATTGTGTACCTTTCTGCTACCTTCCCCAACCAAAGCAATACTCTGTGCCATTGGTGGCATTTGAGCAGGCTGGACATGGAGGTAGAGGCTGGGAAATTAGTGAACACACATACTGGAGACATCCTTTCAAGTGCCTTAGTTAAGGAAATACTGCAGCTGGTATTAGTATCTCATTAAAAAAAAGGAAAACAAACCCAAACCAAAGAAACAACCACCACTCCCCCAAAACCAAACAATACCCAAACCCAACAGAGAATGAAAGAGAAAAAATTTAGGTGTCCCAATCATGGGAAAAAAATGAATTGGAAACCACAAACCAGCATAAGAGAGAAAGCTGTAAGAAAGAGGGCTTCATCAGACATGAGTCTCATGGTCTGCTCAGAGCAAGGTACATCGCTGGCAAGTTTGCTGTCAAACTGGGTCATACTCAAAGATTTCTGTTTCATCAGTTCCAGAAAGCCAGAGCTTTCAAAAACAAGCAACAGAGGTTGTTGTCTGAACACCAAACGAAATAACACCAGATGTTATTTCCAGATAAAATATTTTAGCGTATATAAAATGCTACCTTTGTTAAGCAGATACTTATTTGTTTAACAGTGCTCTTGGCTGCCTCAGCTGAAATTTGCTCAGTACAGCAGTACCACAGAAAACACTCATAAGAACAAAATACAATGAGAATGGTTTTTTCCCTTTTTATCACTTGAATATCAGATCTAGAACAAAGGTATACTGAGGTAGAAGCTGCTTAAAACTTCTTTTATGTGGGAAAAAGAAAACCATGTTATGAATTATTAAAACATTTTCAAACCACAAACCCCTCTGTACCTTATAATATGTTATAGTAGTGTACAGTTTACACAAGTTGAACTCTTGTTGAAAGCAACTTAATAGCAATGAAACTTTCATACTTAGCTGCTTTCCTGATGCTGATAAAACAACTTTAAAATCTTGAATACCAACATATACATACTTACATATGGAAACCAACAAATTATATATATACATACACATGTATATATATGCATGCACACACACTCATTCAGCAGAGATACAAGGTAAAACAAGGAGGACAAATACACTCAGTCTTTTCTTGTGCTGGGGGGAACCGATAAAGTTTTCACTTCCCCCAAGCCACTCCTTGTTGTTGACTCTCTTGGATGCTCTGAAGCACCACTATTATTACCCACCAAATTAACTTGTTTGGAAGCCATGTAGACCTACCCAAAGTACAGCCGTTATCCCAATGATGCAGGGTTCAAGTTCAGTATTTACAATTGGCTCCAAAAGATGTATCCCTACCCTACCCTCACCCACTCCTCCAGCACCACTCAACACTGCGACCAAAGATGCTGGCCACCAGTTCCTCTGTTCTCAGTGAGGAAAAGCCTTGCTAGGGGCTGGAAGCTCCTTAAGAGAATGAACACATCTCAAGAGATATTAACTCTTAGTATCTACAGACTGGCATCTGCTTCCTCAGCAGTTTAGCCTCAAATGTTTGTCTGGAAACTGTGCTCTAAAACTAATAGGGATTTCTGCAAAATCCAGCCCTGTACTGCTTTAGCTTTAGACTATTGTTAAATTAACACAAGAATCCCAGGAAAACAAGCTCCCTTGGCTAAATATTTAAGGCTAGAAACGTTTGGGAATGCCTTTAATCACTAGCATCAAAAAAATCAATAGCTGTAGTAAAAATATGCAAAACCAACTTATACTCCATTAAATATTTAAGCATACACAATACCACAATAATAGCAAATTAGTCATGAAAACCCACTAATGCTCATGTCAAAGCCATCTTTATCAGACGGTTTGCCTGGTTTATGAAAATTCAGACAGTCTATTGTATTTCATGTATTTAGACCTACAGAAGTGCCACAAACCTTACATGGCAACACTCAAGCAAATATGTGATGGGTATTTATACAATATGTATGAATCAAATCTAAATCAACTGCCCATGCACATCAGAACTATCAAACTGATTATCCTGCCAATCAACTCAAACTAAGTGAGCATTGCTGTAAATTTAGGGAAACCTTTCCAAGACAAACACAAGCATTGCATGTTTCATCCCTTCCAATGTGCGTGAGAAACAGTTAAACAAATCACAACATATTGGCTACCACCTGGGCAGATATTGTTTGTGTTTATAGCATTCAAATAAAGTGCATGCATTCAGCAGAATTCTCCAGTTGAAAAGGTTCACATTTATTTGGGATGCTGGAATTTAACTGCTGCTACTTTGGTCAGCGGAAGCCCATGAGACTGTATGACCTTAGCAACAGATGTTCGGAGTGATATCTTAAGATGCTAAACTTTTATCAAGGACTTCCATTATTCTGGAGATGCAAGCTATTGTTTCCACTCACATCAGTGGTATTTTGGGAAAATGGCTATTCGCACAATTTCCCAAACTGTGTTTTATTCAATTATTCAAAAATAACATCTGAAATAGTAATCTAACTCAATCTTCTTCATTTACTTAGAAATTTACCGACATCAATATGAAATAACAAACAAATGAAAATATGCACAAGAAATCTTGGAGCTAGCAAACAGAAATCCAGTGGTTTAAGTGAAGAATATTTTGTCTTGATCATATATATGTAAATATGTATCTTTATGATACAGCTTTACTTTCTCTTCCAAAGCACAACTGTAGACACACATTATTTACTTATACTTTATTATAATTTAAAAAAGAAAAAATATTTCCATAACAGTCAATATCATGGCATAAAATCACAAGTTGCAGTCACCAAGACTGTGATTCGGAATGAGTGCTGGAAAATAGCATGGACTCACACTGCAAAGTGACTGCATGTGAAAATATCTGCATGAATAAAGGAATGATAACAGTGCAACGGAATGGGGACTGGAGTTAGCAATTTCTAACTATTTGAGTTGGAGGGTTACAATAGTATATTTTAATATACTATAATTTTAGTAAATTTAATAATAATTTAAAACCCCCACTAACACACCAGCAGTTCATAAAACTCCTCATTGAAAAAGGGTTGGTTTGTTTGGGGTTTTTTTTAGGGATTTTTTTTAATTGCCCTGGGGCACTTAACAGCTGTATCTAATAAGCTCAAAATTAGGCAAGGTTATGAGCCTTCAGCATTTCTGAATACAAATCACCATGAAAATACCCCTTTTGCATGACTTCCAGTTTCCAGAATTATTTTATTCACTGCACTATAAACCGATTTCTGAATCCAAATAATCTGCTCTGTTAATCCGTTTACATATTTGCACAGCGTACGCCTTAGTATGGAAACTCCCTTGTCAGTGCAAACCCCAAACATTTTGTAACCTGCCTAATGCTGAAATTCTACATCAACATTTTGCCGGCCAAATACCTTCAGTACTCAAAGGAATCATCCAACAGCTAGTCAGTCAACTACCTACAAGTCATAATTCATCTGTACAACAGCTAATGAGATGAAAGCAGATACACACAAAAGCAGTAGGTTGACTGATACAAAGTAATTGCAGGCAGAATTCGATGACAGTAATTTATGTTATTCTGTTACAGGAAAGGCAGTTGTATAGGAAGAGAATGAAAGGTCAGATGAAAGCTCCAGAATTTAAATAGAATGCACGAGGAATTTTATATATTATATGAACACATAAAAGGAGAAAAGACACAATAAAACTTGTAATTATAATTGACTCTATTCCTCCCACCCCTGCCTACCAGATTTAGCGTTTATATAGCATATTTAGCTGTTTCTATAAAGCCAGTCAAGCCCTCACAACAGCTTACTCAGAAATATATGTCGATGGAGAAGCACGCAGGCTATTTTATGTCCTCATCCGAAGTACACTCTAATAGCTGACTTCAAGGTTTCCACGGAGAATTTTCTGAGTATTAAAGCAAAGTAAAGTCCTGGCATGAGGGGCTGCTCCCGCTGTGTGCATCTGCAGCATCCCTTCTGAGACCCAGTCTTAATGCCTGCCTTGGCACTGCTGTGAGCTGAATAAATAGCAATATTGTGGATTCAGACTGAATTGCACTCTGCAGCACTGAAGAAGGGCCTGAACTGGGGATCACGTAGGCGCAGAGCTGTGTAACACTCAAATGACAGCACCATTTATAGAAAACTTTTCCCTTTTTTAACAAATGCCAAATGATAAACTGAGATTTTATTTGGTATACCAATGTAAAACTTATTTAAGCAGTTAACAGTGATATACAGCCTGTGATGAAGCAGTCCTGCCTATGTACATACATCCCTAATGTAAAACCCTCACAATTTCCACCACAGCTCTTTATAAAGACTATGAAGTACAGTGTATGCACAACAGAACAAATACGGATACATATGGAAAGCAATGATTATTGCTGCTAACATATGGTGACTGAGGGATAAGAAATACGCTCCTCTCTGAGTAGGTCACACCACACAACAAAGAACTCACAGGACAAAAATGGGCCTCTAAGATCTACTACACCTATTTTAATACATTGCAATGAGGAAAACTATGAACTTATTCACTTTACAAGAGAAAGAAGGCTTTCCAACAAGCAGTTTCCTCCTCTGAACTAACCTGTCCTCCCCAAAAATTCATAGAATCCAAAATAATTAAAAAAACCAAACCAAAACAAACAAACAAACAAAAAAACACCAGGGGAAAAAAAAAAAAAAAAAAAATCACCAACATGGGATACATTTGTGCTCATGTGCTTCCTCACCAAAAAAAAAAAAAAATCTGTAGTGTGCCAAAGAATTACTGACAATTCTACCTTAATGCCTACCCTGTGCTATTCTTACTTAGTAAATATCTTCTTACAAAAGGAAGATACCAATCAGCAATCAAGATATGCCATGTTTTACCCAGGGACCGTATCAGCCACCCTAGGATTGAAATGAGAGCTTGTTTTCAAGGCAAATGAGTTCATTTTAACTAAATACATCTTACTGAGCTTTATCAAATCAAACAATCAGCTGCACTGATACATACTTCGGTCTCTACTGGAGAGTTCACCATCACTCAAGTTTGGCTGTTGTGTATCACTTGACCCTTATGTTCTTAATTAGTTCTGCCTATCCATCGCATCAACTTGATAGACATTAGGTGCAATGTGGAAGCAAGAAAAAGGAAGGGGTGGGGGTTATAGTTTACTGCAGTCAGCTTCATACATGACTAAATAATATTTTGAAGGATGTACAGCAATTATTTTAGCGCTCCTTAATCCCATATACTTGCTGATCAATCCAATTTCTAATGGTAGTGGGAAGCCTGGACAAATCAAAGGATTCAGATTTGGGTTTTCTTTAGAAAAGCCCAATCCTACACATGAGCAAAACAACCAAACAATTTAATTTATTCTGTTTCCAAATGATATTGTAACTTATACCTTACCTTTTACACCAGAGGAAATCAGACTCAAAATCAGTCACACAAATGCCAGATAATCAAAGAAGCAGATCAATGACACATAAATAAAGTTTTGGATTTACAGCGAACAATCTTCTACTGTAAAACCATCAGGATGAATTTTCAAATGTTTTTATGTGAGTACTGGCCTAAAAAAATCCAGTGGAAACCCAAAGGGTCAGATTCCCTCCATGCTGGCACCTCCCAGAGTTATAACAGGGACCAGCCTGATTAAAAGCCTGTCCTCCGTGTTTGCATAACCTATCAGTTAAGTGTTGGGAATCATTTTATCTGAGTAGTCCTAATAAGCTAAATCACCATTATTATCACAGTGATCACTCATCCATAAGCACCTCACCAACGATTTATTTTTTCCTTGTTCCACAGTAAAGCAAACACAGATCTAGTGAAGAAAGCTCAGCCTGACACCTTCTCTCTACCAATGCATGGAGCCCACAAGCTCATCGCTTACTGAAAGAGCAGTATCTATGTTTTTATTTCAGTTACCTTTCTTTAAGCACTTGTTACAGAGCGGATGGCACCATTACATTTCCATGCCAGAAAACCGAACATGCAGGTCTGAAATCCTTTGGGGCTCTACAGGCACAAAGCTGAAGCAGGATGCAGGAGCCAGTCTGAGCTCCTGGCACCACTGTCCAGCAGCAGCTCCAAGCTCTGGTGCATAGAGATAGTCCTATCTCTGTGCAAAATAGGATTTCCACAGCAATAAAAAAAAATAAAATCAAACAAAGGTCACTTTAAAGGTATGTTAACAGTCACGCTGGGGATCTCCACCCAGTCCACACTGAGATCTTTGTTATTTACTACTAATTTCCACAGAACAAGCTCTCTGAAGCAAAACATTGGGATCTGGGTTGGTTTTTCGTTGGTTTGGGATTTTTTGAGAGAGGGAATATGTATGCTGTGTCAGTTCTACCCATAGAAAGTTCACAATCCACAATAACAATCAGCCCTGTGCTCTGGCATGGATTTACAGTGAATCTCATACAGGCAAAAAAGACAATCCACAGCCCTTCTGTGCAGCCTGGGCTTCTGATGCAAAAAATGTCAACAAATACACACCTAACAACGTCCAGTATCACACACAACAGATACTGCTGCAGGTAGTCCCACAATTTGGGCAGGTTCTCATACCTGTCAATATCCATTACCAAGTAAACTATAAAAGAAATCAGGTGGAGATACAAAAGAATTATACCGCTTGCTCTTGTAGTGGCAAGTGATGTAGTGTTTTCCATCACATGAGCTATGAAATGTAATTTTAACTAAGCAACTGTTAATATTCCCTCCAAAGAAAGGATACTTTAGCAGAAAAGAGCTCGTGCACTAGCTGCAATTGGAAACACAACTGTTTGCCTAAGAAATGAATTATTTACACAGTGATTTTTTTAAGTAACAAGGAAGAGGGGGAAACTCTTTTGCACCAGTGATGTGGCTCTCTTTCGCAGACTCACAACACAGATAATGATTCCATTTATTTCTGCTTGGAAAACAATGTGTAAAGAACTATGCATTCATAAGCAGTCTCTCAAAAAAATGAATAAAACAAATTAGTCACACCCACATTCTGCTGCCAAATCCAAACATCCCCACTGGGGAGCAGGGCAGGAGCAGACAGACAGATAACCGTGTCTTGCCCGCTCCATCACCCCACCTTGCAAAAAGCACCCGGACAAACCAATCCTGCTGCTCTGCACCCAAGCGAACCCTCCCTGATAAATGAGTCTGCTGTAGGGCAGTGGGGGGGGGGGGGGAGGGGGGTGGAGATGTGGTGGTGCTCTCACCCCAAAACAGGTGGGCAGGAGAGGCTCACCAGATTCCGCCCAAGGCTCCCCCAGCAAAGACAGGGTCCAGTTCTGCTCCTTTATTGAAGTGACTAAGCCATACCCAGTACTGAAATAATGCAACAGATAGCTAAATGAACCGGAAATGTTTAGGTTTCCCTTTCAAAACGCACAGTGTGTTTTCCTAAGGGCATGTGACTTTTAGACAAGAAACTCACTTTTTTTTCTGTAACAGAGAAAAAATTTAGAAAGAAGAGATTTTGTATATAGAGAGATATGTACCTTTGCAGCAAGTCTTTCCTGGCTTGTCGTTCAGGGGGTTTCCATCACACCCTCAGTAGAGTCAGCAGCTGGGGGACCCCAGGCCCGTTCCCCCAGCTGCGCTCCCCGACCAGTCGCTGCCTTCTACCACTGCCCAGTTCCCATCGCCCAGCAGAGGAACCTCAGGCTGCCGGCTCAATGCACCTCCCTCCTGGGGCCAGCGGCAGCCACACTGCTCGGTCACGGAACAGATGTGCCCGCTGCAGCTCTCCGCTGTTGGAAAGGGAAGATTAGGATCTTCACTGGGCACGGATTGTGCTGAGCTCTACCTTTCTTTCATGCTTCATTAAAAATTAGATGTTGGATTATTTCAAGCATAGGCAGAGACATATCAAGCGCGTATGCTGTTATTCTACTCTCTTACACAAATCATCTTTGTTTCAGAGAGAAAAAGAAAATTATCAATGGACAATAAAGCGTAAATTCAGAAGCACAGGGAATTAGCAGCCAAAAGGAGAGAGGAATCGTAGCGTGGCACAGCTCTGCCCTCCACAGTGAAAAGCAAACCGAGCACCTCACCAGCACTGTTCAAATATGAAATACAAACATCCCAGCTGCAGGGTTACCTTCTTCCCGGCAGCTTTTCCGCTTGGAGGGGCTGACACCGCTCTTCACAAGGGTCAATAGCAAGTGATTTCTAACTATCTGCTCCAGCTGGGAGTGTCTTCCCAGTGATGAATCATGCCGGTTTTCCCCAGCATAATGTTACAGAATGCTTTACTCAAGCAAAACCCCATATATGAGGCTGCAGGTTTTGATCTCTTGCCAATTTTAAGTGGGTTCTGTTATCATTAAAAGAACGTAATTACGTATATCTCACTATATTCAAGTCTGTTTCTCAACAGGCTGAACATAAATACCTATGTGTATTTAGAGAAGCATGACATCACATTCTAGCTCAGTTAAGTGGATTTTAGATAACAAGTAATGCCCTGTCCCTGAGAACACAAAGTTTAGATAAAATATTGAAGAGGAGCTGAGACTTCCAGCCATTTGTTTGCATACTACTGTAAAGTTTAGCAACACATTTAATTCATTTTGGTACATTAATTAGTCATGCAGAAAACATTCAAAACAGACTAAACAACAATTAATCAAAAAAGCATTAGTATTAAATCAGCACTGGATGCTAGCTGAAAGCTGCTGATCAGCCAGGAATGCTCTTGCTGATGGGAGAAGCTACACAACCTGTCTCCCGCTCCCGTCCTGCACTCCCCACATACAAATAAGGGCAGGGTCTCCAGCAGGAGCCCAGCATGACACCACCGGTCTTTCCTGTTCCATGCTGCTCCTGTTTCCTCTTTTCCTTTTGCAAAGTTTATGGCAATATCATCTACAAAACATAAGCTCACTCAAACAGATCTCCAGCACAGTCAAAGATGTTTTTGTCCTCTGGGTTCTGAGCATTGCTACATGCATGCTCCTATGTCTAATTTATTTTTTTAAGAGTTGCTCTTTTGCTATAACCATTGCACACTCACTGGAAAGGCTGCAAAGTCAAACCCAGTTCTTGAATTGAACTGATTCTCCCACTCTGTTCTGATGAAGCTCCACCTGCAGTACTGCACCCAATTGCGTGGGCCCCCAACACAAGAAGGACATGGAACTGTTGGAGCAAGTCCAGAGGAGGCCATGAAAATACTGGAGCACCTCTCTTATGGAGACAGGCTGAGAGAGCTGGGCTTGTTCAGCCTGCAGAAGAGAAGGCTCTGGGAAGACCTTAGAGCAGCTTCCAGTGCCTGAAGTGGCCAACCAGAAAGCTGGAGAGGGGCTTTTGACAAGGGCCTGTAGGCATAGGACCAAGGGAAATGGCTTTAAACTGACAGAGGGGAGATTTAGATTAGATATTAGGAAGAAGTCCCTCACTGTGAGGGTGGTGAGGCCCTGGCACAGGTTACCCAGAGAAGCTGTGGCTGCCCCATCCCTGGCAGTGTTCAAGGCCAGGTTGGACAGGGCTTTAAGCAGCCTGGTCTGGTGGAAGTTGTCCTTGCCTGTGGTAGGGGGGTTGGAACTAGGTTGTCTTTACGGTCCCTTCCAACTCAAACCATTCTGTGATTCTATGTATTATCTGCTTATAACTTACCTACACAGAATCTTGCTGAGGTCTGTGTTTTCCTCTTAGGATTACTATAGTATAAACATTAATTTTAAAGATTCCTTAGGGTTTTGCATGAAAAATACTATGTAAAGGACCACTGAGACCCAGGATCAAGGGCAGACCTCCTTAGGCAGACCACTGTGTCCCACAGGTCAGATAAAGGCCGAGGAAGGACTTGAAGAAGTGACTGGGAAAGAACAGGCAATAAAGAGGTCCAGGAAAGCCTTTAGGGGACTGAGGAACAAACCTTTGTGTGAGCAGGACAAGATCTCCTTCTTTGCCATGCTGCAGAACCAGAGCGGCTGCGTATTTCTGGCTGATGAGATGCTTAGGCAGGTGATTTGAAAGGCATATGCCAGCTCTGGGCATAAGACCTTAGTCAAGGCTGGGCTTAGAGGCAGAAACTGGTGCTGAGCTGGCAGTGCTTGAATGGAGATGACAGGAGCCAGAAAACTCACACTAGAAGGTGGCTATGGCAGCCCCCATTGGATACAGGGCATTGCTTGGACCAAGGAAAGGCATCTGATGACCTTTACTCCTTGGTTCACAGATTGTATCAGGTGGTGGCTGTAAAACTGGGTGCAGCAGACCAAGCATTCAACGATCCTCTATGGGTTGAGATGATAGCCAGCCTTACCCCCAAAAATAAGTGGGTAAAAAAAGAAATCTCCTTTTCAGGGGAGCTAATGAGAAAGCAAGGTTAGAAGAGTGGAACAGTGAGCATTGCTAACAGAGGGTGGACAGTGATTCTGAGACACTGGGACAGTGTTCATAACTCAGCTCAAAGATCAAGCCTCAGAAGAAAAACACCCTAGCCTGATACACAGAATTTAATAATATGTAAGTAATTATTTTCATATTTATTCCTACAAATACCATTATTAGGAACAGAGTCGTCTGGTTGGAGCTTTCAGTGGTTGTGAATCATCCCATCCATCATAACAATACAGACAAGGAGCTTACTGAAGGGAAGACAAAACAAGCAGCAAGGTTATGAGGCTGCATCTTGAAGATGAAAAGTTTAAAAGGACAGGCAAGAAATCCAGCAACAGTATCAGGATTATAAGGGCTGTAAGTCTCGTGAAGGTTACAAAAGCCTTGTGTTTCTGTAGGGAGATTATGAGGTCAAATGTCTAATTGAAAAGGGTTTTATATGAATCAATTTATGCCAACTCACTCCATTAGTATCTGTTAGAAGGTATATCTACCTGATTGTATGTGCAAGTATAGAGTTATTTCAAAACAGCCTGGAAACTTTGTGCATAAAACCGTCATTAAAATAACTTGTAAAATTATTTAAGTTATTAAATAAATCATAAAGCATTTTAAGAGTCCCATACAGATTTGAGGATTAAAGAAATAATTTACATTAACCATAAAAAGCTAGATAATTTACTGTGAAAGACATTTATTTCTTCTCCTAAGGAGGATTGCTCACTACAGACAAGCATCATCTGCACGCCTTTGAGAGTCTGAGCACTGACATGTGATATTTAAGGCAGGTTCATGAGCAGTAATTAACCACAAAGGTCCAAGTAAGTGCTATGGTGTCTCACATCAAGTTAAATTAGGGAATCCTGAAGCATCAAAGGCCAGCTATTAATAGCTATTATTAATTCATTAGTTTAAAAGATTACATGAAAGAATTAACAATTGTGGACAAAACCAGCTGGCAACACTAGTCCTGTTGATAGCAAATCCTAGTTTTGTTCTTATGGTGAATGAATGAGTGACATCTGGTCCTTCAGAAATGGTTGGGGGCTTTTGAGGAGCTTCAGTGCTATGACTCTGCTTCTGTGCACTTGTGTAAAAATAGATTTAAATTTTCACATATCTTCAGACACTTCCTAATTGGTCAGGCATGAAAACACATTACTATTTAACAGTATCTTCAGTACAGCCCTTGGTTTCTGTGCCAACATTCAATACATTTTATTCATCCACTTGTTTGCAATGGTTTATGAATGATCACTTCATAGCTGGGGAACATGAAAGCCATTTCTTTAGCTGCATATAGCTTGTACAAGCAGCAGTGTGCATCTGTGGCTCTTAACACTATTAGATTGGATTCCTCGGATTCTCCATGAACAGTAGGAAAATAACTAAACTGGGAGTACTATAATTTCATTTTCTGTATCCATCATGACCTAATCTAGTTGAGGCACAAGGCTGAACTTCTTTGCATCTGTATCTCAGAACATTACCTCTCCTAGTAAGTGTACCTCATTATTACTATTTATAGTTCTCCACTACCAGCAGAGATAACATGTCTGTCTAAATTAAATTTTGCTATGCCCTTTTTAAAAAGCTTTCTGCCAGTTTTAGTCACCTTCATATCTTTGTCAAGAGCACCCAGCATTTGGTGGTTTTGAAAGAACAGCTCAGTTACTGCAGTAACAGACAGCTCCCAGAAAGCACACTGCCTGTTTTCTATAACTTCCTGATTAAGGCCAAGGTTTTGGAAAAGGAAGTGTAAATCATTAACCTTTAGGCTTGGTGGAATTAGGGCTGGGCCTTCATGATCAGGCTGTACAAAGCCAGGGCATAGCAGAGATGCTCACACACTTAACACCTCTGAGCAGGCCTACCAGCCCCTCTTCTTCTGGCTGTTCACCATCTGGGGCTAAAAGACTACAAGTAGATGGTGAAACATGACGGTGCTTCCACATATCTCAAGTCTAGATATGCTATAATGATTATTTGGCTTGTTGGTGGGAACAGAATCTTCACATCTTCAGAGACATAGGAGAGAATCTTGATACAAAGACGTTGTCCAAACCTCCACCTATCTTCTGATTCCTACAAACCTCAGGGAACTGTGGTGTTTGTTTGCTGAGCCCAGAAAGCACAACTCCAAACCATCAGTCTCAGCAGGAAAAAGTTCAAAATCAGTGAAAGGATGTTAAGTGTCACATCAAAGGAACACGATTGAATGTACTGAGCTTTAAAGCTTCAAGTTCAGTTGCTGACAAGATTCTACTAAATTGTCTTATTTGGTGGTAGATTCAAGGACAATACCTTGGTGACATATTCCAAGCTATCAGTGTTTTATAATCATAATACAAATGTTAGGATTTCATACCAGTTCAAGAACAGGATTTCATACCAGTTCAATATCCCTTAACTTACACTGGTAACTCTCAAATACAATTCCTTTTGGACATTCCTTTGAGAAAGTGCGGCTTAATCGATCAAAATGTAACACCTATCTAGTATAAGAAAAAACCCTAATACCTCAAATAAAGAATAAATTATTGGAAAGAATAAGGTAGAGTTTACAGAAAAATAGGCAGCTATAGAAAAGGTGGAGGGAAAAAAGTAGGAATGCTTCAAGGGCAAGGGGGTAACAGAACACAGAGCAATAAACGCATGGGGAAGGGGAATGGAAGATTTAAGACAATCCAGGGTTAGGTGACAAGGGAAATCCCTATATCCTCGAGGACCTGCTATCGTTTGACTGACAAGAAATAGGTTAATTGGCCAATGCAGGGTTCTGTGACACAGCAGAAGCATGTGCATGCCCAAAATAATCATCTAAGGTTTTAGGCCATAAATAAAGTGGCCAAGTCAGTAAGGAACAAGACAGAAGCTCTGGTCATGCACCAACCTCCAAAACACCCTCATGCAGCTACATAACTTTATTTCCTAGCAGAAGTATTAAACGTGTGTGGCATGTTTTAACAATGTGCTTCACAATTTCTGAACTACTGTTTCAGCATGCCCATTGTACGCATCAAGAACAATATTTCAGCAAATTACTTACGGTGTGTTTTTCGTTTGCTGCCAGGTTTTGGCAGGAGACATCTGTGTGCCAGGAAGAGAATTCCAGAGGTGGGTATCAGCTGTAGAAACCTAATCAGGAACCTTTCTGACAGAGGAAAGATGCTTCACAGAAAGTGTACTCCTGGATCAGTGGCACAGACCCATGAAATAAAGGATTAAAATAAAAGGGGGGTGCAGGGAAAGAGAGTCAGTAGAATTAAAATGGGGTTAATTTTATTTTTTTTTTTCTCACACACGGGGGGTTTTTTTGGCTAAGAGCAGGGAGAAAAGTGAAAGGCATGAAAGAGATCCTGATTGCCTATTATTAACTGCTAGTAGCACCATTATTTTATTTACTAGAGTGAAAACTAATAAGGAGACTAATGAGAGGTTTGGTTTGAGGCATTGTGGCATTTCATTACAGTCTGGTGGAAAATTGGAAATGAACCTGATAGCTCTGTACTCCATTAACTCTTTCAGACCTATGTGAAGATGCAAACACACATGCCTGTTCACAGCTGTATTTGCAAAGAAACTTCCTAACAATTTTCTGAGAACTTTAACCACCCCAGAAGACAACTTCTTGCCATTTTTCCTCTTTATCCCTCGCATTGCAGCATTACAACATTAAAATTCATTTACCATCAACATAATAATACTTACTATGCCTGCCACGCCTTCGATTTGGGTCTGTCAAAGCACAGCACAAAATGTAATTAATTAAGCCTCCCATTACTGCTGAGGTCAGTAGTGGGATATAGCAGTGTCACTCCTCCCTAGCATGGCACAAGTAAATGTTAATTCCTTCAGTAATCTGCTCAGTAAAGGTAAATACTATCTGCAATCAAGAGATAAGGAGAAGACAGAAAGCAAAATGCAGTATCTGCTGGGGTTGGGCAAGAAAATCAAATTCATTGCATTTGCTTGATGAGTATCTTAGAAACTCCAGTGTGAGTGAATATAGAAATAGCACTGCACAAAGAGACTAAAAGATTCTAAAAAACTTTCATGGATACATTAAAAAAAGCGGAAGCAAGCAGGTAAGATTTCCTACAGTTTAGGGTGATAGAAACAATAAAACTATTTTAAGTAGCTGAACAATAAGGTCATTTCTATTGCAAGGAGCTATACATTTACAGAAGACTGACAACACACCTACCTCTCCCCATGTGCTGCATCCTTGCGTATCCATCATCTCTGACAGTGCTCCAAAATCTTTTTACTGCTTGATATTTTCATTTCTTGCGGGGTTTGGTAAATAGAAACCCCACAACTCTGTTTTGGGAATTAATACCTACTTGAATAATTGTTAAAACAGCAGTCTTCATCCCTCCTACCCATGTGTTTCTGTTTCTTCCTTGAATTTAGAAAAAGAGCAGATGGGCTGGAGTATCTCATTGCAGATCCAGTTCATGCAAGTGTGTGTTTGCACACCATGCACAAGGAAGCATCGAGGTTGTGTGATAAATAACCCTGCATTTTCACAGAACTACCAAACTGTATCACTTTGGTTGGTTGTTTTTTCACCATTCCTTCTAGCGCAGAAAGCAAAACCACTGCTACCAAGTACAGTCTCTCGGGGCAGAAATTACATGAGAAGCATCTCTCTGCTTGCAAATGCACTGAAACATTCAGATGCAAAACTTCTGAGCGTTGCTGGAGATGATCCTTCTGGTTTCATAGGATTTTCATAGGAGAAAAGATCATCTGAAGAATATTCCCAATAATTTCTGATACTCTTAGCTGGATATTTATAACGGGTGGATCCTTAATTAAGTACAAGGGAAATACCTGAGTTTCAGCTCTCAGTTTTCCAGCACAGAAAAAAAAAAAAAAAAAAAAAAATTTAATTTAAAAGTAAATACCAAAGGGGGCTCAACTGACAAGTTTTGTACTCTTCCCTCAGGGAAAAAGTCTTTAAGCAGGTGCAGAGATAAGCAGCAAAAGGCACAACAAAGTGGTGCAAACATAACAGTGAAGAAAGAGCAAAAGTCACATGCAAATGCAGTTGCATCTGCTTCCCATGGAAAGGGTGTCAGACTGCATAAACAAGCTGGGCAAAGAAAGCAATGCCATAACCGCAAAATACCATCCATGCAAATTGAACTCTAGTATTTTCCTTTGACCAAACATCAGTCTGTGTTACTAAAGAATATCACAGTAATTATTCCACTGTTCCCTGGTCGGAAAGCTCTGAGGATGTGTACACACATTTCCTTCAACTCTTCCTCTTGGACTCCGAAAGGAACTCGTGCAATTTTTTCCCCTAAAGGGTTCTGCAAGATTCTGGGAATGAGAGAGCTCTCCAAACCCCACACCCAGCATCACACACATGACCTTTTAGTTCAGAGACAGTTTCAGCCTTCATTAGGACCATTTGAGTGCACAGTATCCCAAAGCAAAGAGCCCTTGTTCAGATAAAAACTGGGCACCTAATGTTATTAAGCACCTGATCTAAAGCCCACTGAAGCTGAATTAATGCAAGTCTCCCACCAACTTCAGTCTTCATTACACTATAAAAAACCAACCAACCAACCAACCAAAAACCCCACAACAGAAAACCAAAACCAAAAAATGACTAAACCAACCAAATAAAAAACCCAGGCAAGCAAAACCTCAAATGTCCCTATTCCTCCCCACCCCCAGTTAATTCCATCAACATATTAATTTTTTTTTTAACTATGAACATCATCTTGGGGTTTGCCTCTCACTTTTAGGTCAAACTTACTGGATATCTAATGCCAGCAGCCTAACCATATTGCCTGCTGCACTTGTTTAATAGATGGAGCTGCTTTCCAGCTACACGTCTTCTTTGGGCTTATATGGTAAGGAGATAAAATATGAAATGGTGGAATGACAAGCAGATTTAACGAATGTTTTAAAAATACTTGGCTGTAATTGCTCACCCTGCCATACTGGCATTGGCAGAACTGTGATGTTGCCAAGTTTAATATACAGGATGAGAAAAAAATCTTTGATTTTAATAAAAAAAGGTGACAAACAAAAGAAAGGGGAAAAGCCACAGGAAATATTTTGCATGTCTTTATAGTGAAGATGTTAATGGTCCAAAGTAACATCTGTGTTCTTCCTACATTCTTAAAAAAATGAAATATATCACTTTCTGATTATGTTAGCGTAGTTTGAAAGCCTATGGCAGATTTATTATTTCCTTTGGAAAAACTGTACTTTGTTCTTTCTACAACATCATTCCCATCAACCGTAGCATGCCAAAAGAAGCTGCTTTGGGAATAAGCCAAGAAGACTGAGACAACATGGTATACTCTAAGCACAGACTATTTATGGGCTATGAGAGAAAATCCTTTTGTAATTTTTGAAGTCTGCGTTTGGTGCAAGTTAATGAGAAAGTTTGAGACACAGAGGTCTCATTACAATATGTCACTCCAAGATTGCATCTTTGTTTCCCTAATTTTCTTTTAAGCTGCTCCCAAGCTAGCTAAAAAGATTCTTTATGACAGAGAGGATGAGATAAACGTTGAATGCAAAGATGGCCAGTCCAGATTTTATCCAGTTATTTCATTCTTGCAGTGAGCTGAAGTGAATCAGCCTACAAGCCACTGAGAATAGAGACTGTCAACAGAGCTATAAAACCCCAGCTCTATTTTTCTTCCACTCTACTAGCATCTTTTTGGGCTGAGTATAGTGTTTCTGGTTATTTACAATACTGTACACATTGGTACAAATTTATTCTCTCTTCTGTTTGGGATTTTCTCCCTTTTTTTCCCCCCAGGATCTCAATCATTATTCTAAATTATTTACTAGGTGATCCTGAGCAACAGCTGTAATTGTGTGGGTTATCTGCAAGACTATTCCCACCGACCACAGCTGGTTTGCTCAGTGAGCTGCCTCACAGAGCCATCTACCTCCTTCTTAAATGGAAGACTGAAATGAGTTGACATAGTTGGGATAATTGCTTCATTACTAGTAACAAATTTATTTCTTCTCATGATATTTTCATGTGATTAAGAAAAATCCTTTGAAGAGAAGCCATTTTCTAGGTGGGCACAGAAAAACCTGTCAGATGAAAATCAAAAATATAACCAAAAGAAGAGTTTGGTGTGCAGTGGGAAGCCACTGCTACAGCTACTGATTAACTGATCAGCTCTAGGACCTTTGTGTTAAGTGCCTACTTACAAATACATACAACTTTAGATATTAATTAAAAATAAATGTCAAACAAATGTATAAATAATGCTTCACTGTTTGTCCAGTGGCTTCATGGGAGTGCTGGCTCCACTCTTGCTGCTGTCACCATTCTTGGTGTTATTACAGCAGTCTGCAGCAGACTGCTAGCACTGTAATTCATTGTATGCTGTGATGTTGTTCAAGTAGGTTATTGAAGTTATCTCTTGCACCTCTTCTAAGAGACCAAGGCAGTATGCCTTCGCCTATGCATGACTCCAGTAGGTCCCATTTGTTCTTGTGCAATTTGTTGTTTCAAAGGTGCAGCTCTTTCCCAAGTGGTCCCAACCCACAGGACTCGCTCTATGCCCTTCCTCTCCCTTCAGTCTCCAAACTACTAACACATCAGTAGAAAGTGTTCCCAGGGGGCAATGAACCTCACCAGCAGTTATACCCCAGACCACCCAGTCATCCCCATTTCTCCACTCAGCTCCCAGGGACCCAAGAACAGCATCCCATACGCATGCCTTATTTTCAATAATGAGTTCGATACAGTACATACCTGCCAAGAGCCATGGCTGTTGCAGCAAGCTATAACTGTTTACTGCAAGCTACTTTCACTTCTGGAGCTAAGACTGAACTAAACTGGAGGGGAACATTCAGATATTAATTTCTGAGTAGAACTGAAAATGGTAGAGTTCAACCTACTGCCTCTTGAAAGCCCAAGTCTGAAAGCATTTCTGAATACTCACTGCAGAACTCAGACACTAATCAAACACTTGGATTTAGTGATTTTCACACAGAATTAAGGACCCAGTGTCAGCTACTTCAAAATGCTCACACACTCTGGCTTTTGGCATGCATGTAAAACCATCCAAAAATACTACCAGATGCCACCTGTCAATTGTTAAATAACTTAGCTTTTTTGTACTCGATTAACAATAGCATTTTCTAGGCAATATTAAAATTAGATCATGGGATTAGGACGGTACTTAGGTATCTTCATATCTAATGGGTGAACAGGCAGTATTTTAAAGGATCTATAATGAACCTGAAAAACATACACAACTTCTCCCATTTGTTTATTTCTCAGTAACCGGTGTACGCTAACAGCCATGGAGCCAAGTAGTCTGCTTCTATACAGAAATCAGAGGAGCTGTAAAATTGCATCAGTGTAAAGATAAATGCCCTCACCTGAGAGAGACAGAGATCTACAGCTAGCAGAAAAGAATGTAAGATGAGATCTACCACAAACACCACAACGATAGTAACTGGGCAACACGTAAACGCTCCCCAGGCTGCAAAACTCAGGAAACCACAATCGAAATCCAGCCCCTTCCCCAAGGTTGTGCAAAATGTTTGCAATCAGGCTGCCAAGTGCTGTTGTCCAAATACTTTTAGATTCATTGGCACACATGGATATTTTCTAGAATATTAAATGTGCTTGTGTGCTTCTTCAGGTCTCGAAAATTCAGGTTTTTTTTCTCCAGGTCTTGGTTATGAGTACCAAAGATGGAATATTTTTATTTAGGGGACAGTTCTTTGTTGGTTTTGTTTAGGGGTTTTTTTTCCATATTCTTCAAGCTCATTAGCTATCACTTCAATGATTCCGTTCTTAAAGTAGCACAGTGACAAATGACCGTGTCCAGCCTATTTCCATCACCAATATCCCTTCGTTTCACACAAAACATAACTGCCACAAAACTCCCTGTTCAAGAATAATTGATGCTCTGACACACAGCATCAGCCTTAGTTCAGCATTGCGAAAGCCAAGCACATTAATCAAGGCTGCATCTGAACAAGGATGGGGATGCCTCATTCATGGCCATACAGTTCCCTAGACCTTCTACTATGTGGGCATCAGATCACCACTGGAACATCCTCTGCAAACAGCACATCTCTGCACACCATGAGGAACATCTACTCCATCTCTTGCTGCTTGGACAGTGCTAAAATTTATGACAACCAGCTGTCCCAGCCCCTTTCCAAAAGGGGGGGACACTCCAAATAGTGTTTGAGAGTTCTAACTTGGTTTTCTAATTCATTAATAAATACTTTATCATGTTAATCTGAAAAGCAATAACAGTCTTTAATAGTGGGGTAGGCTGAGTGAAACAAAATTCCTTCAAGTCAAGAGCATATTCTGCTAACGCAGCAGGATTAATGGCAAGGGTGGTATTATATTAATGGCAAAATTTATTAAAGTTGTATTTATTTAAAGCTCTGTACCAGAGCTTTAATTTAGGATCTCTGCTTCTTTCAGTGATGGTGTTTTACCCCTCCAGATCACCAGATCTTTTGTCCTCCATGCCCAGCTCATATAAAAGCCACCTTTTCCAGCTGCGCTGGCTCTGATTTGGGGAGCCCTGTGACAGTCCTGTGCTTTCCAGCAGCATCTTGACAACGTTTCTGTTGACTCAGACTATTTGCTTCCAGTCTGCCAAACTTTGTTCCTCTTAGCACTGATTTTTCTCTTCAGCTATTCTTTTCCAAAAGTTAGCTTGCTCCTATGAAGACATTTGATCTGATTTACCCAAAATCTTCAGTGTGTAATTTGAAGACAGTGGTTCCTAATGTTCTTCATTCAGTACTCTCCTGAAAACCCAAGCCTGTATTTGTCGTCTTTTTCTGCAGTGCTTGTTTTGCCACTGGCAATGTGTAACTCCCACATGCAGTACGTACACACATCAGCTCAGTGCCTTTGCCCTTCTGCATCTCTAGAAAGAGGTTTTCTGACATTCCTGAATGTAATTGCATCCTTCTTTTGCTTTCCTAAGTCAGCAAACTTCTCTCACGCAGGCTATGTTGTCAGCTGTAGAAGCCAGGTCTACCTGGGCTGAAGCCCAGAGTCCTTCTTTATGGATTTTAAGTGGCCCTGAATACAGGAATCCACAGCAGTTTTCTTAAAACAAAAGCCTATTTTTAAACACAGTTAGAAAAAGGCACAACAGATAAGAAACAAATGCCTGCTTTTTGTTCCCAGACTTTACACAGCCTGTCACAGATAGGTCCTACGTTATCCTGACTGTAAAACAGGCAGTCATTCATACCCAACTGAGTATTTTGAAGGGCAATGCTTATAAAAGCCATATTCTCAGTATGAGTAGATCAGTAAGGGAATTCTTCCTCTTTCATATACATGAAGTTGGAGCATTAACAGATTAGTTACATGTGAATGGGAGCAAAATCAAAGACAGCAAAGCTAAACCCCTCAGGTGTGTATACATGGGCCTGGGCAGGTATATATTACGTAAAGAGCACGGGAAAACTATGCATGAAGAGCAGAGTCTGAAGGCAATATGAGCAAACATCAGGCAGGACCAAACCAAGCAGAACATGAAGAACACCATTTGAGATGGCTCAAAGCCACACAGTATTGGAGATGCAGCGAGTCCAGAGGAGTCAACAAAAATGATCAGAGGACTGGAGCACCTCTCCTAGATAGACACAGGCTGAGGGAGATGGGATTGTTCAGCCTGCAGAAGAGAAGACTCCAGGGAGACCTTAGAGCAGCTTCCAGTACTTAAAGGGGCCAACAAAAAAGCTGGAGAGGAGCTTTTGTCATGGGCAGACAGGGGTAGGACAATGGAGAATGGCTTTAAACTGACAGAAGTGAGATGAGGAAGAAGTTCTTCCCTGTGAGGGTGATGAGGCCCTGGCACAGGTTGCCCAGAGAAGCTGTGGCTGCCCCATCCCTGGCAGTGTTCAAGGCCAGGTTGGATGGGGCTTTGGGCAACCTGGTCTAGTGGAAGATGTTCCTGCCCATGGCAGGGGGTTGGAACTGGATTGTCTTTAAGGTCCCTTCCAACCCAAACCATTCTGTGAATCTATGATTTTATCCCTGGAAAGACAGATACAAGGAGAAACTGCAAATCTAAACAAAATTTTTAATGAGAATTTTCATAAGGAATCAGCTCTGAAATGCTTCTGCAAAACCTACTTTAATGCTGTGTAAGCCAACTTTAGCCATCTCTCTGTGTAGTAAGTGATGAAGTACTTTTTTTGAGGAAAGATACTAGTTTGATGATGTTACCATCATTTGCTGGATTTTGGGAAACAGAGATGGGTCCATTTCATGTGTTCAGGGATCAGCTCAAATTTCAAACCCGCAGTGTGAGGAATGTCAGAGATAGTGCCTTAGCACTCCGACTTCATCCAGACCAAAATCGTCAGTGTTTGCTTTGCCACCTTAGAGAAAAAATATCATAACGGATAATGGGGGGGGGGAGGGTTTGGGGGGGGGTAGGGGGTTAGTGTTGGGGGTAGGGGAACAAAGGGAGCTCTTTAGAGGCACAAAGAATTAGCACCAATATGCAGCTTAGATCAGATCAGCAGAATCAGTATTCTGGTCCAGCATATTACTAGATACATTAGATGCGGTTTCTGCAACTGGTTTTCAGTAATGCCAGCACTTAGGAAATCATTTAACATCCTGCAGCGGACTTTGCTTCTCTGTCTGAGAATTGAAAAATGCTAATTCCCACCCGCAGCCCCCCTCCCAATACCTTTTCCTGTACAAATGTGGAAAAGAGCACAGTCCCGACTTTCTCAAACCGAGAAGGACAGCCTATCTAATCAGTCATTTTCAATCTTTGAAGACCAGCATGAATAACACCATTGTTGCACACATATCAGTGCCCAACACTAGAGTTACACTGCTTTTGGAAATAAGTAGCCTTTGGATTGCCCCTCCCCAGCAAGTATCATGTTTGGTTTTTTAAAAGGCATAAAAGCACACCGAGCAAACACTAGAAAATGAATGTTGCAACACTTCAGCCTATATTCAGAATAAAAACAATACAATTTTGACTAGCTAGCAAACACATAAAATACTATCTTTCCTCCACTTAAACAAAACAGCCCAGCCTTCCATTTGCACTATCTCCTTGCATTTATCAAGTTTAAACTAACAATGGGAATACTGAAGAAATCCAGCAGGCAAACACAGAGCTATTGAGCTGCTATGGCCTATCAAGGATTCTATCAATCTTAATGTCTAATGCCACATTCTCCCTCGCTTAGATTTCAACGGATACCAGAAAGAGTTGAGCAAATTTTATGTAATTGCTGTGCACTTAGGAGCTTCAGAGGAGACTGCATTTCACATTTAGTTACTTTACAAGGCACAGACCCAAAGTACAGTGCACAGTCACCTGCATCCACCTTATCTAACTGCCAGGACAATCTGAAGGGCTCTGTATCAGTCATGCAGCATTATTTGACCTTCAGTTATAATATCCAGAAAAGAAAAAAGGCAGAAAAAAAGAAAATAGTCCACAGAGATCCTTACCATCATACTTCACTGGATCTTCAGGCAAAACTCATGTTACTGCATTATGGCTGGTGACAACCATCAGAGGGAGGAGTACAGAACTAGCAAAGCTGCTTTTCGTGCAAGACAAATTACTTAGTCTTTATTTGCACAGAGAAATACATGTTCATGCTAGTTCTCCTATTTGAATTCAGGCAGGATTAGTCATATGATTAAAACACACAAAAATCCCTTCTTAAGGCATTTCTGGTAGCTTTAGCAATAAAACTACAAGGATTTATTAGCAATATAAATGATTATGATTTTTATTCTCCATGGATAATATTTCCAAGCATACATACTGACTTACAGCCTATCGACCAGTCTGAAAATTTGGCTTTGACATGTTAGCCAGGGCTTTTAAGGGTATTGTAGAATTCCTTTGGAATATAGATGGCTTTAAAAACACTGCTATGTAGCCACTTGGAAATCTGCTCCTAAGAAGCCTGTCTTTCACTGACAGTGAGAGAACTTTAGCCACCACCTCCCATCTCTTGATTGGAAAGGACACTGGTACTTTGTTGTCCCAGAAATTAGATTCTTAATGTCATGAGTAGCCTTGCCTGCATGGTGGCACAAAGCTGGCTGGGATGACAAGTATGTCCAGCTTATTGAACACCCTGGAATGGATTCCCTCAACATTGCTTTTGATGGTCAAAAATTCAGGCCAAGGCTGTTTACACAATTAAATGTTAAAGCCTTGGCAGCCTAGGTGCCTTCTAATACACCCCCATAACACCTCTGACACAGGAATTGTGTACTTTACAGAACAGCAAAGACAGAATTACACAGTGCAATCGCAAAAAAAACCCTAGGAATTACCCAAATACTCAAAACACTTGGTTTCGTGGGTATTTTTCCCCCTCAGATCTTTATGATGGGCAAACCTTTTCAGTGCTATTAGCCATGGCCAGAAGTCTGATTACCAGTTAATTCTAGGAAGTATAGGGGTTTAAGCAGCTGCTGAAGTACACACAGCTCTGGAGAGCATCTGTGCAAGACGAGGCTATATGCAACTAGCTCTGGTGCACATATACTGTGTAATCTGGCTAAACTGACCAATAACCAACTAATAACGTGTCATAAAACGTGTCAGTGGCACAAAAAATGATACTATGACTTGCAGTTTGGAAAAATAAACGCAACATAAAGATTATCGCTATTTTAATGATACCACACATAGATGTGTTGTATAGGGTACTTCCTGGCTAAAAATTAAAGTCATGAGAAAAAAAAAAAAAAAAAACCCAACAAAAATGGTGGGTTTGTTTTTCATTTTAAAACCAAAGGGATTTTCCTGCACAGCAGCCATCTGCAGTTTATTTTCTGAAGTTTTGCTTTCCTCAGATGGATCCTTCTGTTTCACTTTGCAACTGACAGGGAAACTTGAGTATTTCTAGCCTAAGGCCCCACATAAATTCTTCTCTCCATGATAGATGTTTACCTCCAACTTTGGCACAGGACAAAAAGACATAAACACAGAACGAAATTCACCTGTCCGTTGGTCCTTGCTATCATAGATGGCTCATGACAGATGTCATGGAAATGGTGCCTGCAGATGATATCCTACGAAGACTTCTGCGGGTTTCATTTAAAGTTTAAGCAGACAGAGGCTGCAGGTTCCCTCAAGGTTCATCACAAGGAAAACAAATATTATAAAAATTAGAACTAATCAATCTATATATGCAAATGAGGTTTATAAGTGAAGAGCAATGGCTCTGTCTCCCTACACCAGTTCTGGACCCCTATATCTGAGATAAGCATGGGTTGCTAAAGGGGTACCACAGCTTGATACCACAGTCACTGGCTGCCCAGGCCATCACACACATGAGGAGGAGAGGCACACAGCTGGTCTGGAAGAGGGCAACAAGACAGTGCAGGCAGGTTAGATGAACAAGAGATACTCTGAATACTTTTCGGGCTCCATTTCAGTCAACAGCAGCCTAGCTTTTAATGGAAGCTTCTTCTCTGAGGCAAGACCAATAACATGTCTCAAAAAGACCTAAGGCAGTTTGCAACAAAGAAAGAAGGAAGAAACAGACGATGTTACATGGGGAAATGTTAGATAAGTACTGTCAGCATGCACAGAGCCTTTGGTCTGAGCACCAATTTTACAATTTATTCTGTAAAGGTTAAGATTAGCATATAGTAATTACTAAATGAATATTGAAAGCAGAAGCTAAATACCTTCAGTAAGACTGAAACACAAAGGGAGCATATTCTTCACTATCATTAAGGTCAAACAGGTTTTGCTCCCCAAATGCAGGTAGAGTGATGCAGGTGCTTTTATCCCTAAATTACACAAAGGGAACAGAAAGTCATGTAAGGAACACATGCAGGTGTTGTCCACATCCCAGTATCATGCCTAGTCATGAGCCTTTTGCATCCTTATCAAAACCAGTACAAGAGCACTTGAGCTTAATAGGACCACATAAACACTTTGTACCTTTGTTATCTGGGTGTGATCTGTGACTAATTTAGCTAACCTAAACGTATCAGAATATTTTCATCTCAATTACAAGGCCTGGAAAAATTAATTTAGTATATTAGCTTCTGAATCCTTCCAGCTGCTTATTCCACCATATTATTCTCTTATCCACATCACTACCGTATTTGGAGAAAGACACTCCCTCAGCTTTTTTCCAAAAATAACAACAACAACAACAACAAAACAACAAACCCCACAAAAAACCCCCCCCACAAAAACAAAAAAAAAAACCACTGCAATCCAGCCTTTGTTACTATCTCCAAAATCATCTACCTGGGCTGGATTCATACCAGAGAGATTTACAGGACTTAATGGCAGCAAGGGCTGGAGGTCAGTTAAGGAAGCTCTGAAATTACTTGCCTTAGGATAGCAAATTCCACAGCAGTCGCAGCAACGCAGGCATAATGACTGCTTTGAATGTGGTGATGACAGATGGATAGAAGTTGTGTTACATGCAGCACCAATGTCCTTGCATATGGTCTAATTTTCCTCTTGATAACTTTACTTTCATGAATGAAGGTGTCTCAAGAAGCACCGTTAACAGCACTCTCTGTTCAAATCTGAATCAAATGTGTAGTGTCAGTGCAACCACTGTTACATCTGGGATCTACAAACTATCTTAATACTAGCATTATCCCTCTGCTCTAGCCAAAACAGTTTTAGGTTTCAAATCAAACTGATACTCTGCAGTTACACAATGAAGTGCTGAGCTACGGCAATTTCAGTAACCAAGATTGCACTTTCATCCTTCTCTATACAGAAGATTTCCATAAGTCAAGTTTGCTCATGCTACTACTGTTTTTCGCCTTTCCTTCCCAAGTTAACTCCCAGATTTCTCTGTAATTGGCTTTTCAAGAGTGTGGCTGCCCCTTCCTCCCCCTGCGGCAGTCTGTGGAGGAATAGCTCAGCAGCTGCAGTCTCACCATGCTTCCTCACTACTTCTCTTTCCTGCTCTCTCCTAATCCATGCACTTCAGCAGGACTTCTCCATACCTACTTTAGATTATTTTTCAGTGAGGAAGGCAGTGAAACAACGCTCCCCAGTGAAAGATTTTGCTGGCTCTCTCTGAGGATCCAGGAGATGATTAGGTTTAGGATGATACCTGACACTCTATGATGCACCATGGAGTACCAACCTTGACAAACACCACAATTCCCTACTTAACACCACCCTATTTAACTCCCCACAGCAACCTTTACCATTTTCGTACCAACAAATACAGAAAAGGATGGGGGAAAAGGTTTAACACTGACTTTTCTTAAGTTTTTTAAAAATCAGTAGCTCATTTCCTATAGAACCACATAATCACCCTATATTTCCAATCAACACCAGAAAGTGCAAAATATTTTACAGATAGCTTATTCTAAGTTTAATAAGCTTATATTAAGCCTTTTGGAAGCATCTACTATAAAATGGCTAGCACTGTAAGTTCTTGTGTTGTCTTTAATTTGTTTTTGATTTTTATAGTAAAAAATACATCATCGTCCCCCCCCAACAGAACAGTATTCCCGGCAGCTTTCCTTTGCCCACAGCCACCTAGCAATTTTCTAAGGCTGCTAATCACTAGATAATAGGCTATGCATACAGAATATAATTTTATGATAGAATGAAAAAGGCATGTTATGCTCACAAGACAATGCAAAGGAGGAAAAATGAGAATGAGAGATTTTCACTCTGGTGGAATTAAATGGGACCTCCTTAGGATGAGGTCATGAGAAAAATAAGTATAAATAAATTAAATGCCCACTTCTTAGGCAGAGCAGAGACTCCTTCAGCAAAGAGGGGTAAAAAATAAAATAAAACAAAAAATAAAGAGATAAGCATCTCTTTCAGAAAATTAAACAGCCAAAGAAGAGCTAAAGGATTTTATCCAAAGTTTATGTATGCCTTTACACAAGTCCCCTTTTAAAGGCATGCTACCTCAGTAAACAAGGCTGCACAGTATCACCTCTATAGTGTTCATTTCCTGAGGATCCAGAACCACCCTAAAATCTTAACTAAGTCTATGCGTGTGTGGGATGTTAAGAGGATCACCATAACTGCACTCTGAAATACTGAGATGTGTACAACAGAAACATTCCTGCTTTACACAGCCTTTAGGACATGATATTATGAAATACACATTAATAATAACAGTAAGGAGACTGCAGAAAGGCAACTTGTGAAAATTGAGTGTCCATGACAACAGAAGGAGAATACCTCCATTTTTATGCAGAATCCTTAATAAATTCCAGTGATCAGACCTTATCTTGGAGCTAATCCAAAGAACATCACCTTGAAAACATTAGTTCCTGTCCCACAAACTGGCTGAGGAAAGGTGTTAAGTGAAGAGGGAGGTGCATTCTTTAACCTCTTGTAATCCATACATCCCTTAAAGTTTCCTGAAAGAGAGACCAACTCTCCGTCTAATTTGAGCCCACCAAAAATAATCTTCGCTTCCCTCCTCCCCATTGCAAAAGTTACCTTTCAATGGATCCTTTAGAGAATCCACAGACCCCCCTTTTTTTTCATATACAGCCATAGGCTGAGACCAACCTTTGATTCTAAAACATTGATGCATCATTTTTCTGGAGGTTTGTTAAATTTCCTATCTGGCCTCAAAAGAAGTTCAATAGAATGGTGAAATAGCAAGCTGATTATAAGAACAGGGAATATTTTAACTAAAGGGAAAAAAAAAAAAAAAAAGCAGCCCATTAAATGAGATCACAAAGGTCATTGATCACAACATTTCTCACAAACTCAGAACTTTTCAGGAATATTCATAGAGTTTAGAAGGAACTTTACCAAGTGGAAATCACAGGAGCTTTTGTAAGTTCAAATAGCTGCTGATAGACATAGGCACAGAAACCTGATGGTCTGGCTTATACACAAGCTATACTAGTAATATTTTAAAATCCCTTCATGTTTTGCATGTCCTTAAAATTAGGGGTATAAAGGATACTTCAACATATGCTGAGAAAATGTAAATCTTAATCAGTGCTGTAGAGTTGCCAAACACTTCAAGGTGTGCATGACTACATGTGCATATTTTAAAATCATGCCAGGCATGCAGCAGACAAAAGCACAAAGACTCAGCCCAGTCCTCAACTGACTTCACGCTCATTCAGGTTTAACTTCCAAAATTTAATTTAAAGGGGCGCAAAATTTCAGCTGCTGAAAATCCTGAGAGTCAGCAGCGTACAAATGAGGTTTAGAACCTTCAGTCATTAGTAACTATTATTAGTATATGTGAAGAAAAGGAGAGTGACTGCATGTCAAGACTAAGTCTGGGATTTTTTGACATGACTTATGTATGTAAATGGAATAGTTATTTATAGCTGCGGTAATAGGAAAAAAAAAACACTAGTTCTGGAAATAATTCACAAACAGAAAGGAGTAAATTGTGAATCAAATGTCACTCAACTAAACCCCCTAGCACTGCTGATTTCTGACAGGTAAGGCAGAAGCTATATTAGATGCGTATTACTTTTAAAAAAGAAAATTTTAAACTTAGAATAGTGAAGGCATTTTCTGAGTGAATAGAAGGAAGTTGCAGAGAGCTGAAGATTTCTCTCATGTGGAGATGAAATCCACTTGCAGCGACACAGAAAACAAGGTATTCTCATTATATATATATTTAGGAGACAATGCTAACAGCAATTCCAGCTCTACACAGGTATCAGCCACAAACATGGTTTTGACACTGCAATTCCCCAAGTGGCTATATGCATGCTGACCAAGCCAATTAAACACACAATTGTTAGCAAAAGCAAAAATATTACCAAACCACCAACTGAAACCAAGAGTCTTGCACTGTCTGCAGCAAGACAAATTTCCATACAAAGTTTCATATGCTGAACCCCCTGGAAAGTTCTATGATCAGGTATTCACCAGATTCTTTTAATCTGGTGAATCTTATTGCCTTTAATTATACTAACTCTTCAAATACACGGTTAAAGTAATATTAAAATCACCTTAAATTCATAAACACCAAATAATTCCATTTAGGCAGGATCTAACCATTACAACATCACATAAAAGAGAAAAGCATATGTATATGTATTTTTTACATGGGCACATAGGAATAGAACAAGGGGTAATGGCTTTAAACTGACAGAGGGGAGATTTAGATTAGATCTTAGGAAGAAGTTCTTCATTGTGAGGGTGGTGAGGCCCTGGCACAGATTGCCCAGAGAAGCTGTGGCTGCCGCAGCCCTGGCAGTGTCCAAGGCCAGGTTGGATGGGGCTTTGATCAACCCGGACTAGTAGAAGGTGTCCCTGAAGCCCAATGATCTTTAATGTCTCTTCCAACCCAAACCATTCTTGAATTCTGTATAACACATATGAGTCTGGTATAGGATATTATAGTAAAAAAGAAAAAAGTTTTAGTGATACAAGAAGATAGTCTAACCAAAATATCTGTACATCAAAAGTGAAAGAAGATAGATACATGATCTGATTTATTTTTATTAAAACTGTCTGCACTAATGGATTCCAGAGGCTACTTAGACTTGAAACTCTTTTCCAAATAGAGAATCATATCAAGAAGAATGTTCAACATTCTCTCGTTTTACAGTAGAACAGACAGAATTCTTACCAAGCCTGCTATGCTATTCTCTAAGTGCCTGGCAAGACAAGGGCTGTTCTACAAGGCTTTAAGGACCAGAGGTATCAATTTATTAAAAACCAAGGGGAAAGGCATTTTATTCAAGCATAATTTATTGGGGTTTTATGGCATGAATTTGCTTATTAACAGTTTCAGAAGAGACAGAAGAAAACTATCAAATGAACAGTTGAAGCAAAACAAACATTAGGTTCAAGTAAGCTCTCTGAAACTTGCCTGCACAAATTAGTTTAGGCATGGGATTATAATAAAATAATATTTCTCTACAAATGAAACACCTTTTCATTTGAACACTTGTTACTTGTAGCTCTAAACAATTTAGTTAAAAATATCCTTTGAGGAGCTGAAGTACAAAGAGTAGAGAAGGATACTTTGGTTTTAAAAAGTAAGTAATCATCAACTCCTGATATCCTGGTGGGGCTTTCCATAATCACACTTCAGTTTATTCTTTCCATTTATTCTAGTGTAAAGTAGCAGAAAACGTCCTCCTGGGGATCAAGAGATGATATTTCCTAAAGACTGAAGATGAGCTGGTAAGCAATCATGAACAATGACACAATAGAAAAGCTCATTAGTAAAATACATTTTCCATGAGAAGGATTTTTATTTTGTTAACAAACTTGAAAAAGTGCCAATAGCACATGGTATCCAGGAAAGGCAACTGCCCTCTTGAACCAAACATGATCCACAAATGGCTGGGTGTTATGTATTTGCATACTCATTCCCCCAGCAATTCAGGCAGTAAAAGACCCAAGGCACCAATTAAGCTGTCCCTAAACGCTTACTTGACAACTTCTAAAGGTACAAAGGGATTTGCAGTTCTAGAGCTGGCTTTCCTTATGTAAAGTATTAATTACGGGAGGAGAGAGCATAACTTTCCTTCTTCAGTATCTTAAGAATATATTAGAAACTTCTGCATATCTGCATTTCTTCCCCTAAACTCCCCACCCAAAAAAAAAAAAACCCCAACCCCCAAAAAACAACCACCAAAAAACCCACTTATCTTCCATTCTGACACAAGAACAAAGAAATAAATATTAATTCCAGGAATTCCTTTTTACTGACAAATTCCATGGGCTGCTTTCCAGACCAGAGGAATGATGTCCCAGTTTAGGGGGTTCTGCAGGGAAAATTCATTATGTTGATGTTCTCCATGAGACGTTTCTAAAACATTTGATTTACTGCCAATATGAGGTGGCTAACTATGTGTGACAACTGCTCCCTCAATCTGAATGAAAGCATTTGCACTCAGCACAGTTCTTAATCAGTTATACCAATGAATTTTCTACTTTCAAGCATTCAGGACTGAACTCTAGAACTGCTTGGTGAACATCGCCTTCCCAGGTTCTGTGAAAGGCACATCTCCTGCCCACTGTAAGGTTACTGGCACGCACGAAAGGAAAAAAATGCACAGTTGCAAGAATACTTCCGTATTATCTCCATTGCTGAGTTTAGCAAAGTAAAATCTCATTATGATCTTCCTTCATCAGAAGATATAACAGGCAAAGCAAGTGAACAGGATTTATTCCAGGATGGGGTGGTTTGGGGTTTTTTTTCTTTCAGTGCTGAATAAATGAAGTGTAAAGTGAATTCAGTAATAGAAGAAATACATCAGATATTTAACATTGGAGGCAAGCACTTTTAAAGTATTTGCCCTTTACAGAGCAAATAACACCACGATTTTAATTCCTGAATTTTAAACATCCGCACATCTTTGCATCCTTGTGCTTGAATCACCTCACAATTTAATAGATGCCACAAAGCCTTATACTGAAAATCCCTTTTATGCGACTCACGTGGTAAAGGAGTTTAGAAACAGCAAAGATGCTATGAGAGGTTGTATAGAATCATAGAATGGTTTGGGTTGGAAAGGACCATAAGATCATCTAATTTCAATCCCCCTGCCATGGGCAGGGACACCACAGGCTAAACCATGTCACCCAAGACTATATATCTGAATGAAGTTCTGCATGTCTGAAAAGTACATGCTTCCCCATGCATGTGGCCTTCAGGATGTGCTACTCCAGGAGAAGCATTTACAAAGTGCTTGTTGGCAGACAATAAAAGCTAGAGTAGAGAGTAACCATATTCACCTGATCTTCATGATTACTAGAAAATTGTTTTTATGCCTAAAAAAGAGTAAGAACAAAAGGTACTTTAAGAAATGCAGCAATGCAGAACACTTCCATCAGGGAGTAACTGGGAATAATTTCCAGTGAGGCTACAAACTTGCCTCCAGAGGATTTCATCATTAGTCACTGCTGATTTAAGATCAGGTGGGGACACATTGCATTATTCTTGTATAATTTACATCTATCTAGTAAAAGGACTACAGTAAACAAGATTACCACAAGATTATTTGGGTAGAGCTGCTGTAACCTGACAGCCTCCCTATATCAGCATTAATTTTTAAATGTAGATGAGCCATGACAAAGAGCATGCTGTAAGCAATGAGTGCATTGGACTGGTTTGTGTCACTGAAGTCTAACAGAATGCTGAGCACACTGCATGTTTTCTGACAAAACACCTCTGAGCTCATTTAGTTATAAGGCGATGTACACAGCAGTGGTTTAAATTCCAGTCCAGGTGTAACAATGGCATGTATATCCTTATGGAATAAGCCTAGCAAAAAACAACAACAACAACAAAAAAAAAACCCCAACCCAAACCCCAAGCCCCCAGATGCAGCATTTTTAACTACTTTTTGTTTGGCTACTTTACTTTTGCTACATGACTTTTTATCACAAATCTCATCATAATCTTCCAAAGAGGATTGTATTTGGTCTTTCTCAAGACCAAGAGCTCCTGAATTTCCAATAAAATCTGTGTCATGACCCCCAGCTGCAGATCGAACCCTAACAAAAACAGCTGCAGACCCAAAATATCTGCAGAGCCTATCCCCTTCAACAGTGATTTTGTCTTTTTCATGACTGCCAACTGCCCTGGCTGTTTAGATTTTTATATTCTATCTCCCTAACCGGCTTAGGCAGGCAGAGGCACCGGCACCCACTGCTTTTCACAGCTGCTATCATCATAAAGTAGCTCAAGACCAACTAACCACAATAACAAAAAAGAAAAACCCAGAATGCTTTTGTTTTGGGGTTTTTTGTTGTTGTGGTGGGTTTTTTGTTTGTTGGTTGTTTTTTTTTTTTTTTTCCCTTAATATGCTTTCCTCTGTGTACTTCATTCAGAAAGTCAAAGGACAGGAGGGAGCACTTTGCACAGCATATAAATGACATCCCAAAAGGAGAGTGGGAGGAGAAGGCTGACAAGTCTGTGAAACACAAGAGCTGATAAGCATGCATCCGCATGTGCTCCACAAATTAAAAAGCTCATTAAACTCAAAGTTTATCTTCCAGAGATTCCAGAACACACCCAGAGGATACACTTTGGAGAAAGACCTCCTTGGCATCATTGAAATGACAGGGTCCAAGCTTAATGAATGTAAGTGACAACAAGGACCTGGCAATGACAGAGCTGACAAGAACCACAGCCCAAGAGATGACAGCTACAAGCTGGAGATGTTGAGGAAAAGCTTCAAACTAACCTCGAAGAATAATGCAATTTTGATCACATTTTCTAGAAATTTCTGCCTTCAGATTACTTCATTTTCTTTCCTGAAATCAAGACAGTTTTTAAACTTTGAAGGTTTCCTGCACCATTAATCTTATTAGCATTAGAGTAAGCAATATGTTTGATTCTTGTTATTTCTTAAAATTCTATCTAGTCAGATCCACACAGCATTTCAGCAGTGATGACAATTAAGTCTTACTTTTTAAAAAAGGCTTTGTTTTGCCACTTTTGCTATCAATTCACAGGCCCAACTTCCAAACAAATCTTTCCAGCTGCAAGAACCAATTAAATGAGCACATATATCAACTGTAGCCAATCTTAGTTAAAGTCGTTCGGTCTTTTAAGAAGTTCTTCCTAATGATCACATCCCCATGACTATGCTCCAGCACAATTTACCACAGGCCAATATATAGATTTCTCTTATTTAGTCAAAGCAACAATATAAATTACCTAATTGCACAGCAACAACTACATGTGAGCAATGGCCACTGGTTGAATTCCCAGTCCTATCATGGTATAATTCCCATCAACTTCAACAGACCAAGGCACTCATTCACAGTCTTTAAGACTTTCCCAGGTCATGAAAATAAATGCTTTCCCAAACATAACTCAGGAAACCATTTATGTATCATATGGTTCTTTGGCAGCATTTCCTTCCCCCCCCCCCCCCCCCCCCGTTTAAAAAGAGAAGAATGAACTGCAAATTGAGATAGAAATACTAATCCATCAAAAAAAAAAAGGCAAACTCAAAAATGTATTTTATGATGGATTTCCCAGTGATCTGTACCCCATCTGTATTCCACAAGGGGGGGCGGGGGGAATTAGAAGTCTCACTTATACATACAGAAATATCTATTCTGCCGCTCAAGAAAATTCAAAAGCTATAGTGCATGACAAGCATTTAGATGTGCGCACATGACTTTATATGCATCAATGTTAACTAGGCATAAAGAAAAGCCAAGTGTTTGCAAAATACCAGAACAATATCTGGCCACCACATTTTAATTCAAAACTGGAAAAAAGCAGAAAATCAGTCTGCTGCTTAGAACCCTGGCTATAGCTCAGGAGACAGGTTATCACTTCTAATATCTATCTTCAGAATAAGAGACAGGTGAAAAGTTAGCCACCAAATTCTTCCAAGTGAGCATTTAGTTCACTCCTCTCACCTCAAAGTGCCTGTATTCAAACTGCTTCCCAACACAAATCTTAAGCAAATCTTTGTCCAAATCTCTCACTATAAAATTAGGATAATATGTTCCTGCATCCTCAAGAGGCAAAATTCAGTAAGAAACCCCGAGGGCCTCTCTGTGATGAATGGTACGTTAATGCACGCTTGAACATTAACCAAATAGAGAGATGGATAGAAAAGAAAATCAGATGCAGCATGCTTTTTGGTACAAACTCAGACTCAAATGTGGGTGCATTGTGTGGACTCTATTAACAAATTCTTCAAATACTAGCCAATACCAGACATCAGTGAGGAAGTGATGTTAGTAACAAGTCTATGCTATGTAGCCTACACAGATTTTTCTTTTTTTGGAGTAGAGGGAATATACAACAGAATCTGCAAAACGGAAGCCATAAGGAAATACTAACTTGCAAGACCTAAACACCTATTTTCTCAAATTACATGAGCTAGATCTTGTAAAAATTCAGTGAAAATAATTGCAAGTGAACTTGCCATTCACCTATTTTCACTTTATTTAATATTCTGTTTATCCCACCTCCACTCACATATGTATTTTCCACTTAACACAGTTAATTTTGCCACAACATTCCCATTCCAGAACAACATCACATAACCCTGGTTACAGTGGCACAGATAAAAGGGCAGATTAAAAAACCCCCAACAATAAATGCTAAGACTGTGACAAACTAACACAAATGAACTATGCAATGTGACCTTTAAACCCCTATGTAACAATATTACTTTTTTTTCTGCATAAATCTATTCAAATATCAAATATCTAGTTTTCCCTCCTTTAAGAGCAGCTTAGTACAATACCGATAACAATGTTAAAAATGACCTTACCAAACCACCACAAAATCTAAACAATCTAAAATAACGAATTGTGCATACTAAATACACTCAGTTTATGTTTCCCAACCCTCTCCTCCAAGCTTACAGCTGTTTTTATTGCACCTTCTTAAGTTCTTGAAAACAAGATTAGAATAGATGATACTAAAAACACAAAACACCAGACCTGTTTTCTGCAGAAAAACAATACAGACTAATTAGTCACCTGGTGCCTGCCTTATTCCTACAGGAGGCTAAATTTGCCCCAGCTAAGAATCTGACAGTTCCCCCATCAAGGTCACACTGATCTGTATAACTGCAAATCCTAAATCTACAGTGAGCAACAATATTCCTACCTTTTCCTCCAAGCTCCACAGCTGAAAATTTTCCTTTGTAGCTGAAATATGAGGACCAGAAAGAGGCTTGAGCACTCAAGAAACTGCCCTTGCTCCAGGTTATCCTGCCCAAATACATGAGCTAAACCCCAAGACCAGTATTACTAGAGCAAAGCATTGTCCTGCTCCTTTTAAGAGAGGACTGCTGGCCTTGTTTACCTAATTCGAAGCACCTGCACATAGCAAGCACTATAAAACCATGCATGTCCTCTAGGGAGGCTTTCAGAGTCTAGAGATGGTAAACAAACAAATATTTTCCTACAGAAATGGCTTTGTGCTCTGAAATAGCCAGGGTTTTTTGTTGTTTTTTTTTTGTGTGTGTGTATGTTTTTGACATCTTAATCATCTTTTGATGGCATTTACTGCAAAAATCTGACATCAGCGTTTTGACCTGCTTAAATGATCTGACTGTGTACTGCTCATTTTCTTAATCTGGAATTTTAATCTGCACCTGGACTTCACTTTTTCTGGTAAGTGGCCAGTGGAGAAACACATATTTCTCTGAAATTTTTCTGATTAAATGTAATAGCAAAAGCTTATTTCCACTTAAATACTACAAAGCTATACCTAAAATTATTTCAGTAATGATGACAGTAATCACACTTTCAGACATGTGAATTAACTCTAGTATTCTTCATGCCTTTTCAATGCCTTTGGGCAGCATGATTATCAGGATAAACTGCTCTAGCATAATAATAATCCTCCCTAAAGGTTCCTGAAGTTACTGCTAGTACAAATCAAAGCAGATGAAATTATAAACTATACTGAATTAATTCTGCCAGCATTTCTTTACCTGTAGCAGGAGTTTAACAAGCAGTTTCCCCAGGATACACAGACATACACGTATAGATTATTTGTACCTGTGATCTTTTCTTCAATAGAGCTACACAGTTTACATTGCCATGCCTTGCAGTGTAAAGCCAGGAAAAAAGGGTGACTCTCATCTAGAAACCAGAATTAAATGTACATCTGCTGATATGCACCACACTCGTTCAGCTTCAAGTATCTGTGACAAACCAATGGGAAGGTGCTCCTCTCTCAGCTGGCTCAAGCTGAGATGAGTGGTTTCTCACTATTTCCATTTTCTGAAGTGGCAGAGCTCTTTCACATCACTGGAAGGGTTCTGACTTATGCTGCCTGGGGAAAAGCAAATCTCCACTCAATGGAAAATCAGAGGTCCCTGGAAACAATTACATCAACTAGGAAAGTCAAAACAACCATCTGCTCCCCTCTCTTCACCCCAGGGCTCCAGTGCTCTCTCCTGTCCAGGCCTGCTGATTCCCATGTCTTTGGCTGGCTGTGCATCCCTCCTACCTTGCTGTACTCTGTATTCTTCCTAGCCTGCCTCTCCATGAATTTCTAGCATAAATCTTAAGCGAAAAAGTCCACAGAATCTGCTTTCAGTGCAACTTCTGCTCAACACGTTCAACAAGCAACCGGTCTTAAGCAGCAAAAGGATTTTTACCTTTTTCATCACAAACATTTTCCATCAGTGTACATTTTAATATTTTTAATCGAAAGTGACGTTTCTGGAGAAGTTTTACAACAGTAACGCAGCAACGAGAAAGGATCACACAAACCAACACTGAAGAGTGAAGAATTATTTAAGCTTTTAAAAATAAATCTTCTACAGACTGTCCAGTGCAAGGTAAAACAAAAATAATCATTACACATACATCATAAAATGACACTTCCCTCAACTGCACAAATTGATTTACTTGCCATTACCCATAAATTCTCTTCAGTTTCTAAGGGTAACACAAGGGGACCGCTTTGCCCATGAAAACACATGAGTTTGGCACCCATTGATTTTACCCAGTGTCTGCTATCTCCAGAGATAAACACCTTGCGCCATTACTGAGCGGCAATACAGTATTTAACATGTTACTGTTGGAAGCTGGATGTACACAGAAATATGAGCAAATACATTTCTACATATTAAGTTATGGATGTACATTTACAGAGATGTCCTCTCCAAAGCTGTGAGGCTAATTTAGGCACTCACAAGTCATATAGATTTAAGTTACGACATCTGTGAACCAAAATTGAGATGCATGAAACGTTTCAACATACATTATGGAACACCTGAAAATGATTTTTTTCAAAAGTCTTTTAAGTTCTTCCATGAGTACTTCAGACAGATATCCAAAGAGAAAATACAGCTGATACTTGAATCTATTTAATAAAATATAAAAGTTCTACCATAAATTAATGTTAAGATTGTCTATGCAGTCAATCATTAGTCATGCCAAAAATATGTGCTCTGGTTATTTTCTCTAACAATGAGCATATACTGCTTTTCTACAATGTTAGCATTTAACATTGGGCTAAAATCAAATGTGAGAAGAAGCATACAGGTTTTTACATACATAAAACACAGCAAAGGGAAAATTAATACTCACTCTTACATTCTATATTTCTTCAGCCAAGTGCCTATTTGTGCAGCATTAATATTGCATTAACAGCTTTTGCATATTCATTTTTTCTAGAAACGATATTCTTAATCTTTGCAATAACAAACGTATTGATGTATCAAGATGACTAGAACTCATCCTTAATATCCTCCACTACTGGAATTCTATTATGCTAAAAAATAAACTTTTGGCATCACCAAACACTTTCATATATTTCAGACAGGTTGCTGTCTTCATTGTTAGTTTTAAAAAGACGACAGTCAAAATCAAGCATGCTATTTTGTCATGTCAGTGGAATTATTCATTTTTATTTTATAATTCCAAGCAATTATTTACCAAATGCATTAAGTATTTAAATTATGAGCAAATTTCTTAACTTTTCAGACTGGCAAATGGGGGGAAAAAAAAATAAATCAGTTTAACCAAGAAAAACAAACGCCTGGAGACATTCCCTCCCAAAGGTTTCTTGGCAGTTGTAGAGAACTTGCAGCCCATTTGTTTTGCCCCTGAGCCCACTCTCTGGGCAGCTTCCAGAGTTTCCCTGGCACTCCCAAATGTTCTGGAGTGGCATTTGCAGTGTAAACAATTGTCAGCACTTAGATTACTGTAAATTACTTACAGTAAAGTCACAGAAAACTATAGGATACTTTAACACCTTGTTAAGACTGCAATAACTATTCCCAGAAACTGAATTATGGGAGCATCTAGTGCTTAGAGGCAAACTCAGGAAAAATACCATGACTTGAAACATGAAGACAACTTTGAGCAGAGAGCAAACCTGGAATGAATTTCCCACAAGCAAAAAAGTTCAAGCATCATCGATCATACAGCAAAAATATGATGTTTAATGATGAAAAATATTTAATGTGCTTGTCACTGTGTCTGACATCACGTCTAATACTACAGGTATGTTACCTAGGGGTGATCACTGAGCAAAGTAAAAATGTCCTCAGAACGTCCTCATCATCTCTGCCTGTAGCATGGCACAGCAACAGTCGTGAGAACCCACAGCTTGGAAAATCTGGCTTTAGACAGCAAGAACTATTTTGTATTGGCAAGGAAAAAGTGGTCTCACCCAATTTTTGTAGATACACAATTGCCTGTCAACAAATCATGGGCTTTTAGACATACTCAGATATTCTAAAAATATTGTGTAGGCATTTTTAGAATATAAACAAAACCAAAAATGGTTCAGAATCCCTTTTTCAACTGCCAAATGTCTAAATACATTTAGTGACATAAACCAGCAAATAATCAAGCCAACAGTTATGTAAAAAAATTCCAATTTATAGTTACTTGAATTTTTCAGAGAACAGTTTTGACTCTCTTTTTGAGAGTAAGTTTTAATAATCAGTCCTTCCTGAAAATTATTTCAACAGTTAATCATAATTTGAATCATCTCATTTAAGAAACGAGAAATTTTAAACAGGGAAAGATCAGAACAATCTATTCTATTTGTAATCAAATCAGTATAGTAATAAATGAATAAAATAGTTTAGAAAAAGAAAACAGCGAAGTGCTGGGCAGGTCAAATCCTTAGCTGTACTGAAAAACAGAATCTCAACCCAAACGTTTCAAATGAGGGTGCCAAAGCTATGTAACAATGATGTCCAGAAGCCCGGGGTATCCAATAGCACAGACTTACAAGTTGAAGATACATCAAGGACAGCAATATTTCTGGGAGAAACTTCTGCAAATTGAGACAGAACATGGTAGACTTCTCTCCTTGTTTATACCAAGTGCTCACTTACAATTTTTATGATAACACAGCTGCTTGACTGTACCTCCAATTTCAGAGTCATGGTATTACCACCACTTAACAATATGACAAAGATTCAGCTGAGGTGAGACACTACTGCAAGAAAATGATCTCTTTAGCATGGGGAAGGAATTCTGATTTAGGTGCTCAAACAGTTCATCGTTTTTAGACAGAAATTCTACATAATTTCACACTGGTTTAAAATCTGAGTGTGAGACATTTTACAGGAAGGAAAGATAAAAAGAATTATTTTGTATTATTTCCAGTAGAAACAACAGCTCTGGTCAAAACAAAAAAATAAATTTATCATATATGTTCTCTATGAAAACCATACGTGTTCTCTATGAAAACCATAACTGAAGATAAGATTAAATACACCAGTTGATCAAGACAAGAAACTCCTTGTTATTTATGCACAATGAAAACCAGTTTAAAAAAAGTTGCCATTGAGATACTTGTTGGTACATCATCCATTGAAAGTTCCTTTTTATCTTGCGATTGTCTACAGATACTTTTCTCTGTTCAAAAAACATGTCAAGCATATGTACCTTTTTATCATAAAATAGTGAATTATAACAACATGAGTTCATCCCAATCAGTCGGGGTTGTGTTCAGCTTTTTCTTGAATACTGCAGGCCACATGAAGTATCTTCACTAAAATATCCAAGGACTTCATCCTGTACCCTTTCCTTTCCACTGTCCCCTTACATTTTCCGTAATTAAGAAGTATCAGTGATTTCTCCTTGCACATACTAAACCAAGCTTCTTACAGTTTCTGACAGCACAGACAGGAAGACCCTCTCAAACAGATCTAACAGGAGGGTGTTGCATCACAACAGCATGGTCATCATGACTGACACAAGCACTGCAATGTTGACTGTCCGCTTGCTGCCATCTGACGTTCTTCGGGCATGCAATACAGCAAATACTGCATTTGTGTGGTTCGTTGGTATTTCTACATTGCAAATCATCCCTTCACAGCAAGAAATGCATTCCTGTGGAGAAAAAGGAGATCATTTAACATGGTGTAATTCAGCAGTAGCTTTTAAAGATATATGTTCTATCAATAGGCTGCAAAGGTTACAGCTAAACAGGCTCATCGTTTCTGCCTGGCAGCCTGACCAAAGGCAGCAGATGGAGCATATATGCTACAACTCTTCTTCCAAATCATGCAGCACAGCCTTCCTAGAGTAACTCATCAGCTAGTGCTCTCACCACACTTCAGAACTATGATGTGATGTAATACAGCCATGTTAACTGTACTGACAAGTTCGGTTTTGTTGTCTGAAATCTTTCATGTTAAAAATAACATAACTAGCTTTCACAACTATTAAGGAATTAGTGGATAATCATGGTTTGGTTTGGAAGGGACCTTTAAAGATCATCTAGTTCCAAGCCCCCTACCATGGGCAGGGACACCTTTCCCTAGACCAGGTTGCTCAAAGCTCTGTGCAACCTGGCCTTGAACACTGCCAGGGATGGTGCAGCCACAGCTTCTCTGGGCAGCCTGTGCCACTACCTCACACCCTCACAGGGAAGAGCTTCTTCCTAACATCTAATCTAAGTTTCCCTTCTGTCAGCTTAAAGCCATTCCCCCTCATCCTATCCCTTGGTAAAAGCTCCTCTCCAGCATTCTTGTAGGCCCCTTTAGGTACTGGAAGCCTCTCTAAACTCCCCTGGATCCTTCTCTTCTGCAGGCTGAACAAGCCCAGCTCTCTCAGCCTGTCTCCATAGGAGAGGTGCTCCAGCCCTTTGAGCATCCTCATGGCCTCCTCCAGACTTCCTCCAACAGGACCTGACTTACTGCAGTGAATCACACTTTGGTAGGGTATGTCTGATTATTGAGAATAATATTTTACCTAGGATCCAAAGCATGAGAGAAGGCAGCAGTTCAAGCTTTTTGTCATGTAACAAAAACTCAGTTGTATCTTGCTTAAGCGTATGATCTTAAGGTCCTTTCCAACCCTAACTATTCTATGATTCTATGATTCTATGGCCTTCATGGACAAGTAGAGTCTCACTTTGTGTGCTGGACAGTTATTCAAGCTGTGTTATGCAGAGAAATGACTGGAGTACCTTACTCCCAGTCTGGTTTGCTCAGGTGCTGACAGTGACACAGCTGCAGCACCACAAGTATAGGCACAGGTTGCATAGCCTACCTGGGCACCTTAACTCAAAAAGCAAGGCCCATGCATTTGGTACACACTAACAATGCCCCAGAAAGCTCAAATGTTTCTTTAGAAATTGTTATTACATCCTGTCATACAGCAACACAAATAGGAAAGGAGGAAGAAGGGGGTAGTCATGCTTCTGTTGCAGAAATTTGATGTCTATTGTTAAATACTGGAGAGTGTATCTTGGCACATCCTTTTCAGCTCAGCAGGAAAAACAAGTACTGAAATGCAAACCTCAAAACCAATGTGCTGCTCTGGCACAAAGAGCAGTGCTTACTGTGTGGCCACTTTCCCTGTGACGGTGGCAGCCTACGAAATGGCATTCCTCTCCAGTGGCACACTTTTTGGTGACTGATGTACTCTTCCCATGGTCTGTGAAGAGATGAACTGTCAAACAGTACTGAGTACCTACAAAACAAAATTTAAAATGTTTAGTTAGGCAAAGTATGCATTCTTTTACAGGGTTTAAAAACTTCACACTAATTAGAAAAAAATTCTCATAAAAAATACTTATTTTGGCTATATAAAGCAATTTTGCAACTTAATTATAATACCATTTAGCAAGAAATTAATTAATGTTGAAATCTTCAGCTGAACTAATCCTTCAAACCCCCAGAAAGGCAGCTATCACTTAAACTGCTTTTTAGCACTATAATCTACAAATTTATCTTCCATTCTTTACTCTTTCTTGCAGCCCATTCTTGCTTGCTTTGTTTTGAACACATTTCCTCATTCCTCTAGCTTGTTTCTTCCACTTTCCCACTGTTACTGTGAATATGACTGCAAAGAAAAATGAGGAAGTATATTTCCATTCTTTTCTACATATTTATTATTCTCTCATACAAGTATGATCCCCAGTCATTCAGGTCTTGCTGCTTTATAAGCAAGCCTACAGCGTAGGGAGACTATTTCATGTTGGGACGATATCCAAAAAGAAGGGGATAAGCCTACAAAGGCAATTCTAGAGTTTTTTTAAACAACATCTTTAATTCCTAGGAAGCACATAGCTATCTATATATCCACACACGTAGTTCATTTATTATTGATATATTGTTAATATATCTACTATACTATATATATACTATATATATTGTTATATATTAAATGTTTTATATATAAATATAGATATAAATAATTTTTCACTGTAGCTTTGCACTCTGAAATGGTCAAAACATTCACCTCAGCAGAAACGTATGACTCAGTATTACTAACAACATAACTGAGGACACCACTGTGTTGGCATGTTAATCCTATTCAGTTCAACTTCTGCAAGATGGCTGAGTCAGGGAGAAGGAAATAGAACTATCACAAAGAATCTCCTTAGTACAGACGCACTTACTTTCAGGACACCATCTATCTTCAGCCCATCTGTTACAGTCGTAATTGTCCACTGCATTATCACAAGTAAAGCACTTAAAACTGTTTGGAAATGGAGTGGCTTTAAAAGTATTAAAATATAGTAAGTTTGCATGTATTAATAAAAAAAAATATTCAAAATAGTACTCTGCTTGTACACACATTGCTTACAAAAACATATTACATACATATTTTCAATGATACGTCACTGTTGGACACCTATGCAATGAGTTTTGTAGAAAGCTTTTACATTTTTAACTGGTTTTGCTATGCCTGCCTGAACTTTAAAACACACTCCTGTTTTCATTCTCTCACAATCTGAAATACCATTTAAGTAGTGGTGGGAAAACAGGAAAAAGAGAACACCTCAGATGTATGCCCATGATACTAAATCCACATGTATGTTAATACAGATACACAAACACTGTCTACAGATTCATTTGATGAAAAAAACCTACATCTTCAAAACCAGCTTCAAATCTTAATCTCCAGCTCTGAAAAGGACTATTTTAAAACCTTATTTACATTATACAAATATATAAATGATGTACAGCTCCCTAGATGCATATATATACTTATTATATCTAGCTGTCCGGACTGTTTCATTGATATGTATAATGAAAATCTTCTCCCCTTAAGTGAAGGGATAGAATGATTCTGATGCTAGATAAGAGGCAAAAAAAATGATGCTATTAGTGACAACTGGCTTCACAGGTCTCACAAGGTTTTTAATTACCTTCAGTTTGAATTAATTGCTTGCAGCATACCTATTCTTTCCCTTACAAAAAACCCAACAAGATAAAAGACAAAAACATCTGTTCTGTATTATTTCTGAGAAATCCACTGCATAATTTGCTTTGTAGGAAGACATTTCAGAGACAGAAAAATAGAATAAAAGCACTTAAAATGTGAAAGCGCTCATGCATTCTTTAATTAAGCAATGCATGCAACTGTTTGTTTTCTTTCAGTCTACTTTTAAAATCTTAGAAATAAACTAAAGTGCTGTGGGTTGAAAAGCAGTTTTATTTTAAACTTTTTATCCTTCATATTTGAAGAAGACAAACACCTAAAAAACAAAGGATTGAAAGAATATGGCTATTAACTAAAATGTTAAGCTACAATTGCATACACAAAAAAAGCGTTAACTATCTACTTACGGTCTAGTGGAGGTCTCACATTGTAAAAGTTGATGTTCTCAGCTGAAACCCTGTTTCCTGAAAGGATGAAGAAGGGAAGAAAGGCTCCAGCCAGCATGTGATAGAATAACAACATGCTGAGTATCATTGTACATGAAAAGTAAAACTCTTGGGCCTAAGAAAGAAAGGGAACACATTATTTAGAGGGAATCATAAAGAACTGAGTGTGTAGAACAAGAAATTTCCTATTAAGTACTCCTAAACTATTGAAAATTCAGTCCGTAGGTCTGTACTGTGAAGACTGCTAATGCAAGTGAAAGTGTAATGATGATCAATGCAAAGCTGAGCAGTTACTGCCTTCTGCTGGCCAGGATCCTGTACAGAGTCTTTAAACTTCCACAAACTTAAAAAAGCTAACAATATTTCTTTAATCTATTTATCCTTCTAAGGAATGTCAATCTTTCAGAATTCTTATAAGCATTCCTAAAAATCAACATGAAAACTGAACTCCTTTATATCTTACTTGAGACAGGACTACAATACATTAAAGAAAGCAAAACACAGACAAATGCCATTTTTAACACCAACAGCCTAGAACTCAAGTCAAATTCCTTATCTGACACTGATCAGTGTATGTCTATTGCCTTCAGATAAGCTACATCATCTGAATTGTAAGTGTGCTTTCCAGTGGCACAGCATTAAAAATTGCAAGTGTAAATTCAAATTATTTCTTCTTAAAGTGCATACTATGGAGATGCTAAGGAAGACACCTGATGATGGTACACAAGTCTTGGAGAACTGCAAAGCAGCGTGTTCGGAGGATGTGACAGAGGTTTTGGGCACATTTATTTGGGTCCTCTTAGGTACTTTGATGAGGATTTGTGGAGAAGAAGGACTAACTGATGAATATTTTGGTCAGTTTGATATTTAGATGTACACACATACACACAGAGAGGTATGTATGGCAAATAGCAATGATACTGGAGACCTAGTTCAGATATTAAAGGTCAGAATCAGCTTAAATGGCACCCCGCCCATGCAAATTCCCAGCAGGAGAAACCAGCTTGAGTGGAGGCTCCTGTCAAACCAGAGATGTTACTTTGAGCTGCCAAATGCATTCATTCAGAAATTTGTCTGGATACCCCTGCAAAGGCCTGTATAGATGTACACTACACCTGTGCAGGAAGCTCCAAATGAATCCAAGCACTGAACTGCAAATGGTACTCATACCATGGCAGAGAAGTCAAAGGATTTCCTTCTTTTCCTTGTTTTTTTTGTTGGTTTTGTTTTTGCAGTTGACACAGATGGGAATTATTTGAAAGATGGTTTTGACAACAAACCAATCAACAGAAAGTTCAACTTTATGCACGGGGGCTTAGCCATCCTACCTTAAGTTTTGTTTTGCAAATATGAATATATTTCAGTAGATACTGAGAAAGCCATGGCATACCTCTAATTTCAGTGCACCTCCAAGATTATTTTCTGTGGATGGTCAAGATTTCTTCTGATTGTAGCACAAGATCTAAAGAAGGATTAAGAAAAATGTGGGGGAAACAAACAGCAACTGATTGTCATAATTCTGTCCTGAAGGAACTAATTACCTGAAACACTGTATGTCCTTATTGAAATTGAGAATTAAGAAAGAAACCTGGAAGTGTGGTGGTTTTCATAACTAAATATACAAAGATGCACCTGAACTACAAAATGTGGCTCTATCTTATAGAGTGCTATCCTACTGCAGAAATAGATTCCCTCCTTCCTGTGATACCCCGAAGTCTTGAAAGACAAATAACAGACAAAAAGTGAAGCAATGAGACTACTCAGTCCTTCCATAAGGATGAGTTTATTTCTCTTGCAAGGGAAAAAACATTTCTCAGGCAATGACCTGGGCGGGACCACACAATACCAGATGAGTAAATATTTCACACTCTAGAGATATTCAAACTTTCAACACATGCTTTGACCAAAATAAAAGCACTCGGTAGCAGCAAGGTAACCTAAAGGTTAGAGGTTATAAGCAAACTATAAAGTAAATAGGTCCCCCACAGTTCATTCCTCACCGAAACAGAAACACAAAAATGTTGGCCAAATCCCTAGTACCACTGCAAAATCCCAAATAAATCTAAACCAAAGTTACAGCTCTCTCCAATTAAGCACACACTATTTGCACAGTGATATTTTGCAGCATCAAAGACAGGCTGTTTATAACCCTCTTGACTGGCCTCACTAGCACACACTCGAGGTGCACATTTCAAATATACACTTTTTTTTAGTGGTTGGGGTTTTTTTAATTTGTTGGGAGACAAACCTGTGTATCATGGTTTAAATAGTGTGAGGCATCCCTGCAAGTGGAAGCAGGGTTGGAACTAGATGATCTTAAGATCCTTTCCAACCCTAACTATTCTATGATTCTATATCATGACTCGATGCTTTTCTGCTAATAAATCAACCCACATCATATTCTGCCATTTAGCTGTTGCCTCCAAAGTCTATTTCATGACCCTTAATGTCTTCCAAAACAGATCATTAAAATGTGGCATTACACAGGATAGGAGAAAGGGAAAAGAGGAGGCAACGCTGCTACTACACTTCATGAATGATCCAAATACCTTCCAACCTAATTTCTCCTTTCTCTAGCATTCTTAGCTCTACCAGTTTATATTGGAGACAACAGCTCTTCCTCAAGTTTCCTTCTGTTCCATACAGTTCAAATCAGTGCTTCAAAACTCTGTCCTTTGCCATCAGTATTTAAGATTCTTCAAATCAAACTTTTTCTTACAAAATTACCTTTTATCCCAGTGTCAAGAGGTGACAGAATTTCTATCCCAGCTGACAAATTTCTTTTTTTTTCATAGACAATAATTCCCCCTGTTATCCGATTCTACTCTTCTGCTTTATGGTATTTTGGATCACACTTACATGATACAACCAAGAGAATAAAAAACATAGTGTACCAAACCCCTTCATTAATACCATAACTAATATTCCGACTGAGCTAAAGATTTAAAGTCAATGTAGTAACAAAATTTCATAAGTACCGGAAGCAGAATATATTAACGTAACTTCTATAAAATTATACTTTCCATGAAAATAGCCAATCTGATAAAAAGACAACTAAAGATGCACAAAGTCTAACTTAAGAGATCTTTGTTTCCCACACAGAGGAGAATTCTTACATGGTGATTTAAAAACAAAACCACCCCAAAGCACAGCATATGAAAGGCAATTATGCAAAACTGAGTTGGCCAACTCTTCAGTAATGTCCCCTCTTTCTGATGTAGAAGATAGGTCTCTCCTGTTGTCATCAGTATCACTGTAACTCTATTTGCGGCTTGTACTTTGCTGTTCTTTCCCATAAGTATCTCCTGTCATCCGTCACGGGAGTTCAAACACAGAGACACTATAAAGTCTTCACCAGCTCAAAACTAGAAGTGTTACAAATTTAATTTTATTTAAAAAAAAATAAAGATTACAGAAACTGATGCCAAAGTGTGAAGTTAAAAATACAGTAGAATCATGGAATAGTGTGGGTTGGAAGGGACCTTAAAGCTCATCCAGTTCCAACCCCTCTGTCACAGGCAGGGACACCTTCCCCTAGACCAGGTTGCTCAAAGCCCCATCCAACCTGGCCTTGAAAACTGCCATAGCTTCTCTGGGCAACCTCTGCCACTGCCTCACCACCCTCACAGGGGAAAACTTCCTAATATCTAATCCAAATCTCCCTTCTGTCAGTTTAAAGCCATTCCCCCTCATCCTATCCCTACATGCCCTTGTAAAAAGTCCCTCTCCAGCTTTCTTGTCAGCCCATTAAGGCACCGGAAGCTGCTCTAAAGTCTCCTGGAGCCTTCTCTTCTGCAGGCTGAACAAGCCTTTTCCATAGCAGAGGTGCTCCAGCCCTCAGAGCATCTTCGTGGCCTCCTCTGGACATGCTCCAACAGGAGGTCCAGTAACACATAACTCCAGTAACTTCAGCACAAGTAGGTGCCAATTTTAATTTTCTGATCCCAGTCAACTTGCTCTTACGTCTGTGGGCAATCAGGGATCCAGTTTGTACTAGCTTCAGTGGGGTAGTATCAGGCCCCTAATGCACACAGGCTCCTTGAGCATTGTTGGTAAAGGTGTGAGAAGAACCTTTTTGGTGTCTTTAATGCCAACATCTTTCTCCTTGGGTCCCCTGCAAAACAGCTCTATTTATGCCCTTTGAGTATCTCAAGCAAGTTACTTTCAAATTGGCAAGCCAGTTTTAATCAAGTAGCAAATACAGTAGTGTATTTTGGGCAGCTCAATATATTTTTTTTTTTCAATTTTACTGTGTAGGAAGATAAAGCATTGAATCTTTTCAAAGCATAACAGTTGCAAAATTAATATCCTTTACATGTTTTCTGCAGTTTTTACTAGATCGAGGAAAATTTGCCTTTATGGGGAGACTGGCCTGTAACTTGACCTGATGCACCTGGGTAGCAAATAAAAGCCACAATTACACTTGTGCCAGCTTTCTACAAATTCAAGGTCTCTCCTGCTCCCCTCCCCTAAGGTCCTATTGCTTTCCTCTCCTGGTTTCCCCAGAGAAGCTCATGCCAAATGGAAAATTTTAGGGAATATAAATACAAAAAAGCTAGTCTTTAGTTGGTGTAAAGCACAGTAAATTGATCTCATGATCTGATGTAGTCAAAGGTGTCCTTGTTTGCTAACCAGGCCAATAAATAATGGATGCTGTGTGACACGGTCTTAGTTACACAGCTGCACCAGCAGTCATTCTTAAATAAAATAGGAAAATATTGGCCAAAAAATGCTGTTCATATAAAAAAATCTTTAAAATGCTTATTTTCTTCATAATCTGTTCTATCTGTTGTACTTTCATATAATATTATCTAGTAGTATGAATAAACATTCCATTATGACCAATTAGGAACTCTCATTAATAAATGAAAAAACTGTCACAACACAGAAGGTTGACTATATAAACAAGAGCAAACATGGAGACATAGCTTTCCTGGGGTGAGGGAAGAAGACCCAAGAGGGAAGGGCTGTTAATGTATGCTCTGTAACAAACTTGTAACTGAAGCACATATCAAGAAAACAATGGCTGAAATAATTAATATATTCCAGGAGGTTTTAAGATTTATCTTGCAGTGTGTAACAGAATGGTAGGAAGCTGTATGCTTGATTTCTGATTTTAATAAAATTCAAGTCTGTCTGCATTGTTTTTCCTGGCAGATTCTCTGGAGGATTAGCAGATTTAACATGAGATATGGAATGCAAATGAAACTTCCTCCTGTCATTTAGTAAGTAATTTTCAGGTGCTATTAGATAATTGCAAATGCTTATGTTAAGCTTGTTAAATACCACTTCAGGACATAAGAGTTAGAAATACATAGGTGGAAAGGTATGTATGTTAAGGGCTGAAAAAGTTAAAACCAATACCTGACATCATCAGGTGTTCCCTACAACAAATCAGGAAGTCCAAAACTGACACTTCAACTTATCTAAAAGGACAAAAACAGCTCCTTGGTTTCCCCATTTCTTAGAGAAATACTGCCATTCTCATGTTTTTTCTCTGGAGACCATTTAACTGTATCTATAAGCCACCACTTACTCCACTTCAAAACTCAGGGAGTGAATAAGTGGAGGGAACAAATAAAAGAAAACCTTCATTTTCCTTGGGAAATAGGCAGAGCATGTTTAAACTAAAAAAAGGGGAGATGGGGAGAGAAAAGCTTTTGAAGGATTAAAAATCTCAAAATACTATTACTGATCCACAAATTAAAACTACAAGCTATACAAGTTCTACCTTTCCTTACCTACCAAGCTGAAATGTCTATTTTCTGATTTTTTGCCTTGCAGCATGTTATCATTAGTATACAATACATAAGAAAACAGATTTTACATTACGTTGACAGACATTACAACTAGTAATACAACAGAATAAAATTCAAGTTATCAACATTATTTTTAAATACAACACATTTCTTTATTTTCACCCACAGCACACTTAACCATGCCTGGAATTAAATTTGGTCTTAATTACTCGAAATTATTGAGCTCTTTATCTATGATCTTATAAAACATACAGATTTGGTAATGACAACATCATCTGGCTTGGGGTATAATGCTGGCATGGGAAGTTGTGATGCAAACCAATTGCGAGACACGGAGGTGTCTGACTACACAATGCATACAACTGCAATTATTTCAAAAAGAAAATAGGATATGATTATTGTGATAAATCTGAGCAGTACTACTGAAGTATTTGCAAGGATAAAACATGCATTTGTTTTTAAGCTCATACAAAAAAGTCCATAGAATGAAAACAGTATTACATCTCATTCCTTTTATAGCCAAAACTGCTCAGCAAAAAGCAGTCTCTATTTTAAAAGTCAGAATCCCTGAACATCTTTGGAAAATAATTTATTCTATCTAACAATACACTAATGAGAGATAAATTTCTTATTCCCTTCTGCAAGAATATAATTCCCTCCAAGAACTGCACTTTGTCAAACCAAATTTTGCTCTTCAGCTTTTAACAGCTTCTATATATCACATATGCAAGTGTTTTAAATCTCTCTCCCCTACTCATCTGCAAGACTGGAAATAGGAACTCAATATTACTCTAGAGAAAAGAGATTATAGGAATAAGCAACATTTTTTTCTTTCTTTGAGCTCATCAGAGCACCTCTGTAAAAATCAATTTAATGACATTAATTTTACAGAGTATTCTGTTAAGTACCCCAGTGGATCAGACCATTATTAACTAGTTAGGCCTTACTACAAATGATGGGATAGAACTTCAGCAGACCTAGCTCTCCATACACAAGTTATTGGGAGCACAGTTTACAGAAGCCAAAGGCCCCAGTGAACACCGAACCAGCTGAGAATAAAGACAAAATTCTGATTTTCAATATCCTTCTACAAGTTTAGCTCCAGACCACAGTCAATGTTCAAAAGACTTCTTTTTTCCTGCCAAGCTAAAGATACCCATATTCAGCAAGACTATAAGGTAACACTACTGCATGTTGCACAAGAATGAAGTTCTTGAAACCTATTGTAGAACATGAGAGAGGCAGGACAACAACAATGTTGCTCCAATGAAATCAAGAGGTATCTCTGTGTATGTGTATATATATATATACATTGTCTATATAAATATATATACCATCCACTAATTATTATTAAATGAAAAATGAAGGTCTTTAAGCCCGTAAAATTCGGCCTCAGAAATATGCCATGGTTTTCATGCCTGCATTTCCAAGTGAAATCCTACTTCTAACACAAACTATGCCCAATATACACAGTTAGATATGCTATAAAGTTACATATACCACTCTAGACAATAAAACGTAGGACATTCTAGACAAAGAATGAAAACCTACATGATTTCCATTTGTGAAATAAATATTACATTCCCATTAAAATTAATATGTCAAAGCAAAGATATACACATAGAAGTCTTGCTAGGAGAAAAGAATGTTTGCTTGCAGACCTACTTCAAATCTTCAATACACCAAAATCTGTTTGAACCTAGAATGGCCCTATGGGATCAGAAAAATTAGAAGGTTTGACAGCTTCTGCATCACAAAGAACATTTTCTAAAAGCTTCACATTCAGCTGTATTTCAAAACTAAGATTTAAGTTATGCACCAGCTGAATTCATAAACCTGAAAAGTGTGCTGTTTTACCCAACACTGATTTCTGGAGTGAATTCACTGACATCAGCCTTCACTTCAGAAAGAATAATGGGTGCAAAATAAACCTGTTCCGCTGCTCCTTCCTTGAGCCTCAGTTGCAACATTTTGCCAAGTCACAAAAGGTTTGGTATTGTGTGTGCAAATACACAGATTTGCACTGAAAGAATAAGAAGAAAAGGTAAGGTCACTTTTTCTAGTTTTATTGTAGTGAGTATCAGGGTCCAAGCTCTCATGACAAAATGTCCTTTAACTTCCTATAGCAGGTCACTTTACTAAACCCACAGTTTTCTACAATAACACAACACTAGTGAGACTCAACAACAAGCTGCAGGGAAGGAATGCCATCCAGAGGGACCTGGACAGGCTTGAGAGGTGACCTGTGCGAACCTCATACAGTTTAACAAGACCAAGTGCAAAGTCCTACACCTGGGTCATGGCAACCCCAAGCACAAATACAGGCGGAGAATGGATTGGGAGCAGCCCTGAGGAAAAAGACTTGGTGGTGTTGGTTGATGGGAAGCTCATCGTGACCTGGCAGTGTGCACTTGCAGTCTAGAAAGCCAAATGTGTCCTGGACTGCATCACCAGCAGCACGAACAGCAGGTAGAGGGTAGGGATTCTCCCCCTCTGCTCCACTCTGTTGAAACTCTCCCCCTGTCCAAGTCCCAAATCCAGCTCTGGGGCCCCCACCATAAGAAGGACATGGACCTGCTGGACTGAGACCAGAAGAGGCCACGAAGATGCTCAGAGGGCTGGAGCACCTCTCCTATGAAGACAGGCTGAGAGAGCTGGGCTTGTTCAGCCTGAAGAAGAGGCTTCATGGATACATTACAGAAAATGTTTACGTCAGTTCAAGACAGCAGCGAAAACTTACCTGAATTGCAATTGAAAAAAACTCACAGAGTCAATAACTGGTTTATACTGGCAGGGTTTAATATATGAAATTTTATAGCACTGGTACTTGTCTGATACTCTTTTTGCCTCCTATCAAGCTTTTGTTACTATGCAATCCTTGAAATCATAAACAATATAATAGCCCTAAATACACCAGGAATGACTGCAAATGCTTCAGGAGAGACACCAGCAGTTTCCAGTTCTGCTACATTATTTCCAGGGAATTGCAACAACAAACTCATACCATTGAATGAATTAAGGTTAAAAAAAAATCAGTTGTGAAGAACTAACAATGGGACTTCATACTGAACTCCTTAAGAAGCTTTTGTTGAGAAGCACCTGAACTCATCTCAAGAGGCAGGAAGTCCTATTTCTAAGAAAGACACATATCTGAATTAACCTTCTTACTGAAAATGTAACTTTAAAGGCAAAATTTTTTTATGGTTTCTATTTTCATAGCCTACATGTTGTTTATGTTTATTAAAAGGATTGATTTGCATTGCACATGTGCTGGAGGCATGGAAAGTGAAATTCTGATGACTGTAAAGTCAACACAGAATCTACTACAGGAGTAACACTCCAACTGACATGAAAAGTACCTTCCTTGAAATCACTTTGCCTACAGAGCCGCGCTGCACTCGATGTCATGCATCACAAATAACATCACTAGCACTGCAACAGAACTAATTTTGAGCAGAAAATTTATCATAGTGTCACTGATTACACTTCTGAAAAATGTTTTGTGCACGAAATTCCACCTCGTCCACATTATTACTCTTCCGCATTTTTGAGGCATGTACTTTCAGTCACTGAAAAGTGATGAAGTACTTGAGAAATTCCTATTATTCTGCCTTGCCCTACACGAGCTGCCATAACATCTAGAGGAAATAGTCTTGCAGATGTAGTTTTCAGGAGATGAACCCAAATTGTGCATTTCCCCACAGTTCTCTCTTTGAAATTTCAGACTCCTCCACTCTGAAGCAGTGGATACTTCACATGCGGCTTCCTAAATTACAGAGGAAGATTTTTCTACCTGATACAACCACTAATAGAGAATAAATGGTGAAAATCCCAGCTGCCGGCCAAGTTCCCGTCTACAGTACTCTTGTTTCTACAACCCCTTCTAGCTGAACTGTTCACTGCTATTATTTGCCACCAAAGGTTGAGAAGCTAGCACTGATGTGAGTGATTTTGATTATGTCTTTTGGGAAAATCTTAATACACATGACAGAATATATCTATGCACATATTTTACAGCAGTGTAAAAGGAAAAATTTACTTGGAAGATATGTCCAGAGGTACATGAACTCTGCAAAAGCAAGAGATGAAAGGAAGTAAGGAGAAAAAGGCTTTATTTTTCTAAAAGTACTAACAAAGTCTGTTTCAATTCTTTATGAAGTTACAAACACAAAAAGGCTTAAAAGTTGTTTGTTTTGAAATGCTTTAAATGAACTACGCTTAATAAATTGACGACCAAAAAGGCTTAAAAGTTGTTTGTTTTGAAATGCTTTAAATGAACTACTCTTAATAAATTGATGACCCAGCCAATCTGACCTAGTGCAAGATGGCATTTACTTCCAATCAACACTCTAATCCAGATGGCTGAAAACAGCAAAAAGCTAATTTCAGTTTTTACTAGCTGACAACTCCTACACACAAGCAATATTTGGCACAATTTGTTACTTGAACAGCTTCAGTCAGCCTTCTGTTGCATTGTGAGAGAAAAGTGGTTTGCCCTCATTTCAAGAGGAGGGACAATGCAAACATAAAAAGCTCCCTTTCACACGTTCACAAAAGCTGTGTTGACATATATGCCATATCTTAAACTACAAAACTCAAATGCTGCACTCTTTTTCTTCCTCTAAGGCTCAAATTTCTGGAACAGAGGCATATAGCTTCAGTGTCTATAGACATGGTATTAAGCATTAATAACTGAATATAATATTTAATTAAAATCATCTGAAAATAATTTGGTTTGTACAGTTTCTCTCATTGCCCTTCACAATAAACATCTGTGCTCTAGGACTGGAATCACATCAGTATGTACAGAAGCTGAAAGAAAATCACACTTCGGTCATCCTGCAGTTACTTGCTTGATTTGCTAGAGGCTGAAAAATGAATATTATTATTAAGGTAACATTCCCAGGATTCAGAAAAAACCAAACATCCATCATTTCTGGTCTTTTCCTCATTGTCCAGGACAGATACACAGCATTTCATAGCATTTCATAGCGCTTTTTTAATAAGATTTTTCACTAAAGTGTTTTTTTAAATAAACAAACTAAAAAAGTTTGGATCTAAACTGTACAAAAAACAGGGAGACAACCATTTCCAGTATCAGCCATTTGTGTTGCAACGGCGTCCAGACAGTCCCTTCACTTCTTGCAGCTTTAGCCCTCACTTATCTCCCTGGCAGTTCCTGCAGAAATTCAATAATAGCACTGGCTATCTTACAAATCAACTATTTGGAATGGTCCATCCCCTCCTCAACTTAGTAGCATATATTGGAAGGAAACGGGTAAATATCTATTTCTTGAAAAAAATCCCATCTTGATACCTTTTTACTACCACCAAAGTGACGTCTTCACACTGCAAAAGATACCATGATTCTGGGTGTGTTTTGTGGTCTTTGTCATAAAGAAATCAACTAAGCATCTTGGTTTTGTCTAGAACAAACGTTCCTTTCCCCTGACACACATTTCCCATTTCTCAGCTGTTTCCTTTTACTTTTTTTCCCCCTTATCTCTTTAGTGTGATGCTATCAAGGCAGTGCAATTTTCTCACTTGCTAGAGGAAGCTACATGAGAGTTTATAATTAAAGTGACAGAACTGTTTATATTCAGCACCATCCTAGCCCTTTGCGATATTTTCCAAGCACAGTAAGACTATTTATACTTCAAATAGTCTTTCCTACCTTCCCATCTCTTAGGTGCTCTCTGAGGAGGAATAATCTTCAGCTTCTGGGTATTCCTGCAGAGCAGAGACTGACTTCTATTTCTCAAAGCCTAACACCTGATAAAGCCTCATGACTTACTCTTTTCAGTCAAGTCAATAGAATAATATAACAAAACATAGGAAGTAATTTATAATCTGATCTAAAAAAATAGTTTTCATTCAATTAGAAAAGCAATAGAAAGAGACAAAATGCACACTCCACCTCTGCCCTTATCTGCTCACAAGACGAGGCCACATTCTTAAATAAACTGGCAGTGCAGTAACAAGTAACAATAGGAATGCCTCTGGGTGGGGGAGATTTGTTTACTATACATACTGCCTGCAATGTGCAGGGTTTAATTTGACAAATTAAAGTTGGCAAATTTTCCATTTCCTTCATTTCCCATTCAAAATCAAGAGTAACGCTAAACTGAAAAGCACTAGAAGTGAAAAAATAAGTCCTACTTTACTAAAAGCAATAAATCCCTGTAAGTTAAGGCAATGCTGACTAAAAACATAAAAGTAAGCACTGTATTTTAGAAGTGAATGCCAATTTCTGCATATGAAATATTATTAGTTGTTTTGCAGCAGAATTTCCTCCAAGATTTATGAACTGGTATGAGTGGACTAAGTTAAAACTCAAGAGCCAAATGATTCATCTGCCCTTTTAATTTTTTAATTCCCGTACCCCAATTTCAGATCCTCTCATGCATTTTCACATAGCTTGGTAACTCTAGCTTTCTAAGAGGTGCAGACATTCAAACGTTCCATCCATTTGCAGCAAACTACCTGTGACTATTGATAAAGTTTACCAGCTAGAACACATAAAATACTACGAGCCAACCATGCAATATCTGCATGCTGCATTTCAAAACAGGTGCAAAACTCAACATAAAGGGTGAACACATAGTTCATTGTAGCCGTTTCTCTTTATTGTGCTTTTCATGCGCTATAGGCCGGTTCCAAGAACTATCAGATGCCATTTGAGTAAGCTATCCATATAAATTAACACAGATGAAAACTTGCCTTACTACTACTCCCCTCAAAAAAGAAAGCAATTCACTGGGGGAAAGAAGAAATCTTATTCCTTTTGTGTACAGGAGCTCACATTCTAACTCTTTTCACAATCAAAGGCACCATGTGCTTTTTCATAAGGTTCCTCAGAGCCTTGCAGAAATCCTTTGTATAACCTTGGGTGCATTTTAGGCAGATAGGTCATTACCAAATTAGCACCAGGATAAACTGGAAAGAAAGACATAAGGTAAAAAAAAAAAAAAAGAAGAAAAACAAAACAAACCACTAAAAATGGAAAAAACCCCAAATACTGGTAAGAAAATAAACACTAGTAAGAAACCACCACAGTCTTTCATAACAAAAACTATTGCATACCTGTATTTATTATTATTACTAGTCTCTTCAGGTTTACATTCTTTCACCAGGCTCCACAGTTTTCCCTCAGCACTTGCAAACATATGAAAAGAGCAAAAAGCAGTATAAGGAAACACAGCTGTTAGGTCATTTCATTCTGGAGGATTTGTAGGGTTTAAGTTGATTTAAGTTGATTGTTTCTTTGGACTGACAATACGTAAGTATTTCCAAATGTCTTTCAATATTCTCACTTAATGGATGAGAGCAGGAGATTTTTCACCTGATTTTCTCCCATTAGAGAATATATTTTTCAAAGTTTTTTTTCTGTTAGGCTTCTTCCCTGTAAAAAAAGGAAGCTTTGCTTGTTTGGGAGATGGCTCTGAACTGTGTTGCACAACAGCTCTGAAGCTCTCTTCTCTCCAAAACAGCCAAGCAATGAGTTGTTTTAGGGAAGAATACACAAACATCTCATCTTACAGTGATAATTCCTCCTGTATATATTCACCCTTCACACCCTTCCTGACAATCTGCAATTCAGGGACTTCCAGGGGCAGAGACAAGGTACATATGTTGGTGCTTAATTGCCTGTCCATGGCTTGGTTAATTGAACTGTCCGTGGGTTATTGCTGTCAGTTGCTGAACCCATCTAGAGTTGGTAACAACATCCCATGGCAATAAACTGCGAAGTACAAACACATACCTTTTAAAAAAGTACTTCCTTCTTTTTGTTTAGACCCAACTGAGTGTTTCATTTTATGGCATCTCATCCTTGCCTCCTATGACAAACCATAAGTGACCACTCTAGGCTTCCTTTCTCCACACTTGCCACAATTTGTTATCTCTCACATCCCTGATATGTTTGTCTCCTGTTCTGTGCTGAAAAATGTAAACCATTTTCTTCAAATGAAGATCTTCATTTTTTTGTTTGTTTGTTTATAGTATATATTCTGAAATCAAGGGAAAAGCAGCCACTAAACAAAGCAGGGGTACATACTACAAGGG